>NC_073724.1:119351427-120551427 GCF_023634155.1 Falco peregrinus
ACAAGACACAGAGCGCTATTTCAGTTGTTACATTCCAGGAATTCCCCAATTCTTAAGACAACCTAAAGGAAGTTTTTAGCTTCCTCTTTTTCCTACGCAAAAGTTTCCCTTTTGCTGTGAGGTCCCTCTTATTCCTGTGAGATTCCGCCTTATTCCGTCCCGCCCCCCGCTTTCCGTCACGAGGCCTCCGGGCTTTTAGGAATGGCAGTCACCTCGGGTTTGCTCGATCTGCCCTCAAGATTGCTAGCGGCCACCCCTTGGTCAGCAAACCCCCTCCCAAGGTACCTTTCCTCCTGGGGACTACGCTGCGCGCCGGACGTCCCCGTGCGTCTCACCAGCCGCCCCGTTACTAAACATACCGTTTTATCCGTGGATCCAGGGGTTTCTCTTCTGCTCCCGGGTGAACAGCTGAGAAGAGGAGGCTCCTCCGAGGAAATCTCCCGGGGCGCGCCTAGGAGCGTCCGCTCCGCAGCTGGTCCCTCAGCCGAGCAGAAATCCTCCTGGCTGGCTCGCCAAAACTGACGTGCGGAATTAGACTCTATAACTCGAAAGTTATAAAGTAGGTATGTTTATTGCGCGCAGATGCACGGGGGATCGCTCCTCCACAAGCGTGCATACCTGAAGTGACGAACCATCTCACATTTATACAATGAACAAATGAATATTCAATTAACGCCTATACATATTCGTTACCTAAACCCCGCTTCGTATGTTAATTAGCTTATCAGTCCCTTTCCTGGAATGTGGTGGTCTTGCAGGTTTGTAGGTGATTCATGTTCTTGTGACCATCCGATCTTCTTCAGGTGATTCATGTCCTTGTGACCACCCAATCTTCTCCAGCAAGGAGACTTAGCACTCCCTCCCTCTAGATAGCATTTGAATGTCTCTCATCTTTTCTCATTCTCTTTTAAATAGCCCCTTTGTTAGAGGAAGAGGGGCAGGCGTCTCCTCAAAACTGTAGTTGTCACTGCACCCATGACTAGTCACCATACCCACATTCCTTAAGCAGACACATACAATCACAATCCATGTCCATTATCCCCATTTCACACTATTTCTCTTCTGTAGTTATGTGTTCCCACCTGCAACGTTTTTTCCCACCGCGATCTTCCTGTTATTGTGTAACAAGGACAGCCAAAGACAGTGTATTTTTGCTTTACTTCAGATCAGCTGAGAGCCATGTGCATTTTTGTCCAGCCAGCTGGACTATGTCTATGTGACCCTTTTCAGCTAGCCAGTTATCCACACCTGTGACCTTCCCTGGGGATTTGCGAAGCTCACTCACTCTCCCCTTCCCCCGGTGAGGGTGGGCAGGGAGAGCAGGGAAGCGGCCTCTCCGCGTAAGCCGGGAGACGTTTGAGCAGTGGCAAGCCATGGCTGCCTGGGAAATGCCGGTGCTTGACTGCTCCCCTCTTACTGAAAAGTTGAAGGACTGTAAGGCGTGCCTTTCCTCACCAGGGATGGCACGGGGCCATGTTAGCTGGCACGATTCAAAAGCTGTAGCAGATAGAATGACACCACTTAGGAAGGAACGAGAAGCGTGACCAGGAAAAGCCACGGTGCGTGCTGTGTTGGGAGCCGCACGAGTGGCGGCCCAGAAGGAGAGGCGCCTGATTAAACCAACTAATGATGAAATGGTTAAACCCTTGCAAGAACATATAAAAACCCTGCAGAGCCAGCTAAGTGCTGAACGTAACAGCACTCAGCGACTCCACACGCTCTCTCAGATGCATTGGACGGAGAACAAACTTCACGGTCCGAATGAGAGGAAGGGGGACAAGAATCTCCTGATCAGACAGATCTTAATTCTGTTGTGGATAGTCTGCTGGGATTTACAAGACTGGCACGGCTGGCCGAGAAACAGGGCCCAAGACCTTTGTACTTGTCTAAGGAGTTGGAAATGGACCGAGAAATATTTTACCCCAAGAATGAAGTAGTCCTAATGAGGTCGGTGATTAAGCTGAGACCACCGACAGCAGCCAAGTTGGGGAAGCCCCACCCGTTACTATCCAGACGGTGCCGCACTCGGCAGCCAAAGTGTCGAAATTCCAGGAAAAATACACCAGGTTAGCTCAAGAAACTGAGACAGAGTATGTATGGAGAGTATCACTGACAGGAGGCTATCGAGTCCTGCTGTTGGAAGACGAGGCCCAAGGGTACTGGGGGCCAGGGGTTTCCTAACTGCTGATGACCCAAGGGGGCCGTGGTCGCTAACTCTACAAGCTGCCTATTGAGCAGGGGACCCGGACCCCTTGGAAAGGGGGAATCCAGTATGTATCGAGACCCCATGGTGAACCCATACACCATGAATATAACGTCCCGTTATGCCCGAGTTGGCATGTTCAAATTCGTAACAAAAGAGGTACGTCCACCATAATCGCTCTTTCATAATCAAGCACTTTCATAGCGTGGTCCCTCAAACGTTAAACAAACGTGGTCCTTAAACATTCCAGATAATAGAGTTGAAACGTGGGTAATAAATCCCCTACCCCATGAATACTCCCCTAAGGAATTGTTCATAAAAACTACCACCATAGAGCTACTTTTAAAGATACTTTTATTTACAGCAACACAAAGAGCAGTAAAAAAAAAACCAAAAAAACCCGACAGGTAAGATATGCAGCCACTTGTAACTGTCCCTCTTAATCCCCTGCGCTGCCTCCCTTGCCCTCTGCAATACTCCAGCTGATCCCCTCCGGCCCTCCTGGGTTTCGACGGGGTGTCCCCCATGTCCCCGGTGCTGAGTGCTCCCCTCTTCCCACAGGAATGCTGCCTGGGAGGAGGAGGGCTCTCTCCTCGACTTGGTGCTCTGGCAGAGCTCCTGCGACGCCGACCAGTGCCTGTGCCCTCTGGGCCGGGACCAGGCAGAGCAGGCGGGATGAGTGCCGGTGGTCCTGTTACCGAAATCTCGGAATGAAGAACTTATCGACACCAATGTGATGTAGATAAGCAGACACTTCTTTATTGACGGCCGGGTGCGTGAGCGAGTCCTCTCACAATCAACGCACGCCAGGTCCCAAAATCAGACACCATATATAGAACTTATTCATACATGTTCATTAAGTATTCAAGCATAACCATGATATTTCCCGTAAATCATTAACATATTCTCCTCCTAGATCCGATTCTGCGCAGTAGAGCTTAGAAAGGTCTAGAAATGGGTCTGGGGTACGATCTGGGTAGGTGGTATATGAGTGGGTGGTCGCGATCTCCCCCTGCCGGAATCACCTTTTACTAAAGTTCACGGTTTCTTGGCAGGCAACTACAAGCTGTTCCAGTCGACTCTCCCCAGTTTCCATTAATCTCATATTCTGACATTTCCATACACCTCTGCATACAGAAGACTGGTTAAATACAAAGAAACCTTTCAACCCTAAAGTTATTACCTATGTTTTCACAATAGTTCCAGCCCCTTCTTCTAGCCTTGGTACAGGACGTACAGAAGATCCCATAACAACTTTTACTGTGTAGCTATAAGTTTCTTATAAATTATTTTTTTCTTATCCTTCTATATTTTAATTTCATTAAATGATTTTATAAAATCAATTAATCAATCAAATAAAGTCAATCAATCTTAACTTATTAACAAATCGATAACAGTCCCGGACCCCGCAGCCCCAGTGAGGACACGATGCCTTCGTCTCCTCTGACGGGCAGGGGTGGAGGTTCCCTGGGATGCTGAGCCAGGCATGGCGCAGGGTGCGTTCTGGCAGCTCAGCCCCGGCTGCCAGGACGGGAGCAGGGGAGAGCTGGGCTCGGCACAGTGCCGGGGCTGTTGGCCCACAGCTCGGGGACTGTTGGTGTCGGCAGGTACCGTTGCTCTCCGCAGGCCCTGGAGAGTCCTGGTCTGCAGCTCTGGTGGCTCCCGTGGGACCCACCAGTGCTGCTCCGTCCTGGAAGATGCCACCGAGTCCTGGGAGTGCAGGGACTGCAGCGGCACGCACAGCGGTGAGTGGTGCAGTGGGGCATATCTAGTGCCATTCTCTTTGTAAAGTCATTCTGGAGGTCACCTGTAATTATATATTCAATTCCTTAAACCCCTTTTTGTTAACGTTTGCTAATTTTTCCACTTGACCAGTTGACCAGTTAACTGATAGACCCATGCTCTGTTTCTATATGAAGCTATAGGATTTAAAAGCGATTCAAGTGCCCAGCCAGTTTTCACTCCTGTAAATGGTTCATTCCAAATATCATCATTTATCCCAGATCTCTTTATTCGTTTCAATTCTAAATTCTCTAGAGATCCTTTAAATGGTGATTTCTTCCAAATTGGACACAATGTTGGCATGCCTAAAGTGATTTGTTTCACCTTACCATCTAATGGTAAATTTGTGGTCCAGGTTCCATCACTTAATGCCCAAACTAAATGTCCTGGACTTCAAATAGTCGTTTTACTACAACTAAACAAAGTTCCTTTCCTAACTGTAAAAGTGCTGGTTAAATTGAGAGTGTTCTTAAGACCTCGACAAAAACAACCATATTTTAAAACAGTGGCCTACGGAGGAATTCTTTGGATTACTAAGTCTGCATTACTACAATCATACACTTTTTCACATTTCTACCATGGCACTACTTTATTTTCCTTCTCTCCCGATGAAGTTGACGTATCGTCTACCCAGGGTAATACTAAAAAAACCTATCCATCCCAGGTAAAACACCAAGAAGTTCTTGCTATATACTGAAAATGGGAAAATATGGACATAGACCATATAGAGTCCCATTGTTCTACTAATTGGGTACCTTGGCCAGTTTTGTTACACTTCCATTTCATGATACTTCTGCTCACATTGGTTTTAAGTTGTTCATCATAAGAACACCATCCTAACTGGGGATTTGGACCCCCAGGAAGAACTCAAGCTATGGCACTAGGTCGGGATCCTGTTATAAAATCATAATTCAGTAGTTTGGTGGTTTGTTTTTTGGTTTTTGGTTTTTTTGTTTTTTTTTTTTTTACAATCTGTTTCTTTACCTGGTGACTTCCACTGTTTTCTAATAACCTTTACTTGTTCATACCATTGAGTTACTGGCCTTTGTTCACAATAGGTGGTTTCATTTTTACGTTCCAGATTAGTCAGATTCATAGTTAAAATTCCCCATGGAATAGATTCACCTACTGCCCTCGGTATTGGCAAACAAGCAGCGATCTGCGTGACATTTTGTAAATTGGCAAATTCTTTAGTCAATCCTACCAACAAATTTTCCTCAGCCATTTGTTTGGGAATTCCAATCACTTGTTCTGTTTCTACTTGTCTTTTGTTCCTGTCCACCAAGCCAGCCCATGATCCCACCAACATTACCAACCAAAAGAAAATCCAAAACCCAATCATAACCTGATATGAAAAATTAGACATGTTTCAAAGTCAATTTTTAAGTCTCTGGGTCACGATTAGCAATCTTCCACGGAGTAGATGCTTTCTTCACAGTGCTTTCTTCACTCGAGTATAATGTATCCAGGCATCCGATTCTGCAATTTTGGTAGCTGTAAAAGTGGTTAGCAGTATCTGGAAAGGTCCTCTCCAGTGCTCCTGCAAAGGTTTGGAGGTCCGAGTCTTCACATAGACATAGTCTCCTGGTTGGAAATCATGCACTGAATTTTCCAGGGGTAAAGGTCTATTCCAAATTACTACACTCCAAATCACAGCCAAAGTTTTCCTTAGAGAAAGCAAATAGTTATACGCATCTTGTTTTCCTTTTACATGTATGTTTAGATTTGGTTCTAGAGACTCATATGGTTTTCCATATAATAATTCATAAGGACTGACTGAGGTTCCACTCTTTGGCTGTACCCTGATTCATAATAATGCCAGTGGAAGTGCCTGAGGCCACTTTAGACTGGTTTCTTGACAAATTTTACTTATTTGTCGTTTCAAAGTTTGATTCATCCTCTCCACTTTTCCACTAAATTGTGGTCTCCAAGACGCATGCAAATCCCAATTAATACCCAATACTTTGCTAACACTTTGGACTACTTCAGCCACAAAGTGTGGACCTCTGTCAGAGGAAATTCCAATAGGAACTCCAAATCTCGGAATTACTTCTTGTAATAAGCACTTTACAACCTCTTTTGCTTGTGTGGTGCGACAGGGAAGGGCTTCTGGCCATCCTGTAAAAGTATCAACCCTTACCAGGATGTACCGGTACCCATTTTGTCTAGGTAACTCTGAAAAATCTGCTTGCCAATAATCTCCAGGTTCTGTACCAGATTTCAGTCTACCCATTTGAACCTTTTTCTTAATCACTGGATTATTTTTCAAACATACCTCACACTTTGCAGTTACCATTTTAGCTATTCCCAACACCTTAACTGATATTTCTTGCTTTTGTAAAGATGTTACTAAGGCTTCTGTCCCCCAGTGACATTCTTGATGTCTCATTTGAATTATCTCTCTCATCACAAGAGGTGGAATTACTACCTGTCCATTAGGAGTTATCCACCATCCAGCTAAGTTTTTCTTAGCATTTAATAACTGACCCAATTTGTCATCTTCCTCTGAATATCTCGGTTTTTCCCTAGGAAGGGTTACTGTTTTAGAAGGAATTATTGCCATTTGCAATGCTTGTTTCTTTGCTACCTTTTTCTTTTTTTTTTTTTTTTTTTTTTGCTGTTCTATCAGCTAAATTATTCCCAGCTATCATTTTTGTATTCCCAACCTGGTGTGCCTTACAGTGCATGATTGCTACTTGATCTGGCTTTTGAACTGCTTGCAATAATCGTAAAATTTCTGTTTGATGCTTAATGTTTGATCCTTGAGAGGACAATAACCCCCTCTCTTTCCACAAAGCTCCATGGACATGCACTACCCCAAAGGCATATTTTGAATCAGTCCAGATATTTACTCTCTTGTCTTTGCTTACCTCTAAGGCTCGAATTAAAGCGATGAGTTCTGCCTTTTGGGCTGATGTGGTACTCGCCAATGCTCCTGCTTCTATAACTGTAGCCTCTGTTGTTACCGCGTATCCGGCGTATCGGACTCCTTGTTCCATAAAGCTGCTTCCATCAGTATACAGTTCCCAGTCTGGTCGCTCCAATGGCACATCCTTCAGATCTTCACGACTGGAATAAACATACTCGATGGTAGCCAAGCAATCGTGTTCCAGTCGTCCTTCTTCCTGTACGGAACTTAAAAACACTGCAGGATTTACCAGGTTAGCTGTCTTTAGAATCACATCATCCTGTTCAGTCAATACCACCTGGTATTTCATCATTCGGCTGGGGGACAGCCAATGTCCCCCCTTCTGTTCTAGGACAGTTATCACCATGTGTGGAACATAGACTGTTATTGTTCTTCCCAAAGTCAATTTCCGAGCTTCTTGTATGAGCATCACTGTTGCGGCCACTGCTCGAAGGCAGTTTGGCCACCCTTTACTCACTGTGTCCAGTTGTTTAGAGAAATATCCGACTGGTCGTTTCCAGCTTCCTGTCCTCTGGGTTAACACGCCCAGTGCAAGGTGTTGTCTTTCATGTACAAACAGCTGGAAATCTTTGGTTAGATCCGGCAGTCCCAAGGCAGGTGCAGACATTAGGGCACGTTTCAACTCTACAAAAGCCTTTTGTTGTTGTGGGCCCCATACAAAGGGAGAGTTCTTTTGGGCCTCGCACAGCGGTTTAGCTATTAGCCCATAGTTCATGATCCAAAGGCGACACCACCCAGTCATGCCCAAAAATGCTCCGAGTTCATGAATATTTCTCGGCTCAGGTACACCACAAATAGCTTCTTTGCGATTTTTTCCTCATTGTCGTTGTCCTTTTGAAATCTCAAAGCCGAGATATATCACAGTCTGGCAGGCTATTTGGGCTTTCTTCCTGGATACCTTATACCCATTTAGTCCCAGGAAATTCAAAAGGTCAATAGTCACCTGTATACAAATAAATCTTTCTTCTGTAGCAATCAATAGATCATCCACATATTGTAAAAATAAATGCCCAGGTCTTGGTTTGTCCTGTTTCCAGATTTCAAGTTCCTTTGCTAAATGATTTCCAAAAATAGTTGGACTGTTTTTAAATCCTTGGGGTAATCTAGTCCATGTCAGCTGCATCTTTCGGTTTGAGGATTTTCCCATTCAAAAGCAAACAGTTTTCTGGTTTCCTTTTCCAAAGGTATACAAAAGAAAGCATCTTTTAAATCAAGCACTGTAAACCACTGATAATTCTCCCTCAATGCTGTTAACAGTGTATAAGGGTTTGCTACTACAGGATAAATATCCTTAACTATCTGATTTACTGCTCTCAAGTCTTGTACCAGTCTCTATTCACCCGAGGGTTTTCTGACTGGTAAAATAGGAGTATTATACTCAGATTCACATTCTTCCAAAATTTTATACTCCAAAAATTTATCAATCAATTTCTTCAATTCCTGTCTCGCTTCCGGTTTGATTGGATATTGTTTAATTCTCACGGTTCCTGCGCCTTCCTTCAAATCTATTTTAACAGGTTCTGCTAGTTTCGATTTACCAGGAATATTTGTTTCCCATACAGTAGGGATCACTGCCAAATCCACCTCCGGTGGAATTTCTTGTTCCTTTACCTTTTCTTGTATCATCAGGATTTCTCCCGTTTTTGACTCAGGTATTTTCAAGAAAAGTTCTCCTTCGTCAAAAACAATCTGTGCATTTAATTTGGATAACGAATCTCTTCCTAAGAAGGGTATCGGACATTCTGGTACATACAAAAATTCATGTGTAATTATCTTATTTCCAAATTTCAAATCCAGGGGTTGCAGGAATGGCCTGGTTTTGTTCCAGTTTTTCCTTTACAGGTATTTAATAAAAAAATGTCGCTCCTGTATCCACTCCCAACCTCACAATTTAAACAACATTTTTTTCCACTTTCTTATTATCACAAGTTATAGCCATTACCAAATTATCCCTGATAGTTAGCTTACATTCATCCTGCCAATCCTTTCTTTGTCTTAAGTAAAAAAACAAATCCACATCTGGCATTTTATTCCATTTCCCTTCTCTTTTACAATACAGCATTAACTGCAAAATAGTGTTATAATTCAGTGTCCCATTCGTGGGCCACTTTTCCTCATCATCCAATATATACAAAGGCCACCAATTATTACAATACTCAAATTATTACAATACTCAATCATCTGGCTTTTTTGCAGATCATCCTGTAAATTTCCCCAATGTGCCAATAAACATCCCAACAAAGAATTTTTCGGGATTTTGTCATTTACAGCAAGATTACCCATGCTTTTACTTTTAAACAACCGAGTTAACTTAGCTGCCATGGTGTAATTACTCACAGTACAATACACAATTATTCAACTCTGTCACTCCGATCCGCGGATCCACACTCCACACTCGCTTTCGTTCTCAATTACACGTCTCACCCTTACAGCCACACTCACACTTTCCCACAGTTGCTTTAAACAAACATATAACACAATATTATACCTCTTCATTTTCTTCTTAATACACAAACTCACAAAACAACAAAAAAAACCCCAAAAACCTCTTCTAACTTCTTGTTAGAGGCACTACCTTAGAGAACACTATAGCATATAGTTTCTCTTGTCTACACTTTTGTCCAACCCTGCAATAGCTTTCGCTTATGTCTTACGGGCAGAGTCCTAGTCCTACCCTGCGCAGCTCTTTCACCGCCTCTGTCAGGTAGACTTACTCAGTGGGACTCCAACCCACTCTTTCCCATACAATTATTATAGTGGGACTCCCACCCACTTCCTCTAGTGCACTTACTTACTACAATTAAAAAAAGAAGTGTCTTACCCAAAAATCCCAGGAACGTCGCGAAGAGCCTTACGGATCGGGGATCGATGGGTATCCCCGAGAAATCCTCGGTGCCGGCTGGAACCGACCAGGTCCCCGACTCCTCCGGTCTCCTTCAGCGAGGTCCCATCTGGGGTGCCAAAACTGTTACCGAAATCTCGGAATGAAGAACTTATCGACACCAATGTGATGTAGATAAGCAGACACTTCTTTATTGACGGCCGGGTGCGTGAGCGAGTCCTCTCACAATCAACGCACGCCAGGTCCCAAAATCAGACACCATATATAGAACTTATTCATACATGTTCATTAAGTATTCAAGCATAACCATGATATTTCCCGTAAATCATTAACATATTCTCCTCCTAGATCCGATTCTGCGCAGTAGAGCTTAGAAAGGTCTAGAAATGGGTCTGGGGTACGATTTGGGTAGGTGGTATATGAGTCGGTGGTCGCGATCTCCCCCTGCCGGAATCACCTTTTACTAAAGTTCACGGTTTCTTGGCAGGCAACTACAAGCTGTTCCAGTCGACTCTCCCCAGTTTCCATTCATCTCATATTCTGACATTTCAATACACCTCTGCATACAGAAGACTGGTTAAATACAAAGAAACCTTTCAACCCTAAAGTTATTACCTATGTTTCCACAATAGTTCCAGCCCCTTCTTCTAGCCTTGGTACAGGACGTACAGAAGATCCCATAACAACTTTTACTGTGTAGCTATAAGTTTCTTATAAATTATTTTTTTTCTTATCCTTCTATATTTTAATTTTATTAAATGATTTTATAAAATCAATTGATCAATCAAATAAAGTCAATCAATCTTACTTATTAACAAATCGATAACAGTGGCTCCCACAGCCACTGGGGACTTGGGGACAGGCGCTGTGACGCGTGGAGGGAGGGAGCGTGGCAGGGGCTTGTTGTGCTCATCATCTCCCTGCCCCCTGCAGTGCCCGACATTGCAGCCGGACCAGACTCTTGTCCCCTGGCGCAGGGACCCTGGCACAGCGCTCCCAGTAAGATCACTGGCACAGGCTGCCCAGAGGCTGTGGAGCCCCCTCCTCTGCAGACGTGCCAGCACCACCTGGACACAATTCTGTGCAGCCTGCTCCAGGAGGACCTGCTTTTGCCGGGGGTGTGACTAGACGATCTCCAGAGGTCCCCTCCAGCCCTGACCATGGTGTGGTTCTGTGACCCCTGGCACTTTGGCTGAGGAAGAAGAGGCCAGGCTGCTCGAAGGACAACCCGACACACCAGTGCCTTTCCAGCTGCTGTGCAAGAAACCTGCCAATCCTCGCTAACAGAAGCTGGAACTTTGCCCGTGGGCTTGCTGATGTGCATGAGCACCGCAGGGCAAGAGCCTTCGCTCTTCCCCATCCTCCAGTGCCGGGCAAGTGCAGATGCTCTGAGGAGGGAGCGCCAGTCCCTGCAGGCCCCGCTGCCATCCCTGTCATGCAGCGTCTCGTCTTCCCTGGGCTCCCTCTGCTGTGTCCCGGAGCCCTGGCCTGGTGCGATGGCAGAGCCAGCCGCAGTAACGCGCATGGGACTTGCCCGGTCCCCCAGAGCCACCTGGGTGCTGGTGGGGAAGCCGGGGCTCACCCTTGGCCAGGCCATCCCACTGGAGCTGCCAGAGGGGCCAAAGCACAAGGAGTTCCCCACGGATGGCAGGGACAGGCCGCAGAGCCCCGTCGATGTGGAGCCACCCCCTGCAGCCCCTCGGCCACGGTCACGCATAACCTCGCTGAAGAGCTCATGCGCATCGTCCAGGACACCCTCGTGATGGCCATGGGGTACCAAACGTTTCTGCAAGTGCTGATGGCCAAGTGGCGAGGGGCGGCCTGTGCTGGGGCCCTCCCCAGGGTTCCTTCCCCCCTGCTCACCAGGGAAGAGGAGCAGCCCCAGCCAGGGGGTGCCAGGGCTGCTGGGGACCAGAGTGTGGCCCCAGGGCCTTAGAGCCGAGCTGCCGGGGGAAGGTGCGCACACGGACAAGGCTGCGGATGGGGACAAAGACCAAGATGAGGACACGGGCCCGGGCACAAGTAGCCCTGTGCAGCTTCCGTACCAGCATCTGGCAGAATGGCGGCATGGTGTCGGCTTCGGAGAGCCAATTACGGATTCGTTGTGAAGCCGCTGTATGAGCTACTGAAAGCTTCCTGCAGTGGCTGCATTGACTGGACAGAAGGGGGTAACGCTGCTTTCAAGCGCCTGGAGCGAGCTCTGACGGAGGCCCCCGTGCCGGCATTACCCGTGCTTTTAATAAAGACCTTTGATCTTTTCACCCAGGAGAGAGAAAGTACGGCCTTAGGAGTTTGGCACAAGTTTTTAGGGCCCCAGTGGCACGCTGTAACTGACTTCTCCCAACAGCTGGATGAGCTGAGCTCAGGATGGCCTGGATGCCTTCAAGCAGCAGCAGCAACTGGGCTACTGGTTCACGATTCCCCAAGTTCACCGTGGGGCAGAAGGTTACCGTCTAGGTACCACACTTGGTCATGACGGTACTGAAACAAAAAGGAGGACGTCGGCTGGCCCCGGACCATTGAGGAAGTCTGCTCCAGCCCCCAGATCTCAAGAAGCAGGCTGGGAGCTGTATGCTGACGGCAGCAGCTGGCCCCGAGAGGGATAACAATTGCCTGGGTGCGCTGGAACTACCATCGACGACCTTAACAGAATCACAAGCTTTGCCCGCAAAGGTCTCTGCTCGGGAAGCCAAACCGAATGCCCTCGCGAGGGCACGGGCCCTGAGCAAAGGGAAATGAGCCCCCACACGGGCAGGCTCCAAGTATGCCTTTGGATCGGTTCATGCGCATGGAGCTCTTTGGAAAGAGAGAGGACTATCATCTGCTCGAGGAACTGTGCTCAAATATGCGCCTCAGATCCAGGAATTATTAAAGAGCATTCAAAAACCAGCGGCGGCCGCAGTTACGCATTGCAAGGCACATCAAGCTGGTAAGACCGCTCCGGGATTAGGAAATCAGTGGGCAGGTATGGCTGCAAAGGGGGCTGCAGAGAAAGGTATCCTGACTCTGACCCCTGCAGAGGGGAGAGTCCCGCCGGAAGCAGCGCCAAAACATGATGAAAGAGGATAATAAGTGAATAACTAAGTCACTGGCCGAAGAACAGCTAAAGGGATGGGCAGTTCCACTGGGGAATTGAAAATTCAGTGAAACTCCTCCGCAAGGCACTTGTAAGTAGGGCCACGCAGAGGTTATCAGATCCATTACAGGGAGGTGTGAAATACGCCTTAGAGACAATCCAAATGCTACTAAGAAGCTGATCATGGGGGTGACTAAGGTAGGAAATTCTCCTGGAGATTATTGGCAAATAGATTTCACCGGCTCACCCAGAAAAGAAGGATATCGATACATTTTGGCCTTGGTCGATACCTTCCCTGGATGGCCTGAAGCTGGAAAGCTTGTTGAACCAACAAGGTGGGGGACGTAGCCCAAATCCTGTTACAAGAAATTATTCCCCGCTTTGGTATGCCTTCAGGAGTGCCATCAGACCATGGGTCCCACGTTATCGCTGGAACCGTAAAAGAGTTGGGTAAAAATTTGTTCCTAACCTGGGATTACCGCACTCCATACAGACCGGAATCTAGCGGTCAAGTGGAGCGGGTGAACTACGCCCTTCAGCAACAGCTAGGAAAAAATTGTCAGGAAACACCTATGACTTGGGTTCAGGCACTACCTCTGGCGTCACTGAGAATCAGGTTCCAGCCTCGAGGGAAGGGCGATTTGAGCCCATACAAGCTGTCGCATGGATCGCCCCATCAGGCTGCACATACACCCTCTGATACCCATCTAACGGGGCAATGAAACGGGAAAACTCAGCTAGTTTCTTTAGGGAATATTTATTTTTAGGGAGTATTTTGCAGGAATTTCAGAAGTACGCGACGGCGCGTAGATCCTTGGAACTCGACACACGGCTCATCCTTTCCAGCCCGGAGACCGGCTGCATATCGAGTGGTGGAATGCAGAACCTCTAAGGGGAAAGGGGAAAGGACCATATCGCATCCTTTGTAACAACCTCTACAGCCGTCGAGAGTTGGGGCAAAGGACCCTGGATACATTATTCAAGCATGAAACGAGCCCCTTCATGACGGACGGCAGAACAGCTGGCCCCTCTCCAACTTAAAGAAACGGCATTAATGAATCGATGGGACAGCAGAAAAGGCCAGATAAATTGTTAAATCAATAGCTATAGGCATTTGTAGCGTGGTACAGTGTTTCCCACTGAAGCAGTTAGGAGGAAGTTGCTGTTCATCCTCCTACTGAGCAGCATAAGCCTAAGCGAAACACAGGAGAATGTGATCGCAAAACTGGTGCGAGAGCTGGGAAGAATGAGAAACCCAAGCGGCATCGGTGCTTGCGTTCCTGTACCTCCGTCTGTGGGAGACCCAGCACCTCGGGGCCTTCTCCCAGTTGATGACAGTTATTTAGAATGGGTAGGTCACGTCACCGGCAAGGCCCACAAAGCTGGGGCGTCCCATTTTCCTGGCAAAAAGGGCCGGTGTCAACAGCGAGGAGGCGAGGGACTTCACGCTCCATTGACCAGAGGGAATAAAACTCTGTTTTCACCAGGAACTGGTGAGTGCCCCCTCAATTCACCAGCCCTAGGTTTAGGATTTGCTTCCGGAAGCCTGGATGCAGTGCCACCTAACACTCCGTATAGGAAAGGCTACCCAGTGAAGTACAACTAGCCGGCCAGAATGTGAAGACTTGAAGAGGTCCCCAAAACCATGGTCTAAACGAATTGAAGGGCAATGGAACTGCACCTCGCGTGTTTGAAGGCGTCCTTGACGGGGACATCAAAACACGTGGAATCTGACCCTGTCGAAACGGAACTGCACCAAGGTTGTTGATGGAAGGAAAATGAGGATTTTGAAAGAGGGATTCTGGATAATGAATACCTGTAAGCAAAATCAAAATCGGGGAAAATCTTGTTCCCTAGGCCTCTCTGCTCCGAGCCTCTTGGTACGGGCAAGTGGAGATGGATACTAGACAGCGAGACTAGAGCTTGCAAAAATAACTCGACCAGTCACCCTAGGTGGACTGACCTTATGCCCCACATGGAGACAGAAACCAATTGAATGTAAACATTGGGGATAAACTAAAAGAGCTCAAAATGCAGAAGAGCCCTGGCATGGACCCCCCACTTTGGAACTGGCAAACTGGGGTCTTGGCAGCTTTATTCTAGCTGGTTTATGGCACTAGAGGATGGATAGTTGCTAGAACATGGAACACGGCAAAGGGAAACACTAGCTAAAGCAGCGGAAAAGGGATTCAAACTGATGGGTGAACAAGTACAAGCAAATAGCAAGTGTGCTTTACAGAATCGGCTGGTGTTAGCTTTAGTACCGGCTGAAGCACATGGAGTATGCGGGTACGTAAAACTAGATGTTGCTCACATGTCCCAAATGCTACCGAGGATCTCCAGAAACAACTGGATGAGATGCAAAGGGCTGCTTCAAGAGTTAGGCGGGCGGTCAATAACCGGGCGCCTAGCGAATCCCTTACAAACTATCCTTGTTACAACTACCGTTGTCGCAGTGTTGTTGACGACACGTAGCTGTATCAAATGGAACCTCCCCGGAAATCTATGTTGCAACGCGAGCAAATGTTATAACTATCCCATCTAAATGAGGCTTTTGATTTTGGAAAGATTCAAAGCCTCCAGAAAAAAAAAATAAAAGGGCGTGGGGGTGGTATTGAATGATGCCACCACATAGATAGGGCTCTATACACATTTGTGGCGCACTGTTCTGTCAAGGGGGGGTTGCTGGCTGAGCAAAGGGACAAGACGACCACGCTCTGCTGCAGTGAGTGGCTGTAAGTTACAGAAACCGGGCCACAAAGCTGAGGCCGAGCTGACTCTCTAAAGCTGTTGGAAGCGACAAAGGAAGGGGCTTCTAATCGAGGGAGGCAGCCTTGGGAAGGGGGGAGCCAGGAAGGGACGGGGAAAAGAACTCGGTTGTCCAAGTTACGCAGGAAGAAGCCTCCGAGTGAGGGAGCTCTGGCCCCGAGGGGAGAGCAGCCGATAAGGCCTTGCAACCCCCAGAAAGTTGGTCGAAAGTAGGGCGAAGGTGACTGTGGCAGTGGGAGATCGCAACCTCGGACTCACATGGCCCCCGAGAGAGGGCAGCCCCCGCCTGGGGAGATGCGCCCTCAATAAAAACCTTCAGTAGCGCTACCTGAGGGTGCGCACTAGTTTGCACGACTAGTGAGAAACTTGTGAGCAGTCCTGTGCGTGAATGGAAAGGAATGTGTAATGCACGCTGAATGTGCAAGTGCTCTGCGTGTAGAATGTGTACCCTCGAGCAACCTGGTGAGCGTGTTAGAGGGAAACATTGCCCCGTGCTGCCAGCGCTGTAACGAAGAATGCCTGCCTTCTACAACTTCAAATCCAGTCTTAGAGGGTTTTTCTCCGTCACCAGCTTTACAGTATCACATAAAGTGGGCAACTGCTGCCAGGGCTCGGGCACGCGCACAGGGAGCAGCCTTTCCTGATGGTCAGAGGGACCCTCCTGCGTTCCAGGGTGTGCCCATGGCCTCTGGGCCGGGCACTGGGCGGGCACCACTGTGAAGAGCCTGGGCATGGGCTGAGGGGCAGGGGCAGGATCTGGGGGTCTCCCCTGCCCTCCCCCCATCTCCAGCTCAGCGTGGGCTTCTCCACCCAGCAGCATGCCGGGGGCGAAACGGGCCCTGGATGCCAGGGCCACTTGTGTTCCCCAGGCATAAGTCTCGTTTCCCCCGGCTGTCTTTCGGGGTCAGTAGAGGCCAATGTTCTAGACGGGCACGTGGTCGGGGTACCGATGGCGCAGTGTCAACCGCCGTTCTGTGCACACGCAGGTGCGAGTACATCTTCCCACCTGAACATGCCCAGAAGGGGCCCGGAGGGGCTGCATATTGAACGGTGGAGGGTGCTGATGGGTCGTAGGTTTTTTCTTTTCCTTCCCACACAAAATTCCACTGTGCTTCGTGGGTAGGTGAAAGTCTACACTTCAACGCTGTTTCTCGATGGGTAGTTTTTCCATAACACGTGGGATCTCCAGGTTTAACCCTGGTGCCGGAAAACTCCAACAAGTACACATATGCTGAATATGGGTTTGCAGCTCTGGGGCACAGCACGTTTCCTTTGGGTCCCATGACAATGTTTTGCAGCTCATTGTTCGTGAACAATTTCTTAGGGGAGCATTCTCATGGGCAAGGGGATTTATTTCCCATGTATCAACTCTGTTCCCTACACCGCACAAAAAACTATTGAAGGGACCAAGCCCATACCCCATTTGTTACGAATCTCAAAAGGCCAAACCAGGGATAATGGGACGTTGCATTCGTGGTATATGGGCTCACCGTGGGGTCTCGATACAAACCGGATCCCGCCTTTCCAAGGGGTCCGGGTCCCCTGCTCAACGGGCAGCTGGTTGAGGTGCCCACCAGGCCCCTCTCTGCCAAGCTGCTTTCCAGCCAGGTGGCCCTAGCCTGTGCTGGTGCCGGGGCTTGTTCCTCCCCAGGGGCAGGACTCGGCACTTGTTGCACCCAGTGAGGTTCCTGCCAGCCCCTTTCTCCAGCCCAGCCTGGTCCTCCAAAGGCAGCGCAACCACTGGGGTGCCAGACACGACCACCCCCCATTTTGTGGGTGCCAGCAGTGCCCAGTGCCAGCCCGTCCCCACTGGGGCTGGGCACTGACGGTGTCGCAGCCCCAGCTGTGGGATGGATGGACGAGCCACAGCACCAGGGATAGAGAAAACATTTCTTTTTTAATATTTCAGAGGGGGGGAGCTTCCCAGGCAGTTCCCAGCCCTGCACTCCCCCAGCTGCTCACTGGCAGGGGATCGTGCTCCTCTACTGCAACTAGCGCTGCCACGGCGGGGTCTTGCAGAAGCAGATGCAGCATGGTCACCACAGGCGTCTCCACCAGTCCTTTAGGCAGCTCCCCGTGGGCACCTGCTGCTGGGGACTGGGCTCTGCCGGGGTGCTCCTGCCCACGGAGATGGTGTTGTCCTGGCCACTGGTGCTGCTTCTGCCTGGCCCTGTGGGGCAGCTCTTGTTAACTTCCTTTGGGCTCCTCCTGCACGCTTGTACAGGTCTGCTTCTGCCTGGTCGCGTCTCCTTATGTTTGTCCTTGTCCCCATCTGCAGCATTGTCCTTGTCTGCATCCGCCCCCGGCAGCTCCACTCTAAGGCCCCTCTTGCGTGACACTCTGGCTCTCAGCAGCCGTGGCTGGGGCTGTTCCTCTTCCCTGGTGAGCAGGGGGGAAGGAACCCTGGGGAGGGCCCCAGCCCTTTCCGCCCCTCGCCACTTGGCTGTCAGCATCTGCATAAACCTTTCGTACTGCTCGATGTTTTTGAGGGTGTCCTGCATGATGCACATGAACTCCTCAGTGTGGTTCTCTGTGACCATGGCCGAGGGGCTGCCAGGGGGTGGCTCCACATCGATGGGGCAGCTTCTGCCTGGTCGCGTCTCCTTATGTTTGTCCTTGTCCCCATCTGCAGCATTGTCCTTGTCTGCATCTGCCCCCGGTAGCTTCACTCTAAGGCCCCTCTTGCGCGACACTCTGGCTCTCAGCAGCCCTGGCTGGGGCTGTTCCTCTTCCCTGGTGAGCAGGGGGGAAGGAACCCTGGGGAGGGCCCCAGCACAGGCCGCCTTTTGACACATGGCTGTCAGCCTCTGCAGAAACCTTTCGTACTGCTCGGTCACTTTGAGGGTGTCCTGCGTGATGCACATTAACTCCTCAGTGCGGTTCTTTGTGACTATGGCTGAGGGGCTGCCTGGGGGTGGCTCCACATCGATGGAGCTGCTTCTGCCTGGTCGCGTCTCCTTCTGTTTGTCCTTGTTCCCATCTGCAGCATTGTCAGTATCTGTGTCCGACTGCGGCAGCTCCACTCTAAGGCCCCTCTTGCGCGACACTCTGGCTCTCAGCAGCCCTGGCTGGGGCTGTTCCTCTTCCCTGGTGAGCAGGGGGGAAGGAACCCTGGGGAGGGCCCCAGCACAGGCCGCCCCTTGACACTTGGCTATCTGCATCCGCAGAAACTTCTTGCACTGCTTGGTCATTTTGAGGGCGTCCTGGACGATGCGGATGAGCTCTTCAGCGAGGTTCCCTGTGACCATGGCGGAGGGGCTGCCAGGGGGTGGCTCCACATCGATGGGGCTCTGCGCCCTGTCCCTGCCATCCGTGGGGAACTCCTTGAGCTTTGGCCCCTCTGGCAGCTCCAGTGGGATGTTGAAGCCAGTTGGGAGCCCTGGCTGCCCCGCCAGCATGCAGATGGTTTTAAAAGAATATTGAGGTCCCAAGATGTTCATCGATGCTGGCTCTGCTGTTGCAGCCGGCCAGGGCTCTGGGAAGGAGCAGGGGGAGTTCAGTGAAGAGGAGCTGCTCCAGGACAGGGAGTGCGGCACGGTCTCTGGGGAGCAGTGCTCCACGCTTGACGCTTCCAGGCTTGCCCTGCAGAGGGGGAGAGGGAAGAGACCCCCGCTGCACCCGGCCCCTCCGGCAGGACTCACGGGCAGCACACCCTCCTTGGCCGGCAGGCAGCGCTGCCCAGCGTGGGCAGGGGCAGGGCATGGGCTGAGGGTCTGGGGCAGGACCTGTGGGTGTCCCCTGCGCTTACCCCATCTCCACGGTTGGTGTGGGCTTCTCTGCTGCTCCATGTGCCTGGGGAGAAGCTGCCAAGAGAGGAGATGGTGTGAGTGGCCAGCAGCCCAGAGCCCCAGGCCAGGCCTTCTGCAGGGTGTCACCCGTTTCCAGGTCAATTGGGGCCTGAGCCACTCACCGCTCTCCTCCTCGAACCGGGCTCTTGTCGTGCTCGTCTGAGGCTTTGTCTTCTTCCTACGCCCCTGCAGGACCCCAGCAGCTGGGTGAGGAGACGGAAACAGCTCCCGGCCCCACACCTTAACCTCCCACCCTACCCCTCCCTGCACTGAGGGGCAGTGCAGTGCAACTGTCACCTACCCGGAGTCGCCTGAACTGCAGTATGGCCGAGACCAGGCTGAGCTGCAGCACGAGCATCATGACGTGGAGCATGTCAGACAGCGTGGGGATGTCGTGATGCCCCATGGCGCTGGCTGTGGTGTGGCCACGGTGCTCCGAGTTCTCAGCCCAGACCCACGGTGCAGATCCCCAGTGACCTACTGGGTCCCCAGTGAGAGGACACCCAGCACTGCTGGAGTGTGGCAGAGGCTGCAGTCTGCAGCCCGCCCAGACGGTGCCAGACGGCCCACTGCCTTCCCCGTGGGGCGCGCACCCCCCTTTTATAGTACGGGAGGCAGCCGCCCCCGCCCCCCTTTGTGACATCACTGGGGCAGTCACAGCCCCCCTTTGTGAAAATTCCTGGGGCAGCCAGAGCCCCCCTTTCCCTTTGTGGCACTGGACAACCCCTGTGACCCGTTGCGACGGAGGGAAGACACAGTCACTCAGTATGAGTGATCAGCAGACTTCGTTTATTGCCTCTTACAGTCACCTTTTATGCCTTCTTATAATTAGCTCATACATATTACAAAAGTTAAGCTCATTATTGGTTAGTTGCCTAAATACCAAGCCCGCCCCTTGTTTCTCTTCTGTAGTTATGTGTTCCCACCTGCAACGTTCTTTTCCCACCGAAATCTTCCTGTTATTGTGTAACAAGGACAGCCAAAGACAGTGTATTTTTGCTTTACTTCAGATCAGCTGAGAGCCATGTGCATTTTTGTCCAGCCAGCTGGACTATGTCTATGTGACCCTTTTCAGCTAGGCAGTTATCCACAATTCCCCCGTTTTTATTTTGGGCGACATAGGCTTGGTTGACCATTTTCAATAACAGCTTTTAAACACAGGAAAATACACAGCCAACTTATAAAATCTCAGTTCAGAAGTATAATTCCTGAAATACTTGAAAAATAAAGTTAGCTTGAAGCTTTAATTTAGATGCTCTTTCTGTTCCAGTAATATAAAAAGTTTAGAAAATTCAAGGGTAATTTTAAAGTTCTGAACATGGACTAATGCAAGCTCAAAACCCAAAAAGAAACCAAACTGATGTTTGACTAGGAATATTTGCAAATATTTTAGTGGAAAATCCCCGACCATTAACAATTTTCTGTCCAAATAACAACTGCCCTTATGCAACCAACCAGTCCATACATTTTCTGAAGAATACCTCACTGATATCAAAGAATTAACAAAGGGGAAAAATTAGTTCTAAGCTATATACATTCATAAGTGGATTTTTCAATAGTTACATACAGATTTACACACTAAGCCATAATGGCTTGTAGGTGATACACACAAGAAGAGTACGTTGCTTATCTGTCTGAATGTCTATGCTAAATTTGACAACTGTGCCACAAGCCAAGCCTACATGGATGCTGTGTGTTATGCACGTTCCTTAACAAACAGAAGTATAATAGACAAATTCCCAAGATCTAGTCCCCAACCTAATTATATTATTTTGTAGCCAATTAAGGAAAATAACACAAATGTGCATATCTACATGTGCACACACCTTTTAGTTCAGAACCAATCCGTGATAAAAGGCCTTAGCCTTATGGCATCATCGAATCTTAACGAGTACAGTAATTAAAAATGCAGTCTTACTGTAAGTGCGATTTATGCTGACATTCCCTCAAATGCTACACGTGAGTATTTCTCACTCAACTGCCTCAAGTTAAAATAGTAGTGTTTGTTAATATGTATTAAAAAATCATTAATTCTCTACAATAGCAGTTGACTTACATAACACTATGTAAGCAAAAGAGGCCTAAGATGGGTCTTCTGAATACTAACAATTTATTTTAGACTGTCTAAACTCAGGTCTTCAAAGATTTCACTCTGCCAGACGTAGAAACACTGTTGCACTCCAGTTGTGATATCCCTTTTCCCAAGTTGTCACATGCACATCTCGCTCAAGCAGCATTATTGTTAAAGTTTCTCTCTGCTACATAAAAGCATATTGCACTTGTAGATACAAAAGACAGCACCCTTACTTAGATCATTACCTTATTACCTCATAACTCTTAGTATACCTTATATCTCTGATTTCATCACTTCAAAAATTCACCAGAAGCAGATAAAACCACAGCATCAGACTAAACTACACCTTAACTGCTGATTCAAATAAAGGCATTCTCTTCAGATATGCCTAATACTTACAAATAATTTTGGCTGGTTTTGATCAAAAAACCTATTATTACAATAATGATCAAAAATAATAATCCCGTTTGCAAAATGCCTTTAAGCCAGCCTCCTAGTCCCAACCAATTTCCACATTCAGAATACAGCATAAATACAGAATACAGAATAAATTATCTCCATCAAGGCAAAAAGGCTTCTCGTTAAACACAGAGATGTTTGCTAGTTCAAGGCAGAAACCCATTTCTTGTAGGGGACATCTGAAGCACTTTTTTTTTTTTTTTTTTTTTTTTTGGTGGGTTTGTAATCAAGTCCGTATTTTTCCTTGAGGAGCTTAAGCTGTTCCTCTTGTTTCAGGAGTGTTTCCAACTCTGATTTGTCCAATAGGTCCGTATTTCCCAAACATATCATACATTTCCTCCGCCGTGATTTTATACGGCAGGTTCCGAATATAAAGGATCCGATGGATCTCTGGGGGCAGCCGGATCTTAGCTCGCTTGGCCGCTTGCATCGCCATGGCGCCGATCGGAGCGGGGGGGGGTGCCGCCTTGGAGAGAAACCGCGGCCGGGAAGGGGCCTGCCGGGCCGCACACCGCCGCTCGCTGCTGCCGCGGGGGTCCCGGATGCTATCCCATACGCTAATAACCCGGGTAATTCCTTTTTACAATCTATGTCCTGAACGCTCCGCTTTTCTAAAAAGCATATGAACGAACCGTACGTCGCTTGTCTCTCCATACCGTCGTCAGCGCTGTTGCAGCCTTTGCGAGACTTCGGCGACGCGTGGCCGGCGGGACCCTCTGTAGGTGCTCCCGGGCGCGGGGACTGTGCCCTTCCGCCTCCTGCGCTGCTTTCAGGACCGGTACCCGAATCTCCGTCAAACCGTGGCTCGCAGGTTCAGCCCTCTCTAGGGTCCCTGTTCGGGCGCCATTTGTCGCGACGGAGGGAAGACACAGTCGCTCAATATGAGTGATCAGCAGACTTCGTTTATTGTCTCTTACAGTCACCTTTTATGCCTTCTTATAATTAGCTCATACATATTACAAAAGTTAAGCTCATTATTGGTTAGTTGCCTAAATACCAAGCCCGCCCCTTGTTTCTCTTCTGTGACGTGTGGAATTAGACTCTATAACTCGAAAGTTATAAAGTAGGTATGTTTATTGCGCGCAGATGCACGGGGGATCGCTCCTCCACAAGCGTGCATACCCGAAGTGACGAACCATCTCACATTTATACAATGAACAAATGAATATTCAATTAACGCCTATACATATTCGTTACCTAAACCCCGCTTCGTATGTTAATTAGCTTATCAGTCCCTTTCCTGGAATGTGGTGGTCTTGCAGGTTTGTAGGTGATTCATGTTCTTGTGACCATCCGATCTTCTTCAGGTGATTCATGTCCTTGTGACCACCCAATCTTCTCCAGCAAGGAGACTTAGCACTCCCTCCCTCTAGATAGCGTTTGAATGTCTCTCATCTTTTCTCATTCTCTTTTAAATAGCCCCTTTGTTAGAGGAAGAGGGGCAGGCGTCTCCTCAAAACTGTAGTTGTCACCGCACCCATGACTAGTCACCATACCCACATTCCTTAAGCAGACACATACAATCACAATCCATGTCCATTATCCCCATTTCGCACTATTTCTCCATATCAATCCCCCCTTTTCTATTAAATTGAGTAAATTCTTTTACTTAAGCAGTCTTCCCGAATGATATAAAGCATCATACATAAGTGTTACCCTTTTAAACATTCTCCAAACCCACAAATATAACATAATGGTTAGTATTAAGGAAATTCCTAAACTGATCAATAAGATCACAATGGGGTGTACCATAGTGTTAAGAATTCCTGTTGCAGAAGGTGACCAGCCAAAGAGAGTATCCCACCAATTATGGTTTCCATCCTGTTCTACCTTTTTAAAACTTTCTTGATCCCCTCTACATCATGATGGATCATAAGAAGAGTTTTGTGTCCCTTTTCTTTGGTTTCTTCCAGTATACGTTGTAAATCTGCATGTTTTAATAGTTCTTTTATACAGTCCTATGGGGGTAGGAATTATTATCTGTGATAGGGTAAAGTTGGATTTTAAGAATTGATGAGACACTACTGGGGCTGAGTAACTAAAATTGCATCCTGCGATAGTAGTAAAATTACAAATACAATAATTTGAATACTGTGCAGTCTCCTTTACCTCCCCATCTATGGTTATTGTGTTACACTTAGTTCTCAAACACGCACATCCCTTCCCTGCATATATAATGACTGTTTTCAAGTTTGCATTTGGTCGGGCCTCGAAATGACATATTTTCTGATCTGTATCTAAACAAGTATCCTGAGCCATTATAGTATTGCTTTCACAGAGGAAGCCCTGCTGTTCTCGCATAATACAAGATTCTAAATCTACTGTTTGCCACTTGTCGCCTATCTTTCTGGCCCATGTTCTATGTTCAAAAGGGTATAGGAGCACCCCATTACGGTTAATTCCAAGGGCTACAATGGGGTGTAGGGTAATTATTACTGCATTATGTATGGTTAACACAAAAGCTGTGATGGTGTGTGTGTTGGGGTCGTAGGTAAAGTTCACCATATTCCACCATGACTGGAGTTTTCTTTCTACCTCCGTAGCATTGTCCCAAACCATCTTTTGAATTTCTGTAGGAAATATGCCTTCCTCTCCTTCTCTTATTATGGATGCAGCTATTGATTGCATCCACATTTGGGCTTGGATACAACTTAGAGCCAGGGCGACGTCATCCTGTAAACCACCTAACGCCTTAGTGATGAGCTGATGATCTTCCATGTTTATTTGTTCCCACCTGGGGAGTACCTTCGATATCAACCATTGATGTGCCCCTAATGCCAATAATGAAGATTTTAGTGGTTGTTGTAGTTTTGATAGATCGGCCGTGGTGGCAGCTAGTTTATTCATTATCACCTCTGAGTCTATGGAATTTAATACTCCGAGTCCTGTTCCCAACATTCCAGTTACATCTCTCACTATTCTGTTTCGATAAATATTTCCCCTTTTTCTTAACCAAGTTGTCCATCCCTCATAAGAGGTTCGTAAGAAGGGGGAACAGGATGGCTTAACATCAGAAACATTGACTTGTATTTTTAACTCTATTCTTTTAAGAGACCATTCTGGGTTAAACAACATTTGTTGCTGACCTGTATTTCTGATTACATATGGTCCAATTGTATAAATTTTTGGATCTGGTTTAGTTAATTTAAGATCAAGCGTTAATGGGGTTGTTGTAACTGTGGTGGTGGTAGGAACAGTGGTTAGCATGATTGTTATTTTGATCTTATAAGTCAGAGCTGTTCTTGGGGATTCCTTTCCTAGGCATATTATAAAGATGGGCTTGGTTAAGGTAAAATTGTGCCAACATTCCCGTGAATTAAAGCACATGGTTGTATTTAGAAGGGTAAATTCCTTATCTACCTTTCTGACATTAATCACGGTGTCTCCCGAAATCTTGGTGTTATCCTTTTCATTATATGTTTGACACCCTACTTTTATCCTATCTCCTAATTTTCCCCATAATCGGTCGACTTTGTGTACATCCTCCCGATCCCATTGATTCCTTTGGTACACCTCATTTTCAGAAAAAAACACCATAGCTAGTTTCGTCTTTGAGTCCACCTTTCCCATTATTCCAGTGTGTTTTTTCTGGGCATGATTCCAAGGCCAATTATCAGGCTCTTGGTTGTAGGCAAGAGAGAGGGTACCAAAAAACACAAATGGTTTAAACCCACTATTGATCATTTTAAGAATCTAAATGTTCCTCATATATACATATAAAATCTGTTTTGATCAAAAATATCTTTGTTTGAGTTGGGGCTTACTGATAACAAGTTGGGCAAGACTGGCCACTGGCTCAGTCCCAGACTCTTTTGTTCTATATTGTTTGTTGTGGTGCCCTTCCCATCTGGTGGATCCGCAACCGCTCAGGTTCACTTACTTGCCACCCACATTGTTCCCATTTGTCCGAGTAAATTTGAGTTTCAGTTCTTTTTTATCTGGGGTTACTTTCCAGGAAGTTGCAGGGGCTTTCTTAATCCGGGTATGGTGAATCCAAGAATTCTGTCCCTCAACCTTGATTGCAGTGTAGGTGGTGAGTAGGACTTGAAAAGGTCCGGCCCACTGTGGTTCCAGGGTTTTATCTGCAAAACACTTAACGTATACATAGTCTCCTGGTTGTATATCGTGACCAGGTCCATCCAGACCCCTACTGCGTGTTCCCATCACAAGCTTCTCAATTCTTATTGTTTGTTTAGTGCCACCATATAGGAAGTCATTGTTTCTTCACCAACCTGTGAAGACATCCCCTTTTGTACCCCATAGGGTCGTCCATATAAAATTTCAAATGGGCTAAGCCCCTCTTTTGCTCTCGGTCTAGTTCGAATTCGTGTAAGAGCTAGTGGCAAAGACTGGGGCCAAGTTAGATTTGTTTCTTGACCTAACTTGACAATCTGTTGTTTGATTAGATGATTCATCTTTTCCACCTGGCCACTCGATTGTGGTCGGTATGGGGTATGTAATTGCCAATCTATTCCTAGATGGTGGCTGATCTGTTGCACTATTCTGGACACAAAATGTGGTCCTCTATCCGAGGACATTACCGCTGGGACTCCAAACCTAGGTATTATCTCTTGGAGTAGTATTTTGGTCACTTCCCGGGCTTTAGCAGTTCTGCACGGGAAGGCTTCTGGCCAACCTGAAAAGGTATCTGTTAGTACCAATATCGATACCCCCCTTTTCTAGGAAGTTCCGAGAAATCGATCTGCCAATGTTGCCCAGGAACATTTCCTCTCCCAATTTTTCCCAACTTTGGCCCCTTGGTAATCTTAGGATTAGTCTGGAGACAAAGATCACATTGTTGGGTTACTTGTCTAATAGTAGTATACAAATTTCGTGCTATTATGTTTTTAGTGAGATCCTTATATAGAGCTTCTGCCCCCCAGTGCCTTTTTCTATGTTCTTCCCTGACTACTGACCATACCATGTAGGAAGGAATCACTATTCTCCCCTGTGAGATTATAGCCCACCCTTCCTCATTATATGATCCCTTTAGGTCAGAAATCAGTTTGCGATCTTCTTTAGTATAGTCTGGTTTACCTTCTAGAGATATTTGTCCATCGGGTATTAGCGCACCCTCTACCTTGATTGCTTTTCTGGCTGCCTGTTTTGCTTCCCTGTCCGCCAGTTCATTTCCTCTTTCCAATTCTGTGCTCACTTTCTGGTGTGCCTTAATGTGCATAATTGCCACCCTTTCAGGAAGCTGGACCGCATTTAGGAGTTTCAAAATTTCTTCCGCATGTTTGATGATTTTTCCTTGGGAGTTTAACAGTCCCCTTTCTTTCCATATTGCTCCATGAGCATGTACCACTCCAAAGGCATATTCAGAATCAGTCCAAATATTTATAGGTTTTCCCCGAGCTCTCTCCAGAGCTCGAGTAAGGGCTATGATTTCAGCCTTGTGTGCCGAAGTGTCAGCCGGTAGCGGCCCCGATTCTATCACTCCTTCAGAGGTTGTAACAGCATATCCGGAATGTCGCTTTCCATTCAGCATATAGCTGCTCCCATCCGTGAACCAATGTTCAGCTCCATTAATAGGAACATCCTTGAGATCTGTCCGACTAGAATAAGTGGCTTCGATTGTTTCTAGACAGTCATGATGGACTGATTCTCCAATATTCCCATTAAGAAATGAGGCCGGATTGACGATGTTTGTAGTCACGATCTCAACATCATCTTGTTCCACCATTATGGCCTGGTATTTTAGGAATCTCTGTGGGGAGAGCCAATGCCCCCCTTTTGTTTCAAGGACTGCAGACACTGTGTGGGATACTAAGACAGTCATTTTCTGGCCCAGGGTAAACTTCCGGGCCTCTTGGATGTTTAGGATGACGGCTGCTACTGCTCTCAGGCAACCAGGCCACCCTTTTGCAGTGGCATCCAGCTGTTTAGAGAAGTATGCCACTGCCCGTCTGTATGGTCCCAAATCTTGTGCCAGTATTCCTAATGCCATTCCCTGTTTCTCATGGGAAAATAGGAAAAATGGCTTACTCACATCAGGAAGTCCTAGTGCTGGTGCCGACATCAAGGCTTTCTTCAGTTCATGGAAAGCTCTGTCTGATTCAGCATCCCACTGAAGATCCTTCTGATTAGCTGCTATCAGGGAATATAATGGTTTAACAAGCAAGCCATAATTACATATCCAAAGCCGGCACCATCCTGTCATTCCCAGAAATGTCTGCAGTTCCTTTACAGTTCGTGGTCGGGGGGCTTGGCATATGGCTTCTTTTCGGGCCTTCCCCAGGACCCGTTGTCCGGCACTGATCTCGTACCCCAGGTATGTGACCTGTTGTAACACCACCTGTGCCTTCTTCTTAGAAACTCGATATCCTTGTAGTCCCAGAAAGTTCAGCAGACTCACAGTCCAAATAATACAAGATTCTTCGGTTCTGGTTGCAATAAGAAGATCGTCTACATATTGTAACACTTTCCCTTCTTCTGACGGTGGTTCCCATAACTCCAAATCCTTTGCTAATTGGTTTCCAAAAATTGTGGGGCTATTTTTAAACCCCTGTGGCAACACCGTCCATGTGAGCTGGGTCTTTCGACCGCTTCTGGGATTTTCCCATTCAAAAGCAAAAGTTCTTTGGCTGGCTTCATGGAGAGGGAGGCAAAAGAAGGCATCTTTTAAGTCTAAAACTGTGAACCAAGCTAGGTCAGGTGTCAGGGTGGTTAGTAAGGTATAGGGGTTAGCTACTACAGGATACAGATCCTCTGTTATTTTGTTAATGGCCCTTAAATCTTGAACTATCCTATAAGACCCATCAGGTTTTTTAACTGGGAGGATAGGTGTGTTAAATTCTGACTCACATTCTTTTAGTAGTTTTAGTTCTATGAATCGCTCTATGTTTGGACAAATTCCTTCCCTATCTTCCCTTTTCAGTGGGTATTGTTTAATTCTTACCGCACTCTGTCCTTCCTTTAATTTTACTATTACAGGTGATGCATTCTTGGCACGTCCCGGTATGTCAATTGCCCATACTCCGGGATATACCTGATCAATAATTCTGGTATCAATTTCCCTTTTTGTAGGAGTATTGGCCAGAGATAGGCTCATAACCTGTATGTATTGATGATTATTTACCTCCAGAGTAACTTCCCCTTTTTTAAATTTGATTGTTGCCTCCAATTGTTCTAATAAGTCCCTACCAAGAAGGGCCTTTGGGGAATTTGGCATAAATAGGAATTTATGGATCCCCATCTGTTTTCCAACTTATATTTTAAAGGTTTACAAAAATAAGCCTTTTCAGTTTGGCCAGCTGCACCTTTTACTGAAACATAATCATTTCCCAAAGGCATTAAAGCCTGGTTCAAAACTGAATAGGTGGCTCCTGTGTCTATTAAAAATTCCACCTCCTCCTGTTCTTCTCCTAATTTTAATTTTATTAATGGGTCGGCTAGTCAATTTTCTTCTTCCCTGTGAGCTATTGTTTTCCCTTGATTATTGCGCCATTTAGTGTTTTCTTGATGTCTGCGTTCAGGGCATTCGTTTTTCCAGTGTCCTGTCCTTTTGCATATTGCACACTGATTCCTACCCAGGGGTGTCAGCCCACGCCTTGATTTAACTTTAGATTTTTGATTCTCATTTTCTCTTACTACTGCTAATATTTTCTTTTGGTCCTGCTTGTAACCTTCTTCTCGATTACTAAATATTCTCCATGCTTCCTCTACTAATTTTTCCAAGTCTCTATTTTCAGGAGGTCTCAATTTTTGCAACTTGCGCCTAATATCCCCCTGTGATTGTCCTAAAAAGAGGGATATTAGCTGCTGTGCGCCTACCTCCGAATTTGGGTCCAGAGACGTGTGCCGGCGCATTGCATCTCTTATTCTGTCTAAGAATTCTGAAGGTGTTTCAGAAGGACCCTGTCTAACCTCATATAACGCTGCCCAATTTATTGTTCTAGGAATTGCTTTCTCCATTCCTCTGAATATCCATTCCTGGTACGCCTGTAATCTTCCCATTTCAGCGGCTCGGTTTGGGTCCCATTCCGGGTCCAACAAAGGAAACCGTTCTCTATAATTATCTCCCTTTATATTATAATGTTCCTTTGCGAGATCCCCCGCTGTTTTTATGACTAATTGTTTTTCAGTTTCAGTCAAACAATCTAATAATAATTGTATATCACTCCAGTCAGGATTGTGCTGTTTTATTAGAAATTTAAAATTCTGTGCCGTCTTTATCGGATCATTACGGTATTCTCGGGCAGCCTCTTTCCATTCTCTCAGATCAGCGCCCGTGAACGGAACTTTTATTTTCATTGTTCCTCCGTCCGGATTTACGGCTTCTCGGAGGGGTGCCTGTAAAATAGACTTCTATCTGGTGCGTGAAGACACCGGACTATTTGGAGCTGTAATGGCAGTTTTTGTGTTTCCTTGTGTGGCACCGGGTGTTTGGCTTTCTTTATAAATAACTTGTGGAATTTCTTCCTCTTGTTCGCCTGGGGGTGGACTGGGAGCCCTGGCCGAACCTTGTCTCTCCACTCTATAAGGTGGATTAAATAAATCATTTAATTCGGGCTCTTGTTCTCCGTTTAATTTGATACACCTTTGTCCAATACTACATGCTGAGCAACATCTTTTCAACTTTCCTTTACGCTCCCTCCTGTCCTCTCTTTCTAGTGCTAGTACCATAGGATCCCGAGGGGGTACTAAGCCGCAGTCCTTTTGCCACTCAGGTTTGTCCCGGAGGACGAAGAACATGTCTGCATATGATACTTCATCCCATTTTCCCTCTCTCCTCAGAAACAACATTAATTGCAGGAGAGTGTTATAATCTAACGTTCCTCCCTCCTGAGGCCATTTCGCATCACTCTCCAATTTATACAAAGGCCACCACTGATTACAATATTTAACCAATTTCCTTCTGTTTTCGGTACCACCATGTCCTACAATATCACTCCAATGTTTTAATATACAACCCAAAGGCGATTTTTCACAGGGCTTACTACTTCCATTTCCCATTTTGCAATTTTAATTACTTTGTTTTTCTCCGGCCGCCTTAGCCACCCAAGGTCGGAAACGCGGATAGAGCTTCTTACTCGTTTTGCACTCAAACGCCTGTCTCAAGCACTCTTGCACTCACACTTAGTCAAAATAATTAAGCTATACACGGAAAATCAAAATGCGCATCTCAATCACACCATTCACACTCTCCGGGCAGCCCGCAGTCACACAAGCAGTATGTTATACGGTACCGTGCACTTATGTACAAACTCTTAGGAACACTAACAGTTCACAAAGTATGCATTTCAATGAACAATTGCCAAAAAGCAAACAACAAACAAAAAACAATTTTTCCTGGTCTTAAGCAGAGTGTTAAGTTTTCCGCTATTTGCCACAAATTACCAGAATATTAATATTTTTCAACATACATTTCATAACTCCGAGTTTTGAACATATAACAAGACAACACATAGAACAAACAAGACACAGAGCGCTATTTCAGTTGTTACATTCCAGGAATTCCCCAATTCTTAAGACAACCTAAAGGAAGTTTTTAGCTTCCTCTTTTTCCTACGCAAAAGTTTCCCTTTTGCTGTGAGGTCCCTCTTATTCCTGTGAGATTCCGCCTTATTCCGTCCCGCCCCCCGCTTTCCGTCACGAGGCCTCCGGGCTTTTAGGAATGGCAGTCACCTCGGGTTTGCTCGATCTGCCCTCAAGATTGCTAGCGGCCACCCCTTGGTCAGCAAACCCCCTCCCAAGGTACCTTTCCTCCTGGGGACTACGCTGCGCGCCGGACGTCCCCGTGCGTCTCACCAGCCGCCCCGTTACTAAACATACCGTTTTATCCGTGGATCCAGGGGTTTCTCTTCTGCTCCCGGGTGAACAGCTGAGAAGAGGAGGCTCCTCCGAGGAAATCTCCCGGGGCGCGCCTAGGAGCGTCCGCTCCGCAGCTGGTCCCTCAGCCGAGCAGAAATCCTCCTGGCTGGCTCGCCAAAACTGACGTGCGGAATTAGACTCTATAACTCGAAAGTTATAAAGTAGGTATGTTTATTGCGCGCAGATGCACGGGGGATCGCTCCTCCACAAGCGTGCATACCTGAAGTGACGAACCATCTCACATTTATACAATGAACAAATGAATATTCAATTAACGCCTATACATATTCGTTACCTAAACCCCGCTTCGTATGTTAATTAGCTTATCAGTCCCTTTCCTGGAATGTGGTGGTCTTGCAGGTTTGTAGGTGATTCATGTTCTTGTGACCATCCGATCTTCTTCAGGTGATTCATGTCCTTGTGACCACCCAATCTTCTCCAGCAAGGAGACTTAGCACTCCCTCCCTCTAGATAGCATTTGAATGTCTCTCATCTTTTCTCATTCTCTTTTAAATAGCCCCTTTGTTAGAGGAAGAGGGGCAGGCGTCTCCTCAAAACTGTAGTTGTCACCGCACCCATGACTAGTCACCATACCCACATTCCTTAAGCAGACACATACAATCACAATCCATGTCCATTATCCCCATTTCACACTATTTCTCTTCTGTAGTTATGTGTTCCCACCTGCAACGTTTTTTCCCACCGCGATCTTCCTGTTATTGTGTAACAAGGACAGCCAAAGACAGTGTATTTTTGCTTTACTTCAGATCAGCTGAGAGCCATGTGCATTTTTGTCCAGCCAGCTGGACTATGTCTATGTGACCCTTTTCAGCTAGCCAGTTATCCACACCTGTGACCTTCCCTGGGGATTTGCGAAGCTCACTCACTCTCCCCTTCCCCCGGTGAGGGTGGGCAGGGAGAGCAGGGAAGCGGCCTCTCCGCGTAAGCCGGGAGAGGTTTGAGCAGTGGCAAGCCATGGCTGCCTGGGAAATGCCGGTGCTTGACTGCTCCCCTCTTACTGAAAAGTTGAAGGACTGTAAGGCGTGCCTTTCCTCACCAGGGATGGCACGGGGCCATGTTAGCTGGCACGATTCAAAAGCTGTAGCAGATAGAATGACACCACTTAGGAAGGAACGAGAAGCGTGACCAGGAAAAGCCACGGTGCGTGCTGTGTTGGGAGCCGCACGAGTGGCGGCCCAGAAGGAGAGGCGCCTGATTAAACAAACTAATGATGAAATGGTTAAACCCTTGCAAGAACATATAAAAACCCTGCAGAGCCAGCTAAGTGCTGAACGTAACAGCACTCAGCGACTCCACACGCTCTCTCAGATGCATTGGACGGAGAACAAACTTCACGGTCCGAATGAGAGGAAGGGGGACAAGAATCTCCTGATCAGACAGATCTTAATTCTGTTGTGGATAGTCTGCTGGGATTTACAAGACTGGCATGGCTGGCCGAGAAACAGGGCCCAAGACCTTTGTACTTGTCTAAGGAGTTGGAAATGGACCGAGAAATATTTTACCCCACTGGGGTTGGGCACTGACGGTGTCGCAGCCCCAGCTGTGGGATGGATGGACGAGCCACAGCACCAGGGATAGAGAAAACATTTCTTTTTTAATATTTCAGAGGGAGGGGAGCTTCCCAGGCAGTTCCCAGCCCTGCACTCCCCCAGCTGCTCACTGGCAGGGGATCGTGCTCCTCTACTGCAACTAGCGCTGCCACGGCGGGGTCTTGCAGAAGCAGATGCAGCATGGTCACCACAGGCGTCTCCACCAGTCCTCTAGGCAGCTCCCCGTGGGCACCTGCTGCTGGGGACTGGGCTCTGCCGGGGTGCTCCTGCCCACGGAGATGGTGTTGTCCTGGCCACTGGTGCTGCTTCTGCCTGGCCCTGTGGGGCAACTGTTGTTAACTTCCTTTGGGCTCCTCCTGCACGCTTGTACAGGTCTGCTTCTGCCTGGTCGCGTCTCCTTATGTTTGTCCTTGTTCCCATCTGCAGCATTGTCAGTATCTGTGTCCGACTGCGGTAGCTCCACTCTAAGGCCCCTCTTGCGCGACACTCTGGGTCTCAGCAGCCCTGGATGGGGCTGTTCCTCTTCCCTGGTGAGCAGGGGGGAAGGAACCGTGTGGGGGGCCCCAGCCCTTTCCGCCCCTCGCCACTTGGCTGTCAGCATCTGCAGAAACCTTTCGTACTGCTCGATGTTTTTGAGGGTGTCCTGCATGATGCACATGAACTCCTCAGTGTGGTTCTCTGTGACCATGGCCGAGGGGCTGCCAGGGGGTGGCTCCACATCGATGGGGCAGCTTCTGCCTGGTCGCGTCTCCTTATGTTTGTCCTTGTCCCCATCTGCAGCATTGTCCTTGTCTGCATCCGCCCCCGGTAGCTTCACTCTAAGGCCCCTCTTGCGCGACACTCTGGCTTTCAGCAGCCCTGGCTGGGGCTGTTCCTCTTCCCTGGTGAGCAGGGGGGAAGGAACCCTGGGGAGGGCCCCAGCACAGGTCGCCTTTTGACACATGGCTGTCAGCCTCTGCAGAAACCTTTCGTACTGCTCGGTCACTTTGAGGGTGTCCTGCGTGATGCACATTAACTCCTCAGTGCGGTTCTTTGTGACTATGGCTGAGGGGCTGCCTGGGGGTGGCTCCACATCGATGGAGCTGCTTCTGCCTGGTCGCGTCTCCTTCTGTTTGTCCTTGTTCCCATCTGCAGCATTGTCAGTATCTGTGTCCGACTGCGGCAGCTCCACTCTAAGGCCCCTCTTGCGCGACACTCTGGCTCTCAGCAGCCCTGGCTGGGGCTGTTCCTCTTCCCTGGTGAGCAGGGGGGAAGGAACCCTGGGGAGGGCCCCAGCACAGGCCGCCCCTTGACACTTGGCTATCTGCATCCGCAGAAACTTCTTGCACTGCTTGGTCATTTTGAGGGCGTCCTGGACCATGCGGATGAGCTCTTCAGCGAGGTTCCCTGTGACCATGGCCGAGGGGCTGCCAGGGGGTGGCTCCACATCGATGGGGCTCTGCGCCCTGTCCCTGCCATCCGTGGGGAACTCCTCGTGCTTTGGCCCCTCTGGCAGCTCCAGTGGGATGTTGAAGCCAGTTGGGAGCCCTGGCTGCCCCGCCAGCATGCAGATGGTTTTAAAAGAATATTGAGGTCCCAAGATGTTCATCGATGCTGGCTCTGCTGTTGCAGCCGGCCAGGGCTCTGGGAAGGAGCAGGGGGAGTTCAGTGAAGAGGAGCTGCTCCAGGACAGGGAGTGCGGCACGGTCTCTGGGGAGCAGTGCTCCACGCTTGACGCTTCCAGGCTTGCCCTGCAGAGGGGGAGAGGGAAGAGACCCCCGCTGCACCCGGCCCCTCCGGCAGGACTCACGGGCAGCACACCCTCCTTGGCCGGCAGGCAGCGCTGCCCAGCGTGGGCAGGGGCAGGGCATGGGCTGAGGGTCTGGGGCAGGACCTGTGGGTGTCCCCTGCGCTTACCCCATCTCCACGGTTGGTGTGGGCTTCTCTGCTGCTCCATGTGCCTGGGGAGAAGCTGCCAAGAGAGGAGATGGTGTGAGTGGCCAGCAGCCCAGAGCCCCAGGCCAGGCCTTCTGCAGGGTGTCACCCGTTTCCAGGTCAATTGGGGCCGGAGCCACTCACCGCTCTCCTCCTCGAACCGGGCTCTTGTGCTCGTCTGAGGCTTTGTCTTCTTCCTACGCCCCTGCAGGACCCCAGCAGCTGGGTGAGGAGACGGAAACAGCTCCTGGCCCCACACCTTAACCTCCCACCCTACCCCTCCCTGCACTGAGGGGCAGTGCAGTGCAACTGTCACCTACCCGGAGTCGCCTGAAATACAGTATGGCTGCGACCGGGCTGAGCTGCAGCATGAACATCAGCATCATGACATGGAGCACGTCAACCATTATGGGGATGTCGTCATGCCCCATGGCACTGGCTGTGGTGTGGCCACGGTGCTCCGAGTTCTCAGCACAGACCCACGGTGCAGATCCCCAGTGACCTACTGGGTCCCCAGTGAGAGGACACCCAGCACTGCCGGAGTGTGGCAGAGGCTGCAGTCTGCAGCCCGCCCAGACGGTGCCAGACGGCCCACTGCCTTCCCTGTGGGGCGCGCACCCCCCTTTTATAGTACGGGAGGCAGCCGCCCCCGCCCCCCTTTGTGACATCACTGGGGCAGTCACAGCCCCCCTTTGTGACATCACTGGGGCAGTCGCAGCCCCCCTTTGTGAAAATTCCTGGGGCAGCCAGAGCCCCCCTTTCCCTCTGTGACACTGGACAACCCCTGTGACCTTCCCTGGGGATTTGCGAAGCTCACTCACTCTCCCCTTCCCCCGGTGAGGGTGGGCAGGGAGAGCAGGGAAGCGGCCTCTCCGCGTAAGCCGGGAGAGGTTTGAGCAGTGGCAAGCCATGGCTGCCTGGGAAATGCCGGTGCTTGACTGCTCCCCTCTTACTGAAAAGTTGAAGGACTGTAAGGCGTGCCTTTCCTCACCAGGGATGGCACGGGGCCATGTTAGCTGGCACGATTCAAAAGCTGTAGCAGATAGAATGACACCACTTAGGAAGGAACGAGAAGCGTGACCAGGAAAAGCCACGGTGCGTGCTGTGTTGGGAGCCGCACGAGTGGCGGCCCAGAAGGAGAGGCGCCTGATTAAACAAACTAATGATGAAATGGTTAAACCCTTGCAAGAACATATAAAAACCCTGCAGAGCCAGCTAAGTGCTGAACGTAACAGCACTCAGCGACTCCACACGCTCTCTCAGATGCATTGGACGGAGAACAAACTTCACGGTCCGAATGAGAGGAAGGGGGACAAGGATCTCCTGATCAGACAGATCTTAATTCTGTTGTGGATAGTCTGCTGGGATTTACAAGACTGGCACGGCTGGCCGAGAAACAGGGCCCAAGACCTTTGTACTTGTCTAAGGAGTTGGAAATGGACCGAGAAATATTTTACCCCAAGAATGAAGAAGTCCTAATGAGGTCGGTGATTAAGCTGAGACCACCGACAGCAGCCAAGGTGGGGAAGCCCCACCCGTTACTATCCAGACGGTGCCGCACTCGGCAGCCAAAGTGTCGAAATTCCAGGAAAAATACACCAGGTTAGCTCAAGAAACTGAGACAGAGTATGTATGGAGAGTATCACTGACAGGAGGCTATCGAGTCCTGCTGTTGGAAGACGAGGCCCAAGGGTACTGGGGGCCAGGGGTTTCCTAACTGCTGATGACCCAAGGGGGCCGTGGTCGCTAACTCTACAAGCTGCCTATTGAGCAGGGGACCCGGACCCCTTGGAAAGGGGGAATCCAGTATGTATCGAGACCCCATGGTGAACCCATACACCATGAATATAACGTCCCGTTATGCCCGAGTTGGCATGTTCAAATTCGTAACAAAAGAGGTATGTCCACCATAATCGCTCTTTCATAATCAAGCACTTTCATAGCGTGGTCCCTCAAACGTTAAACAAACGTGGTCCTTAAACATTCCAGATAATAGAGTTGAAACGTGGGTAATAAATCCCCTACCCCATGAATACTCCCCTAAGGAATTGTTCATAAAAACTACCACCATAGAGCTACTTTTAAAGATACTTTTATTTACAGCAACACAAAGAGCAGTAAAAAAAAAACCAAAAAAACCCGACAGGTAAGATATGCAGCCACTTGTAACTGTCCCTCTTAATCCCCTGCGCTGCCTCCCTTGCCCTCTGCAATACTCCAGCTGATCCCCTCCGGCCCTCCTGGGTTTCGACGGGGTGTCCCCCATGTCCCCGGTGCTGAGTGCTCCCCTCTTCCCACAGGAATGCTGCCTGGGAGGAGGAGGGCTCTCTCCTCGACTTGGTGCTCTGGCAGAGCTCCTGCGACGCCGACCAGTGCCTGTGCCCTCTGGGCCGGGACCAGGCAGAGCAGGCGGGATGAGTGCCGGTGGTCCTGTTACCGAAATCTCGGAATGAAGAACTTATCGACACCAATGTGATGTAGATAAGCAGACACCTCTTTATTAACGGCCGGGTGCGTGAGCGAGTCCTCTCACGATCAACGCACGCCAGGTCCCAAAATCAGACACCATATATAGAACTTATTCATACATATTCATTAAGTATTCAAGCATAACCATGATATTTCCCGTAAATCATTAACATATTCTCCTCCTATATCCGATTCTGCGCAGTAGAGCTTAGAAAGGTCTAGAAATGGGTCTGGGGTACCATCTGGGTAGGTGGTATATGAGTGGGTGGTCGCGATCTCCCCCTGCCGGAATCACCTTTTACTAAAGTTCACGGTTTCTTGGCAGGCAACTACAAGCTGTTCCAGTCGACTCTCCCCAGTTTCCATTAATCTCATATTCTGACATTTCCATACACCTCTGCATACAGAAGACTGGTTAAATACAAAGAAACCTTTCAACCCTAAAGTTATTACCTATGTTTTCACAATAGTTCCAGCCCCTTCTTCTAGCCTTGGTACAGGACGTACAGAAGATCCCATAACAACTTTTACTGTGTAGCTATAAGTTTCTTATAATTTTTTTTTTCTTATCCTTCTATATTTTAATTTCATTAAATGATTTTATAAAATCAATTAATCAATCAAATAAAGTCAATCAATCTTAACTTATTAACAAATCGATAACAGTCCCGGACCCCGCAGCCCCAGTGAGGACACGATGCCTTCGTCTCCTCTGACGGGCAGGGGTGGAGGTTCCCTGGGATGCTGAGCCAGGCATGGCGCAGGGTGCGTTCTGGCAGCTCAGCCCCGGCTGCCAGGACGGGAGCAGGGGAGAGCTGGGCTCGGCACAGTGCCGGGGCTGTTGGCCCACAGCTCGGGGACTGTTGGTGGCGGCAGGTACCGTTGCTCTCCGCAGGCCCTGGAGAGTCCTGGTCTGCAGCTCTGGTGGCTCCCGTGGGACCCACCAGTGCTGCTCCGCCCTGGAAGATGCCACCGAGTCCTGGGAGTGCAGGGACTGCAGCGGCACGCACAGCGGTGAGTGGTGCAGTGGGGCATATCTAGTGCCATTCTCTTTGTAAAGTCATTCTGGAGGTCACCTGTAATTATATATTCAATTCCTTAAACCCCTTTTTGTTAACGTTTGCTAATTTTTCCACTTGACCAGTTGACCAGTTAACTGATAGACCCATGCTCTGTTTCTATATGAAGCTATAGGATTTAAAAGCGATTCAAGTGCCCAGCCAGTTTTCACTCCTGTAAATGGTTCATTCCAAATATCATCATTTATCCCAGATCTCTTTATTCGTTTCAATTCTAAATTCTCTAGAGATCCTTTAAATGGTGATTTCTTCCAAATTGGACACAATGTTGGCATGCCTAAAGTGATTTGTTTCACCTTACCATCTAATGGTAAATTTGTGGTCCAGGTTCCATCACTTAATGCCCAAACTAAATGTCCTGGACTTCAAATAGTCGTTTTACTACAACTAAACAAAGTTCCTTTCCTAACTGTAAAAGTGCTGGTTAAATTGAGAGTGTTCTTAAGACCTCGACAAAAACAACCATATTTTAAAACAGTGGCCTACGGAGGAATTCTTTGGATTACTAAGTCTGCATTACTACAATCATACACTTTTTCACATTTCTACCATGGCACTACTTTATTTTCCTTCTCTCCCGATGAAGTTGACCTATCGTCTACCCAGGGTAATACTAAAAAAACCTTTCCATCCCAGGTAAAACACCAAGAAGTTCTTGCTATATACTGAAAATGGGAAAATATGGACATAGACCATATAGAGTCCCATTGTTCTACTAATTGGGTACCTTGGCCAGTTTTGTTACACTTCCATTTCATGATACTTCTGCTCACATTGGTTTTAAGTTGTTCATCATAAGAACACCATCCTAACTGGGGATTTGGACCCCCAGGAAGAACTCAAGCTATGGCACTAGGTCGGGATCCTGTTATAAAATCATAATTCAGTAGTTTGGTGGTTTGTTTTTTGGTTTTTGGTTTTTTTTTTTTTTTTTTTTTTTTACAATCTGTTTCTTTACCTGGTGACTTCCACTGTTTTCTAATAACCTTTACTTGTTCATACCATTGAGTTACTGGCCTTTGTTCACAATAGGTGGTTTCATTTTTACGTTCCAGATTAGTCAGATTCATAGTTAAAATTCCCCATGGAATAGATTCACCTACTGCCCTCGGTATTGGCAAACAAGCAGCGATCTGCGTGACATTTTGTAAATTGGCAAATTCTTTAGTCAATCCTACCAACAAATTTTCCTCAGCCATTTGTTTGGGAATTCCAATCACTTGTTCTGTTTCTACTTGTCTTTTGTTCCTGTCCACCAAGCCAGCCCATGATCCCACCAACATTACCAACCAAAAGAAAATCCAAAACCCAATCATAACCTGATATGAAAAATTAGACATGTTTCAAAGTCAATTTTTAAGTCTCTGGGTCACGATTAGCAATCTTCCACGGAGTAGATGCTTTCTTCACAGTGCTTTCTTCACTCGAGTATAATGTATCCAGGCATCCGATTCTGCAATTTTGGTAGCTGTAAAAGTGGTTAGCAGTATCTGGAAAGGTCCTCTCCAGTGCTCCTGCAAAGGTTTGGAGGTCCGAGTCTTCACATAGACATAGTCTCCTGGTTGGAAATCATGCACTGAATTTTCCAGGGGTAAAGGTCTATTCCAAATTACTGCACTCCAAATCACAGCCAAAGTTTTCCTTAGAGAAAGCAAATAGTTATACGCATCTTGTTTTCCTTTTACATGTATGTTTAGATTTGGTTCTAGAGACTCATATGGTTTTCCATATAATAATTCATAAGGACTGACTGAGGTTCCACTCTTTGGCTGTACCCTGATTCATAATAATGCCAGTGGAAGTGCCTGAGGCCACTTTAGACTGGTTTCTTGACAAATTTTACTTATTTGTCGTTTCAAAGTTTGATTCATCCTCTCCACTTTTCCACTAAATTGTGGTCTCCAAGACGCATGCAAATCCCAATTAATACCCAATACTTTGCTAACACTTTGGACTACTTCAGCCACAAAGTGTGGACCTCTGTCAGAGGAAATTCCAATAGGAACTCCAAATCTCGGAATTACTTCTTGTAATAAGCACTTTACAACCTCTTTTGCTTGTGTGGTGCGACAGGGAAGGGCTTCTGGCCATCCTGTAAAAGTATCAACCCTTACCAGGATGTACCGGTACCCATTTTGTCTAGGTAACTCTGAAAAATCTGCTTGCCAATAATCTCCAGGTTCTGTACCAGATTTCAGTCTACCCATTTGAACCTTTTTCTTAATCACTGGATTATTTTTCAAACATACCTCACACTTTGCAGTTACCATTTTAGCTATTCCCAACATCTTAACTGATATTTCTTGCTTTTGTAAAGATGTTACTAAGGCTTCTGTCCCCCAGTGACATTCTTGATGTCTCATTTGAATTATCTCTCTCATCACAAGAGGTGGAATTACTACCTGTCCATTAGGAGTTATCCACCATCCAGCTAAGTTTTTCTTAGCATTTAATAACTGACCCAATTTGTCATCTTCCTCTGAATATCTCGGTTTTTCCCTAGGAAGGGTTACTGTTTTAGAAGGAATTATTGCCATTTGCAATGCTTGTTTCTTTGCTACCTTTTTCTTTTTTTTTTTTTTTTTTTTTTTGCTGTTCTATCAGCTAAATTATTCCCAGCTATCATTTTTGTATTCCCAACCTGGTGTGCCTTACAGTGCATGATTGCTACTTGATCTGGCTTTTGAACTGCTTGCAATAATCGTAAAATTTCTGTTTGATGCTTAATGTTTGATCCTTGAGAGGACAATAACCCCCTCTCTTTCCACAAAGCTCCATGGACATGCACTACCCCAAAGGCATATTTTGAATCAGTCCAGATATTTACTCTCTTGTCTTTGCTTACCTCTAAGGCTCGAATTAAAGCGATGAGTTCTGCCTTTTGGGCTGATGTGGTACTCGCCAATGCTCCTGCTTCTATAACTGTAGCCTCTGTTGTTACCGCGTATCCGGCGTATCGGACTCCTTGTTCCATAAAGCTGCTTCCATCAGTATACAGTTCCCAGTCTGGTCGCTCCAATGGCACATCCTTCAGATCTTCACGACTGGAATAAACATACTCGATGGTAGCCAAGCAATCGTGTTCCAGTCGTCCTTCTTCCTGTACGGAACTTAAAAACACTGCAGGATTTACCAGGTTAGCTGTCTTTAGAATCACATCATCCTGTTCAGTCAATACCACCTGGTATTTCATCATTCGGCTGGGGGACAGCCAATGTCCCCCCTTCTGTTCTAGGACAGTTATCACCATGTGTGGAACATAGACTGTTATTGTTCTTCCCAAAGTCAATTTCCGAGCTTCTTGTATGAGCATCACTGTTGCGGCCACTGCTCGAAGGCAGTTTGGCCACCCTTTACTCACTGTGTCCAGTTGTTTAGAGAAATATCCGACTGGTCGTTTCCAGCTTCCTGTCCTCTGGGTTAACACGCCCAGTGCAAGGTGTTGTCTTTCATGTACAAACAGCTGGAAATCTTTGGTTAGATCCGGCAGTCCCAAGGCAGGTGCAGACATTAGGGCACGTTTCAACTCTACAAAAGCCTTTTGTTGTTGTGGGCCCCATACAAAGGGAGAGTTCTTTTGGGCCTCGCACAGCGGTTTAGCTATTAGCCCATAGTTCATGATCCAAAGGCGACACCACCCAGTCATGCCCAAAAATGCTCCGAGTTCATGAATATTTCTCGGCTCAGGTACACCACAATTAGCTTCTTTGCGATTTTTTCCTCATTGTCGTTGTCCTTTTGAAATCTCAAAGCCGAGATATATCACAGTCTGGCAGGCTATTTGGGCTTTCTTCCTGGATACCTTATACCCATTTAGTCCCAGGAAATTCAAAAGGTCAATAGTCACCTGTATACAAATAAATCTTTCTTCTGTAGCAATCAATAGATCATCCACATATTGTAAAAATAAATGCCCAGGTCTTGGTTTGTCCTGTTTCCAGATTTCAAGTTCCTTTGCTAAATGATTTCCAAAAATAGTTGGACTGTTTTTAAATCCTTGGGGTAATCTAGTCCATGTCAGCTGCATCTTTCGGTTTGAGGATTTTCCCATTCAAAAGCAAACAGTTTTCTGGTTTCCTTTTCCAAAGGTATACAAAAGAAAGCATCTTTTAAATCAAGCACTGTAAACCACTGATAATTCTCCCTCAATGCTGTTAACAGTGTATAAGGGTTTGCTACTACAGGATAAATATCCTTAACTATCTGATTTACTGCTCTCAAGTCTTGTACCAGTCTCTATTCACCCGAGGGTTTTCTGACTGGTAAAATAGGAGTATTATACTCAGATTCACATTCTTCCAAAATTTTATACTCCAAAAATTTATCAATCAATTTCTTCAATTCCTGTCTCGCTTCCGGTTTGATTGGATATTGTTTAATTCTCACGGTTCCTGCGCCTTCCTTCAAATCTATTTTAACAGGTTCTGCTAGTTTCGATTTACCAGGAATATTTGTTTCCCATACAGTAGGGATCACTGCCAAATCCACCTCCGGTGGAATTTCTTGTTCCTTTACCTTTTCTTGTATCATCAGGATTTCTCCCGTTTTTGACTCAGGTATTTTCAAGAAAAGTTCTCCTTCGTCAAAAACAATCTGTGCATTTAATTTGGATAACGAATCTCTTCCTAAGAAGGGTATCGGACATTCTGGTACATACAAAAATTCATGTGTAATTATCTTATTTCCAAATTTCAAATCCAGGGGTTGCAGGAATGGCCTGGTTTTGTTCCAGTTTTTCCTTTACAGGTATTTAATAAAAAAATGTCGCTCCTGTATCCACTCCCAACCTCACAATTTAAACAACATTTTTTTCCACTTTCTTATTATCACAAGTTATAGCCATTACCAAATTATCCCTGATAGTTAGCTTACATTCATCCTGCCAATCCTTTCTTTGTCTTAAGTAAAAAAACAAATCCACATCTGGCATTTTATTCCATTTCCCTTCTCTTTTACAATACAGCATTAACTGCAAAATAGTGTTATAATTCAGTGTCCCATTCGTGGGCCACTTTTCCTCATCATCCAATATATACAAAGGCCACCAATTATTACAATACTCAAATTATTACAATACTCAATCATCTGGCTTTTTTGCAGATCATCCTGTAAATTTCCCCAATGTGCCAATAAACATCCCAACAAAGAATTTTTCGGGATTTTGTCATTTACAGCAAGATTACCCATGCTTTTACTTTTAAACAACCGAGTTAACTTAGTTGCCATGGTGTAATTACTCACAGTACAATACACAATTATTCAACTCTGTCACTCCGATCCGCGGATCCACACTCCACACTCGCTTTCATTCTCAATTACACGTCTCACCCTTACAGCCACACTCACACTTTCCCACAGTTACTTTAAACAAACATATAACACAATATTATACCTCTTCATTTTCTTCTTAATACACAAACTCACAAAACAACAAAGAACACCAAAAACTTCTAACTTCTTGTTAGAGGCACTACCTTAGAGAACACTATAGCATATAGTTTCTCTTGTCTACACTTTTGTCCAACCCTGCAACAGCTTTCGCTTATGTCTTACGGGCAGAGTCCTAGTCCTACCCTGCGCAGCTCTTTCACCGCCTCTGTCAGGTAGACTTACTCAGTGGGACTCCAACCCACTCTTTCCCATACAATTATTATAGTGGGACTCCCACCCACTTCCTCTAGTGCACTTACTTACTACAATTAAAAAAAGAAGTGTCTTACCCAAAAATCCCAGGAACGTCGCGAAGAGCCTTACGGATCGGGGATCGATGGGTATCCCCGAGAAATCCTCGGTGCCGGCTGGAACCGACCAGGTCCCCGACTCCTCCGGTCTCCTTCAGCGAGGTCCCATCTGGGGTGCCAAAACTGTTACCGAAATCTCGGAATGAAGAACTTATCGACACCAATGTGATGTAGATAAGCAGACACTTCTTTATTGACGGCCGGGTGCGTGAGCGAGTCCTCTCACGATCAACGCACGCCAGGTCCCAAAATCAGACACCATATATAGAACTTATTCATACATGTTCATTAAGTATTCAAGCATAACCATGATATTTCCCGTAAATCATTAACATATTCTCCTCCTAGATCCGATTCTGCGCAGTAGAGCTTAGAAAGGTCTAGAAATGGGTCTGGGGTACGATTTGGGTAGGTGGTATATGAGTGGGTGGTCGCGATCTCCCCCTGCCGGAATCACCTTTTACTAAAGTTCACGGTTTCTTGGCAGGTAACTACAAGCTGTTCCAGTCGACTCTCCCCAGTTCCCATTCATCTCATATTCTGACATTTCAATACACCTCTGCATACAGAAGACTGGTTAAATACAAAGAAACCTTTCAACCCTAAAGTTATTACCTATGTTTCCACAATAGTTCCAGCCCCTTCTTCTAGCCTTGGTACAGGACGTACAGAAGATCCCATAACAACTTTTACTGTGTAGCTATAAGTTTCTTATAAATTATTTTTTTCTTATCCTTCTATATTTTAATTTCATTAAATGATTTTATAAAATCAATTGATCAATCAAATAAAGTCAATCAATCTTAACTTATTAACAAATCGATAACAGTGGCTCCCACAGCCACTGGGGACTTGGGGACAGGCGCTGTGACGCGTGGAGGGAGGGAGCGTGGCAGGGGCTTGTTGTGCTCATCATCTCCCTGCCCCCTGCAGTGCCCGACATTGCAGCCGGACCAGACTCTTGTCCCCTGGCGCAGGGACCCTGGCACAGCGCTCCCAGTAAGATCACTGGCACAGGCTGCCCAGAGGCTGTGGAGCCCCCTCCTCTGCAGACGTGCCAGCACCACCTGGACACAATTCTGTGCAGCCTGCTCCAGGAGGACCTGCTTTTGCCGGGGGTGTGACTAGACGATCTCCAGAGGTCCCCTCCAGCCCTGACCATGGTGTGGTTCTGTGACCCCTGGCACTTTGGCTGAGGAAGAAGAGGCCAGGCTGCTCGAAGGACAACCCGACACACCAGTGCCTTTCCAGCTGCTGTGCAAGAAACCTGCCAATCCTCGCTAACAGAAGCTGGAACTTTGCCCGTGGGCTTGCTGATGTGCATGAGCACCGCAGGGCAAGAGCCTTCGCTCTTCCCCATCCTCCAGTGCCGGCCAAGTGCAGATGCTCTGAGGAGGGAGCGCCAGTCCCTGCAGGCCCCGCTGCCATCCCTGTCATGCAGCGTCTCGTCTTCCCTGGGCTCCCTCTGCTGTGTCCCGGAGCCCTGGCCTGGTGCGATGGCAGAGCCAGCCGCAGTAACGCGCATGGGACTTGCCCGGTCCCCCAGAGCCACCTGGGTGCTGGTGGGGAAGCCGGGGCTCACCCTTGGCCAGGCCATCCCACTGGAGCTGCCAGAGGGGCCAAAGCACAAGGAGTTCCCCACGGATGGCAGGGACAGGCCGCAGAGCCCCGTCGATGTGGAGCCACCCCCTGCAGCCCCTCGGCCACGGTCACGCATAACCTCGCTGAAGAGCTCATGCGCATCGTCCAGGACACCCTCGTGATGGCCATGGGGTACCAAACGTTTCTGCAAGTGCTGATGGCCAAGTGGCGAGGGGCGGCCTGTGCTGGGGCCCTCCCCAGGGTTCCTTCCCCCCTGCTCACCAGGGAAGAGGAGCAGCCCCAGCCAGGGGGTGCCAGGGCTGCTGGGGACCAGAGTGTGGCCCCAGGGCCTTAGAGCCGAGCTGCCGGGGGAAGGTGCGCACACGGACAAGGCTGCGGATGGGGACAAAGACCAAGATGAGGACACGGGCCCGGGCACAAGTAGCCCTGTGCAGCTTCCGTACCAGCATCTGGCAGAATGGCGGCATGGTGTCGGCTTCGGAGAGCCAATTACGGATTCGTTGTGAAGCCGCTGTATGAGCTACTGAAAGCTTCCTGCAGTGGCTGCATTGACTGGACAGAAGGGGGTAACGCTGCTTTCAAGCACCTGGAGCGAGCTCTGACGGAGGCCCCCGTGCCGGCATTACCCGTGCTTTTAATAAAGACCTTTGATCTTTTCACCCAGGAGAGAGAAAGTACGGCCTTAGGAGTTTGGCACAAGTTTTTAGGGCCCCAGTGGCACGCTGTAACTGACTTCTCCCAACAGCTGGATGAGCTGAGCTCAGGATGGCCTGGATGCCTTCAAGCAGCAGCAGCAACTGGGCTACTGGTTCACGATTCCCCAAGTTCACCGTGGGGCAGAAGGTTACCGTCTAGGTACCACACTTGGTCATGACGGTACTGAAACAAAAAGGAGGACATCGGCTGGCCCCGGACCATTGAGGAAGTCTGCTCCAGCCCCCAGATCTCAAGAAGCAGGCTGGGAGCTGTATGCTGACGGCAGCAGCTGGCCCCGAGAGGGATAACAATTGCCTGGGTGCGCTGGAACTACCATCGACGACCTTAACAGAATCACAAGCTTTGCCCGCAAAGGTCTCTGCTCGGGAAGCCAAACCGAATGCCCTCGCGAGGGCACGGGCCCTGAGCAAAGGGAAATGAGCCCCCACACGGGCAGGCTCCAAGTATGCCTTTGGATCGGTTCATGCGCATGGAGCTCTTTGGAAAGAGAGAGGACTATCATCTGCTCGAGGAACTGTGCTCAAATATGCGCCTCAGATCCAGGAATTATTAAAGAGCATTCAAAAACCAGCGGCGGCCGCAGTTACGCATTGCAAGGCACGTCAAGCTGGTAAGACCGCTCCGGGATTAGGAAATCAGTGGGCAGGTATGGCTGCAAAGGGGGCTGCAGAGAAAGGTATCCTGACTCTGACCCCTGCAGAGGGGAGAGTCCCGCCGGAAGCAGCGCCAAAACATGATGAAAGAGGATAATAAGTGAATAACTAAGTCACTGGCCGAAGAACGGCTAAAGGGATGGGCAGTTCCACTGGGGAATTGAAAATTCAGTGAAACTCCTCCGCAAGGCACTTGTAAGTAGGGCCACGCAGAGGTTATCAGATCCATTACAGGGAGGTGTGAAATACACCTTAGAGACAATCCAAATGCTACTAAGAAGCTGATCATGGGGGTGACTAAGGTAGGAAATTCTCCTGGAGATTATTGGCAAATAGATTTCACCGGCTCACCCAGAAAAGAAGGATATCGATACATTTTGGCCTTGGTCGATACCTTCCCTGGATGGCCTGAAGCTGGAAAGCTTGTTGAACCAACAAGGCGGGGGAGGTAGCCCAAATCCTGTTACAAGAAATTATTCCCCTCTTTGGTATGCCTTCAGGAGTGCCATCAGACCATGGGTCCCACGTTATCGCTGGAACCGTAAAAGAGTTGAGTAAAAATTTGTTCCTAACCTGGGATTACCGCACTCCATACAGACCGGAATCTAGCGGTCAAGTGGAGCGGGTGAACTACGCCCTTCAGCAACAGCTAGGAAAAAAATGTCAGGAAACACCTATGACTTGGGTTCAGGCACTACCTCTGGCGTCACTGAGAATCAGGTTCCAGCCTCGAGGGAAGGGCGATTTGAGCCCATACAAGCTGTCGCATGGATCGCCCCATCAGGCTGCACATATACCCTCTGATACCCATCTAACGGGGCAATGAAACGGGAAAACTCAGCTAGTTTCTTTAGGGAATATTTATTTTTAGGGAGTATTTTGCAGGAATTTCAGAAGTACGCGACGGCGCGTAGATCCTTGGAACTCGACACACGGCTCATCCCCTCCAGCCCGGAGACCGGCTGCGTATCGAGTGGTGGAATGCGGAACCTCTAAGGGGAAAGGGGAAAGGACCATATCGCATCCTTTTAACAACCTCTACAGCCGTCGAGAGTTGGGGCAAAGGACCCTGGATACATTATTCAAGCATGAAACGAGCCCCTTCATGACGGACGGCAGAACAGCTGGCCCCTCTCCAACTTAAAGAAACGGCATTAATGAATCGATGGGACAGCAGAAAAGGCCAGAAAAATTGTTAAATCAATAGCTATAGGCATTTGTAGCGTGGTACAGTGTTTCCCACTGAAGCAGTTAGGAGGAAGTTGCTGTTCATCCTATCTACTGAGCAGCATAAGCCTAAGCGAAACACAGGAGAATGTGATCGCAAAACTGGTGCGAGAGCTGGGAAGAATGAGAAACCCGAGCGGCATCGGTGCTTGCGTTCCTGTACCTCCGTCTGTGGGAGACCCAGCACCTCGGGGCCTTCTCCCAGTTGATGACAGTTATTTAGAATGGGTAGGTCACGTCACCGGCAAGGCCCACAAAGCTGGGGCGTCCCATTTTCCTGGCAAAAAGGGCCAGTGTCAACAGCGAGGAGGCGAGGGACTTCACGCTCCATTGACCAGAGGGAATAAAACTCTGTTTTCACCAGGAACTGGTGAGTGCCCCCTCAATTCACCAGCCCTAGGTTTAGGATTTGCTTCCGGAAGCCTGGATGCAGTGCCACCTAACATTCCGTATAGGAAAGGCTACCCAGTGAAGTACAACTAGCCGGCAGAATGTGAAGACTTGAAGAGGTCCCCAAAACCATGGTCTAAACGAATTGAAGGGCAATGGAACTGCACCTCGCGTGTTTGAAGGCGTCCTTGACGGGGACATCAAAACACGTGGAATCTGACCCTGTCGAAACGGAACTGCACCAAGGTTGTTGATGGAAGGAAAATGAGGATTTTGAAAGAGGGATTCTGGATAATGAATACCTGTAGGCAAAATCAAAATCAGGGAAAATCTTGTTCCCTAGGCCTCTCTGCTCCGAGCCTCTTGGTACGGGCAAGTGGAGATGGATACTAGACAGCGAGACTAGAGCTTGCAAAAATAACTCGACCAGTCACTCTAGGTGGACTGACCTTATTCCCCACCATGGAGACAGAAACCAATTGAATGTAAACATTGGGGAAAAACTAAAAGAGCTCAAAATGCAGAAGAGCCCTGGCATGGACCCCCCACTTTGGAACTGGCAAACTGGGGTCTTGGCAGCTTTATTCTAGCTGGCTTAATGGCACTAGAGGATGGATAGTTGCTAGAACATGGAACACGGCAAAGGGAAACACTAGCTAAAGCAGCGGAAAAGGGATTCAAACTGATGGGTGAACAAGTACAAGCAAATAGCAAGTGTGCTTTACAGAATCGGCTGGTGTTAGCTTTAGTACCGGCTGAAGCACATGGAGTATGCGGGTACGTAAAACTAGATGTTGCTCACATGTCCCAAATGCTACCGAGGATCTCCAGAAACAACTGGATGAGATGCAAAGGGCTGCTTCAAGAGTTAGGCGGGCGGTCAATAACCGGGCGCCTAGCGAATCCCTTACAAACTATCCTTGTTACAACTACCGTTGTCGCAGTGTTGTTGACGACACGTAGCTGTATCAAATGGAACCTCCCCGGAAATCTATGTTGCAACGCGAGCAAATGTTATAACTATCCCATCTAAATGAGGCTTTTGATTTTGGAAAGATTCAAAGCCTCCAGAAAAAAAAAATAAAAGGGCGTGGGGGTGGTATTGAATGATGCCACCACATAGATAGGGCTCTATACACATTTGTGGCGCACTGTTCTGTCAAGGGGGGGTTGCTGGCTGAGCAAAGGGACAAGACGACCACGCTCTGCTGCAGTGAGTGGCTGTAAGTTACAGAAACCGGGCCACAACGCTGAGGCCGAGCTGACTCTCTAAAGCTGTTGGAAGCGACAAAGGAAGGGGCTTCTAATCGAGGGAGGCAGCCTTGGGAAGGGGGGAGCCAGGAAGGGACGGGGAAAAGAACTCGGTTGTCCAAGTTACGCAGGAAGAAGCCTCCGAGTGAGGGAGCTCTGGCCCCGAGGGGAGAGCAGCCGATAAGGCCTTGCAACCCACAGAAAGTTGGTCGAAAGTAGGGCGAAGGTGACTGTGGCAGTGGGAGATCGCGACCTGGGACTCACATGGCCCCCGAGAGAGGGCAGCCCCCACCTGGGGAGATGCGCCCTCAATAAAAACCTTCAGTAGCGCTACCTGAGGGTGCGCACTAGTTTGCACGACAAGTGAGAAACTTGTGAGCAGTCCTGTGCGTGAATGGAAAGGAATGTGTAATGCACGCTGAATGTGCAAGTGCTCTGCGTGTAGAATGTGTACCCTCGAGCAACCTGGTGAGCGTGTTAGAGGGAAACATTGCCCCGTGCTGCCAGCGCTGTAACGAAGAATGCCTGCCTTCTAAAACTTCAAATCCAGTCTTAGAGGGTTTTTCTCCGTCACCAGCTTTACAGTATCACATAAAGTGGGCAACTGCTGCCAGGGCTCGGGCACGCGCACAGGGAGCAGCCTTTCCTGATGGTCAGAGGGACCCTCCTGCGTTCCAGGGTGTGCCCATGGCCTCTGGGCCGGGCACTGGGCGGGCACCACTGTGAAGAGCCTGGGCATGGGCTGAGGGGCAGGGGCAGGATCTGGGGGTCTCCCCTGCCCTCCCCCCATCTCCAGCTCAGCGTGGGCTTCTCCACCCAGCAGCATGCCGGGGGCGAAACGGGCCCTGGATGCCAGGGCCACTTGTGTTCCCCAGGCATAAGTCTCGTTTCCCCCGGCTGTCTTTCGGGGTCAGTAGAGGCCAATGTTCTAGACGGGCACGTGGTCGGGGTACCGATGGCGCAGCGTCAACCGCCGTTCTGTGCACACGCAGGTGCGAGTACATCTTCCCACCTGAACATGCCCAGAAGGGGCCCGGAGGGGCTGCATATTGAACGGTGGAGGGTGCTGATGGGTCGTAGGTTTTTTCTTTTCCTTCCCACACAAAATTCCACTGTGCTTCGTGGGTAGGTGAAAGTCTACACTTCAACGCTGTTTCTCGATGGGTAGTTTTTCCATAACACGTGGGATCTCCAGGTTTAACCCTGGTGCCGGAAAACTCCAACAAGTACACATATGCTGAATATGGGTTTGCAGCTCTGGGGCACAGCACGTTTCCTTTGGGTCCCATGACAATGTTTTGCAGCTCATTGTTCGTGAACAATTTCTTAGGGGAGCATTCTCATGGGCAAGGGGATTTATTTCCCATGTATCAACTCTGTTCCCTACACCGCACAAAAAACTATTGAAGGGACCAAGCCCATACCCCATTTGTTACGAATCTCAAAAGGCCAAACCAGGGATAATGGGACGTTGCATTCGTGGTATATGGGCTCACCGTGGGGTCTCGATACAAACCGGATCCCGCCTTTCCAAGGGGTCCGGGTCCCCTGCTCAACGGGCAGCTGGTTGAGGTGCCCACCAGGCCCCTCTCTGCCAAGCTGCTTTCCAGCCAGGTGGCCCTAGCCTGTGCTGGTGCCGGGGCTTGTTCCTCCCCAGGGGCAGGACTCGGCACTTGTTGCACCCAGTGAGGTTCCTGCCAGCCCCTTTCTCCAGCCCAGCCTGGTCCTCCAAAGGCAGCGCAACCACTGGGGTGCCAGACACGACCACCCCCCATTTTGTGGGTGCCAGCAGTGCCCAGTGCCAGCCCGTCCCCACTGGGGCTGGGCACTGACGGTGTCGCAGCCCCAGCTGTGGGATGGATGGACGAGCCACAGCACCAGGGATAGAGAAAACATTTCTTTTTTAATATTTCAGAGGGGGGGAGCTTCCCAGGCAGTTCCCAGCCCTGCACTCCCCCAGCTGCTCACTGGCAGGGGATCGTGCTCCTCTACTGCAACTAGCGCTGCCACGGCGGGGTCTTGCAGAAGCAGATGCAGCATGGTCACCACAGGCGTCTCCACCAGTCCTTTAGGCAGCTCCCCGTGGGCACCTGCTGCTGGGGACTGGGCTCTGCCGGGGTGCTCCTGCCCACGGAGATGGTGTTGTCCTGGCCACTGGTGCTGCTTCTGCCTGGCCCTGTGGGGCAACTGTTGTTAACTTCCTTTGGGCTCCTCCTGCCCGCTTGTACAGGGCTGCTTCTGCCTGGTCGCGTCTCCTTATGTTTGTCCTTGTCCCCATCTGCAGCATTGTCCTTGTCTGCATCCGCCCCCGGCAGCTCCACTCTAAGGCCCCTCTTGCGCAACACTCTGGGTCTCAGCAGCCCTGGCTGGGGCTGTTCCTCTTCCCTGGTGAGCAGGGGGGAAGGAACCCTGGGGAGGGCCCCAGCACAGGTCGCCTTTTGACACATGGCTGTCAGCCTCTGCAGAAACCTTTTGTACTGCTCGGTCACTTTGAGGGTGTCCTGTGTGATGCACATTAACTCCTCAGTGCGGTTCTTTGTGACTATGGCTGAGGGGCTGCCTGGGGGTGGCTCCACATCGATGGAGCTGCTTCTGCCTGGTCGCGTCTCCTTCTGTTTGTCCTTGTTCCCATCTGCAGCATTGCCAGTATCTGTGTCCGACTGCGGCAGCTCCACTCTAAGGCCCCTCTTGCGCGACACTCTGGCTCTCAGCAGCCCTGGCTGGGGCTGTTCCTCTTCCCTGGTGAGCAGGGGGGAAGGAACCCTGGGGAGGGCCCCAGCACAGGCCGCCCCTTGACACTTGGCTATCTGCATCCTCAGAAACTTCTTGCACTGCTTGGTCATTTTGAGGGCGTCCTGGACGATGCGGATGAGCTCTTCAGCGAGGTTCCCTGTGACCATGGCCGAGGGGCTGCCAGGGGGTGGCTCCACATCGATGGGGCTCTGCGCCCTGTCCCTGCCATCCGTGGGGAACTCCTTGAGCTTTGGCCCGTCTGGCAGCTCCAGTGGGATGTTGAAGCCAGTTGGGAGCCCTGGCTGCCCCGCCAGCATGCAGATGGTTTTCAAAGAATACTGAGGTCCCAAGATGTTCATCGATGCTGGCTCTGCTGTTGCAGCCGGCCAGGGCTCTGGGAAGGAGCAGGGGGAGTTCAGTGAAGAGGAGCTGCTCCGGGACAGGGAGTGCGGCACGGTCTCTGGGGAGCAGTGCTCCACGCTTGACGCTTCCAGGCTTGCCCTGCAGAGGGGGAGAGGGAAGAGACCCCCGCTGCACCCGGCCCCTCCGGCAGGACTCACAGGCAGCACACCCTCCTTGGCCGGCAGGCAGCGCTGCCCAGCGTGGGCAGGGGCAGGGCATGGGCTGAGGGTCTGGGGCAGGACCTGTGGGTGTCCCCTGCGCTTACCCCATCTCCACGGTTGGTGTGGGCTTCTCTGCTGCTCCATGTGCCTGGGGAGAAGCTGCCAAGAGAGGAGATGGTGTGAGTGGCCAGCAGCCCAGAGCCCCAGGCCAGGCCTTCTGCAGGGTGTCACCCGTTTCCAGGTCAATTGGGGCCGGAGCCACTCACCGCTCTCCTCCTCGAACCGGGCTCTTGTCGTGCTCGTCTGAGGCTTTGTCTTCTTCCTACGCCCCTGCAGGACCCCAGCAGCTGGGTGAGGAGACGGAAACAGCTCCCGGCCCCACACCTTAACCTCCCACCCTACCCCTCCCTGCACTGAGGGGCAGTGCAGTGCAACTGTCACCTACCCGGAGTCGCCTGAACTGCAGTATGGCCGAGACCAGGCTGAGCTGCAGCACGAGCATCATGACGTGGAGCATGTCAGACAGCGTGGGGATGTCGTGATGCCCCATGGCGCTGGCTGTGGTGTGGCCACGGTGCTCCGAGTTCTCAGCCCAGACCCACGGTGCAGATCCCCAGTGACCTACTGGGTCCCCAGTGAGAGGACACCCAGCACTGCTGGAGTGTGGCAGAGGCTGCAGTCTGCAGCCCGCCCAGACGGTGCCAGACGGCCCACTGCCTTCCCCGTGGGGCGCGCACCCCCCTTTTATAGTACGGGAGGCAGCCGCCCCCGCCCCCCTTTGTGACATCACTGGGGCAGTCACAGCCCCCCTTTGTGAAAATTCCTGGGGCAGCCAGAGCCCCCCTTTCCCTTTGTGGCACTGGACAACCCCTGTGACCCGTTGCGACGGAGGGAAGACACAGTCACTCAGTATGAGTGATCAGCAGACTTCGTTTATTGCCTCTTACAGTCACCTTTTATGCCTTCTTATAATTAGCTCATACATATTACAAAAGTTAAGCTCATTATTGGTTAGTTGCCTAAATACCAAGCCCGCCCCTTGTTTCTCTTCTGTAGTTATGTGTTCCCACCTGCAACGTTCTTTTCCCACCGAAATCTTCCTGTTATTGTGTAACAAGGACAGCCAAAGACAGTGTATTTTTGCTTTACTTCAGATCAGCTGAGAGCCATGTGCATTTTTGTCCAGCCAGCTGGACTATGTCTATGTGACCCTTTTCAGCTAGGCAGTTATCCACAATTCCCCCGTTTTTATTTTGGGCGACATAGGCTTGGTTGACCATTTTCAATAACAGCTTTTAAACACAGGAAAATACACAGCCAACTTATAAAATCTCAGTTCAGAAGTATAATTCCTGAAATACTTGAAAAATAAAGTTAGCTTGAAGCTTTAATTTAGATGCTCTTTCTGTTCCAGTAATATAAAAAGTTTAGAAAATTCAAGGGTAATTTTAAAGTTCTGAACATGGACTAATGCAAGCTCAAAACCCAAAAAGAAACCAAACTGATGTTTGACTAGGAATATTTGCAAATATTTTAGTGGAAAATCCCCGACCATTAACAATTTTCTGTCCAAATAACAACTGCCCTTATGCAACCAACCAGTCCATACATTTTCTGAAGAATACCTCACTGATATCAAAGAATTAACAAAGGGGAAAAATTAGTTCTAAGCTATATACATTCATAAGTGGATTTTTCAATAGTTACATACAGATTTACACACTAAGCCATAATGGCTTGTAGGTGATACACACAAGAAGAGTACGTTGCTTATCTGTCTGAATGTCTATGCTAAATTTGACAACTGTGCCACAAGCCAAGCCTACATGGATGCTGTGTGTTATGCACGTTCCTTAACAAACAGAAGTATAATAGACAAATTCCCAAGATCTAGTCCCCAACCTAATTATATTATTTTGTAGCCAATTAAGGAAAATAACACAAATGTGCATATCTACATGTGCACACACCTTTTAGTTCAGAACCAATCCGTGATAAAAGGCCTTAGCCTTATGGCATCATCGAATCTTAACGAGTACAGTAATTAAAAATGCAGTCTTACTGTAAGTGCGATTTATGCTGACATTCCCTCAAATGCTACACGTGAGTATTTCTCACTCAACTGCCTCAAGTTAAAATAGTAGTGTTTGTTAATATGTATTAAAAAATCATTAATTCTCTACAATAGCAGTTGACTTACATAACACTATGTAAGCAAAAGAGGCCTAAGATGGGTCTTCTGAATACTAACAATTTATTTTAGACTGTCTAAACTCAGGTCTTCAAAGATTTCACTCTGCCAGACGTAGAAACACTGTTGCACTCCAGTTGTGATATCCCTTTTCCCAAGTTGTCACATGCACATCTCGCTCAAGCAGCATTATTGTTAAAGTTTCTCTCTGCTACATAAAAGCATATTGCACTTGTAGATACAAAAGACAGCACCCTTACTTAGATCATTACCTTATTACCTCATAACTCTTAGTATACCTTATATCTCTGATTTCATCACTTCAAAAATTCACCAGAAGCAGATAAAACCACAGCATCAGACTAAACTACACCTTAACTGCTGATTCAAATAAAGGCATTCTCTTCAGATATGCCTAATACTTACAAATAATTTTGGCTGGTTTTGATCAAAAAACCTATTATTACAATAATGATCAAAAATAATAATCCCGTTTGCAAAATGCCTTTAAGCCAGCCTCCTAGTCCCAACCAATTTCCACATTCAGAATACAGCATAAATACAGAATACAGAATAAATTATCTCCATCAAGGCAAAAAGGCTTCTCGTTAAACACAGAGATGTTTGCTAGTTCAAGGCAGAAACCCATTTCTTGTAGGGGACATCTGAAGCACTTTTTTTTTTTTTTTTTTTTTTTTTGGTGGGTTTGTAATCAAGTCCGTATTTTTCCTTGAGGAGCTTAAGCTGTTCCTCTTGTTTCAGGAGTGTTTCCAACTCTGATTTGTCCAATAGGTCCGTATTTCCCAAACATATCATACATTTCCTCCGCCGTGATTTTATACGGCAGGTTCCGAATATAAAGGATCCGATGGATCTCTGGGGGCAGCCGGATCTTAGCTCGCTTGGCCGCTTGCATCGCCATGGCGCCGATCGGAGTGGGGGGGGGTGCCGCCTTGGAGAGAAACCGCGGCCGGGAAGGGGCCTGCCGGGCTGCGCCGCCGCTCGCTGCTGCCGCGGGGGTCCCGGATGCTATCCCATACGCTAATAACCCGGGTAATTCCTTTTTACAATCTATGTCCTGAACGCTCCGCTTTTCTAAAAAGCATATGAACGAACCGTACGTCGCTTGTCTCTCCATACCGTCGTCAGCGCTGTTGCAGCCTTTGCGAGACTTCGGCGACGCGTGGCCGGCGGGACCCTCTGTAGGTGCTCCCGGGCGCGGGGACTGTGCCCTTCCGCCTCCTGCGCTGCTTTCAGGACCGGTACCCGAATCTCCGTCAAACCGTGGCTCGCAGGTTCAGCCCTCTCTAGGGTCCCTGTTCGGGCGCCATTTGTCGCGACGGAGGGAAGACACAGTCGCTCAATATGAGTGATCAGCAGACTTCGTTTATTGTCTCTTACAGTCACCTTTTATGCCTTCTTATAATTAGCTCATACATATTACAAAAGTTAAGCTCATTATTGGTTAGTTGCCTAAATACCAAGCCCGCCCCTTGTTTCTCTTCTGTGACGTGCGGAATTAGACTCTATAACTCGAAAGTTATAAAGTAGGTATGTTTATTGCGCGCAGATGCACGGGGGATCGCTCCTCCACAAGCGTGCATACCCGAAGTGACGAACCATCTCACATTTATACAATGAACAAATGAATATTCAATTAACGCCTATACATATTCGTTACCTAAACCCCGCTTCGTATGTTAATTAGCTTATCAGTCCCTTTCCTGGAATGTGGTGGTCTTGCAGGTTTGTAGGTGATTCATGTTCTTGTGACCATCCGATCTTCTTCAGGTGATTCATGTCCTTGTGACCACCCAATCTTCTCCAGCAAGGAGACTTAGCACTCCCTCCCTCTAGATAGCATTTGAATGTCTCTCATCTTTTCTCATTCTCTTTTAAATAGCCCCTTTGTTAGAGGAAGAGGGGCAGGCGTCTCCTCAAAACTGTAGTTGTCACCGCACCCATGACTAGTCACCATACCCACATTCCTTAAGCAGACACATACAATCACAATCCATGTCCATTATCCCCATTTCGCACTATTTCTCCATATCAATCCCCCCTTTTCTATTAAATTAAGTAAATTCTTTTACTTAAGCAGTCTTCCCGAATGATATAAAGCATCATACATAAGTGTTACCCTTTTAAACATTCTCCAAACCCACAAATATAACATAATGGTTAGTATTAAGGAAATTCCTAAACTGATCAATAAGATCACAATGGGGTGTACCATAGTGTTAAGAATTCCTGTTGCAGAAGGTGACCAGCCAAAGAGAGTATCCCACCAATTATGGTTTCCATCCTGTTCTACCTTTTTAAAACTTTCTTGATCCCCTCTACATCATGATGGATCATAAGAAGAGTTTTGTGTCCCTTTTCTTTGGTTTCTTCCAGTATACGTTGTAAATCTGCATGTTTTAATAGTTCTTTTATACAGTCCTATGGGGGTAGGAATTATTATCTGTGATAGGGTAAAGTTGGATTTTAAGAATTGATGAGACACTACTGGGGCTGAGTAACTAAAATTGCATCCTGCGATAGTAGTAAAATTACAAATACAATAATTTGAATACTGTGCAGTCTCCTTTACCTCCCCATCTATGGTTATTGTGTTACACTTAGTTCTCAAACACGCACATCCCTTCCCTGCATATATAATGACTGTTTTCAAGTTTGCATTTGGTCGGGCCTCGAAATGACATATTTTCTGATCTGTATCTAAACAAGTATCCTGAGCCATTATAGTATTGCTTTCACAGAGGAAGCCCTGCTGTTCTCGCATAATACAAGATTCTAAATCTACTGTTTGCCACTTGTCGCCTATCTTTCTGGCCCATGTTCTATGTTCAAAAGGGTATAGGAGCACCCCATTACGGTTAATTCCAAGGGCTACAATGGGGTGTAGGGTAATTATTACTGCATTATGTATGGTTAACACAAAAGCTGTGATGGTGTGTGTGTTGGGGTCGTAGGTAAAGTTCACCATATTCCACCATGACTGGAGTTTTCTTTCTACCTCCGTAGCATTGTCCCAAACCATCTTTTGAATTTCTGTAGGAAATATGCCTTCCTCTCCTTCTCTTATTATGGATGCAGCTATTGATTGCATCCACATTTGGGCTTGGATACAACTTAGAGCCAGGGCGACGTCATCCTGTAAACCACCTAACGCCTTAGTGATGAGCTGATGATCTTCCATGTTTATTTGTTCCCACCTGGGGAGTACCTTCGATATCAACCATTGATGTGCCCCTAATGCCAATAATGAAGATTTTAGTGGTTGTTGTAGTTTTGATAGATCGGCCGTGGTGGCAGCTAGTTTATTCATTATCACCTCTGAGTCTATGGAATTTAATACTCCGAGTCCTGTTCCCAACATTCCAGTTACATCTCTCACTATTCTGTTTCGATAAATATTTCCCCTTTTTCTTAACCAAGTTGTCCATCCCTCATAAGAGGTTCGTAAGAAGGGGGAACAGGATGGCTTAACATCAGAAACATTGACTTGTATTTTTAACTCTATTCTTTTAAGAGACCATTCTGGGTTAAACAACATTTGTTGCTGACCTGTATTTCTGATTACATATGGTCCAATTGTATAAATTTTTGGATCTGGTTTAGTTAATTTAAGATCAAGCGTTAATGGGGTTGTTGTAACTGTGGTGGTGGTAGGAACAGTGGTTAGCATGATTGTTATTTTGATCTTATAAGTCAGAGTTGTTCTTGGGGATTCCTTTCCTAGGCATATTATAAAGATGGGCTTGGTTAAGGTAAAATTGTGCCAACATTCCCGTGAATTAAAGCACATGGTTGTATTTAGAAGGGTAAATTCCTTATCTACCTTTCTGACATTAATCACGGTGTCTCCCGAAATCTTGGTGTTATCCTTTTCATTATATGTTTGACACCCTACTTTTATCCTATCTCCTAATTTTCCCCATAATCGGTCGACTTTGTGTACATCCTCCCGATCCCATTGATTCCTTTGGTACACCTCATTTTCAGAAAAAAACACCATAGCTAGTTTCGTCTTTGAGTCCACCTTTCCCATTATTCCAGTGTGTTTTTTCTGGGCATGATTCCAAGGCCAATTATCAGGCTCTTGGTTGTAGGCAAGAGAGAGGGTACCAAAAAACACAAATGGTTTAAACCCACTATTGATCATTTTAAGAATCTAAATGTTCCTCATATATACATATAAAATCTGTTTTGATCAAAAATATCTTTGTTTGAGTTGGGGCTTACTGATAACAAGTTGGGCAAGACTGGCCACTGGCTCAGTCCCAGACTCTTTTGTTCTATATTGTTTGTTGTGGTGCCCTTCCCATCTGGTGGATCCGCAACCGCTCAGGTTCACTTACTTGCCACCCACATTGTTCCCATTTGTCCGAGTAAATTTGAGTTTCAGTTCTTTTTTATCTGGGGTTACTTTCCAGGAAGTTGCAGGGGCTTTCTTAATCCGGGTATGGTGAATCCAAGAATTCTGTCCCTCAACCTTGATTGCAGTGTAGGTGGTGAGTAGGACTTGAAAAGGTCCGGCCCACTGTGGTTCCAGGGTTTTATCTGCAAAACACTTAACGTATACATAGTCTCCTGGTTGTATATCGTGACCAGGTCCATCCAGACCCCTACTGCGTGTTCCCATCACAAGCTTCTCAATTCTTATTGTTTGTTTAGTGCCACCATATAGGAAGTCATTGTTTCTTCACCAACCTGTGAAGACATCCCCTTTTGTACCCCATAGGGTCGTCCATATAAAATTTCAAATGGGCTAAGCCCCTCTTTTGCTCTCGGTCTAGTTCGAATTCGTGTAAGAGCTAGTGGCAAAGACTGGGGCCAAGTTAGATTTGTTTCTTGACCTAACTTGACAATCTGTTGTTTGATTAGATGATTCATCTTTTCCACCTGGCCACTCGATTGTGGTCGGTATGGGGTATGTAATTGCCAATCTATTCCTAGATGGTGGCTGATCTGTTGCACTATTCTGGACACAAAATGTGGTCCTCTATCCGAGGACATTACCGCTGGGACTCCAAACCTAGGTATTATCTCTTGGAGTAGTATTTTGGTCACTTCCCGGGCTTTAGCAGTTCTGCACGGGAAGGCTTCTGGCCAACCTGAAAAGGTATCTGTTAGTACCAATATCGATACCCCCCTTTTCTAGGAAGTTCCGAGAAATCGATCTGCCAATGTTGCCCAGGAACATTTCCTCTCCCAATTTTTCCCAACTTTGGCCCCTTGGTAATCTTAGGATTAGTCTGGAGACAAAGATCACATTGTTGGGTTACTTGTCTAATAGTAGTATACAAATTTCGTGCTATTATGTTTTTAGTGAGATCCTTATATAGAGCTTCTGCCCCCCAGTGCCTTTTTCTATGTTCTTCCCTGACTACTGACCATACCATGTAGGAAGGAATCACTATTCTCCCCTGTGAGATTATAGCCCACCCTTCCTCATTATATGATCCCTTTAGGTCAGAAATCAGTTTGCGATCTTCTTTAGTATAGTCTGGTTTACCTTCTAGAGATATTTGTCCATCGGGTATTAGCGCACCCTCTACCTTGATTGCTTTTCTGGCTGCCTGTTTTGCTTCCCTGTCCGCCAGTTCATTTCCTCTTTCCAATTCTGTGCTCACTTTCTGGTGTGCCTTAATGTGCATAATTGCCACCCTTTCAGGAAGCTGGACCGCATTTAGGAGTTTCAAAATTTCTTCCGCATGTTTGATGATTTTTCCTTGGGAGTTTAACAGTCCCCTTTCTTTCCATATTGCTCCATGAGCATGTACCACTCCAAAGGCATATTCAGAATCAGTCCAAATATTTATAGGTTTTCCCCGAGCTCTCTCCAGAGCTCGAGTAAGGGCTATGATTTCAGCCTTCTGTGCCGAAGTGTCAGCCGGTAGCGGCCCCGATTCTATCACTCCTTCAGAGGTTGTAACAGCATATCCGGAATGTCGCTTTCCATTCAGCATATAGCTGCTCCCATCCGTGAACCAATGTTCAGCTCCATTAATAGGAACATCCTTGAGATCTGTCCGACTAGAATAAGTGGCTTCGATTGTTTCTAGACAGTCATGATGGACTGATTCTCCAATATTCCCATTAAGAAATGAGGCCGGATTGACGATGTTTGTAGTCACGATCTCAACATCATCTTGTTCCACCATTATGGCCTGGTATTTTAGGAATCTCTGTGGGGAGAGCCAATGCCCCCCTTTTGTTTCAAGGACTGCAGACACTGTGTGGGATACTAAGACAGTCATTTTCTGGCCCAGGGTAAACTTCCGGGCCTCTTGGATGTTTAGGATGACGGCTGCTACTGCTCTCAGGCAACCAGGCCACCCTTTTGCAGTGGCATCCAGCTGTTTAGAGAAGTATGCCACTGCCCGTCTGTATGGTCCCAAATCTTGTGCCAGTATTCCTAATGCCATTCCCTGTTTCTCATGGGAAAATAGGAAAAATGGCTTACTCACATCAGGAAGTCCTAGTGCTGGTGCCGACATCAAGGCTTTCTTCAGTTCATGGAAAGCTCTGTCTGATTCAGCATCCCACTGAAGATCCTTCTGATTAGCTGCTATCAGGGAATATAATGGTTTAACAAGCAAGCCATAATTACATATCCAAAGCCGGCACCATCCTGTCATTCCCAGAAATGTCTGCAGTTCCTTTACAGTTCTTGGTCGGGGGGCTTGGCATATGGCTTCTTTTCGGGCCTTCCCCAGGACCCGTTGTCCGGCACTGATCTCGTACCCCAGGTATGTGACCTGTTGTAACACCACCTGTGCCTTCTTCTTAGAAACTCGATATCCTTGTAGTCCCAGAAAGTTCAGCAGACTCACAGTCCAAATAATACAAGATTCTTCGGTTCTGGTTGCAATAAGAAGATCGTCTACATATTGTAACACTTTCCCTTCTTCTGACGGTGGTTCCCATAACTCCAAATCCTTTGCTAATTGGTTTCCAAAAATTGTGGGGCTATTTTTAAACCCCTGTGGCAACACCGTCCATGTGAGCTGGGTCTTTCGACCGCTTCTGGGATTTTCCCATTCAAAAGCAAAAATTCTTTGGCTGGCTTCATGGAGAGGGAGGCAAAAGAAGGCATCTTTTAAGTCTAAAACTGTGAACCAAGCTAGGTCAGGTGTCAGGGTGGTTAGTAAGGTATAGGGGTTAGCTACTACAGGATACAGATCCTCTGTTATTTTGTTAATGGCCCTTAAATCTTGAACTATCCTATAAGACCCATCAGGTTTTTTAACTGGGAGGATAGGTGTGTTAAATTCTGACTCACATTCTTTTAGTAGTTTTAGTTCTATGAATCGCTCTATGTTTGGACAAATTCCTTCCCTATCTTCCCTTTTCAGTGGGTATTGTTTAATTCTTACCGCACTCTGTCCTTCCTTTAATTTTACTATTACAGGTGATGCATTCTTGGCACGTCCCGGTATGTCAATTGCCCATACTCCGGGATATACCTGATCAATAATTCTGGTATCAATTTCCCTTTTTGTAGGAGTATTGGCCAGAGATAGGCTCATAACCTGTATGTATTGATGATTATTTACCTCCAGAGTAACTTCCCCTTTTTTAAATTTGATTGTTGCCTCCAATTGTTCTAATAAGTCCCTACCAAGAAGGGCCTTTGGGGAATTTGGCATAAATAGGAATTTATGGATCCCCATCTGTTTTCCAACTTATATTTTAAAGGTTTACAAAAATAAGCCTTTTCAGTTTGGCCAGCTGCACCTTTTACTGAAACATAATCATTTCCCAAAGGCATTAAAGCCTGGTTCAAAACTGAATAGGTGGCTCCTGTGTCTATTAAAAATTCCACCTCCTCCTGTTCTTCTCCTAATTTTAATTTTATTAATGGGTCGGCTAGTCAATTTTCTTCTTCCCTGTGAGCTATTGTTTTCCCTTGATTATTGCGCCATTTAGTGTTTTCTTGATGTCTGCGTTCAGGGCATTCGTTTTTCCAGTGTCCTGTCCTTTTGCATATTGCACACTGATTCCTACCCAGGGGTGTCAGCCCACGCCTTGATTTAACTTTAGATTTTTGATTCTCATTTTCTCTTACTACTGCTAATATTTTCTTTTGGTCCTGCTTGTAACCTTCTTCTCGATTACTAAATATTCTCCATGCTTCCTCTACTAATTTTTCCAAGTCTCTATTTTCAGGAGGTCTCAATTTTTGCAACTTGCGCCTAATATCCCCCTGTGATTGTCCTAAAAAGAGGGATATTAGCTGCTGTGCGCCTACCTCCGAATTTGGGTCCAGAGACGTGTGCCGGCGCATTGCATCTCTTATTCTGTCTAAGAATTCTGAAGGTGTTTCAGAAGGACCCTGTCTAACCTCATATAACGCTGCCCAATTTATTGTTCTAGGAATTGCTTTCTCCATTCCTCTGAATATCCATTCCTGGTACGCCTGTAATCTTCCCATTTCAGCGGCTCGGTTTGGGTCCCATTCCGGGTCCAACAAAGGAAACCGTTCTCTATAATTATCTCCCTTTATATTATAATATTCCTTTGCGAGATCCCCCGCTGTTTTTATGACTAATTGTTTTTCAGTTTCAGTCAAACAATCTAATAATAATTGTATATCACTCCAGTCAGGATTGTGCTGTTTTATTAGAAATTTAAAATTCTGTGCCGTCTTTATCGGATCATTACGGTATTCTCGGGCAGCCTCTTTCCATTCTCTCAGATCAGCGCCCGTGAACGGAACTTTTATTTTCATTGTTCCTCCGTCCGGATTTACGGCTTCTCGGAGGGGTGCCTGTAAAATAGACTTCTATCTGGTGCGTGAAGACACCGGACTATTTGGAGCTGTAATGGCAGTTTTTGTGTTTCCTTGTGTGGCACCGGGTGTTTGGCTTTCTTTATAAATAACTTGTGGAATTTCTTCCTCTTGTTCGCCTGGGGGTGGACTGGGAGCCCTGGCCGAACCTTGTCTCTCCACTCTATAAGGTGGATTAAATAAATCATTTAATTCGGGCTCTTGTTCTCCGTTTAATTTGATACACCTTTGTCCAATACTACATGCTGAGCAACATCTTTTCAACTTTCCTTTACGCTCCCTCCTGTCCTCTCTTTCTAGTGCTAGTACCATAGGATCCCGAGGGGGTACTAAGCCGCAGTCCTTTTGCCACTCAGGTTTGTCCCGGAGGACGAAGAACATGTCTGCATATGATACTTCATCCCATTTTCCCTCTCTCCTCAGAAACAACATTAATTGCAGGAGAGTGTTATAATCTAACGTTCCTCCCTCCTGAGGCCATTTCGCATCACTCTCCAATTTATACAAAGGCCACCACTGATTACAATATTTAACCAATTTCCTTCTGTTTTCGGTACCACCATGTCCTACAATATCACTCCAATGTTTTAATATACAACCCAAAGGCGATTTTTCACAGGGCTTACTACTTCCATTTCCCATTTTGCAATTTTAATTACTTTGTTTTTCTCCGGCCGCCTTAGCCACCCAAGGTCGGAAACGCGGATAGAGCTTCTTACTCGTTTTGCACTCAAACGCCTGTCTCAAGCACTCTTGCACTCACACTTAGTCAAAATAATTAAGCTATACACGGAAAATCAAAATGCGCATCTCAATCACACCATTCACACTCTCCGGGCAGCCCGCAGTCACACAAGCAGTATGTTATACGGTACCGTGCACTTATGTACAAACTCTTAGGAACACTAACAGTTCACAAAGTATGCATTTCAATGAACAATTGCCAAAAAGCAAACAACAAACAAAAAACAATTTTTCCTGGTCTTAAGCAGAGTGTTAAGTTTTCCGCTATTTGCCACAAATTACCAGAATATTAATATTTTTCAACATACATTTCATAACTCCGAGTTTTGAACATATAACAAGACAACACATAGAACAAACAAGACACAGAGCGCTATTTCAGTTGTTACATTCCAGGAATTCCCCAATTCTTAAGACAACCTAAAGGAAGTTTTTAGCTTCCTCTTTTTCCTACGCAAAAGTTTCCCTTTTGCTGTGAGGTCCCTCTTATTCCTGTGAGATTCCGCCTTATTCCGTCCCGCCCCCCGCTTTCCGTCACGAGGCCTCCGGGCTTTTAGGAATGGCAGTCACCTCGGGTTTGCTCGATCTGCCCTCAAGATTGCTAGCGGCCACCCCTTGGTCAGCAAACCCCCTCCCAAGGTACCTTTCCTCCTGGGACTACGCTGCGCGCCGGACGTCCCCGTGCGTCTCACCAGCCGCCCCGTTACTAAACATACCGTTTTATCCGTGGATCCAGGGGTTTCTCTTCTGCTCCCGGGTGAACAGCTGAGAAGAGGAGGCTCCTCCGAGGAAATCTCCCGGGGCGCGCCTAGGAGCGTCCGCTCCGCAGCTGGTCCCTCAGCCGAGCAGAAATCCTCCTGGCTGGCTCGCCAAAACTGACGTGCGGAATTAGACTCTATAACTCGAAAGTTATAAAGTAGGTATGTTTATTGCGCGCAGATGCACGGGGGATCGCTCCTCCACAAGCGTGCATACCTGAAGTGACGAACCATCTCACATTTATACAATGAACAAATGAATATTCAATTAACGCCTATACATATTCGTTACCTAAACCCCGCTTCGTATGTTAATTAGCTTATCAGTCCCTTTCCTGGAATGTGGTGGTCTTGCAGGTTTGTAGGTGATTCATGTTCTTGTGACCATCCGATCTTCTTCAGGTGATTCATGTCCTTGTGACCACCCAATCTTCTCCAGCAAGGAGACTTAGCACTCCCTCCCTCTAGATAGCATTTGAATGTCTCTCATCTTTTCTCATTCTCTTTTAAATAGCCCCTTTGTTAGAGGAAGAGGGGCAGGCGTCTCCTCAAAACTGTAGTTGTCACCGCACCCATGACTAGTCACCATACCCACATTCCTTAAGCAGACACATACAATCACAATCCATGTCCATTATCCCCATTTCACACTATTTCTCTTCTGTAGTTATGTGTTCCCACCTGCAACGTTTTTTCCCACCGCGATCTTCCTGTTATTGTGTAACAAGGACAGCCAAAGACAGTGTATTTTTGCTTTACTTCAGATCAGCTGAGAGCCATGTGCATTTTTGTCCAGCCAGCTGGACTATGTCTATGTGACCCTTTTCAGCTAGCCAGTTATCCACACCTGTGACCTTCCCTGGGGATTTGCGAAGCTCACTCACTCTCCCCTTCCCCCGGTGAGGGTGGGCAGGGAGAGCAGGGAAGCGGCCTCTCCGCGTAAGCCGGGAGAGGTTTGAGCAGTGGCAAGCCATGGCTGCCTGGGAAATGCCGGTGCTTGACTGCTCCCCTCTTACTGAAAAGTTGAAGGACTGTAAGGCGTGCCTTTCCTCACCAGGGATGGCACGGGGCCATGTTAGCTGGCACGATTCAAAAGCTGTAGCAGATAGAATGACACCACTTAGGAAGGAACGAGAAGCGTGACCAGGAAAAGCCACGGTGCGTGCTGTGTTGGGAGCCGCACGAGTGGCGGCCCAGAAGGAGAGGCGCCTGATTAAACAAACTAATGATGAAATGGTTAAACCCTTGCAAGAACATATAAAAACCCTGCAGAGCCAGCTAAGTGCTGAACGTAACAGCACTCAGCGACTCCACACGCTCTCTCAGATGCATTGGACGGAGAACAAACTTCACGGTCCGAATGAGAGGAAGGGGGACAAGGATCTCCTGATCAGACAGATCTTAATTCTGTTGTGGATAGTCTGCTGGGATTTACAAGACTGGCATGGCTGGCTGAGAAACAGGGCCCAAGACCTTTGTACTTGTCTAAGGAGTTGGAAATGGACCGAGAAATATTTTACCCCACTGGGGTTGGGCACTGACGGTGTCGCAGCCCCAGCTGTGGGATGGATGGACGAGCCACAGCACCAGGGATAGAGAAAACATTTCTTTTTTAATATTTCAGAGGGAGGGGAGCTTCCCAGGCAGTTCCCAGCCCTGCACTCCACCAGCTGCTCACTGGCAGGGGATCGTGCTCCTCTACTGCAACTAGCGCTGCCACGGCGGGGTCTTGCAGAAGCAGATGCAGCATGGCCGCCACAGGCGTCTCCACCAGTCCTCTAGGCAGCTCCCCGTGGGCACCTGCTGCTGGGGACTGGGCTCTGCCGGGGTGCTCCTGCCCACGGAGATGGTGTTGTCCTGGCCACTGGTGCTGCTTCTGCCTGGCCCTGTGGGGCAACTGTTGTTAACTTCCTTTGGGCTCCTCCTGCACGCTTGTACAGGTCTGCTTCTGCCTGGTCGCGTCTCCTTATGTTTGTCCTTGTTCCCATCTGCAGCATTGTCAGTATCTGTGTCCGACTGCGGTAGCTCCACTCTAAGGCCCCTCTTGCGCGACACTCTGGGTCTCAGCAGCCCTGGATGGGGCTGTTCCTCTTCCCTGGTGAGCAGGGGGGAAGGAACCCTGGGGAGGGCCCCAGCCCTTTCCGCCCCTCGCCACTTGGCTGTCAGCATCTGCAGAAACCTTTCGTACTGCTCGATGTTTTTGAGGGTGTCCTGCATGATGCACATGAACTCCTCAGTGTGGTTCTCTGTGACCATGGCCGAGGGGCTGCCAGGGGGTGGCTCCACATCGATGGGGCAGCTTCTGCCTGGTCGCGTCTCCTTATGTTTGTCCTTGTCCCCATCTGCAGCATTGTCCTTGTCTGCATCCGCCCCCGGTAGCTTCACTCTAAGGCCCCTCTTGCGCGACACTCTGGCTTTCAGCAGCCCTGGCTGGGGCTGTTCCTCTTCCCTGGTGAGCAGGGGGGAAGGAACCCTGGGGAGGGCCCCAGCACAGGCCGCCTTTTGACACATGGCTGTCAGCATCTGCAGAAACCTTTCGTACTGCTCGGTCACTTTGAGGGTGTCCTGCGTGATGCACATTAACTCCTCAGTGCGGTTCTTTGTGACTATGGCTGAGGGGCTGCCTGGGGGTGGCTCCACATCGATGGAGCTGCTTCTGCCTGGTCGCGTCTCCTTCTGTTTGTCCTTGTTCCCATCTGCAGCATTGTCAGTATCTGTGTCCGACTGCGGCAGCTCCACTCTAAGGCCCCTCTTGCGCGACACTCTGGCTCTCAGCAGCCCTGGCTGGGGCTGTTCCTCTTCCCTGGTGAGCAGGGGGGAAGGAACCCTGGGGAGGGCCCCAGCACAGGCCGCCCCTTGACACTTGGCTATCTGCATCCGCAGAAACTTCTTGCACTGCTTGGTCATTTTGAGGGCGTCCTGGACGATGCGGATGAGCTCTTCAGCGAGGTTCTCTGTGACCATGGCCGAGGGGCTGCCAGGGGGTGGCTCCACATCGATGGGGCTCTGCGCCCTGTCCCTGCCATCCGTGGGGAACTCCTCGTGCTTTGGCCCCTCTGGCAGCTCCAGTGGGATGTTGAAGCCAGTTGGGAGCCCTGGCTGCCCCGCCAGCATGCAGATGGTTTTCAAAGAATACTGAGGTCCCAAGATGTTCATCGATGCTGGCTCTGCTGTTGCAGCCGGCCAGGGCTCTGGGAAGGAGCAGGGGGAGTTCAGTGAAGAGGAGCTGCTCCAGGACAGGGAGTGCGGCACGGTCTCTGGGGAGCAGTGCTCCACGCTTGACGCTTCCAGGCTTGCCCTGCAGAGGGGGAGAGGGAAGAGACCCCCGCTGCACCCGGCCCCTCCGGCAGGACTCACGGGCAGCACACCCTCCTTGGCCGGCAGGCAGCGCTGCCCAGCGTGGGCAGGGGCAGGGCATGGGCTGAGGGTCTGGGGCAGGACCTGTGGGTGTCCCCTGCGCTTACCCCATCTCCACGGTTGGTGTGGGCTTCTCTGCTGCTCCATGTGCCTGGGGAGAAGCTGCCAAGAGAGGAGATGGTGTGAGTGGCCAGCAGCCCAGAGCCCCAGGCCAGGCCTTCTGCAGGGTGTCACCCGTTTCCAGGTCAATTGGGGCCGGAGCCACTCACCGCTCTCCTCCTCGAACCGGGCTCTTGTGCTCGTCTGAGGCTTTGTCTTCTTCTTACGCCCCTGCAGGACCCCAGCAGCTGGGTGAGGAGACGGAAACAGCTCCTGGCCCCACACCTTAACCTCCCACCCTACCCCTCCCTGCACTGAGGGGCAGTGCAGTGCAACTGTCACCTACCCGGAGTCGCCTGAAATACAGTATGGCTGCGACCGGGCTGAGCTGCAGCATGAACATCAGCATCATGACATGGAGCACGTCAACCATTATGGGGATGTTGTGATGCCCCATGGCACTGGCTGTGGTGTGGCCACGGTGCTCCGAGTTCTCAGCACAGACCCACGGTGCAGATCCCCAGTGACCTACTGGGTCCCCAGTGAGAGGACACCCAGCACTGCTGGAGTGTGGCAGAGGCTGCAGTCTGCAGCCCGCCCAGACGGTGCCAGACGGCCCACTGCCTTCCCCGTGGGGCGCGCACCCCCCTTTTATAGTACGGGAGGCAGCCGCCCCCGCCCCCCTTTGTGACATCACTGGGGCAGTCACAGCCCCCCTTTGTGACATCACTGGGGCAGTCACAGCCCCCCTTTGTGAAAATTCCTGGGGCAGCCAGAGCCCCCCTTTCCCTCTGTGACACTGGACAACCCCTGTGACCTTCCCTGGGGATTTGCGAAGCTCACTCACTCTCCCCTTCCCCCGGTGAGGGTGGGCAGGGAGAGCAGGGAAGCGGCCTCTCCGCGTAAGCCGGGAGACGTTTGAGCAGTGGCAAGCCATGGCTGCCTGGGAAATGCCGGTGCTTGACTGCTCCCCTCTTACTGAAAAGTTGAAGGACTGTAAGGCGTGCCTTTCCTCACCAGGGATGGCACGGGGCCATGTTAGCTGGCACGATTCAAAAGCTGTAGCAGATAGAATGACACCACTTAGGAAGGAACGAGAAGCGTGACCAGGAAAAGCCACGGTGCGTGCTGTGTTGGGAGCCGCACGAGTGGCGGCCCAGAAGGAGAGGCGCCTGATTAAACAAACTAATGATGAAATGGTTAAACCCTTGCAAGAACATATAAAAACCCTGCAGAGCCAGCTAAGTGCTGAACGTAACAGCACTCAGCGACTCCACACGCTCTCTCAGATGCATTGGACGGAGAACAAACTTCACGGTCCGAATGAGAGGAAGGGGGACAAGGATCTCCTGATCAGACAGATCTTAATTCTGTTGTGGATAGTCTGCTGGGATTTACAAGATCGGCACGGCTGGCCGAGAAACAGGGCCCAAGACCTTTGTACTTGTCTAAGGAGTTGGAAATGGACCGAGAAATATTTTACCCCAAGAATGAGGAAGTCCTAATGAGGTCGGTGATTAAGCTGAGACCACCGACAGCAGCCAAGGTGGGGAAGCCCCACCCGTTACTATCCAGACGGTGCCGCACTCGGCAGCCAAAGTGTCGAAATTCCAGGAAAAATACACCAGGTTAGCTCAAGAAACTGAGACAGAGTATGTATGGAGAGTATCACTGACAGGAGGCTATCGAGTCCTGCTGTTGGAAGACGAGGCCCAAGGGTACTGGGGGCCAGGGGTTTCCTAACTGCTGATGACCCAAGGGGGCCGTGGTCGCTAACTCTACAAGCTGCCTATTGAGCAGGGGACCCGGACCCCTTGGAAAGGGGGGATCCAGTATGTATCGAGACCCCATGGTGAACCCATACACCATGAATATAACGTCCCGTTATGCCCGAGTTGGCATGTTCAAATTCGTAACAAAAGAGGTACGTCCACCATAATCGCTCTTTCATAATCAAGCACTTTCATAGCGTGGTCCCTCAAACGTTAAACAAACGTGGTCCTTAAACATTCCAGATAATAGAGTTGAAACGTGGGTAATAAATCCCCTACCCCATGAATACTCCCCTAAGGAATTGTTCATAAAAACTACCACCATAGAGCTACTTTTAAAGATACTTTTATTTACAGCAACACAAAGAGCAGTAATAAAAAAACCAAAAAAAACCCGACAGGTAAGATATGGAGCCACTTGTAACTGTCCCTCTTAATCCCCTGCGCTGCCTCCCTTGCCCTCTGCAATACTCCAGCTGATCCCCTCCGGCCCTCCTGGGTTTCGACGGGATGTCCCCCATGTCCCCGGTGCTGAGTGCTCCCCTCTTCCCACAGGAATGCTGCCTGGGAGGAGGAGGGCTCTCTCCTCGACTTGGTGCTCTGGCAGAGCTCCTGCGACGCCGACCAGTGCCTGTGCCCTCTGGGCCGGGCCCAGGCAGAGCAGGCAGGATGAGTGCCGGTGGTCCTGTTACCGAAATCTCGGAATGAAGAACTTATCGACACCAATGTGATGTAGATAAGCAGACACCTCTTTATTAACGGCCGGGTGCGTGAGCGAGTCCTCTCACGATCAACGCACGCCAGGTCCCAAAATCAGACACCATATATAGAACTTATTCATACATATTCATTAAATATTCATGCATAACCATGATATTTCCCGTAAATCATTAACATATTCTCCTCCTAGATCCGATTCTGCGCAGTAGAGCTTAGAAAGGTCTAGAAATGGGTCTGGGGTACGATTTGGGTAGGTGGTATATGAGTGGGTGGTCGCGATCTCCCCCTGCCGGAATCACCTTTTACTAAAGTTCACGGTTTCTTGGCAGGCAACTACAAGCTGTTCCAGTCGACTCTCCCCAGTTTCCATTAATCTCATATTCTGACATTTCAATACACCTCTGCATACAGAAGACTGGTTAAATACAAAGAAACCTTTCAACCCTAAAGTTATTACCTATGTTTTCACAATAGTTCCAGCCCCTTCTTCTAGCCTTGGTACAGGATGTACAGAAGATCCCATAACAACTTTTACTGTGTAGCTATAAGTTTCTTATAATTTTTTTTTTCTTATCCTTCTATATTTTAATTTCATTAAATGATTTTATAAAATCAATTAATCAATCAAATAAAGTCAATCAATCTTAACTTATTAACAAATCGATAACAGTCCCGGACCCCGCAGCCCCAGTGAGGACACGATGCCTTCGTCTCCTCTGACGGGCAGGGGTGGAGGTTCCCTGGGATGCTGAGCCAGGCATGGCGCAGGGTGCGTCCTGGCAGCTCAGCCCCGGCTGCCAGGACGGGAGCAGGGGAGAGCTGGGCTCGGCACAGTGCCGGGGCTGTTGGCCCACAGCTCGGGGACTGTTGGTGGCGGCAGGTACCGTTGCTCTCCGCAGGCCCTGGAGAGTCCTGGTCTGCAGCTCTGGTGGCTCCCGTGGGACCCACCAGTGCTGCTCCGCCCTGGAAGATGCCACCGAGTCCTGGGAGTGCAGGGACTGCAGCGGCACGCACAGCGGTGAGTGGTGCAGTGGGGCATATCTAGTGCCATTCTATTTGTAAAGTCATTCTGGAGGTCACCTGTAATTATATATTCAATTCCTTAAACCCCTTTTTGTTAACGTTTGCTAATTTTTCCACTTGACCAGTTGACCAGTTAACTGATAGACCCATGCTCTGTTTCTATATGAAGCTATAGGATTTAAAAGCGATTCAAGTGCCCAGCCAGTTTTCACTCCTGTAAATGGTTCATTCCAAATATCATCATTTATCCCAGATCTCTTTATTCGTTTCAATTCTAAATTCTCTAGAGATCCTTTAAATGGTGATTTCTTCCAAATTGGACACAATGTTGGCATGCCTAAAGTGATTTGTTTCACCTTACCATCTAATGGTAAATTTGTGGTCCAGGTTCCATCACTTAATGCCCAAACTAAATGTCCTGGACTTCAAATAGTCGTTTTACTACAACTAAACAAAGTTCCTTTCCTAACTGTAAAAGTGCTGGTTAAATTGAGAGTGTTCTTAAGACCTCGACAAAAACAACCATATTTTAAAACAGTGGCCTACGGAGGAATTCTTTGGATTACTAAGTCTGCATTACTACAATCATACACTTTTTCACATTTCTACCATGGCACTACTTTATTTTCCTTCTCTCCCGATGAAGTTGACCTATCGTCTACCCAGGGTAATACTAAAAAAACCTTTCCATCCCAGGTAAAACACCAAGAAGTTCTTGCTATATACTGAAAATGGGAAAATATGGACATAGACCATATAGAGTCCCATTGTTCTACTAATTGGGTACCTTGGCCAGTTTTGTTACACTTCCATTTCATGATACTTCTGCTCACATTGGTTTTAAGTTGTTCATCATAAGAACACCATCCTAACTGGGGATTTGGACCCCCAGGAAGAACTCAAGCTATGGCACTAGGTCGGGATCCTGTTATAAAATCATAATTCAGTAGTTTGGTGGTTTGTTTTTTGGTTTTTGGTTTTTTTGTTTTTTTTTTTTTTACAATCTGTTTCTTTACCTGGTGACTTCCACTGTTTTCTAATAACCTTTACTTGTTCATACCATTGAGTTACTGGCCTTTGTTCACAATAGGTGGTTTCATTTTTACGTTCCAGATTAGTCAGATTCATAGTTAAAATTCCCCATGGAATAGATTCACCTACTGCCCTCGGTATTGGCAAACAAGCAGCGATCTGCGTGACATTTTGTAAATTGGCAAATTCTTTAGTCAATCCTACCAACAAATTTTCCTCAGCCATTTGTTTGGGAATTCCAATCACTTGTTCTGTTTCTACTTGTCTTTTGTTCCTGTCCACCAAGCCAGCCCATGATCCCACCAACATTACCAACCAAAAGAAAATCCAAAACCCAATCATAACCTGATATGAAAAATTAGACATGTTTCAAAGTCAATTTTTAAGTCTCTGGGTCACGATTAGCAATCTTCCACGGAGTAGATGCTTTCTTCACAGTGCTTTCTTCACTCGAGTATAATGTATCCAGGCATCCGATTCTGCAATTTTGGTAGCTGTAAAAGTGGTTAGCAGTATCTGGAAAGGTCCTCTCCAGTGCTCCTGCAAAGGTTTGGAGGTCCGAGTCTTCACATAGACATAGTCTCCTGGTTGGAAATCATGCACTGAATTTTCCAGGGGTAAAGGTCTATTCCAAATTACTACACTCCAAATCACAGCCAAAGTTTTCCTTAGAGAAAGCAAATAGTTATACGCATCTTGTTTTCCTTTTACATGTATGTTTAGATTTGGTTCTAGAGACTCATATGGTTTTCCATATAATAATTCATAAGGACTGACTGAGGTTCCACTCTTTGGCTGTACCCTGATTCATAATAATGCCAGTGGAAGTGCCTGAGGCCACTTTAGACTGGTTTCTTGACAAATTTTACTTATTTGTCGTTTCAAAGTTTGATTCATCCTCTCCACTTTTCCACTAAATTGTGGTCTCCAAGACGCATGCAAATCCCAATTAATACCCAATACTTTGCTAACACTTTGGACTACTTCAGCCACAAAGTGTGGACCTCTGTCAGAGGAAATTCCAATAGGAACTCCAAATCTCGGAATTACTTCTTGTAATAAGCACTTTACAACCTCTTTTGCTTGTGTGGTGCGACAGGGAAGGGCTTCTGGCCATCCTGTAAAAGTATCAACCCTTACCAGGATGTACCGGTACCCATTTTGTCTAGGTAACTCTGAAAAATCTGCTTGCCAATAATCTCCAGGTTCTGTACCAGATTTCAGTCTACCCATTTGAACCTTTTTCTTAATCACTGGATTATTTTTCAAACATACCTCACACTTTGCAGTTACCATTTTAGCTATTCCCAACATCTTAACTGATATTTCTTGCTTTTGTAAAGATGTTACTAAGGCTTCTGTCCCCCAGTGACATTCTTGATGTCTCATTTGAATTATCTCTCTCATCACAAGAGGTGGAATTACTACCTGTCCATTAGGAGTTATCCACCATCCAGCTAAGTTTTTCTTAGCATTTAATAACTGACCCAATTTGTCATCTTCCTCTGAATATCTCGGTTTTTCCCTAGGAAGGGTTACTGTTTTAGAAGGAATTATTGCCATTTGCAATGCTTGTTTCTTTGCTACCTTTTTCTTTTTTTTTTTTTTTTTTTTTTGCTGTTCTATCAGCTAAATTATTCCCAGCTATCATTTTTGTATTCCCAACCTGGTGTGCCTTACAGTGCATGATTGCTACTTGATCTGGCTTTTGAACTGCTTGCAATAATCGTAAAATTTCTGTTTGATGCTTAATGTTTGATCCTTGAGAGGACAATAACCCCCTCTCTTTCCACAAAGCTCCATGGACATGCACTACCCCAAAGGCATATTTTGAATCAGTCCAGATATTTACTCTCTTGTCTTTGCTTACCTCTAAGGCTCGAATTAAAGCGATGAGTTCTGCCTTTTGGGCTGATGTGGTACTCGCCAATGCTCCTGCTTCTATAACTGTAGCCTCTGTTGTTACCGCGTATCCGGCGTATCGGACTCCTTGTTCCATAAAGCTGCTTCCATCAGTATACAGTTCCCAGTCTGGTCGCTCCAATGGCACATCCTTCAGATCTTCACGACTGGAATAAACATACTCGATGGTAGCCAAGCAATCGTGTTCCAGTCGTCCTTCTTCCTGTACGGAACTTAAAAACACTGCAGGATTTACCAGGTTAGCTGTCTTTAGAATCACATCATCCTGTTCAGTCAATACCACCTGGTATTTCATCATTCGGCTGGGGGACAGCCAATGTCCCCCCTTCTGTTCTAGGACAGTTATCACCATGTGTGGAACATAGACTGTTATTGTTCTTCCCAAAGTCAATTTCCGAGCTTCTTGTATGAGCATCACTGTTGCGGCCACTGCTCGAAGGCAGTTTGGCCACCCTTTACTCACTGTGTCCAGTTGTTTAGAGAAATATCCGACTGGTCGTTTCCAGCTTCCTGTCCTCTGGGTTAACACGCCCAGTGCAAGGTGTTGTCTTTCATGTACAAACAGCTGGAAATCTTTGGTTAGATCCGGCAGTCCCAAGGCAGGTGCAGACATTAGGGCACGTTTCAACTCTACAAAAGCCTTTTGTTGTTGTGGGCCCCATACAAAGGGAGAGTTCTTTTGGGCCTCGCACAGCGGTTTAGCTATTAGCCCATAGTTCATGATCCAAAGGCGACACCACCCAGTCATGCCCAAAAATGCTCCGAGTTCATGAATATTTCTCGGCTCAGGTACACCACAAATAGCTTCTTTGCGATTTTTTCCTCATTGTCGTTGTCCTTTTGAAATCTCAAAGCCGAGATATATCACAGTCTGGCAGGCTATTTGGGCTTTCTTCCTGGATACCTTATACCCATTTAGTCCCAGGAAATTCAAAAGGTCAATAGTCACCTGTATACAAATAAATCTTTCTTCTGTAGCAATCAATAGATCATCCACATATTGTAAAAATAAATGCCCAGGTCTTGGTTTGTCCTGTTTCCAGATTTCAAGTTCCTTTGCTAAATGATTTCCAAAAATAGTTGGACTGTTTTTAAATCCTTGGGGTAATCTAGTCCATGTCAGCTGCATCTTTCGGTTTGAGGATTTTCCCATTCAAAAGCAAACAGTTTTCTGGTTTCCTTTTCCAAAGGTATACAAAAGAAAGCATCTTTTAAATCAAGCACTGTAAACCACTGATAATTCTCCCTCAATGCTGTTAACAGTGTATAAGGGTTTGCTACTACAGGATAAATATCCTTAACTATCTGATTTACTGCTCTCAAGTCTTGTACCAGTCTCTATTCACCCGAGGGTTTTCTGACTGGTAAAATAGGAGTATTATACTCAGATTCACATTCTTCCAAAATTTTATACTCCAAAAATTTATCAATCAATTTCTTCAATTCCTGTCTCGCTTCCGGTTTGATTGGATATTGTTTAATTCTCACGGTTCCTGCGCCTTCCTTCAAATCTATTTTAACAGGTTCTGCTAGTTTCGATTTACCAGGAATATTTGTTTCCCATACAGTAGGGATCACTGCCAAATCCACCTCCGGTGGAATTTCTTGTTCCTTTACCTTTTCTTGTATCATCAGGATTTCTCCCGTTTTTGACTCAGGTATTTTCAAGAAAAGTTCTCCTTCGTCAAAAACAATCTGTGCATTTAATTTGGATAACGAATCTCTTCCTAAGAAGGGTATCGGACATTCTGGTACATACAAAAATTCATGTGTAATTATCTTATTTCCAAATTTCAAATCCAGGGGTTGCAGGAATGGCCTGGTTTTGTTCCAGTTTTTCCTTTACAGGTATTTAATAAAAAAATGTCGCTCCTGTATCCACTCCCAACCTCACAATTTAAACAACATTTTTTTCCACTTTCTTATTATCACAAGTTATAGCCATTACCAAATTATCCCTGATAGTTAGCTTACATTCATCCTGCCAATCCTTTCTTTGTCTTAAGTAAAAAAACAAATCCACATCTGGCATTTTATTCCATTTCCCTTCTCTTTTACAATACAGCATTAACTGCAAAATAGTGTTATAATTCAGTGTCCCATTCGTGGGCCACTTTTCCTCATCATCCAATATATACAAAGGCCACCAATTATTACAATACTCAAATTATTACAATACTCAATCATCTGGCTTTTTTGCAGATCATCCTGTAAATTTCCCCAATGTGCCAATAAACATCCCAACAAAGAATTTTTCGGGATTTTGTCATTTACAGCAAGATTACCCATGCTTTTACTTTTAAACAACCGAGTTAACTTAGTTGCCATGGTGTAATTACTCACAGTACAATACACAATTATTCAACTCTGTCACTCCGATCCGCGGATCCACACTCCACACTCGCTTTCATTCTCAATTACACGTCTCACCCTTACAGCCACACTCACACTTTCCCACAGTTACTTTAAACAAACATATAACACAATATTATACCTCTTCATTTTCTTCTTAATACACAAACTCACAAAACAACAAAGAACACCAAAAACTTCTAACTTCTTGTTAGAGGCACTACCTTAGAGAACACTATAGCATATAGTTTCTCTTGTCTACACTTTTGTCCAACCCTGCAACAGCTTTCGCTTATGTCTTACGGGCAGAGTCCTAGTCCTACCCTGCGCAGCTCTTTCACCGCCTCTGTCAGGTAGACTTACTCAGTGGGACTCCAACCCACTCTTTCCCATACAATTATTATAGTGGGACTCCCACCCACTTCCTCTAGTGCACTTACTTACTACAATTAAAAAAAGAAGTGTCTTACCCAAAAATCCCAGGAACGTCGCGAAGAGCCTTACGGATCGGGGATCGATGGGTATCCCCGAGAAATCCTCGGTGCCGGCTGGAACCGACCAGGTCCCCGACTCCTCCGGTCTCCTTCAGCGAGGTCCCATCTGGGGTGCCAAAACTGTTACCGAAATCTCGGAATGAAGAACTTATCGACACCAATGTGATGTAGATAAGCAGACACCTCTTTATTGACGGCCGGGTGCGTGAGCGAGTCCTCTCACGATCAACGCACGCCAGGTCCCAAAATCAGACACCATATATAGAACTTATTCATACATGTTCATTAAGTATTCAAGCATAACCATGATATTTCCCGTAAATCATTAACATATTCTCCTCCTATATCCGATTCTGCGCAGTAGAGCTTAGAAAGGTCTAGAAATGGGTCTGGGGTACGATTTGGGTAGGTGGTATATGAGTGGGTGGTCGCGATCTCCCCCTGCCGGAATCACCTTTTACTAAAGTTCACGGTTTCTTGGCAGGTAACTACAAGCTGTTCCAGTCGACTCTCCCCAGTTCCCATTCATCTCATATTCTGACATTTCAATACACCTCTGCATACAGAAGACTGGTTAATTACAAAGAAACCTTTCAACCCTAAAGTTATTACCTATGTTTCCACAATAGTTCCAGCCCCTTCTTCTAGCCTTGGTACAGGACGTACAGAAGATCCCATAACAACTTTTACTGTGTAGCTATAAGTTTCTTATAAATTATTTTTTTTCTTATCCTTCTATATTTTAATTTTATTAAATGATTTTATAAAATCAATTGATCAATCAAATAAAGTCAATCAATCTTAACTTATTAACAAATCGATAACAGTGGCTCCCACAGCCACTGGGGACTTGGGGACAGGCGCTGTGACGCATGGAGGGAGGGAGCGTGGCAGGGGCTTGTTGTGCTCATCATCTCCCTGCCCCCTGCAGTGCCCGACATTGCAGCCGGACCAGACTCTTGTCCCCTGGCGCAGGGACCCTGGCACAGCGCTCCCAGTAAGATCACTGGCACAGGCTGCCCAGAGGCTGTGGAGCCCCCTCCTCTGCAGACGTGCCAGCACCACCTGGACACAATTCTGTGCAGCCTGCTCCAGGAGGACCTGCTTTTGCCGGGGGTGTGACTAGACGATCTCCAGAGGTCCCCTCCAGCCCTGACCATGGTGTGGTTCTGTGACCCCTGGCACTTTGGCTGAGGAAGAAGAGGCCAGGCTGCTCGAAGGACAACCCGACACACCAGTGCCTTTCCAGCTGCTGTGCAAGAAACCTGCCAATCCTCGCTAACAGAAGCTGGAACTTTGCCCGTGGGCTTGCTGATGTGCATGAGCACCGCAGGGCAAGAGCCTTCGCTCTTCCCCATCCTCCAGTGCCGGGCAAGTGCAGATGCTCTGAGGAGGGAGCGCCAGTCCCTGCAGGCCCCGCTGCCATCCCTGTCATGCAGCGTCTCGTCTTCCCTGGGCTCCCTCTGCTGTGTCCCGGAGCCCTGGCCTGGTGCGATGGCAGAGCCAGCCGCAGTAACACGCATGGGACTTGCCCGGTCCCCCAGAGCCACCTGGGTGCTGGTGGGGAAGCCGGGGCTCACCCTTGGCCAGGCCATCGCACTGGAGCTGCCAGAGGGGCCAAAGCACAAGGAGTTCCCCACGGATGGCAGGGACAGGCCGCAGAGCCCCGTCGATGTGGAGCCACCCCCTGCAGCCCCTCGGCCACGGTCACGCATAACCTCGCTGAAGAGCTCATGCGCATCGTCCAGGACACCCTCGTGATGGCCATGGGGTACCAAACGTTTCTGCAAGTGCTGATGGCCAAGTGGCGAGGGGCGGCCTGTGCTGGGGCCCTCCCCAGGGTTCCTTCCCCCCTGCTCACCAGGGAAGAGGAGCAGCCCCAGCCAGGGGGTGCCAGGGCTGCTGGGGACCAGAGTGTGGCCCCAGGGCCTTAGAGCCGAGCTGCCGGGGGAAGGTGCGCACACGGACAAGGCTGCGGATGGGGACAAAGACCAAGATGAGGACACGGGCCCGGGCACAAGTAGCCCTGTGCAGCTTCCGTACCAGCATCTGGCAGAATGGCGGCATGGTGTCGGCTTCGGAGAGCCAATTACGGATTCGTTGTGAAGCCGCTGTATGAGCTACTGAAAGCTTCCTGCAGTGGCTGCATTGACTGGACAGAAGGGGGTAACGCTGCTTTCAAGCACCTGGAGCGAGCTCTGACGGAGGCCCCCGTGCCAGCATTACCCGTGCTTTTAATAAAGACCTTTGATCTTTTCACCCAGGAGAGAGAAAGTACGGCCTTAGGAGTTTGGCACAAGTTTTTAGGGCCCCAGTGGCACGCTGTAACTGACTTCTCCCAACAGCTGGATGAGCTGAGCTCAGGATGGCCTGGATGCCTTCAAGCAGCAGCAGCAACTGGGCTACTGGTTCACGATTCCCCAAGTTCACCGTGGGGCAGAAGGTTACCGTCTAGGTACCACACTTGGTCATGACGGTACTGAAACAAAAAGGAGGACATCGGCTGGCCCCGGACCATTGAGGAAGTCTGCTCCAGCCCCCAGATCTCAAGAAGCAGGCTGGGAGCTGTATGCTGACGGCAGCAGCTGGCCCCGAGAGGGATAACAATTGCCTGGGTGCGCTGGAACTACCATCGACGACCTTAACAGAATCACAAGCTTTGCCCGCAAAGGTCTCTGCTCGGGAAGCCAAACCGAATGCCCTCGCGAGGGCACGGGCCCTGAGCAAAGGGAAATGAGCCCCCACACGGGCAGGCTCCAAGTATGCCTTTGGATCGGTTCATGCGCATGGAGCTCTTTGGAAAGAGAGAGGACTATCATCTGCTCGAGGAACTGTGCTCAAATATGCGCCTCAGATCCAGGAATTATTAAAGAGCATTCAAAAACCAGCGGTGGTCGCAGTTACGCATTGCAAGGCACGTCAAGCTGGTAAGACCGCTCCGGGATTAGGAAATCAGTGGGCAGGTATGGCTGCAAAGGGGGCTGCAGAGAAAGGTATCCTGACTCTGACCCCTGCAGAGGGGAGAGTCCTGCCGGAAGCACCGCCAAAACATGATAAAAGAGGATAATAAGTGAATAACTAAGTCACTGGCCGAAGAACGGCTAAAGGGATGGGCAGTTCCACTGGGGAATTGAAAATTCAGTGAAACTCCTCCGCAAGGCACTTGTAAGTAGGGCCACGCAGAGGTTATCAGATCCATTACAGGGAGGTGTGAAATACACCTTAGAGACAATCCAAATGCTACTAAGAAGCTGATCATGGGGGTGACTAAGGTAGGAAATTCTCCTGGAGATTATTGGCAAATAGATTTCACCGGCTCACCCAGAAAAGAAGGATATCGATACATTTTGGCCTTGGTCGATACCTTCCCTGGATGGCCTGAAGCTGGAAAGCTTGTTGAACCAACAAGGCGGGGGACGTAGCCCAAATCCTGTTACAAGAAATTATTCCCCTCTTTGGTATGCCTTCAGGAGTGCCATCAGACCATGGGTCCCACGTTATCGCTGGAACCGTAAAAGAGTTGAGTAAAAATTTGTTCCTAACCTGGGATTACCGCACTCCATACAGACCGGAATCTAGCGGTCAAGTGGAGCGGGTGAACTACGCCCTTCAGCAACAGCTAGGAAAAAAATGTCAGGAAACACCTATGACTTGGGTTCAGGCACTACCTCTGGCGTCACTGAGAATCAGGTTCCAGCCTCGAGGGAAGGGCGATTTGAGCCCATACAAGCTGTCGCATGGATCGCCCCATCAGGCTGCACATATACCCTCTGATACCCATCTAACGGGGCAATGAAACGGGAAAACTCAGCTAGTTTCTTTAGGGAATATTTATTTTTAGGGAGTATTTTGCAGGAATTTCAGAAGTACGCGACGGCGCGTAGATCCTTGGAACTCGACACACGGCTCATCCCCTCCAGCCCGGAGACCGGCTGCGTATCGAGTGGTGGAATGCGGAACCTCTAAGGGGAAAGGGGAAAGGACCATATCGCATCCTTTTAACAACCTCTACAGCCGTCGAGAGTTGGGGCAAAGGACCCTGGATACATTATTCAAGCATGAAACGAGCCCCTTCATGACGGACGGCAGAACAGCTGGCCCCTCTCCAACTTAAAGAAACGGCATTAATGAATCGATGGGACAGCAGAAAAGGCCAGATAAATTGTTAAATCAATAGCTATAGGCATTTGTAGCGTGGTACAGTGTTTCCCACTGAATCAGTTAGGAGGAAGTTGCTGTTCATCCTATCTACTGAGCAGCATAAGCCTAAGCGAAACACAGGAGAATGTGATCGCAAAACTGGTGCGAGAGCTGGGAAGAATGAGAAACCCGAGCGGCATCGGTGCTTGCGTTCCTGTACCTCCGTCTGTGGGAGACCCAGCACCTCGGGGCCTTCTCCCAGTTGATGACAGTTATTTAGAATGGGTAGGTCACGTCACCGGCAAGGCCCACAAAGCTGGGGCGTCCCATTTTCCTGGCAAAAAGGGCCAGTGTCAACAGCGAGGAGGCGAGGGACTTCACGCTCCATTGACCAGAGGGAATAAAACTCTGTTTTCACCAGGAACTGGTGAGTGCCCCCTCAATTCACCAGCCCTAGGTTTAGGATTTGCTTCCGGAAGCCTGGATGCAGTGCCACCTAACATTCCGTATAGGAAAGGCTACCCAGTGAAGTACAACTAGCCGGCAGAATGTGAAGACTTGAAGAGGTCCCCAAAACCATGGTCTAAACGAATTGAAGGGCAATGGAACTGCACCTCGCGTGTTTGAAGGCGTCCTTGACGGGGACATCAAAACACGTGGAATCTGACCCTGTCGAAACGGAACTGCACCAAGGTTGTTGATGGAAGGAAAATGAGGATTTTGAAAGAGGGATTCTGGATAATGAATACCTGTAGGCAAAATCAAAATCAGGGAAAATCTTGTTCCCTAGGCCTCTCTGCTCCGAGCCTCTTGGTACGGGCAAGTGGAGATGGATACTAGACAGCGAGACTAGAGCTTGCAAAAATAACTCGACCAGTCACTCTAGGTGGACTGACCTTATTCCCCACCATGGAGACAGAAACCAATTGAATGTAAACATTGGGGAAAAACTAAAAGAGCTCAAAATGCAGAAGAGCCCTGGCATGGACCCCCCACTTTGGAACTGGCAAACTGGGGTCTTGGCAGCTTTATTCTAGCTGGCTTAATGGCACTAGAGGATGGATAGTTGCTAGAACATGGAACACGGCAAAGGGAAACACTAGCTAAAGCAGCGGAAAAGGGATTCAAACTGATGGGTGAACAAGTACAAGCAAATAGCAAGTGTGCTTTACAGAATCGGCTGGTGTTAGCTTTAGTACCGGCTGAAGCACATGGAGTATGCGGGTACGTAAAACTAGATGTTGCTCACATGTCCCAAATGCTACCGAGGATCTCCAGAAACAACTGGATGAGATGCAAAGGGCTGCTTCAAGAGTTAGGCGGGCGGTCAATAACCGGGCACCTAGCGAATCCCTTACAAACTATCCTTGTTACAACTACCGTTGTCGCAGTGTTGTTGACGACACGTAGCTGTATCAAATGGAACCTCCCCGGAAATCTATGTTGCAACGCGAGCAAATGTTATAACTATCCCATCTAAATGAGGCTTTTGATTTTGGAAAGATTCAAAGCCTCCAGAAAAAAAAAATAAAAGGGCGTGGGGGTGGTATTGAATGATGCCACCACATAGATAGGGCTCTATACACATTTGTGGCGCACTGTTCTGTCAAGGGGGGGTTGCTGGCTGAGCAAAGGGACAAGACGACCACGCTCTGCTGCAGTGAGTGGCTGTAAGTTACAGAAACCGGGCCACAAAGCTGAGGCCGAGCTGACTCTCTAAAGCTGTTGGAAGCGACAAAGGAAGGGGCTTCTAATCGAGGGAGGCAGCCTTGGGAAGGGGGGAGCCAGGAAGGGACGGGGAAAAGAACTCGGTTGTCCAAGTTACGCAGGAAGAAGCCTCCGAGTGAGGGAGCTCTGGCCCCGAGGGGAGAGCAGCCGATAAGGCCTTGCAACCCACAGAAAGTTGGTCGAAAGTAGGGCGAAGGTGACTGTGGCAGTGGGAGATCGCAACCTCGGACTCACATGGCCCCCGAGAGAGGGCAGCCCCCGCCTGGGGAGATGCGCCCTCAATAAAAACCTTCAGTAGCGCTACCTGAGGGTGCGCACTAGTTTGCACGACTAGTGAGAAACTTGTGAGCAGTCCTGTGCGTGAATGGAAAGGAATGTGTAATGCACGCTGAATGTGCAAGTGCTCTGCGTGTAGAATGTGTACCCTCGAGCAACCTGGTGAGCGTGTTAGAGGGAAACATTGCCCCGTGCTGCCAGTGCTGTAACGAAGAATGCCTGCCTTCTAAAACTTCAAATCCAGTCTTAGAGGGTTTTTCTCCGTCACCAGCTTTACAGTATCACATAAAGTGGGCAACTGCTGCCAGGGCTCGGGCACGCGCACAGGGAGCAGCCTTTCCTGATGGTCAGAGGGACCCTCCTGCGTTCCAGGGTGTGCCCATGGCCTCTGGGCCGGGCACTGGGCGGGCACCACTGTGAAGAGCCTGGGCATGGGCTGAGGGGCAGGGGCAGGATCTGGGGGTCTCCCCTGCCCTCCCCCCATCTCCAGCTCAGCGTGGGCTTCTCCACCCAGCAGCATGCCGGGGGCGAAACGGGCCCTGGATGCCAGGGCCACTTGTGTTCCCCAGGCATAAGTCTCGTTTCCCCCGGCTGTCTTTCGGGGTCAGTAGAGGCCAATGTTCTAGACGGGCACGTGGTCGGGGTACCGATGGCGCAGCGTCAACCGCCGTTCTGTGCACACGCAGGTGCGAGTACATCTTCCCACCTGAACATGCCCAGAAGGGGCCCGGAGGGGCTGCATATTGAACGGTGGAGGGTGCTGATGGGTCGTAGGTTTTTTCTTTTCCTTCCCACACAAAATTCCACTGTGCTTCGTGGGTAGGTGAAAGTCTACACTTCAACGCTGTTTCTCGATGGGTAGTTTTTCCATAACACGTGGGATCTCCAGGTTTAACCCTGGTGCCGGAAAACTCCAACAAGTACACATATGCTGAATATGGGTTTGCAGCTCTGGGGCACAGCACGTTTCCTTTGGGTCCCATGACAATGTTTTGCAGCTCATTGTTCGTGAACAATTTCTTAGGGGAGCATTCTCATGGGCAAGGGGATTTATTTCCCATGTATCAACTCTGTTCCCTACACCGCACAAAAAACTATTGAAGGGACCAAGCCCATACCCCATTTGTTACGAATCTCAAAAGGCCAAACCAGGGATAATGGGACGTTGCATTCGTGGTATATGGGCTCACCGTGGGGTCTCGATACAAACCGGATCCCGCCTTTCCAAGGGGTCCGGGTCCCCTGCTCAACGGGCAGCTGGTTGAGGTGCCCACCAGGCCCCTCTCTGCCAAGCTGCTTTCCAGCCAGGTGGCCCTAGCCTGTGCTGGTGCCGGGGCTTGTTCCTCCCCAGGGGCAGGACTCGGCACTTGTTGCACCCAGTGAGGTTCCTGCCAGCCCCTTTCTCCAGCCCAGCCTGGTCCTCCAAAGGCAGCGCAACCACTGGGGTGCCAGACACGACCACCCCCCATTTTGTGGGTGCCAGCAGTGCCCAGTGCCAGCCCGTCCCCACTGGGGCTGGGCACTGACGGTGTCGCAGCCCCAGCTGTGGGATGGATGGACGAGCCACAGCACCAGGGATAGAGAAAACATTTCTTTTTTAATATTTCAGAGGGGGGGAGCTTCCCAGGCAGTTCCCAGCCCTGCACTCCCCCAGCTGCTCACTGGCAGGGGATCGTGCTCCTCTACTGCAACTAGCGCTGCCACGGCGGGGTCTTGCAGAAGCAGATGCAGCATGGTCACCACAGGCGTCTCCACCAGTCCTTTAGGCAGCTCCCCGTGGGCACCTGCTGCTGGGGACTGGGCTCTGCCGGGGTGCTCCTGCCCACGGAGATGGTGTTGTCCTGGCCACTGGTGCTGCTTCTGCCTGGCCCTGTGGGGCAGCTCTTGTTAACTTCCTTTGGGCTCCTCCTGCCCGCTTGTACAGGGCTGCTTCTGCCTGGCCCTGTGGGGCAGCTCTTGTTAACTTCCTTTGGGCTCCTCCTGCCCGCTTGTACAGGGCTGCTTCTGCCTGGCCCTGTGGGGCAGCTCTTGTTAACTTCCTTTGGGCTCCTCCTGCACGCTTGTACAGGGCAGCTTCTGCCTGGTCGCGTCTCCTTATGTTTGTCCTTGTCCCCATCTGCAGCATTGTCCTTGTCTGCATCCGCCCCCGGCAGCTCCACTCTAAGGCCCCTCTTGCGTGACACTCTGGCTCTCAGCAGCCCTGGATGGGGCTGTTCCTCTTCCCTGGTGAGCAGGGGGGAAGGAACCCTGGGGAGGGCCCCAGCCCTTTCCGCCCCTCGCCACTTGGCTGTCAGCATCTGCAGAAACCTTTCGTACTGCTCGATGTTTTTGAGGGTGTCCTGCATGATGCACATGAACTCCTCAGCGTGGTTCTCTGTGACCATGGCCGAGGGGCTGCCAGGGGGTGGCTCCACATCGATGGGGCAGCTTCTGCCTGGTCGCGTCTCCTTATGTTTGTCCTTGTCCCCATCTGCAGCATTGTCCTTGTCTGCATCTGCCCCCGGTAGCTTCACTCTAAGGCCCCTCTTGCGCGACACTCTGGCTCTCAGCAGCCCTGGCTGGGGCTGTTCCTCTTCCCTGGTGAGCAGGGGGGAAGGAACCCTGGGGAGGGCCCCAGCACAGGCCGCCTTTTGACACATGGCTGTCAGCCTCTGCAGAAACCTTTCGTACTGCTCGGTCACTTTGAGGGTGTCCTGCGTGATGCACATTAACTCCTCAGTGCGGTTCTTTGTGACTATGGCTGAGGGGCTGCCTGGGGGTGGCTCCACATCGATGGAGCTGCTTCTGCCTGGTCGCGTCTCCTTCTGTTTGTCCTTGTTCCCATCTGCAGCATTGTCAGTATCTGTGTCCGACTGCGGCAGCTCCACTCTAAGGCCCCTCTTGCGCGACACTCTGGCTCTCAGCAGCCCTGGCTGGGGCTGTTCCTCTTCCCTGGTGAGCAGGGGGGAAGGAACCCTGGGGAGGGCCCCAGCACAGGCCGCCCCTCGACACTTGGCTATCTGCATCCGCAGAAACTTCTTGCACTGCTTGGTCATTTTGAGGGCGTCCTGGACGATGCGGATGAGCTCTTCAGCGAGGTTCCCTGTGACCATGGCCGAGGGGCTGCCAGGGGGTGGCTCCACATCGATGGGGCTCTGCGCCCTGTCCCTGCCATCCGTGGGGAACTCCTTGAGCTTTGGCCCCTCTGGCAGCTCCAGTGGGATGTTGAAGCCAGTTGGGAGCCCTGGCTGCCCCGCCAGCATGCAGATGGTTTTCAAAGAATACTGAGGTCCCAAGATGTTCATCGATGCTGGCTCTGCTGTTGCAGCCGGCCAGGGCTCTGGGAAGGAGCAGGGGGAGTTCAGTGAAGAGGAGCTGCTCCAGGACAGGGAGTGCGGCACGGTCTCTGGGGAGCAGTGCTCCACGCTTGACGCTTCCAGGCTTGCCCTGCAGAGGGGGAGAGGGAAGAGACCCCCGCTGCACCCGGCCCCTCCGGCAGGACTCACGGGCAGCACACCCTCCTTGGCCGGCAGGCAGCGCTGCCCAGCGTGGGCAGGGGCAGGGCATGGGCTGAGGGTCTGGGGCAGGACCTGTGGGTGTCCCCTGCGCTTACCCCATCTCCACGGTTGGTGTGGGCTTCTCTGCTGCTCCATGTGCCTGGGGAGAAGCTGCCAAGAGAGGAGATGGTGTGAGTGGCCAGCAGCCCAGAGCCCCAGGCCAGGCCTTCTGCAGGGTGTCACCCGTTTCCAGGTCAGTTGGGGCCGGAGCCACTCACCGCTCTCCTCCTCGAACCGGGCTCTTGTCGTGCTCGTCTGAGGCTTTGTCTTCTTCCTACGCCCCTGCAGGACCCCAGCAGCTGGGTGAGGAGACGGAAACAGCTCCCGGCCCCACACCTTAACCTCCCACCCTACCCCTCCCTGCACTGAGGGGCAGTGCAGTGCAACTGTCACCTACCCGGAGTCGCCTGAACTGCAGTATGGCCGAGACCAGGCTGAGCTGCAGCACGAGCATCATGACGTGGAGCATGTCAGACAGCGTGGGGATGTCGTGATGCCCCATGGCGCTGGCTGTGGTGTGGCCACGGTGCTCCGAGTTGTCAGCACAGACCCACGGTGCAGATCCCCAGTGACCTACTGGGTCCCCAGTGAGAGGACACCCAGCACTGCCGGAGTGTGGCAGAGGCTGCAGTCTGCAGCCCGCCCAGACGGTGCCAGACGGCCCACTGCCTTCCCCGTGGGGCGCGCACCCCCCTTTTATAGTACGGGAGGCAGCCGCCCCCGCCCCCCTTTGTGACATCACTGGGGCAGTCACAGCCCCCCTTTGTGAAAATTCCTGGGGCAGCCAGAGCCCCCCTTTCCCTTTGTGACACTGGACAACCCCTGTGACCTGTCGCGACAGAGGGAAGACACAGTCACTCAGTATGAGTGATCAGCAGACTTCGTTTATTGCCTCTTACAGTCACCTTTTATGCCTTCTTATAATTAGCTCATACATATTACAAAAGTTAAGCTCATTATTGGTTAGTTGCCTAAATACCAAGCCCGCCCCTTGTTTCTCTTCTGTAGTTATGTGTTCCCACCTGCAACGTTCTTTTCCCACCGAAATCTTCCTGTTATTGTGTAACAAGGACAGCCAAAGACAGTGTATTTTTGCTTTACTTCAGATCAGCTGAGAGCCATGTGCATTTTTGTCCAGCCAGCTGGACTATGTCTATGTGACCCTTTTCAGCTAGGCAGTTATCCACAATTCCCCCGTTTTTATTTTGGGCGACATAGGCTTGGTTGACCATTTTCAATAACAGCTTTTAAACACAGGAAAATACACAGCCAACTTATAAAATCTCAGTTCAGAAGTATAATTCCTGAAATACTTGAAAAATAAAGTTAGCTTGAAGCTTTAATTTAGATGCTCTTTCTGTTCCAGTAATATAAAAAGTTTAGAAAATTCAAGGGTAATTTTAAAGTTCTGAACATGGACTAATGCAAGCTCAAAACCCAAAAAGAAACCAAACTGATGTTTGACTAGGAATATTTGCAAATATTTTAGTGGAAAATCCCCGACCATTAACAATTTTCTGTCCAAATAACAACTGCCCTTATGCAACCAACCAGTCCATACATTTTCTGAAGAATACCTCACTGATATCAAAGAATTAACAAAGGGGAAAAATTAGTTCTAAGCTATATACATTCATAAGTGGATTTTTCAATAGTTACATACAGATTTACACACTAAGCCATAATGGCTTGTAGGTGATACACACAAGAAGAGTACGTTGCTTATCTGTCTGAATGTCTATGCTAAATTTGACAACTGTGCCACAAGCCAAGCCTACATGGATGCTGTGTGTTATGCACGTTCCTTAACAAACAGAAGTATAATAGACAAATTCCCAAGATCTAGTCCCCAACCTAATTATATTATTTTGTAGCCAATTAAGGAAAATAACACAAATGTGCATATCTACATGTGCACACACCTTTTAGTTCAGAACCAATCCGTGATAAAAGGCCTTAGCCTTATGGCATCATCGAATCTTAACGAGTACAGTAATTAAAAATGCAGTCTTACTGTAAGTGCGATTTATGCTGACATTCCCTCAAATGCTACACGTGAGTATTTCTCACTCAACTGCCTCAAGTTAAAATAGTAGTGTTTGTTAATATGTATTAAAAAATCATTAATTCTCTACAATAGCAGTTGACTTACATAACACTATGTAAGCAAAAGAGGCCTAAGATGGGTCTTCTGAATACTAACAATTTATTTTAGACTGTCTAAACTCAGGTCTTCAAAGATTTCACTCTGCCAGACGTAGAAACACTGTTGCACTCCAGTTGTGATATCCCTTTTCCCAAGTTGTCACATGCACATCTCGCTCAAGCAGCATTATTGTTAAAGTTTCTCTCTGCTACATAAAAGCATATTGCACTTGTAGATACAAAAGACAGCACCCTTACTTAGATCATTACCTTATTACCTCATAACTCTTAGTATACCTTATATCTCTGATTTCATCACTTCAAAAATTCACCAGAAGCAGATAAAACCACAGCATCAGACTAAACTACACCTTAACTGCTGATTCAAATAAAGGCATTCTCTTCAGATATGCCTAATACTTACAAATAATTTTGGCTGGTTTTGATCAAAAAACCTATTATTACAATAATGATCAAAAATAATAATCCCGTTTGCAAAATGCCTTTAAGCCAGCCTCCTAGTCCCAACCAATTTCCACATTCAGAATACAGCATAAATACAGAATACAGAATAAATTATCTCCATCAAGGCAAAAAGGCTTCTCGTTAAACACAGAGATGTTTGCTAGTTCAAGGCAGAAACCCATTTCTTGTAGGGGACATCTGAAGCACTTTTTTTTTTTTTTTTTTTTTTTGGTGGGTTTGTAATCAAGTCCGTATTTTTCCTTGAGGAGCTTAAGCTGTTCCTCTTGTTTCAGGAGTGTTTCCAACTCTGATTTGTCCAATAGGTCCGTATTTCCCAAACATATCATACATTTCCTCCGCCGTGATTTTATACGGCAGGTTCCGAATATAAAGGATCCGATGGATCTCTGGGGGCAGCCGGATCTTAGCTCGCTTGGCCGCTTGCATCGCCATGGCGCCGATCGGAGCGGGGGGGGGTGCCGCCTTGGAGAGAAACCGCGGCCGGGAAGGGGCCTGCCGGGCTGCGCCGCCGCTCGCTGCTGCCGCGGGGGTCCCGGATGCTATCCCATACGCTAATAACCCGGGTAATTCCTTTTTACAATCTATGTCCTGAACGCTCCGCTTTTCTAAAAAGCATATGAACGAACCGTACGTCGCTTGTCTCTCCATACCGTCTTCAGCGCTGTTGCAGCCTTTGCGAGACTTCGGCGACACGTGGCCGGCGGGACCCTCTGTAGGTGCTCCCGGGCGCGGGGACTGTGCCCTTCCACCTCCTGCGCTGCTTTCAGGACCGGTACCCGAATCTCCGTCAAACCGTGGCTCGCAGGTTCAGCCCTCTCTAGGGTCCCTGTTCGGGCGCCATTTGTCGCGACGGAGGGAAGACACAGTCGCTCAATATGAGTGATCAGCAGACTTCGTTTATTGTCTCTTACAGTCACCTTTTATGCCTTCTTATAATTAGCTCATACATATTACAAAAGTTAAGCTCATTATTGGTTAGTTGCCTAAATACCAAGCCCGCCCCTTGTTTCTCTTCTGTGACGTGCGGAATTAGACTCTATAACTCGAAAGTTATAAAGTAGGTATGTTTATTGCGCGCAGATGCACGGGGGATCGCTCCTCCACAAGCGTGCATACCCGAAGTGACGAACCATCTCACATTTATACAATGAACAAATGAATATTCAATTAACGCCTATACATATTCGTTACCTAAACCCCGCTTCGTATGTTAATTAGCTTATCAGTCCCTTTCCTGGAATGTGGTGGTCTTGCAGGTTTGTAGGTGATTCATGTTCTTGTGACCATCCGATCTTCTTCAGGTGATTCATGTCCTTGTGACCACCCAATCTTCTCCAGCAAGGAGACTTAGCACTCCCTCCCTCTAGATAGCATTTGAATGTCTCTCATCTTTTCTCATTCTCTTTTAAATAGCCCCTTTGTTAGAGGAAGAGGGGCAGGCGTCTCCTCAAAACTGTAGTTGTCACCGCACCCATGACTAGTCACCATACCCACATTCCTTAAGCAGACACATACAATCACAATCCATGTCCATTATCCCCATTTCGCACTATTTCTCCATATCAATCCCCCCTTTTCTATTAAATTAAGTAAATTCTTTTACTTAAGCAGTCTTCCCGAATGATATAAAGCATCATACATAAGTGTTACCCTTTTAAACATTCTCCAAACCCACAAATATAACATAATGGTTAGTATTAAGGAAATTCCTAAACTGATCAATAAGATCACAATGGGGTGTACCATAGTGTTAAGAATTCCTGTTGCAGAAGGTGACCAGCCAAAGAGAGTATCCCACCAATTATGGTTTCCATCCTGTTCTACCTTTTTAAAACTTTCTTGATCCCCTCTACATCATGATGGATCATAAGAAGAGTTTTGTGTCCCTTTTCTTTGGTTTCTTCCAGTATACGTTGTAAATCTGCATGTTTTAATAGTTCTTTTATACAGTCCTATGGGGGTAGGAATTATTATCTGTGATAGGGTAAAGTTGGATTTTAAGAATTGATGAGACACTACTGGGGCTGAGTAACTAAAATTGCATCCTGCGATAGTAGTAAAATTACAAATACAATAATTTGAATACTGTGCAGTCTCCTTTACCTCCCCATCTATGGTTATTGTGTTACACTTAGTTCTCAAACACGCACATCCCTTCCCTGCATATATAATTACTGTTTTCAAGTTTGCATTTGGTCGGGCCTCGAAATGACATATTTTCTGATCTGTATCTAAACAAGTATCCTGAGCCATTATAGTATTGCTTTCACAGAGGAAGCCCTGCTGTTCTCGCATAATACAAGATTCTAAATCTACTGTTTGCCACTTGTCGCCTATCTTTCTGGCCCATGTTCTATGTTCAAAAGGGTATAGGAGCACCCCATTACGGTTAATTCCAAGGGCTACAATGGGGTGTAGGGTAATTATTACTGCATTATGTATGGTTAACACAAAAGCTGTGATGGTGTGTGTGTTGGGGTCGTAGGTAAAGTTCACCATATTCCACCATGACTGGAGTTTTCTTTCTACCTCCGTAGCATTGTCCCAAACCATCTTTTGAATTTCTGTAGGAAATATGCCTTCCTCTCCTTCTCTTATTATGGATGCAGCTATTGATTGCATCCACATTTGGGCTTGGATACAACTTAGAGCCAGGGCGACGTCATCCTGTAAACCACCTAACGCCTTAGTGATGAGCTGATGATCTTCCATGTTTATTTGTTCCCACCTGGGGAGTACCTTCGATATCAACCATTGATGTGCCCCTAATGCCAATAATGAAGATTTTAGTGGTTGTTGTAGTTTTGATAGATCGGCCGTGGTGGCAGCTAGTTTATTCATTATCACCTCTGAGTCTATGGAATTTAATACTCCGAGTCCTGTTCCCAACATTCCAGTTACATCTCTCACTATTCTGTTTCGATAAATATTTCCCCTTTTTCTTAACCAAGTTGTCCATCCCTCATAAGAGGTTCGTAAGAAGGGGGAACAGGATGGCTTAACATCAGAAACATTGACTTGTATTTTTAACTCTATTCTTTTAAGAGACCATTCTGGGTTAAACAACATTTGTTGCTGACCTGTATTTCTGATTACATATGGTCCAATTGTATAAATTTTTGGATCTGGTTTAGTTAATTTAAGATCAAGCGTTAATGGGGTTGTTGTAACTGTGGTGGTGGTAGGAACAGTGGTTAGCATGATTGTTATTTTGATCTTATAAGTCAGAGTTGTTCTTGGGGATTCCTTTCCTAGGCATATTATAAAGATGGGCTTGGTTAAGGTAAAATTGTGCCAACATTCCCGTGAATTAAAGCACATGGTTGTATTTAGAAGGGTAAATTCCTTATCTACCTTTCTGACATTAATCACGGTGTCTCCCGAAATCTTGGTGTTATCCTTTTCATTATATGTTTGACACCCTACTTTTATCCTATCTCCTAATTTTCCCCATAATCGGTCGACTTTGTGTACATCCTCCCGATCCCATTGATTCCTTTGGTACACCTCATTTTCAGAAAAAAACACCATAGCTAGTTTCGTCTTTGAGTCCACCTTTCCCATTATTCCAGTGTGTTTTTTCTGGGCATGATTCCAAGGCCAATTATCAGGCTCTTGGTTGTAGGCAAGAGAGAGGGTACCAAAAAACACAAATGGTTTAAACCCACTATTGATCATTTTAAGAATCTAAATGTTCCTCATATATACATATAAAATCTGTTTTGATCAAAAATATCTTTGTTTGAGTTGGGGCTTACTGATAACAAGTTGGGCAAGACTGGCCACTGGCTCAGTCCCAGACTCTTTTGTTCTATATTGTTTGTTGTGGTGCCCTTCCCATCTGGTGGATCCGCAACCGCTCAGGTTCACTTACTTGCCACCCACATTGTTCCCATTTGTCCGAGTAAATTTGAGTTTCAGTTCTTTTTTATCTGGGGTTACTTTCCAGGAAGTTGCAGGGGCTTTCTTAATCCGGGTATGGTGAATCCAAGAATTCTGTCCCTCAACCTTGATTGCAGTGTAGGTGGTGAGTAGGACTTGAAAAGGTCCGGCCCACTGTGGTTCCAGGGTTTTATCTGCAAAACACTTAACGTATACATAGTCTCCTGGTTGTATATCGTGACCAGGTCCATCCAGACCCCTACTGCGTGTTCCCATCACAAGCTTCTCAATTCTTATTGTTTGTTTAGTGCCACCATATAGGAAGTCATTGTTTCTTCACCAACCTGTGAAGACATCCCCTTTTGTACCCCATAGGGTCGTCCATATAAAATTTCAAATGGGCTAAGCCCCTCTTTTGCTCTCGGTCTAGTTCGAATTCGTGTAAGAGCTAGTGGCAAAGACTGGGGCCAAGTTAGATTTGTTTCTTGACCTAACTTGACAATCTGTTGTTTGATTAGATGATTCATCTTTTCCACCTGGCCACTCGATTGTGGTCGGTATGGGGTATGTAATTGCCAATCTATTCCTAGATGGTGGCTGATCTGTTGCACTATTCTGGACACAAAATGTGGTCCTCTATCCGAGGACATTACCGCTGGGACTCCAAACCTAGGTATTATCTCTTGGAGTAGTATTTTGGTCACTTCCCGGGCTTTAGCAGTTCTGCACGGGAAGGCTTCTGGCCAACCTGAAAAGGTATCTGTTAGTACCAATATCGATACCCCCCTTTTCTAGGAAGTTCCGAGAAATCGATCTGCCAATGTTGCCCAGGAACATTTCCTCTCCCAATTTTTCCCAACTTTGGCCCCTTGGTAATCTTAGGATTAGTCTGGAGACAAAGATCACATTGTTGGGTTACTTGTCTAATAGTAGTATACAAATTTCGTGCTATTATGTTTTTAGTGAGATCCTTATATAGAGCTTCTGCCCCCCAGTGCCTTTTTCTATGTTCTTCCCTGACTACTGACCATACCATGTAGGAAGGAATCACTATTCTCCCCTGTGAGATTATAGCCCACCCTTCCTCATTATATGATCCCTTTAGGTCAGAAATCAGTTTGCGATCTTCTTTAGTATAGTCTGGTTTACCTTCTAGAGATATTTGTCCATCGGGTATTAGCGCACCCTCTACCTTGATTGCTTTTCTGGCTGCCTGTTTTGCTTCCCTGTCCGCCAGTTCATTTCCTCTTTCCAATTCTGTGCTCACTTTCTGGTGTGCCTTAATGTGCATAATTGCCACCCTTTCAGGAAGCTGGACCGCATTTAGGAGTTTCAAAATTTCTTCCGCATGTTTGATGATTTTTCCTTGGGAGTTTAACAGTCCCCTTTCTTTCCATATTGCTCCATGAGCATGTACCACTCCAAAGGCATATTCAGAATCAGTCCAAATATTTATAGGTTTTCCCCGAGCTCTCTCCAGAGCTCGAGTAAGGGCTATGATTTCAGCCTTGTGTGCCGAAGTGTCAGCCGGTAGCGGCCCCGATTCTATCACTCCTTCAGAGGTTGTAACAGCATATCCGGAATGTCGCTTTCCATTCAGCATATAGCTGCTCCCATCCGTGAACCAATGTTCAGCTCCATTAATAGGAACATCCTTGAGATCTGTCCGACTAGAATAAGTGGCTTCGATTGTTTCTAGACAGTCATGATGGACTGATTCTCCAATATTCCCATTAAGAAATGAGGCCGGATTGACGATGTTTGTAGTCACGATCTCAACATCATCTTGTTCCACCATTATGGCCTGGTATTTTAGGAATCTCTGTGGGGAGAGCCAATGCCCCCCTTTTGTTTCAAGGACTGCAGACACTGTGTGGGATACTAAGACAGTCATTTTCTGGCCCAGGGTAAACTTCCGGGCCTCTTGGATGTTTAGGATGACGGCTGCTACTGCTCTCAGGCAACCAGGCCACCCTTTTGCAGTGGCATCCAGCTGTTTAGAGAAGTATGCCACTGCCCGTCTGTATGGTCCCAAATCTTGTGCCAGTATTCCTAATGCCATTCCCTGTTTCTCATGGGAAAATAGGAAAAATGGCTTACTCACATCAGGAAGTCCTAGTGCTGGTGCCGACATCAAGGCTTTCTTCAGTTCATGGAAAGCTCTGTCTGATTCAGCATCCCACTGAAGATCCTTCTGATTAGCTGCTATCAGGGAATATAATGGTTTAACAAGCAAGCCATAATTACATATCCAAAGCCGGCACCATCCTGTCATTCCCAGAAATGTCTGCAGTTCCTTTACAGTTCGTGGTCGGGGGGCTTGGCATATGGCTTCTTTTCGGGCCTTCCCCAGGACCCGTTGTCCGGCACTGATCTCGTACCCCAGGTATGTGACCTGTTGTAACACCACCTGTGCCTTCTTCTTAGAAACTCGATATCCTTGTAGTCCCAGAAAGTTCAGCAGACTCACAGTCCAAATAATACAAGATTCTTCGGTTCTGGTTGCAATAAGAAGATCGTCTACATATTGTAACACTTTCCCTTCTTCTGACGGTGGTTCCCATAACTCCAAATCCTTTGCTAATTGGTTTCCAAAAATTGTGGGGCTATTTTTAAACCCCTGTGGCAACACCGTCCATGTGAGCTGGGTCTTTCGACCGCTTCTGGGATTTTCCCATTCAAAAGCAAAAGTTCTTTGGCTGGCTTCATGGAGAGGGAGGCAAAAGAAGGCATCTTTTAAGTCTAAAACTGTGAACCAAGCTAGGTCAGGTGTCAGGGTGGTTAGTAAGGTATAGGGGTTAGCTACTACAGGATACAGATCCTCTGTTATTTTGTTAATGGCCCTTAAATCTTGAACTATCCTATAAGACCCATCAGGTTTTTTAACTGGGAGGATAGGTGTGTTAAATTCTGACTCACATTCTTTTAGTAGTTTTAGTTCTATGAATCGCTCTATGTTTGGACAAATTCCTTCCCTATCTTCCCTTTTCAGTGGGTATTGTTTAATTCTTACCGCACTCTGTCCTTCCTTTAATTTTACTATTACAGGTGATGCATTCTTGGCACGTCCCGGTATGTCAATTGCCCATACTCCGGGATATACCTGATCAATAATTCTGGTATCAATTTCCCTTTTTGTAGGAGTATTGGCCAGAGATAGGCTCATAACCTGTATGTATTGATGATTATTTACCTCCAGAGTAACTTCCCCTTTTTTAAATTTGATTGTTGCCTCCAATTGTTCTAATAAGTCCCTACCAAGAAGGGCCTTTGGGGAATTTGGCATAAATAGGAATTTATGGATCCCCATCTGTTTTCCAACTTATATTTTAAAGGTTTACAAAAATAAGCCTTTTCAGTTTGGCCAGCTGCACCTTTTACTGAAACATAATCATTTCCCAAAGGCATTAAAGCCTGGTTCAAAACTGAATAGGTGGCTCCTGTGTCTATTAAAAATTCCACCTCCTCCTGTTCTTCTCCTAATTTTAATTTTATTAATGGGTCGGCTAGTCAATTTTCTTCTTCCCTGTGAGCTATTGTTTTCCCTTGATTATTGCGCCATTTAGTGTTTTCTTGATGTCTGCGTTCAGGGCATTCGTTTTTCCAGTGTCCTGTCCTTTTGCATATTGCACACTGATTCCTACCCAGGGGTGTCAGCCCACGCCTTGATTTAACTTTAGATTTTTGATTCTCATTTTCTCTTACTACTGCTAATATTTTCTTTTGGTCCTGCTTGTAACCTTCTTCTCGATTACTAAATATTCTCCATGCTTCCTCTACTAATTTTTCCAAGTCTCTATTTTCAGGAGGTCTCAATTTTTGCAACTTGCGCCTAATATCCCCCTGTGATTGTCCTAAAAAGAGGGATATTAGCTGCTGTGCGCCTACCTCCGAATTTGGGTCCAGAGACGTGTGCCGGCGCATTGCATCTCTTATTCTGTCTAAGAATTCTGAAGGTGTTTCAGAAGGACCCTGTCTAACCTCATATAACGCTGCCCAATTTATTGTTCTAGGAATTGCTTTCTCCATTCCTCTGAATATCCATTCCTGGTACGCCTGTAATCTTCCCATTTCAGCGGCTCGGTTTGGGTCCCATTCCGGGTCCAACAAAGGAAACCGTTCTCTATAATTATCTCCCTTTATATTATAATATTCCTTTGCGAGATCCCCCGCTGTTTTTATGACTAATTGTTTTTCAGTTTCAGTCAAACAATCTAATAATAATTGTATATCACTCCAGTCAGGATTGTGCTGTTTTATTAGAAATTTAAAATTCTGTGCCGTCTTTATCGGATCATTACGGTATTCTCGGGCAGCCTCTTTCCATTCTCTCAGATCAGCGCCCGTGAACGGAACTTTTATTTTCATTGTTCCTCCGTCCGGATTTACGGCTTCTCGGAGGGGTGCCTGTAAAATAGACTTCTATCTGGTGCGTGAAGACACCGGACTATTTGGAGCTGTAATGGCAGTTTTTGTGTTTCCTTGTGTGGCACCGGGTGTTTGGCTTTCTTTATAAATAACTTGTGGAATTTCTTCCTCTTGTTCGCCTGGGGGTGGACTGGGAGCCCTGGCCGAACCTTGTCTCTCCACTCTATAAGGTGGATTAAATAAATCATTTAATTCGGGCTCTTGTTCTCCGTTTAATTTGATACACCTTTGTCCAATACTACATGCTGAGCAACATCTTTTCAACTTTCCTTTACGCTCCCTCCTGTCCTCTCTTTCTAGTGCTAGTACCATAGGATCCCGAGGGGGTACTAAGCCGCAGTCCTTTTGCCACTCAGGTTTGTCCCGGAGGACGAAGAACATGTCTGCATATGATACTTCATCCCATTTTCCCTCTCTCCTCAGAAACAACATTAATTGCAGGAGAGTGTTATAATCTAACGTTCCTCCCTCCTGAGGCCATTTCGCATCACTCTCCAATTTATACAAAGGCCACCACTGATTACAATATTTAACCAATTTCCTTCTGTTTTCGGTACCACCATGTCCTACAATATCACTCCAATGTTTTAATATACAACCCAAAGGCGATTTTTCACAGGGCTTACTACTTCCATTTCCCATTTTGCAATTTTAATTACTTTGTTTTTCTCCGGCCGCCTTAGCCACCCAAGGTCGGAAACGCGGATAGAGCTTCTTACTCGTTTTGCACTCAAACGCCTGTCTCAAGCACTCTTGCACTCACACTTAGTCAAAATAATTAAGCTATACACGGAAAATCAAAATGCGCATCTCAATCACACCATTCACACTCTCCGGGCAGCCCGCAGTCACACAAGCAGTATGTTATACGGTACCGTGCACTTATGTACAAACTCTTAGGAACACTAACAGTTCACAAAGTATGCATTTCAATGAACAATTGCCAAAAAGCAAACAACAAACAAAAAACAATTTTTCCTGGTCTTAAGCAGAGTGTTAAGTTTTCCGCTATTTGCCACAAATTACCAGAATATTAATATTTTTCAACATACATTTCATAACTCCGAGTTTTGAACATATAACAAGACAACACATAGAACAAACAAGACACAGAGCGCTATTTCAGTTGTTACATTCCAGGAATTCCCCAATTCTTAAGACAACCTAAAGGAAGTTTTTAGCTTCCTCTTTTTCCTACGCAAAAGTTTCCCTTTTGCTGTGAGGTCCCTCTTATTCCTGTGAGATTCCGCCTTATTCCGTCCCGCCCCCCGCTTTCCGTCACGAGGCCTCCGGGCTTTTAGGAATGGCAGTCACCTCGGGTTTGCTCGATCTGCCCTCAAGATTGCTAGCGGCCACCCCTTGGTCAGCAAACCCCCTCCCAAGGTACCTTTCCTCCTGGGGACTACGCTGCGCGCCGGACGTCCCCGTGCGTCTCACCAGCCGCCCCGTTACTAAACATACCGTTTTATCCGTGGATCCAGGGGTTTCTCTTCTGCTCCCGGGTGAACAGCTGAGAAGAGGAGGCTCCTCCGAGGAAATCTCCCGGGGCGCGCCTAGGAGCGTCCGCTCCGCAGCTGGTCCCTCAGCCGAGCAGAAATCCTCCTGGCTGGCTCGCCAAAACTGACGTGCGGAATTAGACTCTATAACTCGAAAGTTATAAAGTAGGTATGTTTATTGCGCGCAGATGCACGGGGGATCGCTCCTCCACAAGCGTGCATACCTGAAGTGACGAACCATCTCACATTTATACAATGAACAAATGAATATTCAATTAACGCCTATACATATTCGTTACCTAAACCCCGCTTCGTATGTTAATTAGCTTATCAGTCCCTTTCCTGGAATGTGGTGGTCTTGCAGGTTTGTAGGTGATTCATGTTCTTGTGACCATCCGATCTTCTTCAGGTGATTCATGTCCTTGTGACCACCCAATCTTCTCCAGCAAGGAGACTTAGCACTCCCTCCCTCTAGATAGCATTTGAATGTCTCTCATCTTTTCTCATTCTCTTTTAAATAGCCCCTTTGTTAGAGGAAGAGGGGCAGGCGTCTCCTCAAAACTGTAGTTGTCACCGCACCCATGACTAGTCACCATACCCACATTCCTTAAGCAGACACATACAATCACAATCCATGTCCATTATCCCCATTTCACACTATTTCTCTTCTGTAGTTATGTGTTCCCACCTGCAACGTTTTTTCCCACCGCGATCTTCCTGTTATTGTGTAACAAGGACAGCCAAAGACAGTGTATTTTTGCTTTACTTCAGATCAGCTGAGAGCCATGTGCATTTTTGTCCAGCCAGCTGGACTATGTCTATGTGACCCTTTTCAGCTAGCCAGTTATCCACACCTGTGACCTTCCCTGGGGATTTGCGAAGCTCACTCACTCTCCCCTTCCCCCGGTGAGGGTGGGCAGGGAGAGCAGGGAAGCGGCCTCTCCGCGTAAGCCGGGAGACGTTTGAGCAGTGGCAAGCCATGGCTGCCTGGGAAATGCCGGTGCTTGACTGCTCCCCTCTTACTGAAAAGTTGAAGGACTGTAAGGCGTGCCTTTCCTCACCAGGGATGGCACGGGGCCATGTTAGCTGGCACGATTCAAAAGCTGTAGCAGATAGAATGACACCACGTAGGAAGGAACGAGAAGCGTGACCAGGAAAAGCCACGGTGCGTGCTGTGTTGGGAGCCGCACGAGTGGCGGCCCAGAAGGAGAGGCGCCTGATTAAACAAACTAATGATGAAATGGTTAAACCCTTGCAAGAACATATAAAAACCCTGCAGAGCCAGCTAAGTGCTGAACGTAACAGCACTCAGCGACTCCACACGCTCTCTCAGATGCATTGGACGGAGAACAAACTTCACGGTCCGAATGAGAGGAAGGGGGACAAGAATCTCCTGATCAGACAGATCTTAATTCTGTTGTGGATAGTCTGCTGGGATTTACAAGACTGGCATGGCTGGCCGAGAAACAGGGCCCAAGACCTTTGTACTTGTCTAAGGAGTTGGAAATGGACCGAGAAATATTTTACCCCACTGGGGTTGGGCACTGACGGTGTCGCAGCCCCAGCTGTGGGATGGATGGACGAGCCACAGCACCAGGGATAGAGAAAACATTTCTTTTTTAATATTTCAGAGGGAGGGGAGCTTCCCAGGCAGTTCCCAGCCCTGCACTCCCCCAGCTGCTCACTGGCAGGGGATCGTGCTCCTCTACTGCAACTAGCGCTGCCACGGCGGGGTCTTGCAGAAGCAGATGCAGCATGGTCACCACAGGCGTCTCCACCAGTCCTCTAGGCAGCTCCCCGTGGGCACCTGCTGCTGGGGACTGGGCTCTGCCGGGGTGCTCCTGCCCACGGAGATGGTGTTGTCCTGGCCACTGGTGCTGCTTCTGCCTGGCCCTGTGGGGCAGCTCTTGTTAACTTCCTTTGGGCTCCTCCTGCACGCTTGTACAGGTCTGCTTCTGCCTGGTCGCGTCTCCTTATGTTTGTCCTTGTTCCCATCTGCAGCATTGTCAGTATCTGTGTCCGACTGCGGTAGCTTCACTCTAAGGCCCCTCTTGCGCGACACTCTGGGTCTCAGCAGCCGTGGCTGGGGCTGTTCCTCTTCCCTGGTGAGCAGGGGGGAAGGAACCCTGGGGAGGGCCCCAGCCCTTTCCGCCCCTCGCCACTTGGCTGTCAGCATCTGCAGAAACCTTTCGTACTGCTCGATGTTTTTGAGGGTGTCCTGCATGATGCACATGAACTCCTCAGTGTGGTTCTCTGTGACCATGGCCGAGGGGCTGCCAGGGGGTGGCTCCACATCGATGGGGCAGCTTCTGCCTGGTCGCGTCTCCTTATGTTTGTCCTTGTCCCCATCTGCAGCATTGTCCTTGTCTGCATCTGCCCCCGGTAGCTTCACTCTAAGGCCCCTCTTGCGCGACACTCTGGCTCTCAGCAGCCCTGGCTGGGGCTGTTCCTCTTCCCTGGTGAGCAGGGGGGAAGGAACCCTGGGGAGGGCCCCAGCACAGGCCGCCTTTTGACACATGGCTGTCAGCCTCTGCAGAAACCTTTCGTACTGCTCGGTCACTTTGAGGGTGTCCTGCGTGATGCACATTAACTCCTCAGTGCGGTTCTTTGTGACTATGGCTGAGGGGCTGCCTGGGGGTGGCTCCACATCGATGGAGCTGCTTCTGCCTGGTCGCGTCTCCTTCTGTTTGTCCTTGTTCCCATCTGCAGCATTGTCAGTATCTGTGTCCGACTGCGGCAGCTCCACTCTAAGGCCCCTCTTGCGCGACACTCTGGCTCTCAGCAGCCCTGGCTGGGGCTGTTCCTCTTCCCTGGTGAGCAGGGGGGAAGGAACCCTGGGGAGGGCCCCAGCACAGGCCGCCCCTTGACACTTGGCTATCTGCATCCGCAGAAACTTCTTGCACTGCTTGGTCATTTTGAGGGCGTCCTGGACCATGCGGATGAGCTCTTCAGCGAGGTTCCCTGTGACCATGGCCGAGGGGCTGCCAGGGGGTGGCTCCACATCGATGGGGCTCTGCGCCCTGTCCCTGCCATCCGTGGGGAACTCCTCGTGCTTTGGCCCCTCTGGCAGCTCCAGTGGGATGTTGAAGCCAGTTGGGAGCCCTGGCTGCCCCGCCAGCATGCAGATGGTTTTAAAAGAATATTGAGGTCCCAAGATGTTCATCGATGCTGGCTCTGCTGTTGCAGCCGGCCAGGGCTCTGGGAAGGAGCAGGGGGAGTTCAGTGAAGAGGAGCTGCTCCAGGACAGGGAGTGCGGCACGGTCTCTGGGGAGCAGTGCTCCACGCTTGACGCTTCCAGGCTTGCCCTGCAGAGGGGGAGAGGGAAGAGACCCCCGCTGCACCCGGCCCCTCCGGCAGGACTCACGGGCAGCACACCCTCCTTGGCCGGCAGGCAGCGCTGCCCAGCGTGGGCAGGGGCAGGGCATGGGCTGAGGGTCTGGGGCAGGACCTGTGGGTGTCCCCTGCGCTTACCCCATCTCCACGGTTGGTGTGGGCTTCTCTGCTGCTCCATGTGCCTGGGGAGAAGCTGCCAAGAGAGGAGATGGTGTGAGTGGCCAGCAGCCCAGAGCCCCAGGCCAGGCCTTCTGCAGGGTGTCACCCGTTTCCAGGTCAATTGGGGCCGGAGCCACTCACCGCTCTCCTCCTCGAACCGGGCTCTTGTCGTGCTCGTCTGAGGCTTTGTCTTCTTCTTACGCCCCTGCAGGACCCCAGCAGCTGGGTGAGGAGACGGAAACAGCTCCTGGCCCCACACCTTAACCTCCCACCCTACGCCTCCCTGCACTGAGGGGCAGTGCAGTGCAACTGTCACCTACCCGGAGTCGCCTGAAATACAGTATGGCTGCGACCGGGCTGAGCTGCAGCATGAACATCAGCATCATGACATGGAGCACGTCAACCATTATGGGGATGTCGTGATGCCCCATGGCACTGGCTGTGGTGTGGCCACGGTGCTCCGAGTTCTCAGCACAGACCCACGGTGCAGATCCCCAGTGACCTACTGGGTCCCCAGTGAGAGGACACCCAGCACTGCTGGAGTGTGGCAGAGGCTGCAGTCTGCAGCCCGCCCAGACGGTGCCAGACGGCCCACTGCCTTCCCCGTGGGGCGCGCACCCCCCTTTTATAGTACGGGAGGCAGCCGCCCCCGCCCCCCTTTGTGACATCACTGGGGCAGTCACAGCCCCCCTTTGTGAAAATTCCTGGGGCAGCCAGAGCCCCCCTTTCCCTTTGTGACACTGGACAACCCCTGTGACCTTCCCTGGGGATTTGCGAAGCTCACTCACTCTCCCCTTCCCCCGGTGAGGGTGGGCAGGGAGAGCAGGGAAGCGGCCTCTCCGCGTAAGCCGGGAGACGTTTGAGCAGTGGCAAGCCATGGCTGCCTGGGAAATGCCGGTGCTTGACTGCTCCCCTCTTACTGAAAAGTTGAAGGACTGTAAGGCGTGCCTTTCCTCACCAGGGATGGCACGGGGCCATGTTAGCTGGCACGATTCAAAAGCTGTAGCAGATAGAATGACACCACTTAGGAAGGAACGAGAAGCGTGACCAGGAAAAGCCACGGTGCGTGCTGTGTTGGGAGCCGCACGAGTGGCGGCCTAGAAGGAGAGGCGCCTGATTAAACCAACTAATGATGAAATGGTTAAACCCTTGCAAGAACATATAAAAACCCTGCAGAGCCAGCTAAGTGCTGAACGTAACAGCACTCAGCGACTCCACACGCTCTCTCAGATGCATTGGACGGAGAACAAACTTCACGGTCCGAATGAGAGGAAGGGGGACAAGAATCTCCTGATCAGACAGATCTTAATTCTGTTGTGGATAGTCTGCTGGGATTTACAAGACTGGCACGGCTGGCCGAGAAACAGGGCCCAAGACCTTTGTACTTGTCTAAGGAGTTGGAAATGGACCGAGAAATATTTTACCCCAAGAATGAAGAAGTCCTAATGAGGTCGGTGATTAAGCTGAGACCACCGACAGCAGCCAAGGTGGGGAAGCCCCACACGTTACTATCCAGACGGTGCCGCACTCGGCAGCCAAAGTGTCGAAATTCCAGGAAAAATACACCAGGTTAGCTCAAGAAACTGAGACAGAGTATGTATGGAGAGTATCACTGACAGGAGGCTATCGAGTCCTGCTGTTGGAAGACGAGGCCCAAGGGTACTGGGGGCCAGGGGTTTCCTAACTGCTGATGACCCAAGGGGGCCGTGGTCGCTAACTCTACAAGCTGCCTATTGAGCAGGGGACCCGGACCCCTTGGAAAGGGGGAATCCAGTATGTATCGAGACCCCATGGTGAACCCATACACCATGAATATAACGTCCCGTTATGCCCGAGTTGGCATGTTCAAATTCGTAACAAAAGAGGTACGTCCACCATAATCGCTCTTTCATAATCAAGCACTTTCATAGCGTGGTCCCTCAAACGTTAAACAAACGTGGTCCTTAAACATTCCAGATAATAGAGTTGAAACGTGGGTAATAAATCCCCTACCCCATGAATACTCCCCTAAGGAATTGTTCATAAAAACTACCACCATAGAGCTACTTTTAAAGATACTTTTATTTACAGCAACACAAAGAGCAGTAAAAAAAAAACCAAAAAAACCCGACAGGTAAGATATGCAGCCACTTGTAACTGTCCCTCTTAATCCCCTGCGCTGCCTCCCTTGCCCTCTGCAATACTCCAGCTGATCCCCTCCGGCCCTCCTGGGTTTCGACGGGGTGTCCCCCATGTCCCCGGTGCTGAGTGCTCCCCTCTTCCCACAGGAATGCTGCCTGGGAGGAGGAGGGCTCTCTCCTCGACTTGGTGCTCTGGCAGAGCTCCTGCGACGCCGACCAGTGCCTGTGCCCTCTGGGCCGGGACCAGGCAGAGCAGGCGGGATGAGTGCCGGTGGTCCTGTTACCGAAATCTCGGAATGAAGAACTTATCGACACCAATGTGATGTAGATAAGCAGACACCTCTTTATTAACGGCCGGGTGCGTGAGCGAGTCCTCTCACGATCAACGCACGCCAGGTCCCAAAATCAGACACCATATATAGAACTTATTCATACATATTCATTAAATATTCATGCATAACCATGATATTTCCCGTAAATCATTAACATATTCTCCTCCTAGATCCGATTCTGCGCAGTAGAGCTTAGAAAGGTCTAGAAATGGGTCTGGGGTACCATCTGGGTAGGTGGTATATGAGTGGGTGGTCGCGATCTCCCCCTGCCGGAATCACCTTTTACTAAAGTTCACGGTTTCTTGGCAGGCAACTACAAGCTGTTCCAGTCGACTCTCCCCAGTTTCCATTAATCTCATATTCTGACATTTCCATACACCTCTGCATACAGAAGACTGGTTAAATACAAAGAAACCTTTCAACCCTAAAGTTATTACCTATGTTTTCACAATAGTTCCAGCCCCTTCTTCTAGCCTTGGTACAGGATGTACAGAAGATCCCATAACAACTTTTACTGTGTAGCTATAAGTTTCTTATAATTTTTTTTTTCTTATCCTTCTATATTTTAATTTCATTAAATGATTTTATAAAATCAATTAATCAATCAAATAAAGTCAATCAATCTTAACTTATTAACAAATCGATAACAGTCCCGGACCCCGCAGCCCCAGTGAGGACACGATGCCTTCGTCTCCTCTGACGGGCAGGGGTGGAGGTTCCCTGGGATGCTGAGCCAGGCATGGCGCAGGGTGCGTCCTGGCAGCTCAGCCCCGGCTGCCAGGACGGGAGCAGGGGAGAGCTGGGCTCGGCACAGTGCCGGGGCTGTTGGCCCACAGCTCGGGGACTGTTGGTGGCGGCAGGTACCGTTGCTCTCCGCAGGCCCTGGAGAGTCCTGGTCTGCAGCTCTGGTGGCTCCCGTGGGACCCACCAGTGCTGCTCCGCCCTGGAAGATGCCACCGAGTCCTGGGAGTGCAGGGACTGCAGCGGCACGCACAGCGGTGAGTGGTGCAGTGGGGCATATCTAGTGCCATTCTATTTGTAAAGTCATTCTGGAGGTCACCTGTAATTATATATTCAATTCCTTAAACCCCTTTTTGTTAACGTTTGCTAATTTTTCCACTTGACCAGTTGACCAGTTAACTGATAGACCCATGCTCTGTTTCTATATGAAGCTATAGGATTTAAAAGCGATTCAAGTGCCCAGCCAGTTTTCACTCCTGTAAATGGTTCATTCCAAATATCATCATTTATCCCAGATCTCTTTATTCGTTTCAATTCTAAATTCTCTAGAGATCCTTTAAATGGTGATTTCTTCCAAATTGGACACAATGTTGGCATGCCTAAAGTGATTTGTTTCACCTTACCATCTAATGGTAAATTTGTGGTCCAGGTTCCATCACTTAATGCCCAAACTAAATGTCCTGGACTTCAAATAGTCGTTTTACTACAACTAAACAAAGTTCCTTTCCTAACTGTAAAAGTGCTGGTTAAATTGAGAGTGTTCTTAAGACCTCGACAAAAACAACCATATTTTAAAACAGTGGCCTACGGAGGAATTCTTTGGATTACTAAGTCTGCATTACTACAATCATACACTTTTTCACATTTCTACCATGGCACTACTTTATTTTCCTTCTCTCCCGATGAAGTTGACCTATCGTCTACCCAGGGTAATACTAAAAAAACCTTTCCATCCCAGGTAAAACACCAAGAAGTTCTTGCTATATACTGAAAATGGGAAAATATGGACATAGACCATATAGAGTCCCATTGTTCTACTAATTGGGTACCTTGGCCAGTTTTGTTACACTTCCATTTCATGATACTTCTGCTCACATTGGTTTTAAGTTGTTCATCATAAGAACACCATCCTAACTGGGGATTTGGACCCCCAGGAAGAACTCAAGCTATGGCACTAGGTCGGGATCCTGTTATAAAATCATAATTCAGTAGTTTGGTGGTTTGTTTTTTGGTTTTTGGTTTTTTTGTTTTTTTTTTTTTTACAATCTGTTTCTTTACCTGGTGACTTCCACTGTTTTCTAATAACCTTTACTTGTTCATACCATTGAGTTACTGGCCTTTGTTCACAATAGGTGGTTTCATTTTTACGTTCCAGATTAGTCAGATTCATAGTTAAAATTCCCCATGGAATAGATTCACCTACTGCCCTCGGTATTGGCAAACAAGCAGCGATCTGCGTGACATTTTGTAAATTGGCAAATTCTTTAGTCAATCCTACCAACAAATTTTCCTCAGCCATTTGTTTGGGAATTCCAATCACTTGTTCTGTTTCTACTTGTCTTTTGTTCCTGTCCACCAAGCCAGCCCATGATCCCACCAACATTACCAACCAAAAGAAAATCCAAAACCCAATCATAACCTGATATGAAAAATTAGACATGTTTCAAAGTCAATTTTTAAGTCTCTGGGTCACGATTAGCAATCTTCCACGGAGTAGATGCTTTCTTCACAGTGCTTTCTTCACTCGAGTATAATGTATCCAGGCATCCGATTCTGCAATTTTGGTAGCTGTAAAAGTGGTTAGCAGTATCTGGAAAGGTCCTCTCCAGTGCTCCTGCAAAGGTTTGGAGGTCCGAGTCTTCACATAGACATAGTCTCCTGGTTGGAAATCACGCACTGAATTTTCCAGGGGTAAAGGTCTATTCCAAATTACTGCACTCCAAATCACAGCCAAAGTTTTCCTTAGAGAAAGCAAATAGTTATACACATCTTGTTTTCCTTTTACATGTATGTTTAGATTTGGTTCTGGAGACTCATATGGTTTTCCATATAATAATTCATAAGGACTGACTGAGGTTCCACTCTTTGGCTGTACCCTGATTCATAATAATGCCAGTGGAAGTGCCTGAGGCCACTTTAGACTGGTTTCTTGACAAATTTTACTTATTTGTCGTTTCAAAGTTTGATTCATCCTCTCCACTTTTCCACTAAATTGTGGTCTCCAAGACGCATGCAAATCCCAATTAATACCCAATACTTTGCTAACACTTTGGACTACTTCAGCCACAAAGTGTGGACCTCTGTCAGAGGAAATTCCAATAGGAACTCCAAATCTCGGAATTACTTCTTGTAATAAGCACTTTACAACCTCTTTTGCTTGTGTGGTGCGACAGGGAAGGGCTTCTGGCCATCCTGTAAAAGTATCAACCCTTACCAGGATGTACCGGTACCCATTTTGTCTAGGTAACTCTGAAAAATCTGCTTGCCAATAATCTCCAGGTTCTGTACCAGATTTCAGTCTACCCATTTGAACCTTTTTCTTAATCACTGGATTATTTTTCAAACATACCTCACACTTTGCAGTTACCATTTTAGCTATTCCCAACACCTTAACTGATATTTCTTGCTTTTGTAAAGATGTTACTAAGGCTTCTGTCCCCCAGTGACATTCTTGATGTCTCATTTGAATTATCTCTCTCATCACAAGAGGTGGAATTACTACCTGTCCATTAGGAGTTATCCACCATCCAGCTAAGTTTTTCTTAGCATTTAATAACTGACCCAATTTGTCATCTTCCTCTGAATATCTCGGTTTTTCCCTAGGAAGGGTTACTGTTTTAGAAGGAATTATTGCCATTTGCAATGCTTGTTTCTTTGCTACCTTTTTCTTTTTTTTTTTTTTTTTTTTTTTGCTGTTCTATCAGCTAAATTATTCCCAGCTATCATTTTTGTATTCCCAACCTGGTGTGCCTTACAGTGCATGATTGCTACTTGATCTGGCTTTTGAACTGCTTGCAATAATCGTAAAATTTCTGTTTGATGCTTAATGTTTGATCCTTGAGAGGACAATAACCCCCTCTCTTTCCACAAAGCTCCATGGACATGCACTACCCCAAAGGCATATTTTGAATCAGTCCAGATATTTACTCTCTTGTCTTTGCTTACCTCTAAGGCTCGAATTAAAGCGATGAGTTCTGCCTTTTGGGCTGATGTGGTACTCGCCAATGCTCCTGCTTCTATAACTGTAGCCTCTGTTGTTACCGCGTATCCGGCGTATCGGACTCCTTGTTCCATAAAGCTGCTTCCATCAGTATACAGTTCCCAGTCTGGTCGCTCCAATGGCACATCCTTCAGATCTTCACGACTGGAATAAACATACTCGATGGTAGCCAAGCAATCGTGTTCCAGTCGTCCTTCTTCCTGTACGGAACTTAAAAACACTGCAGGATTTACCAGGTTAGCTGTCTTTAGAATCACATCATCCTGTTCAGTCAATACCACCTGGTATTTCATCATTCGGCTGGGGGACAGCCAATGTCCCCCCTTCTGTTCTAGGACAGTTATCACCATGTGTGGAACATAGACTGTTATTGTTCTTCCCAAAGTCAATTTCCGAGCTTCTTGTATGAGCATCACTGTTGCGGCCACTGCTCGAAGGCAGTTTGGCCACCCTTTACTCACTGTGTCCAGTTGTTTAGAGAAATATCCGACTGGTCGTTTCCAGCTTCCTGTCCTCTGGGTTAACACGCCCAGTGCAAGGTGTTGTCTTTCATGTACAAACAGCTGGAAATCTTTGGTTAGATCCGGCAGTCCCAAGGCAGGTGCAGACATTAGGGCACGTTTCAACTCTACAAAAGCCTTTTGTTGTTGTGGGCCCCATACAAAGGGAGAGTTCTTTTGGGCCTCGCACAGCGGTTTAGCTATTAGCCCATAGTTCATGATCCAAAGGCGACACCACCCAGTCATGCCCAAAAATGCTCCGAGTTCATGAATATTTCTCGGCTCAGGTACACCACAAATAGCTTCTTTGCGATTTTTTCCTCATTGTCGTTGTCCTTTTGAAATCTCAAAGCCGAGATATATCACAGTCTGGCAGGCTATTTGGGCTTTCTTCCTGGATACCTTATACCCATTTAGTCCCAGGAAATTCAAAAGGTCAATAGTCACCTGTATACAAATAAATCTTTCTTCTGTAGCAATCAATAGATCATCCACATATTGTAAAAATAAATGCCCAGGTCTTGGTTTGTCCTGTTTCCAGATTTCAAGTTCCTTTGCTAAATGATTTCCAAAAATAGTTGGACTGTTTTTAAATCCTTGGGGTAATCTAGTCCATGTCAGCTGCATCTTTCGGTTTGAGGATTTTCCCATTCAAAAGCAAACAGTTTTCTGGTTTCCTTTTCCAAAGGTATACAAAAGAAAGCATCTTTTAAATCAAGCACTGTAAACCACTGATAATTCTCCCTCAATGCTGTTAACAGTGTATAAGGGTTTGCTACTACAGGATAAATATCCTTAACTATCTGATTTACTGCTCTCAAGTCTTGTACCAGTCTCTATTCACCCGAGGGTTTTCTGACTGGTAAAATAGGAGTATTATACTCAGATTCACATTCTTCCAAAATTTTATACTCCAAAAATTTATCAATCAATTTCTTCAATTCCTGTCTCGCTTCCGGTTTGATTGGATATTGTTTAATTCTCACGGTTCCTGCGCCTTCCTTCAAATCTATTTTAACAGGTTCTGCTAGTTTCGATTTACCAGGAATATTTGTTTCCCATACAGTAGGGATCACTGCCAAATCCACCTCCGGTGGAATTTCTTGTTCCTTTACCTTTTCTTGTATCATCAGGATTTCTCCCGTTTTTGACTCAGGTATTTTCAAGAAAAGTTCTCCTTCGTCAAAAACAATCTGTGCATTTAATTTGGATAACGAATCTCTTCCTAAGAAGGGTATCGGACATTCTGGTACATACAAAAATTCATGTGTAATTATCTTATTTCCAAATTTCAAATCCAGGGGTTGCAGGAATGGCCTGGTTTTGTTCCAGTTTTTCCTTTACAGGTATTTAATAAAAAAATGTCGCTCCTGTATCCACTCCCAACCTCACAATTTAAACAACATTTTTTTCCACTTTCTTATTATCACAAGTTATAGCCATTACCAAATTATCCCTGATAGTTAGCTTACATTCATCCTGCCAATCCTTTCTTTGTCTTAAGTAAAAAAACAAATCCACATCTGGCATTTTATTCCATTTCCCTTCTCTTTTACAATACAGCATTAACTGCAAAATAGTGTTATAATTCAGTGTCCCATTCGTGGGCCACTTTTCCTCATCATCCAATATATACAAAGGCCACCAATTATTACAATACTCAAATTATTACAATACTCAATCATCTGGCTTTTTTGCAGATCATCCTGTAAATTTCCCCAATGTGCCAATAAACATCCCAACAAAGAATTTTTCGGGATTTTGTCATTTACAGCAAGATTACCCATGCTTTTACTTTTAAACAACCGAGTTAACTTAGTTGCCATGGTGTAATTACTCACAGTACAATACACAATTATTCAACTCTGTCACTCCGATCCGCGGATCCACACTCCACACTCGCTTTCATTCTCAATTACACGTCTCACCCTTACAGCCACACTCACACTTTCCCACAGTTACTTTAAACAAACATATAACACAATATTATACCTCTTCATTTTCTTCTTAATACACAAACTCACAAAACAACAAAGAACACCAAAAACTTCTAACTTCTTGTTAGAGGCACTACCTTAGAGAACACTATAGCATATAGTTTCTCTTGTCTACACTTTTGTCCAACCCTGCAACAGCTTTCGCTTATGTCTTACGGGCAGAGTCCTAGTCCTACCCTGCGCAGCTCTTTCACCGCCTCTGTCAGGTAGACTTACTCAGTGGGACTCCAACCCACTCTTTCCCATACAATTATTATAGTGGGACTCCCACCCACTTCCTCTAGTGCACTTACTTACTACAATTAAAAAAAGAAGTGTCTTACCCAAAAATCCCAGGAACGTCGCGAAGAGCCTTACGGATCGGGGATCGATGGGTATCCCCGAGAAATCCTCGGTGCCGGCTGGAACCGACCAGGTCCCCGACTCCTCCGGTCTCCTTCAGCGAGGTCCCATCTGGGGTGCCAAAACTGTTACCGAAATCTCGGAATGAAGAACTTATCGACACCAATGTGATGTAGATAAGCAGACACTTCTTTATTGACGGCCGGGTGCGTGAGCGAGTCCTCTCACAATCAACGCACGCCAGGTCCCAAAATCAGACACCATATATAGAACTTATTCATACATGTTCATTAAGTATTCAAGCATAACCATGTTATTTCCCGTAAATCATTAACATATTCTCCTCCTAGATCCGATTCTGCGCAGTAGAGCTTAGAAAGGTCTAGAAATGGGTCTGGGGTACGATTTGGGTAGGTGGTATATGAGTGGGTGGTCGCGATCTCCCCCTGCCGGAATCACCTTTTACTAAAGTTCACGGTTTCTTGGCAGGTAACTACAAGCTGTTCCAGTCGACTCTCCCCAGTTCCCATTCATCTCATATTCTGACATTTCAATACACCTCTGCATACAGAAGACTGGTTAAATACAAAGAAACCTTTCAACCCTAAAGTTATTACCTATGTTTCCACAATAGTTCCAGCCCCTTCTTCTAGCCTTGGTACAGGACGTACAGAAGATCCCATAACAACTTTTACTGTGTAGCTATAAGTTTCTTATAAATTATTTTTTTTCTTATCCTTCTATATTTTAATTTTATTAAATGATTTTATAAAATCAATTGATCAATCAAATAAAGTCAATCAATCTTAACTTATTAACAAATCGATAACAGTGGCTCCCACAGCCACTGGGGACTTGGGGACAGGCGCTGTGATGCGTGGAGGGAGGGAGCGTGGCAGGGGCTTGTTGTGCTCATCATCTCCCTGCCCCCTGCAGTGCCCGACATTGCAGCCGGACCAGACTCTTGTCCCCTGGCGCAGGGACCCTGGCACAGCGCTCCCAGTAAGATCACTGGCACAGGCTGCCCAGAGGCTGTGGAGCCCCCTCCTCTGCAGACGTGCCAGCACCACCTGGACACAATTCTGTGCAGCCTGCTCCAGGAGGACCTGCTTTTGCCGGGGGTGTGACTAGACGATCTCCAGAGGTCCCCTCCAGCCCTGACCATGGTGTGGTTCTGTGACCCCTGGCACTTTGGCTGAGGAAGAAGAGGCCAGGCTGCTCGAAGGACAACCCGACACACCAGTGCCTTTCCAGCTGCTGTGCAAGAAACCTGCCAATCCTCGCTAACAGAAGCTGGAACTTTGCCCGTGGGCTTGCTGATGTGCATGAGCACCGCAGGGCAAGAGCCTTCGCTCTTCCCCATCCTCCAGTGCCGGGCAAGTGCAGATGCTCTGAGGAGGGAGCGCCAGTCCCTGCAGGCCCCGCTGCCATCCCTGTCATGCAGCGTCTCGTCTTCCCTGGGCTCCCTCTGCTGTGTCCCGGAGCCCTGGCCTGGTGCGATGGCAGAGCCAGCCGCAGTAACGCGCATGGGACTTGCCCGGTCCCCCAGAGCCACCTGGGTGCTGGTGGGGAAGCCGGGGCTCACCCTTGGCCAGGCCATCCCACTGGAGCTGCCAGAGGGGCCAAAGCACAAGGAGTTCCCCACGGATGGCAGGGACAGGCCGCAGAGCCCCGTCGATGTGGAGCCACCCCCTGCAGCCCCTCGGCCACGGTCACGCATAACCTCGCTGAAGAGCTCATGCGCATCGTCCAGGACACCCTCGTGATGGCCATGGGGTACCAAACGTTTCTGCAAGTGCTGATGGCCAAGTGGCGAGGGGCGGCCTGTGCTGGGGCCCTCCCCAGGGTTCCTTCCCCCCTGCTCACCAGGGAAGAGGAGCAGCCCCAGCCAGGGGGTGCCAGGGCTGCTGGGGACCAGAGTGTGGCCCCAGGGCCTTAGAGCCGAGCTGCCGGGGGAAGGTGCGCACACGGACAAGGCTGCGGATGGGGACAAAGACCAAGATGAGGACACGGGCCCGGGCACAAGTAGCCCTGTGCAGCTTCCGTACCAGCATCTGGCAGAATGGCGGCATGGTGTCGGCTTCGGAGAGCCAATTACGGATTCGTTGTGAAGCCGCTGTATGAGCTACTGAAAGCTTCCTGCAGTGGCTGCATTGACTGGACAGAAGGGGGTAACGCTGCTTTCAAGCACCTGGAGCGAGCTCTGACGGAGGCCCCCGTGCCAGCATTACCCGTGCTTTTAATAAAGACCTTTGATCTTTTCACCCAGGAGAGAGAAAGTACGGCCTTAGGAGTTTGGCACAAGTTTTTAGGGCCTCAGTGGCACGCTGTAACTGACTTCTCCCAACAGCTGGATGAGCTGAGCTCAGGATGGCCTGGATGCCTTCAAGCAGCAGCAGCAACTGGGCTACTGGTTCACGATTCCCCAAGTTCACCGTGGGGCAGAAGGTTACCGTCTAGGTACCACACTTGGTCATGACGGTACTGAAACAAAAAGGAGGACATCGGCTGGCCCCGGACCATTGAGGAAGTCTGCTCCAGCCCCCAGATCTCAAGAAGCAGGCTGGGAGCTGTATGCTGACGGCAGCAGCTGGCCCCGAGAGGGATAACAATTGCCTGGGTGCGCTGGAACTACCATCGACGACCTTAACAGAATCACAAGCTTTGCCCGCAAAGGTCTCTGCTCGGGAAGCCAAACCGAATGCCCTCGCGAGGGCACGGGCCCTGAGCAAAGGGAAATGAGCCCCCACACGGGCAGGCTCCAAGTATGCCTTTGGATCGGTTCATGCGCATGGAGCTCTTTGGAAAGAGAGAGGACTATCATCTGCTCGAGGAACTGTGCTCAAATATGCGCCTCAGATCCAGGAATTATTAAAGAGCATTCAAAAACCAGCGGTGGCCGCAGTTACGCATTGCAAGGCACATCAAGCTGGTAAGACCGCTCCGGGATTAGGAAATCAGTGGGCAGGTATGGCTGCAAAGGGGGCTGCAGAGAAAGGTATCCTGACTCTGACCCCTGCAGAGGGGAGAGTCCCGCCGGAAGCAGCGCCAAAACATGATGAAAGAGGATAATAAGTGAATAACTAAGTCACTGGCCGAAGATCGGCTAAAGGGATGGGCAGTTCCACTGGGGAATTGAAAATTCAGTGAAACTCCTCCGCAAGGCACTTGTAAGTAGGGCCACGCAGAGGTTATCAGATCCATTACAGGGAGGTGTGAAATACACCTTAGAGACAATCCAAATGCTACTAAGAAGCTGATCATGGGGGTGACTAAGGTAGGAAATTCTCCTGGAGATTATTGGCAAATAGATTTCACCGGCTCACCCAGAAAAGAAGGATATCGATACATTTTGGCCTTGGTCGATACCTTCCCTGGATGGCCTGAAGCTGGAAAGCTTGTTGAACCAACAAGGTGGGGGACGTAGCCCAAATCCTGTTACAAGAAATTATTCCCCTCTTTGGTATGCCTTCAGGAGTGCCATCAGACCATGGGTCCCACGTTATCGCTGGAACCGTAAAAGAGTTGAGTAAAAATTTGTTCCTAACCTGGGATTACCGCACTCCATACAGACCGGAATCTAGCGGTCAAGTGGAGTGGGTGAACTACGCCCTTCAGCAACAGCTAGGAAAAAATTGTCAGGAAACACCTATGACTTGGGTTCAGGCACTGCCTCTGGCGGCACTGAGAATCAGGTTCCAGCCTCGAGGGAAGGGCGATTTGAGCCCATACAAGCTGTCGCATGGATCGCCCCATCAGGCTGCACATATACCCTCTGATACCCATCTAACGGGGCAATGAAACGGGAAAACTCAGCTAGTTTCTTTAGGGAATATTTATTTTTAGGGAGTATTTTGCAGGAATTTCAGAAGTACGCGACGGCGCGTAGATCCTTGGAACTCGACACACGGCTCATCCCCTCCAGCCCGGAGACCGGCTGCGTATCGAGTGGTGGAATGCGGAACCTCTAAGGGGAAAGGGGAAAGGACCATATCGCATCCTTTTAACAACCTCTACAGCCGTTGAGAGTTGGGGCAAAGGACCCTGGATACATTATTCAAGCATGAAACGAGCCCCTTCATGACGGACGGCAGAACAGCTGGCCCCTCTCCAACTTAAAGAAACGGCATTAATGAATCGATGGGACAGCAGAAAAGGCCAGATAAATTGTTAAATCAATAGCTATAGGCATTTGTAGCGTGGTACAGTGTTTCCCACTGAAGCAGTCAGGAGGAAGTTGCTGTTCATCCTCCTACTGAGCAGCATAAGCCTAAGCGAAACACAGGAGAATGTGATCGCAAAACTGGTGCGAGAGCTGGGAAGAATGAGAAACCCAAGCGGCATCGGTGCTTGCGTTCCTGTACCTCCGTCTGTGGGAGACCCAGCACCTCGGGGCCTTCTCCCAGTTGATGACAGTTATTTAGAATGGGTAGGTCACGTCACCGGCAAGGCCCACAAAGCTGGGGCGTCCCATTTTCCTGGCAAAAAGGGCCGGTGTCAACAGCGAGGAGGCGAGGGACTTCACGCTCCATTGACCAGAGGGAATAGAACTCTGTTTTCACCAGGAACTGGTGAGTGCCCCCTCAATTCACCAGCCCTAGGTTTAGGATTTGCTTCCGGAAGCCTGGATGCAGTGCCACCTAACACTCCGTATAGGAAAGGCTACCCAGTGAAGTACAACTAGCCGGCCAGAATGTGAAGACTTGAAGAGGTCCCCAAAACCATGGTCTAAACGAATTGAAGGGCAATGGAACTGCACCTCGCGTGTTTGAAGGCGTCCTTGACGGGGACATCAAAACACGTGGAATCTGACCCTGTCGAAACGGAACTGCACCAAGGTTGTTGATGGAAGGAAAATGAGGATTTTGAAAGAGGGATTCTGGATAATGAATACCTGTAAGCAAAATCAAAATCGGGGAAAATCTTGTTCCCTAGGCCTCTCTGCTCCGAGCCTCTTGGTACGGGCAAGTGGAGATGGATACTAGACAGCGAGACTAGAGCTTGCAAAAATAACTCGACCAGTCACCCTAGGTGGACTGACCTTATGCCCCACATGGAGACAGAAACCAATTGAATGTAAATATTGGGGATAAACTAAAAGAGCTCAAAATGCAGAAGAGCCCTGGCATGGACCCCCCCACTTTGGAACTGGCAAACTGGGGTCTTGGCAGCTTTATTCTAGCTGGTTTATGGCACTAGAGGATGGATAGTTGCTAGAACATGGAACACGGCAAAGGGAAACACTAGCTAAAGCAGCGGAAAAGGGATTCAAACTGATGGGTGAACAAGTACAAGCAAATAGCAAGTGTGCTTTACAGAATCGGCTGGTGTTAGCTTTAGTACCGGCTGAAGCACATGGAGTATGCGGGTACGTAAAACTAGATGTTGCTCACATGTCCCAAATGCTACCGAGGATCTCCAGAAACAACTGGATGAGATGCAAAGGGCTGCTTCAAGAGTTAGGCGGGCGGTCAATAACCGGGCGCCTAGCGAATCCCTTACAAACTATCCTTGTTACAACTACCGTTGTCGCAGTGTTGTTGACGACACGTAGCTGTATCAAATGGAACCTCCCCGGAAATCTATGTTGCAACGCGAGCAAATGTTATAACTATCCCATCTAAATGAGGCTTTTGATTTTGGAAAGATTCAAAGCCTCCAGAAAAAAAAAATAAAAGGGCGTGGGGGTGGTATTGAATGATGCCACCACATAGATAGGGCTCTATACACATTTGTGGCGCACTGTTCTGTCAAGGGGGGGTTGCTGGCTGAGCAAAGGGACAAGACGACCACGCTCTGCTGCAGTGAGTGGCTGTAAGTTACAGAAACCGGGCCACAACGCTGAGGCCGAGCTGACTCTCTAAAGCTGTTGGAAGCGACAAAGGAAGGGGCTTCTAATCGAGGGAGGCAGCCTTGGGAAGGGGGGAGCCAGGAAGGGACGGGGAAAAGAACTCGGTTGTCCAAGTTACGCAGGAAGAAGCCTCCGAGTGAGGGAGCTCTGGCCCCGAGGGGAGAGCAGCCGATAAGGCCTTGCAACCCACAGAAAGTTGGTCGAAAGTAGGGCGAAGGTGACTGTGGCAGTGGGAGATCGCAACCTCGGACTCACATGGCCCCCGAGAGAGGGCAGCCCCCGCCTGGGGAGATGCGCCCTCAATAAAAACCTTCAGTAGCGCTACCTGAGGGTGCGCACTAGTTTGCACGACTAGTGAGAAACTTGTGAGCAGTCCTGTGCGTGAATGGAAAGGAATGTGTAATGCACGCTGAATGTGCAAGTGCTCTGCGTGTAGAATGTGTACCCTCGAGCAACCTGGTGAGCGTGTTAGAGGGAAACATTGCCCCGTGCTGCCAGTGCTGTAACGAAGAATGCCTGCCTTCTAAAACTTCAAATCCAGTCTTAGAGGGTTTTTCTCCGTCACCGACTTTACAGTATCACATAAAGTGGGCAACTGCTGCCAGGGCTCGGGCACGCGCACAGGGAGCAGCCTTTCCTGATGGTCAGAGGGACCCTCCTGCGTTCCAGGGTGTGCCCATGGCCTCTGGGCCGGGCACTGGGCGGGCACCACTGTGAAGAGCCTGGGCATGGGCTGAGGGGCAGGGGCAGGATCTGGGGGTCTCCCCTGCCCTCCCCCCATCTCCAGCTCAGCGTGGGCTTCTCCACCCAGCAGCATGCCGGGGGCGAAACGGGCCCTGGATGCCAGGGCCACTTGTGTTCCCCAGGCATAAGTCTCGTTTCCCCCGGCAGTCTTTCGGGGTCAGTAGAGGCCAATGTTCTAGACGGGCACGTGGTCGGGGTACCGATGGCGCAGTGTCAACCGCCGTTCTGTGCACACGCAGGTGCGAGTACATCTTCCCACCTGAACATGCCCAGAAGGGGCCCGGAGGGGCTGCATATTGAACGGTGGAGGGTGCTGATGGGTCGTAGGTTTTTTCTTTTCCTTCCCACACAAAATTCCACTGTGCTTCGTGGGTAGGTGAAAGTCTACACTTCAACGCTGTTTCTCGATGGGTAGTTTTTCCATAACACGTGGGATCTCCAGGTTTAACCCTGGTGCCGGAAAACTCCAACAAGTACACATATGCTGAATATGGGTTTGCAGCTCTGGGGCACAGCACGTTTCCTTTGGGTCCCATGACAATGTTTTGCAGCTCATTGTTCGTGAACAATTTCTTAGGGGAGCATTCTCATGGGCAAGGGGATTTATTTCCCATGTATCAACTCTGTTCCCTACACCGCACAAAAAACTATTGAAGGGACCAAGCCCATACCCCATTTGTTACGAATCTCAAAAGGCCAAACCAGGGATAATGGGACGTTGCATTCGTGGTATATGGGCTCACCGTGGGGTCTCGATACAAACCGGATCCCGCCTTTCCAAGGGGTCCGGGTCCCCTGCTCAACGGGCAGCTGGTTGAGGTGCCCACCAGGCCCCTCTCTGCCAAGCTGCTTTCCAGCCAGGTGGCCCTAGCCTGTGCTGGTGCCGGGGCTTGTTCCTCCCCAGGGGCAGGACTCGGCACTTGTTGCACCCAGTGAGGTTCCTGCCAGCCCCTTTCTCCAGCCCAGCCTGGTCCTCCAAAGGCAGCGCAACCACTGGGGTGCCAGACACGACCACCCCCCATTTTGTGGGTGCCAGCAGTGCCCAGTGCCAGCCCGTCCCCACTGGGGCTGGGCACTGACGGTGTCGCAGCCCCAGCTGTGGGATGGATGGACGAGCCACAGCACCAGGGATAGAGAAAACATTTCTTTTTTAATATTTCAGAGGGGGGGAGCTTCCCAGGCAGTTCCCAGCCCTGCACTCCCCCAGCTGCTCACTGGCAGGGGATCGTGCTCCTCTACTGCAACTAGCGCTGCCACGGCGGGGTCTTGCAGAAGCAGATGCAGCATGGTCACCACAGGCGTCTCCACCAGTCCTTTAGGCAGCTCCCCGTGGGCACCTGCTGCTGGGGACTGGGCTCTGCCGGGGTGCTCCTGCCCACGGAGATGGTGTTGTCCTGGCCACTGGTGCTGCTTCTGCCTGGCCCTGTGGGGCAGCTCTTGTTAACTTCCTTTGGGCTCCTCCTGCCCGCTTGTACAGGGCTGCTTCTGCCTGGCCCTGTGGGGCAGCTCTTGTTAACTTCCTTTGGGCTCCTCCTGCACGCTTGTACAGGTCTGCTTCTGCCTGGTCGCGTCTCCTTATGTTTGTCCTTGTCCCCATCTGCAGCATTGTCCTTGTCTGCATCCGCCCCCGGCAGCTCCACTCTAAGGCCCCTCTTGCGTGACACTCTGGCTCTCAGCAGCCCTGGCTGGGGCTGTTCCTCTTCCCTGGTGAGCAGGGGGGAAGGAACCCTGGGGAGGGCCCCAGCCCTTTCCGCCCCTCGCCACTTGGCTGTCAGCATCTGCAGAAACCTTTCGTACTGCTCGATGTTTTTGAGGGTGTCCTGCATGATGCACATGAACTCCTCAGCGTGGTTCTCTGTGACCATGGCCGAGGGGCTGCCAGGGGGTGGCTCCACATCGATGGGGCAGCTTCTGCCTGGTCGCGTCTCCTTATGTTTGTCCTTGTCCCCATCTGCAGCATTGTCCTTGTCTGCATCTGCCCCCGGTAGCTTCACTCTAAGGCCCCTCTTGCGCGACACTCTGGGTCTCAGCAGCCCTGGCTGGGGCTGTTCCTCTTCCCTGGTGAGCAGGGGGGAAGGAACCCTGGGGAGGGCCCCAGCACAGGCCGCCTTTTGACACATGGCTGTCAGCCTCTGCAGAAACCTTTCGTACTTCTCGGTCACTTTGAGGGTGTCCTGCGTGATGCACATTAACTCCTCAGTGCGGTTCTTTGTGACTATGGCTGAGGGGCTGCCTGGGGGTGGCTCCACATCGATGGAGCTGCTTCTGCCTGGTCGCGTCTCCTTCTGTTTGTCCTTGTTCCCATCTGCAGCATTGTCAGTATCTGTGTCCGACTGCGGCAGCTCCACTCTAAGGCCCCTCTTGCGCGACACTCTGGCTCTCAGCAGCCCTGGCTGGGGCTGTTCCTCTTCCCTGGTGAGCAGGGGGGAAGGAACCCTGGGGAGGGCCCCAGCACAGGCCGCCCCTTGACACTTGGCTATCTGCATCCGCAGAAACTTCTTGCACTGCTTGGTCATTTTGAGGGCGTCCTGGACGATGCGGATGAGCTCTTCAGCGAGGTTCCCTGTGACCATGGCCGAGGGGCTGCCAGGGGGGTGGCTCCACATCGATGGGGCTCTGCGCCCTGTCCCTGCCATCCGTGGGGAACTCCTTGAGCTTTGGCCCCTCTGGCAGCTCCAGTGGGATGTTGAAGCCAGTTGGGAGCCCTGGCTGCCCCGCCAGCATGCAGATGGTTTTCAAAGAATACTGAGGTCCCAAGATGTTCATCGATGCTGGCTCTGCTGTTGCAGCCGGCCAGGGCTCTGGGAAGGAGCAGGGGGAGTTCAGTGAAGAGGAGCTGCTCCGGGACAGGGAGTGCGGCACGGTCTCTGGGGAGCAGTGCTCCACGCTTGACGCTTCCAGGCTTGCCCTGCAGAGGGGGAGAGGGAAGAGACCCCCGCTGCACCCGGCCCCTCCGGCAGGACTCACGGGCAGCACACCCTCCTTGGCCGGCAGGCAGCGCTGCCCAGCGTGGGCAGGGGCAGGGCATGGGCTGAGGGTCTGGGGCAGGACCTGTGGGTGTCCCCTGCGCTTACCCCATCTCCACAGTTGGTGTGGGCTTCTCTGCTGCTCCATGTGCCTGGGGAGAAGCTGCCAAGAGAGGAGATGGTGTGAGTGGCCAGCAGCCCAGAGCCCCAGGCCAGGCCTTCTGCAGGGTGTCACCCGTTTCCAGGTCAATTGGGGCCGGAGCCACTCACCGCTCTCCTCCTCGAACCGGGCTCTTGTCGTGCTCGTCTGAGGCTTTGTCTTCTTCCTACGCCCCTGCAGGACCCCAGCAGCTGGGTGAGGAGACGGAAACAGCTCCCGGCCCCACACCTTAACCTCCCACCCTACCCCTCCCTGCACTGAGGGGCAGTGCAGTGCAACTGTCACCTACCCGGAGTCGCCTGAACTGCAGTATGGCCGAGACCAGGCTGAGCTGCAGCACGAGCATCATGACGTGGAGCATGTCAGACAGCGTGGGGATGTCGTGATGCCCCATGGCGCTGGCTGTGGTGTGGCCACGGTGCTCCGAGTTCTCAGCCCAGACCCACGGTGCAGATCCCCAGTGACCTACTGGGTCCCCAGTGAGAGGACACCCAGCACTGCTGGAGTGTGGCAGAGGCTGCAGTCTGCAGCCCGCCCAGACGGTGCCAGACGGCCCACTGCCTTCCCCGTGGGGCGCGCACCCCCCCTTTTATAGTACGGGAGGCAGCCGCCCCCGCCCCCCTTTGTGACATCACTGGGGCAGTCACAGCCCCCCTTTGTGAAAATTCCTGGGGCAGCCAGAGCCCCCCTTTCCCTTTGTGGCACTGGACAACCCCTGTGACCCGTTGCGACGGAGGGAAGACACAGTCACTCAGTATGAGTGATCAGCAGACTTCGTTTATTGCCTCTTACAGTCACCTTTTATGCCTTCTTATAATTAGCTCATACATATTACAAAAGTTAAGCTCATTATTGGTTAGTTGCCTAAATACCAAGCCCGCCCCTTGTTTCTCTTCTGTAGTTATGTGTTCCCACCTGCAACGTTCTTTTCCCACCGAAATCTTCCTGTTATTGTGTAACAAGGACAGCCAAAGACAGTGTATTTTTGCTTTACTTCAGATCAGCTGAGAGCCATGTGCATTTTTGTCCAGCCAGCTGGACTATGTCTATGTGACCCTTTTCAGCTAGGCAGTTATCCACAATTCCCCCGTTTTTATTTTGGGCGACATAGGCTTGGTTGACCATTTTCAATAACAGCTTTTAAACACAGGAAAATACACAGCCAACTTATAAAATCTCAGTTCAGAAGTATAATTCCTGAAATACTTGAAAAATAAAGTTAGCTTGAAGCTTTAATTTAGATGCTCTTTCTGTTCCAGTAATATAAAAAGTTTAGAAAATTCAAGGGTAATTTTAAAGTTCTGAACATGGACTAATGCAAGCTCAAAACCCAAAAAGAAACCAAACTGATGTTTGACTAGGAATATTTGCAAATATTTTAGTGGAAAATCCCCGACCATTAACAATTTTCTGTCCAAATAACAACTGCCCTTATGCAACCAACCAGTCCATACATTTTCTGAAGAATACCTCACTGATATCAAAGAATTAACAAAGGGGAAAAATTAGTTCTAAGCTATATACATTCATAAGTGGATTTTTCAATAGTTACATACAGATTTACACACTAAGCCATAATGGCTTGTAGGTGATACACACAAGAAGAGTACGTTGCTTATCTGTCTGAATGTCTATGCTAAATTTGACAACTGTGCCACAAGCCAAGCCTACATGGATGCTGTGTGTTATGCACGTTCCTTAACAAACAGAAGTATAATAGACAAATTCCCAAGATCTAGTCCCCAACCTAATTATATTATTTTGTAGCCAATTAAGGAAAATAACACAAATGTGCATATCTACATGTGCACACACCTTTTAGTTCAGAACCAATCCGTGATAAAAGGCCTTAGCCTTATGGCATCATCGAATCTTAACGAGTACAGTAATTAAAAATGCAGTCTTACTGTAAGTGCGATTTATGCTGACATTCCCTCAAATGCTACACGTGAGTATTTCTCACTCAACTGCCTCAAGTTAAAATAGTAGTGTTTGTTAATATGTATTAAAAAATCATTAATTCTCTACAATAGCAGTTGACTTACATAACACTATGTAAGCAAAAGAGGCCTAAGATGGGTCTTCTGAATACTAACAATTTATTTTAGACTGTCTAAACTCAGGTCTTCAAAGATTTCACTCTGCCAGACGTAGAAACACTGTTGCACTCCAGTTGTGATATCCCTTTTCCCAAGTTGTCACATGCACATCTCGCTCAAGCAGCATTATTGTTAAAGTTTCTCTCTGCTACATAAAAGCATATTGCACTTGTAGATACAAAAGACAGCACCCTTACTTAGATCATTACCTTATTACCTCATAACTCTTAGTATACCTTATATCTCTGATTTCATCACTTCAAAAATTCACCAGAAGCAGATAAAACCACAGCATCAGACTAAACTACACCTTAACTGCTGATTCAAATAAAGGCATTCTCTTCAGATATGCCTAATACTTACAAATAATTTTGGCTGGTTTTGATCAAAAAACCTATTATTACAATAATGATCAAAAATAATAATCCCGTTTGCAAAATGCCTTTAAGCCAGCCTCCTAGTCCCAACCAATTTCCACATTCAGAATACAGCATAAATACAGAATACAGAATAAATTATCTCCATCAAGGCAAAAAGGCTTCTCGTTAAACACAGAGATGTTTGCTAGTTCAAGGCAGAAACCCATTTCTTGTAGGGGACATCTGAAGCACTTTTTTTTTTTTTTTTTTTTTTTGGTGGGTTTGTAATCAAGTCCGTATTTTTCCTTGAGGAGCTTAAGCTGTTCCTCTTGTTTCAGGAGTGTTTCCAACTCTGATTTGTCCAATAGGTCCGTATTTCCCAAACATATCATACATTTCCTCCGCCGTGATTTTATACGGCAGGTTCCGAATATAAAGGATCCGATGGATCTCTGGGGGCAGCCGGATCTTAGCTCGCTTGGCCGCTTGCATCGCCATGGCGCCGATCGGAGCGGGGGGGGGTGCCGCCTTGGAGAGAAACCGCGGCCGGGAAGGGGCCTGCCGGGCTGCGCCGCCGCTCGCTGCTGCCGCGGGGGTCCCGGATGCTATCCCATACGCTAATAACCCGGGTAATTCCTTTTTACAATCTATGTCCTGAACGCTCCGCTTTTCTAAAAAGCATATGAACGAACCGTACGTCGCTTGTCTCTCCATACCGTCTTCAGCGCTGTTGCAGCCTTTGCGAGACTTCGGCGACACGTGGCCGGCGGGACCCTCTGTAGGTGCTCCCGGGCGCGGGGGACTGTGCCCTTCCACCTCCTGCGCTGCTTTCAGGACCGGTACCCGAATCTCCGTCAAACCGTGGCTCGCAGGTTCAGCCCTCTCTAGGGTCCCTGTTCGGGCGCCATTTGTCGCGACGGAGGGAAGACACAGTCGCTCAATATGAGTGATCAGCAGACTTCGTTTATTGTCTCTTACAGTCACCTTTTATGCCTTCTTATAATTAGCTCATACATATTACAAAAGTTAAGCTCATTATTGGTTAGTTGCCTAAATACCAAGCCCGCCCCTTGTTTCTCTTCTGTGACGTGCGGAATTAGACTCTATAACTCGAAAGTTATAAAGTAGGTATGTTTATTGCGCGCAGATGCACGGGGGATCGCTCCTCCACAAGCGTGCATACCCGAAGTGACGAACCATCTCACATTTATACAATGAACAAATGAATATTCAATTAACGCCTATACATATTCGTTACCTAAACCCCGCTTCGTATGTTAATTAGCTTATCAGTCCCTTTCCTGGAATGTGGTGGTCTTGCAGGTTTGTAGGTGATTCATGTTCTTGTGACCATCCGATCTTCTTCAGGTGATTCATGTCCTTGTGACCACCCAATCTTCTCCAGCAAGGAGACTTAGCACTCCCTCCCTCTAGATAGCGTTTGAATGTCTCTCATCTTTTCTCATTCTCTTTTAAATAGCCCCTTTGTTAGAGGAAGAGGGGCAGGCGTCTCCTCAAAACTGTAGTTGTCACCGCACCCATGACTAGTCACCATACCCACATTCCTTAAGCAGACACATACAATCACAATCCATGTCCATTATCCCCATTTCGCACTATTTCTCCATATCAATCCCCCCTTTTCTATTAAATTAAGTAAATTCTTTTACTTAAGCAGTCTTCCCGAATGATATAAAGCATCATACATAAGTGTTACCCTTTTAAACATTCTCCAAACCCACAAATATAACATAATGGTTAGTATTAAGGAAATTCCTAAACTGATCAATAAGATCACAATGGGGTGTACCATAGTGTTAAGAATTCCTGTTGCAGAAGGTGACCAGCCAAAGAGAGTATCCCACCAATTATGGTTTCCATCCTGTTCTACCTTTTTAAAACTTTCTTGATCCCCTCTACATCATGATGGATCATAAGAAGAGTTTTGTGTCCCTTTTCTTTGGTTTCTTCCAGTATACGTTGTAAATCTGCATGTTTTAATAGTTCTTTTATACAGTCCTATGGGGGTAGGAATTATTATCTGTGATAGGGTAAAGTTGGATTTTAAGAATTGATGAGACACTACTGGGGCTGAGTAACTAAAATTGCATCCTGCGATAGTAGTAAAATTACAAATACAATAATTTGAATACTGTGCAGTCTCCTTTACCTCCCCATCTATGGTTATTGTGTTACACTTAGTTCTCAAACACGCACATCCCTTCCCTGCATATATAATTACTGTTTTCAAGTTTGCATTTGGTCGGGCCTCGAAATGACATATTTTCTGATCTGTATCTAAACAAGTATCCTGAGCCATTATAGTATTGCTTTCACAGAGGAAGCCCTGCTGTTCTCGCATAATACAAGATTCTAAATCTACTGTTTGCCACTTGTCGCCTATCTTTCTGGCCCATGTTCTATGTTCAAAAGGGTATAGGAGCACCCCATTACGGTTAATTCCAAGGGCTACAATGGGGTGTAGGGTAATTATTACTGCATTATGTATGGTTAACACAAAAGCTGTGATGGTGTGTGTGTTGGGGTCGTAGGTAAAGTTCACCATATTCCACCATGACTGGAGTTTTCTTTCTACCTCCGTAGCATTGTCCCAAACCATCTTTTGAATTTCTGTAGGAAATATGCCTTCCTCTCCTTCTCTTATTATGGATGCAGCTATTGATTGCATCCACATTTGTGGCGACGTCATCCTGTAAACCACCTAACGCCTTAGTGATGAGCTGATGATCTTCCATGTTTATTTGTTCCCACCTGGGGAGTACCTTCGATATCAACCATTGATGTGCCCCTAATGCCAATAATGAAGATTTTAGTGGTTGTTGTAGTTTTGATAGATCGGCCGTGGTGGCAGCTAGTTTATTCATTATCACCTCTGAGTCTATGGAATTTAATACTCCGAGTCCTGTTCCCAACATTCCAGTTACATCTCTCACTATTCTGTTTCGATAAATATTTCCCCTTTTTCTTAACCAAGTTGTCCATCCCTCATAAGAGGTTCGTAAGAAGGGGGAACAGGATGGCTTAACATCAGAAACATTGACTTGTATTTTTAACTCTATTCTTTTAAGAGACCATTCTGGGTTAAACAACATTTGTTGCTGACCTGTATTTCTGATTACATATGGTCCAATTGTATAAATTTTTGGATCTGGTTTAGTTAATTTAAGATCAAGCGTTAATGGGGTTGTTGTAACTGTGGTGGTGGTAGGAACAGTGGTTAGCATGATTGTTATTTTGATCTTATAAGTCAGAGCTGTTCTTGGGGATTCCTTTCCTAGGCATATTATAAAGATGGGCTTGGTTAAGGTAAAATTGTGCCAACATTCCCGTGAATTAAAGCACATGGTTGTATTTAGAAGGGTAAATTCCTTATCTACCTTTCTGACATTAATCACGGTGTCTCCCGAAATCTTGGTGTTATCCTTTTCATTATATGTTTGACACCCTACTTTTATCCTATCTCCTAATTTTCCCCATAATCGGTCGACTTTGTGTACATCCTCCCGATCCCATTGATTCCTTTGGTACACCTCATTTTCAGAAAAAAACACCATAGCTAGTTTCGTCTTTGAGTCCACCTTTCCCATTATTCCAGTGTGTTTTTTCTGGGCATGATTCCAAGGCCAATTATCAGGCTCTTGGTTGTAGGCAAGAGAGAGGGTACCAAAAAACACAAATGGTTTAAACCCACTATTGATCATTTTAAGAATCTAAATGTTCCTCATATATACATATAAAATCTGTTTTGATCAAAAATATCTTTGTTTGAGTTGGGGCTTACTGATAACAAGTTGGGCAAGACTGGCCACTGGCTCAGTCCCAGACTCTTTTGTTCTATATTGTTTGTTGTGGTGCCCTTCCCATCTGGTGGATCCGCAACCGCTCAGGTTCACTTACTTGCCACCCACATTGTTCCCATTTGTCCGAGTAAATTTGAGTTTCAGTTCTTTTTTATCTGGGGTTACTTTCCAGGAAGTTGCAGGGGCTTTCTTAATCCGGGTATGGTGAATCCAAGAATTCTGTCCCTCAACCTTGATTGCAGTGTAGGTGGTGAGTAGGACTTGAAAAGGTCCGGCCCACTGTGGTTCCAGGGTTTTATCTGCAAAACACTTAACGTATACATAGTCTCCTGGTTGTATATCGTGACCAGGTCCATCCAGACCCCTACTGCGTGTTCCCATCACAAGCTTCTCAATTCTTATTGTTTGTTTAGTGCCACCATATAGGAAGTCATTGTTTCTTCACCAACCTGTGAAGACATCCCCTTTTGTACCCCATAGGGTCGTCCATATAAAATTTCAAATGGGCTAAGCCCCTCTTTTGCTCTCGGTCTAGTTCGAATTCGTGTAAGAGCTAGTGGCAAAGACTGGGGCCAAGTTAGATTTGTTTCTTGACCTAACTTGACAATCTGTTGTTTGATTAGATGATTCATCTTTTCCACCTGGCCACTCGATTGTGGTCGGTATGGGGTATGTAATTGCCAATCTATTCCTAGATGGTGGCTGATCTGTTGCACTATTCTGGACACAAAATGTGGTCCTCTATCCGAGGACATTACCGCTGGGACTCCAAACCTAGGTATTATCTCTTGGAGTAGTATTTTGGTCACTTCCCGGGCTTTAGCAGTTCTGCACGGGAAGGCTTCTGGCCAACCTGAAAAGGTATCTGTTAGTACCAATATCGATACCCCCCTTTTCTAGGAAGTTCCGAGAAATCGATCTGCCAATGTTGCCCAGGAACATTTCCTCTCCCAATTTTTCCCAACTTTGGCCCCTTGGTAATCTTAGGATTAGTCTGGAGACAAAGATCACATTGTTGGGTTACTTGTCTAATAGTAGTATACAAATTTCGTGCTATTATGTTTTTAGTGAGATCCTTATATAGAGCTTCTGCCCCCCAGTGCCTTTTTCTATGTTCTTCCCTGACTACTGACCATACCATGTAGGAAGGAATCACTATTCTCCCCTGTGAGATTATAGCCCACCCTTCCTCATTATATGATCCCTTTAGGTCAGAAATCAGTTTGCGATCTTCTTTAGTATAGTCTGGTTTACCTTCTAGAGATATTTGTCCATCGGGTATTAGCGCACCCTCTACCTTGATTGCTTTTCTGGCTGCCTGTTTTGCTTCCCTGTCCGCCAGTTCATTTCCTCTTTCCAATTCTGTGCTCACTTTCTGGTGTGCCTTAATGTGCATAATTGCCACCCTTTCAGGAAGCTGGACCGCATTTAGGAGTTTCAAAATTTCTTCCGCATGTTTGATGATTTTTCCTTGGGAGTTTAACAGTCCCCTTTCTTTCCATATTGCTCCATGAGCATGTACCACTCCAAAGGCATATTCAGAATCAGTCCAAATATTTATAGGTTTTCCCCGAGCTCTCTCCAGAGCTCGAGTAAGGGCTATGATTTCAGCCTTCTGTGCCGAAGTGTCAGCCGGTAGCGGCCCCGATTCTATCACTCCTTCAGAGGTTGTAACAGCATATCCGGAATGTCGCTTTCCATTCAGCATATAGCTGCTCCCATCCGTGAACCAATGTTCAGCTCCATTAATAGGAACATCCTTGAGATCTGTCCGACTAGAATAAGTGGCTTCGATTGTTTCTAGACAGTCATGATGGACTGATTCTCCAATATTCCCATTAAGAAATGAGGCCGGATTGACGATGTTTGTAGTCACGATCTCAACATCATCTTGTTCCACCATTATGGCCTGGTATTTTAGGAATCTCTGTGGGGAGAGCCAATGCCCCCCTTTTGTTTCAAGGACTGCAGACACTGTGTGGGATACTAAGACAGTCATTTTCTGGCCCAGGGTAAACTTCCAGGCCTCTTGGATGTTTAGGATGACGGCTGCTACTGCTCTCAGGCAACCAGGCCACCCTTTTGCAGTGGCATCCAGCTGTTTAGAGAAGTATGCCACTGCCCGTCTGTATGGTCCCAAATCTTGTGCCAGTATTCCTAATGCCATTCCCTGTTTCTCATGGGAAAATAGGAAAAATGGCTTACTCACATCAGGAAGTCCTAGTGCTGGTGCCGACATCAAGGCTTTCTTCAGTTCATGGAAAGCTCTGTCTGATTCAGCATCCCACTGAAGATCCTTCTGATTAGCTGCTATCAGGGAATATAATGGTTTAACAAGCAAGCCATAATTACATATCCAAAGCCGGCACCATCCTGTCATTCCCAGAAATGTCTGCAGTTCCTTTACAGTTCGTGGTCGGGGGGCTTGGCATATGGCTTCTTTTCGGGCCTTCCCCAGGACCCGTTGTCCGGCACTGATCTCGTACCCCAGGTATGTGACCTGTTGTAACACCACCTGTGCCTTCTTCTTAGAAACTCGATATCCTTGTAGTCCCAGAAAGTTCAGCAGACTCACAGTCCAAATAATACAAGATTCTTCGGTTCTGGTTGCAATAAGAAGATCGTCTACATATTGTAACACTTTCCCTTCTTCTGACGGTGGTTCCCATAACTCCAAATCCTTTGCTAATTGGTTTCCAAAAATTGTGGGGCTATTTTTAAACCCCTGTGGCAACACCGTCCATGTGAGCTGGGTCTTTCGACCGCTTCTGGGATTTTCCCATTCAAAAGCAAAAGTTCTTTGGCTGGCTTCATGGAGAGGGAGGCAAAAGAAGGCATCTTTTAAGTCTAAAACTGTGAACCAAGCTAGGTCAGGTGTCAGGGTGGTTAGTAAGGTATAGGGGTTAGCTACTACAGGATACAGATCCTCTGTTATTTTGTTAATGGCCCTTAAATCTTGAACTATCCTATAAGACCCATCAGGTTTTTTAACTGGGAGGATAGGTGTGTTAAATTCTGACTCACATTCTTTTAGTAGTTTTAGTTCTATGAATCGCTCTATGTTTGGACAAATTCCTTCCTTATCTTCCCTTTTCAGTGGGTATTGTTTAATTCTTACCGCACTCTGTCCTTCCTTTAATTTTACTATTACAGGTGATGCATTCTTGGCACGTCCCGGTATGTCAATTGCCCATACTCCGGGATATACCTGATCAATAATTCTGGTATCAATTTCCCTTTTTGTAGGAGTATTGGCCAGAGATAGGCTCATAACCTGTATGTATTGATGATTATTTACCTCCAGAGTAACTTCCCCTTTTTTAAATTTGATTGTTGCCTCCAATTGTTCTAATAAGTCCCTACCAAGAAGGGCCTTTGGGGAATTTGGCATAAATAGGAATTTATGGATCCCCATCTGTTTTCCAACTTATATTTTAAAGGTTTACAAAAATAAGCCTTTTCAGTTTGGCCAGCTGCACCTTTTACTGAAACATAATCATTTCCCAAAGGCATTAAAGCCTGGTTCAAAACTGAATAGGTGGCTCCTGTGTCTATTAAAAATTCCACCTCCTCCTGTTCTTCTCCTAATTTTAATTTTATTAATGGGTCGGCTAGTCAATTTTCTTCTTCCCTGTGAGCTATTGTTTTCCCTTGATTATTGCGCCATTTAGTGTTTTCTTGATGTCTGCGTTCAGGGCATTCGTTTTTCCAGTGTCCTGTCCTTTTGCATATTGCACACTGATTCCTACCCAGGGGTGTCAGCCCACGCCTTGATTTAACTTTAGATTTTTGATTCTCATTTTCTCTTACTACTGCTAATATTTTCTTTTGGTCCTGCTTGTAACCTTCTTCTCGATTACTAAATATTCTCCATGCTTCCTCTACTAATTTTTCCAAGTCTCTATTTTCAGGAGGTCTCAATTTTTGCAACTTGCGCCTAATATCCCCCTGTGATTGTCCTAAAAAGAGGGATATTAGCTGCTGTGCGCCTACCTCCGAATTTGGGTCCAGAGACGTGTGCCGGCGCATTGCATCTCTTATTCTGTCTAAGAATTCTGAAGGTGTTTCAGAAGGACCCTGTCTAACCTCATATAACGCTGCCCAATTTATTGTTCTAGGAATTGCTTTCTCCATTCCTCTGAATATCCATTCCTGGTACGCCTGTAATCTTCCCATTTCAGCGGCTCGGTTTGGGTCCCATTCCGGGTCCAACAAAGGAAACCGTTCTCTATAATTATCTCCCTTTATATTATAATATTCCTTTGCGAGATCCCCCGCTGTTTTTATGACTAATTGTTTTTCAGTTTCAGTCAAACAATCTAATAATAATTGTATATCACTCCAGTCAGGATTGTGCTGTTTTATTAGAAATTTAAAATTCTGTGCCGTCTTTATCGGATCATTACGGTATTCTCGGGCAGCCTCTTTCCATTCTCTCAGATCAGCGCCCGTGAACGGAACTTTTATTTTCATTGTTCCTCCGTCCGGATTTACGGCTTCTCGGAGGGGTGCCTGTAAAATAGACTTCTATCTGGTGCGTGAAGACACCGGACTATTTGGAGCTGTAATGGCAGTTTTTGTGTTTCCTTGTGTGGCACCGGGTGTTTGGCTTTCTTTATAAATAACTTGTGGAATTTCTTCCTCTTGTTCGCCTGGGGGTGGACTGGGAGCCCTGGCCGAACCTTGTCTCTCCACTCTATAAGGTGGATTAAATAAATCATTTAATTCGGGCTCTTGTTCTCCGTTTAATTTGATACACCTTTGTCCAATACTACATGCTGAGCAACATCTTTTCAACTTTCCTTTACGCTCCCTCCTGTCCTCTCTTTCTAGTGCTAGTACCATAGGATCCCGAGGGGGTACTAAGCCGCAGTCCTTTTGCCACTCAGGTTTGTCCCGGAGGACGAAGAACATGTCTGCATATGATACTTCATCCCATTTTCCCTCTCTCCTCAGAAACAACATTAATTGCAGGAGAGTGTTATAATCTAACGTTCCTCCCTCCTGAGGCCATTTCGCATCACTCTCCAATTTATACAAAGGCCACCACTGATTACAATATTTAACCAATTTCCTTCTGTTTTCGGTACCACCATGTCCTACAATATCACTCCAATGTTTTAATATACAACCCAAAGGCGATTTTTCACAGGGCTTACTACTTCCATTTCCCATTTTGCAATTTTAATTACTTTGTTTTTCTCCGGCCGCCTTAGCCACCCAAGGTCGGAAACGCGGATAGAGCTTCTTACTCGTTTTGCACTCAAACGCCTGTCTCAAGCACTCTTGCACTCACACTTAGTCAAAATAATTAAGCTATACACGGAAAATCAAAATGCGCATCTCAATCACACCATTCACACTCTCCGGGCAGCCCGCAGTCACACAAGCAGTATGTTATACGGTACCGTGCACTTATGTACAAACTCTTAGGAACACTAACAGTTCACAAAGTATGCATTTCAATGAACAATTGCCAAAAAGCAAACAACAAACAAAAAACAATTTTTCCTGGTCTTAAGCAGAGTGTTAAGTTTTCCGCTATTTGCCACAAATTACCAGAATATTAATATTTTTCAACATACATTTCATAACTCCGAGTTTTGAACATATAACAAGACAACACATAGAACAAACAAGACACAGAGCGCTATTTCAGTTGTTACATTCCAGGAATTCCCCAATTCTTAAGACAACCTAAAGGAAGTTTTTAGCTTCCTCTTTTTCCTACGCAAAAGTTTCCCTTTTGCTGTGAGGTCCCTCTTATTCCTGTGAGATTCCGCCTTATTCCGTCCCGCCCCCCGCTTTCCGTCACGAGGCCTCCGGGCTTTTAGGAATGGCAGTCACCTCGGGTTTGCTCGATCTGCCCTCAAGATTGCTAGCGGCCACCCCTTGGTCAGCAAACCCCCTCCCAAGGTACCTTTCCTCCTGGGGACTACGCTGCGCGCCGGACGTCCCCGTGCGTCTCACCAGCCGCCCCGTTACTAAACATACCGTTTTATCCGTGGATCCAGGGGTTTCTCTTCTGCTCCCGGGTGAACAGCTGAGAAGAGGAGGCTCCTCCGAGGAAATCTCCCGGGGCGCGCCTAGGAGCGTCCGCTCCGCAGCTGGTCCCTCAGCCGAGCAGAAATCCTCCTGGCTGGCTCGCCAAAACTGACGTGCGGAATTAGACTCTATAACTCGAAAGTTATAAAGTAGGTATGTTTATTGCGCGCAGATGCACGGGGGATCGCTCCTCCACAAGCGTGCATACCCGAAGTGACGAACCATCTCACATTTATACAATGAACAAATGAATATTCAATTAACGCCTATACATATTCGTTACCTAAACCCCGCTTCGTATGTTAATTAGCTTATCAGTCCCTTTCCTGGAATGTGGTGGTCTTGCAGGTTTGTAGGTGATTCATGTTCTTGTGACCATCCGATCTTCTTCAGGTGATTCATGTCCTTGTGACCACCCAATCTTCTCCAGCAAGGAGACTTAGCACTCCCTCCCTCTAGATAGCATTTGAATGTCTCTCATCTTTTCTCATTCTCTTTTAAATAGCCCCTTTGTTAGAGGAAGAGGGGCAGGCGTCTCCTCAAAACTGTAGTTGTCACCGCACCCATGACTAGTCACCATACCCACATTCCTTAAGCAGACACATACAATCACAATCCATGTCCATTATCCCCATTTCACACTATTTCTCTTCTGTAGTTATGTGTTCCCACCTGCAACGTTTTTTCCCACCGCGATCTTCCTGTTATTGTGTAACAAGGACAGCCAAAGACAGTGTATTTTTGCTTTACTTCAGATCAGCTGAGAGCCATGTGCATTTTTGTCCAGCCAGCTGGACTATGTCTATGTGACCCTTTTCAGCTAGCCAGTTATCCACACCTGTGACCTTCCCTGGGGATTTGCGAAGCTCACTCACTCTCCCCTTCCCCCGGTGAGGGTGGGCAGGGAGAGCAGGGAAGCGGCCTCTCCGCGTAAGCCGGGAGACGTTTGAGCAGTGGCAAGCCATGGCTGCCTGGGAAATGCCGGTGCTTGACTGCTCCCCTCTTACTGAAAAGTTGAAGGACTGTAAGGCGTGCCTTTCCTCACCAGGGATGGCACGGGGCCATGTTAGCTGGCACGATTCAAAAGCTGTAGCAGATAGAATGACACCACGTAGGAAGGAACGAGAAGCGTGACCAGGAAAAGCCACGGTGCGTGCTGTGTTGGGAGCCGCACGAGTGGCGGCCCAGAAGGAGAGGCGCCTGATTAAACAAACTAATGATGAAATGGTTAAACCCTTGCAAGAACATATAAAAACCCTGCAGAGCCAGCTAAGTGCTGAACGTAACAGCACTCAGCGACTCCACACGCTCTCTCAGATGCATTGGACGGAGAACAAACTTCACGGTCCGAATGAGAGGAAGGGGGACAAGAATCTCCTGATCAGACAGATCTTAATTCTGTTGTGGATAGTCTGCTGGGATTTACAAGACTGGCATGGCTGGCCGAGAAACAGGGCCCAAGACCTTTGTACTTGTCTAAGGAGTTGGAAATGGACCGAGAAATATTTTACCCCACTGGGGTTGGGCACTGACGGTGTCGCAGCCCCAGCTGTGGGATGGATGGACGAGCCACAGCACCAGGGATAGAGAAAACATTTCTTTTTTAATATTTCAGAGGGAGGGGAGCTTCCCAGGCAGTTCCCAGCCCTGCACTCCCCCAGCTGCTCACTGGCAGGGGATCGTGCTCCTCTACTGCAACTAGCGCTGCCACGGCGGGGTCTTGCAGAAGCAGATGCAGCATGGTCACCACAGGCGTCTCCACCAGTCCTCTAGGCAGCTCCCCGTGGGCACCTGCTGCTGGGGACTGGGCTCTGCCGGGGTGCTCCTGCCCACGGAGATGGTGTTGTCCTGGCCACTGGTGCTGCTTCTGCCTGGCCCTGTGGGGCAACTGTTGTTAACTTCCTTTGGGCTCCTCCTGCACGCTTGTACAGGTCTGCTTCTGCCTGGTCGCGTCTCCTTATGTTTGTCCTTGTTCCCATCTGCAGCATTGTCCTTGTCTGCATCCGCCCCCGGCAGCTCCACTCTAAGGCCCCTCTTGCGCGACACTCTGGGTCTCAGCAGCCCTGGCTGGGGCTGTTCCTCTTCCCTGGTGAGCAGGGGGGAAGGAACCGTGTGGGGGGCCCCAGCCCTTTCCGCCCCTCGCCACTTGGCTGTCAGCATCTGCAGAAACCTTTCGTACTGCTCGATGTTTTTGAGGGTGTCCTGCATGATGCACATGAACTCCTCAGTGTGGTTCTCTGTGACCATGGCCGAGGGGCTGCCAGGGGGTGGCTCCACATCGATGGGGCAGCTTCTGCCTGGTCGCGTCTCCTTATGTTTGTCCTTGTCCCCATCTGCAGCATTGTCCTTGTCTGCATCCGCCCCCGGTAGCTTCACTCTAAGGCCCCTCTTGCGCGACACTCTGGCTTTCAGCAGCCCTGGCTGGGGCTGTTCCTCTTCCCTGGTGAGCAGGGGGGAAGGAACCCTGGGGAGGGCCCCAGCACAGGTCGCCTTTTGACACATGGCTGTCAGCCTCTGCAGAAACCTTTCGTACTGCTCGGTCACTTTGAGGGTGTCCTGCGTGATGCACATTAACTCCTCAGTGCGGTTCTTTGTGACTATGGCTGAGGGGCTGCCTGGGGGTGGCTCCACATCGATGGAGCTGCTTCTGCCTGGTCGCGTCTCCTTCTGTTTGTCCTTGTTCCCATCTGCAGCATTGTCAGTATCTGTGTCCGACTGCGGCAGCTCCACTCTAAGGCCCCTCTTGCGCGACACTCTGGCTCTCAGCAGCCCTGGCTGGGGCTGTTCCTCTTCCCTGGTGAGCAGGGGGGAAGGAACCCTGGGGAGGGCCCCAGCACAGGCCGCCCCTTGACACTTGGCTATCTGCATCCGCAGAAACTTCTTGCACTGCTTGGTCATTTTGAGGGCGTCCTGGACCATGCGGATGAGCTCTTCAGCGAGGTTCCCTGTGACCATGGCCGAGGGGCTGCCAGGGGGTGGCTCCACATCGATGGGGCTCTGCGCCCTGTCCCTGCCATCCGTGGGGAACTCCTCGTGCTTTGGCCCCTCTGGCAGCTCCAGTGGGATGTTGAAGCCAGTTGGGAGCCCTGGCTGCCCCGCCAGCATGCAGATGGTTTTAAAAGAATATTGAGGTCCCAAGATGTTCATCGATGCTGGCTCTGCTGTTGCAGCCGGCCAGGGCTCTGGGAAGGAGCAGGGGGAGTTCAGTGAAGAGGAGCTGCTCCAGGACAGGGAGTGCGGCACGGTCTCTGGGGAGCAGTGCTCCACGCTTGACGCTTCCAGGCTTGCCCTGCAGAGGGGGAGAGGGAAGAGACCCCCGCTGCACCCGGCCCCTCCGGCAGGACTCACGGGCAGCACACCCTCCTTGGCCGGCAGGCAGCGCTGCCCAGCGTGGGCAGGGGCAGGGCATGGGCTGAGGGTCTGGGGCAGGACCTGTGGGTGTCCCCTGCGCTTACCCCATCTCCACGGTTGGTGTGGGCTTCTCTGCTGCTCCATGTGCCTGGGGAGAAGCTGCCAAGAGAGGAGATGGTGTGAGTGGCCAGCAGCCCAGAGCCCCAGGCCAGGCCTTCTGCAGGGTGTCACCCGTTTCCAGGTCAATTGGGGCCGGAGCCACTCACCGCTCTCCTCCTCGAACCGGGCTCTTGTCGTGCTCGTCTGAGGCTTTGTCTTCTTCCTACGCCCCTGCAGGACCCCAGCAGCTGGGTGAGGAGACGGAAACAGCTCCTGGCCCCACACCTTAACCTCCCACCCTACCCCTCCCTGCACTGAGGGGCAGTGCAGTGCAACTGTCACCTACCCGGAGTCGCCTGAAATACAGTATGGCTGCGACCGGGCTGAGCTGCAGCATGAACATCAGCATCATGACATGGAGCACGTCAACCATTATGGGGATGTCGTGATGCCCCATGGCACTGGCTGTGGTGTGGCCACGGTGCTCCGAGTTCTCAGCACAGACCCACGGTGCAGATCCCCAGTGACCTACTGGGTCCCCAGTGAGAGGACACCCAGCACTGCTGGAGTGTGGCAGAGGCTGCAGTCTGCAGCCCGCCCAGACGGTGCCAGACGGCCCACTGCCTTCCCCGTGGGGCGCGCACCCCCCTTTTATAGTACGGGAGGCAGCCGCCCCCGCCCCCCTTTGTGACATCACTGGGGCAGTCACAGCCCCCCTTTGTGAAAATTCCTGGGGCAGCCAGAGCCCCCCTTTCCCTCTGTGACACTGGACAACCCCTGTGACCTTCCCTGGGGATTTGCGAAGCTCACTCACTCTCCCCTTCCCCCGGTGAGGGTGGGCAGGGAGAGCAGGGAAGCGGCCTCTCCGCGTAAGCCGGGAGACGTTTGAGCAGTGGCAAGCCATGGCTGCCTGGGAAATGCCGGTGCTTGACTGCTCCCCTCTTACTGAAAAGTTGAAGGACTGTAAGGCGTGCCTTTCCTCACCAGGGATGGCACGGGGCCATGTTAGCTGGCACGATTCAAAAGCTGTAGCAGATAGAATGACACCACTTAGGAAGGAACGAGAAGCGTGACCAGGAAAAGCCACGGTGCGTGCTGTGTTGGGAGCCGCACGAGTGGCGGCCTAGAAGGAGAGGCGCCTGATTAAACCAACTAATGATGAAATGGTTAAACCCTTGCAAGAACATATAAAAACCCTGCAGAGCCAGCTAAGTGCTGAACGTAACAGCACTCAGCGACTCCACACGCTCTCTCAGATGCATTGGACGGAGAACAAACTTCACGGTCCGAATGAGAGGAAGGGGGACAAGGATCTCCTGATCAGACAGATCTTAATTCTGTTGTGGATAGTCTGCTGGGATTTACAAGACTGGCACGGCTGGCCGAGAAACAGGGCCCAAGACCTTTGTACTTGTCTAAGGAGTTGGAAATGGACCGAGAAATATTTTACCCCAAGAATGAAGAAGTCCTAATGAGGTCGGTGATTAAGCTGAGACCACCGACAGCAGCCAAGGTGGGGAAGCCCCACCCGTTACTATCCAGACGGTGCCGCACTCGGCAGCCAAAGTGTCGAAATTCCAGGAAAAATACACCAGGTTAGCTCAAGAAACTGAGACAGAGTATGTATGGAGAGTATCACTGACAGGAGGCTATCGAGTCCTGCTGTTGGAAGACGAGGCCCAAGGGTACTGGGGGCCAGGGGTTTCCTAACTGCTGATGACCCAAGGGGGCCGTGGTCGCTAACTCTACAAGCTGCCTATTGAGCAGGGGACCCGGACCCCTTGGAAAGGGGGAATCCAGTATGTATCGAGACCCCATGGTGAACCCATACACCATGAATATAACGTCCCGTTATGCCCGAGTTGGCATGTTCAAATTCGTAACAAAAGAGGTACGTCCACCATAATCGCTCTTTCATAATCAAGCACTTTCATAGCGTGGTCCCTCAAACGTTAAACAAACGTGGTCCTTAAACATTCCAGATAATAGAGTTGAAACGTGGGTAATAAATCCCCTACCCCATGAATACTCCCCTAAGGAATTGTTCATAAAAACTACCACCATAGAGCTACTTTTAAAGATACTTTTATTTACAGCAACACAAAGAGCAGTAAAAAAAAAACCAAAAAAACCCGACAGGTAAGATATGCAGCCACTTGTAACTGTCCCTCTTAATCCCCTGCGCTGCCTCCCTTGCCCTCTGCAATACTCCAGCTGATCCCCTCCGGCCCTCCTGGGTTTCGACGGGATGTCCCCCATGTCCCCGGTGCTGAGTGCTCCCCTCTTCCCACAGGAATGCTGCCTGGGAGGAGGAGGGCTCTCTCCTCGACTTGGTGCTCTGGCAGAGCTCCTGCGACGCCGACCAGTGCCTGTGCCCTCTGGGCCGGGACCAGGCAGAGCAGGCGGGATGAGTGCCGGTGGTCCTGTTACCGAAATCTCGGAATGAAGAACTTATCGACACCAATGTGATGTAGATAAGCAGACACCTCTTTATTAACGGCCGGGTGCGTGAGCGAGTCCTCTCACGATCAACGCACGCCAGGTCCCAAAATCAGACACCATATATAGAACTTATTCATACATATTCATTAAGTATTCAAGCATAACCATGATATTTCCCGTAAATCATTAACATATTCTCCTCCTATATCCGATTCTGCGCAGTAGAGCTTAGAAAGGTCTAGAAATGGGTCTGGGGTACGATCTGGGTAGGTGGTATATGAGTGGGTGGTCGCGATCTCCCCCTGCCGGAATCACCTTTTACTAAAGTTCACGGTTTCTTGGCAGGCAACTACAAGCTGTTCCAGTCGACTCTCCCCAGTTTCCATTAATCTCATATTCTGACATTTCCATACACCTCTGCATACAGAAGACTGGTTAAATACAAAGAAACCTTTCAACCCTAAAGTTATTACCTATGTTTTCACAATAGTTCCAGCCCCTTCTTCTAGCCTTGGTACAGGACGTACAGAAGATCCCATAACAACTTTTACTGTGTAGCTATAAGTTTCTTATAATTTTTTTTTTCTTATCCTTCTATATTTTAATTTCATTAAATGATTTTATAAAATCAATTAATCAATCAAATAAAGTCAATCAATCTTAACTTATTAACAAATCGATAACAGTCCCGGACCCCGCAGCCCCAGTGAGGACACGATGCCTTCGTCTCCTCTGACGGGCAGGGGTGGAGGTTCCCTGGGATGCTGAGCCAGGCATGGCGCAGGGTGCGTCCTGGCAGCTCAGCCCCGGCTGCCAGGACGGGAGCAGGGGAGAGCTGGGCTCGGCACAGTGCCGGGGCTGTTGGCCCACAGCTCGGGGACTGTTGGTGGCGGCAGGTACCGTTGCTCTCCGCAGGCCCTGGAGAGTCCTGGTCTGCAGCTCTGGTGGCTCCCGTGGGACCCACCAGTGCTGCTCCGCCCTGGAAGATGCCACCGAGTCCTGGGAGTGCAGGGACTGCAGCGGCACGCACAGCGGTGAGTGGTGCAGTGGGGCATATCTAGTGCCATTCTATTTGTAAAGTCATTCTGGAGGTCACCTGTAATTATATATTCAATTCCTTAAACCCCTTTTTGTTAACGTTTGCTAATTTTTCCACTTGACCAGTTGACCAGTTAACTGATAGACCCATGCTCTGTTTCTATATGAAGCTATAGGATTTAAAAGCGATTCAAGTGCCCAGCCAGTTTTCACTCCTGTAAATGGTTCATTCCAAATATCATCATTTATCCCAGATCTCTTTATTCGTTTCAATTCTAAATTCTCTAGAGATCCTTTAAATGGTGATTTCTTCCAAATTGGACACAATGTTGGCATGCCTAAAGTGATTTGTTTCACCTTACCATCTAATGGTAAATTTGTGGTCCAGGTTCCATCACTTAATGCCCAAACTAAATGTCCTGGACTTCAAATAGTCGTTTTACTACAACTAAACAAAGTTCCTTTCCTAACTGTAAAAGTGCTGGTTAAATTGAGAGTGTTCTTAAGACCTCGACAAAAACAACCATATTTTAAAACAGTGGCCTACGGAGGAATTCTTTGGATTACTAAGTCTGCATTACTACAATCATACACTTTTTCACATTTCTACCATGGCACTACTTTATTTTCCTTCTCTCCCGATGAAGTTGACCTATCGTCTACCCAGGGTAATACTAAAAAAACCTTTCCATCCCAGGTAAAACACCAAGAAGTTCTTGCTATATACTGAAAATGGGAAAATATGGACATAGACCATATAGAGTCCCATTGTTCTACTAATTGGGTACCTTGGCCAGTTTTGTTACACTTCCATTTCATGATACTTCTGCTCACATTGGTTTTAAGTTGTTCATCATAAGAACACCATCCTAACTGGGGATTTGGACCCCCAGGAAGAACTCAAGCTATGGCACTAGGTCGGGATCCTGTTATAAAATCATAATTCAGTAGTTTGGTGGTTTGTTTTTTGGTTTTTGGTTTTTTTGTTTTTTTTTTTTTTACAATCTGTTTCTTTACCTGGTGACTTCCACTGTTTTCTAATAACCTTTACTTGTTCATACCATTGAGTTACTGGCCTTTGTTCACAATAGGTGGTTTCATTTTTACGTTCCAGATTAGTCAGATTCATAGTTAAAATTCCCCATGGAATAGATTCACCTACTGCCCTCGGTATTGGCAAACAAGCAGCGATCTGCGTGACATTTTGTAAATTGGCAAATTCTTTAGTCAATCCTACCAACAAATTTTCCTCAGCCATTTGTTTGGGAATTCCAATCACTTGTTCTGTTTCTACTTGTCTTTTGTTCCTGTCCACCAAGCCAGCCCATGATCCCACCAACATTACCAACCAAAAGAAAATCCAAAACCCAATCATAACCTGATATGAAAAATTAGACATGTTTCAAAGTCAATTTTTAAGTCTCTGGGTCACGATTAGCAATCTTCCACGGAGTAGATGCTTTCTTCACAGTGCTTTCTTCACTCGAGTATAATGTATCCAGGCATCCGATTCTGCAATTTTGGTAGCTGTAAAAGTGGTTAGCAGTATCTGGAAAGGTCCTCTCCAGTGCTCCTGCAAAGGTTTGGAGGTCCGAGTCTTCACATAGACATAGTCTCCTGGTTGGAAATCATGCACTGAATTTTCCAGGGGTAAAGGTCTATTCCAAATTACTGCACTCCAAATCACAGCCAAAGTTTTCCTTAGAGAAAGCAAATAGTTATACGCATCTTGTTTTCCTTTTACATGTATGTTTAGATTTGGTTCTAGAGACTCATATGGTTTTCCATATAATAATTCATAAGGACTGACTGAGGTTCCACTCTTTGGCTGTACCCTGATTCATAATAATGCCAGTGGAAGTGCCTGAGGCCACTTTAGACTGGTTTCTTGACAAATTTTACTTATTTGTCGTTTCAAAGTTTGATTCATCCTCTCCACTTTTCCACTAAATTGTGGTCTCCAAGACGCATGCAAATCCCAATTAATACCCAATACTTTGCTAACACTTTGGACTACTTCAGCCACAAAGTGTGGACCTCTGTCAGAGGAAATTCCAATAGGAACTCCAAATCTCGGAATTACTTCTTGTAATAAGCACTTTACAACCTCTTTTGCTTGTGTGGTGCGACAGGGAAGGGCTTCTGGCCATCCTGTAAAAGTATCAACCCTTACCAGGATGTACCGGTACCCATTTTGTCTAGGTAACTCTGAAAAATCTGCTTGCCAATAATCTCCAGGTTCTGTACCAGATTTCAGTCTACCCATTTGAACCTTTTTCTTAATCACTGGATTATTTTTCAAACATACCTCACACTTTGCAGTTACCATTTTAGCTATTCCCAACATCTTAACTGATATTTCTTGCTTTTGTAAAGATGTTACTAAGGCTTCTGTCCCCCAGTGACATTCTTGATGTCTCATTTGAATTATCTCTCTCATCACAAGAGGTGGAATTACTACCTGTCCATTAGGAGTTATCCACCATCCAGCTAAGTTTTTCTTAGCATTTAATAACTGACCCAATTTGTCATCTTCCTCTGAATATCTCGGTTTTTCCCTAGGAAGGGTTACTGTTTTAGAAGGAATTATTGCCATTTGCAATGCTTGTTTCTTTGCTACCTTTTTCTTTTTTTTTTTTTTTTTTTTTTTGCTGTTCTATCAGCTAAATTATTCCCAGCTATCATTTTTGTATTCCCAACCTGGTGTGCCTTACAGTGCATGATTGCTACTTGATCTGGCTTTTGAACTGCTTGCAATAATCGTAAAATTTCTGTTTGATGCTTAATGTTTGATCCTTGAGAGGACAATAACCCCCTCTCTTTCCACAAAGCTCCATGGACATGCACTACCCCAAAGGCATATTTTGAATCAGTCCAGATATTTACTCTCTTGTCTTTGCTTACCTCTAAGGCTCGAATTAAAGCGATGAGTTCTGCCTTTTGGGCTGATGTGGTACTCGCCAATGCTCCTGCTTCTATAACTGTAGCCTCTGTTGTTACCGCGTATCCGGCGTATCGGACTCCTTGTTCCATAAAGCTGCTTCCATCAGTATACAGTTCCCAGTCTGGTCGCTCCAATGGCACATCCTTCAGATCTTCACGACTGGAATAAACATACTCGATGGTAGCCAAGCAATCGTGTTCCAGTCGTCCTTCTTCCTGTACGGAACTTAAAAACACTGCAGGATTTACCAGGTTAGCTGTCTTTAGAATCACATCATCCTGTTCAGTCAATACCACCTGGTATTTCATCATTCGGCTGGGGGACAGCCAATGTCCCCCCTTCTGTTCTAGGACAGTTATCACCATGTGTGGAACATAGACTGTTATTGTTCTTCCCAAAGTCAATTTCCGAGCTTCTTGTATGAGCATCACTGTTGCGGCCACTGCTCGAAGGCAGTTTGGCCACCCTTTACTCACTGTGTCCAGTTGTTTAGAGAAATATCCGACTGGTCGTTTCCAGCTTCCTGTCCTCTGGGTTAACACGCCCAGTGCAAGGTGTTGTCTTTCATGTACAAACAGCTGGAAATCTTTGGTTAGATCCGGCAGTCCCAAGGCAGGTGCAGACATTAGGGCACGTTTCAACTCTACAAAAGCCTTTTGTTGTTGTGGGCCCCATACAAAGGGAGAGTTCTTTTGGGCCTCGCACAGCGGTTTAGCTATTAGCCCATAGTTCATGATCCAAAGGCGACACCACCCAGTCATGCCCAAAAATGCTCCGAGTTCATGAATATTTCTCGGCTCAGGTACACCACAATTAGCTTCTTTGCGATTTTTTCCTCATTGTCGTTGTCCTTTTGAAATCTCAAAGCCGAGATATATCACAGTCTGGCAGGCTATTTGGGCTTTCTTCCTGGATACCTTATACCCATTTAGTCCCAGGAAATTCAAAAGGTCAATAGTCACCTGTATACAAATAAATCTTTCTTCTGTAGCAATCAATAGATCATCCACATATTGTAAAAATAAATGCCCAGGTCTTGGTTTGTCCTGTTTCCAGATTTCAAGTTCCTTTGCTAAATGATTTCCAAAAATAGTTGGACTGTTTTTAAATCCTTGGGGTAATCTAGTCCATGTCAGCTGCATCTTTCGGTTTGAGGATTTTCCCATTCAAAAGCAAACAGTTTTCTGGTTTCCTTTTCCAAAGGTATACAAAAGAAAGCATCTTTTAAATCAAGCACTGTAAACCACTGATAATTCTCCCTCAATGCTGTTAACAGTGTATAAGGGTTTGCTACTACAGGATAAATATCCTTAACTATCTGATTTACTGCTCTCAAGTCTTGTACCAGTCTCTATTCACCCGAGGGTTTTCTGACTGGTAAAATAGGAGTATTATACTCAGATTCACATTCTTCCAAAATTTTATACTCCAAAAATTTATCAATCAATTTCTTCAATTCCTGTCTCGCTTCCGGTTTGATTGGATATTGTTTAATTCTCACGGTTCCTGCGCCTTCCTTCAAATCTATTTTAACAGGTTCTGCTAGTTTCGATTTACCAGGAATATTTGTTTCCCATACAGTAGGGATCACTGCCAAATCCACCTCCGGTGGAATTTCTTGTTCCTTTACCTTTTCTTGTATCATCAGGATTTCTCCCGTTTTTGACTCAGGTATTTTCAAGAAAAGTTCTCCTTCGTCAAAAACAATCTGTGCATTTAATTTGGATAACGAATCTCTTCCTAAGAAGGGTATCGGACATTCTGGTACATACAAAAATTCATGTGTAATTATCTTATTTCCAAATTTCAAATCCAGGGGTTGCAGGAATGGCCTGGTTTTGTTCCAGTTTTTCCTTTACAGGTATTTAATAAAAAAATGTCGCTCCTGTATCCACTCCCAACCTCACAATTTAAACAACATTTTTTTCCACTTTCTTATTATCACAAGTTATAGCCATTACCAAATTATCCCTGATAGTTAGCTTACATTCATCCTGCCAATCCCTTTCTTTGTCTTAAGTAAAAAAACAAATCCACATCTGGCATTTTATTCCATTTCCCTTCTCTTTTACAATACAGCATTAACTGCAAAATAGTGTTATAATTCAGTGTCCCATTCGTGGGCCACTTTTCCTCATCATCCAATATATACAAAGGCCACCAATTATTACAATACTCAAATTATTACAATACTCAATCATCTGGCTTTTTTGCAGATCATCCTGTAAATTTCCCCAATGTGCCAATAAACATCCCAACAAAGAATTTTTCGGGATTTTGTCATTTACAGCAAGATTACCCATGCTTTTACTTTTAAACAACCGAGTTAACTTAGCTGCCATGGTGTAATTACTCACAGTACAATACACAATTATTCAACTCTGTCACTCCGGTCCGCGGATCCACACTCCACACTCGCTTTCGTTCTCAATTACACGTCTCACCCTTACAGCCACACTCACACTTTCCCACAGTTACTTTAAACAAACATATAACACAATATTATACCTCTTCATTTTCTTCTTAATACACAAACTCACAAAACAACAAAGAACACCAAAAACTTCTAACTTCTTGTTAGAGGCACTACCTTAGAGAACACTATAGCATATAGTTTCTCTTGTCTACACTTTTGTCCAACCCTGCAACAGCTTTCGCTTATGTCTTACGGGCAGAGTCCTAGTCCTACCCTGCGCAGCTCTTTCACCGCCTCTGTCAGGTAGACTTACTCAGTGGGACTCCAACCCACTCTTTCCCATACAATTATTATAGTGGGACTCCCACCCACTTCCTCTAGTGCACTTACTTACTACAATTAAAAAAAGAAGTGTCTTACCCAAAAATCCCAGGAACGTCGCGAAGAGCCTTACGGATCGGGGATCGATGGGTATCCCCGAGAAATCCTCGGTGCCGGCTGGAACCGACCAGGTCCCCGACTCCTCCGGTCTCCTTCAGCGAGGTCCCATCTGGGGTGCCAAAACTGTTACCGAAATCTCGGAATGAAGAACTTATCGACACCAATGTGATGTAGATAAGCAGACACTTCTTTATTGACGGCCGGGTGCGTGAGCGAGTCCTCTCACAATCAACGCACGCCAGGTCCCAAAATCAGACACCATATATAGAACTTATTCATACATGTTCATTAAGTATTCAAGCATAACCATGATATTTCCCGTAAATCATTAACATATTCTCCTCCTAGATCCGATTCTGCGCAGTAGAGCTTAGAAAGGTCTAGAAATGGGTCTGGGGTACGATTTGGGTAGGTGGTATATGAGTGGGTGGTCGCGATCTCCCCCTGCCGGAATCACCTTTTACTAAAGTTCACGGTTTCTTGGCAGGTAACTACAAGCTGTTCCAGTCGACTCTCCCCAGTTCCCATTCATCTCATATTCTGACATTTCAATACACCTCTGCATACAGAAGACTGGTTAATTACAAAGAAACCTTTCAACCCTAAAGTTATTACCTATGTTTCCACAATAGTTCCAGCCCCTTCTTCTAGCCTTGGTACAGGACGTACAGAAGATCCCATAACAACTTTTACTGTGTAGCTATAAGTTTCTTATAAATTATTTTTTTTCTTATCCTTCTATATTTTAATTTTATTAAATGATTTTATAAAATCAATTGATCAATCAAATAAAGTCAATCAATCTTAACTTATTAACAAATCGATAACAGTGGCTCCCACAGCCACTGGGGACTTGGGGACAGGCGCTGTGACGCGTGGAGGGAGGGAGCGTGGCAGGGGCTTGTTGTGCTCATCATCTCCCTGCCCCCTGCAGTGCCCGACATTGCAGCCGGACCAGACTCTTGTCCCCTGGCGCAGGGACCCTGGCACAGCGCTCCCAGTAAGATCACTGGCACAGGCTGCCCAGAGGCTGTGGAGCCCCCTCCTCTGCAGACGTGCCAGCACCACCTGGACACAATTCTGTGCAGCCTGCTCCAGGAGGACCTGCTTTTGCCGGGGGTGTGACTAGACGATCTCCAGAGGTCCCCTCCAGCCCTGACCATGGTGTGGTTCTGTGACCCCTGGCACTTTGGCTGAGGAAGAAGAGGCCAGGCTGCTCGAAGGACAACCCGACACACCAGTGCCTTTCCAGCTGCTGTGCAAGAAACCTGCCAATCCTCGCTAACAGAAGCTGGAACTTTGCCCGTGGGCTTGCTGATGTGCATGAGCACCGCAGGGCAAGAGCCTTCGCTCTTCCCCATCCTCCAGTGCCGGGCAAGTGCAGATGCTCTGAGGAGGGAGCGCCAGTCCCTGCAGGCCCCGCTGCCATCCCTGTCATGCAGCGTCTCGTCTTCCCTGGGCTCCCTCTGCTGTGTCCCGGAGCCCTGGCCTGGTGCGATGGCAGAGCCAGCCGCAGTAACGCGCATGGGACTTGCCCGGTCCCCCAGAGCCACCTGGGTGCTGGTGGGGAAGCCGGGGCTCACCCTTGGCCAGGCCATCCCACTGGAGCTGCCAGAGGGGCCAAAGCACAAGGAGTTCCCCACGGATGGCAGGGACAGGCCGCAGAGCCCCGTCGATGTGGAGCCACCCCCTGCAGCCCCTCGGCCACGGTCACGCATAACCTCGCTGAAGAGCTCATGCGCATCGTCCAGGACACCCTCGTGATGGCCATGGGGTACCAAACGTTTCTGCAAGTGCTGATGGCCAAGTGTCAAGGGGCGGCCTGTGCTGGGGCCCTCCCCAGGGTTCCTTCCCCCCTGCTCACCAGGGAAGAGGAGCAGCCCCAGCCAGGGGGTGCCAGGGCTGCTGGGGACCAGAGTGTGGCCCCAGGGCCTTAGAGCCGAGCTGCCGGGGGAAGGTGCGCACACGGACAAGGCTGCGGATGGGGACAAAGACCAAGATGAGGACACGGGCCCGGGCACAAGTAGCCCTGTGCAGCTTCCGTACCAGCATCTGGCAGAATGGCGGCATGGTGTCGGCTTCGGAGAGCCAATTACGGATTCGTTGTGAAGCCGCTGTATGAGCTACTGAAAGCTTCCTGCAGTGGCTGCATTGACTGGACAGAAGGGGGTAATGCTGCTTTCAAGCGCCTGGAGCGAGCTCTGACGGAGGCCCCCGTGCCGGCATTACCCGTGCTTTTAATAAAGACCTTTGATCTTTTCACCCAGGAGAGAGAAAGTACGGCCTTAGGAGTTTGGCACAAGTTTTTAGGGCCCCAGTGGCACGCTGTAACTGACTTCTCCCAACAGCTGGATGAGCTGAGCTCAGGATGGCCTGGATGCCTTCAAGCAGCAGCAGCAACTGGGCTACTGGTTCACGATTCCCCAAGTTCACCGTGGGGCAGAAGGTTACCGTCTAGGTACCACACTTGGTCATGACGGTACTGAAACAAAAAGGAGGACATCGGCTGGCCCCGGACCATTGAGGAAGTCTGCTCCAGCCCCCAGATCTCAAGAAGCAGGCTGGGAGCTGTATGCTGACGGCAGCAGCTGGCCCCGAGAGGGATAACAATTGCCTGGGTGCGCTGGAACTACCATCGACGACCTTAACAGAATCACAAGCTTTGCCCGCAAAGGTCTCTGCTCGGGAAGCCAAACCGAATGCCCTCGCGAGGGCACGGGCCCTGAGCAAAGGGAAATGAGCCCCCACACGGGCAGGCTCCAAGTATGCCTTTGGATCGGTTCATGCGCATGGAGCTCTTTGGAAAGAGAGAGGACTATCATCTGCTCGAGGAACTGTGCTCAAATATGCGCCTCAGATCCAGGAATTATTAAAGAGCATTCAAAAACCAGCGGCGGCCGCAGTTACGCATTGCAAGGCACGTCAAGCTGGTAAGACCGCTCCGGGATTAGGAAATCAGTGGGCAGGTATGGCTGCAAAGGGGGCTGCAGAGAAAGGTATCCTGACTCTGACCCCTGCAGAGGGGAGAGTCCCGCCGGAAGCAGCGCCAAAACATGATGAAAGAGGATAATAAGTGAATAACTAAGTCACTGGCCGAAGAACGGCTAAAGGGATGGGCAGTTCCACTGGGGAATTGAAAATTCAGTGAAACTCCTCCGCAAGGCACTTGTAAGTAGGGCCACGCAGAGGTTATCAGATCCATTACAGGGAGGTGTGAAATACACCTTAGAGACAATCCAAATGCTACTAAGAAGCTGATCATGGGGGTGACTAAGGTAGGAAATTCTCCTGGAGATTATTGGCAAATAGATTTCACCGGCTCACCCAGAAAAGAAGGATATCGATACATTTTGGCCTTGGTCGATACCTTCCCTGGATGGCCTGAAGCTGGAAAGCTTGTTGAACCAACAAGGTGGGGGACGTAGCCCAAATCCTGTTACAAGAAATTATTCCCCTCTTTGGTATGCCTTCAGGAGTGCCATCAGACCATGGGTCCCACGTTATCGCTGGAACCGTAAAAGAGTTGAGTAAAAATTTGTTCCTAACCTGGGATTACCGCACTCCATACAGACCGGAATCTAGCGGTCAAGTGGAGCGGGTGAACTACGCCCTTCAGCAACAGCTAGGAAAAAAATGTCAGGAAACACCTATGACTTGGGTTCAGGCACTACCTCTGGCGTCACTGAGAATCAGGTTCCAGCCTCGAGGGAAGGGCGATTTGAGCCCATACAAGCTGTCGCATGGATCGCCCCATCAGGCTGCACATATACCCTCTGATACCCATCTAACGGGGCAATGAAACGGGAAAACTCAGCTAGTTTCTTTAGGGAATATTTATTTTTAGGGAGTATTTTGCAGGAATTTCAGAAGTACGCGACGGCGCGTAGATCCTTGGAACTCGACACACGGCTCATCCCCTCCAGCCCGGAGACCGGCTGCGTATCGAGTGGTGGAATGCAGAACCTCTAAGGGGAAAGGGGAAAGGACCATATCGCATCCTTTTAACAACCTCTACAGCCGTCGAGAGTTGGGGCAAAGGACCCTGGATACATTATTCAAGCATGAAACGAGCCCCTTCATGACGGACGGCAGAACAGCTGGCCCCTCTCCAACTTAAAGAAACGGCATTAATGAATCGATGGGACAGCAGAAAAGGCCAGAAAAATTGTTAAATCAATAGCTATAGGCATTTGTAGCGTGGTACAGTGTTTCCCACTGAAGCAGTTAGGAGGAAGTTGCTGTTCATCCTCCTACTGAGCAGCATAAGCCTAAGCGAAACACAGGAGAATGTGATCGCAAAACTGGTGCGAGAGCTGGGAAGAATGAGAAACCCGAGCGGCATCGGTGCTTGCGTTCCTGTACCTCCGTCTGTGGGAGACCCAGCACCTCGGGGCCTTCTCCCAGTTGATGACAGTTATTTAGAATGGGTAGGTCACGTCACCGGCAAGGCCCACAAAGCTGGGGCGTCCCATTTTCCTGGCAAAAAGGGCCGGTGTCGACAGCGAGGAGGCGAGGGACTTCACGCTCCATTGACCAGAGGGAATAGAACTCTGTTTTCACCAGGAACTGGTGAGTGCCCCCTCAATTCACCAGCCCTAGGTTTAGGATTTGCTTCCGGAAGCCTGGATGCAGTGCCACCTAACATTCCGTATAGGAAAGGCTACCCAGTGAAGTACAACTAGCCGGCAGAATGTGAAGACTTGAAGAGGTCCCCAAAACCATGGTCTAAACGAATTGAAGGGCAATGGAACTGCACCTCGCGTGTTTGAAGGCGTCCTTGACGGGGACATCAAAACACGTGGAATCTGACCCTGTCGAAACGGAACTGCACGAAGGTTGTTGATGGAAGAAAATGAGGATTTTGAAAGAGGGATTCTGGATAATGAATACCTGTAGGCAAAATCAAAATCAGGGAAAATCTTGTTCCCTAGGCCTCTCTGCTCCGAGCCTCTTGGTACGGGCAAGTGGAGATGGATACTAGACAGCGAGACTAGAGCTTGCAAAAATAACTCGACCAGTCACTCTAGGTGGACTGACCTTATTCCCCACCATGGAGACAGAAACCAATTGAATGTAAACATTGGGGAAAAACTAAAAGAGCTCAAAATGCAGAAGAGCCCTGGCATGGACCCCCCACTTTGGAACTGGCAAACTGGGGTCTTGGCAGCTTTATTCTAGCTGGCTTAATGGCACTAGAGGATGGATAGTTGCTAGAACATGGAACACGGCAAAGGGAAACACTAGCTAAAGCAGCGGAAAAGGGATTCAAACTGATGGGTGAACAAGTACAAGCAAATAGCAAGTGTGCTTTACAGAATCGGCTGGTGTTAGCTTTAGTACCGGCTGAAGCACATGGAGTATGCGGGTACGTAAAACTAGATGTTGCTCACATGTCCCAAATGCTACCGAGGATCTCCAGAAACAACTGGATGAGATGCAAAGGGCTGCTTCAAGAGTTAGGCGGGCGGTCAATAACCGGGCGCCTAGCGAATCCCTTACAAACTATCCTTGTTACAACTACCGTTGTCGCAGTGTTGTTGACGACACGTAGCTGTATCAAATGGAACCTCCCCGGAAATCTATGTTGCAACGCGAGCAAATGTTATAACTATCCCATCTAAATGAGGCTTTTGATTTTGGAAAGATTCAAAGCCTCCAGAAAAAAAAAATAAAAGGGCGTGGGGGTGGTATTGAATGATGCCACCACATAGATAGGGCTCTATACACATTTGTGGCGCACTGTTCTGTCAAGGGGGGGTTGCTGGCTGAGCAAAGGGACAAGACGACCACGCTCTGCTGCAGTGAGTGGCTGTAAGTTACAGAAACCGGGCCACAACGCTGAGGCCGAGCTGACTCTCTAAAGCTGTTGGAAGCGACAAAGGAAGGGGCTTCTAATCGAGGGAGGCAGCCTTGGGAAGGGGGGAGCCAGGAAGGGACGGGGAAAAGAACTCGGTTGTCCAAGTTACGCAGGAAGAAGCCTCCGAGTGAGGGAGCTCTGGCCCCGAGGGGAGAGCAGCCGATAAGGCCTTGCAACCCACAGAAAGTTGGTCGAAAGTAGGGCGAAGGTGACTGTGGCAGTGGGAGATCGCGACCTGGGACTCACATGGCCCCCGAGAGAGGGCAGCCCCCGCCTGGGGAGATGCGCCCTCAATAAAAACCTTCAGTAGCGCTACCTGAGGGTGCGCACTAGTTTGCACGACTAGTGAGAAACTTGTGAGCAGTCCTGTGCGTGAATGGAAAGGAATGTGTAATGCACGCTGAATGTGCAAGTGCTCTGCGTGTAGAATGTGTACCCTCGAGCAACCTGGTGAGCGTGTTAGAGGGAAACATTGCCCCGTGCTGCCAGTGCTGTAACGAAGAATGCCTGCCTTCTAAAACTTCAAATCCAGTCTTAGAGGGTTTTTCTCCGTCACCGACTTTACAGTATCACATAAAGTGGGCAACTGCTGCCAGGGCTCGGGCACGCGCACAGGGAGCAGCCTTTCCTGATGGTCAGAGGGACCCTCCTGCGTTCCAGGGTGTGCCCATGGCCTCTGGGCCGGGCACTGGGCGGGCACCACTGTGAAGAGCCTGGGCACGGCTGAGGGGCAGGGGCAGGATCTGGGGGTCTCCCCTGCCCTCCCCCCATCTCCAGCTCAGCGTGGGCTTCTCCACCCAGCAGCATGCCGGGGGCGAAACGGGCCCTGGATGCCAGGGCCACTTGTGTTCCCCAGGCATAAGTCTCGTTTCCCCCGGCTGTCTTTCGGGGTCAGTAGAGGCCAATGTTCTAGACGGGCACGTGGTCGGGGTACCGATGGCGCAGTGTCAACCGCCGTTCTGTGCACACGCAGGTGCGAGTACATCTTCCCACCTGAACATGCCCAGAAGGGGCCCGGAGGGGCTGCATATTGAACGGTGGAGGGTGCTGATGGGTCGTAGGTTTTTTCTTTTCCTTCCCACACAAAATTCCACTGTGCTTCGTGGGTAGGTGAAAGTCTACACTTCAACGCTGTTTCTCGATGGGTAGTTTTTCCATAACACGTGGGATCTCCAGGTTTAACCCTGGTGCCGGAAAACTCCAACAAGTACACATATGCTGAATATGGGTTTGCAGCTCTGGGGCACAGCACGTTTCCTTTGGGTCCCATGACAATGTTTTGCAGCTCATTGTTCGTGAACAATTTCTTAGGGGAGCATTCTCACGGGCAAGGGGATTTATTTCCCATGTATCAACTCTGTTCCCTACACCGGACAAAAAACTATTGAAGGGACCAAGCCCATACCCCATTTGTTACGAATCTCAAAAGGCCAAACCAGGGATAATGGGACGTTGCATTCGTGGTATATGGGCTCACCGTGGGGTCTCGATACAAACCGGATCCCGCCTTTCCAAGGGGTCCGGGTCCCCTGCTCAACGGGCAGCTGGTTGAGGTGCCCACCAGGCCCCTCTCTGCCAAGCTGCTTTCCAGCCAGGTGGCCCTAGCCTGTGCTGGTGCCGGGGCTTGTTCCTCCCCAGGGGCAGGACTCGGCACTTGTTGCACCCAGTGAGGTTCCTGCCAGCCCCTTTCTCCAGCCCAGCCTGGTCCTCCAAAGGCAGCGCAACCACTGGGGTGCCAGACACGACCACCCCCCATTTTGTGGGTGCCAGCAGTGCCCAGTGCCAGCCCGTCCCCACTGGGGCTGGGCACTGACGGTGTCGCAGCCCCAGCTGTGGGATGGATGGACGAGCCACAGCACCAGGGATAGAGAAAACATTTCTTTTTTAATATTTCAGAGGGGGGGAGCTTCCCAGGCAGTTCCCAGCCCTGCACTCCCCCAGCTGCTCACTGGCAGGGGATCGTGCTCCTCTACTGCAACTAGCGCTGCCACGGCGGGGTCTTGCAGAAGCAGATGCAGCATGGTCACCACAGGCGTCTCCACCAGTCCTTTAGGCAGCTCCCCGTGGGCACCTGCTGCTGGGGACTGGGCTCTGCCGGGGTGCTCCTGCCCACGGAGATGGTGTTGTCCTGGCCACTGGTGCTGCTTCTGCCTGGCCCTGTGGGGCAGCTCTTGTTAACTTCCTTTGGGCTCCTCCTGCCCGCTTGTACAGGGCTGCTTCTGCCTGGCCCTGTGGGGCAGCTCTTGTTAACTTCCTTTGGGCTCCTCCTGCACGCTTGTACAGGTCTGCTTCTGCCTGGTCGCGTCTCCTTATGTTTGTCCTTGTCCCCATCTGCAGCATTGTCCTTGTCTGCATCCGCCCCCGGCAGCTCCACTCTAAGGCCCCTCTTGCGTGACACTCTGGCTCTCAGCAGCCCTGGATGGGGCTGTTCCTCTTCCCTGGTGAGCAGGGGGGAAGGAACCCTGGGGAGGGCCCCAGCCCTTTCCGCCCCTCGCCACTTGGCTGTCAGCATCTGCAGAAACCTTTCGTACTGCTCGATGTTTTTGAGGGTGTCCTGCATGATGCACATGAACTCCTCAGCGTGGTTCTCTGTGACCATGGCCGAGGGGCTGCCAGGGGGTGGCTCCACATCGATGGGGCAGCTTCTGCCTGGTCGCGTCTCCTTATGTTTGTCCTTGTCCCCATCTGCAGCATTGTCCTTGTCTGCATCTGCCCCCGGTAGCTTCACTCTAAGGCCCCTCTTGCGCGACACTCTGGCTCTCAGCAGCCCTGGCTGGGGCTGTTCCTCTTCCCTGGTGAGCAGGGGGGAAGGAACCCTGGGGAGGGCCCCAGCACAGGCCGCCTTTTGACACATGGCTGTCAGCCTCTGCAGAAACCTTTCGTACTTCTCGGTCACTTTGAGGGTGTCCTGCGTGATGCACATTAACTCCTCAGTGCGGTTCTTTGTGACTATGGCTGAGGGGCTGCCTGGGGGTGGCTCCACATCGATGGAGCTGCTTCTGCCTGGTCGCGTCTCCTTCTGTTTGTCCTTGTTCCCATCTGCAGCATTGTCAGTATCTGTGTCCGACTGCGGCAGCTCCACTCTAAGGCCCCTCTTGCGCGACACTCTGGCTCTCAGCAGCCCTGGCTGGGGCTGTTCCTCTTCCCTGGTGAGCAGGGGGGAAGGAACCCTGGGGAGGGCCCCAGCACAGGCCGCCCCTTGACACTTGGCTATCTGCATCCGCAGAAACTTCTTGCACTGCTTGGTCATTTTGAGGGCGTCCTGGACCATGCGGATGAGCTCTTCAGCGAGGTTCCCTGTGACCATGGCCGAGGGGCTGCCAGGGGGTGGCTCCACATCGATGGGGCTCTGCGCCCTGTCCCTGCCATCCGTGGGGAACTCCTTGAGCTTTGGCCCCTCTGGCAGCTCCAGTGGGATGTTGAAGCCAGTTGGGAGCCCTGGCTGCCCCGCCAGCATGCAGATGGTTTTCAAAGAATACTGAGGTCCCAAGATGTTCATCGATGCTGGCTCTGCTGTTGCAGCCGGCCAGGGCTCTGGGAAGGAGCAGGGGGAGTTCAGTGAAGAGGAGCTGCTCCGGGACAGGGAGTGCGGCACGGTCTCTGGGGAGCAGTGCTCCACGCTTGACGCTTCCAGGCTTGCCCTGCAGAGGGGGAGAGGGAAGAGACCCCCGCTGCACCCGGCCCCTCCGGCAGGACTCACGGGCAGCACACCCTCCTTGGCCGGCAGGCAGCGCTGCCCAGCGTGGGCAGGGGCAGGGCATGGGCTGAGGGTCTGGGGCAGGACCTGTGGGTGTCCCCTGCGCTTACCCCATCTCCACAGTTGGTGTGGGCTTCTCTGCTGCTCCATGTGCCTGGGGAGAAGCTGCCAAGAGAGGAGATGGTGTGAGTGGCCAGCAGCCCAGAGCCCCAGGCCAGGCCTTCTGCAGGGTGTCACCCGTTTCCAGGTCAATTGGGGCCGGAGCCACTCACCGCTCTCCTCCTCGAACCGGGCTCTTGTCGTGCTCGTCTGAGGCTTTGTCTTCTTCCTACGCCCCTGCAGGACCCCAGCAGCTGGGTGAGGAGACGGAAACAGCTCCCGGCCCCACACCTTAACCTCCCACCCTACCCCTCCCTGCACTGAGGGGCAGTGCAGTGCAACTGTCACCTACCCGGAGTCGCCTGAACTGCAGTATGGCCGAGACCAGGCTGAGCTGCAGCACGAGCATCATGACGTGGAGCATGTCAGACAGCGTGGGGATGTCGTGATGCCCCATGGCGCTGGCTGTGGTGTGGCCACGGTGCTCCGAGTTGTCAGCACAGACCCACGGTGCAGATCCCCAGTGACCTACTGGGTCCCCAGTGAGAGGACACCCAGCACTGCTGGAGTGTGGCAGAGGCTGCAGTCTGCAGCCCGCCCAGACGGTGCCAGACGGCCCACTGCCTTCCCCGTGGGGCGCGCACCCCCCTTTTATAGTACGGGAGGCAGCCGCCCCCGCCCCCCTTTGTGACATCACTGGGGCAGTCACAGCCCCCCTTTGTGAAAATTCCTGGGGCAGCCAGAGCCCCCCTTTCCCTTTGTGGCACTGGACAACCCCTGTGACCCGTTGCGACGGAGGGAAGACACAGTCACTCAGTATGAGTGATCAGCAGACTTCGTTTATTGCCTCTTACAGTCACCTTTTATGCCTTCTTATAATTAGCTCATACATATTACAAAAGTTAAGCTCATTATTGGTTAGTTGCCTAAATACCAAGCCCGCCCCTTGTTTCTCTTCTGTAGTTATGTGTTCCCACCTGCAACGTTCTTTTCCCACCGAAATCTTCCTGTTATTGTGTAACAAGGACAGCCAAAGACAGTGTATTTTTGCTTTACTTCAGATCAGCTGAGAGCCATGTGCATTTTTGTCCAGCCAGCTGGACTATGTCTATGTGACCCTTTTCAGCTAGGCAGTTATCCACAATTCCCCCGTTTTTATTTTGGGCGACATAGGCTTGGTTGACCATTTTCAATAACAGCTTTTAAACACAGGAAAATACACAGCCAACTTATAAAATCTCAGTTCAGAAGTATAATTCCTGAAATACTTGAAAAATAAAGTTAGCTTGAAGCTTTAATTTAGATGCTCTTTCTGTTCCAGTAATATAAAAAGTTTAGAAAATTCAAGGGTAATTTTAAAGTTCTGAACATGGACTAATGCAAGCTCAAAACCCAAAAAGAAACCAAACTGATGTTTGACTAGGAATATTTGCAAATATTTTAGTGGAAAATCCCCGACCATTAACAATTTTCTGTCCAAATAACAACTGCCCTTATGCAACCAACCAGTCCATACATTTTCTGAAGAATACCTCACTGATATCAAAGAATTAACAAAGGGGAAAAATTAGTTCTAAGCTATATACATTCATAAGTGGATTTTTCAATAGTTACATACAGATTTACACACTAAGCCATAATGGCTTGTAGGTGATACACACAAGAAGAGTACGTTGCTTATCTGTCTGAATGTCTATGCTAAATTTGACAACTGTGCCACAAGCCAAGCCTACATGGATGCTGTGTGTTATGCACGTTCCTTAACAAACAGAAGTATAATAGACAAATTCCCAAGATCTAGTCCCCAACCTAATTATATTATTTTGTAGCCAATTAAGGAAAATAACACAAATGTGCATATCTACATGTGCACACACCTTTTAGTTCAGAACCAATCCGTGATAAAAGGCCTTAGCCTTATGGCATCATCGAATCTTAACGAGTACAGTAATTAAAAATGCAGTCTTACTGTAAGTGCGATTTATGCTGACATTCCCTCAAATGCTACACGTGAGTATTTCTCACTCAACTGCCTCAAGTTAAAATAGTAGTGTTTGTTAATATGTATTAAAAAATCATTAATTCTCTACAATAGCAGTTGACTTACATAACACTATGTAAGCAAAAGAGGCCTAAGATGGGTCTTCTGAATACTAACAATTTATTTTAGACTGTCTAAACTCAGGTCTTCAAAGATTTCACTCTGCCAGACGTAGAAACACTGTTGCACTCCAGTTGTGATATCCCTTTTCCCAAGTTGTCACATGCACATCTCGCTCAAGCAGCATTATTGTTAAAGTTTCTCTCTGCTACATAAAAGCATATTGCACTTGTAGATACAAAAGACAGCACCCTTACTTAGATCATTACCTTATTACCTCATAACTCTTAGTATACCTTATATCTCTGATTTCATCACTTCAAAAATTCACCAGAAGCAGATAAAACCACAGCATCAGACTAAACTACACCTTAACTGCTGATTCAAATAAAGGCATTCTCTTCAGATATGCCTAATACTTACAAATAATTTTGGCTGGTTTTGATCAAAAAACCTATTATTACAATAATGATCAAAAATAATAATCCCGTTTGCAAAATGCCTTTAAGCCAGCCTCCTAGTCCCAACCAATTTCCACATTCAGAATACAGCATAAATACAGAATACAGAATAAATTATCTCCATCAAGGCAAAAAGGCTTCTCGTTAAACACAGAGATGTTTGCTAGTTCAAGGCAGAAACCCATTTCTTGTAGGGGACATCTGAAGCACTTTTTTTTTTTTTTTTTTTTTTTTGGTGGGTTTGTAATCAAGTCCGTATTTTTCCTTGAGGAGCTTAAGCTGTTCCTCTTGTTTCAGGAGTGTTTCCAACTCTGATTTGTCCAATAGGTCCGTATTTCCCAAACATATCATACATTTCCTCCGCCGTGATTTTATACGGCAGGTTCCGAATATAAAGGATCCGATGGATCTCTGGGGGCAGCCGGATCTTAGCTCGCTTGGCCGCTTGCATCGCCATGGCGCCGATCGGAGCGGGGGGGGGTGCCGCCTTGGAGAGAAACCGCGGCCGGGAAGGGGCCTGCCGGGCCGCACACCGCCGCTCGCTGCTGCCGCGGGGGTCCCGGATGCTATCCCATACGCTAATAACCCGGGTAATTCCTTTTTACAATCTATGTCCTGAACGCTCCGCTTTTCTAAAAAGCATATGAACGAACCGTACGTCGCTTGTCTCTCCATACCGTCGTCAGCGCTGTTGCAGCCTTTGCGAGACTTCGGCGACGCGTGGCCGGCGGGACCCTCTGTAGGTGCTCCCGGGCGCGGGGACTGTGCCCTTCCACCTCCTGCGCTGCTTTCAGGACCGGTACCCGAATCTCCGTCAAACCGTGGCTCGCAGGTTCAGCCCTCTCTAGGGTCCCTGTTCGGGCGCCATTTGTCGCGACGGAGGGAAGACACAGTCGCTCAATATGAGTGATCAGCAGACTTCGTTTATTGTCTCTTACAGTCACCTTTTATGCCTTCTTATAATTAGCTCATACATATTACAAAAGTTAAGCTCATTATTGGTTAGTTGCCTAAATACCAAGCCCGCCCCTTGTTTCTCTTCTGTGACGTGCGGAATTAGACTCTATAACTCGAAAGTTATAAAGTAGGTATGTTTATTGCGCGCAGATGCACGGGGGATCGCTCCTCCACAAGCGTGCATACCCGAAGTGACGAACCATCTCACATTTATACAATGAACAAATGAATATTCAATTAACGCCTATACATATTCGTTACCTAAACCCCGCTTCGTATGTTAATTAGCTTATCAGTCCCTTTCCTGGAATGTGGTGGTCTTGCAGGTTTGTAGGTGATTCATGTTCTTGTGACCATCCGATCTTCTTCAGGTGATTCATGTCCTTGTGACCACCCAATCTTCTCCAGCAAGGAGACTTAGCACTCCCTCCCTCTAGATAGCATTTGAATGTCTCTCATCTTTTCTCATTCTCTTTTAAATAGCCCCTTTGTTAGAGGAAGAGGGGCAGGCGTCTCCTCAAAACTGTAGTTGTCACCGCACCCATGACTAGTCACCATACCCACATTCCTTAAGCAGACACATACAATCACAATCCATGTCCATTATCCCCATTTCGCACTATTTCTCCATATCAATCCCCCCTTTTCTATTAAATTAAGTAAATTCTTTTACTTAAGCAGTCTTCCCGAATGATATAAAGCATCATACATAAGTGTTACCCTTTTAAACATTCTCCAAACCCACAAATATAACATAATGGTTAGTATTAAGGAAATTCCTAAACTGATCAATAAGATCACAATGGGGTGTACCATAGTGTTAAGAATTCCTGTTGCAGAAGGTGACCAGCCAAAGAGAGTATCCCACCAATTATGGTTTCCATCCTGTTCTACCTTTTTAAAACTTTCTTGATCCCCTCTACATCATGATGGATCATAAGAAGAGTTTTGTGTCCCTTTTCTTTGGTTTCTTCCAGTATACGTTGTAAATCTGCATGTTTTAATAGTTCTTTTATACAGTCCTATGGGGGTAGGAATTATTATCTGTGATAGGGTAAAGTTGGATTTTAAGAATTGATGAGACACTACTGGGGCTGAGTAACTAAAATTGCATCCTGCGATAGTAGTAAAATTACAAATACAATAATTTGAATACTGTGCAGTCTCCTTTACCTCCCCATCTATGGTTATTGTGTTACACTTAGTTCTCAAACACGCACATCCCTTCCCTGCATATATAATTACTGTTTTCAAGTTTGCATTTGGTCGGGCCTCGAAATGACATATTTTCTGATCTGTATCTAAACAAGTATCCTGAGCCATTATAGTATTGCTTTCACAGAGGAAGCCCTGCTGTTCTCGCATAATACAAGATTCTAAATCTACTGTTTGCCACTTGTCGCCTATCTTTCTGGCCCATGTTCTATGTTCAAAAGGGTATAGGAGCACCCCATTACGGTTAATTCCAAGGGCTACAATGGGGTGTAGGGTAATTATTACTGCATTATGTATGGTTAACACAAAAGCTGTGATGGTGTGTGTGTTGGGGTCGTAGGTAAAGTTCACCATATTCCACCATGACTGGAGTTTTCTTTCTACCTCCGTAGCATTGTCCCAAACCATCTTTTGAATTTCTGTAGGAAATATGCCTTCCTCTCCTTCTCTTATTATGGATGCAGCTATTGATTGCATCCACATTTGGGCTTGGATACAACTTAGAGCCAGGGCGACGTCATCCTGTAAACCACCTAACGCCTTAGTGATGAGCTGATGATCTTCCATGTTTATTTGTTCCCACCTGGGGAGTACCTTCGATATCAACCATTGATGTGCCCCTAATGCCAATAATGAAGATTTTAGTGGTTGTTGTAGTTTTGATAGATCGGCCGTGGTGGCAGCTAGTTTATTCATTATCACCTCTGAGTCTATGGAATTTAATACTCCGAGTCCTGTTCCCAACATTCCAGTTACATCTCTCACTATTCTGTTTCGATAAATATTTCCCCTTTTTCTTAACCAAGTTGTCCATCCCTCATAAGAGGTTCGTAAGAAGGGGGAACAGGATGGCTTAACATCAGAAACATTGACTTGTATTTTTAACTCTATTCTTTTAAGAGACCATTCTGGGTTAAACAACATTTGTTGCTGACCTGTATTTCTGATTACATATGGTCCAATTGTATAAATTTTTGGATCTGGTTTAGTTAATTTAAGATCAAGCGTTAATGGGGTTGTTGTAACTGTGGTGGTGGTAGGAACAGTGGTTAGCATGATTGTTATTTTGATCTTATAAGTCAGAGTTGTTCTTGGGGATTCCTTTCCTAGGCATATTATAAAGATGGGCTTGGTTAAGGTAAAATTGTGCCAACATTCCCGTGAATTAAAGCACATGGTTGTATTTAGAAGGGTAAATTCCTTATCTACCTTTCTGACATTAATCACGGTGTCTCCCGAAATCTTGGTGTTATCCTTTTCATTATATGTTTGACACCCTACTTTTATCCTATCTCCTAATTTTCCCCATAATCGGTCGACTTTGTGTACATCCTCCCGATCCCATTGATTCCTTTGGTACACCTCATTTTCAGAAAAAAACACCATAGCTAGTTTCGTCTTTGAGTCCACCTTTCCCATTATTCCAGTGTGTTTTTTCTGGGCATGATTCCAAGGCCAATTATCAGGCTCTTGGTTGTAGGCAAGAGAGAGGGTACCAAAAAACACAAATGGTTTAAACCCACTATTGATCATTTTAAGAATCTAAATGTTCCTCATATATACATATAAAATCTGTTTTGATCAAAAATATCTTTGTTTGAGTTGGGGCTTACTGATAACAAGTTGGGCAAGACTGGCCACTGGCTCAGTCCCAGACTCTTTTGTTCTATATTGTTTGTTGTGGTGCCCTTCCCATCTGGTGGATCCGCAACCGCTCAGGTTCACTTACTTGCCACCCACATTGTTCCCATTTGTCCGAGTAAATTTGAGTTTCAGTTCTTTTTTATCTGGGGTTACTTTCCAGGAAGTTGCAGGGGCTTTCTTAATCCGGGTATGGTGAATCCAAGAATTCTGTCCCTCAACCTTGATTGCAGTGTAGGTGGTGAGTAGGACTTGAAAAGGTCCGGCCCACTGTGGTTCCAGGGTTTTATCTGCAAAACACTTAACGTATACATAGTCTCCTGGTTGTATATCGTGACCAGGTCCATCCAGACCCCTACTGCGTGTTCCCATCACAAGCTTCTCAATTCTTATTGTTTGTTTAGTGCCACCATATAGGAAGTCATTGTTTCTTCACCAACCTGTGAAGACATCCCCTTTTGTACCCCATAGGGTCGTCCATATAAAATTTCAAATGGGCTAAGCCCCTCTTTTGCTCTCGGTCTAGTTCGAATTCGTGTAAGAGCTAGTGGCAAAGACTGGGGCCAAGTTAGATTTGTTTCTTGACCTAACTTGACAATCTGTTGTTTGATTAGATGATTCATCTTTTCCACCTGGCCACTCGATTGTGGTCGGTATGGGGTATGTAATTGCCAATCTATTCCTAGATGGTGGCTGATCTGTTGCACTATTCTGGACACAAAATGTGGTCCTCTATCCGAGGACATTACCGCTGGGACTCCAAACCTAGGTATTATCTCTTGGAGTAGTATTTTGGTCACTTCCCGGGCTTTAGCAGTTCTGCACGGGAAGGCTTCTGGCCAACCTGAAAAGGTATCTGTTAGTACCAATATCGATACCCCCCTTTTCTAGGAAGTTCCGAGAAATCGATCTGCCAATGTTGCCCAGGAACATTTCCTCTCCCAATTTTTCCCAACTTTGGCCCCTTGGTAATCTTAGGATTAGTCTGGAGACAAAGATCACATTGTTGGGTTACTTGTCTAATAGTAGTATACAAATTTCGTGCTATTATGTTTTTAGTGAGATCCTTATATAGAGCTTCTGCCCCCCAGTGCCTTTTTCTATGTTCTTCCCTGACTACTGACCATACCATGTAGGAAGGAATCACTATTCTCCCCTGTGAGATTATAGCCCACCCTTCCTCATTATATGATCCCTTTAGGTCAGAAATCAGTTTGCGATCTTCTTTAGTATAGTCTGGTTTACCTTCTAGAGATATTTGTCCATCGGGTATTAGCGCACCCTCTACCTTGATTGCTTTTCTGGCTGCCTGTTTTGCTTCCCTGTCCGCCAGTTCATTTCCTCTTTCCAATTCTGTGCTCACTTTCTGGTGTGCCTTAATGTGCATAATTGCCACCCTTTCAGGAAGCTGGACCGCATTTAGGAGTTTCAAAATTTCTTCCGCATGTTTGATGATTTTTCCTTGGGAGTTTAACAGTCCCCTTTCTTTCCATATTGCTCCATGAGCATGTACCACTCCAAAGGCATATTCAGAATCAGTCCAAATATTTATAGGTTTTCCCCGAGCTCTCTCCAGAGCTCGAGTAAGGGCTATGATTTCAGCCTTCTGTGCCGAAGTGTCAGCCGGTAGCGGCCCCGATTCTATCACTCCTTCAGAGGTTGTAACAGCATATCCGGAATGTCGCTTTCCATTCAGCATATAGCTGCTCCCATCCGTGAACCAATGTTCAGCTCCATTAATAGGAACATCCTTGAGATCTGTCCGACTAGAATAAGTGGCTTCGATTGTTTCTAGACAGTCATGATGGACTGATTCTCCAATATTCCCATTAAGAAATGAGGCCGGATTGACGATGTTTGTAGTCACGATCTCAACATCATCTTGTTCCACCATTATGGCCTGGTATTTTAGGAATCTCTGTGGGGAGAGCCAATGCCCCCCTTTTGTTTCAAGGACTGCAGACACTGTGTGGGATACTAAGACAGTCATTTTCTGGCCCAGGGTAAACTTCCGGGCCTCTTGGATGTTTAGGATGACGGCTGCTACTGCTCTCAGGCAACCAGGCCACCCTTTTGCAGTGGCATCCAGCTGTTTAGAGAAGTATGCCACTGCCCGTCTGTATGGTCCCAAATCTTGTGCCAGTATTCCTAATGCCATTCCCTGTTTCTCATGGGAAAATAGGAAAAATGGCTTACTCACATCAGGAAGTCCTAGTGCTGGTGCCGACATCAAGGCTTTCTTCAGTTCATGGAAAGCTCTGTCTGATTCAGCATCCCACTGAAGATCCTTCTGATTAGCTGCTATCAGGGAATATAATGGTTTAACAAGCAAGCCATAATTACATATCCAAAGCCGGCACCATCCTGTCATTCCCAGAAATGTCTGCAGTTCCTTTACAGTTCGTGGTCGGGGGGCTTGGCATATGGCTTCTTTTCGGGCCTTCCCCAGGACCCGTTGTCCGGCACTGATCTCGTACCCCAGGTATGTGACCTGTTGTAACACCACCTGTGCCTTCTTCTTAGAAACTCGATATCCTTGTAGTCCCAGAAAGTTCAGCAGACTCACAGTCCAAATAATACAAGATTCTTCGGTTCTGGTTGCAATAAGAAGATCGTCTACATATTGTAACACTTTCCCTTCTTCTGACGGTGGTTCCCATAACTCCAAATCCTTTGCTAATTGGTTTCCAAAAATTGTGGGGCTATTTTTAAACCCCTGTGGCAACACCGTCCATGTGAGCTGGGTCTTTCGACCGCTTCTGGGATTTTCCCATTCAAAAGCAAAAGTTCTTTGGCTGGCTTCATGGAGAGGGAGGCAAAAGAAGGCATCTTTTAAGTCTAAAACTGTGAACCAAGCTAGGTCAGGTGTCAGGGTGGTTAGTAAGGTATAGGGGTTAGCTACTACAGGATACAGATCCTCTGTTATTTTGTTAATGGCCCTTAAATCTTGAACTATCCTATAAGACCCATCAGGTTTTTTAACTGGGAGGATAGGTGTGTTAAATTCTGACTCACATTCTTTTAGTAGTTTTAGTTCTATGAATCGCTCTATGTTTGGACAAATTCCTTCCCTATCTTCCCTTTTCAGTGGGTATTGTTTAATTCTTACCGCACTCTGTCCTTCCTTTAATTTTACTATTACAGGTGATGCATTCTTGGCACGTCCCGGTATGTCAATTGCCCATACTCCGGGATATACCTGATCAATAATTCTGGTATCAATTTCCCTTTTTGTAGGAGTATTGGCCAGAGATAGGCTCATAACCTGTATGTATTGATGATTATTTACCTCCAGAGTAACTTCCCCTTTTTTAAATTTGATTGTTGCCTCCAATTGTTCTAATAAGTCCCTACCAAGAAGGGCCTTTGGGGAATTTGGCATAAATAGGAATTTATGGATCCCCATCTGTTTTCCAACTTATATTTTAAAGGTTTACAAAAATAAGCCTTTTCAGTTTGGCCAGCTGCACCTTTTACTGAAACATAATCATTTCCCAAAGGCATTAAAGCCTGGTTCAAAACTGAATAGGTGGCTCCTGTGTCTATTAAAAATTCCACCTCCTCCTGTTCTTCTCCTAATTTTAATTTTATTAATGGGTCGGCTAGTCAATTTTCTTCTTCCCTGTGAGCTATTGTTTTCCCTTGATTATTGCGCCATTTAGTGTTTTCTTGATGTCTGCGTTCAGGGCATTCGTTTTTCCAGTGTCCTGTCCTTTTGCATATTGCACACTGATTCCTACCCAGGGGTGTCAGCCCACGCCTTGATTTAACTTTAGATTTTTGATTCTCATTTTCTCTTACTACTGCTAATATTTTCTTTTGGTCCTGCTTGTAACCTTCTTCTCGATTACTAAATATTCTCCATGCTTCCTCTACTAATTTTTCCAAGTCTCTATTTTCAGGAGGTCTCAATTTTTGCAACTTGCGCCTAATATCCCCCTGTGATTGTCCTAAAAAGAGGGATATTAGCTGCTGTGCGCCTACCTCCGAATTTGGGTCCAGAGACGTGTGCCGGCGCATTGCATCTCTTATTCTGTCTAAGAATTCTGAAGGTGTTTCAGAAGGACCCTGTCTAACCTCATATAACGCTGCCCAATTTATTGTTCTAGGAATTGCTTTCTCCATTCCTCTGAATATCCATTCCTGGTACGCCTGTAATCTTCCCATTTCAGCGGCTCGGTTTGGGTCCCATTCCGGGTCCAACAAAGGAAACCGTTCTCTATAATTATCTCCCTTTATATTATAATGTTCCTTTGCGAGATCCCCCGCTGTTTTTATGACTAATTGTTTTTCAGTTTCAGTCAAACAATCTAATAATAATTGTATATCACTCCAGTCAGGATTGTGCTGTTTTATTAGAAATTTAAAATTCTGTGCCGTCTTTATCGGATCATTACGGTATTCTCGGGCAGCCTCTTTCCATTCTCTCAGATCAGCGCCCGTGAACGGAACTTTTATTTTCATTGTTCCTCCGTCCGGATTTACGGCTTCTCGGAGGGGTGCCTGTAAAATAGACTTCTATCTGGTGCGTGAAGACACCGGACTATTTGGAGCTGTAATGGCAGTTTTTGTGTTTCCTTGTGTGGCACCGGGTGTTTGGCTTTCTTTATAAATAACTTGTGGAATTTCTTCCTCTTGTTCGCCTGGGGGTGGACTGGGAGCCCTGGCCGAACCTTGTCTCTCCACTCTATAAGGTGGATTAAATAAATCATTTAATTCGGGCTCTTGTTCTCCGTTTAATTTGATACACCTTTGTCCAATACTACATGCTGAGCAACATCTTTTCAACTTTCCTTTACGCTCCCTCCTGTCCTCTCTTTCTAGTGCTAGTACCATAGGATCCCGAGGGGGTACTAAGCCGCAGTCCTTTTGCCACTCAGGTTTGTCCCGGAGGACGAAGAACATGTCTGCATATGATACTTCATCCCATTTTCCCTCTCTCCTCAGAAACAACATTAATTGCAGGAGAGTGTTATAATCTAACGTTCCTCCCTCCTGAGGCCATTTCGCATCACTCTCCAATTTATACAAAGGCCACCACTGATTACAATATTTAACCAATTTCCTTCTGTTTTCGGTACCACCATGTCCTACAATATCACTCCAATGTTTTAATATACAACCCAAAGGCGATTTTTCACAGGGCTTACTACTTCCATTTCCCATTTTGCAATTTTAATTACTTTGTTTTTCTCCGGCCGCCTTAGCCACCCAAGGTCGGAAACGCGGATAGAGCTTCTTACTCGTTTTGCACTCAAACGCCTGTCTCAAGCACTCTTGCACTCACACTTAGTCAAAATAATTAAGCTATACACGGAAAATCAAAATGCGCATCTCAATCACACCATTCACACTCTCCGGGCAGCCCGCAGTCACACAAGCAGTATGTTATACGGTACCGTGCACTTATGTACAAACTCTTAGGAACACTAACAGTTCACAAAGTATGCATTTCAATGAACAATTGCCAAAAAGCAAACAACAAACAAAAAACAATTTTTCCTGGTCTTAAGCAGAGTGTTAAGTTTTCCGCTATTTGCCACAAATTACCAGAATATTAATATTTTTCAACATACATTTCATAACTCCGAGTTTTGAACATATAACAAGACAACACATAGAACAAACAAGACACAGAGCGCTATTTCAGTTGTTACATTCCAGGAATTCCCCAATTCTTAAGACAACCTAAAGGAAGTTTTTAGCTTCCTCTTTTTCCTACGCAAAAGTTTCCCTTTTGCTGTGAGGTCCCTCTTATTCCTGTGAGATTCCGCCTTATTCCGTCCCGCCCCCCGCTTTCCGTCACGAGGCCTCCGGGCTTTTAGGAATGGCAGTCACCTCGGGTTTGCTCGATCTGCCCTCAAGATTGCTAGCGGCCACCCCTTGGTCAGCAAACCCCCTCCCAAGGTACCTTTCCTCCTGGGGACTACGCTGCGCGCCGGACGTCCCCGTGCGTCTCACCAGCCGCCCCGTTACTAAACATACCGTTTTATCCGTGGATCCAGGGGTTTCTCTTCTGCTCCCGGGTGAACAGCTGAGAAGAGGAGGCTCCTCCGAGGAAATCTCCCGGGGCGCGCCTAGGAGCGTCCGCTCCGCAGCTGGTCCCTCAGCCGAGCAGAAATCCTCCTGGCTGGCTCGCCAAAACTGACGTGCGGAATTAGACTCTATAACTCGAAAGTTATAAAGTAGGTATGTTTATTGCGCGCAGATGCACGGGGGATCGCTCCTCCACAAGCGTGCATACCCGAAGTGACGAACCATCTCACATTTATACAATGAACAAATGAATATTCAATTAACGCCTATACATATTCGTTACCTAAACCCCGCTTCGTATGTTAATTAGCTTATCAGTCCCTTTCCTGGAATGTGGTGGTCTTGCAGGTTTGTAGGTGATTCATGTTCTTGTGACCATCCGATCTTCTTCAGGTGATTCATGTCCTTGTGACCACCCAATCTTCTCCAGCAAGGAGACTTAGCACTCCCTCCCTCTAGATAGCATTTGAATGTCTCTCATCTTTTCTCATTCTCTTTTAAATAGCCCCTTTGTTAGAGGAAGAGGGGCAGGCGTCTCCTCAAAACTGTAGTTGTCACCGCACCCATGACTAGTCACCATACCCACATTCCTTAAGCAGACACATACAATCACAATCCATGTCCATTATCCCCATTTCACACTATTTCTCTTCTGTAGTTATGTGTTCCCACCTGCAACGTTTTTTCCCACCGCGATCTTCCTGTTATTGTGTAACAAGGACAGCCAAAGACAGTGTATTTTTGCTTTACTTCAGATCAGCTGAGAGCCATGTGCATTTTTGTCCAGCCAGCTGGACTATGTCTATGTGACCCTTTTCAGCTAGCCAGTTATCCACACCTGTGACCTTCCCTGGGGATTTGCGAAGCTCACTCACTCTCCCCTTCCCCCGGTGAGGGTGGGCAGGGAGAGCAGGGAAGCGGCCTCTCCGCGTAAGCCGGGAGACGTTTGAGCAGTGGCAAGCCATGGCTGCCTGGGAAATGCCGGTGCTTGACTGCTCCCCTCTTACTGAAAAGTTGAAGGACTGTAAGGCGTGCCTTTCCTCACCAGGGATGGCACGGGGCCATGTTAGCTGGCACGATTCAAAAGCTGTAGCAGATAGAATGACACCACGTAGGAAGGAACGAGAAGCGTGACCAGGAAAAGCCACGGTGCGTGCTGTGTTGGGAGCCGCACGAGTGGCGGCCCAGAAGGAGAGGCGCCTGATTAAACAAACTAATGATGAAATGGTTAAACCCTTGCAAGAACATATAAAAACCCTGCAGAGCCAGCTAAGTGCTGAACGTAACAGCACTCAGCGACTCCACACGCTCTCTCAGATGCATTGGACGGAGAACAAACTTCACGGTCCGAATGAGAGGAAGGGGGACAAGAATCTCCTGATCAGACAGATCTTAATTCTGTTGTGGATAGTCTGCTGGGATTTACAAGACTGGCATGGCTGGCCGAGAAACAGGGCCCAAGACCTTTGTACTTGTCTAAGGAGTTGGAAATGGACCGAGAAATATTTTACCCCACTGGGGTTGGGCACTGACGGTGTCGCAGCCCCAGCTGTGGGATGGATGGACGAGCCACAGCACCAGGGATAGAGAAAACATTTCTTTTTTAATATTTCAGAGGGAGGGGAGCTTCCCAGGCAGTTCCCAGCCCTGCACTCCCCCAGCTGCTCACTGGCAGGGGATCGTGCTCCTCTACTGCAACTAGCGCTGCCACGGCGGGGTCTTGCAGAAGCAGATGCAGCATGGTCACCACAGGCGTCTCCACCAGTCCTCTAGGCAGCTCCCCGTGGGCACCTGCTGCTGGGGACTGGGCTCTGCCGGGGTGCTCCTGCCCACGGAGATGGTGTTGTCCTGGCCACTGGTGCTGCTTCTGCCTGGCCCTGTGGGGCAGCTCTTGTTAACTTCCTTTGGGCTCCTCCTGCACGCTTGTACAGGTCTGCTTCTGCCTGGTCGCGTCTCCTTATGTTTGTCCTTGTTCCCATCTGCAGCATTGTCAGTATCTGTGTCCGACTGCGGTAGCTTCACTCTAAGGCCCCTCTTGCGCGACACTCTGGGTCTCAGCAGCCGTGGCTGGGGCTGTTCCTCTTCCCTGGTGAGCAGGGGGGAAGGAACCCTGGGGAGGGCCCCAGCCCTTTCCGCCCCTCGCCACTTGGCTGTCAGCATCTGCAGAAACCTTTCGTACTGCTCGATGTTTTTGAGGGTGTCCTGCATGATGCACATGAACTCCTCAGTGTGGTTCTCTGTGACCATGGCCGAGGGGCTGCCAGGGGGTGGCTCCACATCGATGGGGCAGCTTCTGCCTGGTCGCGTCTCCTTATGTTTGTCCTTGTCCCCATCTGCAGCATTGTCCTTGTCTGCATCTGCCCCCGGTAGCTTCACTCTAAGGCCCCTCTTGCGCGACACTCTGGCTCTCAGCAGCCCTGGCTGGGGCTGTTCCTCTTCCCTGGTGAGCAGGGGGGAAGGAACCCTGGGGAGGGCCCCAGCACAGGTCGCCTTTTGACACATGGCTGTCAGCCTCTGCAGAAACCTTTCGTACTTCTCGGTCACTTTGAGGGTGTCATGCGTGATGCACATTAACTCCTCAGTGCGGTTCTTTGTGACTATGGCTGAGGGGCTGCCTGGGGGTGGCTCCACATCGATGGAGCTGCTTCTGCCTGGTCGCGTCTCCTTCTGTTTGTCCTTGTTCCCATCTGCAGCATTGTCAGTATCTGTGTCCGACTGCGGCAGCTCCACTCTAAGGCCCCTCTTGCGCGACACTCTGGCTCTCAGCAGCCCTGGCTGGGGCTGTTCCTCTTCCCTGGTGAGCAGGGGGGAAGGAACCCTGGGGAGGGCCCCAGCACAGGCCGCCCCTTGACACTTGGCTATCTGCATCCGCAGAAACTTCTTGCACTGCTTGGTCATTTTGAGGGCGTCCTGGACCATGCGGATGAGCTCTTCAGCGAGGTTCCCTGTGACCATGGCCGAGGGGCTGCCAGGGGGTGGCTCCACATCGATGGGGCTCTGCGCCCTGTCCCTGCCATCCGTGGGGAACTCCTCGTGCTTTGGCCCCTCTGGCAGCTCCAGTGGGATGTTGAAGCCAGTTGGGAGCCCTGGCTGCCCCGCCAGCATGCAGATGGTTTTAAAAGAATATTGAGGTCCCAAGATGTTCATCGATGCTGGCTCTGCTGTTGCAGCCGGCCAGGGCTCTGGGAAGGAGCAGGGGGAGTTCAGTGAAGAGGAGCTGCTCCAGGACAGGGAGTGCGGCACGGTCTCTGGGGAGCAGTGCTCCACGCTTGACGCTTCCAGGCTTGCCCTGCAGAGGGGGAGAGGGAAGAGACCCCCGCTGCACCCGGCCCCTCCGGCAGGACTCACGGGCAGCACACCCTCCTTGGCCGGCAGGCAGCGCTGCCCAGCGTGGGCAGGGGCAGGGCATGGGCTGAGGGTCTGGGGCAGGACCTGTGGGTGTCCCCTGCGCTTACCCCATCTCCACGGTTGGTGTGGGCTTCTCTGCTGCTCCATGTGCCTGGGGAGAAGCTGCCAAGAGAGGAGATGGTGTGAGTGGCCAGCAGCCCAGAGCCCCAGGCCAGGCCTTCTGCAGGGTGTCACCCGTTTCCAGGTCAATTGGGGCCGGAGCCACTCACCGCTCTCCTCCTCGAACCGGGCTCTTGTCGTGCTCGTCTGAGGCTTTGTCTTCTTCCTACGCCCCTGCAGGACCCCAGCAGCTGGGTGAGGAGACGGAAACAGCTCCTGGCCCCACACCTTAACCTCCCACCCTACGCCTCCCTGCACTGAGGGGCAGTGCAGTGCAACTGTCACCTACCCGGAGTCGCCTGAAATACAGTATGGCTGCGACCGGGCTGAGCTGCAGCATGAACATCAGCATCATGACATGGAGCACGTCAACCATTATGGGGATGTCGTGATGCCCCATGGCACTGGCTGTGGTGTGGCCACGGTGCTCCGAGTTCTCAGCACAGACCCACGGTGCAGATCCCCAGTGACCTACTGGGTCCCCAGTGAGAGGACACCCAGCACTGCTGGAGTGTGGCAGAGGCTGCAGTCTGCAGCCCGCCCAGACGGTGCCAGACGGCCCACTGCCTTCCCCGTGGGGCGCGCACCCCCCTTTTATAGTACGGGAGGCAGCCGCCCCCGCCCCCCTTTGTGACATCACTGGGGCAGTCACAGCCCCCCTTTGTGAAAATTCCTGGGGCAGCCAGAGCCCCCCTTTCCCTTTGTGACACTGGACAACCCCTGTGACCTTCCCTGGGGATTTGCGAAGCTCACTCACTCTCCCCTTCCCCCGGTGAGGGTGGGCAGGGAGAGCAGGGAAGCGGCCTCTCCGCGTAAGCCGGGAGACGTTTGAGCAGTGGCAAGCCATGGCTGCCTGGGAAATGCCGGTGCTTGACTGCTCCCCTCTTACTGAAAAGTTGAAGGACTGTAAGGCGTGCCTTTCCTCACCAGGGATGGCACGGGGCCATGTTAGCTGGCACGATTCAAAAGCTGTAGCAGATAGAATGACACCACTTAGGAAGGAACGAGAAGCGTGACCAGGAAAAGCCACGGTGCGTGCTGTGTTGGGAGCCGCACGAGTGGCGGCCTAGAAGGAGAGGCGCCTGATTAAACCAACTAATGATGAAATGGTTAAACCCTTGCAAGAACATATAAAAACCCTGCAGAGCCAGCTAAGTGCTGAACGTAACAGCACTCAGCGACTCCACACGCTCTCTCAGATGCATTGGACGGAGAACAAACTTCACGGTCCGAATGAGAGGAAGGGGGACAAGAATCTCCTGATCAGACAGATCTTAATTCTGTTGTGGATAGTCTGCTGGGATTTACAAGACTGGCACGGCTGGCCGAGAAACAGGGCCCAAGACCTTTGTACTTGTCTAAGGAGTTGGAAATGGACCGAGAAATATTTTACCCCAAGAATGAAGAAGTCCTAATGAGGTCGGTGATTAAGCTGAGACCACCGACAGCAGCCAAGGTGGGGAAGCCCCACCCGTTACTATCCAGACGGTGCCGCACTCGGCAGCCAAAGTGTCGAAATTCCAGGAAAAATACACCAGGTTAGCTCAAGAAACTGAGACAGAGTATGTATGGAGAGTATCACTGACAGGAGGCTATCGAGTCCTGCTGTTGGAAGACGAGGCCCAAGGGTACTGGGGGCCAGGGGTTTCCTAACTGCTGATGACCCAAGGGGGCCGTGGTCGCTAACTCTACAAGCTGCCTATTGAGCAGGGGACCCGGACCCCTTGGAAAGGGGGAATCCAGTATGTATCGAGACCCCATGGTGAACCCATACACCATGAATATAACGTCCCGTTATGCCCGAGTTGGCATGTTCAAATTCGTAACAAAAGAGGTACGTCCACCATAATCGCTCTTTCATAATCAAGCACTTTCATAGCGTGGTCCCTCAAACGTTAAACAAACGTGGTCCTTAAACATTCCAGATAATAGAGTTGAAACGTGGGTAATAAATCCCCTACCCCATGAATACTCCCCTAAGGAATTGTTCATAAAAACTACCACCATAGAGCTACTTTTAAAGATACTTTTATTTACAGCAACACAAAGAGCAGTAAAAAAAAAACCAAAAAAACCCGACAGGTAAGATATGCAGCCACTTGTAACTGTCCCTCTTAATCCCCTGCGCTGCCTCCCTTGCCCTCTGCAATACTCCAGCTGATCCCCTCCGGCCCTCCTGGGTTTCGACGGGGTGTCCCCCATGTCCCCGGTGCTGAGTGCTCCCCTCTTCCCACAGGAATGCTGCCTGGGAGGAGGAGGGCTCTCTCCTCGACTTGGTGCTCTGGCAGAGCTCCTGCGACGCCGACCAGTGCCTGTGCCCTCTGGGCCGGGACCAGGCAGAGCAGGCGGGATGAGTGCCGGTGGTCCTGTTACCGAAATCTCGGAATGAAGAACTTATCGACACCAATGTGATGTAGATAAGCAGACACCTCTTTATTAACGGCCGGGTGCGTGAGCGAGTCCTCTCACGATCAACGCACGCCAGGTCCCAAAATCAGACACCATATATAGAACTTATTCATACATATTCATTAAATATTCATGCATAACCATGATATTTCCCGTAAATCATTAACATATTCTCCTCCTAGATCCGATTCTGCGCAGTAGAGCTTAGAAAGGTCTAGAAATGGGTCTGGGGTACCATCTGGGTAGGTGGTATATGAGTGGGTGGTCGCGATCTCCCCCTGCCGGAATCACCTTTTACTAAAGTTCACGGTTTCTTGGCAGGCAACTACAAGCTGTTCCAGTCGACTCTCCCCAGTTTCCATTAATCTCATATTCTGACATTTCCATACACCTCTGCATACAGAAGACTGGTTAAATACAAAGAAACCTTTCAACCCTAAAGTTATTACCTATGTTTTCACAATAGTTCCAGCCCCTTCTTCTAGCCTTGGTACAGGATGTACAGAAGATCCCATAACAACTTTTACTGTGTAGCTATAAGTTTCTTATAATTTTTTTTTTCTTATCCTTCTATATTTTAATTTCATTAAATGATTTTATAAAATCAATTAATCAATCAAATAAAGTCAATCAATCTTAACTTATTAACAAATCGATAACAGTCCCGGACCCCGCAGCCCCAGTGAGGACACGATGCCTTCGTCTCCTCTGACGGGCAGGGGTGGAGGTTCCCTGGGATGCTGAGCCAGGCATGGCGCAGGGTGCGTCCTGGCAGCTCAGCCCCGGCTGCCAGGACGGGAGCAGGGGAGAGCTGGGCTCGGCACAGTGCCGGGGCTGTTGGCCCACAGCTCGGGGACTGTTGGTGGCGGCAGGTACCGTTGCTCTCCGCAGGCCCTGGAGAGTCCTGGTCTGCAGCTCTGGTGGCTCCCGTGGGACCCACCAGTGCTGCTCCGCCCTGGAAGATGCCACCGAGTCCTGGGAGTGCAGGGACTGCAGCGGCACGCACAGCGGTGAGTGGTGCAGTGGGGCATATCTAGTGCCATTCTATTTGTAAAGTCATTCTGGAGGTCACCTGTAATTATATATTCAATTCCTTAAACCCCTTTTTGTTAACGTTTGCTAATTTTTCCACTTGACCAGTTGACCAGTTAACTGATAGACCCATGCTCTGTTTCTATATGAAGCTATAGGATTTAAAAGCGATTCAAGTGCCCAGCCAGTTTTCACTCCTGTAAATGGTTCATTCCAAATATCATCATTTATCCCAGATCTCTTTATTCGTTTCAATTCTAAATTCTCTAGAGATCCTTTAAATGGTGATTTCTTCCAAATTGGACACAATGTTGGCATGCCTAAAGTGATTTGTTTCACCTTACCATCTAATGGTAAATTTGTGGTCCAGGTTCCATCACTTAATGCCCAAACTAAATGTCCTGGACTTCAAATAGTCGTTTTACTACAACTAAACAAAGTTCCTTTCCTAACTGTAAAAGTGCTGGTTAAATTGAGAGTGTTCTTAAGACCTCGACAAAAACAACCATATTTTAAAACAGTGGCCTACGGAGGAATTCTTTGGATTACTAAGTCTGCATTACTACAATCATACACTTTTTCACATTTCTACCATGGCACTACTTTATTTTCCTTCTCTCCCGATGAAGTTGACCTATCGTCTACCCAGGGTAATACTAAAAAAACCTTTCCATCCCAGGTAAAACACCAAGAAGTTCTTGCTATATACTGAAAATGGGAAAATATGGACATAGACCATATAGAGTCCCATTGTTCTACTAATTGGGTACCTTGGCCAGTTTTGTTACACTTCCATTTCATGATACTTCTGCTCACATTGGTTTTAAGTTGTTCATCATAAGAACACCATCCTAACTGGGGATTTGGACCCCCAGGAAGAACTCAAGCTATGGCACTAGGTCGGGATCCTGTTATAAAATCATAATTCAGTAGTTTGGTGGTTTGTTTTTTGGTTTTTGGTTTTTTTGTTTTTTTTTTTTTTACAATCTGTTTCTTTACCTGGTGACTTCCACTGTTTTCTAATAACCTTTACTTGTTCATACCATTGAGTTACTGGCCTTTGTTCACAATAGGTGGTTTCATTTTTACGTTCCAGATTAGTCAGATTCATAGTTAAAATTCCCCATGGAATAGATTCACCTACTGCCCTCGGTATTGGCAAACAAGCAGCGATCTGCGTGACATTTTGTAAATTGGCAAATTCTTTAGTCAATCCTACCAACAAATTTTCCTCAGCCATTTGTTTGGGAATTCCAATCACTTGTTCTGTTTCTACTTGTCTTTTGTTCCTGTCCACCAAGCCAGCCCATGATCCCACCAACATTACCAACCAAAAGAAAATCCAAAACCCAATCATAACCTGATATGAAAAATTAGACATGTTTCAAAGTCAATTTTTAAGTCTCTGGGTCACGATTAGCAATCTTCCACGGAGTAGATGCTTTCTTCACAGTGCTTTCTTCACTCGAGTATAATGTATCCAGGCATCCGATTCTGCAATTTTGGTAGCTGTAAAAGTGGTTAGCAGTATCTGGAAAGGTCCTCTCCAGTGCTCCTGCAAAGGTTTGGAGGTCCGAGTCTTCACATAGACATAGTCTCCTGGTTGGAAATCACGCACTGAATTTTCCAGGGGTAAAGGTCTATTCCAAATTACTGCACTCCAAATCACAGCCAAAGTTTTCCTTAGAGAAAGCAAATAGTTATACACATCTTGTTTTCCTTTTACATGTATGTTTAGATTTGGTTCTGGAGACTCATATGGTTTTCCATATAATAATTCATAAGGACTGACTGAGGTTCCACTCTTTGGCTGTACCCTGATTCATAATAATGCCAGTGGAAGTGCCTGAGGCCACTTTAGACTGGTTTCTTGACAAATTTTACTTATTTGTCGTTTCAAAGTTTGATTCATCCTCTCCACTTTTCCACTAAATTGTGGTCTCCAAGACGCATGCAAATCCCAATTAATACCCAATACTTTGCTAACACTTTGGACTACTTCAGCCACAAAGTGTGGACCTCTGTCAGAGGAAATTCCAATAGGAACTCCAAATCTCGGAATTACTTCTTGTAATAAGCACTTTACAACCTCTTTTGCTTGTGTGGTGCGACAGGGAAGGGCTTCTGGCCATCCTGTAAAAGTATCAACCCTTACCAGGATGTACCGGTACCCATTTTGTCTAGGTAACTCTGAAAAATCTGCTTGCCAATAATCTCCAGGTTCTGTACCAGATTTCAGTCTACCCATTTGAACCTTTTTCTTAATCACTGGATTATTTTTCAAACATACCTCACACTTTGCAGTTACCATTTTAGCTATTCCCAACACCTTAACTGATATTTCTTGCTTTTGTAAAGATGTTACTAAGGCTTCTGTCCCCCAGTGACATTCTTGATGTCTCATTTGAATTATCTCTCTCATCACAAGAGGTGGAATTACTACCTGTCCATTAGGAGTTATCCACCATCCAGCTAAGTTTTTCTTAGCATTTAATAACTGACCCAATTTGTCATCTTCCTCTGAATATCTCGGTTTTTCCCTAGGAAGGGTTACTGTTTTAGAAGGAATTATTGCCATTTGCAATGCTTGTTTCTTTGCTACCTTTTTCTTTTTTTTTTTTTTTTTTTTTTTGCTGTTCTATCAGCTAAATTATTCCCAGCTATCATTTTTGTATTCCCAACCTGGTGTGCCTTACAGTGCATGATTGCTACTTGATCTGGCTTTTGAACTGCTTGCAATAATCGTAAAATTTCTGTTTGATGCTTAATGTTTGATCCTTGAGAGGACAATAACCCCCTCTCTTTCCACAAAGCTCCATGGACATGCACTACCCCAAAGGCATATTTTGAATCAGTCCAGATATTTACTCTCTTGTCTTTGCTTACCTCTAAGGCTCGAATTAAAGCGATGAGTTCTGCCTTTTGGGCTGATGTGGTACTCGCCAATGCTCCTGCTTCTATAACTGTAGCCTCTGTTGTTACCGCGTATCCGGCGTATCGGACTCCTTGTTCCATAAAGCTGCTTCCATCAGTATACAGTTCCCAGTCTGGTCGCTCCAATGGCACATCCTTCAGATCTTCACGACTGGAATAAACATACTCGATGGTAGCCAAGCAATCGTGTTCCAGTCGTCCTTCTTCCTGTACGGAACTTAAAAACACTGCAGGATTTACCAGGTTAGCTGTCTTTAGAATCACATCATCCTGTTCAGTCAATACCACCTGGTATTTCATCATTCGGCTGGGGGACAGCCAATGTCCCCCCTTCTGTTCTAGGACAGTTATCACCATGTGTGGAACATAGACTGTTATTGTTCTTCCCAAAGTCAATTTCCGAGCTTCTTGTATGAGCATCACTGTTGCGGCCACTGCTCGAAGGCAGTTTGGCCACCCTTTACTCACTGTGTCCAGTTGTTTAGAGAAATATCCGACTGGTCGTTTCCAGCTTCCTGTCCTCTGGGTTAACACGCCCAGTGCAAGGTGTTGTCTTTCATGTACAAACAGCTGGAAATCTTTGGTTAGATCCGGCAGTCCCAAGGCAGGTGCAGACATTAGGGCACGTTTCAACTCTACAAAAGCCTTTTGTTGTTGTGGGCCCCATACAAAGGGAGAGTTCTTTTGGGCCTCGCACAGCGGTTTAGCTATTAGCCCATAGTTCATGATCCAAAGGCGACACCACCCAGTCATGCCCAAAAATGCTCCGAGTTCATGAATATTTCTCGGCTCAGGTACACCACAAATAGCTTCTTTGCGATTTTTTCCTCATTGTCGTTGTCCTTTTGAAATCTCAAAGCCGAGATATATCACAGTCTGGCAGGCTATTTGGGCTTTCTTCCTGGATACCTTATACCCATTTAGTCCCAGGAAATTCAAAAGGTCAATAGTCACCTGTATACAAATAAATCTTTCTTCTGTAGCAATCAATAGATCATCCACATATTGTAAAAATAAATGCCCAGGTCTTGGTTTGTCCTGTTTCCAGATTTCAAGTTCCTTTGCTAAATGATTTCCAAAAATAGTTGGACTGTTTTTAAATCCTTGGGGTAATCTAGTCCATGTCAGCTGCATCTTTCGGTTTGAGGATTTTCCCATTCAAAAGCAAACAGTTTTCTGGTTTCCTTTTCCAAAGGTATACAAAAGAAAGCATCTTTTAAATCAAGCACTGTAAACCACTGATAATTCTCCCTCAATGCTGTTAACAGTGTATAAGGGTTTGCTACTACAGGATAAATATCCTTAACTATCTGATTTACTGCTCTCAAGTCTTGTACCAGTCTCTATTCACCCGAGGGTTTTCTGACTGGTAAAATAGGAGTATTATACTCAGATTCACATTCTTCCAAAATTTTATACTCCAAAAATTTATCAATCAATTTCTTCAATTCCTGTCTCGCTTCCGGTTTGATTGGATATTGTTTAATTCTCACGGTTCCTGCGCCTTCCTTCAAATCTATTTTAACAGGTTCTGCTAGTTTCGATTTACCAGGAATATTTGTTTCCCATACAGTAGGGATCACTGCCAAATCCACCTCCGGTGGAATTTCTTGTTCCTTTACCTTTTCTTGTATCATCAGGATTTCTCCCGTTTTTGACTCAGGTATTTTCAAGAAAAGTTCTCCTTCGTCAAAAACAATCTGTGCATTTAATTTGGATAACGAATCTCTTCCTAAGAAGGGTATCGGACATTCTGGTACATACAAAAATTCATGTGTAATTATCTTATTTCCAAATTTCAAATCCAGGGGTTGCAGGAATGGCCTGGTTTTGTTCCAGTTTTTCCTTTACAGGTATTTAATAAAAAAATGTCGCTCCTGTATCCACTCCCAACCTCACAATTTAAACAACATTTTTTTCCACTTTCTTATTATCACAAGTTATAGCCATTACCAAATTATCCCTGATAGTTAGCTTACATTCATCCTGCCAATCCTTTCTTTGTCTTAAGTAAAAAAACAAATCCACATCTGGCATTTTATTCCATTTCCCTTCTCTTTTACAATACAGCATTAACTGCAAAATAGTGTTATAATTCAGTGTCCCATTCGTGGGCCACTTTTCCTCATCATCCAATATATACAAAGGCCACCAATTATTACAATACTCAAATTATTACAATACTCAATCATCTGGCTTTTTTGCAGATCATCCTGTAAATTTCCCCAATGTGCCAATAAACATCCCAACAAAGAATTTTTCGGGATTTTGTCATTTACAGCAAGATTACCCATGCTTTTACTTTTAAACAACCGAGTTAACTTAGCTGCCATGGTGTAATTACTCACAGTACAATACACAATTATTCAACTCTGTCACTCCGGTCCGCGGATCCACACTCCACACTCGCTTTCGTTCTCAATTACACGTCTCACCCTTACAGCCACACTCACACTTTCCCACAGTTACTTTAAACAAACATATAACACAATATTATACCTCTTCATTTTCTTCTTAATACACAAACTCACAAAACAACAAAGAACACCAAAAACTTCTAACTTCTTGTTAGAGGCACTACCTTAGAGAACACTATAGCATATAGTTTCTCTTGTCTACACTTTTGTCCAACCCTGCAACAGCTTTCGCTTATGTCTTACGGGCAGAGTCCTAGTCCTACCCTGCGCAGCTCTTTCACCGCCTCTGTCAGGTAGACTTACTCAGTGGGACTCCAACCCACTCTTTCCCATACAATTATTATAGTGGGACTCCCACCCACTTCCTCTAGTGCACTTACTTACTACAATTAAAAAAAGAAGTGTCTTACCCAAAAATCCCAGGAACGTCGCGAAGAGCCTTACGGATCGGGGATCGATGGGTATCCCCGAGAAATCCTCGGTGCCGGCTGGAACCGACCAGGTCCCCGACTCCTCCGGTCTCCTTCAGCGAGGTCCCATCTGGGGTGCCAAAACTGTTACCGAAATCTCGGAATGAAGAACTTATCGACACCAATGTGATGTAGATAAGCAGACACTTCTTTATTGACGGCCGGGTGCGTGAGCGAGTCCTCTCACAATCAACGCACGCCAGGTCCCAAAATCAGACACCATATATAGAACTTATTCATACATGTTCATTAAGTATTCAAGCATAACCATGATATTTCCCGTAAATCATTAACATATTCTCCTCCTAGATCCGATTCTGCGCAGTAGAGCTTAGAAAGGTCTAGAAATGGGTCTGGGGTACGATTTGGGTAGGTGGTATATGAGTGGGTGGTCGCGATCTCCCCCTGCCGGAATCACCTTTTACTAAAGTTCACGGTTTCTTGGCAGGTAACTACAAGCTGTTCCAGTCGACTCTCCCCAGTTCCCATTCATCTCATATTCTGACATTTCAATACACCTCTGCATACAGAAGACTGGTTAAATACAAAGAAACCTTTCAACCCTAAAGTTATTACCTATGTTTCCACAATAGTTCCAGCCCCTTCTTCTAGCCTTGGTACAGGACGTACAGAAGATCCCATAACAACTTTTACTGTGTAGCTATAAGTTTCTTATAAATTATTTTTTTTCTTATCCTTCTATATTTTAATTTTATTAAATGATTTTATAAAATCAATTGATCAATCAAATAAAGTCAATCAATCTTAACTTATTAACAAATCGATAACAGTGGCTCCCACAGCCACTGGGGACTTGGGGACAGGCGCTGTGACGCGTGGAGGGAGGGAGCGTGGCAGGGGCTTGTTGTGCTCATCATCTCCCTGCCCCCTGCAGTGCCCGACATTGCAGCCGGACCAGACTCTTGTCCCCTGGCGCAGGGACCCTGGCACAGCGCTCCCAGTAAGATCACTGGCACAGGCTGCCCAGAGGCTGTGGAGCCCCCTCCTCTGCAGACGTGCCAGCACCACCTGGACACAATTCTGTGCAGCCTGCTCCAGGAGGACCTGCTTTTGCCGGGGGTGTGACTAGACGATCTCCAGAGGTCCCCTCCAGCCCTGACCATGGTGTGGTTCTGTGACCCCTGGCACTTTGGCTGAGGAAGAAGAGGCCAGGCTGCTCGAAGGACAACCCGACACACCAGTGCCTTTCCAGCTGCTGTGCAAGAAACCTGCCAATCCTCGCTAACAGAAGCTGGAACTTTGCCCGTGGGCTTGCTGATGTGCATGAGCACCGCAGGGCAAGAGCCTTCGCTCTTCCCCATCCTCCAGTGCCGGGCAAGTGCAGATGCTCTGAGGAGGGAGCGCCAGTCCCTGCAGGCCCCGCTGCCATCCCTGTCATGCAGCGTCTCGTCTTCCCTGGGCTCCCTCTGCTGTGTCCCGGAGCCCTGGCCTGGTGCGATGGCAGAGCCAGCCGCAGTAACGCGCATGGGACTTGCCCGGTCCCCCAGAGCCACCTGGGTGCTGGTGGGGAAGCCGGGGCTCACCCTTGGCCAGGCCATCCCACTGGAGCTGCCAGAGGGGCCAAAGCACAAGGAGTTCCCCACGGATGGCAGGGACAGGCCGCAGAGCCCCGTCGATGTGGAGCCACCCCCTGCAGCCCCTCGGCCACGGTCACGCATAACCTCGCTGAAGAGCTCATGCGCATCGTCCAGGACACCCTCGTGATGGCCATGGGGTACCAAACGTTTCTGCAAGTGCTGATGGCCAAGTGGCGAGGGGCGGCCTGTGCTGGGGCCCTCCCCAGGGTTCCTTCCCCCCTGCTCACCAGGGAAGAGGAGCAGCCCCAGCCAGGGGGTGCCAGGGCTGCTGGGGACCAGAGTGTGGCCCCAGGGCCTTAGAGCCGAGCTGCCGGGGGAAGGTGCGCACACGGACAAGGCTGCGGATGGGGACAAAGACCAAGATGAGGACACGGGCCCGGGCACAAGTAGCCCTGTGCAGCTTCCGTACCAGCATCTGGCAGAATGGCGGCATGGTGTCGGCTTCGGAGAGCCAATTACGGATTCGTTGTGAAGCCGCTGTATGAGCTACTGAAAGCTTCCTGCAGTGGCTGCATTGACTGGACAGAAGGGGGTAACGCTGCTTTCAAGCACCTGGAGCGAGCTCTGACGGAGGCCCCCGTGCCAGCATTACCCGTGCTTTTAATAAAGACCTTTGATCTTTTCACCCAGGAGAGAGAAAGTACGGCCTTAGGAGTTTGGCACAAGTTTTTAGGGCCTCAGTGGCACGCTGTAACTGACTTCTCCCAACAGCTGGATGAGCTGAGCTCAGGATGGCCTGGATGCCTTCAAGCAGCAGCAGCAACTGGGCTACTGGTTCACGATTCCCCAAGTTCACCGTGGGGCAGAAGGTTACCGTCTAGGTACCACACTTGGTCATGACGGTACTGAAACAAAAAGGAGGACATCGGCTGGCCCCGGACCATTGAGGAAGTCTGCTCCAGCCCCCAGATCTCAAGAAGCAGGCTGGGAGCTGTATGCTGACGGCAGCAGCTGGCCCCGAGAGGGATAACAATTGCCTGGGTGCGCTGGAACTACCATCGACGACCTTAACAGAATCACAAGCTTTGCCCGCAAAGGTCTCTGCTCGGGAAGCCAAACCGAATGCCCTCGCGAGGGCACGGGCCCTGAGCAAAGGGAAATGAGCCCCCACACGGGCAGGCTCCAAGTATGCCTTTGGATCGGTTCATGCGCATGGAGCTCTTTGGAAAGAGAGAGGACTATCATCTGCTCGAGGAACTGTGCTCAAATATGCGCCTCAGATCCAGGAATTATTAAAGAGCATTCAAAAACCAGCGGTGGCCGCAGTTACGCATTGCAAGGCACATCAAGCTGGTAAGACCGCTCCGGGATTAGGAAATCAGTGGGCAGGTATGGCTGCAAAGGGGGCTGCAGAGAAAGGTATCCTGACTCTGACCCCTGCAGAGGGGAGAGTCCCGCCGGAAGCAGCGCCAAAACATGATGAAAGAGGATAATAAGTGAATAACTAAGTCACTGGCCGAAGATCGGCTAAAGGGATGGGCAGTTCCACTGGGGAATTGAAAATTCAGTGAAACTCCTCCGCAAGGCACTTGTAAGTAGGGCCACGCAGAGGTTATCAGATCCATTACAGGGAGGTGTGAAATACACCTTAGAGACAATCCAAATGCTACTAAGAAGCTGATCATGGGGGTGACTAAGGTAGGAAATTCTCCTGGAGATTATTGGCAAATAGATTTCACCGGCTCACCCAGAAAAGAAGGATATCGATACATTTTGGCCTTGGTCGATACCTTCCCTGGATGGCCTGAAGCTGGAAAGCTTGTTGAACCAACAAGGTGGGGGACGTAGCCCAAATCCTGTTACAAGAAATTATTCCCCTCTTTGGTATGCCTTCAGGAGTGCCATCAGACCATGGGTCCCACGTTATCGCTGGAACCGTAAAAGAGTTGAGTAAAAATTTGTTCCTAACCTGGGATTACCGCACTCCATACAGACCGGAATCTAGCGGTCAAGTGGAGTGGGTGAACTACGCCCTTCAGCAACAGCTAGGAAAAAATTGTCAGGAAACACCTATGACTTGGGTTCAGGCACTACCTCTGGCGTCACTGAGAATCAGGTTCCAGCCTCGAGGGAAGGGCGATTTGAGCCCATACAAGCTGTCGCATGGATCGCCCCATCAGGCTGCACATATACCCTCTGATACCCATCTAACGGGGCAATGAAACGGGAAAACTCAGCTAGTTTCTTTAGGGAATATTTATTTTTAGGGAGTATTTTGCAGGAATTTCAGAAGTACGCGACGGCGCGTAGATCCTTGGAACTCGACACACGGCTCATCCCCTCCAGCCCGGAGACCGGCTGCGTATCGAGTGGTGGAATGCGGAACCTCTAAGGGGAAAGGGGAAAGGACCATATCGCATCCTTTTAACAACCTCTACAGCCGTCGAGAGTTGGGGCAAAGGACCCTGGATACATTATTCAAGCATGAAACGAGCCCCTTCATGACGGACGGCAGAACAGCTGGCCCCTCTCCAACTTAAAGAAACGGCATTAATGAATCGATGGGACAGCAGAAAAGGCCAGAAAAATTGTTAAATCAATAGCTATAGGCATTTGTAGCGTGGTACAGTGTTTCCCACTGAAGCAGTCAGGAGGAAGTTGCTGTTCATCCTCCTACTGAGCAGCATAAGCCTAAGCGAAACACAGGAGAATGTGATCGCAAAACTGGTGCGAGAGCTGGGAAGAATGAGAAACCCAAGCGGCATCGGTGCTTGCGTTCCTGTACCTCCGTCTGTGGGAGACCCAGCACCTCGGGGCCTTCTCCCAGTTGATGACAGTTATTTAGAATGGGTAGGTCACGTCACCGGCAAGGCCCACAAAGCTGGGGCGTCCCATTTTCCTGGCAAAAAGGGCCGGTGTCAACAGCGAGGAGGCGAGGGACTTCACGCTCCATTGACCAGAGGGAATAAAACTCTGTTTTCACCAGGAACTGGTGAGTGCCCCCTCAATTCACCAGCCCTAGGTTTAGGATTTGCTTCCGGAAGCCTGGATGCAGTGCCACCTAACACTCCGTATAGGAAAGGCTACCCAGTGAAGTACAACTAGCCGGCCAGAATGTGAAGACTTGAAGAGGTCCCCAAAACCATGGTCTAAACGAATTGAAGGGCAATGGAACTGCACCTCGCGTGTTTGAAGGCGTCCTTGACGGGGACATCAAAACACGTGGAATCTGACCCTGTCGAAACGGAACTGCACCAAGGTTGTTGATGGAAGGAAAATGAGGATTTTGAAAGAGGGATTCTGGATAATGAATACCTGTAAGCAAAATCAAAATCGGGGAAAATCTTGTTCCCTAGGCCTCTCTGCTCCGAGCCTCTTGGTACGGGCAAGTGGAGATGGATACTAGACAGCGAGACTAGAGCTTGCAAAAATAACTCGACCAGTCACCCTAGGTGGACTGACCTTATGCCCCACATGGAGACAGAAACCAATTGAATGTAAATATTGGGGATAAACTAAAAGAGCTCAAAATGCAGAAGAGCCCTGGCATGGACCCCCCACTTTGGAACTGGCAAACTGGGGTCTTGGCAGCTTTATTCTAGCTGGTTTATGGCACTAGAGGATGGATAGTTGCTAGAACATGGAACACGGCAAAGGGAAACACTAGCTAAAGCAGCGGAAAAGGGATTCAAACTGATGGGTGAACAAGTACAAGCAAATAGCAAGTGTGCTTTACAGAATCGGCTGGTGTTAGCTTTAGTACCGGCTGAAGCACATGGAGTATGCGGGTACGTAAAACTAGATGTTGCTCACATGTCCCAAATGCTACCGAGGATCTCCAGAAACAACTGGATGAGATGCAAAGGGCTGCTTCAAGAGTTAGGCGGGCGGTCAATAACCGGGCGCCTAGCGAATCCCTTACAAACTATCCTTGTTACAACTACCGTTGTCGCAGTGTTGTTGACGACACGTAGCTGTATCAAATGGAACCTCCCCGGAAATCTATGTTGCAACGCGAGCAAATGTTATAACTATCCCATCTAAATGAGGCTTTTGATTTTGGAAAGATTCAAAGCCTCCAGAAAAAAAAAATAAAAGGGCGTGGGGGTGGTATTGAATGATGCCACCACATAGATAGGGCTCTATACACATTTGTGGCGCACTGTTCTGTCAAGGGGGGGTTGCTGGCTGAGCAAAGGGACAAGACGACCACGCTCTGCTGCAGTGAGTGGCTGTAAGTTACAGAAACCGGGCCACAAAGCTGAGGCCGAGCTGACTCTCTAAAGCTGTTGGAAGCGACAAAGGAAGGGGCTTCTAATCGAGGGAGGCAGCCTTGGGAAGGGGGGAGCCAGGAAGGGACGGGGAAAAGAACTCGGTTGTCCAAGTTACGCAGGAAGAAGCCTCCGAGTGAGGGAGCTCTGGCCCCGAGGGGAGAGCAGCCGATAAGGCCTTGCAACCCACAGAAAGTTGGTCGAAAGTAGGGCGAAGGTGACTGTGGCAGTGGGAGATCGCAACCTCGGACTCACATGGCCCCCGAGAGAGGGCAGCCCCCGCCTGGGGAGATGCGCCCTCAATAAAAACCTTCAGTAGCGCTACCTGAGGGTGCGCACTAGTTTGCACGACTAGTGAGAAACTTGTGAGCAGTCCTGTGCGTGAATGGAAAGGAATGTGTAATGCACGCTGAATGTGCAAGTGCTCTGCGTGTAGAATGTGTACCCTCGAGCAACCTGGTGAGCGTGTTAGAGGGAAACATTGCCCCGTGCTGCCAGTGCTGTAACGAAGAATGCCTGCCTTCTAAAACTTCAAATCCAGTCTTAGAGGGTTTTTCTCCGTCACCAGCTTTACAGTATCACATAAAGTGGGCAACTGCTGCCAGGGCTCGGGCACGCGCACAGGGAGCAGCCTTTCCTGATGGTCAGAGGGACCCTCCTGCGTTCCAGGGTGTGCCCATGGCCTCTGGGCCGGGCACTGGGCGGGCACCACTGTGAAGAGCCTGGGCATGGGCTGAGGGGCAGGGGCAGGATCTGGGGGTCTCCCCTGCCCTCCCCCCATCTCCAGCTCAGCGTGGGCTTCTCCACCCAGCAGCATGCCGGGGGCGAAACGGGCCCTGGATGCCAGGGCCACTTGTGTTCCCCAGGCATAAGTCTCGTTTCCCCCGGCAGTCTTTCGGGGTCAGTAGAGGCCAATGTTCTAGACGGGCACGTGGTCGGGGTACCGATGGCGCAGTGTCAACCGCCGTTCTGTGCACACGCAGGTGCGAGTACATCTTCCCACCTGAACATGCCCAGAAGGGGCCCGGAGGGGCTGCATATTGAACGGTGGAGGGTGCTGATGGGTCGTAGGTTTTTTCTTTTCCTTCCCACACAAAATTCCACTGTGCTTCGTGGGTAGGTGAAAGTCTACACTTCAACGCTGTTTCTCGATGGGTAGTTTTTCCATAACACGTGGGATCTCCAGGTTTAACCCTGGTGCCGGAAAACTCCAACAAGTACACATATGCTGAATATGGGTTTGCAGCTCTGGGGCACAGCACGTTTCCTTTGGGTCCCATGACAATGTTTTGCAGCTCATTGTTCGTGAACAATTTCTTAGGGGAGCATTCTCATGGGCAAGGGGATTTATTTCCCATGTATCAACTCTGTTCCCTACACCGCACAAAAAACTATTGAAGGGACCAAGCCCATACCCCATTTGTTACGAATCTCAAAAGGCCAAACCAGGGATAATGGGACGTTGCATTCGTGGTATATGGGCTCACCGTGGGGTCTCGATACAAACCGGATCCCGCCTTTCCAAGGGGTCCGGGTCCCCTGCTCAACGGGCAGCTGGTTGAGGTGCCCACCAGGCCCCTCTCTGCCAAGCTGCTTTCCAGCCAGGTGGCCCTAGCCTGTGCTGGTGCCGGGGCTTGTTCCTCCCCAGGGGCAGGACTCGGCACTTGTTGCACCCAGTGAGGTTCCTGCCAGCCCCTTTCTCCAGCCCAGCCTGGTCCTCCAAAGGCAGCGCAACCACTGGGGTGCCAGACACGACCACCCCCCATTTTGTGGGTGCCAGCAGTGCCCAGTGCCAGCCCGTCCCCACTGGGGCTGGGCACTGACGGTGTCGCAGCCCCAGCTGTGGGATGGATGGACGAGCCACAGCACCAGGGATAGAGAAAACATTTCTTTTTTAATATTTCAGAGGGGGGGAGCTTCCCAGGCAGTTCCCAGCCCTGCACTCCCCCAGCTGCTCACTGGCAGGGGATCGTGCTCCTCTACTGCAACTAGCGCTGCCACGGCGGGGTCTTGCAGAAGCAGATGCAGCATGGTCACCACAGGCGTCTCCACCAGTCCTTTAGGCAGCTCCCCGTGGGCACCTGCTGCTGGGGACTGGGCTCTGCCGGGGTGCTCCTGCCCACGGAGATGGTGTTGTCCTGGCCACTGGTGCTGCTTCTGCCTGGCCCTGTGGGGCAGCTCTTGTTAACTTCCTTTGGGCTCCTCCTGCCCGCTTGTACAGGGCTGCTTCTGCCTGGCCCTGTGGGGCAGCTCTTGTTAACTTCCTTTGGGCTCCTCCTGCATGCTTGTACAGGTCTGCTTCTGCCTGGTCGCGTCTCCTTATGTTTGTCCTTGTCCCCATCTGCAGCATTGTCCTTGTCTGCATCCGCCCCCGGCAGCTCCACTCTAAGGCCCCTCTTGCGTGACACTCTGGCTCTCAGCAGCCCTGGCTGGGGCTGTTCCTCTTCCCTGGTGAGCAGGGGGGAAGGAACCCTGGGGAGGGCCCCAGCCCTTTCCGCCCCTCGCCACTTGGCTGTCAGCATCTGCAGAAACCTTTCGTACTGCTCGATGTTTTTGAGGGTGTCCTGCATGATGCACATGAACTCCTCAGCGTGGTTCTCTGTGACCATGGCCGAGGGGCTGCCAGGGGGTGGCTCCACATCGATGGGGCAGCTTCTGCCTGGTCGCGTCTCCTTATGTTTGTCCTTGTCCCCATCTGCAGCATTGTCCTTGTCTGCATCTGCCCCCGGTAGCTTCACTCTAAGGCCCCTCTTGCGCGACACTCTGGCTCTCAGCAGCCCTGGCTGGGGCTGTTCCTCTTCCCTGGTGAGCAGGGGGGAAGGAACCCTGGGGAGGGCCCCAGCACAGGCCGCCTTTTGACACATGGCTGTCAGCCTCTGCAGAAACCTTTCGTACTTCTCGGTCACTTTGAGGGTGTCCTGCGTGATGCACATTAACTCCTCAGTGCGGTTCTTTGTGACTATGGCTGAGGGGCTGCCTGGGGGTGGCTCCACATCGATGGAGCTGCTTCTGCCTGGTCGCGTCTCCTTCTGTTTGTCCTTGTTCCCATCTGCAGCATTGTCAGTATCTGTGTCCGACTGCGGCAGCTCCACTCTAAGGCCCCTCTTGCGCGACACTCTGGCTCTCAGCAGCCCTGGCTGGGGCTGTTCCTCTTCCCTGGTGAGCAGGGGGGAAGGAACCCTGGGGAGGGCCCCAGCACAGGCCGCCCCTTGACACTTGGCTATCTGCATCCGCAGAAACTTCTTGCACTGCTTGGTCATTTTGAGGGCGTCCTGGACGATGCGGATGAGCTCTTCAGCGAGGTTCCCTGTGACCATGGCCGAGGGGCTGCCAGGGGGTGGCTCCACATCGATGGGGCTCTGCGCCCTGTCCCTGCCATCCGTGGGGAACTCCTTGAGCTTTGGCCCCTCTGGCAGCTCCAGTGGGATGTTGAAGCCAGTTGGGAGCCCTGGCTGCCCCGCCAGCATGCAGATGGTTTTCAAAGAATACTGAGGTCCCAAGATGTTCATCGATGCTGGCTCTGCTGTTGCAGCCGGCCAGGGCTCTGGGAAGGAGCAGGGGGAGTTCAGTGAAGAGGAGCTGCTCCGGGACAGGGAGTGCGGCACGGTCTCTGGGGAGCAGTGCTCCACGCTTGACGCTTCCAGGCTTGCCCTGCAGAGGGGGAGAGGGAAGAGACCCCCGCTGCACCCGGCCCCTCCGGCAGGACTCACGGGCAGCACACCCTCCTTGGCCGGCAGGCAGCGCTGCCCAGCGTGGGCAGGGGCAGGGCATGGGCTGAGGGTCTGGGGCAGGACCTGTGGGTGTCCCCTGCGCTTACCCCATCTCCACAGTTGGTGTGGGCTTCTCTGCTGCTCCATGTGCCTGGGGAGAAGCTGCCAAGAGAGGAGATGGTGTGAGTGGCCAGCAGCCCAGAGCCCCAGGCCAGGCCTTCTGCAGGGTGTCACCCGTTTCCAGGTCAATTGGGGCCGGAGCCACTCACCGCTCTCCTCCTCGAACCGGGCTCTTGTCGTGCTCGTCTGAGGCTTTGTCTTCTTCCTACGCCCCTGCAGGACCCCAGCAGCTGGGTGAGGAGACGGAAACAGCTCCCGGCCCCACACCTTAACCTCCCACCCTACCCCTCCCTGCACTGAGGGGCAGTGCAGTGCAACTGTCACCTACCCGGAGTCGCCTGAACTGCAGTATGGCCGAGACCAGGCTGAGCTGCAGCACGAGCATCATGACGTGGAGCATGTCAGACAGCGTGGGGATGTCGTGATGCCCCATGGCGCTGGCTGTGGTGTGGCCACGGTGCTCCGAGTTCTCAGCCCAGACCCACGGTGCAGATCCCCAGTGACCTACTGGGTCCCCAGTGAGAGGACACCCAGCACTGCTGGAGTGTGGCAGAGGCTGCAGTCTGCAGCCCGCCCAGACGGTGCCAGACGGCCCACTGCCTTCCCCGTGGGGCGCGCACCCCCCTTTTATAGTACGGGAGGCAGCCGCCCCCGCCCCCCTTTGTGACATCACTGGGGCAGTCACAGCCCCCCTTTGTGAAAATTCCTGGGGCAGCCAGAGCCCCCCTTTCCCTTTGTGGCACTGGACAACCCCTGTGACCCGTTGCGACGGAGGGAAGACACAGTCACTCAGTATGAGTGATCAGCAGACTTCGTTTATTGCCTCTTACAGTCACCTTTTATGCCTTCTTATAATTAGCTCATACATATTACAAAAGTTAAGCTCATTATTGGTTAGTTGCCTAAATACCAAGCCCGCCCCTTGTTTCTCTTCTGTAGTTATGTGTTCCCACCTGCAACGTTCTTTTCCCACCGAAATCTTCCTGTTATTGTGTAACAAGGACAGCCAAAGACAGTGTATTTTTGCTTTACTTCAGATCAGCTGAGAGCCATGTGCATTTTTGTCCAGCCAGCTGGACTATGTCTATGTGACCCTTTTCAGCTAGGCAGTTATCCACAATTCCCCCGTTTTTATTTTGGGCGACATAGGCTTGGTTGACCATTTTCAATAACAGCTTTTAAACACAGGAAAATACACAGCCAACTTATAAAATCTCAGTTCAGAAGTATAATTCCTGAAATACTTGAAAAATAAAGTTAGCTTGAAGCTTTAATTTAGATGCTCTTTCTGTTCCAGTAATATAAAAAGTTTAGAAAATTCAAGGGTAATTTTAAAGTTCTGAACATGGACTAATGCAAGCTCAAAACCCAAAAAGAAACCAAACTGATGTTTGACTAGGAATATTTGCAAATATTTTAGTGGAAAATCCCCGACCATTAACAATTTTCTGTCCAAATAACAACTGCCCTTATGCAACCAACCAGTCCATACATTTTCTGAAGAATACCTCACTGATATCAAAGAATTAACAAAGGGGAAAAATTAGTTCTAAGCTATATACATTCATAAGTGGATTTTTCAATAGTTACATACAGATTTACACACTAAGCCATAATGGCTTGTAGGTGATACACACAAGAAGAGTACGTTGCTTATCTGTCTGAATGTCTATGCTAAATTTGACAACTGTGCCACAAGCCAAGCCTACATGGATGCTGTGTGTTATGCACGTTCCTTAACAAACAGAAGTATAATAGACAAATTCCCAAGATCTAGTCCCCAACCTAATTATATTATTTTGTAGCCAATTAAGGAAAATAACACAAATGTGCATATCTACATGTGCACACACCTTTTAGTTCAGAACCAATCCGTGATAAAAGGCCTTAGCCTTATGGCATCATCGAATCTTAACGAGTACAGTAATTAAAAATGCAGTCTTACTGTAAGTGCGATTTATGCTGACATTCCCTCAAATGCTACACGTGAGTATTTCTCACTCAACTGCCTCAAGTTAAAATAGTAGTGTTTGTTAATATGTATTAAAAAATCATTAATTCTCTACAATAGCAGTTGACTTACATAACACTATGTAAGCAAAAGAGGCCTAAGATGGGTCTTCTGAATACTAACAATTTATTTTAGACTGTCTAAACTCAGGTCTTCAAAGATTTCACTCTGCCAGACGTAGAAACACTGTTGCACTCCAGTTGTGATATCCCTTTTCCCAAGTTGTCACATGCACATCTCGCTCAAGCAGCATTATTGTTAAAGTTTCTCTCTGCTACATAAAAGCATATTGCACTTGTAGATACAAAAGACAGCACCCTTACTTAGATCATTACCTTATTACCTCATAACTCTTAGTATACCTTATATCTCTGATTTCATCACTTCAAAAATTCACCAGAAGCAGATAAAACCACAGCATCAGACTAAACTACACCTTAACTGCTGATTCAAATAAAGGCATTCTCTTCAGATATGCCTAATACTTACAAATAATTTTGGCTGGTTTTGATCAAAAAACCTATTATTACAATAATGATCAAAAATAATAATCCCGTTTGCAAAATGCCTTTAAGCCAGCCTCCTAGTCCCAACCAATTTCCACATTCAGAATACAGCATAAATACAGAATACAGAATAAATTATCTCCATCAAGGCAAAAAGGCTTCTCGTTAAACACAGAGATGTTTGCTAGTTCAAGGCAGAAACCCATTTCTTGTAGGGGACATCTGAAGCACTTTTTTTTTTTTTTTTTTTTTTTGGTGGGTTTGTAATCAAGTCCGTATTTTTCCTTGAGGAGCTTAAGCTGTTCCTCTTGTTTCAGGAGTGTTTCCAACTCTGATTTGTCCAATAGGTCCGTATTTCCCAAACATATCATACATTTCCTCCGCCGTGATTTTATACGGCAGGTTCCGAATATAAAGGATCCGATGGATCTCTGGGGGCAGCCGGATCTTAGCTCGCTTGGCCGCTTGCATCGCCATGGCGCCGATCGGAGCGGGGGGGGGTGCCGCCTTGGAGAGAAACCGCGGCCGGGAAGGGGCCTGCCGGGCTGCGCCGCCGCTCGCTGCTGCCGCGGGGGTCCCGGATGCTATCCCATACGCTAATAACCCGGGTAATTCCTTTTTACAATCTATGTCCTGAACGCTCCGCTTTTCTAAAAAGCATATGAACGAACCGTACGTCGCTTGTCTCTCCATACCGTCTTCAGCGCTGTTGCAGCCTTTGCGAGACTTCGGCGACACGTGGCCGGCGGGACCCTCTGTAGGTGCTCCCGGGCGCGGGGACTGTGCCCTTCCACCTCCTGCGCTGCTTTCAGGACCGGTACCCGAATCTCCGTCAAACCGTGGCTCGCAGGTTCAGCCCTCTCTAGGGTCCCTGTTCGGGCGCCATTTGTCGCGACGGAGGGAAGACACAGTCGCTCAATATGAGTGATCAGCAGACTTCGTTTATTGTCTCTTACAGTCACCTTTTATGCCTTCTTATAATTAGCTCATACATATTACAAAAGTTAAGCTCATTATTGGTTAGTTGCCTAAATACCAAGCCCGCCCCTTGTTTCTCTTCTGTGACGTGCGGAATTAGACTCTATAACTCGAAAGTTATAAAGTAGGTATGTTTATTGCGCGCAGATGCACGGGGGATCGCTCCTCCACAAGCGTGCATACCCGAAGTGACGAACCATCTCACATTTATACAATGAACAAATGAATATTCAATTAACGCCTATACATATTCGTTACCTAAACCCCGCTTCGTATGTTAATTAGCTTATCAGTCCCTTTCCTGGAATGTGGTGGTCTTGCAGGTTTGTAGGTGATTCATGTTCTTGTGACCATCCGATCTTCTTCAGGTGATTCATGTCCTTGTGACCACCCAATCTTCTCCAGCAAGGAGACTTAGCACTCCCTCCCTCTAGATAGCATTTGAATGTCTCTCATCTTTTCTCATTCTCTTTTAAATAGCCCCTTTGTTAGAGGAAGAGGGGCAGGCGTCTCCTCAAAACTGTAGTTGTCACCGCACCCATGACTAGTCACCATACCCACATTCCTTAAGCAGACACATACAATCACAATCCATGTCCATTATCCCCATTTCGCACTATTTCTCCATATCAATCCCCCCTTTTCTATTAAATTAAGTAAATTCTTTTACTTAAGCAGTCTTCCCGAATGATATAAAGCATCATACATAAGTGTTACCCTTTTAAACATTCTCCAAACCCACAAATATAACATAATGGTTAGTATTAAGGAAATTCCTAAACTGATCAATAAGATCACAATGGGGTGTACCATAGTGTTAAGAATTCCTGTTGCAGAAGGTGACCAGCCAAAGAGAGTATCCCACCAATTATGGTTTCCATCCTGTTCTACCTTTTTAAAACTTTCTTGATCCCCTCTACATCATGATGGATCATAAGAAGAGTTTTGTGTCCCTTTTCTTTGGTTTCTTCCAGTATACGTTGTAAATCTGCATGTTTTAATAGTTCTTTTATACAGTCCTATGGGGGTAGGAATTATTATCTGTGATAGGGTAAAGTTGGATTTTAAGAATTGATGAGACACTACTGGGGCTGAGTAACTAAAATTGCATCCTGCGATAGTAGTAAAATTACAAATACAATAATTTGAATACTGTGCAGTCTCCTTTACCTCCCCATCTATGGTTATTGTGTTACACTTAGTTCTCAAACACGCACATCCCTTCCCTGCATATATAATTACTGTTTTCAAGTTTGCATTTGGTCGGGCCTCGAAATGACATATTTTCTGATCTGTATCTAAACAAGTATCCTGAGCCATTATAGTATTGCTTTCACAGAGGAAGCCCTGCTGTTCTCGCATAATACAAGATTCTAAATCTACTGTTTGCCACTTGTCGCCTATCTTTCTGGCCCATGTTCTATGTTCAAAAGGGTATAGGAGCACCCCATTACGGTTAATTCCAAGGGCTACAATGGGGTGTAGGGTAATTATTACTGCATTATGTATGGTTAACACAAAAGCTGTGATGGTGTGTGTGTTGGGGTCGTAGGTAAAGTTCACCATATTCCACCATGACTGGAGTTTTCTTTCTACCTCCGTAGCATTGTCCCAAACCATCTTTTGAATTTCTGTAGGAAATATGCCTTCCTCTCCTTCTCTTATTATGGATGCAGCTATTGATTGCATCCACATTTGTGGCGACGTCATCCTGTAAACCACCTAACGCCTTAGTGATGAGCTGATGATCTTCCATGTTTATTTGTTCCCACCTGGGGAGTACCTTCGATATCAACCATTGATGTGCCCCTAATGCCAATAATGAAGATTTTAGTGGTTGTTGTAGTTTTGATAGATCGGCCGTGGTGGCAGCTAGTTTATTCATTATCACCTCTGAGTCTATGGAATTTAATACTCCGAGTCCTGTTCCCAACATTCCAGTTACATCTCTCACTATTCTGTTTCGATAAATATTTCCCCTTTTTCTTAACCAAGTTGTCCATCCCTCATAAGAGGTTCGTAAGAAGGGGGAACAGGATGGCTTAACATCAGAAACATTGACTTGTATTTTTAACTCTATTCTTTTAAGAGACCATTCTGGGTTAAACAACATTTGTTGCTGACCTGTATTTCTGATTACATATGGTCCAATTGTATAAATTTTTGGATCTGGTTTAGTTAATTTAAGATCAAGCGTTAATGGGGTTGTTGTAACTGTGGTGGTGGTAGGAACAGTGGTTAGCATGATTGTTATTTTGATCTTATAAGTCAGAGCTGTTCTTGGGGATTCCTTTCCTAGGCATATTATAAAGATGGGCTTGGTTAAGGTAAAATTGTGCCAACATTCCCGTGAATTAAAGCACATGGTTGTATTTAGAAGGGTAAATTCCTTATCTACCTTTCTGACATTAATCACGGTGTCTCCCGAAATCTTGGTGTTATCCTTTTCATTATATGTTTGACACCCTACTTTTATCCTATCTCCTAATTTTCCCCATAATCGGTCGACTTTGTGTACATCCTCCCGATCCCATTGATTCCTTTGGTACACCTCATTTTCAGAAAAAAACACCATAGCTAGTTTCGTCTTTGAGTCCACCTTTCCCATTATTCCAGTGTGTTTTTTCTGGGCATGATTCCAAGGCCAATTATCAGGCTCTTGGTTGTAGGCAAGAGAGAGGGTACCAAAAAACACAAATGGTTTAAACCCACTATTGATCATTTTAAGAATCTAAATGTTCCTCATATATACATATAAAATCTGTTTTGATCAAAAATATCTTTGTTTGAGTTGGGGCTTACTGATAACAAGTTGGGCAAGACTGGCCACTGGCTCAGTCCCAGACTCTTTTGTTCTATATTGTTTGTTGTGGTGCCCTTCCCATCTGGTGGATCCGCAACCGCTCAGGTTCACTTACTTGCCACCCACATTGTTCCCATTTGTCCGAGTAAATTTGAGTTTCAGTTCTTTTTTATCTGGGGTTACTTTCCAGGAAGTTGCAGGGGCTTTCTTAATCCGGGTATGGTGAATCCAAGAATTCTGTCCCTCAACCTTGATTGCAGTGTAGGTGGTGAGTAGGACTTGAAAAGGTCCGGCCCACTGTGGTTCCAGGGTTTTATCTGCAAAACACTTAACGTATACATAGTCTCCTGGTTGTATATCGTGACCAGGTCCATCCAGACCCCTACTGCGTGTTCCCATCACAAGCTTCTCAATTCTTATTGTTTGTTTAGTGCCACCATATAGGAAGTCATTGTTTCTTCACCAACCTGTGAAGACATCCCCTTTTGTACCCCATAGGGTCGTCCATATAAAATTTCAAATGGGCTAAGCCCCTCTTTTGCTCTCGGTCTAGTTCGAATTCGTGTAAGAGCTAGTGGCAAAGACTGGGGCCAAGTTAGATTTGTTTCTTGACCTAACTTGACAATCTGTTGTTTGATTAGATGATTCATCTTTTCCACCTGGCCACTCGATTGTGGTCGGTATGGGGTATGTAATTGCCAATCTATTCCTAGATGGTGGCTGATCTGTTGCACTATTCTGGACACAAAATGTGGTCCTCTATCCGAGGACATTACCGCTGGGACTCCAAACCTAGGTATTATCTCTTGGAGTAGTATTTTGGTCACTTCCCGGGCTTTAGCAGTTCTGCACGGGAAGGCTTCTGGCCAACCTGAAAAGGTATCTGTTAGTACCAATATCGATACCCCCCTTTTCTAGGAAGTTCCGAGAAATCGATCTGCCAATGTTGCCCAGGAACATTTCCTCTCCCAATTTTTCCCAACTTTGGCCCCTTGGTAATCTTAGGATTAGTCTGGAGACAAAGATCACATTGTTGGGTTACTTGTCTAATAGTAGTATACAAATTTCGTGCTATTATGTTTTTAGTGAGATCCTTATATAGAGCTTCTGCCCCCCAGTGCCTTTTTCTATGTTCTTCCCTGACTACTGACCATACCATGTAGGAAGGAATCACTATTCTCCCCTGTGAGATTATAGCCCACCCTTCCTCATTATATGATCCCTTTAGGTCAGAAATCAGTTTGCGATCTTCTTTAGTATAGTCTGGTTTACCTTCTAGAGATATTTGTCCATCGGGTATTAGCGCACCCTCTACCTTGATTGCTTTTCTGGCTGCCTGTTTTGCTTCCCTGTCCGCCAGTTCATTTCCTCTTTCCAATTCTGTGCTCACTTTCTGGTGTGCCTTAATGTGCATAATTGCCACCCTTTCAGGAAGCTGGACCGCATTTAGGAGTTTCAAAATTTCTTCCGCATGTTTGATGATTTTTCCTTGGGAGTTTAACAGTCCCCTTTCTTTCCATATTGCTCCATGAGCATGTACCACTCCAAAGGCATATTCAGAATCAGTCCAAATATTTATAGGTTTTCCCCGAGCTCTCTCCAGAGCTCGAGTAAGGGCTATGATTTCAGCCTTCTGTGCCGAAGTGTCAGCCGGTAGCGGCCCCGATTCTATCACTCCTTCAGAGGTTGTAACAGCATATCCGGAATGTCGCTTTCCATTCAGCATATAGCTGCTCCCATCCGTGAACCAATGTTCAGCTCCATTAATAGGAACATCCTTGAGATCTGTCCGACTAGAATAAGTGGCTTCGATTGTTTCTAGACAGTCATGATGGACTGATTCTCCAATATTCCCATTAAGAAATGAGGCCGGATTGACGATGTTTGTAGTCACGATCTCAACATCATCTTGTTCCACCATTATGGCCTGGTATTTTAGGAATCTCTGTGGGGAGAGCCAATGCCCCCCTTTTGTTTCAAGGACTGCAGACACTGTGTGGGATACTAAGACAGTCATTTTCTGGCCCAGGGTAAACTTCCGGGCCTCTTGGATGTTTAGGATGACGGCTGCTACTGCTCTCAGGCAACCAGGCCACCCTTTTGCAGTGGCATCCAGCTGTTTAGAGAAGTATGCCACTGCCCGTCTGTATGGTCCCAAATCTTGTGCCAGTATTCCTAATGCCATTCCCTGTTTCTCATGGGAAAATAGGAAAAATGGCTTACTCACATCAGGAAGTCCTAGTGCTGGTGCCGACATCAAGGCTTTCTTCAGTTCATGGAAAGCTCTGTCTGATTCAGCATCCCACTGAAGATCCTTCTGATTAGCTGCTATCAGGGAATATAATGGTTTAACAAGCAAGCCATAATTACATATCCAAAGCCGGCACCATCCTGTCATTCCCAGAAATGTCTGCAGTTCCTTTACAGTTCGTGGTCGGGGGGCTTGGCATATGGCTTCTTTTCGGGCCTTCCCCAGGACCCGTTGTCCGGCACTGATCTCGTACCCCAGGTATGTGACCTGTTGTAACACCACCTGTGCCTTCTTCTTAGAAACTCGATATCCTTGTAGTCCCAGAAAGTTCAGCAGACTCACAGTCCAAATAATACAAGATTCTTCGGTTCTGGTTGCAATAAGAAGATCGTCTACATATTGTAACACTTTCCCTTCTTCTGACGGTGGTTCCCATAACTCCAAATCCTTTGCTAATTGGTTTCCAAAAATTGTGGGGCTATTTTTAAACCCCTGTGGCAACACCGTCCATGTGAGCTGGGTCTTTCGACCGCTTCTGGGATTTTCCCATTCAAAAGCAAAAATTCTTTGGCTGGCTTCATGGAGAGGGAGGCAAAAGAAGGCATCTTTTAAGTCTAAAACTGTGAACCAAGCTAGGTCAGGTGTCAGGGTGGTTAGTAAGGTATAGGGGTTAGCTACTACAGGATACAGATCCTCTGTTATTTTGTTAATGGCCCTTAAATCTTGAACTATCCTATAAGACCCATCAGGTTTTTTAACTGGGAGGATAGGTGTGTTAAATTCTGACTCACATTCTTTTAGTAGTTTTAGTTCTATGAATCGCTCTATGTTTGGACAAATTCCTTCCCTATCTTCCCTTTTCAGTGGGTATTGTTTAATTCTTACCGCACTCTGTCCTTCCTTTAATTTTACTATTACAGGTGATGCATTCTTGGCACGTCCCGGTATGTCAATTGCCCATACTCCGGGATATACCTGATCAATAATTCTGGTATCAGTTTCCCTTTTTGTAGGAGTATTGGCCAGAGATAGGCTCATAACCTGTATGTATTGATGATTATTTACCTCCAGAGTAACTTCCCCTTTTTTAAATTTGATTGTTGCCTCCAATTGTTCTAATAAGTCCCTACCAAGAAGGGCCTTTGGGGAATTTGGCATAAATAGGAATTTATGGATCCCCATCTGTTTTCCAACTTATATTTTAAAGGTTTACAAAAATAAGCCTTTTCAGTTTGGCCAGCTGCACCTTTTACTGAAACATAATCATTTCCCAAAGGCATTAAAGCCTGGTTCAAAACTGAATAGGTGGCTCCTGTGTCTATTAAAAATTCCACCTCCTCCTGTTCTTCTCCTAATTTTAATTTTATTAATGGGTCGGCTAGTCAATTTTCTTCTTCCCTGTGAGCTATTGTTTTCCCTTGATTATTGCGCCATTTAGTGTTTTCTTGATGTCTGCGTTCAGGGCATTCGTTTTTCCAGTGTCCTGTCCTTTTGCATATTGCACACTGATTCCTACCCAGGGGTGTCAGCCCACGCCTTGATTTAACTTTAGATTTTTGATTCTCATTTTCTCTTACTACTGCTAATATTTTCTTTTGGTCCTGCTTGTAACCTTCTTCTCGATTACTAAATATTCTCCATGCTTCCTCTACTAATTTTTCCAAGTCTCTATTTTCAGGAGGTCTCAATTTTTGCAACTTGCGCCTAATATCCCCCTGTGATTGTCCTAAAAAGAGGGATATTAGCTGCTGTGCGCCTACCTCCGAATTTGGGTCCAGAGACGTGTGCCGGCGCATTGCATCTCTTATTCTGTCTAAGAATTCTGAAGGTGTTTCAGAAGGACCCTGTCTAACCTCATATAACGCTGCCCAATTTATTGTTCTAGGAATTGCTTTCTCCATTCCTCTGAATATCCATTCCTGGTACGCCTGTAATCTTCCCATTTCAGCGGCTCGGTTTGGGTCCCATTCCGGGTCCAACAAAGGAAACCGTTCTCTATAATTATCTCCCTTTATATTATAATGTTCCTTTGCGAGATCCCCCGCTGTTTTTATGACTAATTGTTTTTCAGTTTCAGTCAAACAATCTAATAATAATTGTATATCACTCCAGTCAGGATTGTGCTGTTTTATTAGAAATTTAAAATTCTGTGCCGTCTTTATCGGATCATTACGGTATTCTCGGGCAGCCTCTTTCCATTCTCTCAGATCAGCGCCCGTGAACGGAACTTTTATTTTCATTGTTCCTCCGTCCGGATTTACGGCTTCTCGGAGGGGTGCCTGTAAAATAGACTTCTATCTGGTGCGTGAAGACACCGGACTATTTGGAGCTGTAATGGCAGTTTTTGTGTTTCCTTGTGTGGCACCGGGTGTTTGGCTTTCTTTATAAATAACTTGTGGAATTTCTTCCTCTTGTTCGCCTGGGGGTGGACTGGGAGCCCTGGCCGAACCTTGTCTCTCCACTCTATAAGGTGGATTAAATAAATCATTTAATTCGGGCTCTTGTTCTCCGTTTAATTTGATACACCTTTGTCCAATACTACATGCTGAGCAACATCTTTTCAACTTTCCTTTACGCTCCCTCCTGTCCTCTATTTCTAGTGCTAGTACCATAGGATCCCGAGGGGGTACTAAGCCGCAGTCCTTTTGCCACTCAGGTTTGTCCCGGAGGACGAAGAACATGTCTGCATATGATACTTCATCCCATTTTCCCTCTCTCCTCAGAAACAACATTAATTGCAGGAGAGTGTTATAATCTAACGTTCCTCCCTCCTGAGGCCATTTCGCATCACTCTCCAATTTATACAAAGGCCACCACTGATTACAATATTTAACCAATTTCCTTCTGTTTTCGGTACCACCATGTCCTACAATATCACTCCAATGTTTTAATATACAACCCAAAGGCGATTTTTCACAGGGCTTACTACTTCCATTTCCCATTTTGCAATTTTAATTACTTTGTTTTTCTCCGGCCGCCTTAGCCACCCAAGGTCGGAAACGCGGATAGAGCTTCTTACTCGTTTTGCACTCAAACGCCTGTCTCAAGCACTCTTGCACTCACACTTAGTCAAAATAATTAAGCTATACACGGAAAATCAAAATGCGCATCTCAATCACACCATTCACACTCTCCGGGCAGCCCGCAGTCACACAAGCAGTATGTTATACGGTACCGTGCACTTATGTACAAACTCTTAGGAACACTAACAGTTCACAAAGTATGCATTTCAATGAACAATTGCCAAAAAGCAAACAACAAACAAAAAACAATTTTTCCTGGTCTTAAGCAGTGTTAAGTTTTCCGCTATTTGCCACAAATTACCAGAATATTAATATTTTTCAACATACATTTCATAACTCCGAGTTTTGAACATATAACAAGACAACACATAGAACAAACAAGACACAGAGCGCTATTTCAGTTGTTACATTCCAGGAATTCCCCAATTCTTAAGACAACCTAAAGGAAGTTTTTAGCTTCCTCTTTTTCCTACGCAAAAGTTTCCCTTTTGCTGTGAGGTCCCTCTTATTCCTGTGAGATTCCGCCTTATTCCGTCCCGCCCCCCGCTTTCCGTCACGAGGCCTCCGGGCTTTTAGGAATGGCAGTCACCTCGGGTTTGCTCGATCTGCCCTCAAGATTGCTAGCGGCCACCCCTTGGTCAGCAAACCCCCTCCCAAGGTACCTTTCCTCCTGGGACTACGCTGCGCGCCGGACGTCCCCGTGCGTCTCACCAGCCGCCCCGTTACTAAACATACCGTTTTATCCGTGGATCCAGGGGTTTCTCTTCTGCTCCCGGGTGAACAGCTGAGAAGAGGAGGCTCCTCCGAGGAAATCTCCCGGGGCGCGCCTAGGAGCGTCCGCTCCGCAGCTGGTCCCTCAGCCGAGCAGAAATCCTCCTGGCTGGCTCGCCAAAACTGACGTGCGGAATTAGACTCTATAACTCGAAAGTTATAAAGTAGGTATGTTTATTGCGCGCAGATGCACGGGGGATCGCTCCTCCACAAGCGTGCATACCTGAAGTGACGAACCATCTCACATTTATACAATGAACAAATGAATATTCAATTAACGCCTATACATATTCGTTACCTAAACCCCGCTTCGTATGTTAATTAGCTTATCAGTCCCTTTCCTGGAATGTGGTGGTCTTGCAGGTTTGTAGGTGATTCATGTTCTTGTGACCATCCGATCTTCTTCAGGTGATTCATGTCCTTGTGACCACCCAATCTTCTCCAGCAAGGAGACTTAGCACTCCCTCCCTCTAGATAGCATTTGAATGTCTCTCATCTTTTCTCATTCTCTTTTAAATAGCCCCTTTGTTAGAGGAAGAGGGGCAGGCGTCTCCTCAAAACTGTAGTTGTCACCGCACCCATGACTAGTCACCATACCCACATTCCTTAAGCAGACACATACAATCACAATCCATGTCCATTATCCCCATTTCACACTATTTCTCTTCTGTAGTTATGTGTTCCCACCTGCAACGTTTTTTCCCACCGCGATCTTCCTGTTATTGTGTAACAAGGACAGCCAAAGACAGTGTATTTTTGCTTTACTTCAGATCAGCTGAGAGCCATGTGCATTTTTGTCCAGCCAGCTGGACTATGTCTATGTGACCCTTTTCAGCTAGCCAGTTATCCACACCTGTGACCTTCCCTGGGGATTTGCGAAGCTCACTCACTCTCCCCTTCCCCCGGTGAGGGTGGGCAGGGAGAGCAGGGAAGCGGCCTCTCCGCGTAAGCCGGGAGAGGTTTGAGCAGTGGCAAGCCATGGCTGCCTGGGAAATGCCGGTGCTTGACTGCTCCCCTCTTACTGAAAAGTTGAAGGACTGTAAGGCGTGCCTTTCCTCACCAGGGATGGCACGGGGCCATGTTAGCTGGCACGATTCAAAAGCTGTAGCAGATAGAATGACACCACTTAGGAAGGAACGAGAAGCGTGACCAGGAAAAGCCACGGTGCGTGCTGTGTTGGGAGCCGCACGAGTGGCGGCCCAGAAGGAGAGGCGCCTGATTAAACAAACTAATGATGAAATGGTTAAACCCTTGCAAGAACATATAAAAACCCTGCAGAGCCAGCTAAGTGCTGAACGTAACAGCACTCAGCGACTCCACACGCTCTCTCAGATGCATTGGACGGAGAACAAACTTCACGGTCCGAATGAGAGGAAGGGGGACAAGAATCTCCTGATCAGACAGATCTTAATTCTGTTGTGGATAGTCTGCTGGGATTTACAAGACTGGCATGGCTGGCCGAGAAACAGGGCCCAAGACCTTTGTACTTGTCTAAGGAGTTGGAAATGGACCGAGAAATATTTTACCCCACTGGGGTTGGGCACTGACGGTGTCGCAGCCCCAGCTGTGGGATGGATGGACGAGCCACAGCACCAGGGATAGAGAAAACATTTCTTTTTTAATATTTCAGAGGGAGGGGAGCTTCCCAGGCAGTTCCCAGCCCTGCACTCCCCCAGCTGCTCACTGGCAGGGGATCGTGCTCCTCTACTGCAACTAGCGCTGCCACGGCGGGGTCTTGCAGAAGCAGATGCAGCATGGTCACCACAGGCGTCTCCACCAGTCCTCTAGGCAGCTCCCCGTGGGCACCTGCTGCTGGGGACTGGGCTCTGCCGGGGTGCTCCTGCCCACGGAGATGGTGTTGTCCTGGCCACTGGTGCTGCTTCTGCCTGGCCCTGTGGGGCAACTGTTGTTAACTTCCTTTGGGCTCCTCCTGCACGCTTGTACAGGTCTGCTTCTGCCTGGTCGCGTCTCCTTATGTTTGTCCTTGTTCCCATCTGCAGCATTGTCCTTGTCTGCATCCGCCCCCGGCAGCTCCACTCTAAGGCCCCTCTTGCGCGACACTCTGGGTCTCAGCAGCCCTGGCTGGGGCTGTTCCTCTTCCCTGGTGAGCAGGGGGGAAGGAACCGTGTGGGGGGCCCCAGCCCTTTCCGCCCCTCGCCACTTGGCTGTCAGCATCTGCAGAAACCTTTCGTACTGCTCGATGTTTTTGAGGGTGTCCTGCATGATGCACATGAACTCCTCAGTGTGGTTCTCTGTGACCATGGCCGAGGGGCTGCCAGGGGGTGGCTCCACATCGATGGGGCAGCTTCTGCCTGGTCGCGTCTCCTTATGTTTGTCCTTGTCCCCATCTGCAGCATTGTCCTTGTCTGCATCCGCCCCCGGTAGCTTCACTCTAAGGCCCCTCTTGCGCGACACTCTGGCTTTCAGCAGCCCTGGCTGGGGCTGTTCCTCTTCCCTGGTGAGCAGGGGGGAAGGAACCCTGGGGAGGGCCCCAGCACAGGTCGCCTTTTGACACATGGCTGTCAGCCTCTGCAGAAACCTTTCGTACTGCTCGGTCACTTTGAGGGTGTCCTGCGTGATGCACATTAACTCCTCAGTGCGGTTCTTTGTGACTATGGCTGAGGGGCTGCCTGGGGGTGGCTCCACATCGATGGAGCTGCTTCTGCCTGGTCGCGTCTCCTTCTGTTTGTCCTTGTTCCCATCTGCAGCATTGTCAGTATCTGTGTCCGACTGCGGCAGCTCCACTCTAAGGCCCCTCTTGCGCGACACTCTGGCTCTCAGCAGCCCTGGCTGGGGCTGTTCCTCTTCCCTGGTGAGCAGGGGGGAAGGAACCCTGGGGAGGGCCCCAGCACAGGCCGCCCCTTGACACTTGGCTATCTGCATCCGCAGAAACTTCTTGCACTGCTTGGTCATTTTGAGGGCGTCCTGGACCATGCGGATGAGCTCTTCAGCGAGGTTCCCTGTGACCATGGCCGAGGGGCTGCCAGGGGGTGGCTCCACATCGATGGGGCTCTGCGCCCTGTCCCTGCCATCCGTGGGGAACTCCTCGTGCTTTGGCCCCTCTGGCAGCTCCAGTGGGATGTTGAAGCCAGTTGGGAGCCCTGGCTGCCCCGCCAGCATGCAGATGGTTTTAAAAGAATATTGAGGTCCCAAGATGTTCATCGATGCTGGCTCTGCTGTTGCAGCCGGCCAGGGCTCTGGGAAGGAGCAGGGGGAGTTCAGTGAAGAGGAGCTGCTCCGGGACAGGGAGTGCGGCACGGTCTCTGGGGAGCAGTGCTCCACGCTTGACGCTTCCAGGCTTGCCCTGCAGAGGGGGAGAGGGAAGAGACCCCCGCTGCACCCGGCCCCTCCGGCAGGACTCACGGGCAGCACACCCTCCTTGGCCGGCAGGCAGCGCTGCCCAGCGTGGGCAGGGGCAGGGCATGGGCTGAGGGTCTGGGGCAGGACCTGTGGGTGTCCCCTGCGCTTACCCCATCTCCACGGTTGGTGTGGGCTTCTCTGCTGCTCCATGTGCCTGGGGAGAAGCTGCCAAGAGAGGAGATGGTGTGAGTGGCCAGCAGCCCAGAGCCCCAGGCCAGGCCTTCTGCAGGGTGTCACCCGTTTCCAGGTCAATTGGGGCCGGAGCCACTCACCGCTCTCCTCCTCGAACCGGGCTCTTGTCGTGCTCGTCTGAGGCTTTGTCTTCTTCCTACGCCCCTGCAGGACCCCAGCAGCTGGGTGAGGAGACGGAAACAGCTCCTGGCCCCACACCTTAACCTCCCACCCTACGCCTCCCTGCACTGAGGGGCAGTGCAGTGCAACTGTCACCTACCCGGAGTCGCCTGAAATACAGTATGGCTGCGACCGGGCTGAGCTGCAGCATGAACATCAGCATCATGACATGGAGCACGTCAACCATTATGGGGATGTCGTGATGCCCCATGGCACTGGCTGTGGTGTGGCCACGGTGCTCCGAGTTCTCAGCACAGACCCACGGTGCAGATCCCCAGTGACCTACTGGGTCCCCAGTGAGAGGACACCCAGCACTGCTGGAGTGTGGCAGAGGCTGCAGTCTGCAGCCCGCCCAGACGGTGCCAGACGGCCCACTGCCTTCCCCGTGGGGCGCGCACCCCCCCTTTTATAGTACGGGAGGCAGCCGCCCCCGCCCCCCTTTGTGACATCACTGGGGCAGTCACAGCCCCCCTTTGTGAAAATTCCTGGGGCAGCCAGAGCCCCCCTTTCCCTCTGTGACACTGGACAACCCCTGTGACCTTCCCTGGGGATTTGCGAAGCTCACTCACTCTCCCCTTCCCCCGGTGAGGGTGGGCAGGGAGAGCAGGGAAGCGGCCTCTCCGCGTAAGCCGGGAGACGTTTGAGCAGTGGCAAGCCATGGCTGCCTGGGAAATGCCGGTGCTTGACTGCTCCCCTCTTACTGAAAAGTTGAAGGACTGTAAGGCGTGCCTTTCCTCACCAGGGATGGCACGGGGCCATGTTAGCTGGCACGATTCAAAAGCTGTAGCAGATAGAATGACACCACTTAGGAAGGAACGAGAAGCGTGACCAGGAAAAGCCACGGTGCGTGCTGTGTTGGGAGCCGCACGAGTGGCGGCCTAGAAGGAGAGGCGCCTGATTAAACCAACTAATGATGAAATGGTTAAACCCTTGCAAGAACATATAAAAACCCTGCAGAGCCAGCTAAGTGCTGAACGTAACAGCACTCAGCGACTCCACACGCTCTCTCAGATGCATTGGACGGAGAACAAACTTCACGGTCCGAATGAGAGGAAGGGGGACAAGGATCTCCTGATCAGACAGATCTTAATTCTGTTGTGGATAGTCTGCTGGGATTTACAAGACTGGCACGGCTGGCCGAGAAACAGGGCCCAAGACCTTTGTACTTGTCTAAGGAGTTGGAAATGGACCGAGAAATATTTTACCCCAAGAATGAAGAAGTCCTAATGAGGTCGGTGATTAAGCTGAGACCACCGACAGCAGCCAAGGTGGGGAAGCCCCACACGTTACTATCCAGACGGTGCCGCACTCGGCAGCCAAAGTGTCGAAATTCCAGGAAAAATACACCAGGTTAGCTCAAGAAACTGAGACAGAGTATGTATGGAGAGTATCACTGACAGGAGGCTATCGAGTCCTGCTGTTGGAAGACGAGGCCCAAGGGTACTGGGGGCCAGGGGTTTCCTAACTGCTGATGACCCAAGGGGGCCGTGGTCGCTAACTCTACAAGCTGCCTATTGAGCAGGGGACCCGGACCCCTTGGAAAGGGGGAATCCAGTATGTATCGAGACCCCATGGTGAACCCATACACCATGAATATAACGTCCCGTTATGCCCGAGTTGGCATGTTCAAATTCGTAACAAAAGAGGTACGTCCACCATAATCGCTCTTTCATAATCAAGCACTTTCATAGCGTGGTCCCTCAAACGTTAAACAAACGTGGTCCTTAAACATTCCAGATAATAGAGTTGAAACGTGGGTAATAAATCCCCTACCCCATGAATACTCCCCTAAGGAATTGTTCATAAAAACTACCACCATAGAGCTACTTTTAAAGATACTTTTATTTACAGCAACACAAAGAGCAGTAAAAAAAAAACCAAAAAAACCCGACAGGTAAGATATGCAGCCACTTGTAACTGTCCCTCTTAATCCCCTGCGCTGCCTCCCTTGCCCTCTGCAATACTCCAGCTGATCCCCTCCGGCCCTCCTGGGTTTCGACGGGGTGTCCCCCATGTCCCCGGTGCTGAGTGCTCCCCTCTTCCCACAGGAATGCTGCCTGGGAGGAGGAGGGCTCTCTCCTCGACTTGGTGCTCTGGCAGAGCTCCTGCGACGCCGACCAGTGCCTGTGCCCTCTGGGCCGGGACCAGGCAGAGCAGGCGGGATGAGTGCCGGTGGTCCTGTTACCGAAATCTCGGAATGAAGAACTTATCGACACCAATGTGATGTAGATAAGCAGACACCTCTTTATTAACGGCCGGGTGCGTGAGCGAGTCCTCTCACGATCAACGCACGCCAGGTCCCAAAATCAGACACCATATATAGAACTTATTCATACATATTCATTAAGTATTCAAGCATAACCATGATATTTCCCGTAAATCATTAACATATTCTCCTCCTATATCCGATTCTGCGCAGTAGAGCTTAGAAAGGTCTAGAAATGGGTCTGGGGTACGATCTGGGTAGGTGGTATATGAGTGGGTGGTCGCGATCTCCCCCTGCCGGAATCACCTTTTACTAAAGTTCACGGTTTCTTGGCAGGCAACTACAAGCTGTTCCAGTCGACTCTCCCCAGTTTCCATTAATCTCATATTCTGACATTTCCATACACCTCTGCATACAGAAGACTGGTTAAATACAAAGAAACCTTTCAACCCTAAAGTTATTACCTATGTTTTCACAATAGTTCCAGCCCCTTCTTCTAGCCTTGGTACAGGACGTACAGAAGATCCCATAACAACTTTTACTGTGTAGCTATAAGTTTCTTATAATTTTTTTTTTCTTATCCTTCTATATTTTAATTTCATTAAATGATTTTATAAAATCAATTAATCAATCAAATAAAGTCAATCAATCTTAACTTATTAACAAATCGATAACAGTCCCGGACCCCGCAGCCCCAGTGAGGACACGATGCCTTCGTCTCCTCTGACGGGCAGGGGTGGAGGTTCCCTGGGATGCTGAGCCAGGCATGGCGCAGGGTGCGTCCTGGCAGCTCAGCCCCGGCTGCCAGGACGGGAGCAGGGGAGAGCTGGGCTCGGCACAGTGCCGGGGCTGTTGGCCCACAGCTCGGGGACTGTTGGTGGCGGCAGGTACCGTTGCTCTCCGCAGGCCCTGGAGAGTCCTGGTCTGCAGCTCTGGTGGCTCCCGTGGGACCCACCAGTGCTGCTCCGCCCTGGAAGATGCCACCGAGTCCTGGGAGTGCAGGGACTGCAGCGGCACGCACAGCGGTGAGTGGTGCAGTGGGGCATATCTAGTGCCATTCTATTTGTAAAGTCATTCTGGAGGTCACCTGTAATTATATATTCAATTCCTTAAACCCCTTTTTGTTAACGTTTGCTAATTTTTCCACTTGACCAGTTGACCAGTTAACTGATAGACCCATGCTCTGTTTCTATATGAAGCTATAGGATTTAAAAGCGATTCAAGTGCCCAGCCAGTTTTCACTCCTGTAAATGGTTCATTCCAAATATCATCATTTATCCCAGATCTCTTTATTCGTTTCAATTCTAAATTCTCTAGAGATCCTTTAAATGGTGATTTCTTCCAAATTGGACACAATGTTGGCATGCCTAAAGTGATTTGTTTCACCTTACCATCTAATGGTAAATTTGTGGTCCAGGTTCCATCACTTAATGCCCAAACTAAATGTCCTGGACTTCAAATAGTCGTTTTACTACAACTAAACAAAGTTCCTTTCCTAACTGTAAAAGTGCTGGTTAAATTGAGAGTGTTCTTAAGACCTCGACAAAAACAACCATATTTTAAAACAGTGGCCTACGGAGGAATTCTTTGGATTACTAAGTCTGCATTACTACAATCATACACTTTTTCACATTTCTACCATGGCACTACTTTATTTTCCTTCTCTCCCGATGAAGTTGACCTATCGTCTACCCAGGGTAATACTAAAAAAACCTTTCCATCCCAGGTAAAACACCAAGAAGTTCTTGCTATATACTGAAAATGGGAAAATATGGACATAGACCATATAGAGTCCCATTGTTCTACTAATTGGGTACCTTGGCCAGTTTTGTTACACTTCCATTTCATGATACTTCTGCTCACATTGGTTTTAAGTTGTTCATCATAAGAACACCATCCTAACTGGGGATTTGGACCCCCAGGAAGAACTCAAGCTATGGCACTAGGTCGGGATCCTGTTATAAAATCATAATTCAGTAGTTTGGTGGTTTGTTTTTTGGTTTTTTGTTTTTTTGTTTTTTTTTTTTTTACAATCTGTTTCTTTACCTGGTGACTTCCACTGTTTTCTAATAACCTTTACTTGTTCATACCATTGAGTTACTGGCCTTTGTTCACAATAGGTGGTTTCATTTTTACGTTCCAGATTAGTCAGATTCATAGTTAAAATTCCCCATGGAATAGATTCACCTACTGCCCTCGGTATTGGCAAACAAGCAGCGATCTGCGTGACATTTTGTAAATTGGCAAATTCTTTAGTCAATCCTACCAACAAATTTTCCTCAGCCATTTGTTTGGGAATTCCAATCACTTGTTCTGTTTCTACTTGTCTTTTGTTCCTGTCCACCAAGCCAGCCCATGATCCCACCAACATTACCAACCAAAAGAAAATCCAAAACCCAATCATAACCTGATATGAAAAATTAGACATGTTTCAAAGTCAATTTTTAAGTCTCTGGGTCACGATTAGCAATCTTCCACGGAGTAGATGCTTTCTTCACAGTGCTTTCTTCACTCGAGTATAATGTATCCAGGCATCCGATTCTGCAATTTTGGTAGCTGTAAAAGTGGTTAGCAGTATCTGGAAAGGTCCTCTCCAGTGCTCCTGCAAAGGTTTGGAGGTCCGAGTCTTCACATAGACATAGTCTCCTGGTTGGAAATCATGCACTGAATTTTCCAGGGGTAAAGGTCTATTCCAAATTACTGCACTCCAAATCACAGCCAAAGTTTTCCTTAGAGAAAGCAAATAGTTATACGCATCTTGTTTTCCTTTTACATGTATGTTTAGATTTGGTTCTAGAGACTCATATGGTTTTCCATATAATAATTCATAAGGACTGACTGAGGTTCCACTCTTTGGCTGTACCCTGATTCATAATAATGCCAGTGGAAGTGCCTGAGGCCACTTTAGACTGGTTTCTTGACAAATTTTACTTATTTGTCGTTTCAAAGTTTGATTCATCCTCTCCACTTTTCCACTAAATTGTGGTCTCCAAGACGCATGCAAATCCCAATTAATACCCAATACTTTGCTAACACTTTGGACTACTTCAGCCACAAAGTGTGGACCTCTGTCAGAGGAAATTCCAATAGGAACTCCAAATCTCGGAATTACTTCTTGTAATAAGCACTTTACAACCTCTTTTGCTTGTGTGGTGCGACAGGGAAGGGCTTCTGGCCATCCTGTAAAAGTATCAACCCTTACCAGGATGTACCGGTACCCATTTTGTCTAGGTAACTCTGAAAAATCTGCTTGCCAATAATCTCCAGGTTCTGTACCAGATTTCAGTCTACCCATTTGAACCTTTTTCTTAATCACTGGATTATTTTTCAAACATACCTCACACTTTGCAGTTACCATTTTAGCTATTCCCAACATCTTAACTGATATTTCTTGCTTTTGTAAAGATGTTACTAAGGCTTCTGTCCCCCAGTGACATTCTTGATGTCTCATTTGAATTATCTCTCTCATCACAAGAGGTGGAATTACTACCTGTCCATTAGGAGTTATCCACCATCCAGCTAAGTTTTTCTTAGCATTTAATAACTGACCCAATTTGTCATCTTCCTCTGAATATCTCGGTTTTTCCCTAGGAAGGGTTACTGTTTTAGAAGGAATTATTGCCATTTGCAATGCTTGTTTCTTTGCTACCTTTTTCTTTTTTTTTTTTTTTTTTTTTTTGCTGTTCTATCAGCTAAATTATTCCCAGCTATCATTTTTGTATTCCCAACCTGGTGTGCCTTACAGTGCATGATTGCTACTTGATCTGGCTTTTGAACTGCTTGCAATAATCGTAAAATTTCTGTTTGATGCTTAATGTTTGATCCTTGAGAGGACAATAACCCCCTCTCTTTCCACAAAGCTCCATGGACATGCACTACCCCAAAGGCATATTTTGAATCAGTCCAGATATTTACTCTCTTGTCTTTGCTTACCTCTAAGGCTCGAATTAAAGCGATGAGTTCTGCCTTTTGGGCTGATGTGGTACTCGCCAATGCTCCTGCTTCTATAACTGTAGCCTCTGTTGTTACCGCGTATCCGGCGTATCGGACTCCTTGTTCCATAAAGCTGCTTCCATCAGTATACAGTTCCCAGTCTGGTCGCTCCAATGGCACATCCTTCAGATCTTCACGACTGGAATAAACATACTCGATGGTAGCCAAGCAATCGTGTTCCAGTCGTCCTTCTTCCTGTACGGAACTTAAAAACACTGCAGGATTTACCAGGTTAGCTGTCTTTAGAATCACATCATCCTGTTCAGTCAATACCACCTGGTATTTCATCATTCGGCTGGGGGACAGCCAATGTCCCCCCTTCTGTTCTAGGACAGTTATCACCATGTGTGGAACATAGACTGTTATTGTTCTTCCCAAAGTCAATTTCCGAGCTTCTTGTATGAGCATCACTGTTGCGGCCACTGCTCGAAGGCAGTTTGGCCACCCTTTACTCACTGTGTCCAGTTGTTTAGAGAAATATCCGACTGGTCGTTTCCAGCTTCCTGTCCTCTGGGTTAACACGCCCAGTGCAAGGTGTTGTCTTTCATGTACAAACAGCTGGAAATCTTTGGTTAGATCCGGCAGTCCCAAGGCAGGTGCAGACATTAGGGCACGTTTCAACTCTACAAAAGCCTTTTGTTGTTGTGGGCCCCATACAAAGGGAGAGTTCTTTTGGGCCTCGCACAGCGGTTTAGCTATTAGCCCATAGTTCATGATCCAAAGGCGACACCACCCAGTCATGCCCAAAAATGCTCCGAGTTCATGAATATTTCTCGGCTCAGGTACACCACAATTAGCTTCTTTGCGATTTTTTCCTCATTGTCGTTGTCCTTTTGAAATCTCAAAGCCGAGATATATCACAGTCTGGCAGGCTATTTGGGCTTTCTTCCTGGATACCTTATACCCATTTAGTCCCAGGAAATTCAAAAGGTCAATAGTCACCTGTATACAAATAAATCTTTCTTCTGTAGCAATCAATAGATCATCCACATATTGTAAAAATAAATGCCCAGGTCTTGGTTTGTCCTGTTTCCAGATTTCAAGTTCCTTTGCTAAATGATTTCCAAAAATAGTTGGACTGTTTTTAAATCCTTGGGGTAATCTAGTCCATGTCAGCTGCATCTTTCGGTTTGAGGATTTTCCCATTCAAAAGCAAACAGTTTTCTGGTTTCCTTTTCCAAAGGTATACAAAAGAAAGCATCTTTTAAATCAAGCACTGTAAACCACTGATAATTCTCCCTCAATGCTGTTAACAGTGTATAAGGGTTTGCTACTACAGGATAAATATCCTTAACTATCTGATTTACTGCTCTCAAGTCTTGTACCAGTCTCTATTCACCCGAGGGTTTTCTGACTGGTAAAATAGGAGTATTATACTCAGATTCACATTCTTCCAAAATTTTATACTCCAAAAATTTATCAATCAATTTCTTCAATTCCTGTCTCGCTTCCGGTTTGATTGGATATTGTTTAATTCTCACGGTTCCTGCGCCTTCCTTCAAATCTATTTTAACAGGTTCTGCTAGTTTCGATTTACCAGGAATATTTGTTTCCCATACAGTAGGGATCACTGCCAAATCCACCTCCGGTGGAATTTCTTGTTCCTTTACCTTTTCTTGTATCATCAGGATTTCTCCCGTTTTTGACTCAGGTATTTTCAAGAAAAGTTCTCCTTCGTCAAAAACAATCTGTGCATTTAATTTGGATAACGAATCTCTTCCTAAGAAGGGTATCGGACATTCTGGTACATACAAAAATTCATGTGTAATTATCTTATTTCCAAATTTCAAATCCAGGGGTTGCAGGAATGGCCTGGTTTTGTTCCAGTTTTTCCTTTACAGGTATTTAATAAAAAAATGTCGCTCCTGTATCCACTCCCAACCTCACAATTTAAACAACATTTTTTTCCACTTTCTTATTATCACAAGTTATAGCCATTACCAAATTATCCCTGATAGTTAGCTTACATTCATCCTGCCAATCCTTTCTTTGTCTTAAGTAAAAAAACAAATCCACATCTGGCATTTTATTCCATTTCCCTTCTCTTTTACAATACAGCATTAACTGCAAAATAGTGTTATAATTCAGTGTCCCATTCGTGGGCCACTTTTCCTCATCATCCAATATATACAAAGGCCACCAATTATTACAATACTCAAATTATTACAATACTCAATCATCTGGCTTTTTTGCAGATCATCCTGTAAATTTCCCCAATGTGCCAATAAACATCCCAACAAAGAATTTTTCGGGATTTTGTCATTTACAGCAAGATTACCCATGCTTTTACTTTTAAACAACCGAGTTAACTTAGTTGCCATGGTGTAATTACTCACAGTACAATACACAATTATTCAACTCTGTCACTCCGATCCGCGGATCCACACTCCACACTCGCTTTCATTCTCAATTACACGTCTCACCCTTACAGCCACACTCACACTTTCCCACAGTTACTTTAAACAAACATATAACACAATATTATACCTCTTCATTTTCTTCTTAATACACAAACTCACAAAACAACAAAGAACACCAAAAACTTCTAACTTCTTGTTAGAGGCACTACCTTAGAGAACACTATAGCATATAGTTTCTCTTGTCTACACTTTTGTCCAACCCTGCAACAGCTTTCGCTTATGTCTTACGGGCAGAGTCCTAGTCCTACCCTGCGCAGCTCTTTCACCGCCTCTGTCAGGTAGACTTACTCAGTGGGACTCCAACCCACTCTTTCCCATACAATTATTATAGTGGGACTCCCACCCACTTCCTCTAGTGCACTTACTTACTACAATTAAAAAAAGAAGTGTCTTACCCAAAAATCCCAGGAACGTCGCGAAGAGCCTTACGGATCGGGGATCGATGGGTATCCCCGAGAAATCCTCGGTGCCGGCTGGAACCGACCAGGTCCCCGACTCCTCCGGTCTCCTTCAGCGAGGTCCCATCTGGGGTGCCAAAACTGTTACCGAAATCTCGGAATGAAGAACTTATCGACACCAATGTGATGTAGATAAGCAGACACTTCTTTATTGACGGCCGGGTGCGTGAGCGAGTCCTCTCACAATCAACGCACGCCAGGTCCCAAAATCAGACACCATATATAGAACTTATTCATACATGTTCATTAAGTATTCAAGCATAACCATGATATTTCCCGTAAATCATTAACATATTCTCCTCCTAGATCCGATTCTGCGCAGTAGAGCTTAGAAAGGTCTAGAAATGGGTCTGGGGTACGATTTGGGTAGGTGGTATATGAGTGGGTGGTCGCGATCTCCCCCTGCCGGAATCACCTTTTACTAAAGTTCACGGTTTCTTGGCAGGTAACTACAAGCTGTTCCAGTCGACTCTCCCCAGTTCCCATTCATCTCATATTCTGACATTTCAATACACCTCTGCATACAGAAGACTGGTTAATTACAAAGAAACCTTTCAACCCTAAAGTTATTACCTATGTTTCCACAATAGTTCCAGCCCCTTCTTCTAGCCTTGGTACAGGACGTACAGAAGATCCCATAACAACTTTTACTGTGTAGCTATAAGTTTCTTATAAATTATTTTTTTTCTTATCCTTCTATATTTTAATTTTATTAAATGATTTTATAAAATCAATTGATCAATCAAATAAAGTCAATCAATCTTAACTTATTAACAAATCGATAACAGTGGCTCCCACAGCCACTGGGGACTTGGGGACAGGCGCTGTGACGCGTGGAGGGAGGGAGCGTGGCAGGGGCTTGTTGTGCTCATCATCTCCCTGCCCCCTGCAGTGCCCGACATTGCAGCCGGACCAGACTCTTGTCCCCTGGCGCAGGGACCCTGGCACAGCGCTCCCAGTAAGATCACTGGCACAGGCTGCCCAGAGGCTGTGGAGCCCCCTCCTCTGCAGACGTGCCAGCACCACCTGGACACAATTCTGTGCAGCCTGCTCCAGGAGGACCTGCTTTTGCCGGGGGTGTGACTAGACGATCTCCAGAGGTCCCCTCCAGCCCTGACCATGGTGTGGTTCTGTGACCCCTGGCACTTTGGCTGAGGAAGAAGAGGCCAGGCTGCTCGAAGGACAACCCGACACACCAGTGCCTTTCCAGCTGCTGTGCAAGAAACCTGCCAATCCTCGCTAACAGAAGCTGGAACTTTGCCCGTGGGCTTGCTGATGTGCATGAGCACCGCAGGGCAAGAGCCTTCGCTCTTCCCCATCCTCCAGTGCCGGGCAAGTGCAGATGCTCTGAGGAGGGAGCGCCAGTCCCTGCAGGCCCCGCTGCCATCCCTGTCATGCAGCGTCTCGTCTTCCCTGGGCTCCCTCTGCTGTGTCCCGGAGCCCTGGCCTGGTGCGATGGCAGAGCCAGCCGCAGTAACGCGCATGGGACTTGCCCGGTCCCCCAGAGCCACCTGGGTGCTGGTGGGGAAGCCGGGGCTCACCCTTGGCCAGGCCATCCCACTGGAGCTGCCAGAGGGGCCAAAGCACAAGGAGTTCCCCACGGATGGCAGGGACAGGCCGCAGAGCCCCGTCGATGTGGAGCCACCCCCTGCAGCCCCTCGGCCACGGTCACGCATAACCTCGCTGAAGAGCTCATGCGCATCGTCCAGGACACCCTCGTGATGGCCATGGGGTACCAAACGTTTCTGCAAGTGCTGATGGCCAAGTGGCGAGGGGCGGCCTGTGCTGGGGCCCTCCCCAGGGTTCCTTCCCCCCTGCTCACCAGGGAAGAGGAGCAGCCCCAGCCAGGGGGTGCCAGGGCTGCTGGGGACCAGAGTGTGGCCCCAGGGCCTTAGAGCCGAGCTGCCGGGGGAAGGTGCGCACACGGACAAGGCTGCGGATGGGGACAAAGACCAAGATGAGGACACGGGCCCGGGCACAAGTAGCCCTGTGCAGCTTCCGTACCAGCATCTGGCAGAATGGCGGCATGGTGTCGGCTTCGGAGAGCCAATTACGGATTCGTTGTGAAGCCGCTGTATGAGCTACTGAAAGCTTCCTGCAGTGGCTGCATTGACTGGACAGAAGGGGGTAATGCTGCTTTCAAGCGCCTGGAGCGAGCTCTGACGGAGGCCCCCGTGCCGGCATTACCCGTGCTTTTAATAAAGACCTTTGATCTTTTCACCCAGGAGAGAGAAAGTACGGCCTTAGGAGTTTGGCACAAGTTTTTAGGGCCCCAGTGGCACGCTGTAACTGACTTCTCCCAACAGCTGGATGAGCTGAGCTCAGGATGGCCTGGATGCCTTCAAGCAGCAGCAGCAACTGGGCTACTGGTTCACGATTCCCCAAGTTCACCGTGGGGCAGAAGGTTACCGTCTAGGTACCACACTTGGTCATGACGGTACTGAAACAAAAAGGAGGACATCGGCTGGCCCCGGACCATTGAGGAAGTCTGCTCCAGCCCCCAGATCTCAAGAAGCAGGCTGGGAGCTGTATGCTGACGGCAGCAGCTGGCCCCGAGAGGGATAACAATTGCCTGGGTGCGCTGGAACTACCATCGACGACCTTAACAGAATCACAAGCTTTGCCCGCAAAGGTCTCTGCTCGGGAAGCCAAACCGAATGCCCTCGCGAGGGCACGGGCCCTGAGCAAAGGGAAATGAGCCCCCACACGGGCAGGCTCCAAGTATGCCTTTGGATCGGTTCATGCGCATGGAGCTCTTTGGAAAGAGAGAGGACTATCATCTGCTCGAGGAACTGTGCTCAAATATGCGCCTCAGATCCAGGAATTATTAAAGAGCATTCAAAAACCAGCGGCGGCCGCAGTTACGCATTGCAAGGCACGTCAAGCTGGTAAGACCGCTCCGGGATTAGGAAATCAGTGGGCAGGTATGGCTGCAAAGGGGGCTGCAGAGAAAGGTATCCTGACTCTGACCCCTGCAGAGGGGAGAGTCCCGCCGGAAGCAGCGCCAAAACATGATGAAAGAGGATAATAAGTGAATAACTAAGTCACTGGCCGAAGAACGGCTAAAGGGATGGGCAGTTCCACTGGGGAATTGAAAATTCAGTGAAACTCCTCCGCAAGGCACTTGTAAGTAGGGCCACGCAGAGGTTATCAGATCCATTACAGGGAGGTGTGAAATACACCTTAGAGACAATCCAAATGCTACTAAGAAGCTGATCATGGGGGTGACTAAGGTAGGAAATTCTCCTGGAGATTATTGGCAAATAGATTTCACCGGCTCACCCAGAAAAGAAGGATATCGATACATTTTGGCCTTGGTCGATACCTTCCCTGGATGGCCTGAAGCTGGAAAGCTTGTTGAACCAACAAGGCGGGGGACGTAGCCCAAATCCTGTTACAAGAAATTATTCCCCTCTTTGGTATGCCTTCAGGAGTGCCATCAGACCATGGGTCCCACGTTATCGCTGGAACCGTAAAAGAGTTGAGTAAAAATTTGTTCCTAACCTGGGATTACCGCACTCCATACAGACCGGAATCTAGCGGTCAAGTGGAGCGGGTGAACTACGCCCTTCAGCAACAGCTAGGAAAAAAATGTCAGGAAACACCTATGACTTGGGTTCAGGCACTACCTCTGGCGTCACTGAGAATCAGGTTCCAGCCTCGAGGGAAGGGCGATTTGAGCCCATACAAGCTGTCGCATGGATCGCCCCATCAGGCTGCACATATACCCTCTGATACCCATCTAACGGGGCAATGAAACGGGAAAACTCAGCTAGTTTCTTTAGGGAATATTTATTTTTAGGGAGTATTTTGCAGGAATTTCAGAAGTACGCGACGGCGCGTAGATCCTTGGAACTCGACACACGGCTCATCCCCTCCAGCCCGGAGACCGGCTGCGTATCGAGTGGTGGAATGCAGAACCTCTAAGGGGAAAGGGGAAAGGACCATATCGCATCCTTTTAACAACCTCTACAGCCGTCGAGAGTTGGGGCAAAGGACCCTGGATACATTATTCAAGCATGAAACGAGCCCCTTCATGACGGACGGCAGAACAGCTGGCCCCTCTCCAACTTAAAGAAACGGCATTAATGAATCGATGGGACAGCAGAAAAGGCCAGAAAAATTGTTAAATCAATAGCTATAGGCATTTGTAGCGTGGTACAGTGTTTCCCACTGAAGCAGTTAGGAGGAAGTTGCTGTTCATCCTCCTACTGAGCAGCATAAGCCTAAGCGAAACACAGGAGAATGTGATCGCAAAACTGGTGCGAGAGCTGGGAAGAATGAGAAACCCGAGCGGCATCGGTGCTTGCGTTCCTGTACCTCCGTCTGTGGGAGACCCAGCACCTCGGGGCCTTCTCCCAGTTGATGACAGTTATTTAGAATGGGTAGGTCACGTCACCGGCAAGGCCCACAAAGCTGGGGCGTCCCATTTTCCTGGCAAAAAGGGCCGGTGTCGACAGCGAGGAGGCGAGGGACTTCACGCTCCATTGACCAGAGGGAATAGAACTCTGTTTTCACCAGGAACTGGTGAGTGCCCCCTCAATTCACCAGCCCTAGGTTTAGGATTTGCTTCCGGAAGCCTGGATGCAGTGCCACCTAACATTCCGTATAGGAAAGGCTACCCAGTGAAGTACAACTAGCCGGCAGAATGTGAAGACTTGAAGAGGTCCCCAAAACCATGGTCTAAACGAATTGAAGGGCAATGGAACTGCACCTCGCGTGTTTGAAGGCGTCCTTGACGGGGACATCAAAACACGTGGAATCTGACCCTGTCGAAACGGAACTGCACGAAGGTTGTTGATGGAAGAAAATGAGGATTTTGAAAGAGGGATTCTGGATAATGAATACCTGTAGGCAAAATCAAAATCAGGGAAAATCTTGTTCCCTAGGCCTCTCTGCTCCGAGCCTCTTGGTACGGGCAAGTGGAGATGGATACTAGACAGCGAGACTAGAGCTTGCAAAAATAACTCGACCAGTCACTCTAGGTGGACTGACCTTATTCCCCACCATGGAGACAGAAACCAATTGAATGTAAACATTGGGGAAAAACTAAAAGAGCTCAAAATGCAGAAGAGCCCTGGCATGGACCCCCCACTTTGGAACTGGCAAACTGGGGTCTTGGCAGCTTTATTCTAGCTGGCTTAATGGCACTAGAGGATGGATAGTTGCTAGAACATGGAACACGGCAAAGGGAAACACTAGCTAAAGCAGCGGAAAAGGGATTCAAACTGATGGGTGAACAAGTACAAGCAAATAGCAAGTGTGCTTTACAGAATCGGCTGGTGTTAGCTTTAGTACCGGCTGAAGCACATGGAGTATGCGGGTACGTAAAACTAGATGTTGCTCACATGTCCCAAATGCTACCGAGGATCTCCAGAAACAACTGGATGAGATGCAAAGGGCTGCTTCAAGAGTTAGGCGGGCGGTCAATAACCGGGCGCCTAGCGAATCCCTTACAAACTATCCTTGTTACAACTACCGTTGTCGCAGTGTTGTTGACGACACGTAGCTGTATCAAATGGAACCTCCCCGGAAATCTATGTTGCAACGCGAGCAAATGTTATAACTATCCCATCTAAATGAGGCTTTTGATTTTGGAAAGATTCAAAGCCTCCAGAAAAAAAAAATAAAAGGGCGTGGGGGTGGTATTGAATGATGCCACCACATAGATAGGGCTCTATACACATTTGTGGCGCACTGTTCTGTCAAGGGGGGGTTGCTGGCTGAGCAAAGGGACAAGACGACCACGCTCTGCTGCAGTGAGTGGCTGTAAGTTACAGAAACCGGGCCACAACGCTGAGGCCGAGCTGACTCTCTAAAGCTGTTGGAAGCGACAAAGGAAGGGGCTTCTAATCGAGGGAGGCAGCCTTGGGAAGGGGGGAGCCAGGAAGGGACGGGGAAAAGAACTCGGTTGTCCAAGTTACGCAGGAAGAAGCCTCCGAGTGAGGGAGCTCTGGCCCCGAGGGGAGAGCAGCCGATAAGGCCTTGCAACCCACAGAAAGTTGGTCGAAAGTAGGGCGAAGGTGACTGTGGCAGTGGGAGATCGCGACCTGGGACTCACATGGCCCCCGAGAGAGGGCAGCCCCCGCCTGGGGAGATGCGCCCTCAATAAAAACCTTCAGTAGCGCTACCTGAGGGTGCGCACTAGTTTGCACGACTAGTGAGAAACTTGTGAGCAGTCCTGTGCGTGAATGGAAAGGAATGTGTAATGCACGCTGAATGTGCAAGTGCTCTGCGTGTAGAATGTGTACCCTCGAGCAACCTGGTGAGCGTGTTAGAGGGAAACATTGCCCCGTGCTGCCAGTGCTGTAACGAAGAATGCCTGCCTTCTAAAACTTCAAATCCAGTCTTAGAGGGTTTTTCTCCGTCACCGACTTTACAGTATCACATAAAGTGGGCAACTGCTGCCAGGGCTCGGGCACGCGCACAGGGAGCAGCCTTTCCTGATGGTCAGAGGGACCCTCCTGCGTTCCAGGGTGTGCCCATGGCCTCTGGGCCGGGCACTGGGCGGGCACCACTGTGAAGAGCCTGGGCACGGCTGAGGGGCAGGGGCAGGATCTGGGGGTCTCCCCTGCCCTCCCCCCATCTCCAGCTCAGCGTGGGCTTCTCCACCCAGCAGCATGCCGGGGGCGAAACGGGCCCTGGATGCCAGGGCCACTTGTGTTCCCCAGGCATAAGTCTCGTTTCCCCCGGCTGTCTTTCGGGGTCAGTAGAGGCCAATGTTCTAGACGGGCACGTGGTCGGGGTACCGATGGCGCAGTGTCAACCGCCGTTCTGTGCACACGCAGGTGCGAGTACATCTTCCCACCTGAACATGCCCAGAAGGGGCCCGGAGGGGCTGCATATTGAACGGTGGAGGGTGCTGATGGGTCGTAGGTTTTTTCTTTTCCTTCCCACACAAAATTCCACTGTGCTTCGTGGGTAGGTGAAAGTCTACACTTCAACGCTGTTTCTCGATGGGTAGTTTTTCCATAACACGTGGGATCTCCAGGTTTAACCCTGGTGCCGGAAAACTCCAACAAGTACACATATGCTGAATATGGGTTTGCAGCTCTGGGGCACAGCACGTTTCCTTTGGGTCCCATGACAATGTTTTGCAGCTCATTGTTCGTGAACAATTTCTTAGGGGAGCATTCTCACGGGCAAGGGGATTTATTTCCCATGTATCAACTCTGTTCCCTACACCGCACAAAAAACTATTGAAGGGACCAAGCCCATACCCCATTTGTTACGAATCTCAAAAGGCCAAACCAGGGATAATGGGACGTTGCATTCGTGGTATATGGGCTCACCGTGGGGTCTCGATACAAACCGGATCCCGCCTTTCCAAGGGGTCCGGGTCCCCTGCTCAACGGGCAGCTGGTTGAGGTGCCCACCAGGCCCCTCTCTGCCAAGCTGCTTTCCAGCCAGGTGGCCCTAGCCTGTGCTGGTGCCGGGGCTTGTTCCTCCCCAGGGGCAGGACTCGGCACTTGTTGCACCCAGTGAGGTTCCTGCCAGCCCCTTTCTCCAGCCCAGCCTGGTCCTCCAAAGGCAGCGCAACCACTGGGGTGCCAGACACGACCACCCCCCATTTTGTGGGTGCCAGCAGTGCCCAGTGCCAGCCCGTCCCCACTGGGGCTGGGCACTGACGGTGTCGCAGCCCCAGCTGTGGGATGGATGGACGAGCCACAGCACCAGGGATAGAGAAAACATTTCTTTTTTAATATTTCAGAGGGGGGGAGCTTCCCAGGCAGTTCCCAGCCCTGCACTCCCCCAGCTGCTCACTGGCAGGGGATCGTGCTCCTCTACTGCAACTAGCGCTGCCACGGCGGGGTCTTGCAGAAGCAGATGCAGCATGGTCACCACAGGCGTCTCCACCAGTCCTTTAGGCAGCTCCCCGTGGGCACCTGCTGCTGGGGACTGGGCTCTGCCGGGGTGCTCCTGCCCACGGAGATGGTGTTGTCCTGGCCACTGGTGCTGCTTCTGCCTGGCCCTGTGGGGCAGCTCTTGTTAACTTCCTTTGGGCTCCTCCTGCCCGCTTGTACAGGGCTGCTTCTGCCTGGCCCTGTGGGGCAGCTCTTGTTAACTTCCTTTGGGCTCCTCCTGCACGCTTGTACAGGTCTGCTTCTGCCTGGTCGCGTCTCCTTATGTTTGTCCTTGTCCCCATCTGCAGCATTGTCCTTGTCTGCATCCGCCCCCGGCAGCTCCACTCTAAGGCCCCTCTTGCGTGACACTCTGGCTCTCAGCAGCCCTGGCTGGGGCTGTTCCTCTTCCCTGGTGAGCAGGGGGGAAGGAACCCTGGGGAGGGCCCCAGCCCTTTCCGCCCCTCGCCACTTGGCTGTCAGCATCTGCAGAAACCTTTCGTACTGCTCGATGTTTTTGAGGGTGTCCTGCATGATGCACATGAACTCCTCAGCGTGGTTCTCTGTGACCATGGCCGAGGGGCTGCCAGGGGGTGGCTCCACATCGATGGGGCAGCTTCTGCCTGGTCGCGTCTCCTTATGTTTGTCCTTGTCCCCATCTGCAGCATTGTCCTTGTCTGCATCTGCCCCCGGTAGCTTCACTCTAAGGCCCCTCTTGCGCGACACTCTGGGTCTCAGCAGCCCTGGCTGGGGCTGTTCCTCTTCCCTGGTGAGCAGGGGGGAAGGAACCCTGGGGAGGGCCCCAGCACAGGCCGCCTTTTGACACATGGCTGTCAGCCTCTGCAGAAACCTTTCGTACTTCTCGGTCACTTTGAGGGTGTCCTGCGTGATGCACATTAACTCCTCAGTGCGGTTCTTTGTGACTATGGCTGAGGGGCTGCCTGGGGGTGGCTCCACATCGATGGAGCTGCTTCTGCCTGGTCGCGTCTCCTTCTGTTTGTCCTTGTTCCCATCTGCAGCATTGTCAGTATCTGTGTCCGACTGCGGCAGCTCCACTCTAAGGCCCCTCTTGCGCGACACTCTGGCTCTCAGCAGCCCTGGCTGGGGCTGTTCCTCTTCCCTGGTGAGCAGGGGGGAAGGAACCCTGGGGAGGGCCCCAGCACAGGCCGCCCCTTGACACTTGGCTATCTGCATCCGCAGAAACTTCTTGCACTGCTTGGTCATTTTGAGGGCGTCCTGGACGATGCGGATGAGCTCTTCAGCGAGGTTCCCTGTGACCATGGCCGAGGGGCTGCCAGGGGGTGGCTCCACATCGATGGGGCTCTGCGCCCTGTCCCTGCCATCCGTGGGGAACTCCTTGAGCTTTGGCCCCTCTGGCAGCTCCAGTGGGATGTTGAAGCCAGTTGGGAGCCCTGGCTGCCCCGCCAGCATGCAGATGGTTTTCAAAGAATACTGAGGTCCCAAGATGTTCATCGATGCTGGCTCTGCTGTTGCAGCCGGCCAGGGCTCTGGGAAGGAGCAGGGGGAGTTCAGTGAAGAGGAGCTGCTCCGGGACAGGGAGTGCGGCACGGTCTCTGGGGAGCAGTGCTCCACGCTTGACGCTTCCAGGCTTGCCCTGCAGAGGGGGAGAGGGAAGAGACCCCCGCTGCACCCGGCCCCTCCGGCAGGACTCACGGGCAGCACACCCTCCTTGGCCGGCAGGCAGCGCTGCCCAGCGTGGGCAGGGGCAGGGCATGGGCTGAGGGTCTGGGGCAGGACCTGTGGGTGTCCCCTGCGCTTACCCCATCTCCACAGTTGGTGTGGGCTTCTCTGCTGCTCCATGTGCCTGGGGAGAAGCTGCCAAGAGAGGAGATGGTGTGAGTGGCCAGCAGCCCAGAGCCCCAGGCCAGGCCTTCTGCAGGGTGTCACCCGTTTCCAGGTCAATTGGGGCCGGAGCCACTCACCGCTCTCCTCCTCGAACCGGGCTCTTGTCGTGCTCGTCTGAGGCTTTGTCTTCTTCCTACGCCCCTGCAGGACCCCAGCAGCTGGGTGAGGAGACGGAAACAGCTCCCGGCCCCACACCTTAACCTCCCACCCTACCCCTCCCTGCACTGAGGGGCAGTGCAGTGCAACTGTCACCTACCCGGAGTCGCCTGAACTGCAGTATGGCCGAGACCAGGCTGAGCTGCAGCACGAGCATCATGACGTGGAGCATGTCAGACAGCGTGGGGATGTCGTGATGCCCCATGGCGCTGGCTGTGGTGTGGCCACGGTGCTCCGAGTTGTCAGCACAGACCCACGGTGCAGATCCCCAGTGACCTACTGGGTCCCCAGTGAGAGGACACCCAGCACTGCTGGAGTGTGGCAGAGGCTGCAGTCTGCAGCCCGCCCAGACGGTGCCAGACGGCCCACTGCCTTCCCCGTGGGGCGCGCACCCCCCTTTTATAGTACGGGAGGCAGCCGCCCCCGCCCCCCTTTGTGACATCACTGGGGCAGTCACAGCCCCCCTTTGTGAAAATTCCTGGGGCAGCCAGAGCCCCCCTTTGTGAAAATTCCTGGGGCAGCCAGAGCCCCCCTTTCCCTCTGTGGCACTGGACAACCCCTGTGACCCGTTGCGACGGAGGGAAGACACAGTCACTCAGTATGAGTGATCAGCAGACTTCGTTTATTGCCTCTTACAGTCACCTTTTATGCCTTCTTATAATTAGCTCATACATATTACAAAAGTTAAGCTCATTATTGGTTAGTTGCCTAAATACCAAGCCCGCCCCTTGTTTCTCTTCTGTAGTTATGTGTTCCCACCTGCAACGTTCTTTTCCCACCGAAATCTTCCTGTTATTGTGTAACAAGGACAGCCAAAGACAGTGTATTTTTGCTTTACTTCAGATCAGCTGAGAGCCATGTGCATTTTTGTCCAGCCAGCTGGACTATGTCTATGTGACCCTTTTCAGCTAGGCAGTTATCCACAATTCCCCCGTTTTTATTTTGGGCGACATAGGCTTGGTTGACCATTTTCAATAACAGCTTTTAAACACAGGAAAATACACAGCCAACTTATAAAATCTCAGTTCAGAAGTATAATTCCTGAAATACTTGAAAAATAAAGTTAGCTTGAAGCTTTAATTTAGATGCTCTTTCTGTTCCAGTAATATAAAAAGTTTAGAAAATTCAAGGGTAATTTTAAAGTTCTGAACATGGACTAATGCAAGCTCAAAACCCAAAAAGAAACCAAACTGATGTTTGACTAGGAATATTTGCAAATATTTTAGTGGAAAATCCCCGACCATTAACAATTTTCTGTCCAAATAACAACTGCCCTTATGCAACCAACCAGTCCATACATTTTCTGAAGAATACCTCACTGATATCAAAGAATTAACAAAGGGGAAAAATTAGTTCTAAGCTATATACATTCATAAGTGGATTTTTCAATAGTTACATACAGATTTACACACTAAGCCATAATGGCTTGTAGGTGATACACACAAGAAGAGTACGTTGCTTATCTGTCTGAATGTCTATGCTAAATTTGACAACTGTGCCACAAGCCAAGCCTACATGGATGCTGTGTGTTATGCACGTTCCTTAACAAACAGAAGTATAATAGACAAATTCCCAAGATCTAGTCCCCAACCTAATTATATTATTTTGTAGCCAATTAAGGAAAATAACACAAATGTGCATATCTACATGTGCACACACCTTTTAGTTCAGAACCAATCCGTGATAAAAGGCCTTAGCCTTATGGCATCATCGAATCTTAACGAGTACAGTAATTAAAAATGCAGTCTTACTGTAAGTGCGATTTATGCTGACATTCCCTCAAATGCTACACGTGAGTATTTCTCACTCAACTGCCTCAAGTTAAAATAGTAGTGTTTGTTAATATGTATTAAAAAATCATTAATTCTCTACAATAGCAGTTGACTTACATAACACTATGTAAGCAAAAGAGGCCTAAGATGGGTCTTCTGAATACTAACAATTTATTTTAGACTGTCTAAACTCAGGTCTTCAAAGATTTCACTCTGCCAGACGTAGAAACACTGTTGCACTCCAGTTGTGATATCCCTTTTCCCAAGTTGTCACATGCACATCTCGCTCAAGCAGCATTATTGTTAAAGTTTCTCTCTGCTACATAAAAGCATATTGCACTTGTAGATACAAAAGACAGCACCCTTACTTAGATCATTACCTTATTACCTCATAACTCTTAGTATACCTTATATCTCTGATTTCATCACTTCAAAAATTCACCAGAAGCAGATAAAACCACAGCATCAGACTAAACTACACCTTAACTGCTGATTCAAATAAAGGCATTCTCTTCAGATATGCCTAATACTTACAAATAATTTTGGCTGGTTTTGATCAAAAAACCTATTATTACAATAATGATCAAAAATAATAATCCCGTTTGCAAAATGCCTTTAAGCCAGCCTCCTAGTCCCAACCAATTTCCACATTCAGAATACAGCATAAATACAGAATACAGAATAAATTATCTCCATCAAGGCAAAAAGGCTTCTCGTTAAACACAGAGATGTTTGCTAGTTCAAGGCAGAAACCCATTTCTTGTAGGGGACATCTGAAGCACTTTTTTTTTTTTTTTTTTTTTTTTGGTGGGTTTGTAATCAAGTCCGTATTTTTCCTTGAGGAGCTTAAGCTGTTCCTCTTGTTTCAGGAGTGTTTCCAACTCTGATTTGTCCAATAGGTCCGTATTTCCCAAACATATCATACATTTCCTCCGCCGTGATTTTATACGGCAGGTTCCGAATATAAAGGATCCGATGGATCTCTGGGGGCAGCCGGATCTTAGCTCGCTTGGCCGCTTGCATCGCCATGGCGCCGATCGGAGCGGGGGGGGGGTGCCGCCTTGGAGAGAAACCGCGGCCGGGAAGGGGCCTGCCGGGCCGCACACCGCCGCTCGCTGCTGCCGCGGGGGTCCCGGATGCTATCCCATACGCTAATAACCCGGGTAATTCCTTTTTACAATCTATGTCCTGAACGCTCCGCTTTTCTAAAAAGCATATGAACGAACCGTACGTCGCTTGTCTCTCCATACCGTCGTCAGCGCTGTTGCAGCCTTTGCGAGACTTCGGCGACGCGTGGCCGGCGGGACCCTCTGTAGGTGCTCCCGGGCGCGGGGACTGTGCCCTTCCACCTCCTGCGCTGCTTTCAGGACCGGTACCCGAATCTCCGTCAAACCGTGGCTCGCAGGTTCAGCCCTCTCTAGGGTCCCTGTTCGGGCGCCATTTGTCGCGACGGAGGGAAGACACAGTCGCTCAATATGAGTGATCAGCAGACTTCGTTTATTGTCTCTTACAGTCACCTTTTATGCCTTCTTATAATTAGCTCATACATATTACAAAAGTTAAGCTCATTATTGGTTAGTTGCCTAAATACCAAGCCCGCCCCTTGTTTCTCTTCTGTGACGTGCGGAATTAGACTCTATAACTCGAAAGTTATAAAGTAGGTATGTTTATTGCGCGCAGATGCACGGGGGATCGCTCCTCCACAAGCGTGCATACCCGAAGTGACGAACCATCTCACATTTATACAATGAACAAATGAATATTCAATTAACGCCTATACATATTCGTTACCTAAACCCCGCTTCGTATGTTAATTAGCTTATCAGTCCCTTTCCTGGAATGTGGTGGTCTTGCAGGTTTGTAGGTGATTCATGTTCTTGTGACCATCCGATCTTCTTCAGGTGATTCATGTCCTTGTGACCACCCAATCTTCTCCAGCAAGGAGACTTAGCACTCCCTCCCTCTAGATAGCATTTGAATGTCTCTCATCTTTTCTCATTCTCTTTTAAATAGCCCCTTTGTTAGAGGAAGAGGGGCAGGCGTCTCCTCAAAACTGTAGTTGTCACCGCACCCATGACTAGTCACCATACCCACATTCCTTAAGCAGACACATACAATCACAATCCATGTCCATTATCCCCATTTCGCACTATTTCTCCATATCAATCCCCCCTTTTCTATTAAATTAAGTAAATTCTTTTACTTAAGCAGTCTTCCCGAATGATATAAAGCATCATACATAAGTGTTACCCTTTTAAACATTCTCCAAACCCACAAATATAACATAATGGTTAGTATTAAGGAAATTCCTAAACTGATCAATAAGATCACAATGGGGTGTACCATAGTGTTAAGAATTCCTGTTGCAGAAGGTGACCAGCCAAAGAGAGTATCCCACCAATTATGGTTTCCATCCTGTTCTACCTTTTTAAAACTTTCTTGATCCCCTCTACATCATGATGGATCATAAGAAGAGTTTTGTGTCCCTTTTCTTTGGTTTCTTCCAGTATACGTTGTAAATCTGCATGTTTTAATAGTTCTTTTATACAGTCCTATGGGGGTAGGAATTATTATCTGTGATAGGGTAAAGTTGGATTTTAAGAATTGATGAGACACTACTGGGGCTGAGTAACTAAAATTGCATCCTGCGATAGTAGTAAAATTACAAATACAATAATTTGAATACTGTGCAGTCTCCTTTACCTCCCCATCTATGGTTATTGTGTTACACTTAGTTCTCAAACACGCACATCCCTTCCCTGCATATATAATTACTGTTTTCAAGTTTGCATTTGGTCGGGCCTCGAAATGACATATTTTCTGATCTGTATCTAAACAAGTATCCTGAGCCATTATAGTATTGCTTTCACAGAGGAAGCCCTGCTGTTCTCGCATAATACAAGATTCTAAATCTACTGTTTGCCACTTGTCGCCTATCTTTCTGGCCCATGTTCTATGTTCAAAAGGGTATAGGAGCACCCCATTACGGTTAATTCCAAGGGCTACAATGGGGTGTAGGGTAATTATTACTGCATTATGTATGGTTAACACAAAAGCTGTGATGGTGTGTGTGTTGGGGTCGTAGGTAAAGTTCACCATATTCCACCATGACTGGAGTTTTCTTTCTACCTCCGTAGCATTGTCCCAAACCATCTTTTGAATTTCTGTAGGAAATATGCCTTCCTCTCCTTCTCTTATTATGGATGCAGCTATTGATTGCATCCACATTTGGGCTTGGATACAACTTAGAGCCAGGGCGACGTCATCCTGTAAACCACCTAACGCCTTAGTGATGAGCTGATGATCTTCCATGTTTATTTGTTCCCACCTGGGGAGTACCTTCGATATCAACCATTGATGTGCCCCTAATGCCAATAATGAAGATTTTAGTGGTTGTTGTAGTTTTGATAGATCGGCCGTGGTGGCAGCTAGTTTATTCATTATCACCTCTGAGTCTATGGAATTTAATACTCCGAGTCCTGTTCCCAACATTCCAGTTACATCTCTCACTATTCTGTTTCGATAAATATTTCCCCTTTTTCTTAACCAAGTTGTCCATCCCTCATAAGAGGTTCGTAAGAAGGGGGAACAGGATGGCTTAACATCAGAAACATTGACTTGTATTTTTAACTCTATTCTTTTAAGAGACCATTCTGGGTTAAACAACATTTGTTGCTGACCTGTATTTCTGATTACATATGGTCCAATTGTATAAATTTTTGGATCTGGTTTAGTTAATTTAAGATCAAGCGTTAATGGGGTTGTTGTAACTGTGGTGGTGGTAGGAACAGTGGTTAGCATGATTGTTATTTTGATCTTATAAGTCAGAGTTGTTCTTGGGGATTCCTTTCCTAGGCATATTATAAAGATGGGCTTGGTTAAGGTAAAATTGTGCCAACATTCCCGTGAATTAAAGCACATGGTTGTATTTAGAAGGGTAAATTCCTTATCTACCTTTCTGACATTAATCACGGTGTCTCCCGAAATCTTGGTGTTATCCTTTTCATTATATGTTTGACACCCTACTTTTATCCTATCTCCTAATTTTCCCCATAATCGGTCGACTTTGTGTACATCCTCCCGATCCCATTGATTCCTTTGGTACACCTCATTTTCAGAAAAAAACACCATAGCTAGTTTCGTCTTTGAGTCCACCTTTCCCATTATTCCAGTGTGTTTTTTCTGGGCATGATTCCAAGGCCAATTATCAGGCTCTTGGTTGTAGGCAAGAGAGAGGGTACCAAAAAACACAAATGGTTTAAACCCACTATTGATCATTTTAAGAATCTAAATGTTCCTCATATATACATATAAAATCTGTTTTGATCAAAAATATCTTTGTTTGAGTTGGGGCTTACTGATAACAAGTTGGGCAAGACTGGCCACTGGCTCAGTCCCAGACTCTTTTGTTCTATATTGTTTGTTGTGGTGCCCTTCCCATCTGGTGGATCCGCAACCGCTCAGGTTCACTTACTTGCCACCCACATTGTTCCCATTTGTCCGAGTAAATTTGAGTTTCAGTTCTTTTTTATCTGGGGTTACTTTCCAGGAAGTTGCAGGGGCTTTCTTAATCCGGGTATGGTGAATCCAAGAATTCTGTCCCTCAACCTTGATTGCAGTGTAGGTGGTGAGTAGGACTTGAAAAGGTCCGGCCCACTGTGGTTCCAGGGTTTTATCTGCAAAACACTTAACGTATACATAGTCTCCTGGTTGTATATCGTGACCAGGTCCATCCAGACCCCTACTGCGTGTTCCCATCACAAGCTTCTCAATTCTTATTGTTTGTTTAGTGCCACCATATAGGAAGTCATTGTTTCTTCACCAACCTGTGAAGACATCCCCTTTTGTACCCCATAGGGTCGTCCATATAAAATTTCAAATGGGCTAAGCCCCTCTTTTGCTCTCGGTCTAGTTCGAATTCGTGTAAGAGCTAGTGGCAAAGACTGGGGCCAAGTTAGATTTGTTTCTTGACCTAACTTGACAATCTGTTGTTTGATTAGATGATTCATCTTTTCCACCTGGCCACTCGATTGTGGTCGGTATGGGGTATGTAATTGCCAATCTATTCCTAGATGGTGGCTGATCTGTTGCACTATTCTGGACACAAAATGTGGTCCTCTATCCGAGGACATTACCGCTGGGACTCCAAACCTAGGTATTATCTCTTGGAGTAGTATTTTGGTCACTTCCCGGGCTTTAGCAGTTCTGCACGGGAAGGCTTCTGGCCAACCTGAAAAGGTATCTGTTAGTACCAATATCGATACCCCCCTTTTCTAGGAAGTTCCGAGAAATCGATCTGCCAATGTTGCCCAGGAACATTTCCTCTCCCAATTTTTCCCAACTTTGGCCCCTTGGTAATCTTAGGATTAGTCTGGAGACAAAGATCACATTGTTGGGTTACTTGTCTAATAGTAGTATACAAATTTCGTGCTATTATGTTTTTAGTGAGATCCTTATATAGAGCTTCTGCCCCCCAGTGCCTTTTTCTATGTTCTTCCCTGACTACTGACCATACCATGTAGGAAGGAATCACTATTCTCCCCTGTGAGATTATAGCCCACCCTTCCTCATTATATGATCCCTTTAGGTCAGAAATCAGTTTGCGATCTTCTTTAGTATAGTCTGGTTTACCTTCTAGAGATATTTGTCCATCGGGTATTAGCGCACCCTCTACCTTGATTGCTTTTCTGGCTGCCTGTTTTGCTTCCCTGTCCGCCAGTTCATTTCCTCTTTCCAATTCTGTGCTCACTTTCTGGTGTGCCTTAATGTGCATAATTGCCACCCTTTCAGGAAGCTGGACCGCATTTAGGAGTTTCAAAATTTCTTCCGCATGTTTGATGATTTTTCCTTGGGAGTTTAACAGTCCCCTTTCTTTCCATATTGCTCCATGAGCATGTACCACTCCAAAGGCATATTCAGAATCAGTCCAAATATTTATAGGTTTTCCCCGAGCTCTCTCCAGAGCTCGAGTAAGGGCTATGATTTCAGCCTTCTGTGCCGAAGTGTCAGCCGGTAGCGGCCCCGATTCTATCACTCCTTCAGAGGTTGTAACAGCATATCCGGAATGTCGCTTTCCATTCAGCATATAGCTGCTCCCATCCGTGAACCAATGTTCAGCTCCATTAATAGGAACATCCTTGAGATCTGTCCGACTAGAATAAGTGGCTTCGATTGTTTCTAGACAGTCATGATGGACTGATTCTCCAATATTCCCATTAAGAAATGAGGCCGGATTGACGATGTTTGTAGTCACGATCTCAACATCATCTTGTTCCACCATTATGGCCTGGTATTTTAGGAATCTCTGTGGGGAGAGCCAATGCCCCCCTTTTGTTTCAAGGACTGCAGACACTGTGTGGGATACTAAGACAGTCATTTTCTGGCCCAGGGTAAACTTCCGGGCCTCTTGGATGTTTAGGATGACGGCTGCTACTGCTCTCAGGCAACCAGGCCACCCTTTTGCAGTGGCATCCAGCTGTTTAGAGAAGTATGCCACTGCCCGTCTGTATGGTCCCAAATCTTGTGCCAGTATTCCTAATGCCATTCCCTGTTTCTCATGGGAAAATAGGAAAAATGGCTTACTCACATCAGGAAGTCCTAGTGCTGGTGCCGACATCAAGGCTTTCTTCAGTTCATGGAAAGCTCTGTCTGATTCAGCATCCCACTGAAGATCCTTCTGATTAGCTGCTATCAGGGAATATAATGGTTTAACAAGCAAGCCATAATTACATATCCAAAGCCGGCACCATCCTGTCATTCCCAGAAATGTCTGCAGTTCCTTTACAGTTCGTGGTCGGGGGGCTTGGCATATGGCTTCTTTTCGGGCCTTCCCCAGGACCCGTTGTCCGGCACTGATCTCGTACCCCAGGTATGTGACCTGTTGTAACACCACCTGTGCCTTCTTCTTAGAAACTCGATATCCTTGTAGTCCCAGAAAGTTCAGCAGACTCACAGTCCAAATAATACAAGATTCTTCGGTTCTGGTTGCAATAAGAAGATCGTCTACATATTGTAACACTTTCCCTTCTTCTGACGGTGGTTCCCATAACTCCAAATCCTTTGCTAATTGGTTTCCAAAAATTGTGGGGCTATTTTTAAACCCCTGTGGCAACACCGTCCATGTGAGCTGGGTCTTTCGACCGCTTCTGGGATTTTCCCATTCAAAAGCAAAAGTTCTTTGGCTGGCTTCATGGAGAGGGAGGCAAAAGAAGGCATCTTTTAAGTCTAAAACTGTGAACCAAGCTAGGTCAGGTGTCAGGGTGGTTAGTAAGGTATAGGGGTTAGCTACTACAGGATACAGATCCTCTGTTATTTTGTTAATGGCCCTTAAATCTTGAACTATCCTATAAGACCCATCAGGTTTTTTAACTGGGAGGATAGGTGTGTTAAATTCTGACTCACATTCTTTTAGTAGTTTTAGTTCTATGAATCGCTCTATGTTTGGACAAATTCCTTCCCTATCTTCCCTTTTCAGTGGGTATTGTTTAATTCTTACCGCACTCTGTCCTTCCTTTAATTTTACTATTACAGGTGATGCATTCTTGGCACGTCCCGGTATGTCAATTGCCCATACTCCGGGATATACCTGATCAATAATTCTGGTATCAATTTCCCTTTTTGTAGGAGTATTGGCCAGAGATAGGCTCATAACCTGTATGTATTGATGATTATTTACCTCCAGAGTAACTTCCCCTTTTTTAAATTTGATTGTTGCCTCCAATTGTTCTAATAAGTCCCTACCAAGAAGGGCCTTTGGGGAATTTGGCATAAATAGGAATTTATGGATCCCCATCTGTTTTCCAACTTATATTTTAAAGGTTTACAAAAATAAGCCTTTTCAGTTTGGCCAGCTGCACCTTTTACTGAAACATAATCATTTCCCAAAGGCATTAAAGCCTGGTTCAAAACTGAATAGGTGGCTCCTGTGTCTATTAAAAATTCCACCTCCTCCTGTTCTTCTCCTAATTTTAATTTTATTAATGGGTCGGCTAGTCAATTTTCTTCTTCCCTGTGAGCTATTGTTTTCCCTTGATTATTGCGCCATTTAGTGTTTTCTTGATGTCTGCGTTCAGGGCATTCGTTTTTCCAGTGTCCTGTCCTTTTGCATATTGCACACTGATTCCTACCCAGGGGTGTCAGCCCACGCCTTGATTTAACTTTAGATTTTTGATTCTCATTTTCTCTTACTACTGCTAATATTTTCTTTTGGTCCTGCTTGTAACCTTCTTCTCGATTACTAAATATTCTCCATGCTTCCTCTACTAATTTTTCCAAGTCTCTATTTTCAGGAGGTCTCAATTTTTGCAACTTGCGCCTAATATCCCCCTGTGATTGTCCTAAAAAGAGGGATATTAGCTGCTGTGCGCCTACCTCCGAATTTGGGTCCAGAGACGTGTGCCGGCGCATTGCATCTCTTATTCTGTCTAAGAATTCTGAAGGTGTTTCAGAAGGACCCTGTCTAACCTCATATAACGCTGCCCAATTTATTGTTCTAGGAATTGCTTTCTCCATTCCTCTGAATATCCATTCCTGGTACGCCTGTAATCTTCCCATTTCAGCGGCTCGGTTTGGGTCCCATTCCGGGTCCAACAAAGGAAACCGTTCTCTATAATTATCTCCCTTTATATTATAATGTTCCTTTGCGAGATCCCCCGCTGTTTTTATGACTAATTGTTTTTCAGTTTCAGTCAAACAATCTAATAATAATTGTATATCACTCCAGTCAGGATTGTGCTGTTTTATTAGAAATTTAAAATTCTGTGCCGTCTTTATCGGATCATTACGGTATTCTCGGGCAGCCTCTTTCCATTCTCTCAGATCAGCGCCCGTGAACGGAACTTTTATTTTCATTGTTCCTCCGTCCGGATTTACGGCTTCTCGGAGGGGTGCCTGTAAAATAGACTTCTATCTGGTGCGTGAAGACACCGGACTATTTGGAGCTGTAATGGCAGTTTTTGTGTTTCCTTGTGTGGCACCGGGTGTTTGGCTTTCTTTATAAATAACTTGTGGAATTTCTTCCTCTTGTTCGCCTGGGGGTGGACTGGGAGCCCTGGCCGAACCTTGTCTCTCCACTCTATAAGGTGGATTAAATAAATCATTTAATTCGGGCTCTTGTTCTCCGTTTAATTTGATACACCTTTGTCCAATACTACATGCTGAGCAACATCTTTTCAACTTTCCTTTACGCTCCCTCCTGTCCTCTCTTTCTAGTGCTAGTACCATAGGATCCCGAGGGGGTACTAAGCCGCAGTCCTTTTGCCACTCAGGTTTGTCCCGGAGGACGAAGAACATGTCTGCATATGATACTTCATCCCATTTTCCCTCTCTCCTCAGAAACAACATTAATTGCAGGAGAGTGTTATAATCTAACGTTCCTCCCTCCTGAGGCCATTTCGCATCACTCTCCAATTTATACAAAGGCCACCACTGATTACAATATTTAACCAATTTCCTTCTGTTTTCGGTACCACCATGTCCTACAATATCACTCCAATGTTTTAATATACAACCCAAAGGCGATTTTTCACAGGGCTTACTACTTCCATTTCCCATTTTGCAATTTTAATTACTTTGTTTTTCTCCGGCCGCCTTAGCCACCCAAGGTCGGAAACGCGGATAGAGCTTCTTACTCGTTTTGCACTCAAACGCCTGTCTCAAGCACTCTTGCACTCACACTTAGTCAAAATAATTAAGCTATACACGGAAAATCAAAATGCGCATCTCAATCACACCATTCACACTCTCCGGGCAGCCCGCAGTCACACAAGCAGTATGTTATACGGTACCGTGCACTTATGTACAAACTCTTAGGAACACTAACAGTTCACAAAGTATGCATTTCAATGAACAATTGCCAAAAAGCAAACAACAAACAAAAAACAATTTTTCCTGGTCTTAAGCAGAGTGTTAAGTTTTCCGCTATTTGCCACAAATTACCAGAATATTAATATTTTTCAACATACATTTCATAACTCCGAGTTTTGAACATATAACAAGACAACACATAGAACAAACAAGACACAGAGCGCTATTTCAGTTGTTACATTCCAGGAATTCCCCAATTCTTAAGACAACCTAAAGGAAGTTTTTAGCTTCCTCTTTTTCCTACGCAAAAGTTTCCCTTTTGCTGTGAGGTCCCTCTTATTCCTGTGAGATTCCGCCTTATTCCGTCCCGCCCCCCGCTTTCCGTCACGAGGCCTCCGGGCTTTTAGGAATGGCAGTCACCTCGGGTTTGCTCGATCTGCCCTCAAGATTGCTAGCGGCCACCCCTTGGTCAGCAAACCCCCTCCCAAGGTACCTTTCCTCCTGGGGACTACGCTGCGCGCCGGACGTCCCCGTGCGTCTCACCAGCCGCCCCGTTACTAAACATACCGTTTTATCCGTGGATCCAGGGGTTTCTCTTCTGCTCCCGGGTGAACAGCTGAGAAGAGGAGGCTCCTCCGAGGAAATCTCCCGGGGCGCGCCTAGGAGCGTCCGCTCCGCAGCTGGTCCCTCAGCCGAGCAGAAATCCTCCTGGCTGGCTCGCCAAAACTGACGTGCGGAATTAGACTCTATAACTCGAAAGTTATAAAGTAGGTATGTTTATTGCGCGCAGATGCACGGGGGATCGCTCCTCCACAAGCGTGCATACCTGAAGTGACGAACCATCTCACATTTATACAATGAACAAATGAATATTCAATTAACGCCTATACATATTCGTTACCTAAACCCCGCTTCGTATGTTAATTAGCTTATCAGTCCCTTTCCTGGAATGTGGTGGTCTTGCAGGTTTGTAGGTGATTCATGTTCTTGTGACCATCCGATCTTCTTCAGGTGATTCATGTCCTTGTGACCACCCAATCTTCTCCAGCAAGGAGACTTAGCACTCCCTCCCTCTAGATAGCATTTGAATGTCTCTCATCTTTTCTCATTCTCTTTTAAATAGCCCCTTTGTTAGAGGAAGAGGGGCAGGCGTCTCCTCAAAACTGTAGTTGTCACCGCACCCATGACTAGTCACCATACCCACATTCCTTAAGCAGACACATACAATCACAATCCATGTCCATTATCCCCATTTCACACTATTTCTCTTCTGTAGTTATGTGTTCCCACCTGCAACGTTTTTTCCCACCGCGATCTTCCTGTTATTGTGTAACAAGGACAGCCAAAGACAGTGTATTTTTGCTTTACTTCAGATCAGCTGAGAGCCATGTGCATTTTTGTCCAGCCAGCTGGACTATGTCTATGTGACCCTTTTCAGCTAGCCAGTTATCCACACCTGTGACCTTCCCTGGGGATTTGCGAAGCTCACTCACTCTCCCCTTCCCCCGGTGAGGGTGGGCAGGGAGAGCAGGGAAGCGGCCTCTCCGCGTAAGCCGGGAGACGTTTGAGCAGTGGCAAGCCATGGCTGCCTGGGAAATGCCGGTGCTTGACTGCTCCCCTCTTACTGAAAAGTTGAAGGACTGTAAGGCGTGCCTTTCCTCACCAGGGATGGCACGGGGCCATGTTAGCTGGCACGATTCAAAAGCTGTAGCAGATAGAATGACACCACGTAGGAAGGAACGAGAAGCGTGACCAGGAAAAGCCACGGTGCGTGCTGTGTTGGGAGCCGCACGAGTGGCGGCCCAGAAGGAGAGGCGCCTGATTAAACAAACTAATGATGAAATGGTTAAACCCTTGCAAGAACATATAAAAACCCTGCAGAGCCAGCTAAGTGCTGAACGTAACAGCACTCAGCGACTCCACACGCTCTCTCAGATGCATTGGACGGAGAACAAACTTCACGGTCCGAATGAGAGGAAGGGGGACAAGAATCTCCTGATCAGACAGATCTTAATTCTGTTGTGGATAGTCTGCTGGGATTTACAAGACTGGCATGGCTGGCCGAGAAACAGGGCCCAAGACCTTTGTACTTGTCTAAGGAGTTGGAAATGGACCGAGAAATATTTTACCCCACTGGGGTTGGGCACTGACGGTGTCGCAGCCCCAGCTGTGGGATGGATGGACGAGCCACAGCACCAGGGATAGAGAAAACATTTCTTTTTTAATATTTCAGAGGGAGGGGAGCTTCCCAGGCAGTTCCCAGCCCTGCACTCCCCCAGCTGCTCACTGGCAGGGGATCGTGCTCCTCTACTGCAACTAGCGCTGCCACGGCGGGGTCTTGCAGAAGCAGATGCAGCATGGTCACCACAGGCGTCTCCACCAGTCCTCTAGGCAGCTCCCCGTGGGCACCTGCTGCTGGGGACTGGGCTCTGCCGGGGTGCTCCTGCCCACGGAGATGGTGTTGTCCTGGCCACTGGTGCTGCTTCTGCCTGGCCCTGTGGGGCAGCTCTTGTTAACTTCCTTTGGGCTCCTCCTGCACGCTTGTACAGGTCTGCTTCTGCCTGGTCGCGTCTCCTTATGTTTGTCCTTGTTCCCATCTGCAGCATTGTCAGTATCTGTGTCCGACTGCGGTAGCTTCACTCTAAGGCCCCTCTTGCGCGACACTCTGGGTCTCAGCAGCCGTGGCTGGGGCTGTTCCTCTTCCCTGGTGAGCAGGGGGGAAGGAACCCTGGGGAGGGCCCCAGCCCTTTCCGCCCCTCGCCACTTGGCTGTCAGCATCTGCAGAAACCTTTCGTACTGCTCGATGTTTTTGAGGGTGTCCTGCATGATGCACATGAACTCCTCAGTGTGGTTCTCTGTGACCATGGCCGAGGGGCTGCCAGGGGGTGGCTCCACATCGATGGGGCAGCTTCTGCCTGGTCGCGTCTCCTTATGTTTGTCCTTGTCCCCATCTGCAGCATTGTCCTTGTCTGCATCTGCCCCCGGTAGCTTCACTCTAAGGCCCCTCTTGCGCGACACTCTGGCTCTCAGCAGCCCTGGCTGGGGCTGTTCCTCTTCCCTGGTGAGCAGGGGGGAAGGAACCCTGGGGAGGGCCCCAGCACAGGTCGCCTTTTGACACATGGCTGTCAGCCTCTGCAGAAACCTTTCGTACTTCTCGGTCACTTTGAGGGTGTCATGCGTGATGCACATTAACTCCTCAGTGCGGTTCTTTGTGACTATGGCTGAGGGGCTGCCTGGGGGTGGCTCCACATCGATGGAGCTGCTTCTGCCTGGTCGCGTCTCCTTCTGTTTGTCCTTGTTCCCATCTGCAGCATTGTCAGTATCTGTGTCCGACTGCGGCAGCTCCACTCTAAGGCCCCTCTTGCGCGACACTCTGGCTCTCAGCAGCCCTGGCTGGGGCTGTTCCTCTTCCCTGGTGAGCAGGGGGGAAGGAACCCTGGGGAGGGCCCCAGCACAGGCCGCCCCTTGACACTTGGCTATCTGCATCCGCAGAAACTTCTTGCACTGCTTGGTCATTTTGAGGGCGTCCTGGACCATGCGGATGAGCTCTTCAGCGAGGTTCCCTGTGACCATGGCCGAGGGGCTGCCAGGGGGTGGCTCCACATCGATGGGGCTCTGCGCCCTGTCCCTGCCATCCGTGGGGAACTCCTCGTGCTTTGGCCCCTCTGGCAGCTCCAGTGGGATGTTGAAGCCAGTTGGGAGCCCTGGCTGCCCCGCCAGCATGCAGATGGTTTTAAAAGAATATTGAGGTCCCAAGATGTTCATCGATGCTGGCTCTGCTGTTGCAGCCGGCCAGGGCTCTGGGAAGGAGCAGGGGGAGTTCAGTGAAGAGGAGCTGCTCCAGGACAGGGAGTGCGGCACGGTCTCTGGGGAGCAGTGCTCCACGCTTGACGCTTCCAGGCTTGCCCTGCAGAGGGGGAGAGGGAAGAGACCCCCGCTGCACCCGGCCCCTCCGGCAGGACTCACGGGCAGCACACCCTCCTTGGCCGGCAGGCAGCGCTGCCCAGCGTGGGCAGGGGCAGGGCATGGGCTGAGGGTCTGGGGCAGGACCTGTGGGTGTCCCCTGCGCTTACCCCATCTCCACGGTTGGTGTGGGCTTCTCTGCTGCTCCATGTGCCTGGGGAGAAGCTGCCAAGAGAGGAGATGGTGTGAGTGGCCAGCAGCCCAGAGCCCCAGGCCAGGCCTTCTGCAGGGTGTCACCCGTTTCCAGGTCAATTGGGGCCGGAGCCACTCACCGCTCTCCTCCTCGAACCGGGCTCTTGTCGTGCTCGTCTGAGGCTTTGTCTTCTTCCTACGCCCCTGCAGGACCCCAGCAGCTGGGTGAGGAGACGGAAACAGCTCCTGGCCCCACACCTTAACCTCCCACCCTACGCCTCCCTGCACTGAGGGGCAGTGCAGTGCAACTGTCACCTACCCGGAGTCGCCTGAAATACAGTATGGCTGCGACCGGGCTGAGCTGCAGCATGAACATCAGCATCATGACATGGAGCACGTCAACCATTATGGGGATGTCGTGATGCCCCATGGCACTGGCTGTGGTGTGGCCACGGTGCTCCGAGTTCTCAGCACAGACCCACGGTGCAGATCCCCAGTGACCTACTGGGTCCCCAGTGAGAGGACACCCAGCACTGCTGGAGTGTGGCAGAGGCTGCAGTCTGCAGCCCGCCCAGACGGTGCCAGACGGCCCACTGCCTTCCCCGTGGGGCGCGCACCCCCCTTTTATAGTACGGGAGGCAGCCGCCCCCGCCCCCCTTTGTGACATCACTGGGGCAGTCACAGCCCCCCTTTGTGAAAATTCCTGGGGCAGCCAGAGCCCCCCTTTCCCTTTGTGACACTGGACAACCCCTGTGACCTTCCCTGGGGATTTGCGAAGCTCACTCACTCTCCCCTTCCCCCGGTGAGGGTGGGCAGGGAGAGCAGGGAAGCGGCCTCTCCGCGTAAGCCGGGAGACGTTTGAGCAGTGGCAAGCCATGGCTGCCTGGGAAATGCCGGTGCTTGACTGCTCCCCTCTTACTGAAAAGTTGAAGGACTGTAAGGCGTGCCTTTCCTCACCAGGGATGGCACGGGGCCATGTTAGCTGGCACGATTCAAAAGCTGTAGCAGATAGAATGACACCACTTAGGAAGGAACGAGAAGCGTGACCAGGAAAAGCCACGGTGCGTGCTGTGTTGGGAGCCGCACGAGTGGCGGCCTAGAAGGAGAGGCGCCTGATTAAACCAACTAATGATGAAATGGTTAAACCCTTGCAAGAACATATAAAAACCCTGCAGAGCCAGCTAAGTGCTGAACGTAACAGCACTCAGCGACTCCACACGCTCTCTCAGATGCATTGGACGGAGAACAAACTTCACGGTCCGAATGAGAGGAAGGGGGACAAGAATCTCCTGATCAGACAGATCTTAATTCTGTTGTGGATAGTCTGCTGGGATTTACAAGACTGGCACGGCTGGCCGAGAAACAGGGCCCAAGACCTTTGTACTTGTCTAAGGAGTTGGAAATGGACCGAGAAATATTTTACCCCAAGAATGAAGAAGTCCTAATGAGGTCGGTGATTAAGCTGAGACCACCGACAGCAGCCAAGGTGGGGAAGCCCCACCCGTTACTATCCAGACGGTGCCGCACTCGGCAGCCAAAGTGTCGAAATTCCAGGAAAAATACACCAGGTTAGCTCAAGAAACTGAGACAGAGTATGTATGGAGAGTATCACTGACAGGAGGCTATCGAGTCCTGCTGTTGGAAGACGAGGCCCAAGGGTACTGGGGGCCAGGGGTTTCCTAACTGCTGATGACCCAAGGGGGCCGTGGTCGCTAACTCTACAAGCTGCCTATTGAGCAGGGGACCCGGACCCCTTGGAAAGGGGGAATCCAGTATGTATCGAGACCCCATGGTGAACCCATACACCATGAATATAACGTCCCGTTATGCCCGAGTTGGCATGTTCAAATTCGTAACAAAAGAGGTACGTCCACCATAATCGCTCTTTCATAATCAAGCACTTTCATAGCGTGGTCCCTCAAACGTTAAACAAACGTGGTCCTTAAACATTCCAGATAATAGAGTTGAAACGTGGGTAATAAATCCCCTACCCCATGAATACTCCCCTAAGGAATTGTTCATAAAAACTACCACCATAGAGCTACTTTTAAAGATACTTTTATTTACAGCAACACAAAGAGCAGTAAAAAAAAAACCAAAAAAACCCGACAGGTAAGATATGCAGCCACTTGTAACTGTCCCTCTTAATCCCCTGCGCTGCCTCCCTTGCCCTCTGCAATACTCCAGCTGATCCCCTCCGGCCCTCCTGGGTTTCGACGGGGTGTCCCCCATGTCCCCGGTGCTGAGTGCTCCCCTCTTCCCACAGGAATGCTGCCTGGGAGGAGGAGGGCTCTCTCCTCGACTTGGTGCTCTGGCAGAGCTCCTGCGACGCCGACCAGTGCCTGTGCCCTCTGGGCCGGGACCAGGCAGAGCAGGCGGGATGAGTGCCGGTGGTCCTGTTACCGAAATCTCGGAATGAAGAACTTATCGACACCAATGTGATGTAGATAAGCAGACACCTCTTTATTAACGGCCGGGTGCGTGAGCGAGTCCTCTCACGATCAACGCACGCCAGGTCCCAAAATCAGACACCATATATAGAACTTATTCATACATATTCATTAAGTATTCAAGCATAACCATGATATTTCCCGTAAATCATTAACATATTCTCCTCCTAGATCCGATTCTGCGCAGTAGAGCTTAGAAAGGTCTAGAAATGGGTCTGGGGTACCATCTGGGTAGGTGGTATATGAGTGGGTGGTCGCGATCTCCCCCTGCCGGAATCACCTTTTACTAAAGTTCACGGTTTCTTGGCAGGCAACTACAAGCTGTTCCAGTCGACTCTCCCCAGTTTCCATTAATCTCATATTCTGACATTTCCATACACCTCTGCATACAGAAGACTGGTTAAATACAAAGAAACCTTTCAACCCTAAAGTTATTACCTATGTTTTCACAATAGTTCCAGCCCCTTCTTCTAGCCTTGGTACAGGATGTACAGAAGATCCCATAACAACTTTTACTGTGTAGCTATAAGTTTCTTATAATTTTTTTTTTCTTATCCTTCTATATTTTAATTTCATTAAATGATTTTATAAAATCAATTAATCAATCAAATAAAGTCAATCAATCTTAACTTATTAACAAATCGATAACAGTCCCGGACCCCGCAGCCCCAGTGAGGACACGATGCCTTCGTCTCCTCTGACGGGCAGGGGTGGAGGTTCCCTGGGATGCTGAGCCAGGCATGGCGCAGGGTGCGTCCTGGCAGCTCAGCCCCGGCTGCCAGGACGGGAGCAGGGGAGAGCTGGGCTCGGCACAGTGCCGGGGCTGTTGGCCCACAGCTCGGGGACTGTTGGTGGCGGCAGGTACCGTTGCTCTCCGCAGGCCCTGGAGAGTCCTGGTCTGCAGCTCTGGTGGCTCCCGTGGGACCCACCAGTGCTGCTCCGCCCTGGAAGATGCCACCGAGTCCTGGGAGTGCAGGGACTGCAGCGGCACGCACAGCGGTGAGTGGTGCAGTGGGGCATATCTAGTGCCATTCTATTTGTAAAGTCATTCTGGAGGTCACCTGTAATTATATATTCAATTCCTTAAACCCCTTTTTGTTAACGTTTGCTAATTTTTCCACTTGACCAGTTGACCAGTTAACTGATAGACCCATGCTCTGTTTCTATATGAAGCTATAGGATTTAAAAGCGATTCAAGTGCCCAGCCAGTTTTCACTCCTGTAAATGGTTCATTCCAAATATCATCATTTATCCCAGATCTCTTTATTCGTTTCAATTCTAAATTCTCTAGAGATCCTTTAAATGGTGATTTCTTCCAAATTGGACACAATGTTGGCATGCCTAAAGTGATTTGTTTCACCTTACCATCTAATGGTAAATTTGTGGTCCAGGTTCCATCACTTAATGCCCAAACTAAATGTCCTGGACTTCAAATAGTCGTTTTACTACAACTAAACAAAGTTCCTTTCCTAACTGTAAAAGTGCTGGTTAAATTGAGAGTGTTCTTAAGACCTCGACAAAAACAACCATATTTTAAAACAGTGGCCTACGGAGGAATTCTTTGGATTACTAAGTCTGCATTACTACAATCATACACTTTTTCACATTTCTACCATGGCACTACTTTATTTTCCTTCTCTCCCGATGAAGTTGACCTATCGTCTACCCAGGGTAATACTAAAAAAACCTTTCCATCCCAGGTAAAACACCAAGAAGTTCTTGCTATATACTGAAAATGGGAAAATATGGACATAGACCATATAGAGTCCCATTGTTCTACTAATTGGGTACCTTGGCCAGTTTTGTTACACTTCCATTTCATGATACTTCTGCTCACATTGGTTTTAAGTTGTTCATCATAAGAACACCATCCTAACTGGGGATTTGGACCCCCAGGAAGAACTCAAGCTATGGCACTAGGTCGGGATCCTGTTATAAAATCATAATTCAGTAGTTTGGTGGTTTGTTTTTTGGTTTTTGGTTTTTTTGTTTTTTTTTTTTTTACAATCTGTTTCTTTACCTGGTGACTTCCACTGTTTTCTAATAACCTTTACTTGTTCATACCATTGAGTTACTGGCCTTTGTTCACAATAGGTGGTTTCATTTTTACGTTCCAGATTAGTCAGATTCATAGTTAAAATTCCCCATGGAATAGATTCACCTACTGCCCTCGGTATTGGCAAACAAGCAGCGATCTGCGTGACATTTTGTAAATTGGCAAATTCTTTAGTCAATCCTACCAACAAATTTTCCTCAGCCATTTGTTTGGGAATTCCAATCACTTGTTCTGTTTCTACTTGTCTTTTGTTCCTGTCCACCAAGCCAGCCCATGATCCCACCAACATTACCAACCAAAAGAAAATCCAAAACCCAATCATAACCTGATATGAAAAATTAGACATGTTTCAAAGTCAATTTTTAAGTCTCTGGGTCACGATTAGCAATCTTCCACGGAGTAGATGCTTTCTTCACAGTGCTTTCTTCACTCGAGTATAATGTATCCAGGCATCCGATTCTGCAATTTTGGTAGCTGTAAAAGTGGTTAGCAGTATCTGGAAAGGTCCTCTCCAGTGCTCCTGCAAAGGTTTGGAGGTCCGAGTCTTCACATAGACATAGTCTCCTGGTTGGAAATCACGCACTGAATTTTCCAGGGGTAAAGGTCTATTCCAAATTACTGCACTCCAAATCACAGCCAAAGTTTTCCTTAGAGAAAGCAAATAGTTATACACATCTTGTTTTCCTTTTACATGTATGTTTAGATTTGGTTCTGGAGACTCATATGGTTTTCCATATAATAATTCATAAGGACTGACTGAGGTTCCACTCTTTGGCTGTACCCTGATTCATAATAATGCCAGTGGAAGTGCCTGAGGCCACTTTAGACTGGTTTCTTGACAAATTTTACTTATTTGTCGTTTCAAAGTTTGATTCATCCTCTCCACTTTTCCACTAAATTGTGGTCTCCAAGACGCATGCAAATCCCAATTAATACCCAATACTTTGCTAACACTTTGGACTACTTCAGCCACAAAGTGTGGACCTCTGTCAGAGGAAATTCCAATAGGAACTCCAAATCTCGGAATTACTTCTTGTAATAAGCACTTTACAACCTCTTTTGCTTGTGTGGTGCGACAGGGAAGGGCTTCTGGCCATCCTGTAAAAGTATCAACCCTTACCAGGATGTACCGGTACCCATTTTGTCTAGGTAACTCTGAAAAATCTGCTTGCCAATAATCTCCAGGTTCTGTACCAGATTTCAGTCTACCCATTTGAACCTTTTTCTTAATCACTGGATTATTTTTCAAACATACCTCACACTTTGCAGTTACCATTTTAGCTATTCCCAACACCTTAACTGATATTTCTTGCTTTTGTAAAGATGTTACTAAGGCTTCTGTCCCCCAGTGACATTCTTGATGTCTCATTTGAATTATCTCTCTCATCACAAGAGGTGGAATTACTACCTGTCCATTAGGAGTTATCCACCATCCAGCTAAGTTTTTCTTAGCATTTAATAACTGACCCAATTTGTCATCTTCCTCTGAATATCTCGGTTTTTCCCTAGGAAGGGTTACTGTTTTAGAAGGAATTATTGCCATTTGCAATGCTTGTTTCTTTGCTACCTTTTTCTTTTTTTTTTTTTTTTTTTTTTGCTGTTCTATCAGCTAAATTATTCCCAGCTATCATTTTTGTATTCCCAACCTGGTGTGCCTTACAGTGCATGATTGCTACTTGATCTGGCTTTTGAACTGCTTGCAATAATCGTAAAATTTCTGTTTGATGCTTAATGTTTGATCCTTGAGAGGACAATAACCCCCTCTCTTTCCACAAAGCTCCATGGACATGCACTACCCCAAAGGCATATTTTGAATCAGTCCAGATATTTACTCTCTTGTCTTTGCTTACCTCTAAGGCTCGAATTAAAGCGATGAGTTCTGCCTTTTGGGCTGATGTGGTACTCGCCAATGCTCCTGCTTCTATAACTGTAGCCTCTGTTGTTACCGCGTATCCGGCGTATCGGACTCCTTGTTCCATAAAGCTGCTTCCATCAGTATACAGTTCCCAGTCTGGTCGCTCCAATGGCACATCCTTCAGATCTTCACGACTGGAATAAACATACTCGATGGTAGCCAAGCAATCGTGTTCCAGTCGTCCTTCTTCCTGTACGGAACTTAAAAACACTGCAGGATTTACCAGGTTAGCTGTCTTTAGAATCACATCATCCTGTTCAGTCAATACCACCTGGTATTTCATCATTCGGCTGGGGGACAGCCAATGTCCCCCCTTCTGTTCTAGGACAGTTATCACCATGTGTGGAACATAGACTGTTATTGTTCTTCCCAAAGTCAATTTCCGAGCTTCTTGTATGAGCATCACTGTTGCGGCCACTGCTCGAAGGCAGTTTGGCCACCCTTTACTCACTGTGTCCAGTTGTTTAGAGAAATATCCGACTGGTCGTTTCCAGCTTCCTGTCCTCTGGGTTAACACGCCCAGTGCAAGGTGTTGTCTTTCATGTACAAACAGCTGGAAATCTTTGGTTAGATCCGGCAGTCCCAAGGCAGGTGCAGACATTAGGGCACGTTTCAACTCTACAAAAGCCTTTTGTTGTTGTGGGCCCCATACAAAGGGAGAGTTCTTTTGGGCCTCGCACAGCGGTTTAGCTATTAGCCCATAGTTCATGATCCAAAGGCGACACCACCCAGTCATGCCCAAAAATGCTCCGAGTTCATGAATATTTCTCGGCTCAGGTACACCACAAATAGCTTCTTTGCGATTTTTTCCTCATTGTCGTTGTCCTTTTGAAATCTCAAAGCCGAGATATATCACAGTCTGGCAGGCTATTTGGGCTTTCTTCCTGGATACCTTATACCCATTTAGTCCCAGGAAATTCAAAAGGTCAATAGTCACCTGTATACAAATAAATCTTTCTTCTGTAGCAATCAATAGATCATCCACATATTGTAAAAATAAATGCCCAGGTCTTGGTTTGTCCTGTTTCCAGATTTCAAGTTCCTTTGCTAAATGATTTCCAAAAATAGTTGGACTGTTTTTAAATCCTTGGGGTAATCTAGTCCATGTCAGCTGCATCTTTCGGTTTGAGGATTTTCCCATTCAAAAGCAAACAGTTTTCTGGTTTCCTTTTCCAAAGGTATACAAAAGAAAGCATCTTTTAAATCAAGCACTGTAAACCACTGATAATTCTCCCTCAATGCTGTTAACAGTGTATAAGGGTTTGCTACTACAGGATAAATATCCTTAACTATCTGATTTACTGCTCTCAAGTCTTGTACCAGTCTCTATTCACCCGAGGGTTTTCTGACTGGTAAAATAGGAGTATTATACTCAGATTCACATTCTTCCAAAATTTTATACTCCAAAAATTTATCAATCAATTTCTTCAATTCCTGTCTCGCTTCCGGTTTGATTGGATATTGTTTAATTCTCACGGTTCCTGCGCCTTCCTTCAAATCTATTTTAACAGGTTCTGCTAGTTTCGATTTACCAGGAATATTTGTTTCCCATACAGTAGGGATCACTGCCAAATCCACCTCCGGTGGAATTTCTTGTTCCTTTACCTTTTCTTGTATCATCAGGATTTCTCCCGTTTTTGACTCAGGTATTTTCAAGAAAAGTTCTCCTTCGTCAAAAACAATCTGTGCATTTAATTTGGATAACGAATCTCTTCCTAAGAAGGGTATCGGACATTCTGGTACATACAAAAATTCATGTGTAATTATCTTATTTCCAAATTTCAAATCCAGGGGTTGCAGGAATGGCCTGGTTTTGTTCCAGTTTTTCCTTTACAGGTATTTAATAAAAAAATGTCGCTCCTGTATCCACTCCCAACCTCACAATTTAAACAACATTTTTTTCCACTTTCTTATTATCACAAGTTATAGCCATTACCAAATTATCCCTGATAGTTAGCTTACATTCATCCTGCCAATCCTTTCTTTGTCTTAAGTAAAAAAACAAATCCACATCTGGCATTTTATTCCATTTCCCTTCTCTTTTACAATACAGCATTAACTGCAAAATAGTGTTATAATTCAGTGTCCCATTCGTGGGCCACTTTTCCTCATCATCCAATATATACAAAGGCCACCAATTATTACAATACTCAAATTATTACAATACTCAATCATCTGGCTTTTTTGCAGATCATCCTGTAAATTTCCCCAATGTGCCAATAAACATCCCAACAAAGAATTTTTCGGGATTTTGTCATTTACAGCAAGATTACCCATGCTTTTACTTTTAAACAACCGAGTTAACTTAGTTGCCATGGTGTAATTACTCACAGTACAATACACAATTATTCAACTCTGTCACTCCGATCCGCGGATCCACACTCCACACTCGCTTTCATTCTCAATTACACGTCTCACCCTTACAGCCACACTCACACTTTCCCACAGTTACTTTAAACAAACATATAACACAATATTATACCTCTTCATTTTCTTCTTAATACACAAACTCACAAAACAACAAAGAACACCAAAAACTTCTAACTTCTTGTTAGAGGCACTACCTTAGAGAACACTATAGCATATAGTTTCTCTTGTCTACACTTTTGTCCAACCCTGCAACAGCTTTCGCTTATGTCTTACGGGCAGAGTCCTAGTCCTACCCTGCGCAGCTCTTTCACCGCCTCTGTCAGGTAGACTTACTCAGTGGGACTCCAACCCACTCTTTCCCATACAATTATTATAGTGGGACTCCCACCCACTTCCTCTAGTGCACTTACTTACTACAATTAAAAAAAGAAGTGTCTTACCCAAAAATCCCAGGAACGTCGCGAAGAGCCTTACGGATCGGGGATCGATGGGTATCCCCGAGAAATCCTCGGTGCCGGCTGGAACCGACCAGGTCCCCGACTCCTCCGGTCTCCTTCAGCGAGGTCCCATCTGGGGTGCCAAAACTGTTACCGAAATCTCGGAATGAAGAACTTATCGACACCAATGTGATGTAGATAAGCAGACACTTCTTTATTGACGGCCGGGTGCGTGAGCGAGTCCTCTCACAATCAACGCACGCCAGGTCCCAAAATCAGACACCATATATAGAACTTATTCATACATGTTCATTAAGTATTCAAGCATAACCATGATATTTCCCGTAAATCATTAACATATTCTCCTCCTAGATCCGATTCTGCGCAGTAGAGCTTAGAAAGGTCTAGAAATGGGTCTGGGGTACGATTTGGGTAGGTGGTATATGAGTGGGTGGTCGCGATCTCCCCCTGCCGGAATCACCTTTTACTAAAGTTCACGGTTTCTTGGCAGGTAACTACAAGCTGTTCCAGTCGACTCTCCCCAGTTCCCATTCATCTCATATTCTGACATTTCCATACACCTCTGCATACAGAAGACTGGTTAAATACAAAGAAACCTTTCAACCCTAAAGTTATTACCTATGTTTCCACAATAGTTCCAGCCCCTTCTTCTAGCCTTGGTACAGGACGTACAGAAGATCCCATAACAACTTTTACTGTGTAGCTATAAGTTTCTTATAAATTATTTTTTTTCTTATCCTTCTATATTTTAATTTTATTAAATGATTTTATAAAATCAATTGATCAATCAAATAAAGTCAATCAATCTTAACTTATTAACAAATCGATAACAGTGGCTCCCACAGCCACTGGGGACTTGGGGACAGGCGCTGTGACGCGTGGAGGGAGGGAGCGTGGCAGGGGCTTGTTGTGCTCATCATCTCCCTGCCCCCTGCAGTGCCCGACATTGCAGCCGGACCAGACTCTTGTCCCCTGGCGCAGGGACCCTGGCACAGCGCTCCCAGTAAGATCACTGGCACAGGCTGCCCAGAGGCTGTGGAGCCCCCTCCTCTGCAGACGTGCCAGCACCACCTGGACACAATTCTGTGCAGCCTGCTCCAGGAGGACCTGCTTTTGCCGGGGGTGTGACTAGACGATCTCCAGAGGTCCCCTCCAGCCCTGACCATGGTGTGGTTCTGTGACCCCTGGCACTTTGGCTGAGGAAGAAGAGGCCAGGCTGCTCGAAGGACAACCCGACACACCAGTGCCTTTCCAGCTGCTGTGCAAGAAACCTGCCAATCCTCGCTAACAGAAGCTGGAACTTTGCCCGTGGGCTTGCTGATGTGCATGAGCACCGCAGGGCAAGAGCCTTCGCTCTTCCCCATCCTCCAGTGCCGGGCAAGTGCAGATGCTCTGAGGAGGGAGCGCCAGTCCCTGCAGGCCCCGCTGCCATCCCTGTCATGCAGCGTCTCGTCTTCCCTGGGCTCCCTCTGCTGTGTCCCGGAGCCCTGGCCTGGTGCGATGGCAGAGCCAGCCGCAGTAACGCGCATGGGACTTGCCCGGTCCCCCAGAGCCACCTGGGTGCTGGTGGGGAAGCCGGGGCTCACCCTTGGCCAGGCCATCCCACTGGAGCTGCCAGAGGGGCCAAAGCACAAGGAGTTCCCCACGGATGGCAGGGACAGGCCGCAGAGCCCCGTCGATGTGGAGCCACCCCCTGCAGCCCCTCGGCCACGGTCACGCATAACCTCGCTGAAGAGCTCATGCGCATCGTCCAGGACACCCTCGTGATGGCCATGGGGTACCAAACGTTTCTGCAAGTGCTGATGGCCAAGTGTCAAGGGGCGGCCTGTGCTGGGGCCCTCCCCAGGGTTCCTTCCCCCCTGCTCACCAGGGAAGAGGAGCAGCCCCAGCCAGGGGGTGCCAGGGCTGCTGGGGACCAGAGTGTGGCCCCAGGGCCTTAGAGCCGAGCTGCCGGGGGAAGGTGCGCACACGGACAAGGCTGCGGATGGGGACAAAGACCAAGATGAGGACACGGGCCCGGGCACAAGTAGCCCTGTGCAGCTTCCGTACCAGCATCTGGCAGAATGGCGGCATGGTGTCGGCTTCGGAGAGCCAATTACGGATTCGTTGTGAAGCCGCTGTATGAGCTACTGAAAGCTTCCTGCAGTGGCTGCATTGACTGGACAGAAGGGGGTAACGCTGCTTTCAAGCACCTGGAGCGAGCTCTGACGGAGGCCCCCGTGCCAGCATTACCCGTGCTTTTAATAAAGACCTTTGATCTTTTCACCCAGGAGAGAGAAAGTACGGCCTTAGGAGTTTGGCACAAGTTTTTAGGGCCTCAGTGGCACGCTGTAACTGACTTCTCCCAACAGCTGGATGAGCTGAGCTCAGGATGGCCTGGATGCCTTCAAGCAGCAGCAGCAACTGGGCTACTGGTTCACGATTCCCCAAGTTCACCGTGGGGCAGAAGGTTACCGTCTAGGTACCACACTTGGTCATGACGGTACTGAAACAAAAAGGAGGACATCGGCTGGCCCCGGACCATTGAGGAAGTCTGCTCCAGCCCCCAGATCTCAAGAAGCAGGCTGGGAGCTGTATGCTGACGGCAGCAGCTGGCCCCGAGAGGGATAACAATTGCCTGGGTGCGCTGGAACTACCATCGACGACCTTAACAGAATCACAAGCTTTGCCCGCAAAGGTCTCTGCTCGGGAAGCCAAACCGAATGCCCTCGCGAGGGCACGGGCCCTGAGCAAAGGGAAATGAGCCCCCACACGGGCAGGCTCCAAGTATGCCTTTGGATCGGTTCATGCGCATGGAGCTCTTTGGAAAGAGAGAGGACTATCATCTGCTCGAGGAACTGTGCTCAAATATGCGCCTCAGATCCAGGAATTATTAAAGAGCATTCAAAAACCAGCGGTGGCCGCAGTTACGCATTGCAAGGCACATCAAGCTGGTAAGACCGCTCCGGGATTAGGAAATCAGTGGGCAGGTATGGCTGCAAAGGGGGCTGCAGAGAAAGGTATCCTGACTCTGACCCCTGCAGAGGGGAGAGTCCCGCCGGAAGCAGCGCCAAAACATGATGAAAGAGGATAATAAGTGAATAACTAAGTCACTGGCCGAAGATCGGCTAAAGGGATGGGCAGTTCCACTGGGGAATTGAAAATTCAGTGAAACTCCTCCGCAAGGCACTTGTAAGTAGGGCCACGCAGAGGTTATCAGATCCATTACAGGGAGGTGTGAAATACACCTTAGAGACAATCCAAATGCTACTAAGAAGCTGATCATGGGGGTGACTAAGGTAGGAAATTCTCCTGGAGATTATTGGCAAATAGATTTCACCGGCTCACCCAGAAAAGAAGGATATCGATACATTTTGGCCTTGGTCGATACCTTCCCTGGATGGCCTGAAGCTGGAAAGCTTGTTGAACCAACAAGGTGGGGGACGTAGCCCAAATCCTGTTACAAGAAATTATTCCCCTCTTTGGTATGCCTTCAGGAGTGCCATCAGACCATGGGTCCCACGTTATCGCTGGAACCGTAAAAGAGTTGAGTAAAAATTTGTTCCTAACCTGGGATTACCGCACTCCATACAGACCGGAATCTAGCGGTCAAGTGGAGTGGGTGAACTACGCCCTTCAGCAACAGCTAGGAAAAAATTGTCAGGAAACACCTATGACTTGGGTTCAGGCACTACCTCTGGCGTCACTGAGAATCAGGTTCCAGCCTCGAGGGAAGGGCGATTTGAGCCCATACAAGCTGTCGCATGGATCGCCCCATCAGGCTGCACATATACCCTCTGATACCCATCTAACGGGGCAATGAAACGGGAAAACTCAGCTAGTTTCTTTAGGGAATATTTATTTTTAGGGAGTATTTTGCAGGAATTTCAGAAGTACGCGACGGCGCGTAGATCCTTGGAACTCGACACACGGCTCATCCCCTCCAGCCCGGAGACCGGCTGCGTATCGAGTGGTGGAATGCGGAACCTCTAAGGGGAAAGGGGAAAGGACCATATCGCATCCTTTTAACAACCTCTACAGCCGTCGAGAGTTGGGGCAAAGGACCCTGGATACATTATTCAAGCATGAAACGAGCCCCTTCATGACGGACGGCAGAACAGCTGGCCCCTCTCCAACTTAAAGAAACGGCATTAATGAATCGATGGGACAGCAGAAAAGGCCAGAAAAATTGTTAAATCAATAGCTATAGGCATTTGTAGCGTGGTACAGTGTTTCCCACTGAAGCAGTCAGGAGGAAGTTGCTGTTCATCCTCCTACTGAGCAGCATAAGCCTAAGCGAAACACAGGAGAATGTGATCGCAAAACTGGTGCGAGAGCTGGGAAGAATGAGAAACCCAAGCGGCATCGGTGCTTGCGTTCCTGTACCTCCGTCTGTGGGAGACCCAGCACCTCGGGGCCTTCTCCCAGTTGATGACAGTTATTTAGAATGGGTAGGTCACGTCACCGGCAAGGCCCACAAAGCTGGGGCGTCCCATTTTCCTGGCAAAAAGGGCCGGTGTCAACAGCGAGGAGGCGAGGGACTTCACGCTCCATTGACCAGAGGGAATAAAACTCTGTTTTCACCAGGAACTGGTGAGTGCCCCCTCAATTCACCAGCCCTAGGTTTAGGATTTGCTTCCGGAAGCCTGGATGCAGTGCCACCTAACACTCCGTATAGGAAAGGCTACCCAGTGAAGTACAACTAGCCGGCCAGAATGTGAAGACTTGAAGAGGTCCCCAAAACCATGGTCTAAACGAATTGAAGGGCAATGGAACTGCACCTCGCGTGTTTGAAGGCGTCCTTGACGGGGACATCAAAACACGTGGAATCTGACCCTGTCGAAACGGAACTGCACCAAGGTTGTTGATGGAAGGAAAATGAGGATTTTGAAAGAGGGATTCTGGATAATGAATACCTGTAAGCAAAATCAAAATCGGGGAAAATCTTGTTCCCTAGGCCTCTCTGCTCCGAGCCTCTTGGTACGGGCAAGTGGAGATGGATACTAGACAGCGAGACTAGAGCTTGCAAAAATAACTCGACCAGTCACCCTAGGTGGACTGACCTTATGCCCCACATGGAGACAGAAACCAATTGAATGTAAATATTGGGGATAAACTAAAAGAGCTCAAAATGCAGAAGAGCCCTGGCATGGACCCCCCACTTTGGAACTGGCAAACTGGGGTCTTGGCAGCTTTATTCTAGCTGGTTTATGGCACTAGAGGATGGATAGTTGCTAGAACATGGAACACGGCAAAGGGAAACACTAGCTAAAGCAGCGGAAAAGGGATTCAAACTGATGGGTGAACAAGTACAAGCAAATAGCAAGTGTGCTTTACAGAATCGGCTGGTGTTAGCTTTAGTACCGGCTGAAGCACATGGAGTATGCGGGTACGTAAAACTAGATGTTGCTCACATGTCCCAAATGCTACCGAGGATCTCCAGAAACAACTGGATGAGATGCAAAGGGCTGCTTCAAGAGTTAGGCGGGCGGTCAATAACCGGGCGCCTAGCGAATCCCTTACAAACTATCCTTGTTACAACTACCGTTGTCGCAGTGTTGTTGACGACACGTAGCTGTATCAAATGGAACCTCCCCGGAAATCTATGTTGCAACGCGAGCAAATGTTATAACTATCCCATCTAAATGAGGCTTTTGATTTTGGAAAGATTCAAAGCCTCCAGAAAAAAAAAATAAAAGGGCGTGGGGGTGGTATTGAATGATGCCACCACATAGATAGGGCTCTATACACATTTGTGGCGCACTGTTCTGTCAAGGGGGGGTTGCTGGCTGAGCAAAGGGACAAGACGACCACGCTCTGCTGCAGTGAGTGGCTGTAAGTTACAGAAACCGGGCCACAAAGCTGAGGCCGAGCTGACTCTCTAAAGCTGTTGGAAGCGACAAAGGAAGGGGCTTCTAATCGAGGGAGGCAGCCTTGGGAAGGGGGGAGCCAGGAAGGGACAGGGAAAAGAACTCGGTTGTCCAAGTTACGCAGGAAGAAGCCTCCGAGTGAGGGAGCTCTGGCCCCGAGGGGAGAGCAGCCGATAAGGCCTTGCAACCCACAGAAAGTTGGTCGAAAGTAGGGCGAAGGTGACTGTGGCAGTGGGAGATCGCAACCTCGGACTCACATGGCCCCCGAGAGAGGGCAGCCCCCGCCTGGGGAGATGCGCCCTCAATAAAAACCTTCAGTAGCGCTACCTGAGGGTGCGCACTAGTTTGCACGACTAGTGAGAAACTTGTGAGCAGTCCTGTGCGTGAATGGAAAGGAATGTGTAATGCACGCTGAATGTGCAAGTGCTCTGCGTGTAGAATGTGTACCCTCGAGCAACCTGGTGAGCGTGTTAGAGGGAAACATTGCCCCGTGCTGCCAGTGCTGTAACGAAGAATGCCTGCCTTCTAAAACTTCAAATCCAGTCTTAGAGGGTTTTTCTCCGTCACCAGCTTTACAGTATCACATAAAGTGGGCAACTGCTGCCAGGGCTCGGGCACGCGCACAGGGAGCAGCCTTTCCTGATGGTCAGAGGGACCCTCCTGCGTTCCAGGGTGTGCCCATGGCCTCTGGGCCGGGCACTGGGCGGGCACCACTGTGAAGAGCCTGGGCATGGGCTGAGGGGCAGGGGCAGGATCTGGGGGTCTCCCCTGCCCTCCCCCCATCTCCAGCTCAGCGTGGGCTTCTCCACCCAGCAGCATGCCGGGGGCGAAACGGGCCCTGGATGCCAGGGCCACTTGTGTTCCCCAGGCATAAGTCTCGTTTCCCCCGGCTGTCTTTCGGGGTCAGTAGAGGCCAATGTTCTAGACGGGCACGTGGTCGGGGTACCGATGGCGCAGTGTCAACCGCCGTTCTGTGCACACGCAGGTGCGAGTACATCTTCCCACCTGAACATGCCCAGAAGGGGCCCGGAGGGGCTGCATATTGAACGGTGGAGGGTGCTGATGGGTCGTAGGTTTTTTCTTTTCCTTCCCACACAAAATTCCACTGTGCTTCGTGGGTAGGTGAAAGTCTACACTTCAACGCTGTTTCTCGATGGGTAGTTTTTCCATAACACGTGGGATCTCCAGGTTTAACCCTGGTGCCGGAAAACTCCAACAAGTACACATATGCTGAATATGGGTTTGCAGCTCTGGGGCACAGCACGTTTCCTTTGGGTCCCATGACAATGTTTTGCAGCTCATTGTTCGTGAACAATTTCTTAGGGGAGCATTCTCATGGGCAAGGGGATTTATTTCCCATGTATCAACTCTGTTCCCTACACCGCACAAAAAACTATTGAAGGGACCAAGCCCATACCCCATTTGTTACGAATCTCAAAAGGCCAAACCAGGGATAATGGGACGTTGCATTCGTGGTATATGGGCTCACCGTGGGGTCTCGATACAAACCGGATCCCGCCTTTCCAAGGGGTCCGGGTCCCCTGCTCAACGGGCAGCTGGTTGAGGTGCCCACCAGGCCCCTCTCTGCCAAGCTGCTTTCCAGCCAGGTGGCCCTAGCCTGTGCTGGTGCCGGGGCTTGTTCCTCCCCAGGGGCAGGACTCGGCACTTGTTGCACCCAGTGAGGTTCCTGCCAGCCCCTTTCTCCAGCCCAGCCTGGTCCTCCAAAGGCAGCGCAACCACTGGGGTGCCAGACACGACCACCCCCCATTTTGTGGGTGCCAGCAGTGCCCAGTGCCAGCCCGTCCCCACTGGGGCTGGGCACTGACGGTGTCGCAGCCCCAGCTGTGGGATGGATGGACGAGCCACAGCACCAGGGATAGAGAAAACATTTCTTTTTTAATATTTCAGAGGGGGGGAGCTTCCCAGGCAGTTCCCAGCCCTGCACTCCCCCAGCTGCTCACTGGCAGGGGATCGTGCTCCTCTACTGCAACTAGCGCTGCCACGGCGGGGTCTTGCAGAAGCAGATGCAGCATGGTCACCACAGGCGTCTCCACCAGTCCTTTAGGCAGCTCCCCGTGGGCACCTGCTGCTGGGGACTGGGCTCTGCCGGGGTGCTCCTGCCCACGGAGATGGTGTTGTCCTGGCCACTGGTGCTGCTTCTGCCTGGCCCTGTGGGGCAGCTCTTGTTAACTTCCTTTGGGCTCCTCCTGCCCGCTTGTACAGGGCTGCTTCTGCCTGGCCCTGTGGGGCAGCTCTTGTTAACTTCCTTTGGGCTCCTCCTGCACGCTTGTACAGGTCTGCTTCTGCCTGGTCGCGTCTCCTTATGTTTGTCCTTGTCCCCATCTGCAGCATTGTCCTTGTCTGCATCCGCCCCCGGCAGCTCCACTCTAAGGCCCCTCTTGCGTGACACTCTGGCTCTCAGCAGCCCTGGCTGGGGCTGTTCCTCTTCCCTGGTGAGCAGGGGGGAAGGAACCCTGGGGAGGGCCCCAGCCCTTTCCGCCCCTCGCCACTTGGCTGTCAGCATCTGCAGAAACCTTTCGTACTGCTCGATGTTTTTGAGGGTGTCCTGCATGATGCACATGAACTCCTCAGCGTGGTTCTCTGTGACCATGGCCGAGGGGCTGCCAGGGGGTGGCTCCACATCGATGGGGCAGCTTCTGCCTGGTCGCGTCTCCTTATGTTTGTCCTTGTCCCCATCTGCAGCATTGTCCTTGTCTGCATCTGCCCCCGGTAGCTTCACTCTAAGGCCCCTCTTGCGCGACACTCTGGCTCTCAGCAGCCCTGGCTGGGGCTGTTCCTCTTCCCTGGTGAGCAGGGGGGAAGGAACCCTGGGGAGGGCCCCAGCACAGGCCGCCTTTTGACACATGGCTGTCAGCCTCTGCAGAAACCTTTCGTACTTCTCGGTCACTTTGAGGGTGTCCTGCGTGATGCACATTAACTCCTCAGTGCGGTTCTTTGTGACTATGGCTGAGGGGCTGCCTGGGGGTGGCTCCACATCGATGGAGCTGCTTCTGCCTGGTCGCGTCTCCTTCTGTTTGTCCTTGTTCCCATCTGCAGCATTGTCAGTATCTGTGTCCGACTGCGGCAGCTCCACTCTAAGGCCCCTCTTGCGCGACACTCTGGCTCTCAGCAGCCCTGGCTGGGGCTGTTCCTCTTCCCTGGTGAGCAGGGGGGAAGGAACCCTGGGGAGGGCCCCAGCACAGGCCGCCCCTTGACACTTGGCTATCTGCATCCGCAGAAACTTCTTGCACTGCTTGGTCATTTTGAGGGCGTCCTGGACGATGCGGATGAGCTCTTCAGCGAGGTTCCCTGTGACCATGGCCGAGGGGCTGCCAGGGGGTGGCTCCACATCGATGGGGCTCTGCGCCCTGTCCCTGCCATCCGTGGGGAACTCCTTGAGCTTTGGCCCCTCTGGCAGCTCCAGTGGGATGTTGAAGCCAGTTGGGAGCCCTGGCTGCCCCGCCAGCATGCAGATGGTTTTCAAAGAATACTGAGGTCCCAAGATGTTCATCGATGCTGGCTCTGCTGTTGCAGCCGGCCAGGGCTCTGGGAAGGAGCAGGGGGAGTTCAGTGAAGAGGAGCTGCTCCGGGACAGGGAGTGCGGCACGGTCTCTGGGGAGCAGTGCTCCACGCTTGACGCTTCCAGGCTTGCCCTGCAGAGGGGGAGAGGGAAGAGACCCCCGCTGCACCCGGCCCCTCCGGCAGGACTCACGGGCAGCACACCCTCCTTGGCCGGCAGGCAGCGCTGCCCAGCGTGGGCAGGGGCAGGGCATGGGCTGAGGGTCTGGGGCAGGACCTGTGGGTGTCCCCTGCGCTTACCCCATCTCCACAGTTGGTGTGGGCTTCTCTGCTGCTCCATGTGCCTGGGGAGAAGCTGCCAAGAGAGGAGATGGTGTGAGTGGCCAGCAGCCCAGAGCCCCAGGCCAGGCCTTCTGCAGGGTGTCACCCGTTTCCAGGTCAATTGGGGCCGGAGCCACTCACCGCTCTCCTCCTCGAACCGGGCTCTTGTCGTGCTCGTCTGAGGCTTTGTCTTCTTCCTACGCCCCTGCAGGACCCCAGCAGCTGGGTGAGGAGACGGAAACAGCTCCCGGCCCCACACCTTAACCTCCCACCCTACCCCTCCCTGCACTGAGGGGCAGTGCAGTGCAACTGTCACCTACCCGGAGTCGCCTGAACTGCAGTATGGCCGAGACCAGGCTGAGCTGCAGCACGAGCATCATGACGTGGAGCATGTCAGACAGCGTGGGGATGTCGTGATGCCCCATGGCGCTGGCTGTGGTGTGGCCACGGTGCTCCGAGTTCTCAGCCCAGACCCACGGTGCAGATCCCCAGTGACCTACTGGGTCCCCAGTGAGAGGACACCCAGCACTGCTGGAGTGTGGCAGAGGCTGCAGTCTGCAGCCCGCCCAGACGGTGCCAGACGGCCCACTGCCTTCCCCGTGGGGCGCGCACCCCCCTTTTATAGTACGGGAGGCAGCCGCCCCCGCCCCCCTTTGTGACATCACTGGGGCAGTCACAGCCCCCCTTTGTGAAAATTCCTGGGGCAGCCAGAGCCCCCCTTTCCCTTTGTGGCACTGGACAACCCCTGTGACCCGTTGCGACGGAGGGAAGACACAGTCACTCAGTATGAGTGATCAGCAGACTTCGTTTATTGCCTCTTACAGTCACCTTTTATGCCTTCTTATAATTAGCTCATACATATTACAAAAGTTAAGCTCATTATTGGTTAGTTGCCTAAATACCAAGCCCGCCCCTTGTTTCTCTTCTGTAGTTATGTGTTCCCACCTGCAACGTTCTTTTCCCACCGAAATCTTCCTGTTATTGTGTAACAAGGACAGCCAAAGACAGTGTATTTTTGCTTTACTTCAGATCAGCTGAGAGCCATGTGCATTTTTGTCCAGCCAGCTGGACTATGTCTATGTGACCCTTTTCAGCTAGGCAGTTATCCACAATTCCCCCGTTTTTATTTTGGGCGACATAGGCTTGGTTGACCATTTTCAATAACAGCTTTTAAACACAGGAAAATACACAGCCAACTTATAAAATCTCAGTTCAGAAGTATAATTCCTGAAATACTTGAAAAATAAAGTTAGCTTGAAGCTTTAATTTAGATGCTCTTTCTGTTCCAGTAATATAAAAAGTTTAGAAAATTCAAGGGTAATTTTAAAGTTCTGAACATGGACTAATGCAAGCTCAAAACCCAAAAAGAAACCAAACTGATGTTTGACTAGGAATATTTGCAAATATTTTAGTGGAAAATCCCCGACCATTAACAATTTTCTGTCCAAATAACAACTGCCCTTATGCAACCAACCAGTCCATACATTTTCTGAAGAATACCTCACTGATATCAAAGAATTAACAAAGGGGAAAAATTAGTTCTAAGCTATATACATTCATAAGTGGATTTTTCAATAGTTACATACAGATTTACACACTAAGCCATAATGGCTTGTAGGTGATACACACAAGAAGAGTACGTTGCTTATCTGTCTGAATGTCTATGCTAAATTTGACAACTGTGCCACAAGCCAAGCCTACATGGATGCTGTGTGTTATGCACGTTCCTTAACAAACAGAAGTATAATAGACAAATTCCCAAGATCTAGTCCCCAACCTAATTATATTATTTTGTAGCCAATTAAGGAAAATAACACAAATGTGCATATCTACATGTGCACACACCTTTTAGTTCAGAACCAATCCGTGATAAAAGGCCTTAGCCTTATGGCATCATCGAATCTTAACGAGTACAGTAATTAAAAATGCAGTCTTACTGTAAGTGCGATTTATGCTGACATTCCCTCAAATGCTACACGTATTTCTCACTCAACTGCCTCAAGTTAAAATAGTAGTGTTTGTTAATATGTATTAAAAAATCATTAATTCTCTACAATAGCAGTTGACTTCCATAACACTATGTAAGCAAAAGAGGCCTAAGATGGGTCTTCTGAATACTAACAATTTATTTTAGACTGTCTAAACTCAGGTCTTCAAAGATTTCACTCTGCCAGACGTAGAAACACTGTTGCACTCCAGTTGTGATATCCCTTTTCCCAAGTTGTCACATGCACATCTCGCTCAAGCAGCATTATTGTTAAAGTTTCTCTCTGCTACATAAAAGCATATTGCACTTGTAGATACAAAAGACAGCACCCTTACTTAGATCATTACCTTATTACCTCATAACTCTTAGTATACCTTATATCTCTGATTTCATCACTTCAAAAATTCACCAGAAGCAGATAAAACCACAGCATCAGACTAAACTACACCTTAACTGCTGATTCAAATAAAGGCATTCTCTTCAGATATGCCTAATACTTACAAATAATTTTGGCTGGTTTTGATCAAAAAACCTATTATTACAATAATGATCAAAAATAATAATCCCGTTTGCAAAATGCCTTTAAGCCAGCCTCCTAGTCCCAACCAATTTCCACATTCAGAATACAGCATAAATACAGAATACAGAATAAATTATCTCCATCAAGGCAAAAAGGCTTCTCGTTAAACACAGAGATGTTTGCTAGTTCAAGGCAGAAACCCATTTCTTGTAGGGGACATCTGAAGCACTTTTTTTTTTTTTTTTTTTTTTTTGGTGGGTTTGTAATCAAGTCCGTATTTTTCCTTGAGGAGCTTAAGCTGTTCCTCTTGTTTCAGGAGTGTTTCCAACTCTGATTTGTCCAATAGGTCCGTATTTCCCAAACATATCATACATTTCCTCCGCCGTGATTTTATACGGCAGGTTCCGAATATAAAGGATCCGATGGATCTCTGGGGGCAGCCGGATCTTAGCTCGCTTGGCCGCTTGCATCGCCATGGCGCCGATCGGAGCGGGGGGGGGTGCCGCCTTGGAGAGAAACCGCGGCCGGGAAGGGGCCTGCCGGGCTGCGCCGCCGCTCGCTGCTGCCGCGGGGGTCCCGGATGCTATCCCATACGCTAATAACCCGGGTAATTCCTTTTTACAATCTATGTCCTGAACGCTCCGCTTTTCTAAAAAGCATATGAACGAACCGTACGTCGCTTGTCTCTCCATACCGTCTTCAGCGCTGTTGCAGCCTTTGCGAGACTTCGGCGACACGTGGCCGGCGGGACCCTCTGTAGGTGCTCCCGGGCGCGGGGACTGTGCCCTTCCACCTCCTGCGCTGCTTTCAGGACCGGTACCCGAATCTCCGTCAAACCGTGGCTCGCAGGTTCAGCCCTCTCTAGGGTCCCTGTTCGGGCGCCATTTGTCGCGACGGAGGGAAGACACAGTCGCTCAATATGAGTGATCAGCAGACTTCGTTTATTGTCTCTTACAGTCACCTTTTATGCCTTCTTATAATTAGCTCATACATATTACAAAAGTTAAGCTCATTATTGGTTAGTTGCCTAAATACCAAGCCCGCCCCTTGTTTCTCTTCTGTGACGTGCGGAATTAGACTCTATAACTCGAAAGTTATAAAGTAGGTATGTTTATTGCGCGCAGATGCACGGGGGATCGCTCCTCCACAAGCGTGCATACCCGAAGTGACGAACCATCTCACATTTATACAATGAACAAATGAATATTCAATTAACGCCTATACATATTCGTTACCTAAACCCCGCTTCGTATGTTAATTAGCTTATCAGTCCCTTTCCTGGAATGTGGTGGTCTTGCAGGTTTGTAGGTGATTCATGTTCTTGTGACCATCCGATCTTCTTCAGGTGATTCATGTCCTTGTGACCACCCAATCTTCTCCAGCAAGGAGACTTAGCACTCCCTCCCTCTAGATAGCATTTGAATGTCTCTCATCTTTTCTCATTCTCTTTTAAATAGCCCCTTTGTTAGAGGAAGAGGGGCAGGCGTCTCCTCAAAACTGTAGTTGTCACCGCACCCATGACTAGTCACCATACCCACATTCCTTAAGCAGACACATACAATCACAATCCATGTCCATTATCCCCATTTCGCACTATTTCTCCATATCAATCCCCCCTTTTCTATTAAATTAAGTAAATTCTTTTACTTAAGCAGTCTTCCCGAATGATATAAAGCATCATACATAAGTGTTACCCTTTTAAACATTCTCCAAACCCACAAATATAACATAATGGTTAGTATTAAGGAAATTCCTAAACTGATCAATAAGATCACAATGGGGTGTACCATAGTGTTAAGAATTCCTGTTGCAGAAGGTGACCAGCCAAAGAGAGTATCCCACCAATTATGGTTTCCATCCTGTTCTACCTTTTTAAAACTTTCTTGATCCCCTCTACATCATGATGGATCATAAGAAGAGTTTTGTGTCCCTTTTCTTTGGTTTCTTCCAGTATACGTTGTAAATCTGCATGTTTTAATAGTTCTTTTATACAGTCCTATGGGGGTAGGAATTATTATCTGTGATAGGGTAAAGTTGGATTTTAAGAATTGATGAGACACTACTGGGGCTGAGTAACTAAAATTGCATCCTGCGATAGTAGTAAAATTACAAATACAATAATTTGAATACTGTGCAGTCTCCTTTACCTCCCCATCTATGGTTATTGTGTTACACTTAGTTCTCAAACACGCACATCCCTTCCCTGCATATATAATTACTGTTTTCAAGTTTGCATTTGGTCGGGCCTCGAAATGACATATTTTCTGATCTGTATCTAAACAAGTATCCTGAGCCATTATAGTATTGCTTTCACAGAGGAAGCCCTGCTGTTCTCGCATAATACAAGATTCTAAATCTACTGTTTGCCACTTGTCGCCTATCTTTCTGGCCCATGTTCTATGTTCAAAAGGGTATAGGAGCACCCCATTACGGTTAATTCCAAGGGCTACAATGGGGTGTAGGGTAATTATTACTGCATTATGTATGGTTAACACAAAAGCTGTGATGGTGTGTGTGTTGGGGTCGTAGGTAAAGTTCACCATATTCCACCATGACTGGAGTTTTCTTTCTACCTCCGTAGCATTGTCCCAAACCATCTTTTGAATTTCTGTAGGAAATATGCCTTCCTCTCCTTCTCTTATTATGGATGCAGCTATTGATTGCATCCACATTTGTGGCGACGTCATCCTGTAAACCACCTAACGCCTTAGTGATGAGCTGATGATCTTCCATGTTTATTTGTTCCCACCTGGGGAGTACCTTCGATATCAACCATTGATGTGCCCCTAATGCCAATAATGAAGATTTTAGTGGTTGTTGTAGTTTTGATAGATCGGCCGTGGTGGCAGCTAGTTTATTCATTATCACCTCTGAGTCTATGGAATTTAATACTCCGAGTCCTGTTCCCAACATTCCAGTTACATCTCTCACTATTCTGTTTCGATAAATATTTCCCCTTTTTCTTAACCAAGTTGTCCATCCCTCATAAGAGGTTCGTAAGAAGGGGGAACAGGATGGCTTAACATCAGAAACATTGACTTGTATTTTTAACTCTATTCTTTTAAGAGACCATTCTGGGTTAAACAACATTTGTTGCTGACCTGTATTTCTGATTACATATGGTCCAATTGTATAAATTTTTGGATCTGGTTTAGTTAATTTAAGATCAAGCGTTAATGGGGTTGTTGTAACTGTGGTGGTGGTAGGAACAGTGGTTAGCATGATTGTTATTTTGATCTTATAAGTCAGAGCTGTTCTTGGGGATTCCTTTCCTAGGCATATTATAAAGATGGGCTTGGTTAAGGTAAAATTGTGCCAACATTCCCGTGAATTAAAGCACATGGTTGTATTTAGAAGGGTAAATTCCTTATCTACCTTTCTGACATTAATCACGGTGTCTCCCGAAATCTTGGTGTTATCCTTTTCATTATATGTTTGACACCCTACTTTTATCCTATCTCCTAATTTTCCCCATAATCGGTCGACTTTGTGTACATCCTCCCGATCCCATTGATTCCTTTGGTACACCTCATTTTCAGAAAAAAACACCATAGCTAGTTTCGTCTTTGAGTCCACCTTTCCCATTATTCCAGTGTGTTTTTTCTGGGCATGATTCCAAGGCCAATTATCAGGCTCTTGGTTGTAGGCAAGAGAGAGGGTACCAAAAAACACAAATGGTTTAAACCCACTATTGATCATTTTAAGAATCTAAATGTTCCTCATATATACATATAAAATCTGTTTTGATCAAAAATATCTTTGTTTGAGTTGGGGCTTACTGATAACAAGTTGGGCAAGACTGGCCACTGGCTCAGTCCCAGACTCTTTTGTTCTATATTGTTTGTTGTGGTGCCCTTCCCATCTGGTGGATCCGCAACCGCTCAGGTTCACTTACTTGCCACCCACATTGTTCCCATTTGTCCGAGTAAATTTGAGTTTCAGTTCTTTTTTATCTGGGGTTACTTTCCAGGAAGTTGCAGGGGCTTTCTTAATCCGGGTATGGTGAATCCAAGAATTCTGTCCCTCAACCTTGATTGCAGTGTAGGTGGTGAGTAGGACTTGAAAAGGTCCGGCCCACTGTGGTTCCAGGGTTTTATCTGCAAAACACTTAACGTATACATAGTCTCCTGGTTGTATATCGTGACCAGGTCCATCCAGACCCCTACTGCGTGTTCCCATCACAAGCTTCTCAATTCTTATTGTTTGTTTAGTGCCACCATATAGGAAGTCATTGTTTCTTCACCAACCTGTGAAGACATCCCCTTTTGTACCCCATAGGGTCGTCCATATAAAATTTCAAATGGGCTAAGCCCCTCTTTTGCTCTCGGTCTAGTTCGAATTCGTGTAAGAGCTAGTGGCAAAGACTGGGGCCAAGTTAGATTTGTTTCTTGACCTAACTTGACAATCTGTTGTTTGATTAGATGATTCATCTTTTCCACCTGGCCACTCGATTGTGGTCGGTATGGGGTATGTAATTGCCAATCTATTCCTAGATGGTGGCTGATCTGTTGCACTATTCTGGACACAAAATGTGGTCCTCTATCCGAGGACATTACCGCTGGGACTCCAAACCTAGGTATTATCTCTTGGAGTAGTATTTTGGTCACTTCCCGGGCTTTAGCAGTTCTGCACGGGAAGGCTTCTGGCCAACCTGAAAAGGTATCTGTTAGTACCAATATCGATACCCCCCTTTTCTAGGAAGTTCCGAGAAATCGATCTGCCAATGTTGCCCAGGAACATTTCCTCTCCCAATTTTTCCCAACTTTGGCCCCTTGGTAATCTTAGGATTAGTCTGGAGACAAAGATCACATTGTTGGGTTACTTGTCTAATAGTAGTATACAAATTTCGTGCTATTATGTTTTTAGTGAGATCCTTATATAGAGCTTCTGCCCCCCAGTGCCTTTTTCTATGTTCTTCCCTGACTACTGACCATACCATGTAGGAAGGAATCACTATTCTCCCCTGTGAGATTATAGCCCACCCTTCCTCATTATATGATCCCTTTAGGTCAGAAATCAGTTTGCGATCTTCTTTAGTATAGTCTGGTTTACCTTCTAGAGATATTTGTCCATCGGGTATTAGCGCACCCTCTACCTTGATTGCTTTTCTGGCTGCCTGTTTTGCTTCCCTGTCCGCCAGTTCATTTCCTCTTTCCAATTCTGTGCTCACTTTCTGGTGTGCCTTAATGTGCATAATTGCCACCCTTTCAGGAAGCTGGACCGCATTTAGGAGTTTCAAAATTTCTTCCGCATGTTTGATGATTTTTCCTTGGGAGTTTAACAGTCCCCTTTCTTTCCATATTGCTCCATGAGCATGTACCACTCCAAAGGCATATTCAGAATCAGTCCAAATATTTATAGGTTTTCCCCGAGCTCTCTCCAGAGCTCGAGTAAGGGCTATGATTTCAGCCTTCTGTGCCGAAGTGTCAGCCGGTAGCGGCCCCGATTCTATCACTCCTTCAGAGGTTGTAACAGCATATCCGGAATGTCGCTTTCCATTCAGCATATAGCTGCTCCCATCCGTGAACCAATGTTCAGCTCCATTAATAGGAACATCCTTGAGATCTGTCCGACTAGAATAAGTGGCTTCGATTGTTTCTAGACAGTCATGATGGACTGATTCTCCAATATTCCCATTAAGAAATGAGGCCGGATTGACGATGTTTGTAGTCACGATCTCAACATCATCTTGTTCCACCATTATGGCCTGGTATTTTAGGAATCTCTGTGGGGAGAGCCAATGCCCCCCTTTTGTTTCAAGGACTGCAGACACTGTGTGGGATACTAAGACAGTCATTTTCTGGCCCAGGGTAAACTTCCAGGCCTCTTGGATGTTTAGGATGACGGCTGCTACTGCTCTCAGGCAACCAGGCCACCCTTTTGCAGTGGCATCCAGCTGTTTAGAGAAGTATGCCACTGCCCGTCTGTATGGTCCCAAATCTTGTGCCAGTATTCCTAATGCCATTCCCTGTTTCTCATGGGAAAATAGGAAAAATGGCTTACTCACATCAGGAAGTCCTAGTGCTGGTGCCGACATCAAGGCTTTCTTCAGTTCATGGAAAGCTCTGTCTGATTCAGCATCCCACTGAAGATCCTTCTGATTAGCTGCTATCAGGGAATATAATGGTTTAACAAGCAAGCCATAATTACATATCCAAAGCCGGCACCATCCTGTCATTCCCAGAAATGTCTGCAGTTCCTTTACAGTTCGTGGTCGGGGGGCTTGGCATATGGCTTCTTTTCGGGCCTTCCCCAGGACCCGTTGTCCGGCACTGATCTCGTACCCCAGGTATGTGACCTGTTGTAACACCACCTGTGCCTTCTTCTTAGAAACTCGATATCCTTGTAGTCCCAGAAAGTTCAGCAGACTCACAGTCCAAATAATACAAGATTCTTCGGTTCTGGTTGCAATAAGAAGATCGTCTACATATTGTAACACTTTCCCTTCTTCTGACGGTGGTTCCCATAACTCCAAATCCTTTGCTAATTGGTTTCCAAAAATTGTGGGGCTATTTTTAAACCCCTGTGGCAACACCGTCCATGTGAGCTGGGTCTTTCGACCGCTTCTGGGATTTTCCCATTCAAAAGCAAAAGTTCTTTGGCTGGCTTCATGGAGAGGGAGGCAAAAGAAGGCATCTTTTAAGTCTAAAACTGTGAACCAAGCTAGGTCAGGTGTCAGGGTGGTTAGTAAGGTATAGGGGTTAGCTACTACAGGATACAGATCCTCTGTTATTTTGTTAATGGCCCTTAAATCTTGAACTATCCTATAAGACCCATCAGGTTTTTTAACTGGGAGGATAGGTGTGTTAAATTCTGACTCACATTCTTTTAGTAGTTTTAGTTCTATGAATCGCTCTATGTTTGGACAAATTCCTTCCCTATCTTCCCTTTTCAGTGGGTATTGTTTAATTCTTACCGCACTCTGTCCTTCCTTTAATTTTACTATTACAGGTGATGCATTCTTGGCACGTCCCGGTATGTCAATTGCCCATACTCCGGGATATACCTGATCAATAATTCTGGTATCAATTTCCCTTTTTGTAGGAGTATTGGCCAGAGATAGGCTCATAACCTGTATGTATTGATGATTATTTACCTCCAGAGTAACTTCCCCTTTTTTAAATTTGATTGTTGCCTCCAATTGTTCTAATAAGTCCCTACCAAGAAGGGCCTTTGGGGAATTTGGCATAAATAGGAATTTATGGATCCCCATCTGTTTTCCAACTTATATTTTAAAGGTTTACAAAAATAAGCCTTTTCAGTTTGGCCAGCTGCACCTTTTACTGAAACATAATCATTTCCCAAAGGCATTAAAGCCTGGTTCAAAACTGAATAGGTGGCTCCTGTGTCTATTAAAAATTCCACCTCCTCCTGTTCTTCTCCTAATTTTAATTTTATTAATGGGTCGGCTAGTCAATTTTCTTCTTCCCTGTGAGCTATTGTTTTCCCTTGATTATTGCGCCATTTAGTGTTTTCTTGATGTCTGCGTTCAGGGCATTCGTTTTTCCAGTGTCCTGTCCTTTTGCATATTGCACACTGATTCCTACCCAGGGGTGTCAGCCCACGCCTTGATTTAACTTTAGATTTTTGATTCTCATTTTCTCTTACTACTGCTAATATTTTCTTTTGGTCCTGCTTGTAACCTTCTTCTCGATTACTAAATATTCTCCATGCTTCCTCTACTAATTTTTCCAAGTCTCTATTTTCAGGAGGTCTCAATTTTTGCAACTTGCGCCTAATATCCCCCTGTGATTGTCCTAAAAAGAGGGATATTAGCTGCTGTGCGCCTACCTCCGAATTTGGGTCCAGAGACGTGTGCCGGCGCATTGCATCTCTTATTCTGTCTAAGAATTCTGAAGGTGTTTCAGAAGGACCCTGTCTAACCTCATATAACGCTGCCCAATTTATTGTTCTAGGAATTGCTTTCTCCATTCCTCTGAATATCCATTCCTGGTACGCCTGTAATCTTCCCATTTCAGCGGCTCGGTTTGGGTCCCATTCCGGGTCCAACAAAGGAAACCGTTCTCTATAATTATCTCCCTTTATATTATAATATTCCTTTGCGAGATCCCCCGCTGTTTTTATGACTAATTGTTTTTCAGTTTCAGTCAAACAATCTAATAATAATTGTATATCACTCCAGTCAGGATTGTGCTGTTTTATTAGAAATTTAAAATTCTGTGCCGTCTTTATCGGATCATTACGGTATTCTCGGGCAGCCTCTTTCCATTCTCTCAGATCAGCGCCCGTGAACGGAACTTTTATTTTCATTGTTCCTCCGTCCGGATTTACGGCTTCTCGGAGGGGTGCCTGTAAAATAGACTTCTATCTGGTGCGTGAAGACACCGGACTATTTGGAGCTGTAATGGCAGTTTTTGTGTTTCCTTGTGTGGCACCGGGTGTTTGGCTTTCTTTATAAATAACTTGTGGAATTTCTTCCTCTTGTTCGCCTGGGGGTGGACTGGGAGCCCTGGCCGAACCTTGTCTCTCCACTCTATAAGGTGGATTAAATAAATCATTTAATTCGGGCTCTTGTTCTCCGTTTAATTTGATACACCTTTGTCCAATACTACATGCTGAGCAACATCTTTTCAACTTTCCTTTACGCTCCCTCCTGTCCTCTCTTTCTAGTGCTAGTACCATAGGATCCCGAGGGGGTACTAAGCCGCAGTCCTTTTGCCACTCAGGTTTGTCCCGGAGGACGAAGAACATGTCTGCATATGATACTTCATCCCATTTTCCCTCTCTCCTCAGAAACAACATTAATTGCAGGAGAGTGTTATAATCTAACGTTCCTCCCTCCTGAGGCCATTTCGCATCACTCTCCAATTTATACAAAGGCCACCACTGATTACAATATTTAACCAATTTCCTTCTGTTTTCGGTACCACCATGTCCTACAATATCACTCCAATGTTTTAATATACAACCCAAAGGCGATTTTTCACAGGGCTTACTACTTCCATTTCCCATTTTGCAATTTTAATTACTTTGTTTTTCTCCGGCCGCCTTAGCCACCCAAGGTCGGAAACGCGGATAGAGCTTCTTACTCGTTTTGCACTCAAACGCCTGTCTCAAGCACTCTTGCACTCACACTTAGTCAAAATAATTAAGCTATACACGGAAAATCAAAATGCGCATCTCAATCACACCATTCACACTCTCCGGGCAGCCCGCAGTCACACAAGCAGTATGTTATACGGTACCGTGCACTTATGTACAAACTCTTAGGAACACTAACAGTTCACAAAGTATGCATTTCAATGAACAATTGCCAAAAAGCAAACAACAAACAAAAAACAATTTTTCCTGGTCTTAAGCAGAGTGTTAAGTTTTCCGCTATTTGCCACAAATTACCAGAATATTAATATTTTTCAACATACATTTCATAACTCCGAGTTTTGAACATATAACAAGACAACACATAGAACAAACAAGACACAGAGCGCTATTTCAGTTGTTACATTCCAGGAATTCCCCAATTCTTAAGACAACCTAAAGGAAGTTTTTAGCTTCCTCTTTTTCCTACGCAAAAGTTTCCCTTTTGCTGTGAGGTCCCTCTTATTCCTGTGAGATTCCGCCTTATTCCGTCCCGCCCCCCGCTTTCCGTCACGAGGCCTCCGGGCTTTTAGGAATGGCAGTCACCTCGGGTTTGCTCGATCTGCCCTCAAGATTGCTAGCGGCCACCCCTTGGTCAGCAAACCCCCTCCCAAGGTACCTTTCCTCCTGGGACTACGCTGCGCGCCGGACGTCCCCGTGCGTCTCACCAGCCGCCCCGTTACTAAACATACCGTTTTATCCGTGGATCCAGGGGTTTCTCTTCTGCTCCCGGGTGAACAGCTGAGAAGAGGAGGCTCCTCCGAGGAAATCTCCCGGGGCGCGCCTAGGAGCGTCCGCTCCGCAGCTGGTCCCTCAGCCGAGCAGAAATCCTCCTGGCTGGCTCGCCAAAACTGACGTGCGGAATTAGACTCTATAACTCGAAAGTTATAAAGTAGGTATGTTTATTGCGCGCAGATGCACGGGGGATCGCTCCTCCACAAGCGTGCATACCTGAAGTGACGAACCATCTCACATTTATACAATGAACAAATGAATATTCAATTAACGCCTATACATATTCGTTACCTAAACCCCGCTTCGTATGTTAATTAGCTTATCAGTCCCTTTCCTGGAATGTGGTGGTCTTGCAGGTTTGTAGGTGATTCATGTTCTTGTGACCATCCGATCTTCTTCAGGTGATTCATGTCCTTGTGACCACCCAATCTTCTCCAGCAAGGAGACTTAGCACTCCCTCCCTCTAGATAGCATTTGAATGTCTCTCATCTTTTCTCATTCTCTTTTAAATAGGCCCTTTGTTAGAGGAAGAGGGGCAGGCGTCTCCTCAAAACTGTAGTTGTCACCGCACCCATGACTAGTCACCATACCCACATTCCTTAAGCAGACACATACAATCACAATCCATGTCCATTATCCCCATTTCACACTATTTCTCTTCTGTAGTTATGTGTTCCCACCTGCAACGTTTTTTCCCACCGCGATCTTCCTGTTATTGTGTAACAAGGACAGCCAAAGACAGTGTATTTTTGCTTTACTTCAGATCAGCTGAGAGCCATGTGCATTTTTGTCCAGCCAGCTGGACTATGTCTATGTGACCCTTTTCAGCTAGCCAGTTATCCACACCTGTGACCTTCCCTGGGGATTTGCGAAGCTCACTCACTCTCCCCTTCCCCCGGTGAGGGTGGGCAGGGAGAGCAGGGAAGCGGCCTCTCCGCGTAAGCCGGGAGACGTTTGAGCAGTGGCAAGCCATGGCTGCCTGGGAAATGCCGGTGCTTGACTGCTCCCCTCTTACTGAAAAGTTGAAGGACTGTAAGGCGTGCCTTTCCTCACCAGGGATGGCACGGGGCCATGTTAGCTGGCACGATTCAAAAGCTGTAGCAGATAGAATGACACCACTTAGGAAGGAACGAGAAGCGTGACCAGGAAAAGCCACGGTGCGTGCTGTGTTGGGAGCCGCACGAGTGGCGGCCCAGAAGGAGAGGCGCCTGATTAAACAAACTAATGATGAAATGGTTAAACCCTTGCAAGAACATATAAAAACCCTGCAGAGCCAGCTAAGTGCTGAACGTAACAGCACTCAGCGACTCCACACGCTCTCTCAGATGCATTGGACGGAGAACAAACTTCACGGTCCGAATGAGAGGAAGGGGGACAAGAATCTCCTGATCAGACAGATCTTAATTCTGTTGTGGATAGTCTGCTGGGATTTACAAGACTGGCATGGCTGGCCGAGAAACAGGGCCCAAGACCTTTGTACTTGTCTAAGGAGTTGGAAATGGACCGAGAAATATTTTACCCCACTGGGGTTGGGCACTGACGGTGTCGCAGCCCCAGCTGTGGGATGGATGGACGAGCCACAGCACCAGGGATAGAGAAAACATTTCTTTTTTAATATTTCAGAGGGAGGGGAGCTTCCCAGGCAGTTCCCAGCCCTGCACTCCCCCAGCTGCTCACTGGCAGGGGATCGTGCTCCTCTACTGCAACTAGCGCTGCCACGGCGGGGTCTTGCAGAAGCAGATGCAGCATGGTCACCACAGGCGTCTCCACCAGTCCTCTAGGCAGCTCCCCGTGGGCACCTGCTGCTGGGGACTGGGCTCTGCCGGGGTGCTCCTGCCCACGGAGATGGTGTTGTCCTGGCCACTGGTGCTGCTTCTGCCTGGCCCTGTGGGGCAACTGTTGTTAACTTCCTTTGGGCTCCTCCTGCACGCTTGTACAGGTCTGCTTCTGCCTGGTCGCGTCTCCTTATGTTTGTCCTTGTTCCCATCTGCAGCATTGTCCTTGTCTGCATCCGCCCCCGGCAGCTCCACTCTAAGGCCCCTCTTGCGCGACACTCTGGGTCTCAGCAGCCCTGGATGGGGCTGTTCCTCTTCCCTGGTGAGCAGGGGGGAAGGAACCCTGGGGAGGGCCCCAGCCCTTTCCGCCCCTCGCCACTTGGCTGTCAGCATCTGCAGAAACCTTTCGTACTGCTCGATGTTTTTGAGGGTGTCCTGCATGATGCACATGAACTCCTCAGTGTGGTTCTCTGTGACCATGGCCGAGGGGCTGCCAGGGGGTGGCTCCACATCGATGGGGCAGCTTCTGCCTGGTCGCGTCTCCTTATGTTTGTCCTTGTCCCCATCTGTAGCATTGTCCTTGTCTGCATCCGCCCCCGGTAGCTTCACTCTAAGGCCCCTCTTGCGCGACACTCTGGCTTTCAGCAGCCCTGGCTGGGGCTGTTCCTCTTCCCTGGTGAGCAGGGGGGAAGGAACCCTGGGGAGGGCCCCAGCACAGGTCGCCTTTTGACACATGGCTGTCAGCCTCTGCAGAAACCTTTCGTACTGCTCGGTCACTTTGAGGGTGTCCTGCGTGATGCACATTAACTCCTCAGTGCGGTTCTTTGTGACTATGGCTGAGGGGCTGCCTGGGGGTGGCTCCACATCGATGGAGCTGCTTCTGCCTGGTCGCGTCTCCTTCTGTTTGTCCTTGTTCCCATCTGCAGCATTGTCAGTATCTGTGTCCGACTGCGGCAGCTCCACTCTAAGGCCCCTCTTGCGCGACACTCTGGCTCTCAGCAGCCCTGGCTGGGGCTGTTCCTCTTCCCTGGTGAGCAGGGGGGAAGGAACCCTGGGGAGGGCCCCAGCACAGGCCGCCCCTTGACACTTGGCTATCTGCATCCGCAGAAACTTCTTGCACTGCTTGGTCATTTTGAGGGCATCCTGGACCATGCGGATGAGCTCTTCAGCGAGGTTCCCTGTGACCATGGCCGAGGGGCTGCCAGGGGGTGGCTCCACATCGATGGGGCTCTGCGCCCTGTCCCTGCCATCCGTGGGGAACTCCTCGTGCTTTGGCCCCTCTGGCAGCTCCAGTGGGATGTTGAAGCCAGTTGGGAGCCCTGGCTGCCCCGCCAGCATGCAGATGGTTTTAAAAGAATATTGAGGTCCCAAGATGTTCATCGATGCTGGCTCTGCTGTTGCAGCCGGCCAGGGCTCTGGGAAGGAGCAGGGGGAGTTCAGTGAAGAGGAGCTGCTCCAGGACAGGGAGTGCGGCACGGTCTCTGGGGAGCAGTGCTCCACGCTTGACGCTTCCAGGCTTGCCCTGCAGAGGGGGAGAGGGAAGAGACCCCCGCTGCACCCGGCCCCTCCGGCAGGACTCACGGGCAGCACACCCTCCTTGGCCGGCAGGCAGCGCTGCCCAGCGTGGGCAGGGGCAGGGCATGGGCTGAGGGTCTGGGGCAGGACCTGTGGGTGTCCCCTGCGCTTACCCCATCTCCACGGTTGGTGTGGGCTTCTCTGCTGCTCCATGTGCCTGGGGAGAAGCTGCCAAGAGAGGAGATGGTGTGAGTGGCCAGCAGCCCAGAGCCCCAGGCCAGGCCTTCTGCAGGGTGTCACCCGTTTCCAGGTCAATTGGGGCCGGAGCCACTCACCGCTCTCCTCCTCGAACCGGGCTCTTGTTGTGCTCGTCTGAGGCTTTGTCTTCTTCCTACGCCCCTGCAGGACCCCAGCAGCTGGGTGAGGAGACGGAAACAGCTCCTGGCCCCACACCTTAACCTCCCACCCTACCCCTCCCTGCACTGAGGGGCAGTGCAGTGCAACTGTCACCTACCCGGAGTCGCCTGAAATACAGTATGGCTGCGACCGGGCTGAGCTGCAGCATGAACATCAGCATCATGACATGGAGCACGTCAACCATTATGGGGATGTCGTGATGCCCCATGGCACTGGCTGTGGTGTGGCCACGGTGCTCCGAGTTCTCAGCACAGACCCACGGTGCAGATCCCCAGTGACCTACTGGGTCCCCAGTGAGAGGACACCCAGCACTGCTGGAGTGTGGCAGAGGCTGCAGTCTGCAGCCCGCCCAGACGGTGCCAGACGGCCCACTGCCTTCCCCGTGGGGCGCGCACCCCCCTTTTATAGTACGGGAGGCAGCCGCCCCCGCCCCCCTTTGTGACATCACTGGGGCAGTCACAGCCCCCCTTTGTGAAAATTCCTGGGGCAGCCAGAGCCCCCCTTTCCCTCTGTGACACTGGACAACCCCTGTGACCTTCCCTGGGGATTTGCGAAGCTCACTCACTCTCCCCTTCCCCCGGTGAGGGTGGGCAGGGAGAGCAGGGAAGCGGCCTCTCCGCGTAAGCCGGGAGACGTTTGAGCAGTGGCAAGCCATGGCTGCCTGGGAAATGCCGGTGCTTGACTGCTCCCCTCTTACTGAAAAGTTGAAGGACTGTAAGGCGTGCCTTTCCTCACCAGGGATGGCACGGGGCCATGTTAGCTGGCACGATTCAAAAGCTGTAGCAGATAGAATGACACCACTTAGGAAGGAACGAGAAGCGTGACCAGGAAAAGCCACGGTGCGTGCTGTGTTGGGAGCCGCACGAGTGGCGGCCTAGAAGGAGAGGCGCCTGATTAAACCAACTAATGATGAAATGGTTAAACCCTTGCAAGAACATATAAAAACCCTGCAGAGCCAGCTAAGTGCTGAACGTAACAGCACTCAGCGACTCCACACGCTCTCTCAGATGCATTGGACGGAGAACAAACTTCACGGTCCGAATGAGAGGAAGGGGGACAAGAATCTCCTGATCAGACAGATCTTAATTCTGTTGTGGATAGTCTGCTGGGATTTACAAGACTGGCACGGCTGGCCGAGAAACAGGGCCCAAGACCTTTGTACTTGTCTAAGGAGTTGGAAATGGACCGAGAAATATTTTACCCCAAGAATGAAGAAGTCCTAATGAGGTCGGTGATTAAGCTGAGACCACCGACAGCAGCCAAGGTGGGGAAGCCCCACCCGTTACTATCCAGACGGTGCCGCACTCGGCAGCCAAAGTGTCGAAATTCCAGGAAAAATACACCAGGTTAGCTCAAGAAACTGAGACAGAGTATGTATGGAGAGTATCACTGACAGGAGGCTATCGAGTCCTGCTGTTGGAAGACGAGGCCCAAGGGTACTGGGGGCCAGGGGTTTCCTAACTGCTGATGACCCAAGGGGGCCGTGGTCGCTAACTCTACAAGCTGCCTATTGAGCAGGGGACCCGGACCCCTTGGAAAGGGGGAATCCAGTATGTATCGAGACCCCATGGTGAACCCATACACCATGAATATAACGTCCCGTTATGCCCGAGTTGGCATGTTCAAATTCGTAACAAAAGAGGTACGTCCACCATAATCGCTCTTTCATAATCAAGCACTTTCATAGCGTGGTCCCTCAAACGTTAAACAAACGTGGTCCTTAAACATTCCAGATAATAGAGTTGAAACGTGGGTAATAAATCCCCTACCCCATGAATACTCCCCTAAGGAATTGTTCATAAAAACTACCACCATAGAGCTACTTTTAAAGATACTTTTATTTACAGCAACACAAAGAGCAGTAAAAAAAAAACCAAAAAAACCCGACAGGTAAGATATGCAGCCACTTGTAACTGTCCCTCTTAATCCCCTGCGCTGCCTCCCTTGCCCTCTGCAATACTCCAGCTGATCCCCTCCGGCCCTCCTGGGTTTCGACGGGGTGTCCCCCATGTCCCCGGTGCTGAGTGCTCCCCTCTTCCCACAGGAATGCTGCCTGGGAGGAGGAGGGCTCTCTCCTCGACTTGGTGCTCTGGCAGAGCTCCTGCGACGCCGACCAGTGCCTGTGCCCTCTGGGCCGGGACCAGGCAGAGCAGGCGGGATGAGTGCCGGTGGTCCTGTTACCGAAATCTCGGAATGAAGAACTTATCGACACCAATGTGATGTAGATAAGCAGACACCTCTTTATTAACGGCCGGGTGCGTGAGCGAGTCCTCTCACGATCAACGCACGCCAGGTCCCAAAATCAGACACCATATATAGAACTTATTCATACATATTCATTAAGTATTCAAGCATAACCATGATATTTCCCGTAAATCATTAACATATTCTCCTCCTATATCCGATTCTGCGCAGTAGAGCTTAGAAAGGTCTAGAAATGGGTCTGGGGTACGATCTGGGTAGGTGGTATATGAGTGGGTGGTCGCGATCTCCCCCTGCCGGAATCACCTTTTACTAAAGTTCACGGTTTCTTGGCAGGCAACTACAAGCTGTTCCAGTCGACTCTCCCCAGTTTCCATTAATCTCATATTCTGACATTTCCATACACCTCTGCATACAGAAGACTGGTTAAATACAAAGAAACCTTTCAACCCTAAAGTTATTACCTATGTTTTCACAATAGTTCCAGCCCCTTCTTCTAGCCTTGGTACAGGACGTACAGAAGATCCCATAACAACTTTTACTGTGTAGCTATAAGTTTCTTATAATTTTTTTTTTCTTATCCTTCTATATTTTAATTTCATTAAATGATTTTATAAAATCAATTAATCAATCAAATAAAGTCAATCAATCTTAACTTATTAACAAATCGATAACAGTCCCGGACCCCGCAGCCCCAGTGAGGACACGATGCCTTCGTCTCCTCTGACGGGCAGGGGTGGAGGTTCCCTGGGATGCTGAGCCAGGCATGGCGCAGGGTGCGTCCTGGCAGCTCAGCCCCGGCTGCCAGGACGGGAGCAGGGGAGAGCTGGGCTCGGCACAGTGCCGGGGCTGTTGGCCCACAGCTCGGGGACTGTTGGTGGCGGCAGGTACCGTTGCTCTCCGCAGGCCCTGGAGAGTCCTGGTCTGCAGCTCTGGTGGCTCCCGTGGGACCCACCAGTGCTGCTCCGCCCTGGAAGATGCCACCGAGTCCTGGGAGTGCAGGGACTGCAGCGGCACGCACAGCGGTGAGTGGTGCAGTGGGGCATATCTAGTGCCATTCTATTTGTAAAGTCATTCTGGAGGTCACCTGTAATTATATATTCAATTCCTTAAACCCCTTTTTGTTAACGTTTGCTAATTTTTCCACTTGACCAGTTGACCAGTTAACTGATAGACCCATGCTCTGTTTCTATATGAAGCTATAGGATTTAAAAGCGATTCAAGTGCCCAGCCAGTTTTCACTCCTGTAAATGGTTCATTCCAAATATCATCATTTATCCCAGATCTCTTTATTCGTTTCAATTCTAAATTCTCTAGAGATCCTTTAAATGGTGATTTCTTCCAAATTGGACACAATGTTGGCATGCCTAAAGTGATTTGTTTCACCTTACCATCTAATGGTAAATTTGTGGTCCAGGTTCCATCACTTAATGCCCAAACTAAATGTCCTGGACTTCAAATAGTCGTTTTACTACAACTAAACAAAGTTCCTTTCCTAACTGTAAAAGTGCTGGTTAAATTGAGAGTGTTCTTAAGACCTCGACAAAAACAACCATATTTTAAAACAGTGGCCTACGGAGGAATTCTTTGGATTACTAAGTCTGCATTACTACAATCATACACTTTTTCACATTTCTACCATGGCACTACTTTATTTTCCTTCTCTCCCGATGAAGTTGACCTATCGTCTACCCAGGGTAATACTAAAAAAACCTTTCCATCCCAGGTAAAACACCAAGAAGTTCTTGCTATATACTGAAAATGGGAAAATATGGACATAGACCATATAGAGTCCCATTGTTCTACTAATTGGGTACCTTGGCCAGTTTTGTTACACTTCCATTTCATGATACTTCTGCTCACATTGGTTTTAAGTTGTTCATCATAAGAACACCATCCTAACTGGGGATTTGGACCCCCAGGAAGAACTCAAGCTATGGCACTAGGTCGGGATCCTGTTATAAAATCATAATTCAGTAGTTTGGTGGTTTGTTTTTTGGTTTTTTGTTTTTTTGTTTTTTTTTTTTTTACAATCTGTTTCTTTACCTGGTGACTTCCACTGTTTTCTAATAACCTTTACTTGTTCATACCATTGAGTTACTGGCCTTTGTTCACAATAGGTGGTTTCATTTTTACGTTCCAGATTAGTCAGATTCATAGTTAAAATTCCCCATGGAATAGATTCACCTACTGCCCTCGGTATTGGCAAACAAGCAGCGATCTGCGTGACATTTTGTAAATTGGCAAATTCTTTAGTCAATCCTACCAACAAATTTTCCTCAGCCATTTGTTTGGGAATTCCAATCACTTGTTCTGTTTCTACTTGTCTTTTGTTCCTGTCCACCAAGCCAGCCCATGATCCCACCAACATTACCAACCAAAAGAAAATCCAAAACCCAATCATAACCTGATATGAAAAATTAGACATGTTTCAAAGTCAATTTTTAAGTCTCTGGGTCACGATTAGCAATCTTCCACGGAGTAGATGCTTTCTTCACAGTGCTTTCTTCACTCGAGTATAATGTATCCAGGCATCCGATTCTGCAATTTTGGTAGCTGTAAAAGTGGTTAGCAGTATCTGGAAAGGTCCTCTCCAGTGCTCCTGCAAAGGTTTGGAGGTCCGAGTCTTCACATAGACATAGTCTCCTGGTTGGAAATCATGCACTGAATTTTCCAGGGGTAAAGGTCTATTCCAAATTACTGCACTCCAAATCACAGCCAAAGTTTTCCTTAGAGAAAGCAAATAGTTATACGCATCTTGTTTTCCTTTTACATGTATGTTTAGATTTGGTTCTAGAGACTCATATGGTTTTCCATATAATAATTCATAAGGACTGACTGAGGTTCCACTCTTTGGCTGTACCCTGATTCATAATAATGCCAGTGGAAGTGCCTGAGGCCACTTTAGACTGGTTTCTTGCCAAATTTTACTTATTTGTCGTTTCAAAGTTTGATTCATCCTCTCCACTTTTCCACTAAATTGTGGTCTCCAAGACGCATGCAAATCCCAATTAATACCCAATACTTTGCTAACACTTTGGACTACTTCAGCCACAAAGTGTGGACCTCTGTCAGAGGAAATTCCAATAGGAACTCCAAATCTCGGAATTACTTCTTGTAATAAGCACTTTACAACCTCTTTTGCTTGTGTGGTGCGACAGGGAAGGGCTTCTGGCCATCCTGTAAAAGTATCAACCCTTACCAGGATGTACCGGTACCCATTTTGTCTAGGTAACTCTGAAAAATCTGCTTGCCAATAATCTCCAGGTTCTGTACCAGATTTCAGTCTACCCATTTGAACCTTTTTCTTAATCACTGGATTATTTTTCAAACATACCTCACACTTTGCAGTTACCATTTTAGCTATTCCCAACATCTTAACTGATATTTCTTGCTTTTGTAAAGATGTTACTAAGGCTTCTGTCCCCCAGTGACATTCTTGATGTCTCATTTGAATTATCTCTCTCATCACAAGAGGTGGAATTACTACCTGTCCATTAGGAGTTATCCACCATCCAGCTAAGTTTTTCTTAGCATTTAATAACTGACCCAATTTGTCATCTTCCTCTGAATATCTCGGTTTTTCCCTAGGAAGGGTTACTGTTTTAGAAGGAATTATTGCCATTTGCAATGCTTGTTTCTTTGCTACCTTTTTCTTTTTTTTTTTTTTTTTTTTTTTTGCTGTTCTATCAGCTAAATTATTCCCAGCTATCATTTTTGTATTCCCAACCTGGTGTGCCTTACAGTGCATGATTGCTACTTGATCTGGCTTTTGAACTGCTTGCAATAATCGTAAAATTTCTGTTTGATGCTTAATGTTTGATCCTTGAGAGGACAATAACCCCCTCTCTTTCCACAAAGCTCCATGGACATGCACTACCCCAAAGGCATATTTTGAATCAGTCCAGATATTTACTCTCTTGTCTTTGCTTACCTCTAAGGCTCGAATTAAAGCGATGAGTTCTGCCTTTTGGGCTGATGTGGTACTCGCCAATGCTCCTGCTTCTATAACTGTAGCCTCTGTTGTTACCGCGTATCCGGCGTATCGGACTCCTTGTTCCATAAAGCTGCTTCCATCAGTATACAGTTCCCAGTCTGGTCGCTCCAATGGCACATCCTTCAGATCTTCACGACTGGAATAAACATACTCGATGGTAGCCAAGCAATCGTGTTCCAGTCGTCCTTCTTCCTGTACGGAACTTAAAAACACTGCAGGATTTACCAGGTTAGCTGTCTTTAGAATCACATCATCCTGTTCAGTCAATACCACCTGGTATTTCATCATTCGGCTGGGGGACAGCCAATGTCCCCCCTTCTGTTCTAGGACAGTTATCACCATGTGTGGAACATAGACTGTTATTGTTCTTCCCAAAGTCAATTTCCGAGCTTCTTGTATGAGCATCACTGTTGCGGCCACTGCTCGAAGGCAGTTTGGCCACCCTTTACTCACTGTGTCCAGTTGTTTAGAGAAATATCCGACTGGTCGTTTCCAGCTTCCTGTCCTCTGGGTTAACACGCCCAGTGCAAGGTGTTGTCTTTCATGTACAAACAGCTGGAAATCTTTGGTTAGATCCGGCAGTCCCAAGGCAGGTGCAGACATTAGGGCACGTTTCAACTCTACAAAAGCCTTTTGTTGTTGTGGGCCCCATACAAAGGGAGAGTTCTTTTGGGCCTCGCACAGCGGTTTAGCTATTAGCCCATAGTTCATGATCCAAAGGCGACACCACCCAGTCATGCCCAAAAATGCTCCGAGTTCATGAATATTTCTCGGCTCAGGTACACCACAATTAGCTTCTTTGCGATTTTTTCCTCATTGTCGTTGTCCTTTTGAAATCTCAAAGCCGAGATATATCACAGTCTGGCAGGCTATTTGGGCTTTCTTCCTGGATACCTTATACCCATTTAGTCCCAGGAAATTCAAAAGGTCAATAGTCACCTGTATACAAATAAATCTTTCTTCTGTAGCAATCAATAGATCATCCACATATTGTAAAAATAAATGCCCAGGTCTTGGTTTGTCCTGTTTCCAGATTTCAAGTTCCTTTGCTAAATGATTTCCAAAAATAGTTGGACTGTTTTTAAATCCTTGGGGTAATCTAGTCCATGTCAGCTGCATCTTTCGGTTTGAGGATTTTCCCATTCAAAAGCAAACAGTTTTCTGGTTTCCTTTTCCAAAGGTATACAAAAGAAAGCATCTTTTAAATCAAGCACTGTAAACCACTGATAATTCTCCCTCAATGCTGTTAACAGTGTATAAGGGTTTGCTACTACAGGATAAATATCCTTAACTATCTGATTTACTGCTCTCAAGTCTTGTACCAGTCTCTATTCACCCGAGGGTTTTCTGACTGGTAAAATAGGAGTATTATACTCAGATTCACATTCTTCCAAAATTTTATACTCCAAAAATTTATCAATCAATTTCTTCAATTCCTGTCTCGCTTCCGGTTTGATTGGATATTGTTTAATTCTCACGGTTCCTGCGCCTTCCTTCAAATCTATTTTAACAGGTTCTGCTAGTTTCGATTTACCAGGAATATTTGTTTCCCATACAGTAGGGATCACTGCCAAATCCACCTCCGGTGGAATTTCTTGTTCCTTTACCTTTTCTTGTATCATCAGGATTTCTCCCGTTTTTGACTCAGGTATTTTCAAGAAAAGTTCTCCTTCGTCAAAAACAATCTGTGCATTTAATTTGGATAACGAATCTCTTCCTAAGAAGGGTATCGGACATTCTGGTACATACAAAAATTCATGTGTAATTATCTTATTTCCAAATTTCAAATCCAGGGGTTGCAGGAATGGCCTGGTTTTGTTCCAGTTTTTCCTTTACAGGTATTTAATAAAAAAATGTCGCTCCTGTATCCACTCCCAACCTCACAATTTAAACAACATTTTTTTCCACTTTCTTATTATCACAAGTTATAGCCATTACCAAATTATCCCTGATAGTTAGCTTACATTCATCCTGCCAATCCTTTCTTTGTCTTAAGTAAAAAAACAAATCCACATCTGGCATTTTATTCCATTTCCCTTCTCTTTTACAATACAGCATTAACTGCAAAATAGTGTTATAATTCAGTGTCCCATTCGTGGGCCACTTTTCCTCATCATCCAATATATACAAAGGCCACCAATTATTACAATACTCAAATTATTACAATACTCAATCATCTGGCTTTTTTGCAGATCATCCTGTAAATTTCCCCAATGTGCCAATAAACATCCCAACAAAGAATTTTTCGGGATTTTGTCATTTACAGCAAGATTACCCATGCTTTTACTTTTAAACAACCGAGTTAACTTAGTTGCCATGGTGTAATTACTCACAGTACAATACACAATTATTCAACTCTGTCACTCCGATCCGCGGATCCACACTCCACACTCGCTTTCATTCTCAATTACACGTCTCACCCTTACAGCCACACTCACACTTTCCCACAGTTACTTTAAACAAACATATAACACAATATTATACCTCTTCATTTTCTTCTTAATACACAAACTCACAAAACAACAAAGAACACCAAAAACTTCTAACTTCTTGTTAGAGGCACTACCTTAGAGAACACTATAGCATATAGTTTCTCTTGTCTACACTTTTGTCCAACCCTGCAACAGCTTTCGCTTATGTCTTACGGGCAGAGTCCTAGTCCTACCCTGCGCAGCTCTTTCACCGCCTCTGTCAGGTAGACTTACTCAGTGGGACTCCAACCCACTCTTTCCCATACAATTATTATAGTGGGACTCCCACCCACTTCCTCTAGTGCACTTACTTACTACAATTAAAAAAAGAAGTGTCTTACCCAAAAATCCCAGGAACGTCGCGAAGAGCCTTACGGATCGGGGATCGATGGGTATCCCCGAGAAATCCTCGGTGCCGGCTGGAACCGACCAGGTCCCCGACTCCTCCGGTCTCCTTCAGCGAGGTCCCATCTGGGGTGCCAAAACTGTTACCGAAATCTCGGAATGAAGAACTTATCGACACCAATGTGATGTAGATAAGCAGACACTTCTTTATTGACGGCCGGGTGCGTGAGCGAGTCCTCTCACAATCAACGCACGCCAGGTCCCAAAATCAGACACCATATATAGAACTTATTCATACATGTTCATTAAGTATTCAAGCATAACCATGATATTTCCCGTAAATCATTAACATATTCTCCTCCTAGATCCGATTCTGCGCAGTAGAGCTTAGAAAGGTCTAGAAATGGGTCTGGGGTACGATTTGGGTAGGTGGTATATGAGTGGGTGGTCGCGATCTCCCCCTGCCGGAATCACCTTTTACTAAAGTTCACGGTTTCTTGGCAGGTAACTACAAGCTGTTCCAGTCGACTCTCCCCAGTTCCCATTCATCTCATATTCTGACATTTCAATACACCTCTGCATACAGAAGACTGGTTAATTACAAAGAAACCTTTCAACCCTAAAGTTATTACCTATGTTTCCACAATAGTTCCAGCCCCTTCTTCTAGCCTTGGTACAGGACGTACAGAAGATCCCATAACAACTTTTACTGTGTAGCTATAAGTTTCTTATAAATTATTTTTTTTCTTATCCTTCTATATTTTAATTTTATTAAATGATTTTATAAAATCAATTGATCAATCAAATAAAGTCAATCAATCTTAACTTATTAACAAATCGATAACAGTGGCTCCCACAGCCACTGGGGACTTGGGGACAGGCGCTGTGACGCGTGGAGGGAGGGAGCGTGGCAGGGGCTTGTTGTGCTCATCATCTCCCTGCCCCCTGCAGTGCCCGACATTGCAGCCGGACCAGACTCTTGTCCCCTGGCGCAGGGACCCTGGCACAGCGCTCCCAGTAAGATCACTGGCACAGGCTGCCCAGAGGCTGTGGAGCCCCCTCCTCTGCAGACGTGCCAGCACCACCTGGACACAATTCTGTGCAGCCTGCTCCAGGAGGACCTGCTTTTGCCGGGGGTGTGACTAGACGATCTCCAGAGGTCCCCTCCAGCCCTGACCATGGTGTGGTTCTGTGACCCCTGGCACTTTGGCTGAGGAAGAAGAGGCCAGGCTGCTCGAAGGACAACCCGACACACCAGTGCCTTTCCAGCTGCTGTGCAAGAAACCTGCCAATCCTCGCTAACAGAAGCTGGAACTTTGCCCGTGGGCTTGCTGATGTGCATGAGCACCGCAGGGCAAGAGCCTTCGCTCTTCCCCATCCTCCAGTGCCGGGCAAGTGCAGATGCTCTGAGGAGGGAGCGCCAGTCCCTGCAGGCCCCGCTGCCATCCCTGTCATGCAGCGTCTCGTCTTCCCTGGGCTCCCTCTGCTGTGTCCCGGAGCCCTGGCCTGGTGCGATGGCAGAGCCAGCCGCAGTAACGCGCATGGGACTTGCCCGGTCCCCCAGAGCCACCTGGGTGCTGGTGGGGAAGCCGGGGCTCACCCTTGGCCAGGCCATCCCACTGGAGCTGCCAGAGGGGCCAAAGCACAAGGAGTTCCCCACGGATGGCAGGGACAGGCCGCAGAGCCCCGTCGATGTGGAGCCACCCCCTGCAGCCCCTCGGCCACGGTCACGCATAACCTCGCTGAAGAGCTCATGCGCATCGTCCAGGACACCCTCGTGATGGCCATGGGGTACCAAACGTTTCTGCAAGTGCTGATGGCCAAGTGTCAAGGGGCGGCCTGTGCTGGGGCCCTCCCCAGGGTTCCTTCCCCCCTGCTCACCAGGGAAGAGGAGCAGCCCCAGCCAGGGGGTGCCAGGGCTGCTGGGGACCAGAGTGTGGCCCCAGGGCCTTAGAGCCGAGCTGCCGGGGGAAGGTGCGCACACGGACAAGGCTGCGGATGGGGACAAAGACCAAGATGAGGACACGGGCCCGGGCACAAGTAGCCCTGTGCAGCTTCCGTACCAGCATCTGGCAGAATGGCGGCATGGTGTCGGCTTCGGAGAGCCAATTACGGATTCGTTGTGAAGCCGCTGTATGAGCTACTGAAAGCTTCCTGCAGTGGCTGCATTGACTGGACAGAAGGGGGTAACGCTGCTTTCAAGCGCCTGGAGCGAGCTCTGACGGAGGCCCCCGTGCCGGCATTACCCGTGCTTTTAATAAAGACCTTTGATCTTTTCACCCAGGAGAGAGAAAGTACGGCCTTAGGAGTTTGGCACAAGTTTTTAGGGCCCCAGTGGCACGCTGTAACTGACTTCTCCCAACAGCTGGATGAGCTGAGCTCAGGATGGCCTGGATGCCTTCAAGCAGCAGCAGCAACTGGGCTACTGGTTCACGATTCCCCAAGTTCACCGTGGGGCAGAAGGTTACCGTCTAGGTACCACACTTGGTCATGACGGTACTGAAACAAAAAGGAGGACATCGGCTGGCCCCGGACCATTGAGGAAGTCTGCTCCAGCCCCCAGATCTCAAGAAGCAGGCTGGGAGCTGTATGCTGACGGCAGCAGCTGGCCCCGAGAGGGATAACAATTGCCTGGGTGCGCTGGAACTACCATCGACGACCTTAACAGAATCACAAGCTTTGCCCGCAAAGGTCTCTGCTCGGGAAGCCAAACCGAATGCCCTCGCGAGGGCACGGGCCCTGAGCAAAGGGAAATGAGCCCCCACACGGGCAGGCTCCAAGTATGCCTTTGGATCGGTTCATGCGCATGGAGCTCTTTGGAAAGAGAGAGGACTATCATCTGCTCGAGGAACTGTGCTCAAATATGCGCCTCAGATCCAGGAATTATTAAAGAGCATTCAAAAACCAGCGGCGGCCGCAGTTACGCATTGCAAGGCACGTCAAGCTGGTAAGACCGCTCCGGGATTAGGAAATCAGTGGGCAGGTATGGCTGCAAAGGGGGCTGCAGAGAAAGGTATCCTGACTCTGACCCCTGCAGAGGGGAGAGTCCCGCCGGAAGCAGCGCCAAAACATGATGAAAGAGGATAATAAGTGAATAACTAAGTCACTGGCCGAAGAACGGCTAAAGGGATGGGCAGTTCCACTGGGGAATTGAAAATTCAGTGAAACTCCTCCGCAAGGCACTTGTAAGTAGGGCCACGCAGAGGTTATCAGATCCATTACAGGGAGGTGTGAAATACACCTTAGAGACAATCCAAATGCTACTAAGAAGCTGATCATGGGGGTGACTAAGGTAGGAAATTCTCCTGGAGATTATTGGCAAATAGATTTCACCGGCTCACCCAGAAAAGAAGGATATCGATACATTTTGGCCTTGGTCGATACCTTCCCTGGATGGCCTGAAGCTGGAAAGCTTGTTGAACCAACAAGGCGGGGGACGTAGCCCAAATCCTGTTACAAGAAATTATTCCCCTCTTTGGTATGCCTTCAGGAGTGCCATCAGACCATGGGTCCCACGTTATCGCTGGAACCGTAAAAGAGTTGAGTAAAAATTTGTTCCTAACCTGGGATTACCGCACTCCATACAGACCGGAATCTAGCGGTCAAGTGGAGCGGGTGAACTACGCCCTTCAGCAACAGCTAGGAAAAAAATGTCAGGAAACACCTATGACTTGGGTTCAGGCACTACCTCTGGCGTCACTGAGAATCAGGTTCCAGCCTCGAGGGAAGGGCGATTTGAGCCCATACAAGCTGTCGCATGGATCGCCCCATCAGGCTGCACATATACCCTCTGATACCCATCTAACGGGGCAATGAAACGGGAAAACTCAGCTAGTTTCTTTAGGGAATATTTATTTTTAGGGAGTATTTTGCAGGAATTTCAGAAGTACGCGACGGCGCGTAGATCCTTGGAACTCGACACACGGCTCATCCCCTCCAGCCCGGAGACCGGCTGCGTATCGAGTGGTGGAATGCAGAACCTCTAAGGGGAAAGGGGAAAGGACCATATCGCATCCTTTTAACAACCTCTACAGCCGTCGAGAGTTGGGGCAAAGGACCCTGGATACATTATTCAAGCATGAAACGAGCCCCTTCATGACGGACGGCAGAACAGCTGGCCCCTCTCCAACTTAAAGAAACGGCATTAATGAATCGATGGGACAGCAGAAAAGGCCAGAAAAATTGTTAAATCAATAGCTATAGGCATTTGTAGCGTGGTACAGTGTTTCCCACTGAAGCAGTTAGGAGGAAGTTGCTGTTCATCCTCCTACTGAGCAGCATAAGCCTAAGCGAAACACAGGAGAATGTGATCGCAAAACTGGTGCGAGAGCTGGGAAGAATGAGAAACCCGAGCGGCATCGGTGCTTGCGTTCCTGTACCTCCGTCTGTGGGAGACCCAGCACCTCGGGGCCTTCTCCCAGTTGATGACAGTTATTTAGAATGGGTAGGTCACGTCACCGGCAAGGCCCACAAAGCTGGGGCGTCCCATTTTCCTGGCAAAAAGGGCCGGTGTCGACAGCGAGGAGGCGAGGGACTTCACGCTCCATTGACCAGAGGGAATAGAACTCTGTTTTCACCAGGAACTGGTGAGTGCCCCCTCAATTCACCAGCCCTAGGTTTAGGATTTGCTTCCGGAAGCCTGGATGCAGTGCCACCTAACATTCCGTATAGGAAAGGCTACCCAGTGAAGTACAACTAGCCGGCAGAATGTGAAGACTTGAAGAGGTCCCCAAAACCATGGTCTAAACGAATTGAAGGGCAATGGAACTGCACCTCGCGTGTTTGAAGGCGTCCTTGACGGGGACATCAAAACACGTGGAATCTGACCCTGTCGAAACGGAACTGCACGAAGGTTGTTGATGGAAGAAAATGAGGATTTTGAAAGAGGGATTCTGGATAATGAATACCTGTAGGCAAAATCAAAATCAGGGAAAATCTTGTTCCCTAGGCCTCTCTGCTCCGAGCCTCTTGGTACGGGCAAGTGGAGATGGATACTAGACAGCGAGACTAGAGCTTGCAAAAATAACTCGACCAGTCACTCTAGGTGGACTGACCTTATTCCCCACCATGGAGACAGAAACCAATTGAATGTAAACATTGGGGAAAAACTAAAAGAGCTCAAAATGCAGAAGAGCCCTGGCATGGACCCCCCACTTTGGAACTGGCAAACTGGGGTCTTGGCAGCTTTATTCTAGCTGGCTTAATGGCACTAGAGGATGGATAGTTGCTAGAACATGGAACACGGCAAAGGGAAACACTAGCTAAAGCAGCGGAAAAGGGATTCAAACTGATGGGTGAACAAGTACAAGCAAATAGCAAGTGTGCTTTACAGAATCGGCTGGTGTTAGCTTTAGTACCGGCTGAAGCACATGGAGTATGCGGGTACGTAAAACTAGATGTTGCTCACATGTCCCAAATGCTACCGAGGATCTCCAGAAACAACTGGATGAGATGCAAAGGGCTGCTTCAAGAGTTAGGCGGGCGGTCAATAACCGGGCGCCTAGCGAATCCCTTACAAACTATCCTTGTTACAACTACCGTTGTCGCAGTGTTGTTGACGACACGTAGCTGTATCAAATGGAACCTCCCCGGAAATCTATGTTGCAACGCGAGCAAATGTTATAACTATCCCATCTAAATGAGGCTTTTGATTTTGGAAAGATTCAAAGCCTCCAGAAAAAAAAAATAAAAGGGCGTGGGGGTGGTATTGAATGATGCCACCACATAGATAGGGCTCTATACACATTTGTGGCGCACTGTTCTGTCAAGGGGGGGTTGCTGGCTGAGCAAAGGGACAAGACGACCACGCTCTGCTGCAGTGAGTGGCTGTAAGTTACAGAAACCGGGCCACAACGCTGAGGCCGAGCTGACTCTCTAAAGCTGTTGGAAGCGACAAAGGAAGGGGCTTCTAATCGAGGGAGGCAGCCTTGGGAAGGGGGGAGCCAGGAAGGGACGGGGAAAAGAACTCGGTTGTCCAAGTTACGCAGGAAGAAGCCTCCGAGTGAGGGAGCTCTGGCCCCGAGGGGAGAGCAGCCGATAAGGCCTTGCAACCCACAGAAAGTTGGTCGAAAGTAGGGCGAAGGTGACTGTGGCAGTGGGAGATCGCGACCTGGGACTCACATGGCCCCCGAGAGAGGGCAGCCCCCGCCTGGGGAGATGCGCCCTCAATAAAAACCTTCAGTAGCGCTACCTGAGGGTGCGCACTAGTTTGCACGACTAGTGAGAAACTTGTGAGCAGTCCTGTGCGTGAATGGAAAGGAATGTGTAATGCACGCTGAATGTGCAAGTGCTCTGCGTGTAGAATGTGTACCCTCGAGCAACCTGGTGAGCGTGTTAGAGGGAAACATTGCCCCGTGCTGCCAGTGCTGTAACGAAGAATGCCTGCCTTCTAAAACTTCAAATCCAGTCTTAGAGGGTTTTTCTCCGTCACCGACTTTACAGTATCACATAAAGTGGGCAACTGCTGCCAGGGCTCGGGCACGCGCACAGGGAGCAGCCTTTCCTGATGGTCAGAGGGACCCTCCTGCGTTCCAGGGTGTGCCCATGGCCTCTGGGCCGGGCACTGGGCGGGCACCACTGTGAAGAGCCTGGGCACGGCTGAGGGGCAGGGGCAGGATCTGGGGGTCTCCCCTGCCCTCCCCCCATCTCCAGCTCAGCGTGGGCTTCTCCACCCAGCAGCATGCCGGGGGCGAAACGGGCCCTGGATGCCAGGGCCACTTGTGTTCCCCAGGCATAAGTCTCGTTTCCCCCGGCTGTCTTTCGGGGTCAGTAGAGGCCAATGTTCTAGACGGGCATGTGGTCGGGGTACCGATGGCGCAGTGTCAACCGCCGTTCTGTGCACACGCAGGTGCGAGTACATCTTCCCACCTGAACATGCCCAGAAGGGGCCCGGAGGGGCTGCATATTGAACGGTGGAGGGTGCTGATGGGTCGTAGGTTTTTTCTTTTCCTTCCCACACAAAATTCCACTGTGCTTCGTGGGTAGGTGAAAGTCTACACTTCAACGCTGTTTCTCGATGGGTAGTTTTTCCATAACACGTGGGATCTCCAGGTTTAACCCTGGTGCCGGAAAACTCCAACAAGTACACATATGCTGAATATGGGTTTGCAGCTCTGGGGCACAGCACGTTTCCTTTGGGTCCCATGACAATGTTTTGCAGCTCATTGTTCGTGAACAATTTCTTAGGGGAGCATTCTCACGGGCAAGGGGATTTATTTCCCATGTATCAACTCTGTTCCCTACACCGCACAAAAAACTATTGAAGGGACCAAGCCCATACCCCATTTGTTACGAATCTCAAAAGGCCAAACCAGGGATAATGGGACGTTGCATTCGTGGTATATGGGCTCACCGTGGGGTCTCGATACAAACCGGATCCCGCCTTTCCAAGGGGTCCGGGTCCCCTGCTCAACGGGCAGCTGGTTGAGGTGCCCACCAGGCCCCTCTCTGCCAAGCTGCTTTCCAGCCAGGTGGCCCTAGCCTGTGCTGGTGCCGGGGCTTGTTCCTCCCCAGGGGCAGGACTCGGCACTTGTTGCACCCAGTGAGGTTCCTGCCAGCCCCTTTCTCCAGCCCAGCCTGGTCCTCCAAAGGCAGCGCAACCACTGGGGTGCCAGACACGACCACCCCCCATTTTGTGGGTGCCAGCAGTGCCCAGTGCCAGCCCGTCCCCACTGGGGCTGGGCACTGACGGTGTCGCAGCCCCAGCTGTGGGATGGATGGACGAGCCACAGCACCAGGGATAGAGAAAACATTTCTTTTTTAATATTTCAGAGGGGGGGAGCTTCCCAGGCAGTTCCCAGCCCTGCACTCCCCCAGCTGCTCACTGGCAGGGGATCGTGCTCCTCTACTGCAACTAGCGCTGCCACGGCGGGGTCTTGCAGAAGCAGATGCAGCATGGTCACCACAGGCGTCTCCACCAGTCCTTTAGGCAGCTCCCCGTGGGCACCTGCTGCTGGGGACTGGGCTCTGCCGGGGTGCTCCTGCCCACGGAGATGGTGTTGTCCTGGCCACTGGTGCTGCTTCTGCCTGGCCCTGTGGGGCAGCTCTTGTTAACTTCCTTTGGGCTCCTCCTGCCCGCTTGTACAGGGCTGCTTCTGCCTGGCCCTGTGGGGCAGCTCTTGTTAACTTCCTTTGGGCTCCTCCTGCACGCTTGTACAGGTCTGCTTCTGCCTGGTCGCGTCTCCTTATGTTTGTCCTTGTCCCCATCTGCAGCATTGTCCTTGTCTGCATCCGCCCCCGGCAGCTCCACTCTAAGGCCCCTCTTGCGTGACACTCTGGCTCTCAGCAGCCCTGGCTGGGGCTGTTCCTCTTCCCTGGTGAGCAGGGGGGAAGGAACCCTGGGGAGGGCCCCAGCCCTTTCCGCCCCTCGCCACTTGGCTGTCAGCATCTGCAGAAACCTTTCGTACTGCTCGATGTTTTTGAGGGTGTCCTGCATGATGCACATGAACTCCTCAGCGTGGTTCTCTGTGACCATGGCCGAGGGGCTGCCAGGGGGTGGCTCCACATCGATGGGGCAGCTTCTGCCTGGTCGCGTCTCCTTATGTTTGTCCTTGTCCCCATCTGCAGCATTGTCCTTGTCTGCATCTGCCCCCGGTAGCTTCACTCTAAGGCCCCTCTTGCGCGACACTCTGGCTCTCAGCAGCCCTGGCTGGGGCTGTTCCTCTTCCCTGGTGAGCAGGGGGGAAGGAACCCTGGGGAGGGCCCCAGCACAGGCCGCCTTTTGACACATGGCTGTCAGCCTCTGCAGAAACCTTTCGTACTTCTCGGTCACTTTGAGGGTGTCCTGCGTGATGCACATTAACTCCTCAGTGCGGTTCTTTGTGACTATGGCTGAGGGGCTGCCTGGGGGTGGCTCCACATCGATGGAGCTGCTTCTGCCTGGTCGCGTCTCCTTCTGTTTGTCCTTGTTCCCATCTGCAGCATTGCCAGTATCTGTGTCCGACTGCGGCAGCTCCACTCTAAGGCCCCTCTTGCGCGACACTCTGGCTCTCAGCAGCCCTGGCTGGGGCTGTTCCTCTTCCCTGGTGAGCAGGGGGGAAGGAACCCTGGGGAGGGCCCCAGCACAGGCCGCCCCTTGACACTTGGCTATCTGCATCCGCAGAAACTTCTTGCACTGCTTGGTCATTTTGAGGGCGTCCTGGACGATGCGGATGAGCTCTTCAGCGAGGTTCCCTGTGACCATGGCCGAGGGGCTGCCAGGGGGTGGCTCCACATCGATGGGGCTCTGCGCCCTGTCCCTGCCATCCGTGGGGAACTCCTTGAGCTTTGGCCCCTCTGGCAGCTCCAGTGGGATGTTGAAGCCAGTTGGGAGCCCTGGCTGCCCCGCCAGCATGCAGATGGTTTTCAAAGAATACTGAGGTCCCAAGATGTTCATCGATGCTGGCTCTGCTGTTGCAGCCGGCCAGGGCTCTGGGAAGGAGCAGGGGGAGTTCAGTGAAGAGGAGCTGCTCCGGGACAGGGAGTGCGGCACGGTCTCTGGGGAGCAGTGCTCCACGCTTGACGCTTCCAGGCTTGCCCTGCAGAGGGGGAGAGGGAAGAGACCCCCGCTGCACCCGGCCCCTCCGGCAGGACTCACGGGCAGCACACCCTCCTTGGCCGGCAGGCAGCGCTGCCCAGCGTGGGCAGGGGCAGGGCATGGGCTGAGGGTCTGGGGCAGGACCTGTGGGTGTCCCCTGCGCTTACCCCATCTCCACGGTTGGTGTGGGCTTCTCTGCTGCTCCATGTGCCTGGGGAGAAGCTGCCAAGAGAGGAGATGGTGTGAGTGGCCAGCAGCCCAGAGCCCCAGGCCAGGCCTTCTGCAGGGTGTCACCCGTTTCCAGGTCAATTGGGGCCGGAGCCACTCACCGCTCTCCTCCTCGAACCGGGCTCTTGTCGTGCTCGTCTGAGGCTTTGTCTTCTTCCTACGCCCCTGCAGGACCCCAGCAGCTGGGTGAGGAGACGGAAACAGCTCCCGGCCCCACACCTTAACCTCCCACCCTACCCCTCCCTGCACTGAGGGGCAGTGCAGTGCAACTGTCACCTACCCGGAGTCGCCTGAACTGCAGTATGGCCGAGACCAGGCTGAGCTGCAGCACGAGCATCATGACGTGGAGCATGTCAGACAGCGTGGGGATGTCGTGATGCCCCATGGCGCTGGCTGTGGTGTGGCCACGGTGCTCCGAGTTGTCAGCACAGACCCACGGTGCAGATCCCCAGTGACCTACTGGGTCCCCAGTGAGAGGACACCCAGCACTGCTGGAGTGTGGCAGAGGCTGCAGTCTGCAGCCCGCCCAGACGGTGCCAGACAGCCCACTGCCTTCCCCGTGGGGCGCGCACCCCCCTTTTATAGTACGGGAGGCAGCCGCCCCCGCCCCCCTTTGTGACATCACTGGGGCAGTCACAGCCCCCCTTTGTGAAAATTCCTGGGGCAGCCAGAGCCCCCCTTTGTGAAAATTCCTGGGGCAGCCAGAGCCCCCCTTTCCCTCTGTGGCACTGGACAACCCCTGTGACCTGTCGCGACAGAGGGAAGACACAGTCACTCAGTATGAGTGATCAGCAGACTTCGTTTATTGCCTCTTACAGTCACCTTTTATGCCTTCTTATAATTAGCTCATACATATTACAAAAGTTAAGCTCATTATTGGTTAGTTGCCTAAATACCAAGCCCGCCCCTTGTTTCTCTTCTGTAGTTATGTGTTCCCACCTGCAACGTTCTTTTCCCACCGAAATCTTCCTGTTATTGTGTAACAAGGACAGCCAAAGACAGTGTATTTTTGCTTTACTTCAGATCAGCTGAGAGCCATGTGCATTTTTGTCCAGCCAGCTGGACTATGTCTATGTGACCCTTTTCAGCTAGGCAGTTATCCACAATTCCCCCGTTTTTATTTTGGGCGACATAGGCTTGGTTGACCATTTTCAATAACAGCTTTTAAACACAGGAAAATACACAGCCAACTTATAAAATCTCAGTTCAGAAGTATAATTCCTGAAATACTTGAAAAATAAAGTTAGCTTGAAGCTTTAATTTAGATGCTCTTTCTGTTCCAGTAATATAAAAAGTTTAGAAAATTCAAGGGTAATTTTAAAGTTCTGAACATGGACTAATGCAAGCTCAAAACCCAAAAAGAAACCAAACTGATGTTTGACTAGGAATATTTGCAAATATTTTAGTGGAAAATCCCCGACCATTAACAATTTTCTGTCCAAATAACAACTGCCCTTATGCAACCAACCAGTCCATACATTTTCTGAAGAATACCTCACTGATATCAAAGAATTAACAAAGGGGAAAAATTAGTTCTAAGCTATATACATTCATAAGTGGATTTTTCAATAGTTACATACAGATTTACACACTAAGCCATAATGGCTTGTAGGTGATACACACAAGAAGAGTACGTTGCTTATCTGTCTGAATGTCTATGCTAAATTTGACAACTGTGCCACAAGCCAAGCCTACATGGATGCTGTGTGTTATGCACGTTCCTTAACAAACAGAAGTATAATAGACAAATTCCCAAGATCTAGTCCCCAACCTAATTATATTATTTTGTAGCCAATTAAGGAAAATAACACAAATGTGCATATCTACATGTGCACACACCTTTTAGTTCAGAACCAATCCGTGATAAAAGGCCTTAGCCTTATGGCATCATCGAATCTTAACGAGTACAGTAATTAAAAATGCAGTCTTACTGTAAGTGCGATTTATGCTGACATTCCCTCAAATGCTACACGTGAGTATTTCTCACTCAACTGCCTCAAGTTAAAATAGTAGTGTTTGTTAATATGTATTAAAAAATCATTAATTCTCTACAATAGCAGTTGACTTACATAACACTATGTAAGCAAAAGAGGCCTAAGATGGGTCTTCTGAATACTAACAATTTATTTTAGACTGTCTAAACTCAGGTCTTCAAAGATTTCACTCTGCCAGACGTAGAAACACTGTTGCACTCCAGTTGTGATATCCCTTTTCCCAAGTTGTCACATGCACATCTCGCTCAAGCAGCATTATTGTTAAAGTTTCTCTCTGCTACATAAAAGCATATTGCACTTGTAGATACAAAAGACAGCACCCTTACTTAGATCATTACCTTATTACCTCATAACTCTTAGTATACCTTATATCTCTGATTTCATCACTTCAAAAATTCACCAGAAGCAGATAAAACCACAGCATCAGACTAAACTACACCTTAACTGCTGATTCAAATAAAGGCATTCTCTTCAGATATGCCTAATACTTACAAATAATTTTGGCTGGTTTTGATCAAAAAACCTATTATTACAATAATGATCAAAAATAATAATCCCGTTTGCAAAATGCCTTTAAGCCAGCCTCCTAGTCCCAACCAATTTCCACATTCAGAATACAGCATAAATACAGAATACAGAATAAATTATCTCCATCAAGGCAAAAAGGCTTCTCGTTAAACACAGAGATGTTTGCTAGTTCAAGGCAGAAACCCATTTCTTGTAGGGGACATCTGAAGCACTTTTTTTTTTTTTTTTTTTTTTTTGGTGGGTTTGTAATCAAGTCCGTATTTTTCCTTGAGGAGCTTAAGCTGTTCCTCTTGTTTCAGGAGTGTTTCCAACTCTGATTTGTCCAATAGGTCCGTATTTCCCAAACATATCATACATTTCCTCCGCCGTGATTTTATACGGCAGGTTCCGAATATAAAGGATCCGATGGATCTCTGGGGGCAGCCGGATCTTAGCTCGCTTGGCCGCTTGCATCGCCATGGCGCCGATCGGAGCGGGGGGGGGTGCCGCCTTGGAGAGAAACCGCGGCCGGGAAGGGGCCTGCCGGGCTGCGCCGCCGCTCGCTGCTGCCGCGGGGGTCCCGGATGCTATCCCATACGCTAATAACCCGGGTAATTCCTTTTTACAATCTATGTCCTGAACGCTCCGCTTTTCTAAAAAGCATATGAACGAACCGTACGTCGCTTGTCTCTCCATACCGTCGTCAGCGCTGTTGCAGCCTTTGCGAGACTTCGGCGACGCGTGGCCGGCGGGACCCTCTGTAGGTGCTCCCGGGCGCGGGGACTGTGCCCTTCCACCTCCTGCGCTGCTTTCAGGACCGGTACCCGAATCTCCGTCAAACCGTGGCTCGCAGGTTCAGCCCTCTCTAGGGTCCCTGTTCGGGCGCCATTTGTCGCGACGGAGGGAAGACACAGTCGCTCAATATGAGTGATCAGCAGACTTCGTTTATTGTCTCTTACAGTCACCTTTTATGCCTTCTTATAATTAGCTCATACATATTACAAAAGTTAAGCTCATTATTGGTTAGTTGCCTAAATACCAAGCCCGCCCCTTGTTTCTCTTCTGTGACGTGCGGAATTAGACTCTATAACTCGAAAGTTATAAAGTAGGTATGTTTATTGCGCGCAGATGCACGGGGGATCGCTCCTCCACAAGCGTGCATACCCCAAGTGACGAACCATCTCACATTTATACAATGAACAAATGAATATTCAATTAACGCCTATACATATTCGTTACCTAAACCCCGCTTCGTATGTTAATTAGCTTATCAGTCCCTTTCCTGGAATGTGGTGGTCTTGCAGGTTTGTAGGTGATTCATGTTCTTGTGACCATCCGATCTTCTTCAGGTGATTCATGTCCTTGTGACCACCCAATCTTCTCCAGCAAGGAGACTTAGCACTCCCTCCCTCTAGATAGCGTTTGAATGTCTCTCATCTTTTCTCATTCTCTTTTAAATAGCCCCTTTGTTAGAGGAAGAGGGGCAGGCGTCTCCTCAAAACTGTAGTTGTCACCGCACCCATGACTAGTCACCATACCCACATTCCTTAAGCAGACACATACAATCACAATCCATGTCCATTATCCCCATTTCGCACTATTTCTCCATATCAATCCCCCCTTTTCTATTAAATTAAGTAAATTCTTTTACTTAAGCAGTCTTCCCGAATGATATAAAGCATCATACATAAGTGTTACCCTTTTAAACATTCTCCAAACCCACAAATATAACATAATGGTTAGTATTAAGGAAATTCCTAAACTGATCAATAAGATCACAATGGGGTGTACCATAGTGTTAAGAATTCCTGTTGCAGAAGGTGACCAGCCAAAGAGAGTATCCCACCAATTATGGTTTCCATCCTGTTCTACCTTTTTAAAACTTTCTTGATCCCCTCTACATCATGATGGATCATAAGAAGAGTTTTGTGTCCCTTTTCTTTGGTTTCTTCCAGTATACGTTGTAAATCTGCATGTTTTAATAGTTCTTTTATACAGTCCTATGGGGGTAGGAATTATTATCTGTGATAGGGTAAAGTTGGATTTTAAGAATTGATGAGACACTACTGGGGCTGAGTAACTAAAATTGCATCCTGCGATAGTAGTAAAATTACAAATACAATAATTTGAATACTGTGCAGTCTCCTTTACCTCCCCATCTATGGTTATTGTGTTACACTTAGTTCTCAAACACGCACATCCCTTCCCTGCATATATAATGACTGTTTTCAAGTTTGCATTTGGTCGGGCCTCGAAATGACATATTTTCTGATCTGTATCTAAACAAGTATCCTGAGCCATTATAGTATTGCTTTCACAGAGGAAGCCCTGCTGTTCTCGCATAATACAAGATTCTAAATCTACTGTTTGCCACTTGTCGCCTATCTTTCTGGCCCATGTTCTATGTTCAAAAGGGTATAGGAGCACCCCATTACGGTTAATTCCAAGGGCTACAATGGGGTGTAGGGTAATTATTACTGCATTATGTATGGTTAACACAAAAGCTGTGATGGTGTGTGTGTTGGGGTCGTAGGTAAAGTTCACCATATTCCACCATGACTGGAGTTTTCTTTCTACCTCCGTAGCATTGTCCCAAACCATCTTTTGAATTTCTGTAGGAAATATGCCTTCCTCTCCTTCTCTTATTATGGATGCAGCTATTGATTGCATCCACATTTGGGCTTGGATACAACTTAGAGCCAGGGCGACGTCATCCTGTAAACCACCTAACGCCTTAGTGATGAGCTGATGATCTTCCATGTTTATTTGTTCCCACCTGGGGAGTACCTTCGATATCAACCATTGATGTGCCCCTAATGCCAATAATGAAGATTTTAGTGGTTGTTGTAGTTTTGATAGATCGGCCGTGGTGGCAGCTAGTTTATTCATTATCACCTCTGAGTCTATGGAATTTAATACTCCGAGTCCTGTTCCCAACATTCCAGTTACATCTCTCACTATTCTGTTTCGATAAATATTTCCCCTTTTTCTTAACCAAGTTGTCCATCCCTCATAAGAGGTTCGTAAGAAGGGGGAACAGGATGGCTTAACATCAGAAACATTGACTTGTATTTTTAACTCTATTCTTTTAAGAGACCATTCTGGGTTAAACAACATTTGTTGCTGACCTGTATTTCTGATTACATATGGTCCAATTGTATAAATTTTTGGATCTGGTTTAGTTAATTTAAGATCAAGCGTTAATGGGGTTGTTGTAACTGTGGTGGTGGTAGGAACAGTGGTTAGCATGATTGTTATTTTGATCTTATAAGTCAGAGCTGTTCTTGGGGATTCCTTTCCTAGGCATATTATAAAGATGGGCTTGGTTAAGGTAAAATTGTGCCAACATTCCCGTGAATTAAAGCACATGGTTGTATTTAGAAGGGTAAATTCCTTATCTACCTTTCTGACATTAATCACGGTGTCTCCCGAAATCTTGGTGTTATCCTTTTCATTATATGTTTGACACCCTACTTTTATCCTATCTCCTAATTTTCCCCATAATCGGTCGACTTTGTGTACATCCTCCCGATCCCATTGATTCCTTTGGTACACCTCATTTTCAGAAAAAAACACCATAGCTAGTTTCGTCTTTGAGTCCACCTTTCCCATTATTCCAGTGTGTTTTTTCTGGGCATGATTCCAAGGCCAATTATCAGGCTCTTGGTTGTAGGCAAGAGAGAGGGTACCAAAAAACACAAATGGTTTAAACCCACTATTGATCATTTTAAGAATCTAAATGTTCCTCATATATACATATAAAATCTGTTTTGATCAAAAATATCTTTGTTTGAGTTGGGGCTTACTGATAACAAGTTGGGCAAGACTGGCCACTGGCTCAGTCCCAGACTCTTTTGTTCTATATTGTTTGTTGTGGTGCCCTTCCCATCTGGTGGATCCGCAACCGCTCAGGTTCACTTACTTGCCACCCACATTGTTCCCATTTGTCCGAGTAAATTTGAGTTTCAGTTCTTTTTTATCTGGGGTTACTTTCCAGGAAGTTGCAGGGGCTTTCTTAATCCGGGTATGGTGAATCCAAGAATTCTGTCCCTCAACCTTGATTGCAGTGTAGGTGGTGAGTAGGACTTGAAAAGGTCCGGCCCACTGTGGTTCCAGGGTTTTATCTGCAAAACACTTAACGTATACATAGTCTCCTGGTTGTATATCGTGACCAGGTCCATCCAGACCCCTACTGCGTGTTCCCATCACAAGCTTCTCAATTCTTATTGTTTGTTTAGTGCCACCATATAGGAAGTCATTGTTTCTTCACCAACCTGTGAAGACATCCCCTTTTGTACCCCATAGGGTCGTCCATATAAAATTTCAAATGGGCTAAGCCCCTCTTTTGCTCTCGGTCTAGTTCGAATTCGTGTAAGAGCTAGTGGCAAAGACTGGGGCCAAGTTAGATTTGTTTCTTGACCTAACTTGACAATCTGTTGTTTGATTAGATGATTCATCTTTTCCACCTGGCCACTCGATTGTGGTCGGTATGGGGTATGTAATTGCCAATCTATTCCTAGATGGTGGCTGATCTGTTGCACTATTCTGGACACAAAATGTGGTCCTCTATCCGAGGACATTACCGCTGGGACTCCAAACCTAGGTATTATCTCTTGGAGTAGTATTTTGGTCACTTCCCGGGCTTTAGCAGTTCTGCACGGGAAGGCTTCTGGCCAACCTGAAAAGGTATCTGTTAGTACCAATATCGATACCCCCCTTTTCTAGGAAGTTCCGAGAAATCGATCTGCCAATGTTGCCCAGGAACATTTCCTCTCCCAATTTTTCCCAACTTTGGCCCCTTGGTAATCTTAGGATTAGTCTGGAGACAAAGATCACATTGTTGGGTTACTTGTCTAATAGTAGTATACAAATTTCGTGCTATTATGTTTTTAGTGAGATCCTTATATAGAGCTTCTGCCCCCCAGTGCCTTTTTCTATGTTCTTCCCTGACTACTGACCATACCATGTAGGAAGGAATCACTATTCTCCCCTGTGAGATTATAGCCCACCCTTCCTCATTATATGATCCCTTTAGGTCAGAAATCAGTTTGCGATCTTCTTTAGTATAGTCTGGTTTACCTTCTAGAGATATTTGTCCATCGGGTATTAGCGCACCCTCTACCTTGATTGCTTTTCTGGCTGCCTGTTTTGCTTCCCTGTCCGCCAGTTCATTTCCTCTTTCCAATTCTGTGCTCACTTTCTGGTGTGCCTTAATGTGCATAATTGCCACCCTTTCAGGAAGCTGGACCGCATTTAGGAGTTTCAAAATTTCTTCCGCATGTTTGATGATTTTTCCTTGGGAGTTTAACAGTCCCCTTTCTTTCCATATTGCTCCATGAGCATGTACCACTCCAAAGGCATATTCAGAATCAGTCCAAATATTTATAGGTTTTCCCCGAGCTCTCTCCAGAGCTCGAGTAAGGGCTATGATTTCAGCCTTCTGTGCCGAAGTGTCAGCCGGTAGCGGCCCCGATTCTATCACTCCTTCAGAGGTTGTAACAGCATATCCGGAATGTCGCTTTCCATTCAGCATATAGCTGCTCCCATCCGTGAACCAATGTTCAGCTCCATTAATAGGAACATCCTTGAGATCTGTCCGACTAGAATAAGTGGCTTCGATTGTTTCTAGACAGTCATGATGGACTGATTCTCCAATATTCCCATTAAGAAATGAGGCCGGATTGACGATGTTTGTAGTCACGATCTCAACATCATCTTGTTCCACCATTATGGCCTGGTATTTTAGGAATCTCTGTGGGGAGAGCCAATGCCCCCCTTTTGTTTCAAGGACTGCAGACACTGTGTGGGATACTAAGACAGTCATTTTCTGGCCCAGGGTAAACTTCCGGGCCTCTTGGATGTTTAGGATGACGGCTGCTACTGCTCTCAGGCAACCAGGCCACCCTTTTGCAGTGGCATCCAGCTGTTTAGAGAAGTATGCCACTGCCCGTCTGTATGGTCCCAAATCTTGTGCCAGTATTCCTAATGCCATTCCCTGTTTCTCATGGGAAAATAGGAAAAATGGCTTACTCACATCAGGAAGTCCTAGTGCTGGTGCCGACATCAAGGCTTTCTTCAGTTCATGGAAAGCTCTGTCTGATTCAGCATCCCACTGAAGATCCTTCTGATTAGCTGCTATCAGGGAATATAATGGTTTAACAAGCAAGCCATAATTACATATCCAAAGCCGGCACCATCCTGTCATTCCCAGAAATGTCTGCAGTTCCTTTACAGTTCGTGGTCGGGGGGCTTGGCATATGGCTTCTTTTCGGGCCTTCCCCAGGACCCGTTGTCCGGCACTGATCTCGTACCCCAGGTATGTGACCTGTTGTAACACCACCTGTGCCTTCTTCTTAGAAACTCGATATCCTTGTAGTCCCAGAAAGTTCAGCAGACTCACAGTCCAAATAATACAAGATTCTTCGGTTCTGGTTGCAATAAGAAGATCGTCTACATATTGTAACACTTTCCCTTCTTCTGACGGTGGTTCCCATAACTCCAAATCCTTTGCTAATTGGTTTCCAAAAATTGTGGGGCTATTTTTAAACCCCTGTGGCAACACCGTCCATGTGAGCTGGGTCTTTCGACCGCTTCTGGGATTTTCCCATTCAAAAGCAAAAGTTCTTTGGCTGGCTTCATGGAGAGGGAGGCAAAAGAAGGCATCTTTTAAGTCTAAAACTGTGAACCAAGCTAGGTCAGGTGTCAGGGTGGTTAGTAAGGTATAGGGGTTAGCTACTACAGGATACAGATCCTCTGTTATTTTGTTAATGGCCCTTAAATCTTGAACTATCCTATAAGACCCATCAGGTTTTTTAACTGGGAGGATAGGTGTGTTAAATTCTGACTCACATTCTTTTAGTAGTTTTAGTTCTATGAATCGCTCTATGTTTGGACAAATTCCTTCCCTATCTTCCCTTTTCAGTGGGTATTGTTTAATTCTTACCGCACTCTGTCCTTCCTTTAATTTTACTATTACAGGTGATGCATTCTTGGCACGTCCCGGTATGTCAATTGCCCATACTCCGGGATATACCTGATCAATAATTCTGGTATCAATTTCCCTTTTTGTAGGAGTATTGGCCAGAGATAGGCTCATAACCTGTATGTATTGATGATTATTTACCTCCAGAGTAACTTCCCCTTTTTTAAATTTGATTGTTGCCTCCAATTGTTCTAATAAGTCCCTACCAAGAAGGGCCTTTGGGGAATTTGGCATAAATAGGAATTTATGGATCCCCATCTGTTTTCCAACTTATATTTTAAAGGTTTACAAAAATAAGCCTTTTCAGTTTGGCCAGCTGCACCTTTTACTGAAACATAATCATTTCCCAAAGGCATTAAAGCCTGGTTCAAAACTGAATAGGTGGCTCCTGTGTCTATTAAAAATTCCACCTCCTCCTGTTCTTCTCCTAATTTTAATTTTATTAATGGGTCGGCTAGTCAATTTTCTTCTTCCCTGTGAGCTATTGTTTTCCCTTGATTATTGCGCCATTTAGTGTTTTCTTGATGTCTGCGTTCAGGGCATTCGTTTTTCCAGTGTCCTGTCCTTTTGCATATTGCACACTGATTCCTACCCAGGGGTGTCAGCCCACGCCTTGATTTAACTTTAGATTTTTGATTCTCATTTTCTCTTACTACTGCTAATATTTTCTTTTGGTCCTGCTTGTAACCTTCTTCTCGATTACTAAATATTCTCCATGCTTCCTCTACTAATTTTTCCAAGTCTCTATTTTCAGGAGGTCTCAATTTTTGCAACTTGCGCCTAATATCCCCCTGTGATTGTCCTAAAAAGAGGGATATTAGCTGCTGTGCGCCTACCTCCGAATTTGGGTCCAGAGACGTGTGCCGGCGCATTGCATCTCTTATTCTGTCTAAGAATTCTGAAGGTGTTTCAGAAGGACCCTGTCTAACCTCATATAACGCTGCCCAATTTATTGTTCTAGGAATTGCTTTCTCCATTCCTCTGAATATCCATTCCTGGTACGCCTGTAATCTTCCCATTTCAGCGGCTCGGTTTGGGTCCCATTCCGGGTCCAACAAAGGAAACCGTTCTCTATAATTATCTCCCTTTATATTATAATGTTCCTTTGCGAGATCCCCCGCTGTTTTTATGACTAATTGTTTTTCAGTTTCAGTCAAACAATCTAATAATAATTGTATATCACTCCAGTCAGGATTGTGCTGTTTTATTAGAAATTTAAAATTCTGTGCCGTCTTTATCGGATCATTACGGTATTCTCGGGCAGCCTCTTTCCATTCTCTCAGATCAGCGCCCGTGAACGGAACTTTTATTTTCATTGTTCCTCCGTCCGGATTTACGGCTTCTCGGAGGGGTGCCTGTAAAATAGACTTCTATCTGGTGCGTGAAGACACCGGACTATTTGGAGCTGTAATGGCAGTTTTTGTGTTTCCTTGTGTGGCACCGGGTGTTTGGCTTTCTTTATAAATAACTTGTGGAATTTCTTCCTCTTGTTCGCCTGGGGGTGGACTGGGAGCCCTGGCCGAACCTTGTCTCTCCACTCTATAAGGTGGATTAAATAAATCATTTAATTCGGGCTCTTGTTCTCCGTTTAATTTGATACACCTTTGTCCAATACTACATGCTGAGCAACATCTTTTCAACTTTCCTTTACGCTCCCTCCTGTCCTCTCTTTCTAGTGCTAGTACCATAGGATCCCGAGGGGGTACTAAGCCGCAGTCCTTTTGCCACTCAGGTTTGTCCCGGAGGACGAAGAACATGTCTGCATATGATACTTCATCCCATTTTCCCTCTCTCCTCAGAAACAACATTAATTGCAGGAGAGTGTTATAATCTAACGTTCCTCCCTCCTGAGGCCATTTCGCATCACTCTCCAATTTATACAAAGGCCACCACTGATTACAATATTTAACCAATTTCCTTCTGTTTTCGGTACCACCATGTCCTACAATATCACTCCAATGTTTTAATATACAACCCAAAGGCGATTTTTCACAGGGCTTACTACTTCCATTTCCCATTTTGCAATTTTAATTACTTTGTTTTTCTCCGGCCGCCTTAGCCACCCAAGGTCGGAAACGCGGATAGAGCTTCTTACTCGTTTTGCACTCAAACGCCTGTCTCAAGCACTCTTGCACTCACACTTAGTCAAAATAATTAAGCTATACACGGAAAATCAAAATGCGCATCTCAATCACACCATTCACACTCTCCGGGCAGCCCGCAGTCACACAAGCAGTATGTTATACGGTACCGTGCACTTATGTACAAACTCTTAGGAACACTAACAGTTCACAAAGTATGCATTTCAATGAACAATTGCCAAAAAGCAAACAACAAACAAAAAACAATTTTTCCTGGTCTTAAGCAGAGTGTTAAGTTTTCCGCTATTTGCCACAAATTACCAGAATATTAATATTTTTCAACATACATTTCATAACTCCGAGTTTTGAACATATAACAAGACAACACATAGAACAAACAAGACACAGAGCGCTATTTCAGTTGTTACATTCCAGGAATTCCCCAATTCTTAAGACAACCTAAAGGAAGTTTTTAGCTTCCTCTTTTTCCTACGCAAAAGTTTCCCTTTTGCTGTGAGGTCCCTCTTATTCCTGTGAGATTCCGCCTTATTCCGTCCCGCCCCCCGCTTTCCGTCACGAGGCCTCCGGGCTTTTAGGAATGGCAGTCACCTCGGGTTTGCTCGATCTGCCCTCAAGATTGCTAGCGGCCACCCCTTGGTCAGCAAACCCCCTCCCAAGGTACCTTTCCTCCTGGGGACTACGCTGCGCGCCGGACGTCCCCGTGCGTCTCACCAGCCGCCCCGTTACTAAACATACCGTTTTATCCGTGGATCCAGGGGTTTCTCTTCTGCTCCCGGGTGAACAGCTGAGAAGAGGAGGCTCCTCCGAGGAAATCTCCCGGGGCGCGCCTAGGAGCGTCCGCTCCGCAGCTGGTCCCTCAGCCGAGCAGAAATCCTCCTGGCTGGCTCGCCAAAACTGACGTGCGGAATTAGACTCTATAACTCGAAAGTTATAAAGTAGGTATGTTTATTGCGCGCAGATGCACGGGGGATCGCTCCTCCACAAGCGTGCATACCCGAAGTGACGAACCATCTCACATTTATACAATGAACAAATGAATATTCAATTAACGCCTATACATATTCGTTACCTAAACCCCGCTTCGTATGTTAATTAGCTTATCAGTCCCTTTCCTGGAATGTGGTGGTCTTGCAGGTTTGTAGGTGATTCATGTTCTTGTGACCATCCGATCTTCTTCAGGTGATTCATGTCCTTGTGACCACCCAATCTTCTCCAGCAAGGAGACTTAGCACTCCCTCCCTCTAGATAGCATTTGAATGTCTCTCATCTTTTCTCATTCTCTTTTAAATAGGCCCTTTGTTAGAGGAAGAGGGGCAGGCGTCTCCTCAAAACTGTAGTTGTCACCGCACCCATGACTAGTCACCATACCCACATTCCTTAAGCAGACACATACAATCACAATCCATGTCCATTATCCCCATTTCACACTATTTCTCTTCTGTAGTTATGTGTTCCCACCTGCAACGTTTTTTCCCACCGCGATCTTCCTGTTATTGTGTAACAAGGACAGCCAAAGACAGTGTATTTTTGCTTTACTTCAGATCAGCTGAGAGCCATGTGCATTTTTGTCCAGCCAGCTGGACTATGTCTATGTGACCCTTTTCAGCTAGCCAGTTATCCACACCTGTGACCTTCCCTGGGGATTTGCGAAGCTCACTCACTCTCCCCTTCCCCCGGTGAGGGTGGGCAGGGAGAGCAGGGAAGCGGCCTCTCCGCGTAAGCCGGGAGACGTTTGAGCAGTGGCAAGCCATGGCTGCCTGGGAAATGCCGGTGCTTGACTGCTCCCCTCTTACTGAAAAGTTGAAGGACTGTAAGGCGTGCCTTTCCTCACCAGGGATGGCACGGGGCCATGTTAGCTGGCACGATTCAAAAGCTGTAGCAGATAGAATGACACCACTTAGGAAGGAACGAGAAGCGTGACCAGGAAAAGCCACGGTGCGTGCTGTGTTGGGAGCCGCACGAGTGGCGGCCCAGAAGGAGAGGCGCCTGATTAAACAAACTAATGATGAAATGGTTAAACCCTTGCAAGAACATATAAAAACCCTGCAGAGCCAGCTAAGTGCTGAACGTAACAGCACTCAGCGACTCCACACGCTCTCTCAGATGCATTGGACGGAGAACAAACTTCACGGTCCGAATGAGAGGAAGGGGGACAAGAATCTCCTGATCAGACAGATCTTAATTCTGTTGTGGATAGTCTGCTGGGATTTACAAGACTGGCATGGCTGGCCGAGAAACAGGGCCCAAGACCTTTGTACTTGTCTAAGGAGTTGGAAATGGACCGAGAAATATTTTACCCCACTGGGGTTGGGCACTGACGGTGTCGCAGCCCCAGCTGTGGGATGGATGGACGAGCCACAGCACCAGGGATAGAGAAAACATTTCTTTTTTAATATTTCAGAGGGAGGGGAGCTTCCCAGGCAGTTCCCAGCCCTGCACTCCCCCAGCTGCTCACTGGCAGGGGATCGTGCTCCTCTACTGCAACTAGCGCTGCCACGGCGGGGTCTTGCAGAAGCAGATGCAGCATGGTCACCACAGGCGTCTCCACCAGTCCTCTAGGCAGCTCCCCGTGGGCACCTGCTGCTGGGGACTGGGCTCTGCCGGGGTGCTCCTGCCCACGGAGATGGTGTTGTCCTGGCCACTGGTGCTGCTTCTGCCTGGCCCTGTGGGGCAACTGTTGTTAACTTCCTTTGGGCTCCTCCTGCCCGCTTGTACAGGGCTGCTTCTGCCTGGCCCTGTGGGGCAGCTCTTGTTAACTTCCTTTGGGCTCCTCCTGCACGCTTGTACAGGTCTGCTTCTGCCTGGTCGCGTCTCCTTATGTTTGTCCTTGTTCCCATCTGCAGCATTGTCCTTGTCTGCATCCGCCCCCGGCAGCTCCACTCTAAGGCCCCTCTTGCGCGACACTCTGGGTCTCAGCAGCCCTGGATGGGGCTGTTCCTCTTCCCTGGTGAGCAGGGGGGAAGGAACCCTGGGGAGGGCCCCAGCCCTTTCCGCCCCTCGCCACTTGGCTGTCAGCATCTGCAGAAACCTTTCGTACTGCTCGATGTTTTTGAGGGTGTCCTGCATGATGCACATGAACTCCTCAGTGTGGTTCTCTGTGACCATGGCCGAGGGGCTGCCAGGGGGTGGCTCCACATCGATGGGGCAGCTTCTGCCTGGTCGCGTCTCCTTATGTTTGTCCTTGTCCCCATCTGCAGCATTGTCCTTGTCTGCATCCGCCCCCGGTAGCTTCACTCTAAGGCCCCTCTTGCGCGACACTCTGGCTTTCAGCAGCCCTGGCTGGGGCTGTTCCTCTTCCCTGGTGAGCAGGGGGGAAGGAACCCTGGGGAGGGCCCCAGCACAGGTCGCCTTTTGACACATGGCTGTCAGCCTCTGCAGAAACCTTTCGTACTTCTCGGTCACTTTGAGGGTGTCCTGCGTGATGCACATTAACTCCTCAGTGCGGTTCTTTGTGACTATGGCTGAGGGGCTGCCTGGGGGTGGCTCCACATCGATGGAGCTGCTTCTGCCTGGTCGCGTCTCCTTCTGTTTGTCCTTGTTCCCATCTGCAGCATTGTCAGTATCTGTGTCCGACTGCGGCAGCTCCACTCTAAGGCCCCTCTTGCGCGACACTCTGGCTCTCAGCAGCCCTGGCTGGGGCTGTTCCTCTTCCCTGGTGAGCAGGGGGGAAGGAACCCTGGGGAGGGCCCCAGCACAGGCCGCCCCTTGACACTTGGCTATCTGCATCCGCAGAAACTTCTTGCACTGCTTGGTCATTTTGAGGGCGTCCTGGACCATGCGGATGAGCTCTTCAGCGAGGTTCCCTGTGACCATGGCCGAGGGGCTGCCAGGGGGTGGCTCCACATCGATGGGGCTCTGCGCCCTGTCCCTGCCATCCGTGGGGAACTCCTCGTGCTTTGGCCCCTCTGGCAGCTCCAGTGGGATGTTGAAGCCAGTTGGGAGCCCTGGCTGCCCCGCCAGCATGCAGATGGTTTTCAAAGAATACTGAGGTCCCAAGATGTTCATCGATGCTGGCTCTGCTGTTGCAGCCGGCCAGGGCTCTGGGAAGGAGCAGGGGGAGTTCAGTGAAGAGGAGCTGCTCCGGGACAGGGAGTGCGGCACGGTCTCTGGGGAGCAGTGCTCCACGCTTGACGCTTCCAGGCTTGCCCTGCAGAGGGGGAGAGGGAAGAGACCCCCGCTGCACCCGGCCCCTCCGGCAGGACTCACGGGCAGCACACCCTCCTTGGCCGGCAGGCAGCGCTGCCCAGCGTGGGCAGGGGCAGGGCATGGGCTGAGGGTCTGGGGCAGGACCTGTGGGTGTCCCCTGCGCTTACCCCATCTCCACGGTTGGTGTGGGCTTCTCTGCTGCTCCATGTGCCTGGGGAGAAGCTGCCAAGAGAGGAGATGGTGTGAGTGGCCAGCAGCCCAGAGCCCCAGGCCAGGCCTTCTGCAGGGTGTCACCCGTTTCCAGGTCAATTGGGGCCGGAGCCACTCACCGCTCTCCTCCTCGAACCGGGCTCTTGTCGTGCTCGTCTGAGGCTTTGTCTTCTTCCTACGCCCCTGCAGGACCCCAGCAGCTGGGTGAGGAGACGGAAACAGCTCCTGGCCCCACACCTTAACCTCCCACCCTACCCCTCCCTGCACTGAGGGGCAGTGCAGTGCAACTGTCACCTACCCGGAGTCGCCTGAAATACAGTATGGCTGCGACCGGGCTGAGCTGCAGCATGAACATCAGCATCATGACATGGAGCACGTCAACCATTATGGGGATGTCGTGATGCCCCATGGCACTGGCTGTGGTGTGGCCACGGTGCTCTGAGTTCTCAGCACAGACCCACGGTGCAGATCCCCAGTGACCTACTGGGTCCCCAGTGAGAGGACACCCAGCACTGCTGGAGTGTGGCAGAGGCTGCAGTCTGCAGCCCGCCCAGACGGTGCCAGACGGCCCACTGCCTTCCCCGTGGGGCGCGCACCCCCCTTTTATAGTACGGGAGGCAGCCGCCCCCGCCCCCCTTTGTGACATCACTGGGGCAGTCACAGCCCCCCTTTGTGAAAATTCCTGGGGCAGCCAGAGCCCCCCTTTCCCTCTGTGACACTGGACAACCCCTGTGACCTTCCCTGGGGATTTGCGAAGCTCACTCACTCTCCCCTTCCCCCGGTGAGGGTGGGCAGGGAGAGCAGGGAAGCGGCCTCTCCGCGTAAGCCGGGAGACGTTTGAGCAGTGGCAAGCCATGGCTGCCTGGGAAATGCCGGTGCTTGACTGCTCCCCTCTTACTGAAAAGTTGAAGGACTGTAAGGCGTGCCTTTCCTCACCAGGGATGGCACGGGGCCATGTTAGCTGGCACGATTCAAAAGCTGTAGCAGATAGAATGACACCACTTAGGAAGGAACGAGAAGCGTGACCAGGAAAAGCCACGGTGCGTGCTGTGTTGGGAGCCGCACGAGTGGCGGCCTAGAAGGAGAGGCGCCTGATTAAACCAACTAATGATGAAATGGTTAAACCCTTGCAAGAACATATAAAAACCCTGCAGAGCCAGCTAAGTGCTGAACGTAACAGCACTCAGCGACTCCACACGCTCTCTCAGATGCATTGGACGGAGAACAAACTTCACGGTCCGAATGAGAGGAAGGGGGACAAGAATCTCCTGATCAGACAGATCTTAATTCTGTTGTGGATAGTCTGCTGGGATTTACAAGACTGGCACGGCTGGCCGAGAAACAGGGCCCAAGACCTTTGTACTTGTCTAAGGAGTTGGAAATGGACCGAGAAATATTTTACCCCAAGAATGAAGAAGTCCTAATGAGGTCGGTGATTAAGCTGAGACCACCGACAGCAGCCAAGGTGGGGAAGCCCCACCCGTTACTATCCAGACGGTGCCGCACTCGGCAGCCAAAGTGTCGAAATTCCAGGAAAAATACACCAGGTTAGCTCAAGAAACTGAGACAGAGTATGTATGGAGAGTATCACTGACAGGAGGCTATCGAGTCCTGCTGTTGGAAGACGAGGCCCAAGGGTACTGGGGGCCAGGGGTTTCCTAACTGCTGATGACCCAAGGGGGCCGTGGTCGCTAACTCTACAAGCTGCCTATTGAGCAGGGGACCCGGACCCCTTGGAAAGGGGGAATCCAGTATGTATCGAGACCCCATGGTGAACCCATACACCATGAATATAACGTCCCGTTATGCCCGAGTTGGCATGTTCAAATTCGTAACAAAAGAGGTACGTCCACCATAATCGCTCTTTCATAATCAAGCACTTTCATAGCGTGGTCCCTCAAACGTTAAACAAACGTGGTCCTTAAACATTCCAGATAATAGAGTTGAAACGTGGGTAATAAATCCCCTACCCCATGAATACTCCCCTAAGGAATTGTTCATAAAAACTACCACCATAGAGCTACTTTTAAAGATACTTTTATTTACAGCAACACAAAGAGCAGTAAAAAAAAAACCAAAAAAACCCGACAGGTAAGATATGCAGCCACTTGTAACTGTCCCTCTTAATCCCCTGCGCTGCCTCCCTTGCCCTCTGCAATACTCCAGCTGATCCCCTCCGGCCCTCCTGGGTTTCGACGGGGTGTCCCCCATGTCCCCGGTGCTGAGTGCTCCCCTCTTCCCACAGGAATGCTGCCTGGGAGGAGGAGGGCTCTCTCCTCGACTTGGTGCTCTGGCAGAGCTCCTGCGACGCCGACCAGTGCCTGTGCCCTCTGGGCCGGGACCAGGCAGAGCAGGCGGGATGAGTGCCGGTGGTCCTGTTACCGAAATCTCGGAATGAAGAACTTATCGACACCAATGTGATGTAGATAAGCAGACACCTCTTTATTAACGGCCGGGTGCGTGAGCGAGTCCTCTCACGATCAACGCACGCCAGGTCCCAAAATCAGACACCATATATAGAACTTATTCATACATATTCATTAAATATTCATGCATAACCATGATATTTCCCGTAAATCATTAACATATTCTCCTCCTAGATCCGATTCTGCGCAGTAGAGCTTAGAAAGGTCTAGAAATGGGTCTGGGGTACCATCTGGGTAGGTGGTATATGAGTGGGTGGTCGCGATCTCCCCCTGCCGGAATCACCTTTTACTAAAGTTCACGGTTTCTTGGCAGGCAACTACAAGCTGTTCCAGTCGACTCTCCCCAGTTTCCATTAATCTCATATTCTGACATTTCAATACACCTCTGCATACAGAAGACTGGTTAAATACAAAGAAACCTTTCAACCCTAAAGTTATTACCTATGTTTTCACAATAGTTCCAGCCCCTTCTTCTAGCCTTGGTACAGGACGTACAGAAGATCCCATAACAACTTTTACTGTGTAGCTATAAGTTTCTTATAATTTTTTTTTTCTTATCCTTCTATATTTTAATTTCATTAAATGATTTTATAAAATCAATTAATCAATCAAATAAAGTCAATCAATCTTAACTTATTAACAAATCGATAACAGTCCCGGACCCCGCAGCCCCAGTGAGGACACGATGCCTTCGTCTCCTCTGACGGGCAGGGGTGGAGGTTCCCTGGGATGCTGAGCCAGGCATGGCGCAGGGTGCGTCCTGGCAGCTCAGCCCCGGCTGCCAGGACGGGAGCAGGGGAGAGCTGGGCTCGGCACAGTGCCGGGGCTGTTGGCCCACAGCTCGGGGACTGTTGGTGGCGGCAGGTACCGTTGCTCTCCGCAGGCCCTGGAGAGTCCTGGTCTGCAGCTCTGGTGGCTCCCGTGGGACCCACCAGTGCTGCTCCGCCCTGGAAGATGCCACCGAGTCCTGGGAGTGCAGGGACTGCAGCGGCACGCACAGCGGTGAGTGGTGCAGTGGGGCATATCTAGTGCCATTCTATTTGTAAAGTCATTCTGGAGGTCACCTGTAATTATATATTCAATTCCTTAAACCCCTTTTTGTTAACGTTTGCTAATTTTTTCACTTGACCAGTTGACCAGTTAACTGATAGACCCATGCTCTGTTTCTATATGAAGCTATAGGATTTAAAAGCGATTCAAGTGCCCAGCCAGTTTTCACTCCTGTAAATGGTTCATTCCAAATATCATCATTTATCCCAGATCTCTTTATTCGTTTCAATTCTAAATTCTCTAGAGATCCTTTAAATGGTGATTTCTTCCAAATTGGACACAATGTTGGCATGCCTAAAGTGATTTGTTTCACCTTACCATCTAATGGTAAATTTGTGGTCCAGGTTCCATCACTTAATGCCCAAACTAAATGTCCTGGACTTCAAATAGTCGTTTTACTACAACTAAACAAAGTTCCTTTCCTAACTGTAAAAGTGCTGGTTAAATTGAGAGTGTTCTTAAGACCTCGACAAAAACAACCATATTTTAAAACAGTGGCCTACGGAGGAATTCTTTGGATTACTAAGTCTGCATTACTACAATCATACACTTTTTCACATTTCTACCATGGCACTACTTTATTTTCCTTCTCTCCCGATGAAGTTGACCTATCGTCTACCCAGGGTAATACTAAAAAAACCTTTCCATCCCAGGTAAAACACCAAGAAGTTCTTGCTATATACTGAAAATGGGAAAATATGGACATAGACCATATAGAGTCCCATTGTTCTACTAATTGGGTACCTTGGCCAGTTTTGTTACACTTCCATTTCATGATACTTCTGCTCACATTGGTTTTAAGTTGTTCATCATAAGAACACCATCCTAACTGGGGATTTGGACCCCCAGGAAGAACTCAAGCTATGGCACTAGGTCGGGATCCTGTTATAAAATCATAATTCAGTAGTTTGGTGGTTTGTTTTTTGGTTTTTTGTTTTTTTGTTTTTTTTTTTTTTACAATCTGTTTCTTTACCTGGTGACTTCCACTGTTTTCTAATAACCTTTACTTGTTCATACCATTGAGTTACTGGCCTTTGTTCACAATAGGTGGTTTCATTTTTACGTTCCAGATTAGTCAGATTCATAGTTAAAATTCCCCATGGAATAGATTCACCTACTGCCCTCGGTATTGGCAAACAAGCAGCGATCTGCGTGACATTTTGTAAATTGGCAAATTCTTTAGTCAATCCTACCAACAAATTTTCCTCAGCCATTTGTTTGGGAATTCCAATCACTTGTTCTGTTTCTACTTGTCTTTTGTTCCTGTCCACCAAGCCAGCCCATGATCCCACCAACATTACCAACCAAAAGAAAATCCAAAACCCAATCATAACCTGATATGAAAAATTAGACATGTTTCAAAGTCAATTTTTAAGTCTCTGGGTCACGATTAGCAATCTTCCACGGAGTAGATGCTTTCTTCACAGTGCTTTCTTCACTCGAGTATAATGTATCCAGGCATCCGATTCTGCAATTTTGGTAGCTGTAAAAGTGGTTAGCAGTATCTGGAAAGGTCCTCTCCAGTGCTCCTGCAAAGGTTTGGAGGTCCGAGTCTTCACATAGACATAGTCTCCTGGTTGGAAATCACGCACTGAATTTTCCAGGGGTAAAGGTCTATTCCAAATTACTGCACTCCAAATCACAGCCAAAGTTTTCCTTAGAGAAAGCAAATAGTTATACACATCTTGTTTTCCTTTTACATGTATGTTTAGATTTGGTTCTGGAGACTCATATGGTTTTCCATATAATAATTCATAAGGACTGACTGAGGTTCCACTCTTTGGCTGTACCCTGATTCATAATAATGCCAGTGGAAGTGCCTGAGGCCACTTTAGACTGGTTTCTTGACAAATTTTACTTATTTGTCGTTTCAAAGTTTGATTCATCCTCTCCACTTTTCCACTAAATTGTGGTCTCCAAGACGCATGCAAATCCCAATTAATACCCAATACTTTGCTAACACTTTGGACTACTTCAGCCACAAAGTGTGGACCTCTGTCAGAGGAAATTCCAATAGGAACTCCAAATCTCGGAATTACTTCTTGTAATAAGCACTTTACAACCTCTTTTGCTTGTGTGGTGCGACAGGGAAGGGCTTCTGGCCATCCTGTAAAAGTATCAACCCTTACCAGGATGTACCGGTACCCATTTTGTCTAGGTAACTCTGAAAAATCTGCTTGCCAATAATCTCCAGGTTCTGTACCAGATTTCAGTCTACCCATTTGAACCTTTTTCTTAATCACTGGATTATTTTTCAAACATACCTCACACTTTGCAGTTACCATTTTAGCTATTCCCAACACCTTAACTGATATTTCTTGCTTTTGTAAAGATGTTACTAAGGCTTCTGTCCCCCAGTGACATTCTTGATGTCTCATTTGAATTATCTCTCTCATCACAAGAGGTGGAATTACTACCTGTCCATTAGGAGTTATCCACCATCCAGCTAAGTTTTTCTTAGCATTTAATAACTGACCCAATTTGTCATCTTCCTCTGAATATCTCGGTTTTTCCCTAGGAAGGGTTACTGTTTTAGAAGGAATTATTGCCATTTGCAATGCTTGTTTCTTTGCTACCTTTTTCTTTTTTTTTTTTTTTTTTTTTTGCTGTTCTATCAGCTAAATTATTCCCAGCTATCATTTTTGTATTCCCAACCTGGTGTGCCTTACAGTGCATGATTGCTACTTGATCTGGCTTTTGAACTGCTTGCAATAATCGTAAAATTTCTGTTTGATGCTTAATGTTTGATCCTTGAGAGGACAATAACCCCCTCTCTTTCCACAAAGCTCCATGGACATGCACTACCCCAAAGGCATATTTTGAATCAGTCCAGATATTTACTCTCTTGTCTTTGCTTACCTCTAAGGCTCGAATTAAAGCGATGAGTTCTGCCTTTTGGGCTGATGTGGTACTCGCCAATGCTCCTGCTTCTATAACTGTAGCCTCTGTTGTTACCGCGTATCCGGCGTATCGGACTCCTTGTTCCATAAAGCTGCTTCCATCAGTATACAGTTCCCAGTCTGGTCGCTCCAATGGCACATCCTTCAGATCTTCACGACTGGAATAAACATACTCGATGGTAGCCAAGCAATCGTGTTCCAGTCGTCCTTCTTCCTGTACGGAACTTAAAAACACTGCAGGATTTACCAGGTTAGCTGTCTTTAGAATCACATCATCCTGTTCAGTCAATACCACCTGGTATTTCATCATTCGGCTGGGGGACAGCCAATGTCCCCCCTTCTGTTCTAGGACAGTTATCACCATGTGTGGAACATAGACTGTTATTGTTCTTCCCAAAGTCAATTTCCGAGCTTCTTGTATGAGCATCACTGTTGCGGCCACTGCTCGAAGGCAGTTTGGCCACCCTTTACTCACTGTGTCCAGTTGTTTAGAGAAATATCCGACTGGTCGTTTCCAGCTTCCTGTCCTCTGGGTTAACACGCCCAGTGCAAGGTGTTGTCTTTCATGTACAAACAGCTGGAAATCTTTGGTTAGATCCGGCAGTCCCAAGGCAGGTGCAGACATTAGGGCACGTTTCAACTCTACAAAAGCCTTTTGTTGTTGTGGGCCCCATACAAAGGGAGAGTTCTTTTGGGCCTCGCACAGCGGTTTAGCTATTAGCCCATAGTTCATGATCCAAAGGCGACACCACCCAGTCATGCCCAAAAATGCTCCGAGTTCATGAATATTTCTCGGCTCAGGTACACCACAAATAGCTTCTTTGCGATTTTTTCCTCATTGTCGTTGTCCTTTTGAAATCTCAAAGCCGAGATATATCACAGTCTGGCAGGCTATTTGGGCTTTCTTCCTGGATACCTTATACCCATTTAGTCCCAGGAAATTCAAAAGGTCAATAGTCACCTGTATACAAATAAATCTTTCTTCTGTAGCAATCAATAGATCATCCACATATTGTAAAAATAAATGCCCAGGTCTTGGTTTGTCCTGTTTCCAGATTTCAAGTTCCTTTGCTAAATGATTTCCAAAAATAGTTGGACTGTTTTTAAATCCTTGGGGTAATCTAGTCCATGTCAGCTGCATCTTTCGGTTTGAGGATTTTCCCATTCAAAAGCAAACAGTTTTCTGGTTTCCTTTTCCAAAGGTATACAAAAGAAAGCATCTTTTAAATCAAGCACTGTAAACCACTGATAATTCTCCCTCAATGCTGTTAACAGTGTATAAGGGTTTGCTACTACAGGATAAATATCCTTAACTATCTGATTTACTGCTCTCAAGTCTTGTACCAGTCTCTATTCACCCGAGGGTTTTCTGACTGGTAAAATAGGAGTATTATACTCAGATTCACATTCTTCCAAAATTTTATACTCCAAAAATTTATCAATCAATTTCTTCAATTCCTGTCTCGCTTCCGGTTTGATTGGATATTGTTTAATTCTCACGGTTCCTGCGCCTTCCTTCAAATCTATTTTAACAGGTTCTGCTAGTTTCGATTTACCAGGAATATTTGTTTCCCATACAGTAGGGATCACTGCCAAATCCACCTCCGGTGGAATTTCTTGTTCCTTTACCTTTTCTTGTATCATCAGGATTTCTCCCGTTTTTGACTCAGGTATTTTCAAGAAAAGTTCTCCTTCGTCAAAAACAATCTGTGCATTTAATTTGGATAACGAATCTCTTCCTAAGAAGGGTATCGGACATTCTGGTACATACAAAAATTCATGTGTAATTATCTTATTTCCAAATTTCAAATCCAGGGGTTGCAGGAATGGCCTGGTTTTGTTCCAGTTTTTCCTTTACAGGTATTTAATAAAAAAATGTCGCTCCTGTATCCACTCCCAACCTCACAATTTAAACAACATTTTTTTCCACTTTCTTATTATCACAAGTTATAGCCATTACCAAATTATCCCTGATAGTTAGCTTACATTCATCCTGCCAATCCTTTCTTTGTCTTAAGTAAAAAAACAAATCCACATCTGGCATTTTATTCCATTTCCCTTCTCTTTTACAATACAGCATTAACTGCAAAATAGTGTTATAATTCAGTGTCCCATTCGTGGGCCACTTTTCCTCATCATCCAATATATACAAAGGCCACCAATTATTACAATACTCAAATTATTACAATACTCAATCATCTGGCTTTTTTGCAGATCATCCTGTAAATTTCCCCAATGTGCCAATAAACATCCCAACAAAGAATTTTTCGGGATTTTGTCATTTACAGCAAGATTACCCATGCTTTTACTTTTAAACAACCGAGTTAACTTAGTTGCCATGGTGTAATTACTCACAGTACAATACACAATTATTCAACTCTGTCACTCCGATCCGCGGATCCACACTCCACACTCGCTTTCATTCTCAATTACACGTCTCACCCTTACAGCCACACTCACACTTTCCCACAGTTACTTTAAACAAACATATAACACAATATTATACCTCTTCATTTTCTTCTTAATACACAAACTCACAAAACAACAAAGAACACCAAAAACTTCTAACTTCTTGTTAGAGGCACTACCTTAGAGAACACTATAGCATATAGTTTCTCTTGTCTACACTTTTGTCCAACCCTGCAACAGCTTTCGCTTATGTCTTACGGGCAGAGTCCTAGTCCTACCCTGCGCAGCTCTTTCACCGCCTCTGTCAGGTAGACTTACTCAGTGGGACTCCAACCCACTCTTTCCCATACAATTATTATAGTGGGACTCCCACCCACTTCCTCTAGTGCACTTACTTACTACAATTAAAAAAAGAAGTGTCTTACCCAAAAATCCCAGGAACGTCGCGAAGAGCCTTACGGATCGGGGATCGATGGGTATCCCCGAGAAATCCTCGGTGCCGGCTGGAACCGACCAGGTCCCCGACTCCTCCGGTCTCCTTCAGCGAGGTCCCATCTGGGGTGCCAAAACTGTTACCGAAATCTCGGAATGAAGAACTTATCGACACCAATGTGATGTAGATAAGCAGACACTTCTTTATTGACGGCCGGGTGCGTGAGCGAGTCCTCTCACAATCAACGCACGCCAGGTCCCAAAATCAGACACCATATATAGAACTTATTCATACATGTTCATTAAGTATTCAAGCATAACCATGATATTTCCCGTAAATCATTAACATATTCTCCTCCTAGATCCGATTCTGCGCAGTAGAGCTTAGAAAGGTCTAGAAATGGGTCTGGGGTACGATTTGGGTAGGTGGTATATGAGTGGGTGGTCGCGATCTCCCCCGCCGGAATCACCTTTTACTAAAGTTCACGGTTTCTTGGCAGGTAACTACAAGCTGTTCCAGTCGACTCTCCCCAGTTCCCATTCATCTCATATTCTGACATTTCAATACACCTCTGCATACAGAAGACTGGTTAAATACAAAGAAACCTTTCAACCCTAAAGTTATTACCTATGTTTCCACAATAGTTCCAGCCCCTTCTTCTAGCCTTGGTACAGGACGTACAGAAGATCCCATAACAACTTTTACTGTGTAGCTATAAGTTTCTTATAAATTATTTTTTTTCTTATCCTTCTATATTTTAATTTTATTAAATGATTTTATAAAATCAATTGATCAATCAAATAAAGTCAATCAATCTTAACTTATTAACAAATCGATAACAGTGGCTCCCACAGCCACTGGGGACTTGGGGACAGGCGCTGTGACGCGTGGAGGGAGGGAGCGTGGCAGGGGCTTGTTGTGCTCATCATCTCCCTGCCCCCTGCAGTGCCCGACATTGCAGCCGGACCAGACTCTTGTCCCCTGGCGCAGGGACCCTGGCACAGCGCTCCCAGTAAGATCACTGGCACAGGCTGCCCAGAGGCTGTGGAGCCCCCTCCTCTGCAGACGTGCCAGCACCACCTGGACACAATTCTGTGCAGCCTGCTCCAGGAGGACCTGCTTTTGCCGGGGGTGTGACTAGACGATCTCCAGAGGTCCCCTCCAGCCCTGACCATGGTGTGGTTCTGTGACCCCTGGCACTTTGGCTGAGGAAGAAGAGGCCAGGCTGCTCGAAGGACAACCCGACACACCAGTGCCTTTCCAGCTGCTGTGCAAGAAACCTGCCAATCCTCGCTAACAGAAGCTGGAACTTTGCCCGTGGGCTTGCTGATGTGCATGAGCACCGCAGGGCAAGAGCCTTCGCTCTTCCCCATCCTCCAGTGCCGGGCAAGTGCAGATGCTCTGAGGAGGGAGCGCCAGTCCCTGCAGGCCCCGCTGCCATCCCTGTCATGCAGCGTCTCGTCTTCCCTGGGCTCCCTCTGCTGTGTCCCGGAGCCCTGGCCTGGTGCGATGGCAGAGCCAGCCGCAGTAACGCGCATGGGACTTGCCCGGTCCCCCAGAGCCACCTGGGTGCTGGTGGGGAAGCCGGGGCTCACCCTTGGCCAGGCCATCCCACTGGAGCTGCCAGAGGGGCCAAAGCACAAGGAGTTCCCCACGGATGGCAGGGACAGGCCGCAGAGCCCCGTCGATGTGGAGCCACCCCCTGCAGCCCCTCGGCCACGGTCACGCATAACCTCGCTGAAGAGCTCATGCGCATCGTCCAGGACACCCTCGTGATGGCCATGGGGTACCAAACGTTTCTGCAAGTGCTGATGGCCAAGTGGCGAGGGGCGGCCTGTGCTGGGGCCCTCCCCAGGGTTCCTTCCCCCCTGCTCACCAGGGAAGAGGAGCAGCCCCAGCCAGGGGGTGCCAGGGCTGCTGGGGACCAGAGTGTGGCCCCAGGGCCTTAGAGCCGAGCTGCCGGGGGAAGGTGCGCACACGGACAAGGCTGCGGATGGGGACAAAGACCAAGATGAGGACACGGGCCCGGGCACAAGTAGCCCTGTGCAGCTTCCGTACCAGCATCTGGCAGAATGGCGGCATGGTGTCGGCTTCGGAGAGCCAATTACGGATTCGTTGTGAAGCCGCTGTATGAGCTACTGAAAGCTTCCTGCAGTGGCTGCATTGACTGGACAGAAGGGGGTAACGCTGCTTTCAAGCACCTGGAGCGAGCTCTGACGGAGGCCCCCGTGCCAGCATTACCCGTGCTTTTAATAAAGACCTTTGATCTTTTCACCCAGGAGAGAGAAAGTACGGCCTTAGGAGTTTGGCACAAGTTTTTAGGGCCTCAGTGGCACGCTGTAACTGACTTCTCCCAACAGCTGGATGAGCTGAGCTCAGGATGGCCTGGATGCCTTCAAGCAGCAGCAGCAACTGGGCTACTGGTTCACGATTCCCCAAGTTCACCGTGGGGCAGAAGGTTACCGTCTAGGTACCACACTTGGTCATGACGGTACTGAAACAAAAAGGAGGACATCGGCTGGCCCCGGACCATTGAGGAAGTCTGCTCCAGCCCCCAGATCTCAAGAAGCAGGCTGGGAGCTGTATGCTGACGGCAGCAGCTGGCCCCGAGAGGGATAACAATTGCCTGGGTGCGCTGGAACTACCATCGACGACCTTAACAGAATCACAAGCTTTGCCCGCAAAGGTCTCTGCTCGGGAAGCCAAACCGAATGCCCTCGCGAGGGCACGGGCCCTGAGCAAAGGGAAATGAGCCCCCACACGGGCAGGCTCCAAGTATGCCTTTGGATCGGTTCATGCGCATGGAGCTCTTTGGAAAGAGAGAGGACTATCATCTGCTCGAGGAACTGTGCTCAAATATGCGCCTCAGATCCAGGAATTATTAAAGAGCATTCAAAAACCAGCGGTGGCCGCAGTTACGCATTGCAAGGCACATCAAGCTGGTAAGACCGCTCCGGGATTAGGAAATCAGTGGGCAGGTATGGCTGCAAAGGGGGCTGCAGAGAAAGGTATCCTGACTCTGACCCCTGCAGAGGGGAGAGTCCCGCCGGAAGCAGCGCCAAAACATGATGAAAGAGGATAATAAGTGAATAACTAAGTCACTGGCCGAAGATCGGCTAAAGGGATGGGCAGTTCCACTGGGGAATTGAAAATTCAGTGAAACTCCTCCGCAAGGCACTTGTAAGTAGGGCCACGCAGAGGTTATCAGATCCATTACAGGGAGGTGTGAAATACACCTTAGAGACAATCCAAATGCTACTAAGAAGCTGATCATGGGGGTGACTAAGGTAGGAAATTCTCCTGGAGATTATTGGCAAATAGATTTCACCGGCTCACCCAGAAAAGAAGGATATCGATACATTTTGGCCTTGGTCGATACCTTCCCTGGATGGCCTGAAGCTGGAAAGCTTGTTGAACCAACAAGGTGGGGGACGTAGCCCAAATCCTGTTACAAGAAATTATTCCCCTCTTTGGTATGCCTTCAGGAGTGCCATCAGACCATGGGTCCCACGTTATCGCTGGAACCGTAAAAGAGTTGAGTAAAAATTTGTTCCTAACCTGGGATTACCGCACTCCATACAGACCGGAATCTAGCGGTCAAGTGGAGCGGGTGAACTACGCCCTTCAGCAACAGCTAGGAAAAAATTGTCAGGAAACACCTATGACTTGGGTTCAGGCACTGCCTCTGGCGGCACTGAGAATCAGGTTCCAGCCTCGAGGGAAGGGCGATTTGAGCCCATACAAGCTGTCGCATGGATCGCCCCATCAGGCTGCACATATACCCTCTGATACCCATCTAACGGGGCAATGAAACGGGAAAACTCAGCTAGTTTCTTTAGGGAATATTTATTTTTAGGGAGTATTTTGCAGGAATTTCAGAAGTACGCGACGGCGCGTAGATCCTTGGAACTCGACACACGGCTCATCCCCTCCAGCCCGGAGACCGGCTGCGTATCGAGTGGTGGAATGCGGAACCTCTAAGGGGAAAGGGGAAAGGACCATATCGCATCCTTTTAACAACCTCTACAGCCGTCGAGAGTTGGGGCAAAGGACCCTGGATACATTATTCAAGCATGAAACGAGCCCCTTCATCACGGACGGCAGAACAGCTGGCCCCTCTCCAACTTAAAGAAACGGCATTAATGAATCGATGGGACAGCAGAAAAGGCCAGATAAATTGTTAAATCAATAGCTATAGGCATTTGTAGCGTGGTACAGTGTTTCCCACTGAAGCAGTCAGGAGGAAGTTGCTGTTCATCCTCCTACTGAGCAGCATAAGCCTAAGCGAAACACAGGAGAATGTGATCGCAAAACTGGTGCGAGAGCTGGGAAGAATGAGAAACCCAAGCGGCATCGGTGCTTGCGTTCCTGTACCTCCGTCTGTGGGAGACCCAGCACCTCGGGGCCTTCTCCCAGTTGATGACAGTTATTTAGAATGGGTAGGTCACGTCACCGGCAAGGCCCACAAAGCTGGGGCGTCCCATTTTCCTGGCAAAAAGGGCCGGTGTCAACAGCGAGGAGGCGAGGGACTTCACGCTCCATTGACCAGAGGGAATAAAACTCTGTTTTCACCAGGAACTGGTGAGTGCCCCCTCAATTCACCAGCCCTAGGTTTAGGATTTGCTTCCGGAAGCCTGGATGCAGTGCCACCTAACACTCCGTATAGGAAAGGCTACCCAGTGAAGTACAACTAGCCGGCCAGAATGTGAAGACTTGAAGAGGTCCCCAAAACCATGGTCTAAACGAATTGAAGGGCAATGGAACTGCACCTCGCGTGTTTGAAGGCGTCCTTGACAGGGACATCAAAACACGTGGAATCTGACCCTGTCGAAACGGAACTGCACCAAGGTTGTTGATGGAAGGAAAATGAGGATTTTGAAAGAGGGATTCTGGATAATGAATACCTGTAAGCAAAATCAAAATCGGGGAAAATCTTGTTCCCTAGGCCTCTCTGCTCCGAGCCTCTTGGTACGGGCAAGTGGAGATGGATACTAGACAGCGAGACTAGAGCTTGCAAAAATAACTCGACCAGTCACCCTAGGTGGACTGACCTTATGCCCCACATGGAGACAGAAACCAATTGAATGTAAATATTGGGGATAAACTAAAAGAGCTCAAAATGCAGAAGAGCCCTGGCATGGACCCCCCACTTTGGAACTGGCAAACTGGGGTCTTGGCAGCTTTATTCTAGCTGGTTTATGGCACTAGAGGATGGATAGTTGCTAGAACATGGAACACGGCAAAGGGAAACACTAGCTAAAGCAGCGGAAAAGGGATTCAAACTGATGGGTGAACAAGTACAAGCAAATAGCAAGTGTGCTTTACAGAATCGGCTGGTGTTAGCTTTAGTACCGGCTGAAGCACATGGAGTATGCGGGTACGTAAAACTAGATGTTGCTCACATGTCCCAAATGCTACCGAGGATCTCCAGAAACAACTGGATGAGATGCAAAGGGCTGCTTCAAGAGTTAGGCGGGCGGTCAATAACCGGGCGCCTAGCGAATCCCTTACAAACTATCCTTGTTACAACTACCGTTGTCGCAGTGTTGTTGACGACACGTAGCTGTATCAAATGGAACCTCCCCGGAAATCTATGTTGCAACGCGAGCAAATGTTATAACTATCCCATCTAAATGAGGCTTTTGATTTTGGAAAGATTCAAAGCCTCCAGAAAAAAAAAATAAAAGGGCGTGGGGGTGGTATTGAATGATGCCACCACATAGATAGGGCTCTATACAAATTTGTGGCACACTGTTCTGTCAAGGGGGGGTTGCTGGCTGAGCAAAGGGACAAGACGACCACGCTCTGCTGCAGTGAGTGGCTGTAAGTTACAGAAACCGGGCCACAACGCTGAGGCCGAGCTGACTCTCTAAAGCTGTTGGAAGCGACAAAGGAAGGGGCTTCTAATCGAGGGAGGCAGCCTTGGGAAGGGGGGAGCCAGGAAGGGACGGGGAAAAGAACTCGGTTGTCCAAGTTACGCAGGAAGAAGCCTCCGAGTGAGGGAGCTCTGGCCCCGAGGGGAGAGCAGCCGATAAGGCCTTGCAACCCACAGAAAGTTGGTCGAAAGTAGGGCGAAGGTGACTGTGGCAGTGGGAGATCGCAACCTCGGACTCACATGGCCCCCGAGAGAGGGCAGCCCCCGCCTGGGGAGATGCGCCCTCAATAAAAACCTTCAGTAGCGCTACCTGAGGGTGCGCACTAGTTTGCACGACAAGTGAGAAACTTGTGAGCAGTCCTGTGCGTGAATGGAAAGGAATGTGTAATGCACGCTGAATGTGCAAGTGCTCTGCGTGTAGAATGTGTACCCTCGAGCAACCTGGTGAGCGTGTTAGAGGGAAACATTGCCCCGTGCTGCCAGCGCTGTAACGAAGAATGCCTGCCTTCTAAAACTTCAAATCCAGTCTTAGAGGGTTTTTCTCCGTCACCAGCTTTACAGTATCACATAAAGTGGGCAACTGCTGCCAGGGCTCGGGCACGCGCACAGGGAGCAGCCTTTCCTGATGGTCAGAGGGACCCTCCTGCGTTCCAGGGTGTGCCCATGGCCTCTGGGCCGGGCACTGGGCGGGCACCACTGTGAAGAGCCTGGGCATGGGCTGAGGGGCAGGGGCAGGATCTGGGGGTCTCCCCTGCCCTCCCCCCATCTCCAGCTCAGCGTGGGCTTCTCCACCCAGCAGCATGCCGGGGGCGAAACGGGCCCTGGATGCCAGGGCCACTTGTGTTCCCCAGGCATAAGTCTCGTTTCCCCCGGCAGTCTTTCGGGGTCAGTAGAGGCCAATGTTCTAGACGGGCACGTGGTCGGGGTACCGATGGCGCAGCGTCAACCGCCGTTCTGTGCACACGCAGGTGCGAGTACATCTTCCCACCTGAACATGCCCAGAAGGGGCCCGGAGGGGCTGCATATTGAACGGTGGAGGGTGCTGATGGGTCGTAGGTTTTTTCTTTTCCTTCCCACACAAAATTCCACTGTGCTTCGTGGGTAGGTGAAAGTCTACACTTCAACGCTGTTTCTCGATGGGTAGTTTTTCCATAACACGTGGGATCTCCAGGTTTAACCCTGGTGCCGGAAAACTCCAACAAGTACACATATGCTGAATATGGGTTTGCAGCTCTGGGGCACAGCACGTTTCCTTTGGGTCCCATGACAATGTTTTGCAGCTCATTGTTCGTGAACAATTTCTTAGGGGAGCATTCTCACGGGCAAGGGGATTTATTTCCCATGTATCAACTCTGTTCCCTACACCGCACAAAAAACTATTGAAGGGACCAAGCCCATACCCCATTTGTTACGAATCTCAAAAGGCCAAACCAGGGATAATGGGACGTTGCATTCGTGGTATATGGGCTCACCGTGGGGTCTCGATACAAACCGGATCCCGCCTTTCCAAGGGGTCCGGGTCCCCTGCTCAACGGGCAGCTGGTTGAGGTGCCCACCAGGCCCCTCTCTGCCAAGCTGCTTTCCAGCCAGGTGGCCCTAGCCTGTGCTGGTGCCGGGGCTTGTTCCTCCCCAGGGGCAGGACTCGGCACTTGTTGCACCCAGTGAGGTTCCTGCCAGCCCCTTTCTCCAGCCCAGCCTGGTCCTCCAAAGGCAGCGCAACCACTGGGGTGCCAGACACGACCACCCCCCATTTTGTGGGTGCCAGCAGTGCCCAGTGCCAGCCCGTCCCCACTGGGGCTGGGCACTGACGGTGTCGCAGCCCCAGCTGTGGGATGGATGGACGAGCCACAGCACCAGGGATAGAGAAAACATTTCTTTTTTAATATTTCAGAGGGGGGGAGCTTCCCAGGCAGTTCCCAGCCCTGCACTCCCCCAGCTGCTCACTGGCAGGGGATCGTGCTCCTCTACTGCAACTAGCGCTGCCACGGCGGGGTCTTGCAGAAGCAGATGCAGCATGGTCACCACAGGCGTCTCCACCAGTCCTTTAGGCAGCTCCCCGTGGGCACCTGCTGCTGGGGACTGGGCTCTGCCGGGGTGCTCCTGCCCACGGAGATGGTGTTGTCCTGGCCACTGGTGCTGCTTCTGCCTGGCCCTGTGGGGCAGCTCTTGTTAACTTCCTTTGGGCTCCTCCTGCCCGCTTGTACAGGGCTGCTTCTGCCTGGCCCTGTGGGGCAGCTCTTGTTAACTTCCTTTGGGCTCCTCCTGCACGCTTGTACAGGTCTGCTTCTGCCTGGTCGCGTCTCCTTATGTTTGTCCTTGTCCCCATCTGCAGCATTGTCCTTGTCTGCATCCGCCCCCGGCAGCTCCACTCTAAGGCCCCTCTTGCGCGACACTCTGGCTCTCAGCAGCCCTGGCTGGGGCTGTTCCTCTTCCCTGGTGAGCAAGGGGGAAGGAACCCTGGGGAGGGCCCCAGCCCTTTCCGCCCCTCGCCACTTGGCTGTCAGCATCTGCAGAAACCTTTCGTACTGCTCGATGTTTTTGAGGGTGTCCTGCATGATGCACATGAACTCCTCAGCGTGGTTCTCTGTGACCATGGCCGAGGGGCTGCCAGGGGGTGGCTCCACATCGATGGGGCAGCTTCTGCCTGGTCGCGTCTCCTTATGTTTGTCCTTGTCCCCATCTGCAGCATTGTCCTTGTCTGCATCTGCCCCCGGTAGCTTCACTCTAAGGCCCCTCTTGCGCGACACTCTGGGTCTCAGCAGCCCTGGCTGGGGCTGTTCCTCTTCCCTGGTGAGCAGGGGGGAAGGAACCCTGGGGAGGGCCCCAGCACAGGCCGCCTTTTGACACATGGCTGTCAGCCTCTGCAGAAACCTTTCGTACTTCTCGGTCACTTTGAGGGTGTCCTGCGTGATGCACATTAACTCCTCAGTGCGGTTCTTTGTGACTATGGCTGAGGGGCTGCCTGGGGGTGGCTCCACATCGATGGAGCTGCTTCTGCCTGGTCGCGTCTCCTTCTGTTTGTCCTTGTTCCCATCTGCAGCATTGTCAGTATCTGTGTCCGACTGCGGCAGCTCCACTCTAAGGCCCCTCTTGCGCGACACTCTGGCTCTCAGCAGCCCTGGCTGGGGCTGTTCCTCTTCCCTGGTGAGCAGGGGGGAAGGAACCCTGGGGAGGGCCCCAGCACAGGCCGCCCCTCGACACTTGGCTATCTGCATCCGCAGAAACTTCTTGCACTGCTTGGTCATTTTGAGGGCGTCCTGGACGATGCGGATGAGCTCTTCAGCGAGGTTCCCTGTGACCATGGCCGAGGGGCTGCCAGGGGGTGGCTCCACATCGATGGGGCTCTGCGCCCTGTCCCTGCCATCCGTGGGGAACTCCTTGAGCTTTGGCCCCTCTGGCAGCTCCAGTGGGATGTTGAAGCCAGTTGGGAGCCCTGGCTGCCCCGCCAGCATGCAGATGGTTTTCAAAGAATACTGAGGTCCCAAGATGTTCATCGATGCTGGCTCTGCTGTTGCAGCCGGCCAGGGCTCTGGGAAGGAGCAGGGGGAGTTCAGTGAAGAGGAGCTGCTCCGGGACAGGGAGTGCGGCACGGTCTCTGGGGAGCAGTGCTCCACGCTTGACGCTTCCAGGCTTGCCCTGCAGAGGGGGAGAGGGAAGAGACCCCCGCTGCACCCGGCCCCTCCGGCAGGACTCACGGGCAGCACACCCTCCTTGGCCGGCAGGCAGCGCTGCCCAGCGTGGGCAGGGGCAGGGCATGGGCTGAGGGTCTGGGGCAGGACCTGTGGGTGTCCCCTGCGCTTACCCCATCTCCACGGTTGGTGTGGGCTTCTCTGCTGCTCCATGTGCCTGGGGAGAAGCTGCCAAGAGAGGAGATGGTGTGAGTGGCCAGCAGCCCAGAGCCCCAGGCCAGGCCTTCTGCAGGGTGTCACCCGTTTCCAGGTCAATTTGGGCCGGAGCCACTCACCGCTCTCCTCCTCGAACCGGGCTCTTGTCGTGCTCGTCTGAGGCTTTGTCTTCTTCCTACGCCCCTGCAGGACCCCAGCAGCTGGGTGAGGAGACGGAAACAGCTCCCGGCCCCACACCTTAACCTCCCACCCTACCCCTCCCTGCACTGAGGGGCAGTGCAGTGCAACTGTCACCTACCCGGAGTCGCCTGAACTGCAGTATGGCCGAGACCAGGCTGAGCTGCAGCACGAGCATCATGACGTGGAGCATGTCAGACAGCGTGGGGATGTCGTGATGCCCCATGGCGCTGGCTGTGGTGTGGCCACGGTGCTCCGAGTTCTCAGCCCAGACCCACGGTGCAGATCCCCAGTGACCTACTGGGTCCCCAGTGAGAGGACACCCAGCACTGCTGGAGTGTGGCAGAGGCTGCAGTCTGCAGCCCGCCCAGACGGTGCCAGACGGCCCACTGCCTTCCCCGTGGGGCGCGCACCCCCCTTTTATAGTACGGGAGGCAGCCGCCCCCGCCCCCCCTTTGTGACATCACTGGGGCAGTCACAGCCCCCCTTTGTGAAAATTCCTGGGGCAGCCAGAGCCCCCCTTTCCCTTTGTGGCACTGGACAACCCCTGTGACCCGTTGCGACGGAGGGAAGACACAGTCACTCAGTATGAGTGATCAGCAGACTTCGTTTATTGCCTCTTACAGTCACCTTTTATGCCTTCTTATAATTAGCTCATACATATTACAAAAGTTAAGCTCATTATTGGTTAGTTGCCTAAATACCAAGCCCGCCCCTTGTTTCTCTTCTGTAGTTATGTGTTCCCACCTGCAACGTTCTTTTCCCACCGAAATCTTCCTGTTATTGTGTAACAAGGACAGCCAAAGACAGTGTATTTTTGCTTTACTTCAGATCAGCTGAGAGCCATGTGCATTTTTGTCCAGCCAGCTGGACTATGTCTATGTGACCCTTTTCAGCTAGGCAGTTATCCACAATTCCCCCGTTTTTATTTTGGGCGACATAGGCTTGGTTGACCATTTTCAATAACAGCTTTTAAACACAGGAAAATACACAGCCAACTTATAAAATCTCAGTTCAGAAGTATAATTCCTGAAATACTTGAAAAATAAAGTTAGCTTGAAGCTTTAATTTAGATGCTCTTTCTGTTCCAGTAATATAAAAAGTTTAGAAAATTCAAGGGTAATTTTAAAGTTCTGAACATGGACTAATGCAAGCTCAAAACCCAAAAAGAAACCAAACTGATGTTTGACTAGGAATATTTGCAAATATTTTAGTGGAAAATCCCCGACCATTAACAATTTTCTGTCCAAATAACAACTGCCCTTATGCAACCAACCAGTCCATACATTTTCTGAAGAATACCTCACTGATATCAAAGAATTAACAAAGGGGAAAAATTAGTTCTAAGCTATATACATTCATAAGTGGATTTTTCAATAGTTACATACAGATTTACACACTAAGCCATAATGGCTTGTAGGTGATACACACAAGAAGAGTACGTTGCTTATCTGTCTGAATGTCTATGCTAAATTTGACAACTGTGCCACAAGCCAAGCCTACATGGATGCTGTGTGTTATGCACGTTCCTTAACAAACAGAAGTATAATAGACAAATTCCCAAGATCTAGTCCCCAACCTAATTATATTATTTTGTAGCCAATTAAGGAAAATAACACAAATGTGCATATCTACATGTGCACACACCTTTTAGTTCAGAACCAATCCGTGATAAAAGGCCTTAGCCTTATGGCATCATCGAATCTTAACGAGTACAGTAATTAAAAATGCAGTCTTACTGTAAGTGCGATTTATGCTGACATTCCCTCAAATGCTACACGTATTTCTCACTCAACTGCCTCAAGTTAAAATAGTAGTGTTTGTTAATATGTATTAAAAAATCATTAATTCTCTACAATAGCAGTTGACTTCCATAACACTATGTAAGCAAAAGAGGCCTAAGATGGGTCTTCTGAATACTAACAATTTATTTTAGACTGTCTAAACTCAGGTCTTCAAAGATTTCACTCTGCCAGACGTAGAAACACTGTTGCACTCCAGTTGTGATATCCCTTTTCCCAAGTTGTCACATGCACATCTCGCTCAAGCAGCATTATTGTTAAAGTTTCTCTCTGCTACATAAAAGCATGTTGCACTTGTAGATACAAAAGACAGCACCCTTACTTAGATCATTACCTTATTACCTCATAACTCTTAGTATACCTTATATCTCTGATTTCATCACTTCAAAAATTCACCAGAAGCAGATAAAACCACAGCATCAGACTAAACTACACCTTAACTGCTGATTCAAATAAAGGCATTCTCTTCAGATATGCCTAATACTTACAAATAATTTTGGCTGGTTTTGATCAAAAAACCTATTATTACAATAATGATCAAAAATAATAATCCCATTTGCAAAATGCCTTTAAGCCAGCCTCCTAGTCCCAACCAATTTCCACATTCAGAATACAGCATAAATACAGAATACAGAATAAATTATCTCCATCAAGGCAAAAAGGCTTCTCGTTAAACACAGAGATGTTTGCTAGTTCAAGGCAGAAACCCATTTCTTGTAGGGGACATCTGAAGCACTTTTTTTTTTTTTTTTTTTTTTTGGTGGGTTTGTAATCAAGTCCGTATTTTTCCTTGAGGAGCTTAAGCTGTTCCTCTTGTTTCAGGAGTGTTTCCAACTCTGATTTGTCCAATAGGTCCGTATTTCCCAAACATATCATACATTTCCTCCGCCGTGATTTTATACGGCAGGTTCCGAATATAAAGGATCCGATGGATCTCTGGGGGCAGCCGGATCTTAGCTCGCTTGGCCGCTTGCATCGCCATGGCGCCGATCGGAGCGGGGGGGGGTGCCGCCTTGGAGAGAAACCGCGGCCGGGAAGGGGCCTGCCGGGCTGCGCCGCCGCTCGCTGCTGCCGCGGGGGTCCCGGATGCTATCCCATACGCTAATAACCCGGGTAATTCCTTTTTACAATCTATGTCCTGAACGCTCCGCTTTTCTAAAAAGCATATGAACGAACCGTACGTCGCTTGTCTCTCCATACCGTCTTCAGCGCTGTTGCAGCCTTTGCGAGACTTCGGCGACACGTGGCCGGCGGGACCCTCTGTAGGTGCTCCCGGGCGCGGGGACTGTGCCCTTCCACCTCCTGCGCTGCTTTCAGGACCGGTACCCGAATCTCCGTCAAACCGTGGCTCGCAGGTTCAGCCCTCTCTAGGGTCCCTGTTCGGGCGCCATTTGTCGCGACGGAGGGAAGACACAGTCGCTCAATATGAGTGATCAGCAGACTTCGTTTATTGTCTCTTACAGTCACCTTTTATGCCTTCTTATAATTAGCTCATACATATTACAAAAGTTAAGCTCATTATTGGTTAGTTGCCTAAATACCAAGCCCGCCCCTTGTTTCTCTTCTGTGACGTGCGGAATTAGACTCTATAACTCGAAAGTTATAAAGTAGGTATGTTTATTGCGCGCAGATGCACGGGGGATCGCTCCTCCACAAGCGTGCATACCCGAAGTGACGAACCATCTCACATTTATACAATGAACAAATGAATATTCAATTAACGCCTATACATATTCGTTACCTAAACCCCGCTTCGTATGTTAATTAGCTTATCAGTCCCTTTCCTGGAACGTGGTGGTCTTGCAGGTTTGTAGGTGATTCATGTTCTTGTGACCATCCGATCTTCTTCAGGTGATTCATGTCCTTGTGACCACCCAATCTTCTCCAGCAAGGAGACTTAGCACTCCCTCCCTCTAGATAGCATTTGAATGTCTCTCATCTTTTCTCATTCTCTTTTAAATAGCCCCTTTGTTAGAGGAAGAGGGGCAGGCGTCTCCTCAAAACTGTAGTTGTCACCGCACCCATGACTAGTCACCATACCCACATTCCTTAAGCAGACACATACAATCACAATCCATGTCCATTATCCCCATTTCGCACTATTTCTCCATATCAATCCCCCCTTTTCTATTAAATTGAGTAAATTCTTTTACTTAAGCAGTCTTCCCGAATGATATAAAGCATCATACATAAGTGTTACCCTTTTAAACATTCTCCAAACCCACAAATATAACATAATGGTTAGTATTAAGGAAATTCCTAAACTGATCAATAAGATCACAATGGGGTGTACCATAGTGTTAAGAATTCCTGTTGCAGAAGGTGACCAGCCAAAGAGAGTATCCCACCAATTATGGTTTCCATCCTGTTCTACCTTTTTAAAACTTTCTTGATCCCCTCTACATCATGATGGATCATAAGAAGAGTTTTGTGTCCCTTTTCTTTGGTTTCTTCCAGTATACGTTGTAAATCTGCATGTTTTAATAGTTCTTTTATACAGTCCTATGGGGGTAGGAATTATTATCTGTGATAGGGTAAAGTTGGATTTTAAGAATTGATGAGACACTACTGGGGCTGAGTAACTAAAATTGCATCCTGCGATAGTAGTAAAATTACAAATACAATAATTTGAATACTGTGCAGTCTCCTTTACCTCCCCATCTATGGTTATTGTGTTACACTTAGTTCTCAAACACGCACATCCCTTCCCTGCATATATAATTACTGTTTTCAAGTTTGCATTTGGTCGGGCCTCGAAATGACATATTTTCTGATCTGTATCTAAACAAGTATCCTGAGCCATTATAGTATTGCTTTCACAGAGGAAGCCCTGCTGTTCTCGCATAATACAAGATTCTAAATCTACTGTTTGCCACTTGTCGCCTATCTTTCTGGCCCATGTTCTATGTTCAAAAGGGTATAGGAGCACCCCATTACGGTTAATTCCAAGGGCTACAATGGGGTGTAGGGTAATTATTACTGCATTATGTATGGTTAACACAAAAGCTGTGATGGTGTGTGTGTTGGGGTCGTAGGTAAAGTTCACCATATTCCACCATGACTGGAGTTTTCTTTCTACCTCCGTAGCATTGTCCCAAACCATCTTTTGAATTTCTGTAGGAAATATGCCTTCCTCTCCTTCTCTTATTATGGATGCAGCTATTGATTGCATCCACATTTGGGCTTGGATACAACTTAGAGCCAGGGCGACGTCATCCTGTAAACCACCTAACGCCTTAGTGATGAGCTGATGATCTTCCATGTTTATTTGTTCCCACCTGGGGAGTACCTTCGATATCAACCATTGATGTGCCCCTAATGCCAATAATGAAGATTTTAGTGGTTGTTGTAGTTTTGATAGATCGGCCGTGGTGGCAGCTAGTTTATTCATTATCACCTCTGAGTCTATGGAATTTAATACTCCGAGTCCTGTTCCCAACATTCCAGTTACATCTCTCACTATTCTGTTTCGATAAATATTTCCCCTTTTTCTTAACCAAGTTGTCCATCCCTCATAAGAGGTTCGTAAGAAGGGGGAACAGGATGGCTTAACATCAGAAACATTGACTTGTATTTTTAACTCTATTCTTTTAAGAGACCATTCTGGGTTAAACAACATTTGTTGCTGACCTGTATTTCTGATTACATATGGTCCAATTGTATAAATTTTTGGATCTGGTTTAGTTAATTTAAGATCAAGCGTTAATGGGGTTGTTGTAACTGTGGTGGTGGTAGGAACAGTGGTTAGCATGATTGTTATTTTGATCTTATAAGTCAGAGCTGTTCTTGGGGATTCCTTTCCTAGGCATATTATAAAGATGGGCTTGGTTAAGGTAAAATTGTGCCAACATTCCCGTGAATTAAAGCACATGGTTGTATTTAGAAGGGTAAATTCCTTATCTACCTTTCTGACATTAATCACGGTGTCTCCCGAAATCTTGGTGTTATCCTTTTCATTATATGTTTGACACCCTACTTTTATCCTATCTCCTAATTTTCCCCATAATCGGTCGACTTTGTGTACATCCTCCCGATCCCATTGATTCCTTTGGTACACCTCATTTTCAGAAAAAAACACCATAGCTAGTTTCGTCTTTGAGTCCACCTTTCCCATTATTCCAGTGTGTTTTTTCTGGGCATGATTCCAAGGCCAATTATCAGGCTCTTGGTTGTAGGCAAGAGAGAGGGTACCAAAAAACACAAATGGTTTAAACCCACTATTGATCATTTTAAGAATCTAAATGTTCCTCATATATACATATAAAATCTGTTTTGATCAAAAATATCTTTGTTTGAGTTGGGGCTTACTGATAACAAGTTGGGCAAGACTGGCCACTGGCTCAGTCCCAGACTCTTTTGTTCTATATTGTTTGTTGTGGTGCCCTTCCCATCTGGTGGATCCGCAACCGCTCAGGTTCACTTACTTGCCACCCACATTGTTCCCATTTGTCCGAGTAAATTTGAGTTTCAGTTCTTTTTTATCTGGGGTTACTTTCCAGGAAGTTGCAGGGGCTTTCTTAATCCGGGTATGGTGAATCCAAGAATTCTGTCCCTCAACCTTGATTGCAGTGTAGGTGGTGAGTAGGACTTGAAAAGGTCCGGCCCACTGTGGTTCCAGGGTTTTATCTGCAAAACACTTAACGTATACATAGTCTCCTGGTTGTATATCGTGACCAGGTCCATCCAGACCCCTACTGCGTGTTCCCATCACAAGCTTCTCAATTCTTATTGTTTGTTTAGTGCCACCATATAGGAAGTCATTGTTTCTTCACCAACCTGTGAAGACATCCCCTTTTGTACCCCATAGGGTCGTCCATATAAAATTTCAAATGGGCTAAGCCCCTCTTTTGCTCTCGGTCTAGTTCGAATTCGTGTAAGAGCTAGTGGCAAAGACTGGGGCCAAGTTAGATTTGTTTCTTGACCTAACTTGACAATCTGTTGTTTGATTAGATGATTCATCTTTTCCACCTGGCCACTCGATTGTGGTCGGTATGGGGTATGTAATTGCCAATCTATTCCTAGATGGTGGCTGATCTGTTGCACTATTCTGGACACAAAATGTGGTCCTCTATCCGAGGACATTACCGCTGGGACTCCAAACCTAGGTATTATCTCTTGGAGTAGTATTTTGGTCACTTCCCGGGCTTTAGCAGTTCTGCACGGGAAGGCTTCTGGCCAACCTGAAAAGGTATCTGTTAGTACCAATATCGATACCCCCCTTTTCTAGGAAGTTCCGAGAAATCGATCTGCCAATGTTGCCCAGGAACATTTCCTCTCCCAATTTTTCCCAACTTTGGCCCCTTGGTAATCTTAGGATTAGTCTGGAGACAAAGATCACATTGTTGGGTTACTTGTCTAATAGTAGTATACAAATTTCGTGCTATTATGTTTTTAGTGAGATCCTTATATAGAGCTTCTGCCCCCCAGTGCCTTTTTCTATGTTCTTCCCTGACTACTGACCATACCATGTAGGAAGGAATCACTATTCTCCCCTGTGAGATTATAGCCCACCCTTCCTCATTATATGATCCCTTTAGGTCAGAAATCAGTTTGCGATCTTCTTTAGTATAGTCTGGTTTACCTTCTAGAGATATTTGTCCATCGGGTATTAGCGCACCCTCTACCTTGATTGCTTTTCTGGCTGCCTGTTTTGCTTCCCTGTCCGCCAGTTCATTTCCTCTTTCCAATTCTGTGCTCACTTTCTGGTGTGCCTTAATGTGCATAATTGCCACCCTTTCAGGAAGCTGGACCGCATTTAGGAGTTTCAAAATTTCTTCCGCATGTTTGATGATTTTTCCTTGGGAGTTTAACAGTCCCCTTTCTTTCCATATTGCTCCATGAGCATGTACCACTCCAAAGGCATATTCAGAATCAGTCCAAATATTTATAGGTTTTCCCCGAGCTCTCTCCAGAGCTCGAGTAAGGGCTATGATTTCAGCCTTCTGTGCCGAAGTGTCAGCCGGTAGCGGCCCCGATTCTATCACTCCTTCAGAGGTTGTAACAGCATATCCGGAATGTCGCTTTCCATTCAGCATATAGCTGCTCCCATCCGTGAACCAATGTTCAGCTCCATTAATAGGAACATCCTTGAGATCTGTCCGACTAGAATAAGTGGCTTCGATTGTTTCTAGACAGTCACGATGGACTGATTCTCCAATATTCCCATTAAGAAATGAGGCCGGATTGACGATGTTTGTAGTCACGATCTCAACATCATCTTGTTCCACCATTATGGCCTGGTATTTTAGGAATCTCTGTGGGGAGAGCCAATGCCCCCCTTTTGTTTCAAGGACTGCAGACACTGTGTGGGATACTAAGACAGTCATTTTCTGGCCCAGGGTAAACTTCCGGGCCTCTTGGATGTTTAGGATGACGGCTGCTACTGCTCTCAGGCAACCAGGCCACCCTTTTGCAGTGGCATCCAGCTGTTTAGAGAAGTATGCCACTGCCCGTCTGTATGGTCCCAAATCTTGTGCCAGTATTCCTAATGCCATTCCCTGTTTCTCATGGGAAAATAGGAAAAATGGCTTACTCACATCAGGAAGTCCTAGTGCTGGTGCCGACATCAAGGCTTTCTTCAGTTCATGGAAAGCTCTGTCTGATTCAGCATCCCACTGAAGATCCTTCTGATTAGCTGCTATCAGGGAATATAATGGTTTAACAAGCAAGCCATAATTACATATCCAAAGCCGGCACCATCCTGTCATTCCCAGAAATGTCTGCAGTTCCTTTACAGTTCGTGGTCGGGGGGCTTGGCATATGGCTTCTTTTCGGGCCTTCCCCAGGACCCGTTGTCCGGCACTGATCTCGTACCCCAGGTATGTGACCTGTTGTAACACCACCTGTGCCTTCTTCTTAGAAACTCGATATCCTTGTAGTCCCAGAAAGTTCAGCAGACTCACAGTCCAAATAATACAAGATTCTTCGGTTCTGGTTGCAATAAGAAGATCGTCTACATATTGTAACACTTTCCCTTCTTCTGACGGTGGTTCCCATAACTCCAAATCCTTTGCTAATTGGTTTCCAAAAATTGTGGGGCTATTTTTAAACCCCTGTGGCAACACCGTCCATGTGAGCTGGGTCTTTCGACCGCTTCTGGGATTTTCCCATTCAAAAGCAAAAGTTCTTTGGCTGGCTTCATGGAGAGGGAGGCAAAAGAAGGCATCTTTTAAGTCTAAAACTGTGAACCAAGCTAGGTCAGGTGTCAGGGTGGTTAGTAAGGTATAGGGGTTAGCTACTACAGGATACAGATCCTCTGTTATTTTGTTAATGGCCCTTAAATCTTGAACTATCCTATAAGACCCATCAGGTTTTTTAACTGGGAGGATAGGTGTGTTAAATTCTGACTCACATTCTTTTAGTAGTTTTAGTTCTATGAATCGCTCTATGTTTGGACAAATTCCTTCCCTATCTTCCCTTTTCAGTGGGTATTGTTTAATTCTTACCGCACTCTGTCCTTCCTTTAATTTTACTATTACAGGTGATGCATTCTTGGCACGTCCCGGTATGTCAATTGCCCATACTCCGGGATATACCTGATCAATAATTCTGGTATCAATTTCCCTTTTTGTAGGAGTATTGGCCAGAGATAGGCTCATAACCTGTATGTATTGATGATTATTTACCTCCAGAGTAACTTCCCCTTTTTTAAATTTGATTGTTGCCTCCAATTGTTCTAATAAGTCCCTACCAAGAAGGGCCTTTGGGGAATTTGGCATAAATAGGAATTTATGGATCCCCATCTGTTTTCCAACTTATATTTTAAAGGTTTACAAAAATAAGCCTTTTCAGTTTGGCCAGCTGCACCTTTTACTGAAACATAATCATTTCCCAAAGGCATTAAAGCCTGGTTCAAAACTGAATAGGTGGCTCCTGTGTCTATTAAAAATTCCACCTCCTCCTGTTCTTCTCCTAATTTTAATTTTATTAATGGGTCGGCTAGTCAATTTTCTTCTTCCCTGTGAGCTATTGTTTTCCCTTGATTATTGCGCCATTTAGTGTTTTCTTGATGTCTGCGTTCAGGGCATTCGTTTTTCCAGTGTCCTGTCCTTTTGCATATTGCACACTGATTCCTACCCAGGGGTGTCAGCCCACGCCTTGATTTAACTTTAGATTTTTGATTCTCATTTTCTCTTACTACTGCTAATATTTTCTTTTGGTCCTGCTTGTAACCTTCTTCTCGATTACTAAATATTCTCCATGCTTCCTCTACTAATTTTTCCAAGTCTCTATTTTCAGGAGGTCTCAATTTTTGCAACTTGCGCCTAATATCCCCCTGTGATTGTCCTAAAAAGAGGGATATTAGCTGCTGTGCGCCTACCTCCGAATTTGGGTCCAGAGACGTGTGCCGGCGCATTGCATCTCTTATTCTGTCTAAGAATTCTGAAGGTGTTTCAGAAGGACCCTGTCTAACCTCATATAACGCTGCCCAATTTATTGTTCTAGGAATTGCTTTCTCCATTCCTCTGAATATCCATTCCTGGTACGCCTGTAATCTTCCCATTTCAGCGGCTCGGTTTGGGTCCCATTCCGGGTCCAACAAAGGAAACCGTTCTCTATAATTATCTCCCTTTATATTATAATGTTCCTTTGCGAGATCCCCCGCTGTTTTTATGACTAATTGTTTTTCAGTTTCAGTCAAACAATCTAATAATAATTGTATATCACTCCAGTCAGGATTGTGCTGTTTTATTAGAAATTTAAAATTCTGTGCCGTCTTTATCGGATCATTACGGTATTCTCGGGCAGCCTCTTTCCATTCTCTCAGATCAGCGCCCGTGAACGGAACTTTTATTTTCATTGTTCCTCCGTCCGGATTTACGGCTTCTCGGAGGGGTGCCTGTAAAATAGACTTCTATCTGGTGCGTGAAGACACCGGACTATTTGGAGCTGTAATGGCAGTTTTTGTGTTTCCTTGTGTGGCACCGGGTGTTTGGCTTTCTTTATAAATAACTTGTGGAATTTCTTCCTCTTGTTCGCCTGGGGGTGGACTGGGAGCCCTGGCCGAACCTTGTCTCTCCACTCTATAAGGTGGATTAAATAAATCATTTAATTCGGGCTCTTGTTCTCCGTTTAATTTGATACACCTTTGTCCAATACTACATGCTGAGCAACATCTTTTCAACTTTCCTTTACGCTCCCTCCTGTCCTCTCTTTCTAGTGCTAGTACCATAGGATCCCGAGGGGGTACTAAGCCGCAGTCCTTTTGCCACTCAGGTTTGTCCCGGAGGACGAAGAACATGTCTGCATATGATACTTCATCCCATTTTCCCTCTCTCCTCAGAAACAACATTAATTGCAGGAGAGTGTTATAATCTAACGTTCCTCCCTCCTGAGGCCATTTCGCATCACTCTCCAATTTATACAAAGGCCACCACTGATTACAATATTTAACCAATTTCCTTCTGTTTTCGGTACCACCATGTCCTACAATATCACTCCAATGTTTTAATATACAACCCAAAGGCGATTTTTCACAGGGCTTACTACTTCCATTTCCCATTTTGCAATTTTAATTACTTTGTTTTTCTCCGGCCGCCTTAGCCACCCAAGGTCGGAAACGCGGATAGAGCTTCTTACTCGTTTTGCACTCAAACGCCTGTCTCAAGCACTCTTGCACTCACACTTAGTCAAAATAATTAAGCTATACACGGAAAATCAAAATGCGCATCTCAATCACACCATTCACACTCTCCGGGCAGCCCGCAGTCACACAAGCAGTATGTTATACGGTACCGTGCACTTATGTACAAACTCTTAGGAACACTAACAGTTCACAAAGTATGCATTTCAATGAACAATTGCCAAAAAGCAAACAACAAACAAAAAACAATTTTTCCTGGTCTTAAGCAGAGTGTTAAGTTTTCCGCTATTTGCCACAAATTACCAGAATATTAATATTTTTCAACATACATTTCATAACTCCGAGTTTTGAACATATAACAAGACAACACATAGAACAAACAAGACACAGAGCGCTATTTCAGTTGTTACATTCCAGGAATTCCCCAATTCTTAAGACAACCTAAAGGAAGTTTTTAGCTTCCTCTTTTTCCTACGCAAAAGTTTCCCTTTTGCTGTGAGGTCCCTCTTATTCCTGTGAGATTCCGCCTTATTCCGTCCCGCCCCCCGCTTTCCGTCACGAGGCCTCCGGGCTTTTAGGAATGGCAGTCACCTCGGGTTTGCTCGATCTGCCCTCAAGATTGCTAGCGGCCACCCCTTGGTCAGCAAACCCCCTCCCAAGGTACCTTTCCTCCTGGGGACTACGCTGCGCGCCGGACGTCCCCGTGCGTCTCACCAGCCGCCCCGTTACTAAACATACCGTTTTATCCGTGGATCCAGGGGTTTCTCTTCTGCTCCCGGGTGAACAGCTGAGAAGAGGAGGCTCCTCCGAGGAAATCTCCCGGGGCGCGCCTAGGAGCGTCCGCTCCGCAGCTGGTCCCTCAGCCGAGCAGAAATCCTCCTGGCTGGCTCGCCAAAACTGACGTGCGGAATTAGACTCTATAACTCGAAAGTTATAAAGTAGGTATGTTTATTGCGCGCAGATGCACGGGGGATCGCTCCTCCACAAGCGTGCATACCTGAAGTGACGAACCATCTCACATTTATACAATGAACAAATGAATATTCAATTAACGCCTATACATATTCGTTACCTAAACCCCGCTTCGTATGTTAATTAGCTTATCAGTCCCTTTCCTGGAATGTGGTGGTCTTGCAGGTTTGTAGGTGATTCATGTTCTTGTGACCATCCGATCTTCTTCAGGTGATTCATGTCCTTGTGACCACCCAATCTTCTCCAGCAAGGAGACTTAGCACTCCCTCCCTCTAGATAGCATTTGAATGTCTCTCATCTTTTCTCATTCTCTTTTAAATAGCCCCTTTGTTAGAGGAAGAGGGGCAGGCGTCTCCTCAAAACTGTAGTTGTCACCGCACCCATGACTAGTCACCATACCCACATTCCTTAAGCAGACACATACAATCACAATCCATGTCCATTATCCCCATTTCACACTATTTCTCTTCTGTAGTTATGTGTTCCCACCTGCAACGTTTTTTCCCACCGCGATCTTCCTGTTATTGTGTAACAAGGACAGCCAAAGACAGTGTATTTTTGCTTTACTTCAGATCAGCTGAGAGCCATGTGCATTTTTGTCCAGCCAGCTGGACTATGTCTATGTGACCCTTTTCAGCTAGCCAGTTATCCACACCTGTGACCTTCCCTGGGGATTTGCGAAGCTCACTCACTCTCCCCTTCCCCCGGTGAGGGTGGGCAGGGAGAGCAGGGAAGCGGCCTCTCCGCGTAAGCCGGGAGACGTTTGAGCAGTGGCAAGCCATGGCTGCCTGGGAAATGCCGGTGCTTGACTGCTCCCCTCTTACTGAAAAGTTGAAGGACTGTAAGGCGTGCCTTTCCTCACCAGGGATGGCACGGGGCCATGTTAGCTGGCACGATTCAAAAGCTGTAGCAGATAGAATGACACCACTTAGGAAGGAACGAGAAGCGTGACCAGGAAAAGCCACGGTGCGTGCTGTGTTGGGAGCCGCACGAGTGGCGGCCCAGAAGGAGAGGCGCCTGATTAAACAAACTAATGATGAAATGGTTAAACCCTTGCAAGAACATATAAAAACCCTGCAGAGCCAGCTAAGTGCTGAACGTAACAGCACTCAGCGACTCCACACGCTCTCTCAGATGCATTGGACGGAGAACAAACTTCACGGTCCGAATGAGAGGAAGGGGGACAAGAATCTCCTGATCAGACAGATCTTAATTCTGTTGTGGATAGTCTGCTGGGATTTACAAGACTGGCATGGCTGGCCGAGAAACAGGGCCCAAGACCTTTGTACTTGTCTAAGGAGTTGGAAATGGACCGAGAAATATTTTACCCCACTGGGGTTGGGCACTGACGGTGTCGCAGCCCCAGCTGTGGGATGGATGGACGAGCCACAGCACCAGGGATAGAGAAAACATTTCTTTTTTAATATTTCAGAGGGAGGGGAGCTTCCCAGGCAGTTCCCAGCCCTGCACTCCCCCAGCTGCTCACTGGCAGGGGATCGTGCTCCTCTACTGCAACTAGCGCTGCCACGGCGGGGTCTTGCAGAAGCAGATGCAGCATGGTCACCACAGGCGTCTCCACCAGTCCTCTAGGCAGCTCCCCGTGGGCACCTGCTGCTGGGGACTGGGCTCTGCCGGGGTGCTCCTGCCCACGGAGATGGTGTTGTCCTGGCCACTGGTGCTGCTTCTGCCTGGCCCTGTGGGGCAACTGTTGTTAACTTCCTTTGGGCTCCTCCTGCACGCTTGTACAGGTCTGCTTCTGCCTGGTCGCGTCTCCTTATGTTTGTCCTTGTTCCCATCTGCAGCATTGTCCTTGTCTGCATCCGCCCCCGGCAGCTCCACTCTAAGGCCCCTCTTGCGCGACACTCTGGGTCTCAGCAGCCCTGGATGGGGCTGTTCCTCTTCCCTGGTGAGCAGGGGGGAAGGAACCGTGTGGGGGGCCCCAGCCCTTTCCGCCCCTCGCCACTTGGCTGTCAGCATCTGCAGAAACCTTTCGTACTGCTCGATGTTTTTGAGGGTGTCCTGCATGATGCACATGAACTCCTCAGTGTGGTTCTCTGTGACCATGGCCGAGGGGCTGCCAGGGGGTGGCTCCACATCGATGGGGCAGCTTCTGCCTGGTCGCGTCTCCTTATGTTTGTCCTTGTCCCCATCTGCAGCATTGTCCTTGTCTGCATCCGCCCCCGGTAGCTTCACTCTAAGGCCCCTCTTGCGTGACACTCTGGCTCTCAGCAGCCCTGGCTGGGGCTGTTCCTCTTCCCTGGTGAGCAGGGGGGAAGGAACCCTGGGGAGGGCCCCAGCACAGGTCGCCTTTTGACACATGGCTGTCAGCCTCTGCAGAAACCTTTCGTACTGCTCGGTCACTTTGAGGGTGTCCTGCGTGATGCACATTAACTCCTCAGTGCGGTTCTTTGTGACTATGGCTGAGGGGCTGCCTGGGGGTGGCTCCACATCGATGGAGCTGCTTCTGCCTGGTCGCGTCTCCTTCTGTTTGTCCTTGTTCCCATCTGCAGCATTGTCAGTATCTGTGTCCGACTGCGGCAGCTCCACTCTAAGGCCCCTCTTGCGCGACACTCTGGGTCTCAGCAGCCCTGGCTGGGGCTGTTCCTCTTCCCTGGTGAGCAGGGGGGAAGGAACCCTGGGGAGGGCCCCAGCACAGGCCGCCCCTTGACACTTGGCTATCTGCATCCGCAGAAACTTCTTGCACTGCTTGGTCATTTTGAGGGCGTCCTGGACGATGCGGATGAGCTCTTCAGCGAGGTTCCCTGTGACCATGGCCGAGGGGCTGCCAGGGGGTGGCTCCACATCGATGGGGCTCTGCGCCCTGTCCCTGCCATCCGTGGGGAACTCCTCGTGCTTTGGCCCCTCTGGCAGCTCCAGTGGGATGTTGAAGCCAGTTGGGAGCCCTGGCTGCCCCGCCAGCATGCAGATGGTTTTAAAAGAATATTGAGGTCCCAAGATGTTCATCGATGCTGGCTCTGCTGTTGCAGCCGGCCAGGGCTCTGGGAAGGAGCAGGGGGAGTTCAGTGAAGAGGAGCTGCTCCAGGACAGGGAGTGCGGCACGGTCTCTGGGGAGCAGTGCTCCACGCTTGACGCTTCCAGGCTTGCCCTGCAGAGGGGGAGAGGGAAGAGACCCCCGCTGCACCCGGCCCCTCCGGCAGGACTCACGGGCAGCACACCCTCCTTGGCCGGCAGGCAGCGCTGCCCAGCGTGGGCAGGGGCAGGGCATGGGCTGAGGGTCTGGGGCAGGACCTGTGGGTGTCCCCTGCGCTTACCCCATCTCCACGGTTGGTGTGGGCTTCTCTGCTGCTCCATGTGCCTGGGGAGAAGCTGCCAAGAGAGGAGATGGTGTGAGTGGCCAGCAGCCCAGAGCCCCAGGCCAGGCCTTCTGCAGGGTGTCACCCGTTTCCAGGTCAATTGGGGCCGGAGCCACTCACCGCTCTCCTCCTCGAACCGGGCTCTTGTCGTGCTCGTCTGAGGCTTTGTCTTCTTCCTACGCCCCTGCAGGACCCCAGCAGCTGGGTGAGGAGACGGAAACAGCTCCTGGCCCCACACCTTAACCTCCCACCCTACCCCTCCCTGCACTGAGGGGCAGTGCAGTGCAACTGTCACCTACCCGGAGTCGCCTGAAATACAGTATGGCTGCGACCGGGCTGAGCTGCAGCATGAACATCAGCATCATGACATGGAGCACGTCAACCATTATGGGGATGTCGTCATGCCCCATGGCACTGGCTGTGGTGTGGCCACGGTGCTCCGAGTTCTCAGCACAGACCCACGGTGCAGATCCCCAGTGACCTACTGGGTCCCCAGTGAGAGGACACCCAGCACTGCCGGAGTGTGGCAGAGGCTGCAGTCTGCAGCCCGCCCAGACGGTGCCAGACGGCCCACTGCCTTCCCCGTGGGGCGCGCACCCCCCTTTTATAGTACGGGAGGCAGCCGCCCCCGCCCCCCTTTGTGACATCACTGGGGCAGTCACAGCCCCCCTTTGTGACATCACTGGGGCAGTCACAGCCCCCCTTTGTGAAAATTCCTGGGGCAGCCAGAGCCCCCCTTTCCCTCTGTGACACTGGACAACCCCTGTGACCTTCCCTGGGGATTTGCGAAGCTCACTCACTCTCCCCTTCCCCCGGTGAGGGTGGGCAGGGAGAGCAGGGAAGCGGCCTCTCCGCGTAAGCCGGGAGACGTTTGAGCAGTGGCAAGCCATGGCTGCCTGGGAAATGCCGGTGCTTGACTGCTCCCCTCTTACTGAAAAGTTGAAGGACTGTAAGGCGTGCCTTTCCTCACCAGGGATGGCACGGGGCCATGTTAGCTGGCACGATTCAAAAGCTGTAGCAGATAGAATGACACCACTTAGGAAGGAACGAGAAGCGTGACCAGGAAAAGCCACGGTGCGTGCTGTGTTGGGAGCCGCACGAGTGGCGGCCCAGAAGGAGAGGCGCCTGATTAAACAAACTAATGATGAAATGGTTAAACCCTTGCAAGAACATATAAAAACCCTGCAGAGCCAGCTAAGTGCTGAACGTAACAGCACTCAGCGACTCCACACGCTCTCTCAGATGCATTGGACGGAGAACAAACTTCACGGTCCGAATGAGAGGAAGGGGGACAAGGATCTCCTGATCAGACAGATCTTAATTCTGTTGTGGATAGTCTGCTGGGATTTACAAGACTGGCACGGCTGGCCGAGAAACAGGGCCCAAGACCTTTGTACTTGTCTAAGGAGTTGGAAATGGACCGAGAAATATTTTACCCCAAGAATGAAGAAGTCCTAATGAGGTCGGTGATTAAGCTGAGACCACCGACAGCAGCCAAGGTGGGGAAGCCCCACCCGTTACTATCCAGACGGTGCCGCACTCGGCAGCCAAAGTGTCGAAATTCCAGGAAAAATACACCAGGTTAGCTCAAGAAACTGAGACAGAGTATGTATGGAGAGTATCACTGACAGGAGGCTATCGAGTCCTGCTGTTGGAAGACGAGGCCCAAGGGTACTGGGGGCCAGGGGTTTCCTAACTGCTGATGACCCAAGGGAGCCGTGGTCGCTAACTCTACAAGCTGCCTATTGAGCAGGGGACCCGGACCCCTTGGAAAGGGGGAATCCAGTATGTATCGAGACCCCATGGTGAACCCATACACCATGAATATAACGTCCCGTTATGCCCGAGTTGGCATGTTCAAATTCGTAACAAAAGAGGTACGTCCACCATAATCGCTCTTTCATAATCAAGCACTTTCATAGCGTGGTCCCTCAAACGTTAAACAAACGTGGTCCTTAAACATTCCAGATAATAGAGTTGAAACGTGGGTAATAAATCCCCTACCCCATGAATACTCCCCTAAGGAATTGTTCATAAAAACTACCACCATAGAGCTACTTTTAAAGATACTTTTATTTACAGCAACACAAAGAGCAGTAAAAAAAAAACCAAAAAAACCCGACAGGTAAGATATGCAGCCACTTGTAACTGTCCCTCTTAATCCCCTGCGCTGCCTCCCTTGCCCTCTGCAATACTCCAGCTGATCCCCTCCGGCCCTCCTGGGTTTCGACGGGGTGTCCCCCATGTCCCCGGTGCTGAGTGCTCCCCTCTTCCCACAGGAATGCTGCCTGGGAGGAGGAGGGCTCTCTCCTCGACTTGGTGCTCTGGCAGAGCTCCTGCGACGCCGACCAGTGCCTGTGCCCTCTGGGCCGGGACCAGGCAGAGCAGGCGGGATGAGTGCCGGTGGTCCTGTTACCGAAATCTCGGAATGAAGAACTTATCGACACCAATGTGATGTAGATAAGCAGACACCTCTTTATTAACGGCCGGGTGCGTGAGCGAGTCCTCTCACGATCAACGCACGCCAGGTCCCAAAATCAGACACCATATATAGAACTTATTCATACATATTCATTAAGTATTCAAGCATAACCATGATATTTCCCGTAAATCATTAACATATTCTCCTCCTATATCCGATTCTGCGCAGTAGAGCTTAGAAAGGTCTAGAAATGGGTCTGGGGTACGATCTGGGTAGGTGGTATATGAGTGGGTGGTCGCGATCTCCCCCTGCCGGAATCACCTTTTACTAAAGTTCACGGTTTCTTGGCAGGCAACTACAAGCTGTTCCAGTCGACTCTCCCCAGTTTCCATTAATCTCATATTCTGACATTTCCATACACCTCTGCATACAGAAGACTGGTTAAATACAAAGAAACCTTTCAACCCTAAAGTTATTACCTATGTTTTCACAATAGTTCCAGCCCCTTCTTCTAGCCTTGGTACAGGACGTACAGAAGATCCCATAACAACTTTTACTGTGTAGCTATAAGTTTCTTATAATTTTTTTTTTCTTATCCTTCTATATTTTAATTTCATTAAATGATTTTATAAAATCAATTAATCAATCAAATAAAGTCAATCAATCTTAACTTATTAACAAATCGATAACAGTCCCGGACCCCGCAGCCCCAGTGAGGACACGATGCCTTCGTCTCCTCTGACGGGCAGGGGTGGAGGTTCCCTGGGATGCTGAGCCAGGCATGGCGCAGGGTGCGTTCTGGCAGCTCAGCCCCGGCTGCCAGGACGGGAGCAGGGGAGAGCTGGGCTCGGCACAGTGCCGGGGCTGTTGGCCCACAGCTCGGGGACTGTTGGTGGCGGCAGGTACCGTTGCTCTCCGCAGGCCCTGGAGAGTCCTGGTCTGCAGCTCTGGTGGCTCCCGTGGGACCCACCAGTGCTGCTCCGCCCTGGAAGATGCCACCGAGTCCTGGGAGTGCAGGGACTGCAGCGGCACGCACAGCGGTGAGTGGTGCAGTGGGGCATATCTAGTGCCATTCTATTTGTAAAGTCATTCTGGAGGTCACCTGTAATTATATATTCAATTCCTTAAACCCCTTTTTGTTAACGTTTGCTAATTTTTCCACTTGACCAGTTGACCAGTTAACTGATAGACCCATGCTCTGTTTCTATATGAAGCTATAGGATTTAAAAGCGATTCAAGTGCCCAGCCAGTTTTCACTCCTGTAAATGGTTCATTCCAAATATCATCATTTATCCCAGATCTCTTTATTCGTTTCAATTCTAAATTCTCTAGAGATCCTTTAAATGGTGATTTCTTCCAAATTGGACACAATGTTGGCATGCCTAAAGTGATTTGTTTCACCTTACCATCTAATGGTAAATTTGTGGTCCAGGTTCCATCACTTAATGCCCAAACTAAATGTCCTGGACTTCAAATAGTCGTTTTACTACAACTAAACAAAGTTCCTTTCCTAACTGTAAAAGTGCTGGTTAAATTGAGAGTGTTCTTAAGACCTCGACAAAAACAACCATATTTTAAAACAGTGGCCTACGGAGGAATTCTTTGGATTACTAAGTCTGCATTACTACAATCATACACTTTTTCACATTTCTACCATGGCACTACTTTATTTTCCTTCTCTCCCGATGAAGTTGACCTATCGTCTACCCAGGGTAATACTAAAAAAACCTTTCCATCCCAGGTAAAACACCAAGAAGTTCTTGCTATATACTGAAAATGGGAAAATATGGACATAGACCATATAGAGTCCCATTGTTCTACTAATTGGGTACCTTGGCCAGTTTTGTTACACTTCCATTTCATGATACTTCTGCTCACATTGGTTTTAAGTTGTTCATCATAAGAACACCATCCTAACTGGGGATTTGGACCCCCAGGAAGAACTCAAGCTATGGCACTAGGTCGGGATCCTGTTATAAAATCATAATTCAGTAGTTTGGTGGTTTGTTTTTTGGTTTTTGGTTTTTTTGTTTTTTTTTTTTTTACAATCTGTTTCTTTACCTGGTGACTTCCACTGTTTTCTAATAACCTTTACTTGTTCATACCATTGAGTTACTGGCCTTTGTTCACAATAGGTGGTTTCATTTTTACGTTCCAGATTAGTCAGATTCATAGTTAAAATTCCCCATGGAATAGATTCACCTACTGCCCTCGGTATTGGCAAACAAGCAGCGATCTGCGTGACATTTTGTAAATTGGCAAATTCTTTAGTCAATCCTACCAACAAATTTTCCTCAGCCATTTGTTTGGGAATTCCAATCACTTGTTCTGTTTCTACTTGTCTTTTGTTCCTGTCCACCAAGCCAGCCCATGATCCCACCAACATTACCAACCAAAAGAAAATCCAAAACCCAATCATAACCTGATATGAAAAATTAGACATGTTTCAAAGTCAATTTTTAAGTCTCTGGGTCACGATTAGCAATCTTCCACGGAGTAGATGCTTTCTTCACAGTGCTTTCTTCACTCGAGTATAATGTATCCAGGCATCCGATTCTGCAATTTTGGTAGCTGTAAAAGTGGTTAGCAGTATCTGGAAAGGTCCTCTCCAGTGCTCCTGCAAAGGTTTGGAGGTCCGAGTCTTCACATAGACATAGTCTCCTGGTTGGAAATCACGCACTGAATTTTCCAGGGGTAAAGGTCTATTCCAAATTACTGCACTCCAAATCACAGCCAAAGTTTTCCTTAGAGAAAGCAAATAGTTATACACATCTTGTTTTCCTTTTACATGTATGTTTAGATTTGGTTCTGGAGACTCATATGGTTTTCCATATAATAATTCATAAGGACTGACTGAGGTTCCACTCTTTGGCTGTACCCTGATTCATAATAATGCCAGTGGAAGTGCCTGAGGCCACTTTAGACTGGTTTCTTGACAAATTTTACTTATTTGTCGTTTCAAAGTTTGATTCATCCTCTCCACTTTTCCACTAAATTGTGGTCTCCAAGACGCATGCAAATCCCAATTAATACCCAATACTTTGCTAACACTTTGGACTACTTCAGCCACAAAGTGTGGACCTCTGTCAGAGGAAATTCCAATAGGAACTCCAAATCTCGGAATTACTTCTTGTAATAAGCACTTTACAACCTCTTTTGCTTGTGTGGTGCGACAGGGAAGGGCTTCTGGCCATCCTGTAAAAGTATCAACCCTTACCAGGATGTACCGGTACCCATTTTGTCTAGGTAACTCTGAAAAATCTGCTTGCCAATAATCTCCAGGTTCTGTACCAGATTTCAGTCTACCCATTTGAACCTTTTTCTTAATCACTGGATTATTTTTCAAACATACCTCACACTTTGCAGTTACCATTTTAGCTATTCCCAACACCTTAACTGATATTTCTTGCTTTTGTAAAGATGTTACTAAGGCTTCTGTCCCCCAGTGACATTCTTGATGTCTCATTTGAATTATCTCTCTCATCACAAGAGGTGGAATTACTACCTGTCCATTAGGAGTTATCCACCATCCAGCTAAGTTTTTCTTAGCATTTAATAACTGACCCAATTTGTCATCTTCCTCTGAATATCTCGGTTTTTCCCTAGGAAGGGTTACTGTTTTAGAAGGAATTATTGCCATTTGCAATGCTTGTTTCTTTGCTACCTTTTTCTTTTTTTTTTTTTTTTTTTTTTGCTGTTCTATCAGCTAAATTATTCCCAGCTATCATTTTTGTATTCCCAACCTGGTGTGCCTTACAGTGCATGATTGCTACTTGATCTGGCTTTTGAACTGCTTGCAATAATCGTAAAATTTCTGTTTGATGCTTAATGTTTGATCCTTGAGAGGACAATAACCCCCTCTCTTTCCACAAAGCTCCATGGACATGCACTACCCCAAAGGCATATTTTGAATCAGTCCAGATATTTACTCTCTTGTCTTTGCTTACCTCTAAGGCTCGAATTAAAGCGATGAGTTCTGCCTTTTGGGCTGATGTGGTACTCGCCAATGCTCCTGCTTCTATAACTGTAGCCTCTGTTGTTACCGCGTATCCGGCGTATCGGACTCCTTGTTCCATAAAGCTGCTTCCATCAGTATACAGTTCCCAGTCTGGTCGCTCCAATGGCACATCCTTCAGATCTTCACGACTGGAATAAACATACTCGATGGTAGCCAAGCAATCGTGTTCCAGTCGTCCTTCTTCCTGTACGGAACTTAAAAACACTGCAGGATTTACCAGGTTAGCTGTCTTTAGAATCACATCATCCTGTTCAGTCAATACCACCTGGTATTTCATCATTCGGCTGGGGGACAGCCAATGTCCCCCCTTCTGTTCTAGGACAGTTATCACCATGTGTGGAACATAGACTGTTATTGTTCTTCCCAAAGTCAATTTCCGAGCTTCTTGTATGAGCATCACTGTTGCGGCCACTGCTCGAAGGCAGTTTGGCCACCCTTTACTCACTGTGTCCAGTTGTTTAGAGAAATATCCGACTGGTCGTTTCCAGCTTCCTGTCCTCTGGGTTAACACGCCCAGTGCAAGGTGTTGTCTTTCATGTACAAACAGCTGGAAATCTTTGGTTAGATCCGGCAGTCCCAAGGCAGGTGCAGACATTAGGGCACGTTTCAACTCTACAAAAGCCTTTTGTTGTTGTGGGCCCCATACAAAGGGAGAGTTCTTTTGGGCCTCGCACAGCGGTTTAGCTATTAGCCCATAGTTCATGATCCAAAGGCGACACCACCCAGTCATGCCCAAAAATGCTCCGAGTTCATGAATATTTCTCGGCTCAGGTACACCACAAATAGCTTCTTTGCGATTTTTTCCTCATTGTCGTTGTCCTTTTGAAATCTCAAAGCCGAGATATATCACAGTCTGGCAGGCTATTTGGGCTTTCTTCCTGGATACCTTATACCCATTTAGTCCCAGGAAATTCAAAAGGTCAATAGTCACCTGTATACAAATAAATCTTTCTTCTGTAGCAATCAATAGATCATCCACATATTGTAAAAATAAATGCCCAGGTCTTGGTTTGTCCTGTTTCCAGATTTCAAGTTCCTTTGCTAAATGATTTCCAAAAATAGTTGGACTGTTTTTAAATCCTTGGGGTAATCTAGTCCATGTCAGCTGCATCTTTCGGTTTGAGGATTTTCCCATTCAAAAGCAAACAGTTTTCTGGTTTCCTTTTCCAAAGGTATACAAAAGAAAGCATCTTTTAAATCAAGCACTGTAAACCACTGATAATTCTCCCTCAATGCTGTTAACAGTGTATAAGGGTTTGCTACTACAGGATAAATATCCTTAACTATCTGATTTACTGCTCTCAAGTCTTGTACCAGTCTCTATTCACCCGAGGGTTTTCTGACTGGTAAAATAGGAGTATTATACTCAGATTCACATTCTTCCAAAATTTTATACTCCAAAAATTTATCAATCAATTTCTTCAATTCCTGTCTCGCTTCCGGTTTGATTGGATATTGTTTAATTCTCACGGTTCCTGCGCCTTCCTTCAAATCTATTTTAACAGGTTCTGCTAGTTTCGATTTACCAGGAATATTTGTTTCCCATACAGTAGGGATCACTGCCAAATCCACCTCCGGTGGAATTTCTTGTTCCTTTACCTTTTCTTGTATCATCAGGATTTCTCCCGTTTTTGACTCAGGTATTTTCAAGAAAAGTTCTCCTTCGTCAAAAACAATCTGTGCATTTAATTTGGATAACGAATCTCTTCCTAAGAAGGGTATCGGACATTCTGGTACATACAAAAATTCATGTGTAATTATCTTATTTCCAAATTTCAAATCCAGGGGTTGCAGGAATGGCCTGGTTTTGTTCCAGTTTTTCCTTTACAGGTATTTAATAAAAAAATGTCGCTCCTGTATCCACTCCCAACCTCACAATTTAAACAACATTTTTTTCCACTTTCTTATTATCACAAGTTATAGCCATTACCAAATTATCCCTGATAGTTAGCTTACATTCATCCTGCCAATCCTTTCTTTGTCTTAAGTAAAAAAACAAATCCACATCTGGCATTTTATTCCATTTCCCTTCTCTTTTACAATACAGCATTAACTGCAAAATAGTGTTATAATTCAGTGTCCCATTCGTGGGCCACTTTTCCTCATCATCCAATATATACAAAGGCCACCAATTATTACAATACTCAAATTATTACAATACTCAATCATCTGGCTTTTTTGCAGATCATCCTGTAAATTTCCCCAATGTGCCAATAAACATCCCAACAAAGAATTTTTCGGGATTTTGTCATTTACAGCAAGATTACCCATGCTTTTACTTTTAAACAACCGAGTTAACTTAGTTGCCATGGTGTAATTACTCACAGTACAATACACAATTATTCAACTCTGTCACTCCGATCCGCGGATCCACACTCCACACTCGCTTTCATTCTCAATTACACGTCTCACCCTTACAGCCACACTCACACTTTCCCACAGTTACTTTAAACAAACATATAACACAATATTATACCTCTTCATTTTCTTCTTAATACACAAACTCACAAAACAACAAAGAACACCAAAAACTTCTAACTTCTTGTTAGAGGCACTACCTTAGAGAACACTATAGCATATAGTTTCTCTTGTCTACACTTTTGTCCAACCCTGCAACAGCTTTCGCTTATGTCTTACGGGCAGAGTCCTAGTCCTACCCTGCGCAGCTCTTTCACCGCCTCTGTCAGGTAGACTTACTCAGTGGGACTCCAACCCACTCTTTCCCATACAATTATTATAGTGGGACTCCCACCCACTTCCTCTAGTGCACTTACTTACTACAATTAAAAAAAGAAGTGTCTTACCCAAAAATCCCAGGAACGTCGCGAAGAGCCTTACGGATCGGGGATCGATGGGTATCCCCGAGAAATCCTCGGTGCCGGCTGGAACCGACCAGGTCCCCGACTCCTCCGGTCTCCTTCAGCGAGGTCCCATCTGGGGTGCCAAAACTGTTACCGAAATCTCGGAATGAAGAACTTATCGACACCAATGTGATGTAGATAAGCAGACACTTCTTTATTGACGGCCGGGTGCGTGAGCGAGTCCTCTCACAATCAACGCACGCCAGGTCCCAAAATCAGACACCATATATAGAACTTATTCATACATGTTCATTAAGTATTCAAGCATAACCATGATATTTCCCGTAAATCATTAACATATTCTCCTCCTAGATCCGATTCTGCGCAGTAGAGCTTAGAAAGGTCTAGAAATGGGTCTGGGGTACGATTTGGGTAGGTGGTATATGAGTGGGTGGTCGCGATCTCCCCCTGCCGGAATCACCTTTTACTAAAGTTCACGGTTTCTTGGCAGGTAACTACAAGCTGTTCCAGTCGACTCTCCCCAGTTCCCATTCATCTCATATTCTGACATTTCAATACACCTCTGCATACAGAAGACTGGTTAATTACAAAGAAACCTTTCAACCCTAAAGTTATTACCTATGTTTCCACAATAGTTCCAGCCCCTTCTTCTAGCCTTGGTACAGGACGTACAGAAGATCCCATAACAACTTTTACTGTGTAGCTATAAGTTTCTTATAAATTATTTTTTTTCTTATCCTTCTATATTTTAATTTTATTAAATGATTTTATAAAATCAATTGATCAATCAAATAAAGTCAATCAATCTTAACTTATTAACAAATCGATAACAGTGGCTCCCACAGCCACTGGGGACTTGGGGACAGGCGCTGTGACGCGTGGAGGGAGGGAGCGTGGCAGGGGCTTGTTGTGCTCATCATCTCCCTGCCCCCTGCAGTGCCCGACATTGCAGCCGGACCAGACTCTTGTCCCCTGGCGCAGGGACCCTGGCACAGCGCTCCCAGTAAGATCACTGGCACAGGCTGCCCAGAGGCTGTGGAGCCCCCTCCTCTGCAGACGTGCCAGCACCACCTGGACACAATTCTGTGCAGCCTGCTCCAGGAGGACCTGCTTTTGCCGGGGGTGTGACTAGACGATCTCCAGAGGTCCCCTCCAGCCCTGACCATGGTGTGGTTCTGTGACCCCTGGCACTTTGGCTGAGGAAGAAGAGGCCAGGCTGCTCGAAGGACAACCCGACACACCAGTGCCTTTCCAGCTGCTGTGCAAGAAACCTGCCAATCCTCGCTAACAGAAGCTGGAACTTTGCCCGTGGGCTTGCTGATGTGCATGAGCACCGCAGGGCAAGAGCCTTCGCTCTTCCCCATCCTCCAGTGCCGGGCAAGTGCAGATGCTCTGAGGAGGGAGCGCCAGTCCCTGCAGGCCCCGCTGCCATCCCTGTCATGCAGCGTCTCGTCTTCCCTGGGCTCCCTCTGCTGTGTCCCGGAGCCCTGGCCTGGTGCGATGGCAGAGCCAGCCGCAGTAACGCGCATGGGACTTGCCCGGTCCCCCAGAGCCACCTGGGTGCTGGTGGGGAAGCCGGGGCTCACCCTTGGCCAGGCCATCCCACTGGAGCTGCCAGAGGGGCCAAAGCACAAGGAGTTCCCCACGGATGGCAGGGACAGGCCGCAGAGCCCCGTCGATGTGGAGCCACCCCCTGCAGCCCCTCGGCCACGGTCACGCATAACCTCGCTGAAGAGCTCATGCGCATCGTCCAGGACACCCTCGTGATGGCCATGGGGTACCAAACGTTTCTGCAAGTGCTGATGGCCAAGTGGCGAGGGGCGGCCTGTGCTGGGGCCCTCCCCAGGGTTCCTTCCCCCCTGCTCACCAGGGAAGAGGAGCAGCCCCAGCCAGGGGGTGCCAGGGCTGCTGGGGACCAGAGTGTGGCCCCAGGGCCTTAGAGCCGAGCTGCCGGGGGAAGGTGCGCACACGGACAAGGCTGCGGATGGGGACAAAGACCAAGATGAGGACACGGGCCCGGGCACAAGTAGCCCTGTGCAGCTTCCGTACCAGCATCTGGCAGAATGGCGGCATGGTGTCGGCTTCGGAGAGCCAATTACGGATTCGTTGTGAAGCCGCTGTATGAGCTACTGAAAGCTTCCTGCAGTGGCTGCATTGACTGGACAGAAGGGGGTAACGCTGCTTTCAAGCACCTGGAGCGAGCTCTGACGGAGGCCCCCGTGCCGGCATTACCCGTGCTTTTAATAAAGACCTTTGATCTTTTCACCCAGGAGAGAGAAAGTACGGCCTTAGGAGTTTGGCACAAGTTTTTAGGGCCCCAGTGGCACGCTGTAACTGACTTCTCCCAACAGCTGGATGAGCTGAGCTCAGGATGGCCTGGATGCCTTCAAGCAGCAGCAGCAACTGGGCTACTGGTTCACGATTCCCCAAGTTCACCGTGGGGCAGAAGGTTACCGTCTAGGTACCACACTTGGTCATGACGGTACTGAAACAAAAAGGAGGACATCGGCTGGCCCCGGACCATTGAGGAAGTCTGCTCCAGCCCCCAGATCTCAAGAAGCAGGCTGGGAGCTGTATGCTGACGGCAGCAGCTGGCCCCGAGAGGGATAACAATTGCCTGGGTGCGCTGGAACTACCATCGACGACCTTAACAGAATCACAAGCTTTGCCCGCAAAGGTCTCTGCTCGGGAAGCCAAACCGAATGCCCTCGCGAGGGCACGGGCCCTGAGCAAAGGGAAATGAGCCCCCACACGGGCAGGCTCCAAGTATGCCTTTGGATCGGTTCATGCGCATGGAGCTCTTTGGAAAGAGAGAGGACTATCATCTGCTCGAGGAACTGTGCTCAAATATGCGCCTCAGATCCAGGAATTATTAAAGAGCATTCAAAAACCAGCGGCGGCCGCAGTTACGCATTGCAAGGCACGTCAAGCTGGTAAGACCGCTCCGGGATTAGGAAATCAGTGGGCAGGTATGGCTGCAAAGGGGGCTGCAGAGAAAGGTATCCTGACTCTGACCCCTGCAGAGGGGAGAGTCCCGCCGGAAGCAGCGCCAAAACATGATGAAAGAGGATAATAAGTGAATAACTAAGTCACTGGCCGAAGAACGGCTAAAGGGATGGGCAGTTCCACTGGGGAATTGAAAATTCAGTGAAACTCCTCCGCAAGGCACTTGTAAGTAGGGCCACGCAGAGGTTATCAGATCCATTACAGGGAGGTGTGAAATACACCTTAGAGACAATCCAAATGCTACTAAGAAGCTGATCATGGGGGTGACTAAGGTAGGAAATTCTCCTGGAGATTATTGGCAAATAGATTTCACCGGCTCACCCAGAAAAGAAGGATATCGATACATTTTGGCCTTGGTCGATACCTTCCCTGGATGGCCTGAAGCTGGAAAGCTTGTTGAACCAACAAGGCGGGGGAGGTAGCCCAAATCCTGTTACAAGAAATTATTCCCCTCTTTGGTATGCCTTCAGGAGTGCCATCAGACCATGGGTCCCACGTTATCGCTGGAACCGTAAAAGAGTTGAGTAAAAATTTGTTCCTAACCTGGGATTACCGCACTCCATACAGACCGGAATCTAGCGGTCAAGTGGAGCGGGTGAACTACGCCCTTCAGCAACAGCTAGGAAAAAAATGTCAGGAAACACCTATGACTTGGGTTCAGGCACTACCTCTGGCGTCACTGAGAATCAGGTTCCAGCCTCGAGGGAAGGGCGATTTGAGCCCATACAAGCTGTCGCATGGATCGCCCCATCAGGCTGCACATATACCCTCTGATACCCATCTAACGGGGCAATGAAACGGGAAAACTCAGCTAGTTTCTTTAGGGAATATTTATTTTTAGGGAGTATTTTGCAGGAATTTCAGAAGTACGCGACGGCGCGTAGATCCTTGGAACTCGACACACGGCTCATCCCCTCCAGCCCGGAGACCGGCTGCGTATCGAGTGGTGGAATGCGGAACCTCTAAGGGGAAAGGGGAAAGGACCATATCGCATCCTTTTAACAACCTCTACAGCCGTCGAGAGTTGGGGCAAAGGACCCTGGATACATTATTCAAGCATGAAACGAGCCCCTTCATCACGGACGGCAGAACAGCTGGCCCCTCTCCAACTTAAAGAAACGGCATTAATGAATCGATGGGACAGCAGAAAAGGCCAGAAAAATTGTTAAATCAATAGCTATAGGCATTTGTAGCGTGGTACAGTGTTTCCCACTGAAGCAGTCAGGAGGAAGTTGCTGTTCATCCTCCTACTGAGCAGCATAAGCCTAAGCGAAACACAGGAGAATGTGATCGCAAAACTGGTGCGAGAGCTGGGAAGAATGAGAAACCCAAGCGGCATCGGTGCTTGCGTTCCTGTACCTCCGTCTGTGGGAGACCCAGCACCTCGGGGCCTTCTCCCAGTTGATGACAGTTATTTAGAATGGGTAGGTCACGTCACCGGCAAGGCCCACAAAGCTGGGGCGTCCCATTTTCCTGGCAAAAAGGGCCGGTGTCAACAGCGAGGAGGCGAGGGACTTCACGCTCCATTGACCAGAGGGAATAAAACTCTGTTTTCACCAGGAACTGGTGAGTGCCCCCTCAATTCACCAGCCCTAGGTTTAGGATTTGCTTCCGGAAGCCTGGATGCAGTGCCACCTAACACTCCGTATAGGAAAGGCTACCCAGTGAAGTACAACTAGCCGGCCAGAATGTGAAGACTTGAAGAGGTCCCCAAAACCATGGTCTAAACGAATTGAAGGGCAATGGAACTGCACCTCGCGTGTTTGAAGGCGTCCTTGACGGGGACATCAAAACACGTGGAATCTGACCCTGTCGAAACGGAACTGCACCAAGGTTGTTGATGGAAGGAAAATGAGGATTTTGAAAGAGGGATTCTGGATAATGAATACCTGTAAGCAAAATCAAAATCGGGGAAAATCTTGTTCCCTAGGCCTCTCTGCTCCGAGCCTCTTGGTACGGGCAAGTGGAGATGGATACTAGACAGCGAGACTAGAGCTTGCAAAAATAACTCGACCAGTCACCCTAGGTGGACTGACCTTATGCCCCACATGGAGACAGAAACCAATTGAATGTAAATATTGGGGATAAACTAAAAGAGCTCAAAATGCAGAAGAGCCCTGGCATGGACCCCCCACTTTGGAACTGGCAAACTGGGGTCTTGGCAGCTTTATTCTAGCTGGTTTATGGCACTAGAGGATGGATAGTTGCTAGAACATGGAACACGGCAAAGGGAAACACTAGCTAAAGCAGCGGAAAAGGGATTCAAACTGATGGGTGAACAAGTACAAGCAAATAGCAAGTGTGCTTTACAGAATCGGCTGGTGTTAGCTTTAGTACCGGCTGAAGCACATGGAGTATGCGGGTACGTAAAACTAGATGTTGCTCACATGTCCCAAATGCTACCGAGGATCTCCAGAAACAACTGGATGAGATGCAAAGGGCTGCTTCAAGAGTTAGGCGGGCGGTCAATAACCGGGCGCCTAGCGAATCCCTTACAAACTATCCTTGTTACAACTACCGTTGTCGCAGTGTTGTTGACGACACGTAGCTGTATCAAATGGAACCTCCCCGGAAATCTATGTTGCAACGCGAGCAAATGTTATAACTATCCCATCTAAATGAGGCTTTTGATTTTGGAAAGATTCAAAGCCTCCAGAAAAAAAAAATAAAAGGGCGTGGGGGTGGTATTGAATGATGCCACCACATAGATAGGGCTCTATACAAATTTGTGGCACACTGTTCTGTCAAGGGGGGGTTGCTGGCTGAGCAAAGGGACAAGACGACCACGCTCTGCTGCAGTGAGTGGCTGTAAGTTACAGAAACCGGGCCACAAAGCTGAGGCCGAGCTGACTCTCTAAAGCTGTTGGAAGCGACAAAGGAAGGGGCTTCTAATCGAGGGAGGCAGCCTTGGGAAGGGGGGAGCCAGGAAGGGACGGGGAAAAGAACTCGGTTGTCCAAGTTACGCAGGAAGAAGCCTCCGAGTGAGGGAGCTCTGGCCCCGAGGGGAGAGCAGCCGATAAGGCCTTGCAACCCACAGAAAGTTGGTCGAAAGTAGGGCGAAGGTGACTGTGGCAGTGGGAGATCGCAACCTCGGACTCACATGGCCCCCGAGAGAGGGCAGCCCCCGCCTGGGGAGATGCGCCCTCAATAAAAACCTTCAGTAGCGCTACCTGAGGGTGCGCACTAGTTTGCACGACAAGTGAGAAACTTGTGAGCAGTCCTGTGCGTGAATGGAAAGGAATGTGTAATGCACGCTGAATGTGCAAGTGCTCTGCGTGTAGAATGTGTACCCTCGAGCAACCTGGTGAGCGTGTTAGAGGGAAACATTGCCCCGTGCTGCCAGCGCTGTAACGAAGAATGCCTGCCTTCTAAAACTTCAAATCCAGTCTTAGAGGGTTTTTCTCCGTCACCAGCTTTACAGTATCACATAAAGTGGGCAACTGCTGCCAGGGCTCGGGCACGCGCACAGGGAGCAGCCTTTCCTGATGGTCAGAGGGACCCTCCTGCGTTCCAGGGTGTGCCCATGGCCTCTGGGCCGGGCACTGGGCGGGCACCACTGTGAAGAGCCTGGGCATGGGCTGAGGGGCAGGGGCAGGATCTGGGGGTCTCCCCTGCCCTCCCCCCATCTCCAGCTCAGCGTGGGCTTCTCCACCCAGCAGCATGCCGGGGGCGAAACGGGCCCTGGATGCCAGGGCCACTTGTGTTCCCCAGGCATAAGTCTCGTTTCCCCCGGCAGTCTTTCGGGGTCAGTAGAGGCCAATGTTCTAGACGGGCACGTGGTCGGGGTACCGATGGCGCAGCGTCAACCGCCGTTCTGTGCACACGCAGGTGCGAGTACATCTTCCCACCTGAACATGCCCAGAAGGGGCCCGGAGGGGCTGCATATTGAACGGTGGAGGGTGCTGATGGGTCGTAGGTTTTTTCTTTTCCTTCCCACACAAAATTCCACTGTGCTTCGTGGGTAGGTGAAAGTCTACACTTCAACGCTGTTTCTCGATGGGTAGTTTTTCCATAACACGTGGGATCTCCAGGTTTAACCCTGGTGCCGGAAAACTCCAACAAGTACACATATGCTGAATATGGGTTTGCAGCTCTGGGGCACAGCACGTTTCCTTTGGGTCCCATGACAATGTTTTGCAGCTCATTGTTCGTGAACAATTTCTTAGGGGAGCATTCTCATGGGCAAGGGGATTTATTTCCCATGTATCAACTCTGTTCCCTACACCGCACAAAAAACTATTGAAGGGACCAAGCCCATACCCCATTTGTTACGAATCTCAAAAGGCCAAACCAGGGATAATGGGACGTTGCATTCGTGGTATATGGGCTCACCGTGGGGTCTCGATACAAACCGGATCCCGCCTTTCCAAGGGGTCCGGGTCCCCTGCTCAACGGGCAGCTGGTTGAGGTGCCCACCAGGCCCCTCTCTGCCAAGCTGCTTTCCAGCCAGGTGGCCCTAGCCTGTGCTGGTGCCGGGGCTTGTTCCTCCCCAGGGGCAGGACTCGGCACTTGTTGCACCCAGTGAGGTTCCTGCCAGCCCCTTTCTCCAGCCCAGCCTGGTCCTCCAAAGGCAGCGCAACCACTGGGGTGCCAGACACGACCACCCCCCATTTTGTGGGTGCCAGCAGTGCCCAGTGCCAGCCCGTCCCCACTGGGGCTGGGCACTGACGGTGTCGCAGCCCCAGCTGTGGGATGGATGGACGAGCCACAGCACCAGGGATAGAGAAAACATTTCTTTTTTAATATTTCAGAGGGGGGGAGCTTCCCAGGCAGTTCCCAGCCCTGCACTCCCCCAGCTGCTCACTGGCAGGGGATCGTGCTCCTCTACTGCAACTAGCGCTGCCACGGCGGGGTCTTGCAGAAGCAGATGCAGCATGGTCACCACAGGCGTCTCCACCAGTCCTTTAGGCAGCTCCCCGTGGGCACCTGCTGCTGGGGACTGGGCTCTGCCGGGGTGCTCCTGCCCACGGAGATGGTGTTGTCCTGGCCACTGGTGCTGCTTCTGCCTGGCCCTGTGGGGCAGCTCTTGTTAACTTCCTTTGGGCTCCTCCTGCCCGCTTGTACAGGGCTGCTTCTGCCTGGCCCTGTGGGGCAGCTCTTGTTAACTTCCTTTGGGCTCCTCCTGCACGCTTGTACAGGTCTGCTTCTGCCTGGTCGCGTCTCCTTATGTTTGTCCTTGTCCCCATCTGCAGCATTGTCCTTGTCTGCATCCGCCCCCGGCAGCTCCACTCTAAGGCCCCTCTTGCGCGACACTCTGGCTCTCAGCAGCCCTGGCTGGGGCTGTTCCTCTTCCCTGGTGAGCAGGGGGGAAGGAACCCTGGGGAGGGCCCCAGCCCTTTCCGCCCCTCGCCACTTGGCTGTCAGCATCTGCAGAAACCTTTCGTACTGCTCGATGTTTTTGAGGGTGTCCTGCATGATGCACATGAACTCCTCAGCGTGGTTCTCTGTGACCATGGCCGAGGGGCTGCCAGGGGGTGGCTCCACATCGATGGGGCAGCTTCTGCCTGGTCGCGTCTCCTTATGTTTGTCCTTGTCCCCATCTGCAGCATTGTCCTTGTCTGCATCTGCCCCCGGTAGCTTCACTCTAAGGCCCCTCTTGCGCGACACTCTGGGTCTCAGCAGCCCTGGCTGGGGCTGTTCCTCTTCCCTGGTGAGCAGGGGGGAAGGAACCCTGGGGAGGGCCCCAGCACAGGCCGCCTTTTGACACATGGCTGTCAGCCTCTGCAGAAACCTTTCGTACTTCTCGGTCACTTTGAGGGTGTCCTGCGTGATGCACATTAACTCCTCAGTGCGGTTCTTTGTGACTATGGCTGAGGGGCTGCCTGGGGGTGGCTCCACATCGATGGAGCTGCTTCTGCCTGGTCGCGTCTCCTTCTGTTTGTCCTTGTTCCCATCTGCAGCATTGTCAGTATCTGTGTCCGACTGCGGCAGCTCCACTCTAAGGCCCCTCTTGCGCGACACTCTGGCTCTCAGCAGCCCTGGCTGGGGCTGTTCCTCTTCCCTGGTGAGCAGGGGGGAAGGAACCCTGGGGAGGGCCCCAGCACAGGCCGCCCCTCGACACTTGGCTATCTGCATCCGCAGAAACTTCTTGCACTGCTTGGTCATTTTGAGGGCGTCCTGGACGATGCGGATGAGCTCTTCAGCGAGGTTCCCTGTGACCATGGCCGAGGGGCTGCCAGGGGGTGGCTCCACATCGATGGGGCTCTGCGCCCTGTCCCTGCCATCCGTGGGGAACTCCTTGAGCTTTGGCCCCTCTGGCAGCTCCAGTGGGATGTTGAAGCCAGTTGGGAGCCCTGGCTGCCCCGCCAGCATGCAGATGGTTTTCAAAGAATACTGAGGTCCCAAGATGTTCATCGATGCTGGCTCTGCTGTTGCAGCCGGCCAGGGCTCTGGGAAGGAGCAGGGGGAGTTCAGTGAAGAGGAGCTGCTCCGGGACAGGGAGTGCGGCACGGTCTCTGGGGAGCAGTGCTCCACGCTTGACGCTTCCAGGCTTGCCCTGCAGAGGGGGAGAGGGAAGAGACCCCCGCTGCACCCGGCCCCTCCGGCAGGACTCACGGGCAGCACACCCTCCTTGGCCGGCAGGCAGCGCTGCCCAGCGTGGGCAGGGGCAGGGCATGGGCTGAGGGTCTGGGGCAGGACCTGTGGGTGTCCCCTGCGCTTACCCCATCTCCACGGTTGGTGTGGGCTTCTCTGCTGCTCCATGTGCCTGGGGAGAAGCTGCCAAGAGAGGAGATGGTGTGAGTGGCCAGCAGCCCAGAGCCCCAGGCCAGGCCTTCTGCAGGGTGTCACCCGTTTCCAGGTCAATTGGGGCCGGAGCCACTCACCGCTCTCCTCCTCGAACCGGGCTCTTGTCGTGCTCGTCTGAGGCTTTGTCTTCTTCCTACGCCCCTGCAGGACCCCAGCAGCTGGGTGAGGAGACGGAAACAGCTCCCGGCCCCACACCTTAACCTCCCACCCTACCCCTCCCTGCACTGAGGGGCAGTGCAGTGCAACTGTCACCTACCCGGAGTCGCCTGAACTGCAGTATGGCCGAGACCAGGCTGAGCTGCAGCACGAGCATCATGACGTGGAGCATGTCAGACAGCGTGGGGATGTCGTGATGCCCCATGGCGCTGGCTGTGGTGTGGCCACGGTGCTCCGAGTTCTCAGCCCAGACCCACGGTGCAGATCCCCAGTGACCTACTGGGTCCCCAGTGAGAGGACACCCAGCACTGCTGGAGTGTGGCAGAGGCTGCAGTCTGCAGCCCGCCCAGACGGTGCCAGACGGCCCACTGCCTTCCCCGTGGGGCGCGCACCCCCCTTTTATAGTACGGGAGGCAGCCGCCCCCGCCCCCCTTTGTGACATCACTGGGGCAGTCACAGCCCCCCTTTGTGAAAATTCCTGGGGCAGCCAGAGCCCCCCTTTCCCTTTGTGGCACTGGACAACCCCTGTGACCCGTTGCGACGGAGGGAAGACACAGTCACTCAGTATGAGTGATCAGCAGACTTCGTTTATTGCCTCTTACAGTCACCTTTTATGCCTTCTTATAATTAGCTCATACATATTACAAAAGTTAAGCTCATTATTGGTTAGTTGCCTAAATACCAAGCCCGCCCCTTGTTTCTCTTCTGTAGTTATGTGTTCCCACCTGCAACGTTCTTTTCCCACCGAAATCTTCCTGTTATTGTGTAACAAGGACAGCCAAAGACAGTGTATTTTTGCTTTACTTCAGATCAGCTGAGAGCCATGTGCATTTTTGTCCAGCCAGCTGGACTATGTCTATGTGACCCTTTTCAGCTAGGCAGTTATCCACAATTCCCCCGTTTTTATTTTGGGCGACATAGGCTTGGTTGACCATTTTCAATAACAGCTTTTAAACACAGGAAAATACACAGCCAACTTATAAAATCTCAGTTCAGAAGTATAATTCCTGAAATACTTGAAAAATAAAGTTAGCTTGAAGCTTTAATTTAGATGCTCTTTCTGTTCCAGTAATATAAAAAGTTTAGAAAATTCAAGGGTAATTTTAAAGTTCTGAACATGGACTAATGCAAGCTCAAAACCCAAAAAGAAACCAAACTGATGTTTGACTAGGAATATTTGCAAATATTTTAGTGGAAAATCCCCGACCATTAACAATTTTCTGTCCAAATAACAACTGCCCTTATGCAACCAACCAGTCCATACATTTTCTGAAGAATACCTCACTGATATCAAAGAATTAACAAAGGGGAAAAATTAGTTCTAAGCTATATACATTCATAAGTGGATTTTTCAATAGTTACATACAGATTTACACACTAAGCCATAATGGCTTGTAGGTGATACACACAAGAAGAGTACGTTGCTTATCTGTCTGAATGTCTATGCTAAATTTGACAACTGTGCCACAAGCCAAGCCTACATGGATGCTGTGTGTTATGCACGTTCCTTAACAAACAGAAGTATAATAGACAAATTCCCAAGATCTAGTCCCCAACCTAATTATATTATTTTGTAGCCAATTAAGGAAAATAACACAAATGTGCATATCTACATGTGCACACACCTTTTAGTTCAGAACCAATCCGTGATAAAAGGCCTTAGCCTTATGGCATCATCGAATCTTAACGAGTACAGTAATTAAAAATGCAGTCTTACTGTAAGTGCGATTTATGCTGACATTCCCTCAAATGCTACACGTGAGTATTTCTCACTCAACTGCCTCAAGTTAAAATAGTAGTGTTTGTTAATATGTATTAAAAAATCATTAATTCTCTACAATAGCAGTTGACTTACATAACACTATGTAAGCAAAAGAGGCCTAAGATGGGTCTTCTGAATACTAACAATTTATTTTAGACTGTCTAAACTCAGGTCTTCAAAGATTTCACTCTGCCAGACGTAGAAACACTGTTGCACTCCAGTTGTGATATCCCTTTTCCCAAGTTGTCACATGCACATCTCGCTCAAGCAGCATTATTGTTAAAGTTTCTCTCTGCTACATAAAAGCATATTGCACTTGTAGATACAAAAGACAGCACCCTTACTTAGATCATTACCTTATTACCTCATAACTCTTAGTATACCTTATATCTCTGATTTCATCACTTCAAAAATTCACCAGAAGCAGATAAAACCACAGCATCAGACTAAACTACACCTTAACTGCTGATTCAAATAAAGGCATTCTCTTCAGATATGCCTAATACTTACAAATAATTTTGGCTGGTTTTGATCAAAAAACCTATTATTACAATAATGATCAAAAATAATAATCCCATTTGCAAAATGCCTTTAAGCCAGCCTCCTAGTCCCAACCAATTTCCACATTCAGAATACAGCATAAATACAGAATACAGAATAAATTATCTCCATCAAGGCAAAAAGGCTTCTCGTTAAACACAGAGATGTTTGCTAGTTCAAGGCAGAAACCCATTTCTTGTAGGGGACATCTGAAGCACTTTTTTTTTTTTTTTTTTTTTTTGGTGGGTTTGTAATCAAGTCCGTATTTTTCCTTGAGGAGCTTAAGCTGTTCCTCTTGTTTCAGGAGTGTTTCCAACTCTGATTTGTCCAATAGGTCCGTATTTCCCAAACATATCATACATTTCCTCCGCCGTGATTTTATACGGCAGGTTCCGAATATAAAGGATCCGATGGATCTCTGGGGGCAGCCGGATCTTAGCTCGCTTGGCCGCTTGCATCGCCATGGCGCCGATCGGAGCGGGGGGGGGTGCCGCCTTGGAGAGAAACCGCGGCCGGGAAGGGGCCTGCCGGGCTGCGCCGCCGCTCGCTGCTGCCGCGGGGGTCCCGGATGCTATCCCATACGCTAATAACCCGGGTAATTCCTTTTTACAATCTATGTCCTGAACGCTCCGCTTTTCTAAAAAGCATATGAACGAACCGTACGTCGCTTGTCTCTCCATACCGTCTTCAGCGCTGTTGCAGCCTTTGCGAGACTTCGGCGACACGTGGCCGGCGGGACCCTCTGTAGGTGCTCCCGGGCGCGGGGACTGTGCCCTTCCACCTCCTGCGCTGCTTTCAGGACCGGTACCCGAATCTCCGTCAAACCGTGGCTCGCAGGTTCAGCCCTCTCTAGGGTCCCTGTTCGGGCGCCATTTGTCGCGACGGAGGGAAGACACAGTCGCTCAATATGAGTGATCAGCAGACTTCGTTTATTGTCTCTTACAGTCACCTTTTATGCCTTCTTATAATTAGCTCATACATATTACAAAAGTTAAGCTCATTATTGGTTAGTTGCCTAAATACCAAGCCCGCCCCTTGTTTCTCTTCTGTGACGTGCGGAATTAGACTCTATAACTTGAAAGTTATAAAGTAGGTATGTTTATTGCGCGCAGATGCACGGGGGATCGCTCCTCCACAAGCGTGCATACCCCAAGTGACGAACCATCTCACATTTATACAATGAACAAATGAATATTCAATTAACGCCTATACATATTCGTTACCTAAACCCCGCTTCGTATGTTAATTAGCTTATCAGTCCCTTTCCTGGAATGTGGTGGTCTTGCAGGTTTGTAGGTGATTCATGTTCTTGTGACCATCCGATCTTCTTCAGGTGATTCATGTCCTTGTGACCACCCAATCTTCTCCAGCAAGGAGACTTAGCACTCCCTCCCTCTAGATAGCATTTGAATGTCTCTCATCTTTTCTCATTCTCTTTTAAATAGCCCCTTTGTTAGAGGAAGAGGGGCAGGCGTCTCCTCAAAACTGTAGTTGTCACCGCACCCATGACTAGTCACCATACCCACATTCCTTAAGCAGACACATACAATCACAATCCATGTCCATTATCCCCATTTCGCACTATTTCTCCATATCAATCCCCCCTTTTCTATTAAATTGAGTAAATTCTTTTACTTAAGCAGTCTTCCCGAATGATATAAAGCATCATACATAAGTGTTACCCTTTTAAACATTCTCCAAACCCACAAATATAACATAATGGTTAGTATTAAGGAAATTCCTAAACTGATCAATAAGATCACAATGGGGTGTACCATAGTGTTAAGAATTCCTGTTGCAGAAGGTGACCAGCCAAAGAGAGTATCCCACCAATTATGGTTTCCATCCTGTTCTACCTTTTTAAAACTTTCTTGATCCCCTCTACATCATGATGGATCATAAGAAGAGTTTTGTGTCCCTTTTCTTTGGTTTCTTCCAGTATACGTTGTAAATCTGCATGTTTTAATAGTTCTTTTATACAGTCCTATGGGGGTAGGAATTATTATCTGTGATAGGGTAAAGTTGGATTTTAAGAATTGATGAGACACTACTGGGGCTGAGTAACTAAAATTGCATCCTGCGATAGTAGTAAAATTACAAATACAATAATTTGAATACTGTGCAGTCTCCTTTACCTCCCCATCTATGGTTATTGTGTTACACTTAGTTCTCAAACACGCACATCCCTTCCCTGCATATATAATTACTGTTTTCAAGTTTGCATTTGGTCGGGCCTCGAAATGACATATTTTCTGATCTGTATCTAAACAAGTATCCTGAGCCATTATAGTATTGCTTTCACAGAGGAAGCCCTGCTGTTCTCGCATAATACAAGATTCTAAATCTACTGTTTGCCACTTGTCGCCTATCTTTCTGGCCCATGTTCTATGTTCAAAAGGGTATAGGAGCACCCCATTACGGTTAATTCCAAGGGCTACAATGGGGTGTAGGGTAATTATTACTGCATTATGTATGGTTAACACAAAAGCTGTGATGGTGTGTGTGTTGGGGTCGTAGGTAAAGTTCACCATATTCCACCATGACTGGAGTTTTCTTTCTACCTCCGTAGCATTGTCCCAAACCATCTTTTGAATTTCTGTAGGAAATATGCCTTCCTCTCCTTCTCTTATTATGGATGCAGCTATTGATTGCATCCACATTTGGGCTTGGATACAACTTAGAGCCAGGGCGACGTCATCCTGTAAACCACCTAACGCCTTAGTGATGAGCTGATGATCTTCCATGTTTATTTGTTCCCACCTGGGGAGTACCTTCGATATCAACCATTGATGTGCCCCTAATGCCAATAATGAAGATTTTAGTGGTTGTTGTAGTTTTGATAGATCGGCCGTGGTGGCAGCTAGTTTATTCATTATCACCTCTGAGTCTATGGAATTTAATACTCCGAGTCCTGTTCCCAACATTCCAGTTACATCTCTCACTATTCTGTTTCGATAAATATTTCCCCTTTTTCTTAACCAAGTTGTCCATCCCTCATAAGAGGTTCGTAAGAAGGGGGAACAGGATGGCTTAACATCAGAAACATTGACTTGTATTTTTAACTCTATTCTTTTAAGAGACCATTCTGGGTTAAACAACATTTGTTGCTGACCTGTATTTCTGATTACATATGGTCCAATTGTATAAATTTTTGGATCTGGTTTAGTTAATTTAAGATCAAGCGTTAATGGGGTTGTTGTAACTGTGGTGGTGGTAGGAACAGTGGTTAGCATGATTGTTATTTTGATCTTATAAGTCAGAGCTGTTCTTGGGGATTCCTTTCCTAGGCATATTATAAAGATGGGCTTGGTTAAGGTAAAATTGTGCCAACATTCCCGTGAATTAAAGCACATGGTTGTATTTAGAAGGGTAAATTCCTTATCTACCTTTCTGACATTAATCACGGTGTCTCCCGAAATCTTGGTGTTATCCTTTTCATTATATGTTTGACACCCTACTTTTATCCTATCTCCTAATTTTCCCCATAATCGGTCGACTTTGTGTACATCCTCCCGATCCCATTGATTCCTTTGGTACACCTCATTTTCAGAAAAAAACACCATAGCTAGTTTCGTCTTTGAGTCCACCTTTCCCATTATTCCAGTGTGTTTTTTCTGGGCATGATTCCAAGGCCAATTATCAGGCTCTTGGTTGTAGGCAAGAGAGAGGGTACCAAAAAACACAAATGGTTTAAACCCACTATTGATCATTTTAAGAATCTAAATGTTCCTCATATATACATATAAAATCTGTTTTGATCAAAAATATCTTTGTTTGAGTTGGGGCTTACTGATAACAAGTTGGGCAAGACTGGCCACTGGCTCAGTCCCAGACTCTTTTGTTCTATATTGTTTGTTGTGGTGCCCTTCCCATCTGGTGGATCCGCAACCGCTCAGGTTCACTTACTTGCCACCCACATTGTTCCCATTTGTCCGAGTAAATTTGAGTTTCAGTTCTTTTTTATCTGGGGTTACTTTCCAGGAAGTTGCAGGGGCTTTCTTAATCCGGGTATGGTGAATCCAAGAATTCTGTCCCTCAACCTTGATTGCAGTGTAGGTGGTGAGTAGGACTTGAAAAGGTCCGGCCCACTGTGGTTCCAGGGTTTTATCTGCAAAACACTTAACGTATACATAGTCTCCTGGTTGTATATCGTGACCAGGTCCATCCAGACCCCTACTGCGTGTTCCCATCACAAGCTTCTCAATTCTTATTGTTTGTTTAGTGCCACCATATAGGAAGTCATTGTTTCTTCACCAACCTGTGAAGACATCCCCTTTTGTACCCCATAGGGTCGTCCATATAAAATTTCAAATGGGCTAAGCCCCTCTTTTGCTCTCGGTCTAGTTCGAATTCGTGTAAGAGCTAGTGGCAAAGACTGGGGCCAAGTTAGATTTGTTTCTTGACCTAACTTGACAATCTGTTGTTTGATTAGATGATTCATCTTTTCCACCTGGCCACTCGATTGTGGTCGGTATGGGGTATGTAATTGCCAATCTATTCCTAGATGGTGGCTGATCTGTTGCACTATTCTGGACACAAAATGTGGTCCTCTATCCGAGGACATTACCGCTGGGACTCCAAACCTAGGTATTATCTCTTGGAGTAGTATTTTGGTCACTTCCCGGGCTTTAGCAGTTCTGCACGGGAAGGCTTCTGGCCAACCTGAAAAGGTATCTGTTAGTACCAATATCGATACCCCCCTTTTCTAGGAAGTTCCGAGAAATCGATCTGCCAATGTTGCCCAGGAACATTTCCTCTCCCAATTTTTCCCAACTTTGGCCCCTTGGTAATCTTAGGATTAGTCTGGAGACAAAGATCACATTGTTGGGTTACTTGTCTAATAGTAGTATACAAATTTCGTGCTATTATGTTTTTAGTGAGATCCTTATATAGAGCTTCTGCCCCCCAGTGCCTTTTTCTATGTTCTTCCCTGACTACTGACCATACCATGTAGGAAGGAATCACTATTCTCCCCTGTGAGATTATAGCCCACCCTTCCTCATTATATGATCCCTTTAGGTCAGAAATCAGTTTGCGATCTTCTTTAGTATAGTCTGGTTTACCTTCTAGAGATATTTGTCCATCGGGTATTAGCGCACCCTCTACCTTGATTGCTTTTCTGGCTGCCTGTTTTGCTTCCCTGTCCGCCAGTTCATTTCCTCTTTCCAATTCTGTGCTCACTTTCTGGTGTGCCTTAATGTGCATAATTGCCACCCTTTCAGGAAGCTGGACCGCATTTAGGAGTTTCAAAATTTCTTCCGCATGTTTGATGATTTTTCCTTGGGAGTTTAACAGTCCCCTTTCTTTCCATATTGCTCCATGAGCATGTACCACTCCAAAGGCATATTCAGAATCAGTCCAAATATTTATAGGTTTTCCCCGAGCTCTCTCCAGAGCTCGAGTAAGGGCTATGATTTCAGCCTTCTGTGCCGAAGTGTCAGCCGGTAGCGGCCCCGATTCTATCACTCCTTCAGAGGTTGTAACAGCATATCCGGAATGTCGCTTTCCATTCAGCATATAGCTGCTCCCATCCGTGAACCAATGTTCAGCTCCATTAATAGGAACATCCTTGAGATCTGTCCGACTAGAATAAGTGGCTTCGATTGTTTCTAGACAGTCATGATGGACTGATTCTCCAATATTCCCATTAAGAAATGAGGCCGGATTGACGATGTTTGTAGTCACGATCTCAACATCATCTTGTTCCACCATTATGGCCTGGTATTTTAGGAATCTCTGTGGGGAGAGCCAATGCCCCCCTTTTGTTTCAAGGACTGCAGACACTGTGTGGGATACTAAGACAGTCATTTTCTGGCCCAGGGTAAACTTCCGGGCCTCTTGGATGTTTAGGATGACGGCTGCTACTGCTCTCAGGCAACCAGGCCACCCTTTTGCAGTGGCATCCAGCTGTTTAGAGAAGTATGCCACTGCCCGTCTGTATGGTCCCAAATCTTGTGCCAGTATTCCTAATGCCATTCCCTGTTTCTCATGGGAAAATAGGAAAAATGGCTTACTCACATCAGGAAGTCCTAGTGCTGGTGCCGACATCAAGGCTTTCTTCAGTTCATGGAAAGCTCTGTCTGATTCAGCATCCCACTGAAGATCCTTCTGATTAGCTGCTATCAGGGAATATAATGGTTTAACAAGCAAGCCATAATTACATATCCAAAGCCGGCACCATCCTGTCATTCCCAGAAATGTCTGCAGTTCCTTTACAGTTCGTGGTCGGGGGGCTTGGCATATGGCTTCTTTTCGGGCCTTCCCCAGGACCCGTTGTCCGGCACTGATCTCGTACCCCAGGTATGTGACCTGTTGTAACACCACCTGTGCCTTCTTCTTAGAAACTCGATATCCTTGTAGTCCCAGAAAGTTCAGCAGACTCACAGTCCAAATAATACAAGATTCTTCGGTTCTGGTTGCAATAAGAAGATCGTCTACATATTGTAACACTTTCCCTTCTTCTGACGGTGGTTCCCATAACTCCAAATCCTTTGCTAATTGGTTTCCAAAAATTGTGGGGCTATTTTTAAACCCCTGTGGCAACACCGTCCATGTGAGCTGGGTCTTTCGACCGCTTCTGGGATTTTCCCATTCAAAAGCAAAAGTTCTTTGGCTGGCTTCATGGAGAGGGAGGCAAAAGAAGGCATCTTTTAAGTCTAAAACTGTGAACCAAGCTAGGTCAGGTGTCAGGGTGGTTAGTAAGGTATAGGGGTTAGCTACTACAGGATACAGATCCTCTGTTATTTTGTTAATGGCCCTTAAATCTTGAACTATCCTATAAGACCCATCAGGTTTTTTAACTGGGAGGATAGGTGTGTTAAATTCTGACTCACATTCTTTTAGTAGTTTTAGTTCTATGAATCGCTCTATGTTTGGACAAATTCCTTCCCTATCTTCCCTTTTCAGTGGGTATTGTTTAATTCTTACCGCACTCTGTCCTTCCTTTAATTTTACTATTACAGGTGATGCATTCTTGGCACGTCCCGGTATGTCAATTGCCCATACTCCGGGATATACCTGATCAATAATTCTGGTATCAATTTCCCTTTTTGTAGGAGTATTGGCCAGAGATAGGCTCATAACCTGTATGTATTGATGATTATTTACCTCCAGAGTAACTTCCCCTTTTTTAAATTTGATTGTTGCCTCCAATTGTTCTAATAAGTCCCTACCAAGAAGGGCCTTTGGGGAATTTGGCATAAATAGGAATTTATGGATCCCCATCTGTTTTCCAACTTATATTTTAAAGGTTTACAAAAATAAGCCTTTTCAGTTTGGCCAGCTGCACCTTTTACTGAAACATAATCATTTCCCAAAGGCATTAAAGCCTGGTTCAAAACTGAATAGGTGGCTCCTGTGTCTATTAAAAATTCCACCTCCTCCTGTTCTTCTCCTAATTTTAATTTTATTAATGGGTCGGCTAGTCAATTTTCTTCTTCCCTGTGAGCTATTGTTTTCCCTTGATTATTGCGCCATTTAGTGTTTTCTTGATGTCTGCGTTCAGGGCATTCGTTTTTCCAGTGTCCTGTCCTTTTGCATATTGCACACTGATTCCTACCCAGGGGTGTCAGCCCACGCCTTGATTTAACTTTAGATTTTTGATTCTCATTTTCTCTTACTACTGCTAATATTTTCTTTTGGTCCTGCTTGTAACCTTCTTCTCGATTACTAAATATTCTCCATGCTTCCTCTACTAATTTTTCCAAGTCTCTATTTTCAGGAGGTCTCAATTTTTGCAACTTGCGCCTAATATCCCCCTGTGATTGTCCTAAAAAGAGGGATATTAGCTGCTGTGCGCCTACCTCCGAATTTGGGTCCAGAGACGTGTGCCGGCGCATTGCATCTCTTATTCTGTCTAAGAATTCTGAAGGTGTTTCAGAAGGACCCTGTCTAACCTCATATAACGCTGCCCAATTTATTGTTCTAGGAATTGCTTTCTCCATTCCTCTGAATATCCATTCCTGGTACGCCTGTAATCTTCCCATTTCAGCGGCTCGGTTTGGGTCCCATTCCGGGTCCAACAAAGGAAACCGTTCTCTATAATTATCTCCCTTTATATTATAATGTTCCTTTGCGAGATCCCCCGCTGTTTTTATGACTAATTGTTTTTCAGTTTCAGTCAAACAATCTAATAATAATTGTATATCACTCCAGTCAGGATTGTGCTGTTTTATTAGAAATTTAAAATTCTGTGCCGTCTTTATCGGATCATTACGGTATTCTCGGGCAGCCTCTTTCCATTCTCTCAGATCAGCGCCCGTGAACGGAACTTTTATTTTCATTGTTCCTCCGTCCGGATTTACGGCTTCTCGGAGGGGTGCCTGTAAAATAGACTTCTATCTGGTGCGTGAAGACACCGGACTATTTGGAGCTGTAATGGCAGTTTTTGTGTTTCCTTGTGTGGCACCGGGTGTTTGGCTTTCTTTATAAATAACTTGTGGAATTTCTTCCTCTTGTTCGCCTGGGGGTGGACTGGGAGCCCTGGCCGAACCTTGTCTCTCCACTCTATAAGGTGGATTAAATAAATCATTTAATTCGGGCTCTTGTTCTCCGTTTAATTTGATACACCTTTGTCCAATACTACATGCTGAGCAACATCTTTTCAACTTTCCTTTACGCTCCCTCCTGTCCTCTCTTTCTAGTGCTAGTACCATAGGATCCCGAGGGGGTACTAAGCCGCAGTCCTTTTGCCACTCAGGTTTGTCCCGGAGGACGAAGAACATGTCTGCATATGATACTTCATCCCATTTTCCCTCTCTCCTCAGAAACAACATTAATTGCAGGAGAGTGTTATAATCTAACGTTCCTCCCTCCTGAGGCCATTTCGCATCACTCTCCAATTTATACAAAGGCCACCACTGATTACAATATTTAACCAATTTCCTTCTGTTTTCGGTACCACCATGTCCTACAATATCACTCCAATGTTTTAATATACAACCCAAAGGCGATTTTTCACAGGGCTTACTACTTCCATTTCCCATTTTGCAATTTTAATTACTTTGTTTTTCTCCGGCCGCCTTAGCCACCCAAGGTCGGAAACGCGGATAGAGCTTCTTACTCGTTTTGCACTCAAACGCCTGTCTCAAGCACTCTTGCACTCACACTTAGTCAAAATAATTAAGCTATACACGGAAAATCAAAATGCGCATCTCAATCACACCATTCACACTCTCCGGGCAGCCCGCAGTCACACAAGCAGTATGTTATACGGTACCGTGCACTTATGTACAAACTCTTAGGAACACTAACAGTTCACAAAGTATGCATTTCAATGAACAATTGCCAAAAAGCAAACAACAAACAAAAAACAATTTTTCCTGGTCTTAAGCAGAGTGTTAAGTTTTCCGCTATTTGCCACAAATTACCAGAATATTAATATTTTTCAACATACATTTCATAACTCCGAGTTTTGAACATATAACAAGACAACACATAGAACAAACAAGACACAGAGCGCTATTTCAGTTGTTACATTCCAGGAATTCCCCAATTCTTAAGACAACCTAAAGGAAGTTTTTAGCTTCCTCTTTTTCCTACGCAAAAGTTTCCCTTTTGCTGTGAGGTCCCTCTTATTCCTGTGAGATTCCGCCTTATTCCGTCCCGCCCCCCGCTTTCCGTCACGAGGCCTCCGGGCTTTTAGGAATGGCAGTCACCTCGGGTTTGCTCGATCTGCCCTCAAGATTGCTAGCGGCCACCCCTTGGTCAGCAAACCCCCTCCCAAGGTACCTTTCCTCCTGGGGACTACGCTGCGCGCCGGACGTCCCCGTGCGTCTCACCAGCCGCCCCGTTACTAAACATACCGTTTTATCCGTGGATCCAGGGGTTTCTCTTCTGCTCCCGGGTGAACAGCTGAGAAGAGGAGGCTCCTCCGAGGAAATCTCCCGGGGCGCGCCTAGGAGCGTCCGCTCCGCAGCTGGTCCCTCAGCCGAGCAGAAATCCTCCTGGCTGGCTCGCCAAAACTGACGTGCGGAATTAGACTCTATAACTCGAAAGTTATAAAGTAGGTATGTTTATTGCGCGCAGATGCACGGGGGATCGCTCCTCCACAAGCGTGCATACCTGAAGTGACGAACCATCTCACATTTATACAATGAACAAATGAATATTCAATTAACGCCTATACATATTCGTTACCTAAACCCCGCTTCGTATGTTAATTAGCTTATCAGTCCCTTTCCTGGAATGTGGTGGTCTTGCAGGTTTGTAGGTGATTCATGTTCTTGTGACCATCCGATCTTCTTCAGGTGATTCATGTCCTTGTGACCACCCAATCTTCTCCAGCAAGGAGACTTAGCACTCCCTCCCTCTAGATAGCATTTGAATGTCTCTCATCTTTTCTCATTCTCTTTTAAATAGCCCCTTTGTTAGAGGAAGAGGGGCAGGCATCTCCTCAAAACTGTAGTTGTCACCGCACCCATGACTAGTCACCATACCCACATTCCTTAAGCAGACACATACAATCACAATCCATGTCCATTATCCCCATTTCACACTATTTCTCTTCTGTAGTTATGTGTTCCCACCTGCAACGTTTTTTCCCACCGCGATCTTCCTGTTATTGTGTAACAAGGACAGCCAAAGACAGTGTATTTTTGCTTTACTTCAGATCAGCTGAGAGCCATGTGCATTTTTGTCCAGCCAGCTGGACTATGTCTATGTGACCCTTTTCAGCTAGCCAGTTATCCACACCTGTGACCTTCCCTGGGGATTTGCGAAGCTCACTCACTCTCCCCTTCCCCCGGTGAGGGTGGGCAGGGAGAGCAGGGAAGCGGCCTCTCCGCGTAAGCCGGGAGACGTTTGAGCAGTGGCAAGCCATGGCTGCCTGGGAAATGCCGGTGCTTGACTGCTCCCCTCTTACTGAAAAGTTGAAGGACTGTAAGGCGTGCCTTTCCTCACCAGGGATGGCACGGGGCCATGTTAGCTGGCACGATTCAAAAGCTGTAGCAGATAGAATGACACCACTTAGGAAGGAACGAGAAGCGTGACCAGGAAAAGCCACGGTGCGTGCTGTGTTGGGAGCCGCACGAGTGGCGGCCCAGAAGGAGAGGCGCCTGATTAAACAAACTAATGATGAAATGGTTAAACCCTTGCAAGAACATATAAAAACCCTGCAGAGCCAGCTAAGTGCTGAACGTAACAGCACTCAGCGACTCCACACGCTCTCTCAGATGCATTGGACGGAGAACAAACTTCACGGTCCGAATGAGAGGAAGGGGGACAAGAATCTCCTGATCAGACAGATCTTAATTCTGTTGTGGATAGTCTGCTGGGATTTACAAGACTGGCATGGCTGGCCGAGAAACAGGGCCCAAGACCTTTGTACTTGTCTAAGGAGTTGGAAATGGACCGAGAAATATTTTACCCCACTGGGGTTGGGCACTGACGGTGTCGCAGCCCCAGCTGTGGGATGGATGGACGAGCCACAGCACCAGGGATAGAGAAAACATTTCTTTTTTAATATTTCAGAGGGAGGGGAGCTTCCCAGGCAGTTCCCAGCCCTGCACTCCCCCAGCTGCTCACTGGCAGGGGATCGTGCTCCTCTACTGCAACTAGCGCTGCCACGGCGGGGTCTTGCAGAAGCAGATGCAGCATGGTCACCACAGGCGTCTCCACCAGTCCTCTAGGCAGCTCCCCGTGGGCACCTGCTGCTGGGGACTGGGCTCTGCCGGGGTGCTCCTGCCCACGGAGATGGTGTTGTCCTGGCCACTGGTGCTGCTTCTGCCTGGCCCTGTGGGGCAACTGTTGTTAACTTCCTTTGGGCTCCTCCTGCACGCTTGTATAGGTCTGCTTCTGCCTGGTCGCGTCTCCTTATGTTTGTCCTTGTTCCCATCTGCAGCATTGTCCTTGTCTGCATCCGCCCCCGGCAGCTCCACTCTAAGGCCCCTCTTGCGCGACACTCTGGGTCTCAGCAGCCCTGGATGGGGCTGTTCCTCTTCCCTGGTGAGCAGGGGGGAAGGAACCGTGTGGGGGGCCCCAGCCCTTTCCGCCCCTCGCCACTTGGCTGTCAGCATCTGCAGAAACCTTTCGTACTGCTCGATGTTTTTGAGGGTGTCCTGCATGATGCACATGAACTCCTCAGTGTGGTTCTCTGTGACCATGGCCGAGGGGCTGCCAGGGGGTGGCTCCACATCGATGGGGCAGCTTCTGCCTGGTCGCGTCTCCTTATGTTTGTCCTTGTCCCCATCTGCAGCATTGTCCTTGTCTGCATCCGCCCCCGGTAGCTTCACTCTAAGGCCCCTCTTGCGTGACACTCTGGCTCTCAGCAGCCCTGGCTGGGGCTGTTCCTCTTCCCTGGTGAGCAGGGGGGAAGGAACCCTGGGGAGGGCCCCAGCACAGGTCGCCTTTTGACACATGGCTGTCAGCCTCTGCAGAAACCTTTCGTACTGCTCGGTCACTTTGAGGGTGTCCTGCGTGATGCACATTAACTCCTCAGTGCGGTTCTTTGTGACTATGGCTGAGGGGCTGCCTGGGGGTGGCTCCACATCGATGGAGCTGCTTCTGCCTGGTCGCGTCTCCTTCTGTTTGTCCTTGTTCCCATCTGCAGCATTGTCAGTATCTGTGTCCGACTGCGGCAGCTCCACTCTAAGGCCCCTCTTGCGCGACACTCTGGGTCTCAGCAGCCCTGGCTGGGGCTGTTCCTCTTCCCTGGTGAGCAGGGGGGAAGGAACCCTGGGGAGGGCCCCAGCACAGGCCGCCCCTTGACACTTGGCTATCTGCATCCGCAGAAACTTCTTGCACTGCTTGGTCATTTTGAGGGCGTCCTGGACGATGCGGATGAGCTCTTCAGCGAGGTTCCCTGTGACCATGGCCGAGGGGCTGCCAGGGGGTGGCTCCACATCGATGGGGCTCTGCGCCCTGTCCCTGCCATCCGTGGGGAACTCCTCGTGCTTTGGCCCCTCTGGCAGCTCCAGTGGGATGTTGAAGCCAGTTGGGAGCCCTGGCTGCCCCGCCAGCATGCAGATGGTTTTAAAAGAATATTGAGGTCCCAAGATGTTCATCGATGCTGGCTCTGCTGTTGCAGCCGGCCAGGGCTCTGGGAAGGAGCAGGGGGAGTTCAGTGAAGAGGAGCTGCTCCAGGACAGGGAGTGCGGCACGGTCTCTGGGGAGCAGTGCTCCACGCTTGACGCTTCCAGGCTTGCCCTGCAGAGGGGGAGAGGGAAGAGACCCCCGCTGCACCCGGCCCCTCCGGCAGGACTCACGGGCAGCACACCCTCCTTGGCCGGCAGGCAGCGCTGCCCAGCGTGGGCAGGGGCAGGGCATGGGCTGAGGGTCTGGGGCAGGACCTGTGGGTGTCCCCTGCGCTTACCCCATCTCCACGGTTGGTGTGGGCTTCTCTGCTGCTCCATGTGCCTGGGGAGAAGCTGCCAAGAGAGGAGATGGTGTGAGTGGCCAGCAGCCCAGAGCCCCAGGCCAGGCCTTCTGCAGGGTGTCACCCGTTTCCAGGTCAATTGGGGCCGGAGCCACTCACCGCTCTCCTCCTCGAACCGGGCTCTTGTCGTGCTCGTCTGAGGCTTTGTCTTCTTCCTACGCCCCTGCAGGACCCCAGCAGCTGGGTGAGGAGACGGAAACAGCTCCTGGCCCCACACCTTAACCTCCCACCCTACCCCTCCCTGCACTGAGGGGCAGTGCAGTGCAACTGTCACCTACCCGGAGTCGCCTGAAATACAGTATGGCTGCGACCGGGCTGAGCTGCAGCATGAACATCAGCATCATGACATGGAGCACGTCAACCATTATGGGGATGTCGTCATGCCCCATGGCACTGGCTGTGGTGTGGCCACGGTGCTCCGAGTTCTCAGCACAGACCCACGGTGCAGATCCCCAGTGACCTACTGGGTCCCCAGTGAGAGGACACCCAGCACTGCCGGAGTGTGGCAGAGGCTGCAGTCTGCAGCCCGCCCAGACGGTGCCAGACGGCCCACTGCCTTCCCCGTGGGGCGCGCACCCCCCTTTTATAGTACGGGAGGCAGCCGCCCCCGCCCCCCTTTGTGACATCACTGGGGCAGTCACAGCCCCCCTTTGTGACATCACTGGGGCAGTCACAGCCCCCCTTTGTGAAAATTCCTGGGGCAGCCAGAGCCCCCCTTTCCCTCTGTGACACTGGACAACCCCTGTGACCTTCCCTGGGGATTTGCGAAGCTCACTCACTCTCCCCTTCCCCCGGTGAGGGTGGGCAGGGAGAGCAGGGAAGCGGCCTCTCCGCGTAAGCCGGGAGACGTTTGAGCAGTGGCAAGCCATGGCTGCCTGGGAAATGCCGGTGCTTGACTGCTCCCCTCTTACTGAAAAGTTGAAGGACTGTAAGGCGTGCCTTTCCTCACCAGGGATGGCACGGGGCCATGTTAGCTGGCACGATTCAAAAGCTGTAGCAGATAGAATGACACCACTTAGGAAGGAACGAGAAGCGTGACCAGGAAAAGCCACGGTGCGTGCTGTGTTGGGAGCCGCACGAGTGGCGGCCCAGAAGGAGAGGCGCCTGATTAAACAAACTAATGATGAAATGGTTAAACCCTTGCAAGAACATATAAAAACCCTGCAGAGCCAGCTAAGTGCTGAACGTAACAGCACTCAGCGACTCCACACGCTCTCTCAGATGCATTGGACGGAGAACAAACTTCACGGTCCGAATGAGAGGAAGGGGGACAAGGATCTCCTGATCAGACAGATCTTAATTCTGTTGTGGATAGTCTGCTGGGATTTACAAGACTGGCACGGCTGGCCGAGAAACAGGGCCCAAGACCTTTGTACTTGTCTAAGGAGTTGGAAATGGACCGAGAAATATTTTACCCCAAGAATGAAGAAGTCCTAATGAGGTCGGTGATTAAGCTGAGACCACCGACAGCAGCCAAGGTGGGGAAGCCCCACCCGTTACTATCCAGACGGTGCCGCACTCGGCAGCCAAAGTGTCGAAATTCCAGGAAAAATACACCAGGTTAGCTCAAGAAACTGAGACAGAGTATGTATGGAGAGTATCACTGACAGGAGGCTATCGAGTCCTGCTGTTGGAAGACGAGGCCCAAGGGTACTGGGGGCCAGGGGTTTCCTAACTGCTGATGACCCAAGGGAGCCGTGGTCGCTAACTCTACAAGCTGCCTATTGAGCAGGGGACCCGGACCCCTTGGAAAGGGGGAATCCAGTATGTATCGAGACCCCATGGTGAACCCATACACCATGAATATAACGTCCCGTTATGCCCGAGTTGGCATGTTCAAATTCGTAACAAAAGAGGTACGTCCACCATAATCGCTCTTTCATAATCAAGCACTTTCATAGCGTGGTCCCTCAAACGTTAAACAAACGTGGTCCTTAAACATTCCAGATAATAGAGTTGAAACGTGGGTAATAAATCCCCTACCCCATGAATACTCCCCTAAGGAATTGTTCATAAAAACTACCACCATAGAGCTACTTTTAAAGATACTTTTATTTACAGCAACACAAAGAGCAGTAAAAAAAAAACCAAAAAAACCCGACAGGTAAGATATGCAGCCACTTGTAACTGTCCCTCTTAATCCCCTGCGCTGCCTCCCTTGCCCTCTGCAATACTCCAGCTGATCCCCTCCGGCCCTCCTGGGTTTCGACGGGGTGTCCCCCATGTCCCCGGTGCTGAGTGCTCCCCTCTTCCCACAGGAATGCTGCCTGGGAGGAGGAGGGCTCTCTCCTCGACTTGGTGCTCTGGCAGAGCTCCTGCGACGCCGACCAGTGCCTGTGCCCTCTGGGCCGGGACCAGGCAGAGCAGGCGGGATGAGTGCCGGTGGTCCTGTTACCGAAATCTCGGAATGAAGAACTTATCGACACCAATGTGATGTAGATAAGCAGACACCTCTTTATTAACGGCCGGGTGCGTGAGCGAGTCCTCTCACGATCAACGCACGCCAGGTCCCAAAATCAGACACCATATATAGAACTTATTCATACATATTCATTAAGTATTCAAGCATAACCATGATATTTCCCGTAAATCATTAACATATTCTCCTCCTATATCCGATTCTGCGCAGTAGAGCTTAGAAAGGTCTAGAAATGGGTCTGGGGTACGATCTGGGTAGGTGGTATATGAGTGGGTGGTCGCGATCTCCCCCTGCCGGAATCACCTTTTACTAAAGTTCACGGTTTCTTGGCAGGCAACTACAAGCTGTTCCAGTCGACTCTCCCCAGTTTCCATTAATCTCATATTCTGACATTTCCATACACCTCTGCATACAGAAGACTGGTTAAATACAAAGAAACCTTTCAACCCTAAAGTTATTACCTATGTTTTCACAATAGTTCCAGCCCCTTCTTCTAGCCTTGGTACAGGACGTACAGAAGATCCCATAACAACTTTTACTGTGTAGCTATAAGTTTCTTATAATTTTTTTTTTCTTATCCTTCTATATTTTAATTTCATTAAATGATTTTATAAAATCAATTAATCAATCAAATAAAGTCAATCAATCTTAACTTATTAACAAATCGATAACAGTCCCGGACCCCGCAGCCCCAGTGAGGACACGATGCCTTCGTCTCCTCTGACGGGCAGGGGTGGAGGTTCCCTGGGATGCTGAGCCAGGCATGGCGCAGGGTGCGTCCTGGCAGCTCAGCCCCGGCTGCCAGGACGGGAGCAGGGGAGAGCTGGGCTCGGCACAGTGCCGGGGCTGTTGGCCCACAGCTCGGGGACTGTTGGTGGCGGCAGGTACCGTTGCTCTCCGCAGGCCCTGGAGAGTCCTGGTCTGCAGCTCTGGTGGCTCCCGTGGGACCCACCAGTGCTGCTCCGCCCTGGAAGATGCCACCGAGTCCTGGGAGTGCAGGGACTGCAGCGGCACGCACAGCGGTGAGTGGTGCAGTGGGGCATATCTAGTGCCATTCTATTTGTAAAGTCATTCTGGAGGTCACCTGTAATTATATATTCAATTCCTTAAACCCCTTTTTGTTAACGTTTGCTAATTTTTCCACTTGACCAGTTGACCAGTTAACTGATAGACCCATGCTCTGTTTCTATATGAAGCTATAGGATTTAAAAGCGATTCAAGTGCCCAGCCAGTTTTCACTCCTGTAAATGGTTCATTCCAAATATCATCATTTATCCCAGATCTCTTTATTCGTTTCAATTCTAAATTCTCTAGAGATCCTTTAAATGGTGATTTCTTCCAAATTGGACACAATGTTGGCATGCCTAAAGTGATTTGTTTCACCTTACCATCTAATGGTAAATTTGTGGTCCAGGTTCCATCACTTAATGCCCAAACTAAATGTCCTGGACTTCAAATAGTCGTTTTACTACAACTAAACAAAGTTCCTTTCCTAACTGTAAAAGTGCTGGTTAAATTGAGAGTGTTCTTAAGACCTCGACAAAAACAACCATATTTTAAAACAGTGGCCTACGGAGGAATTCTTTGGATTACTAAGTCTGCATTACTACAATCATACACTTTTTCACATTTCTACCATGGCACTACTTTATTTTCCTTCTCTCCCGATGAAGTTGACCTATCGTCTACCCAGGGTAATACTAAAAAAACCTTTCCATCCCAGGTAAAACACCAAGAAGTTCTTGCTATATACTGAAAATGGGAAAATATGGACATAGACCATATAGAGTCCCATTGTTCTACTAATTGGGTACCTTGGCCAGTTTTGTTACACTTCCATTTCATGATACTTCTGCTCACATTGGTTTTAAGTTGTTCATCATAAGAACACCATCCTAACTGGGGATTTGGACCCCCAGGAAGAACTCAAGCTATGGCACTAGGTCGGGATCCTGTTATAAAATCATAATTCAGTAGTTTGGTGGTTTGTTTTTTGGTTTTTTGGTTTTTTGTTTTTTTTTTTTTTACAATCTGTTTCTTTACCTGGTGACTTCCACTGTTTTCTAATAACCTTTACTTGTTCATACCATTGAGTTACTGGCCTTTGTTCACAATAGGTGGTTTCATTTTTACGTTCCAGATTAGTCAGATTCATAGTTAAAATTCCCCATGGAATAGATTCACCTACTGCCCTCGGTATTGGCAAACAAGCAGCGATCTGCGTGACATTTTGTAAATTGGCAAATTCTTTAGTCAATCCTACCAACAAATTTTCCTCAGCCATTTGTTTGGGAATTCCAATCACTTGTTCTGTTTCTACTTGTCTTTTGTTCCTGTCCACCAAGCCAGCCCATGATCCCACCAACATTACCAACCAAAAGAAAATCCAAAACCCAATCATAACCTGATATGAAAAATTAGACATGTTTCAAAGTCAATTTTTAAGTCTCTGGGTCACGATTAGCAATCTTCCACGGAGTAGATGCTTTCTTCACAGTGCTTTCTTCACTCGAGTATAATGTATCCAGGCATCCGATTCTGCAATTTTGGTAGCTGTAAAAGTGGTTAGCAGTATCTGGAAAGGTCCTCTCCAGTGCTCCTGCAAAGGTTTGGAGGTCCGAGTCTTCACATAGACATAGTCTCCTGGTTGGAAATCACGCACTGAATTTTCCAGGGGTAAAGGTCTATTCCAAATTACTGCACTCCAAATCACAGCCAAAGTTTTCCTTAGAGAAAGCAAATAGTTATACACATCTTGTTTTCCTTTTACATGTATGTTTAGATTTGGTTCTGGAGACTCATATGGTTTTCCATATAATAATTCATAAGGACTGACTGAGGTTCCACTCTTTGGCTGTACCCTGATTCATAATAATGCCAGTGGAAGTGCCTGAGGCCACTTTAGACTGGTTTCTTGACAAATTTTACTTATTTGTCGTTTCAAAGTTTGATTCATCCTCTCCACTTTTCCACTAAATTGTGGTCTCCAAGACGCATGCAAATCCCAATTAATACCCAATACTTTGCTAACACTTTGGACTACTTCAGCCACAAAGTGTGGACCTCTGTCAGAGGAAATTCCAATAGGAACTCCAAATCTCGGAATTACTTCTTGTAATAAGCACTTTACAACCTCTTTTGCTTGTGTGGTGCGACAGGGAAGGGCTTCTGGCCATCCTGTAAAAGTATCAACCCTTACCAGGATGTACCGGTACCCATTTTGTCTAGGTAACTCTGAAAAATCTGCTTGCCAATAATCTCCAGGTTCTGTACCAGATTTCAGTCTACCCATTTGAACCTTTTTCTTAATCACTGGATTATTTTTCAAACATACCTCACACTTTGCAGTTACCATTTTAGCTATTCCCAACACCTTAACTGATATTTCTTGCTTTTGTAAAGATGTTACTAAGGCTTCTGTCCCCCAGTGACATTCTTGATGTCTCATTTGAATTATCTCTCTCATCACAAGAGGTGGAATTACTACCTGTCCATTAGGAGTTATCCACCATCCAGCTAAGTTTTTCTTAGCATTTAATAACTGACCCAATTTGTCATCTTCCTCTGAATATCTCGGTTTTTCCCTAGGAAGGGTTACTGTTTTAGAAGGAATTATTGCCATTTGCAATGCTTGTTTCTTTGCTACCTTTTTCTTTTTTTTTTTTTTTTTTTTTTGCTGTTCTATCAGCTAAATTATTCCCAGCTATCATTTTTGTATTCCCAACCTGGTGTGCCTTACAGTGCATGATTGCTACTTGATCTGGCTTTTGAACTGCTTGCAATAATCGTAAAATTTCTGTTTGATGCTTAATGTTTGATCCTTGAGAGGACAATAACCCCCTCTCTTTCCACAAAGCTCCATGGACATGCACTACCCCAAAGGCATATTTTGAATCAGTCCAGATATTTACTCTCTTGTCTTTGCTTACCTCTAAGGCTCGAATTAAAGCGATGAGTTCTGCCTTTTGGGCTGATGTGGTACTCGCCAATGCTCCTGCTTCTATAACTGTAGCCTCTGTTGTTACCGCGTATCCGGCGTATCGGACTCCTTGTTCCATAAAGCTGCTTCCATCAGTATACAGTTCCCAGTCTGGTCGCTCCAATGGCACATCCTTCAGATCTTCACGACTGGAATAAACATACTCGATGGTAGCCAAGCAATCGTGTTCCAGTCGTCCTTCTTCCTGTACGGAACTTAAAAACACTGCAGGATTTACCAGGTTAGCTGTCTTTAGAATCACATCATCCTGTTCAGTCAATACCACCTGGTATTTCATCATTCGGCTGGGGGACAGCCAATGTCCCCCCTTCTGTTCTAGGACAGTTATCACCATGTGTGGAACATAGACTGTTATTGTTCTTCCCAAAGTCAATTTCCGAGCTTCTTGTATGAGCATCACTGTTGCGGCCACTGCTCGAAGGCAGTTTGGCCACCCTTTACTCACTGTGTCCAGTTGTTTAGAGAAATATCCGACTGGTCGTTTCCAGCTTCCTGTCCTCTGGGTTAACACGCCCAGTGCAAGGTGTTGTCTTTCATGTACAAACAGCTGGAAATCTTTGGTTAGATCCGGCAGTCCCAAGGCAGGTGCAGACATTAGGGCACGTTTCAACTCTACAAAAGCCTTTTGTTGTTGTGGGCCCCATACAAAGGGAGAGTTCTTTTGGGCCTCGCACAGCGGTTTAGCTATTAGCCCATAGTTCATGATCCAAAGGCGACACCACCCAGTCATGCCCAAAAATGCTCCGAGTTCATGAATATTTCTCGGCTCAGGTACACCACAAATAGCTTCTTTGCGATTTTTTCCTCATTGTCGTTGTCCTTTTGAAATCTCAAAGCCGAGATATATCACAGTCTGGCAGGCTATTTGGGCTTTCTTCCTGGATACCTTATACCCATTTAGTCCCAGGAAATTCAAAAGGTCAATAGTCACCTGTATACAAATAAATCTTTCTTCTGTAGCAATCAATAGATCATCCACATATTGTAAAAATAAATGCCCAGGTCTTGGTTTGTCCTGTTTCCAGATTTCAAGTTCCTTTGCTAAATGATTTCCAAAAATAGTTGGACTGTTTTTAAATCCTTGGGGTAATCTAGTCCATGTCAGCTGCATCTTTCGGTTTGAGGATTTTCCCATTCAAAAGCAAACAGTTTTCTGGTTTCCTTTTCCAAAGGTATACAAAAGAAAGCATCTTTTAAATCAAGCACTGTAAACCACTGATAATTCTCCCTCAATGCTGTTAACAGTGTATAAGGGTTTGCTACTACAGGATAAATATCCTTAACTATCTGATTTACTGCTCTCAAGTCTTGTACCAGTCTCTATTCACCCGAGGGTTTTCTGACTGGTAAAATAGGAGTATTATACTCAGATTCACATTCTTCCAAAATTTTATACTCCAAAAATTTATCAATCAATTTCTTCAATTCCTGTCTCGCTTCCGGTTTGATTGGATATTGTTTAATTCTCACGGTTCCTGCGCCTTCCTTCAAATCTATTTTAACAGGTTCTGCTAGTTTCGATTTACCAGGAATATTTGTTTCCCATACAGTAGGGATCACTGCCAAATCCACCTCCGGTGGAATTTCTTGTTCCTTTACCTTTTCTTGTATCATCAGGATTTCTCCCGTTTTTGACTCAGGTATTTTCAAGAAAAGTTCTCCTTCGTCAAAAACAATCTGTGCATTTAATTTGGATAACGAATCTCTTCCTAAGAAGGGTATCGGACATTCTGGTACATACAAAAATTCATGTGTAATTATCTTATTTCCAAATTTCAAATCCAGGGGTTGCAGGAATGGCCTGGTTTTGTTCCAGTTTTTCCTTTACAGGTATTTAATAAAAAAATGTCGCTCCTGTATCCACTCCCAACCTCACAATTTAAACAACATTTTTTTCCACTTTCTTATTATCACAAGTTATAGCCATTACCAAATTATCCCTGATAGTTAGCTTACATTCATCCTGCCAATCCTTTCTTTGTCTTAAGTAAAAAAACAAATCCACATCTGGCATTTTATTCCATTTCCCTTCTCTTTTACAATACAGCATTAACTGCAAAATAGTGTTATAATTCAGTGTCCCATTCGTGGGCCACTTTTCCTCATCATCCAATATATACAAAGGCCACCAATTATTACAATACTCAAATTATTACAATACTCAATCATCTGGCTTTTTTGCAGATCATCCTGTAAATTTCCCCAATGTGCCAATAAACATCCCAACAAAGAATTTTTCGGGATTTTGTCATTTACAGCAAGATTACCCATGCTTTTACTTTTAAACAACCGAGTTAACTTAGTTGCCATGGTGTAATTACTCACAGTACAATACACAATTATTCAACTCTGTCACTCCGATCCGCGGATCCACACTCCACACTCGCTTTCATTCTCAATTACACGTCTCACCCTTACAGCCACACTCACACTTTCCCACAGTTACTTTAAACAAACATATAACACAATATTATACCTCTTCATTTTCTTCTTAATACACAAACTCACAAAACAACAAAGAACACCAAAAACTTCTAACTTCTTGTTAGAGGCACTACCTTAGAGAACACTATAGCATATAGTTTCTCTTGTCTACACTTTTGTCCAACCCTGCAACAGCTTTCGCTTATGTCTTACGGGCAGAGTCCTAGTCCTACCCTGCGCAGCTCTTTCACCGCCTCTGTCAGGTAGACTTACTCAGTGGGACTCCAACCCACTCTTTCCCATACAATTATTATAGTGGGACTCCCACCCACTTCCTCTAGTGCACTTACTTACTACAATTAAAAAAAGAAGTGTCTTACCCAAAAATCCCAGGAACGTCGCGAAGAGCCTTACGGATCGGGGATCGATGGGTATCCCCGAGAAATCCTCGGTGCCGGCTGGAACCGACCAGGTCCCCGACTCCTCCGGTCTCCTTCAGCGAGGTCCCATCTGGGGTGCCAAAACTGTTACCGAAATCTCGGAATGAAGAACTTATCGACACCAATGTGATGTAGATAAGCAGACACTTCTTTATTGACGGCCGGGTGCGTGAGCGAGTCCTCTCACAATCAACGCACGCCAGGTCCCAAAATCAGACACCATATATAGAACTTATTCATACATGTTCATTAAGTATTCAAGCATAACCATGATATTTCCCGTAAATCATTAACATATTCTCCTCCTAGATCCGATTCTGCGCAGTAGAGCTTAGAAAGGTCTAGAAATGGGTCTGGGGTACGATTTGGGTAGGTGGTATATGAGTGGGTGGTCGCGATCTCCCCCTGCCGGAATCACCTTTTACTAAAGTTCACGGTTTCTTGGCAGGTAACTACAAGCTGTTCCAGTCGACTCTCCCCAGTTCCCATTCATCTCATATTCTGACATTTCAATACACCTCTGCATACAGAAGACTGGTTAATTACAAAGAAACCTTTCAACCCTAAAGTTATTACCTATGTTTCCACAATAGTTCCAGCCCCTTCTTCTAGCCTTGGTACAGGACGTACAGAAGATCCCATAACAACTTTTACTGTGTAGCTATAAGTTTCTTATAAATTATTTTTTTTCTTATCCTTCTATATTTTAATTTTATTAAATGATTTTATAAAATCAATTGATCAATCAAATAAAGTCAATCAATCTTAACTTATTAACAAATCGATAACAGTGGCTCCCACAGCCACTGGGGACTTGGGGACAGGCGCTGTGACGCGTGGAGGGAGGGAGCGTGGCAGGGGCTTGTTGTGCTCATCATCTCCCTGCCCCCTGCAGTGCCCGACATTGCAGCCGGACCAGACTCTTGTCCCCTGGCGCAGGGACCCTGGCACAGCGCTCCCAGTAAGATCACTGGCACAGGCTGCCCAGAGGCTGTGGAGCCCCCTCCTCTGCAGACGTGCCAGCACCACCTGGACACAATTCTGTGCAGCCTGCTCCAGGAGGACCTGCTTTTGCCGGGGGTGTGACTAGACGATCTCCAGAGGTCCCCTCCAGCCCTGACCATGGTGTGGTTCTGTGACCCCTGGCACTTTGGCTGAGGAAGAAGAGGCCAGGCTGCTCGAAGGACAACCCGACACACCAGTGCCTTTCCAGCTGCTGTGCAAGAAACCTGCCAATCCTCGCTAACAGAAGCTGGAACTTTGCCCGTGGGCTTGCTGATGTGCATGAGCACCGCAGGGCAAGAGCCTTCGCTCTTCCCCATCCTCCAGTGCCGGGCAAGTGCAGATGCTCTGAGGAGGGAGCGCCAGTCCCTGCAGGCCCCGCTGCCATCCCTGTCATGCAGCGTCTCGTCTTCCCTGGGCTCCCTCTGCTGTGTCCCGGAGCCCTGGCCTGGTGCGATGGCAGAGCCAGCCGCAGTAACGCGCATGGGACTTGCCCGGTCCCCCAGAGCCACCTGGGTGCTGGTGGGGAAGCCGGGGCTCACCCTTGGCCAGGCCATCCCACTGGAGCTGCCAGAGGGGCCAAAGCACAAGGAGTTCCCCACGGATGGCAGGGACAGGCCGCAGAGCCCCGTCGATGTGGAGCCACCCCCTGCAGCCCCTCGGCCACGGTCACGCATAACCTCGCTGAAGAGCTCATGCGCATCGTCCAGGACACCCTCGTGATGGCCATGGGGTACCAAACGTTTCTGCAAGTGCTGATGGCCAAGTGGCGAGGGGCGGCCTGTGCTGGGGCCCTCCCCAGGGTTCCTTCCCCCCTGCTCACCAGGGAAGAGGAGCAGCCCCAGCCAGGGGGTGCCAGGGCTGCTGGGGACCAGAGTGTGGCCCCAGGGCCTTAGAGCCGAGCTGCCGGGGGAAGGTGCGCACACGGACAAGGCTGCGGATGGGGACAAAGACCAAGATGAGGACACGGGCCCGGGCACAAGTAGCCCTGTGCAGCTTCCGTACCAGCATCTGGCAGAATGGCGGCATGGTGTCGGCTTCGGAGAGCCAATTACGGATTCGTTGTGAAGCCGCTGTATGAGCTACTGAAAGCTTCCTGCAGTGGCTGCATTGACTGGACAGAAGGGGGTAACGCTGCTTTCAAGCGCCTGGAGCGAGCTCTGACGGAGGCCCCCGTGCCGGCATTACCCGTGCTTTTAATAAAGACCTTTGATCTTTTCACCCAGGAGAGAGAAAGTACGGCCTTAGGAGTTTGGCACAAGTTTTTAGGGCCCCAGTGGCACGCTGTAACTGACTTCTCCCAACAGCTGGATGAGCTGAGCTCAGGATGGCCTGGATGCCTTCAAGCAGCAGCAGCAACTGGGCTACTGGTTCACGATTCCCCAAGTTCACCGTGGGGCAGAAGGTTACCGTCTAGGTACCACACTTGGTCATGACGGTACTGAAACAAAAAGGAGGACATCGGCTGGCCCCAGACCATTGAGGAAGTCTGCTCCAGCCCCCAGATCTCAAGAAGCAGGCTGGGAGCTGTATGCTGACGGCAGCAGCTGGCCCCGAGAGGGATAACAATTGCCTGGGTGCGCTGGAACTACCATCGACGACCTTAACAGAATCACAAGCTTTGCCCGCAAAGGTCTCTGCTCGGGAAGCCAAACCGAATGCCCTCGCGAGGGCACGGGCCCTGAGCAAAGGGAAATGAGCCCCCACACGGGCAGGCTCCAAGTATGCCTTTGGATCGGTTCATGCGCATGGAGCTCTTTGGAAAGAGAGAGGACTATCATCTGCTCGAGGAACTGTGCTCAAATATGCGCCTCAGATCCAGGAATTATTAAAGAGCATTCAAAAACCAGCGGCGGCCGCAGTTACGCATTGCAAGGCACGTCAAGCTGGTAAGACCGCTCCGGGATTAGGAAATCAGTGGGCAGGTATGGCTGCAAAGGGGGCTGCAGAGAAAGGTATCCTGACTCTGACCCCTGCAGAGGGGAGAGTCCCGCTGGAAGCAGCGCCAAAACATGATGAAAGAGGATAATAAGTGAATAACTAAGTCACTGGCCGAAGAACGGCTAAAGGGATGGGCAGTTCCACTGGGGAATTGAAAATTCAGTGAAACTCCTCCGCAAGGCACTTGTAAGTAGGGCCACGCAGAGGTTATCAGATCCATTACAGGGAGGTGTGAAATACACCTTAGAGACAATCCAAATGCTACTAAGAAGCTGATCATGGGGGTGACTAAGGTAGGAAATTCTCCTGGAGATTATTGGCAAATAGATTTCACCGGCTCACCCAGAAAAGAAGGATATCGATACATTTTGGCCTTGGTCGATACCTTCCCTGGATGGCCTGAAGCTGGAAAGCTTGTTGAACCAACAAGGCGGGGGAGGTAGCCCAAATCCTGTTACAAGAAATTATTCCCCTCTTTGGTATGCCTTCAGGAGTGCCATCAGACCATGGGTCCCACGTTATCGCTGGAACCGTAAAAGAGTTGAGTAAAAATTTGTTCCTAACCTGGGATTACCGCACTCCATACAGACCGGAATCTAGCGGTCAAGTGGAGCGGGTGAACTACGCCCTTCAGCAACAGCTAGGAAAAAAATGTCAGGAAACACCTATGACTTGGGTTCAGGCACTACCTCTGGCGTCACTGAGAATCAGGTTCCAGCCTCGAGGGAAGGGCGATTTGAGCCCATACAAGCTGTCGCATGGATCGCCCCATCAGGCTGCACATATACCCTCTGATACCCATCTAACGGGGCAATGAAACGGGAAAACTCAGCTAGTTTCTTTAGGGAATATTTATTTTTAGGGAGTATTTTGCAGGAATTTCAGAAGTACGCGACGGCGCGTAGATCCTTGGAACTCGACACACGGCTCATCCCCTCCAGCCCGGAGACCGGCTGCGTATCGAGTGGTGGAATGCGGAACCTCTAAGGGGAAAGGGGAAAGGACCATATCGCATCCTTTTAACAACCTCTACAGCCGTCGAGAGTTGGGGCAAAGGACCCTGGATACATTATTCAAGCATGAAACGAGCCCCTTCATGACGGACGGCAGAACAGCTGGCCCCTCTCCAACTTAAAGAAACGGCATTAATGAATCGATGGGACAGCAGAAAAGGCCAGAAAAATTGTTAAATCAATAGCTATAGGCATTTGTAGCGTGGTACAGTGTTTCCCACTGAAGCAGTTAGGAGGAAGTTGCTGTTCATCCTCCTACTGAGCAGCATAAGCCTAAGCGAAACACAGGAGAATGTGATCGCAAAACTGGTGCGAGAGCTGGGAAGAATGAGAAACCCGAGCGGCATCGGTGCTTGCGTTCCTGTACCTCCGTCTGTGGGAGACCCAGCACCTCGGGGCCTTCTCCCAGTTGATGACAGTTATTTAGAATGGGTAGGTCACGTCACCGGCAAGGCCCACAAAGCTGGGGCGTCCCATTTTCCTGGCAAAAAGGGCCGGTGTCGACAGCGAGGAGGCGAGGGACTTCACGCTCCATTGACCAGAGGGAATAGAACTCTGTTTTCACCAGGAACTGGTGAGTGCCCCCTCAATTCACCAGCCCTAGGTTTAGGATTTGCTTCCGGAAGCCTGGATGCAGTGCCACCTAACATTCCGTATAGGAAAGGCTACCCAGTGAAGTACAACTAGCCGGCAGAATGTGAAGACTTGAAGAGGTCCCCAAAACCATGGTCTAAACGAATTGAAGGGCAATGGAACTGCACCTCGCGTGTTTGAAGGCGTCCTTGACGGGGACATCAAAACACGTGGAATCTGACCCTGTCGAAACGGAACTGCACGAAGGTTGTTGATGGAAGAAAATGAGGATTTTGAAAGAGGGATTCTGGATAATGAATACCTGTAGGCAAAATCAAAATCAGGGAAAATCTTGTTCCCTAGGCCTCTCTGCTCCGAGCCTCTTGGTACGGGCAAGTGGAGATGGATACTAGACAGCGAGACTAGAGCTTGCAAAAATAACTCGACCAGTCACTCTAGGTGGACTGACCTTATTCCCCACCATGGAGACAGAAACCAATTGAATGTAAACATTGGGGAAAAACTAAAAGAGCTCAAAATGCAGAAGAGCCCTGGCATGGACCCCCCACTTTGGAACTGGCAAACTGGGGTCTTGGCAGCTTTATTCTAGCTGGCTTAATGGCACTAGAGGATGGATAGTTGCTAGAACATGGAACACGGCAAAGGGAAACACTAGCTAAAGCAGCGGAAAAGGGATTCAAACTGATGGGTGAACAAGTACAAGCAAATAGCAAGTGTGCTTTACAGAATCGGCTGGTGTTAGCTTTAGTACCGGCTGAAGCACATGGAATATGCGGGTACGTAAAACTAGATGTTGCTCACATGTCCCAAATGCTACCGAGGATCTCCAGAAACAACTGGATGAGATGCAAAGGGCTGCTTCAAGAGTTAGGCGGGCGGTCAATAACCGGGCGCCTAGCGAATCCCTTACAAACTATCCTTGTTACAACTACCGTTGTCGCAGTGTTGTTGACGACACGTAGCTGTATCAAATGGAACCTCCCCGGAAATCTATGTTGCAACGCGAGCAAATGTTATAACTATCCCATCTAAATGAGGCTTTTGATTTTGGAAAGATTCAAAGCCTCCAGAAAAAAAAAATAAAAGGGCGTGGGGGTGGTATTGAATGATGCCACCACATAGATAGGGCTCTATACACATTTGTGGCGCACTGTTCTGTCAAGGGGGGGTTGCTGGCTGAGCAAAGGGACAAGACGACCACGCTCTGCTGCAGTGAGTGGCTGTAAGTTACAGAAACCGGGCCACAACGCTGAGGCCGAGCTGACTCTCTAAAGCTGTTGGAAGCGACAAAGGAAGGGGCTTCTAATCGAGGGAGGCAGCCTTGGGAAGGGGGGAGCCAGGAAGGGACGGGGAAAAGAACTCGGTTGTCCAAGTTACGCAGGAAGAAGCCTCCGAGTGAGGGAGCTCTGGCCCCGAGGGGAGAGCAGCCGATAAGGCCTTGCAACCCACAGAAAGTTGGTCGAAAGTAGGGCGAAGGTGACTGTGGCAGTGGGAGATCGCAACCTCGGACTCACATGGCCCCCGAGAGAGGGCAGCCCCCGCCTGGGGAGATGCGCCCTCAATAAAAACCTTCAGTAGCGCTACCTGAGGGTGCGCACTAGTTTGCACGACAAGTGAGAAACTTGTGAGCAGTCCTGTGCGTGAATGGAAAGGAATGTGTAATGCACGCTGAATGTGCAAGTGCTCTGCGTGTAGAATGTGTACCCTCGAGCAACCTGGTGAGCGTGTTAGAGGGAAACATTGCCCCGTGCTGCCAGTGCTGTAACGAAGAATGCCTGCCTTCTAAAACTTCAAATCCAGTCTTAGAGGGTTTTTCTCCGTCACCAGCTTTACAGTATCACATAAAGTGGGCAACTGCTGCCAGGGCTCGGGCACGCGCACAGGGAGCAGCCTTTCCTGATGGTCAGAGGGACCCTCCTGCGTTCCAGGGTGTGCCCATGGCCTCTGGGCCGGGCACTGGGCGGGCACCACTGTGAAGAGCCTGGGCATGGGCTGAGGGGCAGGGGCAGGATCTGGGGGTCTCCCCTGCCCTCCCCCCATCTCCAGCTCAGCGTGGGCTTCTCCACCCAGCAGCATGCCGGGGGCGAAACGGGCCCTGGATGCCAGGGCCACTTGTGTTCCCCAGGCATAAGTCTCGTTTCCCCCGGCTGTCTTTCGGGGTCAGTAGAGGCCAATGTTCTAGACGGGCACGTGGTCGGGGTACCGATGGCGCAGTGTCAACCGCCGTTCTGTGCACACGCAGGTGCGAGTACATCTTCCCACCTGAACATGCCCAGAAGGGGCCCGGAGGGGCTGCATATTGAACGGTGGAGGGTGCTGATGGGTCGTAGGTTTTTTCTTTTCCTTCCCACACAAAATTCCACTGTGCTTCGTGGGTAGGTGAAAGTCTACACTTCAACGCTGTTTCTCGATGGGTAGTTTTTCCATAACACGTGGGATCTCCAGGTTTAACCCTGGTGCCGGAAAACTCCAACAAGTACACATATGCTGAATATGGGTTTGCAGCTCTGGGGCACAGCACGTTTCCTTTGGGTCCCATGACAATGTTTTGCAGCTCATTGTTCATGAACAATTTCTTAGGGGAGCATTCTCATGGGCAAGGGGATTTATTTCCCATGTATCAACTCTGTTCCCTACACCGCACAAAAAACTATTGAAGGGACCAAGCCCATACCCCATTTGTTACGAATCTCAAAAGGCCAAACCAGGGATAACGGGACGTTGCATTCGTGGTATATGGGCTCACCGTGGGGTCTCGATACAAACCGGATCCCGCCTTTCCAAGGGGTCCGGGTCCCCTGCTCAACGGGCAGCTGGTTGAGGTGCCCACCAGGCCCCTCTCTGCCAAGCTGCTTTCCAGCCAGGTGGCCCTAGCCTGTGCTGGTGCCGGGGCTTGTTCCTCCCCAGGGGCAGGACTCGGCACTTGTTGCACCCAGTGAGGTTCCTGCCAGCCCCTTTCTCCAGCCCAGCCCGGTCCTCCAAAGGCAGCGCAACCACTGGGGTGCCAGACACGACCACCCCCCATTTTGTGGGTGCCAGCAGTGCCCAGTGCCAGCCCGTCCCCACTGGGGCTGGGCACTGACGGTGTCGCAGCCCCAGCTGTGGGATGGATGGACGAGCCACAGCACCAGGGATAGAGAAAACATTTCTTTTTTAATATTTCAGAGGGGGGGAGCTTCCCAGGCAGTTCCCAGCCCTGCACTCCCCCAGCTGCTCACTGGCAGGGGATCGTGCTCCTCTACTGCAACTAGCGCTGCCACGGCGGGGTCTTGCAGAAGCAGATGCAGCATGGTCACCACAGGCGTCTCCACCAGTCCTTTAGGCAGCTCCCCGTGGGCACCTGCTGCTGGGGACTGGGCTCTGCCGGGGTGCTCCTGCCCACGGAGATGGTGTTGTCCTGGCCACTGGTGCTGCTTCTGCCTGGCCCTGTGGGGCAGCTCTTGTTAACTTCCTTTGGGCTCCTCCTGCCCGCTTGTACAGGGCTGCTTCTGCCTGGTCGCGTCTCCTTATGTTTGTCCTTGTCCCCATCTGCAGCATTGTCCTTGTCTGCATCCGCCCCCGGCAGCTCCACTCTAAGGCCCCTCTTGCGCAACACTCTGGGTCTCAGCAGCCCTGGCTGGGGCTGCTCCTCTTCCCTGGTGAGCAGGGGGGAAGGAACCCTGGGGAGGGCCCCAGCCCTTTCCGCCCCTCGCCACTTGGCTGTCAGCATCTGCAGAAACCTTTCGTACTGCTCGATGTTTTCGAGGGTGTCCTGCATGATGCACATGAACTCCTCAGTGTGGTTCTCTGTGACCATGGCCGAGGGGCTGCCAGGGGGTGGCTCCACATCGATGGGGCAGCTTCTGCCTGGTCGCGTCTCCTTATGTTTGTCCTTGTCCCCATCTGCAGCATTGTCCTTGTCTGCATCTGCCCCCGGTAGCTTCACTCTAAGGCCCCTCTTGCGCGACACTCTGGGTCTCAGCAGCCCTGGCTGGGGCTGTTCCTCTTCCCTGGTGAGCAGGGGGGAAGGAACCCTGGGGAGGGCCCCAGCACAGGCCGCCTTTTGACACATGGCTGTCAGCCTCTGCAGAAACCTTTTGTACTGCTCGGTCACTTTGAGGGTGTCCTGCGTGATGCACATTAACTCCTCAGTGCGGTTCTTTGTGACTATGGCTGAGGGGCTGCCTGGGGGTGGCTCCACATCGATGGAGCTGCTTCTGCCTGGTCGCGTCTCCTTCTGTTTGTCCTTGTTCCCATCTGCAGCATTGCCAGTATCTGTGTCCGACTGCGGCAGCTCCACTCTAAGGCCCCTCTTGCGCGACACTCTGGCTCTCAGCAGCCCTGGCTGGGGCTGTTCCTCTTCCCTGGTGAGCAGGGGGGAAGGAACCCTGGGGAGGGCCCCAGCACAGGCCGCCCCTTGACACTTGGCTATCTGCATCCGCAGAAACTTCTTGCACTGCTTGGTCATTTTGAGGGCGTCCTGGACGATGCGGATGAGCTCTTCAGCGAGGTTCCCTGTGACCATGGCCGAGGGGCTGCCAGGGGGTGGCTCCACATCGATGGGGCTCTGCGCCCTGTCCCTGCCATCCGTGGGGAACTCCTTGAGCTTTGGCCCGTCTGGCAGCTCCAGTGGGATGTTGAAGCCAGTTGGGAGCCCTGGCTGCCCCGCCAGCATGCAGATGGTTTTAAAAGAATACTGAGGTCCCAAGATGTTCATCGATGCTGGCTCTGCTATTGCAGCCGGCCAGGGCTCTGGGAAGGAGCAGGGGGAGTTCAGTGAAGAGGAGCTGCTCCGGGACAGGGAGTGCGGCACGGTCTCTGGGGAGCAGTGCTCCACGCTTGACGCTTCCAGGCTTGCCCTGCAGAGGGGGAGAGGGAAGAGACCCCCGCTGCACCCGGCCCCTCCGGCAGGACTCACGGGCAGCACACCCTCCTTGGCCGGCAGGCAGCGCTGCCCAGCGTGGGCAGGGGCAGGGCATGGGCTGAGGGTCTGGGGCAGGACCTGTGGGTGTCCCCTGCGCTTACCCCATCTCCACGGTTGGTGTGGGCTTCTCTGCTGCTCCATGTGCCTGGGGAGAAGCTGCCAAGAGAGGAGATGGTGTGAGTGGCCAGCAGCCCAGAGCCCCAGGCCAGGCCTTCTGCAGGGTGTCACCCGTTTCCAGGTCAATTGGGGCCGGAGCCACTCACCGCTCTCCTCCTCGAACCGGGCTCTTGTCGTGCTCGTCTGAGGCTTTGTCTTCTTCCTACGCCCCTGCAGGACCCCAGCAGCTGGGTGAGGAGACGGAAACAGCTCCCGGCCCCACACCTTAACCTCCCACCCTACCCCTCCCTGCACTGAGGGGCAGTGCAGTGCAACTGTCACCTACCCGGAGTCGCCTGAACTGCAGTATGGCCGAGACCAGGCTGAGCTGCAGCACGAGCATCATGACGTGGAGCATGTCAGACAGCGTGGGGATGTCGTGATGCCCCATGGCGCTGGCTGTGGTGTGGCCACGGTGCTCCGAGTTCTCAGCCCAGACCCACGGTGCAGATCCCCAGTGACCTACTGGGTCCCCAGTGAGAGGACACCCAGCACTGCTGGAGTGTGGCAGAGGCTGCAGTCTGCAGCCCGCCCAGACGGTGCCAGACGGCCCACTGCCTTCCCCGTGGGGCGCGCACCCCCCTTTTATAGTACGGGAGGCAGCCGCCCCCGCCCCCCTTTGTGACATCACTGGGGCAGTCACAGCCCCCCTTTGTGAAAATTCCTGGGGCAGCCAGAGCCCCCCTTTCCCTTTGTGGCACTGGACAACCCCTGTGACCCGTTGCGACGGAGGGAAGACACAGTCACTCAGTATGAGTGATCAGCAGACTTCGTTTATTGCCTCTTACAGTCACCTTTTATGCCTTCTTATAATTAGCTCATACATATTACAAAAGTTAAGCTCATTATTGGTTAGTTGCCTAAATACCAAGCCCGCCCCTTGTTTCTCTTCTGTAGTTATGTGTTCCCACCTGCAACGTTCTTTTCCCACCGAAATCTTCCTGTTATTGTGTAACAAGGACAGCCAAAGACAGTGTATTTTTGCTTTACTTCAGATCAGCTGAGAGCCATGTGCATTTTTGTCCAGCCAGCTGGACTATGTCTATGTGACCCTTTTCAGCTAGGCAGTTATCCACAATTCCCCCGTTTTTATTTTGGGCGACATAGGCTTGGTTGACCATTTTCAATAACAGCTTTTAAACACAGGAAAATACACAGCCAACTTATAAAATCTCAGTTCAGAAGTATAATTCCTGAAATACTTGAAAAATAAAGTTAGCTTGAAGCTTTAATTTAGATGCTCTTTCTGTTCCAGTAATATAAAAAGTTTAGAAAATTCAAGGGTAATTTTAAAGTTCTGAACATGGACTAATGCAAGCTCAAAACCCAAAAAGAAACCAAACTGATGTTTGACTAGGAATATTTGCAAATATTTTAGTGGAAAATCCCCGACCATTAACAATTTTCTGTCCAAATAACAACTGCCCTTATGCAACCAACCAGTCCATACATTTTCTGAAGAATACCTCACTGATATCAAAGAATTAACAAAGGGGAAAAATTAGTTCTAAGCTATATACATTCATAAGTGGATTTTTCAATAGTTACATACAGATTTACACACTAAGCCATAATGGCTTGTAGGTGATACACACAAGAAGAGTACGTTGCTTATCTGTCTGAATGTCTATGCTAAATTTGACAACTGTGCCACAAGCCAAGCCTACATGGATGCTGTGTGTTATGCACGTTCCTTAACAAACAGAAGTATAATAGACAAATTCCCAAGATCTAGTCCCCAACCTAATTATATTATTTTGTAGCCAATTAAGGAAAATAACACAAATGTGCATATCTACATGTGCACACACCTTTTAGTTCAGAACCAATCCGTGATAAAAGGCCTTAGCCTTATGGCATCATCGAATCTTAACGAGTACAGTAATTAAAAATGCAGTCTTACTGTAAGTGCGATTTATGCTGACATTCCCTCAAATGCTACACGTATTTCTCACTCAACTGCCTCAAGTTAAAATAGTAGTGTTTGTTAATATGTATTAAAAAATCATTAATTCTCTACAATAGCAGTTGACTTACATAACACTATGTAAGCAAAAGAGGCCTAAGATGGGTCTTCTGAATACTAACAATTTATTTTAGACTGTCTAAACTCAGGTCTTCAAAGATTTCACTCTGCCAGACGTAGAAACACTGTTGCACTCCAGTTGTGATATCCCTTTTCCCAAGTTGTCACATGCACATCTCGCTCAAGCAGCATTATTGTTAAAGTTTCTCTCTGCTACATAAAAGCATATTGCACTTGTAGATACAAAAGACAGCACCCTTACTTAGATCATTACCTTATTACCTCATAACTCTTAGTATACCTTATATCTCTGATTTCATCACTTCAAAAATTCACCAGAAGCAGATAAAACCACAGCATCAGACTAAACTACACCTTAACTGCTGATTCAAATAAAGGCATTCTCTTCAGATATGCCTAATACTTACAAATAATTTTGGCTGGTTTTGATCAAAAAACCTATTATTACAATAATGATCAAAAATAATAATCCCGTTTGCAAAATGCCTTTAAGCCAGCCTCCTAGTCCCAACCAATTTCCACATTCAGAATACAGCATAAATACAGAATACAGAATAAATTATCTCCATCAAGGCAAAAAGGCTTCTCGTTAAACACAGAGATGTTTGCTAGTTCAAGGCAGAAACCCATTTCTTGTAGGGGACATCTGAAGCACTTTTTTTTTTTTTTTTTTTTTTGGTGGGTTTGTAATCAAGTCCGTATTTTTCCTTGAGGAGCTTAAGCTGTTCCTCTTGTTTCAGGAGTGTTTCCAACTCTGATTTGTCCAATAGGTCCGTATTTCCCAAACATATCATACATTTCCTCCGCCGTGATTTTATACGGCAGGTTCCGAATATAAAGGATCCGATGGATCTCTGGGGGCAGCCGGATCTTAGCTCGCTTGGCCGCTTGCATCGCCATGGCGCCGATCGGAGCGGGGGGGGGTGCCGCCTTGGAGAGAAACCGCGGCCGGGAAGGGGCCTGCCGGGCCGCACACCGCCGCTCGCTGCTGCCGCGGGGGTCCCGGATGCTATCCCATACGCTAATAACCCGGGTAATTCCTTTTTACAATCTATGTCCTGAACGCTCCGCTTTTCTAAAAAGCATATGAACGAACCGTACGTCGCTTGTCTCTCCATACCGTCGTCAGCGCTGTTGCAGCCTTTGCGAGACTTCGGCGACGCGTGGCCGGCGGGACCCTCTGTAGGTGCTCCCGGGCGCAGGGACTGTGCCCTTCCGCCTCCTGCGCTGCTTTCAGGACCGGTACCCGAATCTCCGTCAAACCGTGGCTCGCAGGTTCAGCCCTCTCTAGGGTCCCTGTTCGGGCGCCATTTGTCGCGACGGAGGGAAGACACAGTCGCTCAATATGAGTGATCAGCAGACTTCGTTTATTGTCTCTTACAGTCACCTTTTATGCCTTCTTATAATTAGCTCATACATATTACAAAAGTTAAGCTCATTATTGGTTAGTTGCCTAAATACCAAGCCCGCCCCTTGTTTCTCTTCTGTGACGTGCGGAATTAGACTCTATAACTCAAAAGTTATAAAGTAGGTATGTTTATTGCGCGCAGATGCACGGGGGATCGCTCCTCCACAAGCGTGCATACCCCAAGTGACGAACCATCTCACATTTATACAATGAACAAATGAATATTCAATTAACGCCTATACATATTCGTTACCTAAACCCCGCTTCGTATGTTAATTAGCTTATCAGTCCCTTTCCTGGAATGTGGTGGTCTTGCAGGTTTGTAGGTGATTCATGTTCTTGTGACCATCCGATCTTCTTCAGGTGATTCATGTCCTTGTGACCACCCAATCTTCTCCAGCAAGGAGACTTAGCACTCCCTCCCTCTAGATAGCGTTTGAATGTCTCTCATCTTTTCTCATTCTCTTTTAAATAGCCCCTTTGTTAGAGGAAGAGGGGCAGGCGTCTCCTCAAAACTGTAGTTGTCACCGCACCCATGACTAGTCACCATACCCACATTCCTTAAGCAGACACATACAATCACAATCCATGTCCATTATCCCCATTTCGCACTATTTCTCCATATCAATCCCCCCTTTTCTATTAAATTAAGTAAATTCTTTTACTTAAGCAGTCTTCCCGAATGATATAAAGCATCATACATAAGTGTTACCCTTTTAAACATTCTCCAAACCCACAAATATAACATAATGGTTAGTATTAAGGAAATTCCTAAACTGATCAATAAGATCACAATGGGGTGTACCATAGTGTTAAGAATTCCTGTTGCAGAAGGTGACCAGCCAAAGAGAGTATCCCACCAATTATGGTTTCCATCCTGTTCTACCTTTTTAAAACTTTCTTGATCCCCTCTACATCATGATGGATCATAAGAAGAGTTTTGTGTCCCTTTTCTTTGGTTTCTTCCAGTATACGTTGTAAATCTGCATGTTTTAATAGTTCTTTTATACAGTCCTATGGGGGTAGGAATTATTATCTGTGATAGGGTAAAGTTGGATTTTAAGAATTGATGAGACACTACTGGGGCTGAGTAACTAAAATTGCATCCTGCGATAGTAGTAAAATTACAAATACAATAATTTGAATACTGTGCAGTCTCCTTTACCTCCCCATCTATGGTTATTGTGTTACACTTAGTTCTCAAACACGCACATCCCTTCCCTGCATATATAATTACTGTTTTCAAGTTTGCATTTGGTCGGGCCTCGAAATGACATATTTTCTGATCTGTATCTAAACAAGTATCCTGAGCCATTATAGTATTGCTTTCACAGAGGAAGCCCTGCTGTTCTCGCATAATACAAGATTCTAAATCTACTGTTTGCCACTTGTCGCCTATCTTTCTGGCCCATGTTCTATGTTCAAAAGGGTATAGGAGCACCCCATTACGGTTAATTCCAAGGGCTACAATGGGGTGTAGGGTAATTATTACTGCATTATGTATGGTTAACACAAAAGCTGTGATGGTGTGTGTGTTGGGGTCGTAGGTAAAGTTCACCATATTCCACCATGACTGGAGTTTTCTTTCTACCTCCGTAGCATTGTCCCAAACCATCTTTTGAATTTCTGTAGGAAATATGCCTTCCTCTCCTTCTCTTATTATGGATGCAGCTATTGATTGCATCCACATTTGGGCTTGGATACAACTTAGAGCCAGGGCGACGTCATCCTGTAAACCACCTAACGCCTTAGTGATGAGCTGATGATCTTCCATGTTTATTTGTTCCCACCTGGGGAGTACCTTCGATATCAACCATTGATGTGCCCCTAATGCCAATAATGAAGATTTTAGTGGTTGTTGTAGTTTTGATAGATCGGCCGTGGTGGCAGCTAGTTTATTCATTATCACCTCTGAGTCTATGGAATTTAATACTCCGAGTCCTGTTCCCAACATTCCAGTTACATCTCTCACTATTCTGTTTCGATAAATATTTCCCCTTTTTCTTAACCAAGTTGTCCATCCCTCATAAGAGGTTCGTAAGAAGGGGGAACAGGATGGCTTAACATCAGAAACATTGACTTGTATTTTTAACTCTATTCTTTTAAGAGACCATTCTGGGTTAAACAACATTTGTTGCTGACCTGTATTTCTGATTACATATGGTCCAATTGTATAAATTTTTGGATCTGGTTTAGTTAATTTAAGATCAAGCGTTAATGGGGTTGTTGTAACTGTGGTGGTGGTAGGAACAGTGGTTAGCATGATTGTTATTTTGATCTTATAAGTCAGAGCTGTTCTTGGGGATTCCTTTCCTAGGCATATTATAAAGATGGGCTTGGTTAAGGTAAAATTGTGCCAACATTCCCGTGAATTAAAGCACATGGTTGTATTTAGAAGGGTAAATTCCTTATCTACCTTTCTGACATTAATCACGGTGTCTCCCGAAATCTTGGTGTTATCCTTTTCATTATATGTTTGACACCCTACTTTTATCCTATCTCCTAATTTTCCCCATAATCGGTCGACTTTGTGTACATCCTCCCGATCCCATTGATTCCTTTGGTACACCTCATTTTCAGAAAAAAACACCATAGCTAGTTTCGTCTTTGAGTCCACCTTTCCCATTATTCCAGTGTGTTTTTTCTGGGCATGATTCCAAGGCCAATTATCAGGCTCTTGGTTGTAGGCAAGAGAGAGGGTACCAAAAAACACAAATGGTTTAAACCCACTATTGATCATTTTAAGAATCTAAATGTTCCTCATATATACATATAAAATCTGTTTTGATCAAAAATATCTTTGTTTGAGTTGGGGCTTACTGATAACAAGTTGGGCAAGACTGGCCACTGGCTCAGTCCCAGACTCTTTTGTTCTATATTGTTTGTTGTGGTGCCCTTCCCATCTGGTGGATCCGCAACCGCTCAGGTTCACTTACTTGCCACCCACATTGTTCCCATTTGTCCGAGTAAATTTGAGTTTCAGTTCTTTTTTATCTGGGGTTACTTTCCAGGAAGTTACAGGGGCTTTCTTAATCCGGGTATGGTGAATCCAAGAATTCTGTCCCTCAACCTTGATTGCAGTGTAGGTGGTGAGTAGGACTTGAAAAGGTCCGGCCCACTGTGGTTCCAGGGTTTTATCTGCAAAACACTTAACGTATACATAGTCTCCTGGTTGTATATCGTGACCAGGTCCATCCAGACCCCTACTGCGTGTTCCCATCACAAGCTTCTCAATTCTTATTGTTTGTTTAGTGCCACCATATAGGAAGTCATTGTTTCTTCACCAACCTGTGAAGACATCCCCTTTTGTACCCCATAGGGTCGTCCATATAAAATTTCAAATGGGCTAAGCCCCTCTTTTGCTCTCGGTCTAGTTCGAATTCGTGTAAGAGCTAGTGGCAAAGACTGGGGCCAAGTTAGATTTGTTTCTTGACCTAACTTGACAATCTGTTGTTTGATTAGATGATTCATCTTTTCCACCTGGCCACTCGATTGTGGTCGGTATGGGGTATGTAATTGCCAATCTATTCCTAGATGGTGGCTGATCTGTTGCACTATTCTGGACACAAAATGTGGTCCTCTATCCGAGGACATTACCGCTGGGACTCCAAACCTAGGTATTATCTCTTGGAGTAGTATTTTGGTCACTTCCCGGGCTTTAGCAGTTCTGCACGGGAAGGCTTCTGGCCAACCTGAAAAGGTATCTGTTAGTACCAATATCGATACCCCCCTTTTCTAGGAAGTTCCGAGAAATCGATCTGCCAATGTTGCCCAGGAACATTTCCTCTCCCAATTTTTCCCAACTTTGGCCCCTTGGTAATCTTAGGATTAGTCTGGAGACAAAGATCACATTGTTGGGTTACTTGTCTAATAGTAGTATACAAATTTCGTGCTATTATGTTTTTAGTGAGATCCTTATATAGAGCTTCTGCCCCCCAGTGCCTTTTTCTATGTTCTTCCCTGACTACTGACCATACCATGTAGGAAGGAATCACTATTCTCCCCTGTGAGATTATAGCCCACCCTTCCTCATTATATGATCCCTTTAGGTCAGAAATCAGTTTGCGATCTTCTTTAGTATAGTCTGGTTTACCTTCTAGAGATATTTGTCCATCGGGTATTAGCGCACCCTCTACCTTGATTGCTTTTCTGGCTGCCTGTTTTGCTTCCCTGTCCGCCAGTTCATTTCCTCTTTCCAATTCTGTGCTCACTTTCTGGTGTGCCTTAATGTGCATAATTGCCACCCTTTCAGGAAGCTGGACCGCATTTAGGAGTTTCAAAATTTCTTCCGCATGTTTGATGATTTTTCCTTGGGAGTTTAACAGTCCCCTTTCTTTCCATATTGCTCCATGAGCATGTACCACTCCAAAGGCATATTCAGAATCAGTCCAAATATTTATAGGTTTTCCCCGAGCTCTCTCCAGAGCTCGAGTAAGGGCTATGATTTCAGCCTTCTGTGCCGAAGTGTCAGCCGGTAGCGGCCCCGATTCTATCACTCCTTCAGAGGTTGTAACAGCATATCCGGAATGTCGCTTTCCATTCAGCATATAGCTGCTCCCATCCGTGAACCAATGTTCAGCTCCATTAATAGGAACATCCTTGAGATCTGTCCGACTAGAATAAGTGGCTTCGATTGTTTCTAGACAGTCATGATGGACTGATTCTCCAATATTCCCATTAAGAAATGAGGCCGGATTGACGATGTTTGTAGTCACGATCTCAACATCATCTTGTTCCACCATTATGGCCTGGTATTTTAGGAATCTCTGTGGGGAGAGCCAATGCCCCCCTTTTGTTTCAAGGACTGCAGACACTGTGTGGGATACTAAGACAGTCATTTTCTGGCCCAGGGTAAACTTCCGGGCCTCTTGGATGTTTAGGATGACGGCTGCTACTGCTCTCAGGCAACCAGGCCACCCTTTTGCAGTGGCATCCAGCTGTTTAGAGAAGTATGCCACTGCCCGTCTGTATGGTCCCAAATCTTGTGCCAGTATTCCTAATGCCATTCCCTGTTTCTCATGGGAAAATAGGAAAAATGGTTTACTCACATCAGGAAGTCCTAGTGCTGGTGCCGACATCAAGGCTTTCTTCAGTTCATGGAAAGCTCTGTCTGATTCAGCATCCCACTGAAGATCCTTCTGATTAGCTGCTATCAGGGAATATAATGGTTTAACAAGCAAGCCATAATTACATATCCAAAGCCGGCACCATCCTGTCATTCCCAGAAATGTCTGCAGTTCCTTTACAGTTCGTGGTCGGGGGGCTTGGCATATGGCTTCTTTTCGGGCCTTCCCCAGGACCCGTTGTCCGGCACTGATCTCGTACCCCAGGTATGTGACCTGTTGTAACACCACCTGTGCCTTCTTCTTAGAAACTCGATATCCTTGTAGTCCCAGAAAGTTCAGCAGACTCACAGTCCAAATAATACAAGATTCTTCGGTTCTGGTTGCAATAAGAAGATCGTCTACATATTGTAACACTTTCCCTTCTTCTGACGGTGGTTCCCATAACTCCAAATCCTTTGCTAATTGGTTTCCAAAAATTGTGGGGCTATTTTTAAACCCCTGTGGCAACACCGTCCATGTGAGCTGGGTCTTTCGACCGCTTCTGGGATTTTCCCATTCAAAAGCAAAAATTCTTTGGCTGGCTTCATGGAGAGGGAGGCAAAAGAAGGCATCTTTTAAGTCTAAAACTGTGAACCAAGCTAGGTCAGGTGTCAGGGTGGTTAGTAAGGTATAGGGGTTAGCTACTACAGGATACAGATCCTCTGTTATTTTGTTAATGGCCCTTAAATCTTGAACTATCCTATAAGACCCATCAGGTTTTTTAACTGGGAGGATAGGTGTGTTAAATTCTGACTCACATTCTTTTAGTAGTTTTAGTTCTATGAATCGCTCTATGTTTGGACAAATTCCTTCCCTATCTTCCCTTTTCAGTGGGTATTGTTTAATTCTTACCGCACTCTGTCCTTCCTTTAATTTTACTATTACAGGTGATGCATTCTTGGCACGTCCCGGTATGTCAATTGCCCATACTCCGGGATATACCTGATCAATAATTCTGGTATCAGTTTCCCTTTTTGTAGGAGTATTGGCCAGAGATAGGCTCATAACCTGTATGTATTGATGATTATTTACCTCCAGAGTAACTTCCCCTTTTTTAAATTTGATTGTTGCCTCCAATTGTTCTAATAAGTCCCTACCAAGAAGGGCCTTTGGGGAATTTGGCATAAATAGGAATTTATGGATCCCCATCTGTTTTCCAACTTATATTTTAAAGGTTTACAAAAATAAGCCTTTTCAGTTTGGCCAGCTGCACCTTTTACTGAAACATAATCATTTCCCAAAGGCATTAAAGCCTGGTTCAAAACTGAATAGGTGGCTCCTGTGTCTATTAAAAATTCCACCTCCTCCTGTTCTTCTCCTAATTTTAATTTTATTAATGGGTCGGCTAGTCAATTTTCTTCTTCCCTGTGAGCTATTGTTTTCCCTTGATTATTGCGCCATTTAGTGTTTTCTTGATGTCTGCGTTCAGGGCATTCGTTTTTCCAGTGTCCTGTCCTTTTGCATATTGCACACTGATTCCTACCCAGGGGTGTCAGCCCACGCCTTGATTTAACTTTAGATTTTTGATTCTCATTTTCTCTTACTACTGCTAATATTTTCTTTTGGTCCTGCTTGTAACCTTCTTCTCGATTACTAAATATTCTCCATGCTTCCTCTACTAATTTTTCCAAGTCTCTATTTTCAGGAGGTCTCAATTTTTGCAACTTGCGCCTAATATCCCCCTGTGATTGTCCTAAAAAGAGGGATATTAGCTGCTGTGCGCCTACCTCCGAATTTGGGTCCAGAGACGTGTGCCGGCGCATTGCATCTCTTATTCTGTCTAAGAATTCTGAAGGTGTTTCAGAAGGACCCTGTCTAACCTCATATAACGCTGCCCAATTTATTGTTCTAGGAATTGCTTTCTCCATTCCTCTGAATATCCATTCCTGGTACGCCTGTAATCTTCCCATTTCAGCGGCTCGGTTTGGGTCCCATTCCGGGTCCAACAAAGGAAACCGTTCTCTATAATTATCTCCCTTTATATTATAATGTTCCTTTGCGAGATCCCCCGCTGTTTTTATGACTAATTGTTTTTCAGTTTCAGTCAAACAATCTAATAATAATTGTATATCACTCCAGTCAGGATTGTGCTGTTTTATTAGAAATTTAAAATTCTGTGCCGTCTTTATCGGATCATTACGGTATTCTCGGGCAGCCTCTTTCCATTCTCTCAGATCAGCGCCCGTGAACGGAACTTTTATTTTCATTGTTCCTCCGTCCGGATTTACGGCTTCTCGGAGGGGTGCCTGTAAAATAGACTTCTATCTGGTGCGTGAAGACACCGGACTATTTGGAGCTGTAATGGCAGTTTTTGTGTTTCCTTGTGTGGCACCGGGTGTTTGGCTTTCTTTATAAATAACTTGTGGAATTTCTTCCTCTTGTTCGCCTGGGGGTGGACTGGGAGCCCTGGCCGAACCTTGTCTCTCCACTCTATAAGGTGGATTAAATAAATCATTTAATTCGGGCTCTTGTTCTCCGTTTAATTTGATACACCTTTGTCCAATACTACATGCTGAGCAACATCTTTTCAACTTTCCTTTACGCTCCCTCCTGTCCTCTCTTTCTAGTGCTAGTACCATAGGATCCCGAGGGGGTACTAAGCCGCAGTCCTTTTGCCACTCAGGTTTGTCCCGGAGGACGAAGAACATGTCTGCATATGATACTTCATCCCATTTTCCCTCTCTCCTCAGAAACAACATTAATTGCAGGAGAGTGTTATAATCTAACGTTCCTCCCTCCTGAGGCCATTTCGCATCACTCTCCAATTTATACAAAGGCCACCACTGATTACAATATTTAACCAATTTCCTTCTGTTTTCGGTACCACCATGTCCTACAATATCACTCCAATGTTTTAATATACAACCCAAAGGCGATTTTTCACAGGGCTTACTACTTCCATTTCCCATTTTGCAATTTTAATTACTTTGTTTTTCTCCGGCCGCCTTAGCCACCCAAGGTCGGAAACGCGGATAGAGCTTCTTACTCGTTTTGCACTCAAACGCCTGTCTCAAGCACTCTTGCACTCACACTTAGTCAAAATAATTAAGCTATACACGGAAAATCAAAATGCGCATCTCAATCACACCATTCACACTCTCCGGGCAGCCCGCAGTCACACAAGCAGTATGTTATACGGTACCGTGCACTTATGTACAAACTCTTAGGAACACTAACAGTTCACAAAGTATGCATTTCAATGAACAATTGCCAAAAAGCAAACAACAAACAAAAAACAATTTTTCCTGGTCTTAAGCAGAGTGTTAAGTTTTCCGCTATTTGCCACAAATTACCAGAATATTAATATTTTTCAACATACATTTCATAACTCCGAGTTTTGAACATATAACAAGACAACACATAGAACAAACAAGACACAGAGCGCTATTTCAGTTGTTACATTCCAGGAATTCCCCAATTCTTAAGACAACCTAAAGGAAGTTTTTAGCTTCCTCTTTTTCCTACGCAAAAGTTTCCCTTTTGCTGTGAGGTCCCTCTTATTCCTGTGAGATTCCGCCTTATTCCGTCCCGCCCCCCGCTTTCCGTCACGAGGCCTCCGGGCTTTTAGGAATGGCAGTCACCTCGGGTTTGCTCGATCTGCCCTCAAGATTGCTAGCGGCCACCCCTTGGTCAGCAAACCCCCTCCCAAGGTACCTTTCCTCCTGGGGACTACGCTGCGCGCCGGACGTCCCCGTGCGTCTCACCAGCCGCCCCGTTACTAAACATACCGTTTTATCCGTGGATCCAGGGGTTTCTCTTCTGCTCCCGGGTGAACAGCTGAGAAGAGGAGGCTCCTCCGAGGAAATCTCCCGGGGCGCGCCTAGGAGCGTCCGCTCCGCAGCTGGTCCCTCAGCCGAGCAGAAATCCTCCTGGCTGGCTCGCCAAAACTGACGTGCGGAATTAGACTCTATAACTCGAAAGTTATAAAGTAGGTATGTTTATTGCGCGCAGATGCACGGGGGATCGCTCCTCCACAAGCGTGCATACCCGAAGTGACGAACCATCTCACATTTATACAATGAACAAATGAATATTCAATTAACGCCTATACATATTCGTTACCTAAACCCCGCTTCGTATGTTAATTAGCTTATCAGTCCCTTTCCTGGAATGTGGTGGTCTTGCAGGTTTGTAGGTGATTCATGTTCTTGTGACCATCCGATCTTCTTCAGGTGATTCATGTCCTTGTGACCACCCAATCTTCTCCAGCAAGGAGACTTAGCACTCCCTCCCTCTAGATAGCATTTGAATGTCTCTCATCTTTTCTCATTCTCTTTTAAATAGCCCCTTTGTTAGAGGAAGAGGGGCAGGCGTCTCCTCAAAACTGTAGTTGTCACCGCACCCATGACTAGTCACCATACCCACATTCCTTAAGCAGACACATACAATCACAATCCATGTCCATTATCCCCATTTCACACTATTTCTCTTCTGTAGTTATGTGTTCCCACCTGCAACGTTTTTTCCCACCGCGATCTTCCTGTTATTGTGTAACAAGGACAGCCAAAGACAGTGTATTTTTGCTTTACTTCAGATCAGCTGAGAGCCATGTGCATTTTTGTCCAGCCAGCTGGACTATGTCTATGTGACCCTTTTCAGCTAGCCAGTTATCCACACCTGTGACCTTCCCTGGGGATTTGCGAAGCTCACTCACTCTCCCCTTCCCCCGGTGAGGGTGGGCAGGGAGAGCAGGGAAGCGGCCTCTCCGCGTAAGCCGGGAGACGTTTGAGCAGTGGCAAGCCATGGCTGCCTGGGAAATGCCGGTGCTTGACTGCTCCCCTCTTACTGAAAAGTTGAAGGACTGTAAGGCGTGCCTTTCCTCACCAGGGATGGCACGGGGCCATGTTAGCTGGCACGATTCAAAAGCTGTAGCAGATAGAATGACACCACTTAGGAAGGAACGAGAAGCGTGACCAGGAAAAGCCACGGTGCGTGCTGTGTTGGGAGCCGCACGAGTGGCGGCCCAGAAGGAGAGGCGCCTGATTAAACAAACTAATGATGAAATGGTTAAACCCTTGCAAGAACATATAAAAACCCTGCAGAGCCAGCTAAGTGCTGAACGTAACAGCACTCAGCGACTCCACACGCTCTCTCAGATGCATTGGACGGAGAACAAACTTCACGGTCCGAATGAGAGGAAGGGGGACAAGGATCTCCTGATCAGACAGATCTTAATTCTGTTGTGGATAGTCTGCTGGGATTTACAAGATCGGCACGGCTGGCCGAGAAACAGGGCCCAAGACCTTTGTACTTGTCTAAGGAGTTGGAAATGGACCGAGAAATATTTTACCCCAAGAATGAGGGAGTCCTAATGAGGTCGGTGATTAAGCTGAGACCACCGACAGCAGCCAAGGTGGGGAAGCCCCACCCGTTACTATCCAGACGGTGCCGCACTCGGCAGCCAAAGTGTCGAAATTCCAGGAAAAATACACCAGGTTAGCTCAAGAAACTGAGACAGAGTATGTATGGAGAGTATCACTGACAGGAGGCTATCGAGTCCTGCTGTTGGAAGACGAGGCCCAAGGGTACTGGGGGCCAGGGGTTTCCTAACTGCTGATGACCCAAGGGAGCCGTGGTCGCTAACTCTACAAGCTGCCTATTGAGCAGGGGACCCGGACCCCTTGGAAAGGGGGGATCCAGTATGTATCGAGACCCCATGGTGAACCCATACACCATGAATATAACGTCCCGTTATGCCCGAGTTGGCATGTTCAAATTCGTAACAAAAGAGGTACGTCCACCATAATCGCTCTTTCATAATCAAGCACTTTCATAGCGTGGTCCCTCAAACGTTAAACAAACGTGGTCCTTAAACATTCCAGATAATAGAGTTGAAACGTGGGTAATAAATCCCCTACCCCATGAATACTCCCCTAAGGAATTGTTCATAAAAACTACCACCATAGAGCTACTTTTAAAGATACTTTTATTTACAGCAACACAAAGAGCAGTAAAAAAAAAACCAAAAAAAACCCGACAGGTAAGATATGGAGCCACTTGTAACTGTCCCTCTTAATCCCCTGCGCTGCCTCCCTTGCCCTCTGCAATACTCCAGCTGATCCCCTCCGGCCCTCCTGGGTTTCGACGGGATGTCCCCCATGCCCCCGGTGCTGAGTGCTCCCCTCTTCCCACAGGAATGCTGCCTGGGAGGAGGAGGGCTCTCTCCTCGACTTGGTGCTCTGGCAGAGCTCCTGCGACGCCGACCAGTGCCTGTGCCCTCTGGGCCGGGACCAGGCAGAGCAGGCGGGATGAGTGCCGGTGGTCCTGTTACCGAAATCTCGGAATGAAGAACTTATCGACACCAATGTGATGTAGATAAGCAGACACCTCTTTATTAACGGCCGGGTGCGTGAGCGAGTCCTCTCACGATCAACGCACGCCAGGTCCCAAAATCAGACACCATATATAGAACTTATTCATACATATTCATTAAATATTCATGCATAACCATGATATTTCCCATAAATCATTAACATATTCTCCTCCTAGATCCGATTCTGCGCAGTAGAGCTTAGAAAGGTCTAGAAATGGGTCTGGGGTACCATCTGGGTAGGTGGTATATGAGTGGGTGGTCGCGATCTCCCCCTGCCGGAATCACCTTTTACTAAAGTTCACGGTTTCTTGGCAGGCAACTACAAGCTGTTCCAGTCGACTCTCCCCAGTTTCCATTAATCTCATATTCTGACATTTCCATACACCTCTGCATACAGAAGACTGGTTAAATACAAAGAAACCTTTCAACCCTAAAGTTATTACCTATGTTTTCACAATAGTTCCAGCCCCTTCTTCTAGCCTTGGTACAGGACGTACAGAAGATCCCATAACAACTTTTACTGTGTAGCTATAAGTTTCTTATAATTTTTTTTTTCTTATCCTTCTATATTTTAATTTCATTAAATGATTTTATAAAATCAATTAATCAATCAAATAAAGTCAATCAATCTTAACTTATTAACAAATCGATAACAGTCCCGGACCCCGCAGCCCCAGTGAGGACACGATGCCTTCGTCTCCTCTGACGGGCAGGGGTGGAGGTTCCCTGGGATGCTGAGCCAGGCATGGCGCAGGGTGCGTTCTGGCAGCTCAGCCCCGGCTGCCAGGACGGGAGCAGGGGAGAGCTGGGCTCGGCACAGTGCCGGGGCTGTTGGCCCACAGCTCGGGGACTGTTGGTGGCGGCAGGTACCGTTGCTCTCCGCAGGCCCTGGAGAGTCCTGGTCTGCAGCTCTGGTGGCTCCCGTGGGACCCACCAGTGCTGCTCCGCCCTGGAAGATGCCACCGAGTCCTGGGAGTGCAGGGACTGCAGCGGCACGCACAGCGGTGAGTGGTGCAGTGGGGCATATCTAGTGCCATTCTATTTGTAAAGTCATTCTGGAGGTCACCTGTAATTATATATTCAATTCCTTAAACCCCTTTTTGTTAACGTTTGCTAATTTTTCCACTTGACCAGTTGACCAGTTAACTGATAGACCCATGCTCTGTTTCTATATGAAGCTATAGGATTTAAAAGCGATTCAAGTGCCCAGCCAGTTTTCACTCCTGTAAATGGTTCATTCCAAATATCATCATTTATCCCAGATCTCTTTATTCGTTTCAATTCTAAATTCTCTAGAGATCCTTTAAATGGTGATTTCTTCCAAATTGGACACAATGTTGGCATGCCTAAAGTGATTTGTTTCACCTTACCATCTAATGGTAAATTTGTGGTCCAGGTTCCATCACTTAATGCCCAAACTAAATGTCCTGGACTTCAAATAGTCGTTTTACTACAACTAAACAAAGTTCCTTTCCTAACTGTAAAAGTGCTGGTTAAATTGAGAGTGTTCTTAAGACCTCGACAAAAACAACCATATTTTAAAACAGTGGCCTACGGAGGAATTCTTTGGATTACTAAGTCTGCATTACTACAATCATACACTTTTTCACATTTCTACCATGGCACTACTTTATTTTCCTTCTCTCCCGATGAAGTTGACCTATCGTCTACCCAGGGTAATACTAAAAAAACCTTTCCATCCCAGGTAAAACACCAAGAAGTTCTTGCTATATACTGAAAATGGGAAAATATGGACATAGACCATATAGAGTCCCATTGTTCTACTAATTGGGTACCTTGGCCAGTTTTGTTACACTTCCATTTCATGATACTTCTGCTCACATTGGTTTTAAGTTGTTCATCATAAGAACACCATCCTAACTGGGGATTTGGACCCCCAGGAAGAACTCAAGCTATGGCACTAGGTCGGGATCCTGTTATAAAATCATAATTCAGTAGTTTGGTGGTTTGTTTTTTGGTTTTTGGTTTTTTTGTTTTTTTTTTTTTTACAATCTGTTTCTTTACCTGGTGACTTCCACTGTTTTCTAATAACCTTTACTTGTTCATACCATTGAGTTACTGGCCTTTGTTCACAATAGGTGGTTTCATTTTTACGTTCCAGATTAGTCAGATTCATAGTTAAAATTCCCCATGGAATAGATTCACCTACTGCCCTCGGTATTGGCAAACAAGCAGCGATCTGCGTGACATTTTGTAAATTGGCAAATTCTTTAGTCAATCCTACCAACAAATTTTCCTCAGCCATTTGTTTGGGAATTCCAATCACTTGTTCTGTTTCTACTTGTCTTTTGTTCCTGTCCACCAAGCCAGCCCATGATCCCACCAACATTACCAACCAAAAGAAAATCCAAAACCCAATCATAACCTGATATGAAAAATTAGACATGTTTCAAAGTCAATTTTTAAGTCTCTGGGTCACGATTAGCAATCTTCCACGGAGTAGATGCTTTCTTCACAGTGCTTTCTTCACTCGAGTATAATGTATCCAGGCATCCGATTCTGCAATTTTGGTAGCTGTAAAAGTGGTTAGCAGTATCTGGAAAGGTCCTCTCCAGTGCTCCTGCAAAGGTTTGGAGGTCCGAGTCTTCACATAGACATAGTCTCCTGGTTGGAAATCATGCACTGAATTTTCCAGGGGTAAAGGTCTATTCCAAATTACTACACTCCAAATCACAGCCAAAGTTTTCCTTAGAGAAAGCAAATAGTTATACGCATCTTGTTTTCCTTTTACATGTATGTTTAGATTTGGTTCTAGAGACTCATATGGTTTTCCATATAATAATTCATAAGGACTGACTGAGGTTCCACTCTTTGGCTGTACCCTGATTCATAATAATGCCAGTGGAAGTGCCTGAGGCCACTTTAGACTGGTTTCTTGACAAATTTTACTTATTTGTCGTTTCAAAGTTTGATTCATCCTCTCCACTTTTCCACTAAATTGTGGTCTCCAAGACGCATGCAAATCCCAATTAATACCCAATACTTTGCTAACACTTTGGACTACTTCAGCCACAAAGTGTGGACCTCTGTCAGAGGAAATTCCAATAGGAACTCCAAATCTCGGAATTACTTCTTGTAATAAGCACTTTACAACCTCTTTTGCTTGTGTGGTGCGACAGGGAAGGGCTTCTGGCCATCCTGTAAAAGTATCAACCCTTACCAGGATGTACCGGTACCCATTTTGTCTAGGTAACTCTGAAAAATCTGCTTGCCAATAATCTCCAGGTTCTGTACCAGATTTCAGTCTACCCATTTGAACCTTTTTCTTAATCACTGGATTATTTTTCAAACATACCTCACACTTTGCAGTTACCATTTTAGCTATTCCCAACATCTTAACTGATATTTCTTGCTTTTGTAAAGATGTTACTAAGGCTTCTGTCCCCCAGTGACATTCTTGATGTCTCATTTGAATTATCTCTCTCATCACAAGAGGTGGAATTACTACCTGTCCATTAGGAGTTATCCACCATCCAGCTAAGTTTTTCTTAGCATTTAATAACTGACCCAATTTGTCATCTTCCTCTGAATATCTCGGTTTTTCCCTAGGAAGGGTTACTGTTTTAGAAGGAATTATTGCCATTTGCAATGCTTGTTTCTTTGCTACCTTTTTCTTTTTTTTTTTTTTTTTTTTTTTGCTGTTCTATCAGCTAAATTATTCCCAGCTATCATTTTTGTATTCCCAACCTGGTGTGCCTTACAGTGCATGATTGCTACTTGATCTGGCTTTTGAACTGCTTGCAATAATCGTAAAATTTCTGTTTGATGCTTAATGTTTGATCCTTGAGAGGACAATAACCCCCTCTCTTTCCACAAAGCTCCATGGACATGCACTACCCCAAAGGCATATTTTGAATCAGTCCAGATATTTACTCTCTTGTCTTTGCTTACCTCTAAGGCTCGAATTAAAGCGATGAGTTCTGCCTTTTGGGCTGATGTGGTACTCGCCAATGCTCCTGCTTCTATAACTGTAGCCTCTGTTGTTACCGCGTATCCGGCGTATCGGACTCCTTGTTCCATAAAGCTGCTTCCATCAGTATACAGTTCCCAGTCTGGTCGCTCCAATGGCACATCCTTCAGATCTTCACGACTGGAATAAACATACTCGATGGTAGCCAAGCAATCGTGTTCCAGTCGTCCTTCTTCCTGTACGGAACTTAAAAACACTGCAGGATTTACCAGGTTAGCTGTCTTTAGAATCACATCATCCTGTTCAGTCAATACCACCTGGTATTTCATCATTCGGCTGGGGGACAGCCAATGTCCCCCCTTCTGTTCTAGGACAGTTATCACCATGTGTGGAACATAGACTGTTATTGTTCTTCCCAAAGTCAATTTCCGAGCTTCTTGTATGAGCATCACTGTTGCGGCCACTGCTCGAAGGCAGTTTGGCCACCCTTTACTCACTGTGTCCAGTTGTTTAGAGAAATATCCGACTGGTCGTTTCCAGCTTCCTGTCCTCTGGGTTAACACGCCCAGTGCAAGGTGTTGTCTTTCATGTACAAACAGCTGGAAATCTTTGGTTAGATCCGGCAGTCCCAAGGCAGGTGCAGACATTAGGGCACGTTTCAACTCTACAAAAGCCTTTTGTTGTTGTGGGCCCCATACAAAGGGAGAGTTCTTTTGGGCCTCGCACAGCGGTTTAGCTATTAGCCCATAGTTCATGATCCAAAGGCGACACCACCCAGTCATGCCCAAAAATGCTCCGAGTTCATGAATATTTCTCGGCTCAGGTACACCACAAATAGCTTCTTTGCGATTTTTTCCTCATTGTCGTTGTCCTTTTGAAATCTCAAAGCCGAGATATATCACAGTCTGGCAGGCTATTTGGGCTTTCTTCCTGGATACCTTATACCCATTTAGTCCCAGGAAATTCAAAAGGTCAATAGTCACCTGTATACAAATAAATCTTTCTTCTGTAGCAATCAATAGATCATCCACATATTGTAAAAATAAATGCCCAGGTCTTGGTTTGTCCTGTTTCCAGATTTCAAGTTCCTTTGCTAAATGATTTCCAAAAATAGTTGGACTGTTTTTAAATCCTTGGGGTAATCTAGTCCATGTCAGCTGCATCTTTCGGTTTGAGGATTTTCCCATTCAAAAGCAAACAGTTTTCTGGTTTCCTTTTCCAAAGGTATACAAAAGAAAGCATCTTTTAAATCAAGCACTGTAAACCACTGATAATTCTCCCTCAATGCTGTTAACAGTGTATAAGGGTTTGCTACTACAGGATAAATATCCTTAACTATCTGATTTACTGCTCTCAAGTCTTGTACCAGTCTCTATTCACCCGAGGGTTTTCTGACTGGTAAAATAGGAGTATTATACTCAGATTCACATTCTTCCAAAATTTTATACTCCAAAAATTTATCAATCAATTTCTTCAATTCCTGTCTCGCTTCCGGTTTGATTGGATATTGTTTAATTCTCACGGTTCCTGCGCCTTCCTTCAAATCTATTTTAACAGGTTCTGCTAGTTTCGATTTACCAGGAATATTTGTTTCCCATACAGTAGGGATCACTGCCAAATCCACCTCCGGTGGAATTTCTTGTTCCTTTACCTTTTCTTGTATCATCAGGATTTCTCCCGTTTTTGACTCAGGTATTTTCAAGAAAAGTTCTCCTTCGTCAAAAACAATCTGTGCATTTAATTTGGATAACGAATCTCTTCCTAAGAAGGGTATCGGACATTCTGGTACATACAAAAATTCATGTGTAATTATCTTATTTCCAAATTTCAAATCCAGGGGTTGCAGGAATGGCCTGGTTTTGTTCCAGTTTTTCCTTTACAGGTATTTAATAAAAAAATGTCGCTCCTGTATCCACTCCCAACCTCACAATTTAAACAACATTTTTTTCCACTTTCTTATTATCACAAGTTATAGCCATTACCAAATTATCCCTGATAGTTAGCTTACATTCATCCTGCCAATCCTTTCTTTGTCTTAAGTAAAAAAACAAATCCACATCTGGCATTTTATTCCATTTCCCTTCTCTTTTACAATACAGCATTAACTGCAAAATAGTGTTATAATTCAGTGTCCCATTCGTGGGCCACTTTTCCTCATCATCCAATATATACAAAGGCCACCAATTATTACAATACTCAAATTATTACAATACTCAATCATCTGGCTTTTTTGCAGATCATCCTGTAAATTTCCCCAATGTGCCAATAAACATCCCAACAAAGAATTTTTCGGGATTTTGTCATTTACAGCAAGATTACCCATGCTTTTACTTTTAAACAACCGAGTTAACTTAGTTGCCATGGTGTAATTACTCACAGTACAATACACAATTATTCAACTCTGTCACTCCGATCCGCGGATCCACACTCCACACTCGCTTTCATTCTCAATTACACGTCTCACCCTTACAGCCACACTCACACTTTCCCACAGTTACTTTAAACAAACATATAACACAATATTATACCTCTTCATTTTCTTCTTAATACACAAACTCACAAAACAACAAAGAACACCAAAAACTTCTAACTTCTTGTTAGAGGCACTACCTTAGAGAACACTATAGCATATAGTTTCTCTTGTCTACACTTTTGTCCAACCCTGCAACAGCTTTCGCTTATGTCTTACGGGCAGAGTCCTAGTCCTACCCTGCGCAGCTCTTTCACCGCCTCTGTCAGGTAGACTTACTCAGTGGGACTCCAACCCACTCTTTCCCATACAATTATTATAGTGGGACTCCCACCCACTTCCTCTAGTGCACTTACTTACTACAATTAAAAAAAGAAGTGTCTTACCCAAAAATCCCAGGAACGTCGCGAAGAGCCTTACGGATCGGGGATCGATGGGTATCCCCGAGAAATCCTCGGTGCCGGCTGGAACCGACCAGGTCCCCGACTCCTCCGGTCTCCTTCAGCGAGGTCCCATCTGGGGTGCCAAAACTGTTACCGAAATCTCGGAATGAAGAACTTATCGACACCAATGTGATGTAGATAAGCAGACACTTCTTTATTGACGGCCGGGTGCGTGAGCGAGTCCTCTCACAATCAACGCACGCCAGGTCCCAAAATCAGACACCATATATAGAACTTATTCATACATGTTCATTAAGTATTCAAGCATAACCATGATATTTCCCGTAAATCATTAACATATTCTCCTCCTAGATCCGATTCTGCGCAGTAGAGCTTAGAAAGGTCTAGAAATGGGTCTGGGGTACGATTTGGGTAGGTGGTATATGAGTGGGTGGTCGCGATCTCCCCCTGCCGGAATCACCTTTTACTAAAGTTCACGGTTTCTTGGCAGGTAACTACAAGCTGTTCCAGTCGACTCTCCCCAGTTCCCATTCATCTCATATTCTGACATTTCAATACACCTCTGCATACAGAAGACTGGTTAATTACAAAGAAACCTTTCAACCCTAAAGTTATTACCTATGTTTCCACAATAGTTCCAGCCCCTTCTTCTAGCCTTGGTACAGGACGTACAGAAGATCCCATAACAACTTTTACTGTGTAGCTATAAGTTTCTTATAAATTATTTTTTTTCTTATCCTTCTATATTTTAATTTTATTAAATGATTTTATAAAATCAATTGATCAATCAAATAAAGTCAATCAATCTTAACTTATTAACAAATCGATAACAGTGGCTCCCACAGCCACTGGGGACTTGGGGACAGGCGCTGTGACGCGTGGAGGGAGGGAGCGTGGCAGGGGCTTGTTGTGCTCATCATCTCCCTGCCCCCTGCAGTGCCCGACATTGCAGCCGGACCAGACTCTTGTCCCCTGGCGCAGGGACCCTGGCACAGCGCTCCCAGTAAGATCACTGGCACAGGCTGCCCAGAGGCTGTGGAGCCCCCTCCTCTGCAGACGTGCCAGCACCACCTGGACACAATTCTGTGCAGCCTGCTCCAGGAGGACCTGCTTTTGCCGGGGGTGTGACTAGACGATCTCCAGAGGTCCCCTCCAGCCCTGACCATGGTGTGGTTCTGTGACCCCTGGCACTTTGGCTGAGGAAGAAGAGGCCAGGCTGCTCGAAGGACAACCCGACACACCAGTGCCTTTCCAGCTGCTGTGCAAGAAACCTGCCAATCCTCGCTAACAGAAGCTGGAACTTTGCCCGTGGGCTTGCTGATGTGCATGAGCACCGCAGGGCAAGAGCCTTCGCTCTTCCCCATCCTCCAGTGCCGGGCAAGTGCAGATGCTCTGAGGAGGGAGCGCCAGTCCCTGCAGGCCCCGCTGCCATCCCTGTCATGCAGCGTCTCGTCTTCCCTGGGCTCCCTCTGCTGTGTCCCGGAGCCCTGGCCTGGTGCGATGGCAGAGCCAGCCGCAGTAACGCGCATGGGACTTGCCCGGTCCCCCAGAGCCACCTGGGTGCTGGTGGGGAAGCCGGGGCTCACCCTTGGCCAGGCCATCCCACTGGAGCTGCCAGAGGGGCCAAAGCACAAGGAGTTCCCCACGGATGGCAGGGACAGGCCGCAGAGCCCCGTCGATGTGGAGCCACCCCCTGCAGCCCCTCGGCCACGGTCACGCATAACCTCGCTGAAGAGCTCATGCGCATCGTCCAGGACACCCTCGTGATGGCCATGGGGTACCAAACGTTTCTGCAAGTGCTGATGGCCAAGTGGCGAGGGGCGGCCTGTGCTGGGGCCCTCCCCAGGGTTCCTTCCCCCCTGCTCACCAGGGAAGAGGAGCAGCCCCAGCCAGGGGGTGCCAGGGCTGCTGGGGACCAGAGTGTGGCCCCAGGGCCTTAGAGCCGAGCTGCCGGGGGAAGGTGCGCACACGGACAAGGCTGCGGATGGGGACAAAGACCAAGATGAGGACACGGGCCCGGGCACAAGTAGCCCTGTGCAGCTTCCGTACCAGCATCTGGCAGAATGGCGGCATGGTGTCGGCTTCGGAGAGCCAATTACGGATTCGTTGTGAAGCCGCTGTATGAGCTACTGAAAGCTTCCTGCAGTGGCTGCATTGACTGGACAGAAGGGGGTAACGCTGCTTTCAAGCGCCTGGAGCGAGCTCTGACGGAGGCCCCCGTGCCGGCATTACCCGTGCTTTTAATAAAGACCTTTGATCTTTTCACCCAGGAGAGAGAAAGTACGGCCTTAGGAGTTTGGCACAAGTTTTTAGGGCCCCAGTGGCACGCTGTAACTGACTTCTCCCAACAGCTGGATGAGCTGAGCTCAGGATGGCCTGGATGCCTTCAAGCAGCAGCAGCAACTGGGCTACTGGTTCACGATTCCCCAAGTTCACCGTGGGGCAGAAGGTTACCGTCTAGGTACCACACTTGGTCATGACGGTACTGAAACAAAAAGGAGGACATCGGCTGGCCCCGGACCATTGAGGAAGTCTGCTCCAGCCCCCAGATCTCAAGAAGCAGGCTGGGAGCTGTATGCTGACGGCAGCAGCTGGCCCCGAGAGGGATAACAATTGCCTGGGTGCGCTGGAACTACCATCGACGACCTTAACAGAATCACAAGCTTTGCCCGCAAAGGTCTCTGCTCGGGAAGCCAAACCGAATGCCCTCGCGAGGGCACGGGCCCTGAGCAAAGGGAAATGAGCCCCCACACGGGCAGGCTCCAAGTATGCCTTTGGATCGGTTCATGCGCATGGAGCTCTTTGGAAAGAGAGAGGACTATCATCTGCTCGAGGAACTGTGCTCAAATATGCGCCTCAGATCCAGGAATTATTAAAGAGCATTCAAAAACCAGCGGCGGCCGCAGTTACGCATTGCAAGGCACGTCAAGCTGGTAAGACCGCTCCGGGATTAGGAAATCAGTGGGCAGGTATGGCTGCAAAGGGGGCTGCAGAGAAAGGTATCCTGACTCTGACCCCTGCAGAGGGGAGAGTCCCGCCGGAAGCAGCGCCAAAACATGATGAAAGAGGATAATAAGTGAATAACTAAGTCACTGGCCGAAGATCGGCTAAAGGGATGGGCAGTTCCACTGGGGAATTGAAAATTCAGTGAAACTCCTCCGCAAGGCACTTGTAAGTAGGGCCACGCAGAGGTTATCAGATCCATTACAGGGAGGTGTGAAATACACCTTAGAGACAATCCAAATGCTACTAAGAAGCTGATCATGGGGGTGACTAAGGTAGGAAATTCTCCTGGAGATTATTGGCAAATAGATTTCACCGGCTCACCCAGAAAAGAAGGATATCGATACATTTTGGCCTTGGTCGATACCTTCCCTGGATGGCCTGAAGCTGGAAAGCTTGTTGAACCAACAAGGCGGGGGACGTAGCCCAAATCCTGTTACAAGAAATTATTCCCCGCTTTGGTATGCCTTCAGGAGTGCCATCAGACCATGGGTCCCACGTTATCGCTGGAACCGTAAAAGAGTTGAGTAAAAATTTGTTCCTAACCTGGGATTACCGCACTCCATACAGACCGGAATCTAGCGGTCAAGTGGAGCGGGTGAACTACGCCCTTCAGCAACAGCTAGGAAAAAAATGTCAGGAAACACCTATGACTTGGGTTCAGGCACTACCTCTGGCGTCACTGAGAATCAGGTTCCAGCCTCGAGGGAAGGGCAATTTGAGCCCATACAAGCTGTCGCATGGATCGCCCCATCAGGCTGCACATATACCCTCTGATACCCATCTAACGGGGCAATGAAACGGGAAAACTCAGCTAGTTTCTTTAGGGAATATTTATTTTTAGGGAGTATTTTGCAGGAATTTCAGAAGTACGCGACGGCGCGTAGATCCTTGGAACTCGACACACGGCTCATCCCCTCCAGCCCGGAGACCGGCTGCGTATCGAGTGGTGGAATGCAGAACCTCTAAGGGGAAAGGGGAAAGGACCATATCGCATCCTTTTAACAACCTCTACAGCCGTCGAGAGTTGGGGCAAAGGACCCTGGATACATTATTCAAGCATGAAACGAGCCCCTTCATGACGGACGGCAGAACAGCTGGCCCCTCTCCAACTTAAAGAAACGGCATTAATGAATCGATGGGACAGCAGAAAAGGCCAGATAAATTGTTAAATCAATAGCTATAGGCATTTGTAGCGTGGTACAGTGTTTCCCACTGAAGCAGTTAGGAGGAAGTTGCTGTTCATCCTCCTACTGAGCAGCATAAGCCTAAGCGAAACACAGGAGAATGTGATCGCAAAACTGGTGCGAGAGCTGGGAAGAATGAGAAACCCGAGCGGCATCGGTGCTTGCGTTCCTGTACCTCCGTCTGTGGGAGACCCAGCACCTCGGGGCCTTCTCCCAGTTGATGACAGTTATTTAGAATGGGTAGGTCACGTCACCGGCAAGGCCCACAAAGCTGGGGCGTCCCATTTTCCTGGCAAAAAGGGCCGGTGTCAACAGCGAGGAGGCGAGGGACTTCACGCTCCATTGACCAGAGGGAATAAAACTCTGTTTTCACCAGGAACTGGTGAGTGCCCCCTCAATTCACCAGCCCTAGGTTTAGGATTTGCTTCCGGAAGCCTGGATGCAGTGCCACCTAACATTCCGTATAGGAAAGGCTACCCAGTGAAGTACAACTAGCCGGCCAGAATGTGAAGACTTGAAGAGGTCCCCAAAACCATGGTCTAAACGAATTGAAGGGCAATGGAACTGCACCTCGCGTGTTTGAAGGCGTCCTTGACGGGGACATCAAAACACGTGGAATCTGACCCTGTCGAAACGGAACTGCACCAAGGTTGTTGATGGAAGGAAAATGAGGATTTTGAAAGAGGGATTCTGGATAATGAATACCTGTAAGCAAAATCAAAATCGGGGAAAGTCTTGTTCCCTAGGCCTCTCTGCTCCGAGCCTCTTGGTACGGGCAAGTGGAGATGGATACTAGACAGCGAGACTAGAGCTTGCAAAAATAACTCGACCAGTCACCCTAGGTGGACTGACCTTATGCCCCACATGGAGACAGAAACCAATTGAATGTAAATATTGGGGATAAACTAAAAGAGCTCAAAATGCAGAAGAGCCCTGGCATGGACCCCCCACTTTGGAACTGGCAAACTGGGGTCTTGGCAGCTTTATTCTAGCTGGTTTATGGCACTAGAGGATGGATAGTTGCTAGAACATGGAACACGGCAAAGGGAAACACTAGCTAAAGCAGCGGAAAAGGGATTCAAACTGATGGGTGAACAAGTACAAGCAAATAGCAAGTGTGCTTTACAGAATCGGCTGGTGTTAGCTTTAGTACCGGCTGAAGCACATGGAGTATGCGGGTACGTAAAACTAGATGTTGCTCACATGTCCCAAATGCTACCGAGGATCTCCAGAAACAACTGGATGAGATGCAAAGGGCTGCTTCAAGAGTTAGGCGGGCGGTCAATAACCGGGCACCTAGCGAATCCCTTACAAACTATCCTTGTTACAACTACCGTTGTCGCAGTGTTGTTGACGACACGTAGCTGTATCAAATGGAACCTCCCCGGAAATCTATGTTGCAACGCGAGCAAATGTTATAACTATCCCATCTAAATGAGGCTTTTGATTTTGGAAAGATTCAAAGCCTCCAGAAAAAAAAAATAAAAGGGCGTGGGGGTGGTATTGAATGATGCCACCACATAGATAGGGCTCTATACACATTTGTGGCGCACTGTTCTGTCAAGGGGGGGGTTGCTGGCTGAGCAAAGGGACAAGACGACCACGCTCTGCTGCAGTGAGTGGCTGTAAGTTACAGAAACCGGGCCACAAAGCTGAGGCCGAGCTGACTCTCTAAAGCTGTTGGAAGCGACAAAGGAAGGGGCTTCTAATCGAGGGAGGCAGCCTTGGGAAGGGGGGAGCCAGGAAGGGACGGGGAAAAGAACTCGGTTGTCCAAGTTACGCAGGAAGAAGCCTCCGAGTGAGGAAGCTCTGGCCCCGAGGGGAGAGCAGCCGATAAGGCCTTGCAACCCCCAGAAAGTTGGTCGAAAGTAGGGCGAAGGTGACTGTGGCAGTGGGAGATCGCGACCTGGGACTCACATGGCCCCCGAGAGAGGGCAGCCCCCGCCTGGGGAGATGCGCCCTCAATAAAAACCTTCAGTAGCGCTACCTGAGGGTGCGCACTAGTTTGCACGACTAGTGAGAAACTTGTGAGCAGTCCTGTGCGTGAATGGAAAGGAATGTGTAATGCACGCTGAATGTGCAAGTGCTCTGCGTGTAGAATGTGTACCCTCGAGCAACCTGGTGAGCGTGTTAGAGGGAAACATTGCCCCGTGCTGCCAGTGCTGTAACGAAGAATGCCTGCCTTCTAAAACTTCAAATCCAGTCTTAGAGGGTTTTTCTCCGTCACCGACTTTACAGTATCACATAAAGTGGGCAACTGCTGCCAGGGCTCGGGCACGCGCACAGGGAGCAGCCTTTCCTGATGGTCAGAGGGACCCTCCTGCGTTCCAGGGTGTGCCCATGGCCTCTGGGCCGGGCACTGGGCGGGCACCACTGTGAAGAGCCTGGGCATGGGCTGAGGGGCAGGGGCAGGATCTGGGGGTCTCCCCTGCCCTCCCCCCATCTCCAGCTCAGCGTGGGCTTCTCCACCCAGCAGCATGCCGGGGGCGAAACGGGCCCTGGATGCCAGGGCCACTTGTGTTCCCCAGGCATAAGTCTCGTTTCCCCCGGCTGTCTTTCGGGGTCAGTAGAGGCCAATGTTCTAGACGGGCACGTGGTCGGGGTACCGATGGCGCAGTGTCAACCGCCGTTCTGTGCACACGCAGGTGCGAGTACATCTTCCCACCTGAACATGCCCAGAAGGGGCCCGGAGGGGCTGCATATTGAACGGTGGAGGGTGCTGATGGGTCATAGGTTTTTTCTTTTCCTTCCCACACAAAATTCCACTGTGCTTCGTGGGTAGGTGAAAGTCTACACTTCAACGCTGTTTCTCGATGGGTAGTTTTTCCATAACACGTGGGATCTCCAGGTTTAACCCTGGTGCCGGAAAACTCCAACAAGTACACATATGCTGAATATGGGTTTGCAGCTCTGGGGCACAGCACGTTTCCTTTGGGTCCCATGACAATGTTTTGCAGCTCATTGTTCATGAACAATTTCTTAGGGGAGCATTCTCATGGGCAAGGGGATTTATTTCCCATGTATCAACTCTGTTCCCTACACCGCACAAAAAACTATTGAAGGGACCAAGCCCATACCCCATTTGTTACGAATCTCAAAAGGCCAAACCAGGGATAACGGGACGTTGCATTCGTGGTATATGGGCTCACCGTGGGGTCTCGATACAAACCGGATCCCGCCTTTCCAAGGGGTCCGGGTCCCCTGCTCAACGGGCAGCTGGTTGAGGTGCCCACCAGGCCCCTCTCTGCCAAGCTGCTTTCCAGCCAGGTGGCCCTAGCCTGTGCTGGTGCCGGGGCTTGTTCCTCCCCAGGGGCAGGACTCGGCACTTGTTGCACCCAGTGAGGTTCCTGCCAGCCCCTTTCTCCAGCCCAGCCCGGTCCTCCAAAGGCAGCGCAACCACTGGGGTGCCAGACACGACCACCCCCCATTTTGTGGGTGCCAGCAGTGCCCAGTGCCAGCCCGTCCCCACTGGGGCTGGGCACTGACGGTGTCGCAGCCCCAGCTGTGGGATGGATGGACGAGCCACAGCACCAGGGATAGAGAAAACATTTCTTTTTTAATATTTCAGAGGGGGGGAGCTTCCCAGGCAGTTCCCAGCCCTGCACTCCCCCAGCTGCTCACTGGCAGGGGATCGTGCTCCTCTACTGCAACTAGCGCTGCCACGGCGGGGTCTTGCAGAAGCAGATGCAGCATGGTCACCACAGGCGTCTCCACCAGTCCTTTAGGCAGCTCCCCGTGGGCACCTGCTGCTGGGGACTGGGCTCTGCCGGGGTGCTCCTGCCCACGGAGATGGTGTTGTCCTGGCCACTGGTGCTGCTTCTGCCTGGCCCTGTGGGGCAGCTCTTGTTAACTTCCTTTGGGCTCCTCCTGCCCGCTTGTACAGGGCTGCTTCTGCCTGGTCGCGTCTCCTTATGTTTGTCCTTGTCCCCATCTGCAGCATTGTCCTTGTCTGCATCCGCCCCCGGCAGCTCCACTCTAAGGCCCCTCTTGCGCAACACTCTGGGTCTCAGCAGCCCTGGCTGGGGCTGCTCCTCTTCCCTGGTGAGCAGGGGGGAAGGAACCCTGGGGAGGGCCCCAGCCCTTTCCGCCCCTCGCCACTTGGCTGTCAGCATCTGCAGAAACCTTTCGTACTGCTCGATGTTTTCGAGGGTGTCCTGCATGATGCACATGAACTCCTCAGTGTGGTTCTCTGTGACCATGGCCGAGGGGCTGCCAGGGGGTGGCTCCACATCGATGGGGCAGCTTCTGCCTGGTCGCGTCTCCTTATGTTTGTCCTTGTCCCCATCTGCAGCATTGTCCTTGTCTGCATCTGCCCCCGGTAGCTTCACTCTAAGGCCCCTCTTGCGCGACACTCTGGGTCTCAGCAGCCCTGGCTGGGGCTGTTCCTCTTCCCTGGTGAGCAGGGGGGAAGGAACCCTGGGGAGGGCCCCAGCACAGGCCGCCTTTTGACACATGGCTGTCAGCCTCTGCAGAAACCTTTTGTACTGCTCGGTCACTTTGAGGGTGTCCTGCGTGATGCACATTAACTCCTCAGTGCGGTTCTTTGTGACTATGGCTGAGGGGCTGCCTGGGGGTGGCTCCACATCGATGGAGCTGCTTCTGCCTGGTCGCGTCTCCTTCTGTTTGTCCTTGTTCCCATCTGCAGCATTGCCAGTATCTGTGTCCGACTGCGGCAGCTCCACTCTAAGGCCCCTCTTGCGCGACACTCTGGCTCTCAGCAGCCCTGGCTGGGGCTGTTCCTCTTCCCTGGTGAGCAGGGGGGAAGGAACCCTGGGGAGGGCCCCAGCACAGGCCGCCCCTTGACACTTGGCTATCTGCATCCGCAGAAACTTCTTGCACTGCTTGGTCATTTTGAGGGCGTCCTGGACGATGCGGATGAGCTCTTCAGCGAGGTTCCCTGTGACCATGGCGGAGGGGCTGCCAGGGGGTGGCTCCACATCGATGGGGCTCTGCGCCCTGTCCCTGCCATCCGTGGGGAACTCCTTGAGCTTTTGCCCGTCTGGCAGCTCCAGTGGGATGTTGAAGCCAGTTGGGACCCCTGGCTGCCCCGCCAGCATGCAGATGGTTTTAAAAGAATACTGAGGTCCCAAGATGTTCATCGATGCTGGCTCTGCTGTTGCAGCCGGCCAGGGCTCTGGGAAGGAGCAGGGGGAGTTCAGTGAAGAGGAGCTGCTCCGGGACAGGGAGTGCGGCACGGTCTCTGGGGAGCAGTGCTCCACGCTTGACGCTTCCAGGCTTGCCCTGCAGAGGGGGAGAGGGAAGAGACCCCCGCTGCACCCGGCCCCTCCGGCAGGACTCACGGGCAGCACACCCTCCTTGGCCGGCAGGCAGCGCTGCCCAGCGTGGGCAGGGGCAGGGCATGGGCTGAGGGTCTGGGGCAGGACCTGTGGGTGTCCCCTGCGCTTACCCCATCTCCACGGTTGGTGTGGGCTTCTCTGCTGCTCCATGTGCCTGGGGAGAAGCTGCCAAGAGAGGAGATGGTGTGAGTGGCCAGCAGCCCAGAGCCCCAGGCCAGGCCTTCTGCAGGGTGTCACCCGTTTCCAGGTCAATTGGGGCCGGAGCCACTCACCGCTCTCCTCCTCGAACCGGGCTCTTGTCGTGCTCGTCTGAGGCTTTGTCTTCTTCCTACGCCCCTGCAGGACCCCAGCAGCTGGGTGAGGAGACGGAAACAGCTCCCGGCCCCACACCTTAACCTCCCACCCTACCCCTCCCTGCACTGAGGGGCAGTGCAGTGCAACTGTCACCTACCCGGAGTCGCCTGAACTGCAGTATGGCCGAGACCAGGCTGAGCTGCAGCACGAGCATCATGACGTGGAGCATGTCAGACAGCGTGGGGATGTCGTGATGCCCCATGGCGCTGGCTGTGGTGTGGCCACGGTGCTCCGAGTTGTCAGCACAGACCCACGGTGCAGATCCCCAGTGACCTACTGGGTCCCCAGTGAGAGGACACCCAGCACTGCTGGAGTGTGGCAGAGGCTGCAGTCTGCAGCCCGCCCAGACGGTGCCAGACGGCCCACTGCCTTCCCCGTGGGGCGCGCACCCCCCCTTTTATAGTACGGGAGGCAGCCGCCCCCACCCCCCTTTGTGACATCACTGGGGCAGTCACAGCCCCCCTTTGTGAAAATTCCTGGGGCAGCCAGAGCCCCCCTTTCCCTTTGTGGCACTGGACAACCCCTGTGACCCGTTGCGAGGGAGGGAAGACACAGTCACTCAGTATGAGTGATCAGCAGACTTCGTTTATTGCCTCTTACAGTCACCTTTTATGCCTTCTTATAATTAGCTCATACATATTACAAAAGTTAAGCTCATTATTGGTTAGTTGCCTAAATACCAAGCCCGCCCCTTGTTTCTCTTCTGTAGTTATGTGTTCCCACCTGCAACGTTCTTTTCCCACCGAAATCTTCCTGTTATTGTGTAACAAGGACAGCCAAAGACAGTGTATTTTTGCTTTACTTCAGATCAGCTGAGAGCCATGTGCATTTTTGTCCAGCCAGCTGGACTATGTCTATGTGACCCTTTTCAGCTAGGCAGTTATCCACAATTCCCCCGTTTTTATTTTGGGCGACATAGGCTTGGTTGACCATTTTCAATAACAGCTTTTAAACACAGGAAAATACACAGCCAACTTATAAAATCTCAGTTCAGAAGTATAATTCCTGAAATACTTGAAAAATAAAGTTAGCTTGAAGCTTTAATTTAGATGCTCTTTCTGTTCCAGTAATATAAAAAGTTTAGAAAATTCAAGGGTAATTTTAAAGTTCTGAACATGGACTAATGCAAGCTCAAAACCCAAAAAGAAACCAAACTGATGTTTGACTAGGAATATTTGCAAATATTTTAGTGGAAAATCCCCGACCATTAACAATTTTCTGTCCAAATAACAACTGCCCTTATGCAACCAACCAGTCCATACATTTTCTGAAGAATACCTCACTGATATCAAAGAATTAACAAAGGGGAAAAATTAGTTCTAAGCTATATACATTCATAAGTGGATTTTTCAATAGTTACATACAGATTTACACACTAAGCCATAATGGCTTGTAGGTGATACACACAAGAAGAGTACGTTGCTTATCTGTCTGAATGTCTATGCTAAATTTGACAACTGTGCCACAAGCCAAGCCTACATGGATGCTGTGTGTTATGCACGTTCCTTAACAAACAGAAGTATAATAGACAAATTCCCAAGATCTAGTCCCCAACCTAATTATATTATTTTGTAGCCAATTAAGGAAAATAACACAAATGTGCATATCTACATGTGCACACACCTTTTAGTTCAGAACCAATCCGTGATAAAAGGCCTTAGCCTTATGGCATCATCGAATCTTAACGAGTACAGTAATTAAAAATGCAGTCTTACTGTAAGTGCGATTTATGCTGACATTCCCTCAAATGCTACACGTATTTCTCACTCAACTGCCTCAAGTTAAAATAGTAGTGTTTGTTAATATGTATTAAAAAATCATTAATTCTCTACAATAGCAGTTGACTTACATAACACTATGTAAGCAAAAGAGGCCTAAGATGGGTCTTCTGAATACTAACAATTTATTTTAGACTGTCTAAACTCAGGTCTTCAAAGATTTCACTCTGCCAGACGTAGAAACACTGTTGCACTCCAGTTGTGATATCCCTTTTCCCAAGTTGTCACATGCACATCTCGCTCAAGCAGCATTATTGTTAAAGTTTCTCTCTGCTACATAAAAGCATATTGCACTTGTAGATACAAAAGACAGCACCCTTACTTAGATCATTACCTTATTACCTCATAACTCTTAGTATACCTTATATCTCTGATTTCATCACTTCAAAAATTCACCAGAAGCAGATAAAACCACAGCATCAGACTAAACTACACCTTAACTGCTGATTCAAATAAAGGCATTCTCTTCAGATATGCCTAATACTTACAAATAATTTTGGCTGGTTTTGATCAAAAAACCTATTATTACAATAATGATCAAAAATAATAATCCCGTTTGCAAAATGCCTTTAAGCCAGCCTCCTAGTCCCAACCAATTTCCACATTCAGAATACAGCATAAATACAGAATACAGAATAAATTATCTCCATCAAGGCAAAAAGGCTTCTCGTTAAACACAGAGATGTTTGCTAGTTCAAGGCAGAAACCCATTTCTTGTAGGGGACATCTGAAGCACTTTTTTTTTTTTTTTTTTTTTTTTGGTGGGTTTGTAATCAAGTCCGTATTTTTCCTTGAGGAGCTTAAGCTGTTCCTCTTGTTTCAGGAGTGTTTCCAACTCTGATTTGTCCAATAGGTCCGTATTTCCCAAACATATCATACATTTCCTCCGCCGTGATTTTATACGGCAGGTTCCGAATATAAAGGATCCGATGGATCTCTGGGGGCAGCCGGATCTTAGCTCGCTTGGCCGCTTGCATCGCCATGGCGCCGATCGGAGTGGGGGGGGGTGCCGCCTTGGAGAGAAACCGCGGCCGGGAAGGGGCCTGCCGGGCTGCGCCGCCGCTCGCTGCTGCCGCGGGGGTCCCGGATGCTATCCCATACGCTAATAACCCGGGTAATTCCTTTTTACAATCTATGTCCTGAACGCTCCGCTTTTCTAAAAAGCATATGAACGAACCGTACGTCGCTTGTCTCTCCATACCGTCTTCAGCGCTGTTGCAGCCTTTGCGAGACTTCGGCGACACGTGGCCGGCGGGACCCTCTGTAGGTGCTCCCGGGCGCGGGGACTGTGCCCTTCCACCTCCTGCGCTGCTTTCAGGACCGGTACCCGAATCTCCGTCAAACCGTGGCTCGCAGGTTCAGCCCTCTCTAGGGTCCCTGTTCGGGCGCCATTTGTCGCGACGGAGGGAAGACACAGTCGCTCAATATGAGTGATCAGCAGACTTCGTTTATTGTCTCTTACAGTCACCTTTTATGCCTTCTTATAATTAGCTCATACATATTACAAAAGTTAAGCTCATTATTGGTTAGTTGCCTAAATACCAAGCCCGCCCCTTGTTTCTCTTCTGTGACGTGCGGAATTAGACTCTATAACTCGAAAGTTATAAAGTAGGTATGTTTATTGCGCGCAGATGCACGGGGGATCGCTCCTCCACAAGCGTGCATACCCGAAGTGACGAACCATCTCACATTTATACAATGAACAAATGAATATTCAATTAACGCCTATACATATTCGTTACCTAAACCCCGCTTCGTATGTTAATTAGCTTATCAGTCCCTTTCCTGGAATGTGGTGGTCTTGCAGGTTTGTAGGTGATTCATGTTCTTGTGACCATCCGATCTTCTTCAGGTGATTCATGTCCTTGTGACCACCCAATCTTCTCCAGCAAGGAGACTTAGCACTCCCTCCCTCTAGATAGCATTTGAATGTCTCTCATCTTTTCTCATTCTCTTTTAAATAGCCCCTTTGTTAGAGGAAGAGGGGCAGGCGTCTCCTCAAAACTGTAGTTGTCACCGCACCCATGACTAGTCACCATACCCACATTCCTTAAGCAGACACATACAATCACAATCCATGTCCATTATCCCCATTTCGCACTATTTCTCCATATCAATCCCCCCTTTTCTATTAAATTGAGTAAATTCTTTTACTTAAGCAGTCTTCCCGAATGATATAAAGCATCATACATAAGTGTTACCCTTTTAAACATTCTCCAAACCCACAAATATAACATAATGGTTAGTATTAAGGAAATTCCTAAACTGATCAATAAGATCACAATGGGGTGTACCATAGTGTTAAGAATTCCTGTTGCAGAAGGTGACCAGCCAAAGAGAGTATCCCACCAATTATGGTTTCCATCCTGTTCTACCTTTTTAAAACTTTCTTGATCCCCTCTACATCATGATGGATCATAAGAAGAGTTTTGTGTCCCTTTTCTTTGGTTTCTTCCAGTATACGTTGTAAATCTGCATGTTTTAATAGTTCTTTTATACAGTCCTATGGGGGTAGGAATTATTATCTGTGATAGGGTAAAGTTGGATTTTAAGAATTGATGAGACACTACTGGGGCTGAGTAACTAAAATTGCATCCTGCGATAGTAGTAAAATTACAAATACAATAATTTGAATACTGTGCAGTCTCCTTTACCTCCCCATCTATGGTTATTGTGTTACACTTAGTTCTCAAACACGCACATCCCTTCCCTGCATATATAATTACTGTTTTCAAGTTTGCATTTGGTCGGGCCTCGAAATGACATATTTTCTGATCTGTATCTAAACAAGTATCCTGAGCCATTATAGTATTGCTTTCACAGAGGAAGCCCTGCTGTTCTCGCATAATACAAGATTCTAAATCTACTGTTTGCCACTTGTCGCCTATCTTTCTGGCCCATGTTCTATGTTCAAAAGGGTATAGGAGCACCCCATTACGGTTAATTCCAAGGGCTACAATGGGGTGTAGGGTAATTATTACTGCATTATGTATGGTTAACACAAAAGCTGTGATGGTGTGTGTGTTGGGGTCGTAGGTAAAGTTCACCATATTCCACCATGACTGGAGTTTTCTTTCTACCTCCGTAGCATTGTCCCAAACCATCTTTTGAATTTCTGTAGGAAATATGCCTTCCTCTCCTTCTCTTATTATGGATGCAGCTATTGATTGCATCCACATTTGGGCTTGGATACAACTTAGAGCCAGGGCGACGTCATCCTGTAAACCACCTAACGCCTTAGTGATGAGCTGATGATCTTCCATGTTTATTTGTTCCCACCTGGGGAGTACCTTCGATATCAACCATTGATGTGCCCCTAATGCCAATAATGAAGATTTTAGTGGTTGTTGTAGTTTTGATAGATCGGCCGTGGTGGCAGCTAGTTTATTCATTATCACCTCTGAGTCTATGGAATTTAATACTCCGAGTCCTGTTCCCAACATTCCAGTTACATCTCTCACTATTCTGTTTCGATAAATATTTCCCCTTTTTCTTAACCAAGTTGTCCATCCCTCATAAGAGGTTCGTAAGAAGGGGGAACAGGATGGCTTAACATCAGAAACATTGACTTGTATTTTTAACTCTATTCTTTTAAGAGACCATTCTGGGTTAAACAACATTTGTTGCTGACCTGTATTTCTGATTACATATGGTCCAATTGTATAAATTTTTGGATCTGGTTTAGTTAATTTAAGATCAAGCGTTAATGGGGTTGTTGTAACTGTGGTGGTGGTAGGAACAGTGGTTAGCATGATTGTTATTTTGATCTTATAAGTCAGAGCTGTTCTTGGGGATTCCTTTCCTAGGCATATTATAAAGATGGGCTTGGTTAAGGTAAAATTGTGCCAACATTCCCGTGAATTAAAGCACATGGTTGTATTTAGAAGGGTAAATTCCTTATCTACCTTTCTGACATTAATCACGGTGTCTCCCGAAATCTTGGTGTTATCCTTTTCATTATATGTTTGACACCCTACTTTTATCCTATCTCCTAATTTTCCCCATAATCGGTCGACTTTGTGTACATCCTCCCGATCCCATTGATTCCTTTGGTACACCTCATTTTCAGAAAAAAACACCATAGCTAGTTTCGTCTTTGAGTCCACCTTTCCCATTATTCCAGTGTGTTTTTTCTGGGCATGATTCCAAGGCCAATTATCAGGCTCTTGGTTGTAGGCAAGAGAGAGGGTACCAAAAAACACAAATGGTTTAAACCCACTATTGATCATTTTAAGAATCTAAATGTTCCTCATATATACATATAAAATCTGTTTTGATCAAAAATATCTTTGTTTGAGTTGGGGCTTACTGATAACAAGTTGGGCAAGACTGGCCACTGGCTCAGTCCCAGACTCTTTTGTTCTATATTGTTTGTTGTGGTGCCCTTCCCATCTGGTGGATCCGCAACCGCTCAGGTTCACTTACTTGCCACCCACATTGTTCCCATTTGTCCGAGTAAATTTGAGTTTCAGTTCTTTTTTATCTGGGGTTACTTTCCAGGAAGTTGCAGGGGCTTTCTTAATCCGGGTATGGTGAATCCAAGAATTCTGTCCCTCAACCTTGATTGCAGTGTAGGTGGTGAGTAGGACTTGAAAAGGTCCGGCCCACTGTGGTTCCAGGGTTTTATCTGCAAAACACTTAACGTATACATAGTCTCCTGGTTGTATATCGTGACCAGGTCCATCCAGACCCCTACTGCGTGTTCCCATCACAAGCTTCTCAATTCTTATTGTTTGTTTAGTGCCACCATATAGGAAGTCATTGTTTCTTCACCAACCTGTGAAGACATCCCCTTTTGTACCCCATAGGGTCGTCCATATAAAATTTCAAATGGGCTAAGCCCCTCTTTTGCTCTCGGTCTAGTTCGAATTCGTGTAAGAGCTAGTGGCAAAGACTGGGGCCAAGTTAGATTTGTTTCTTGACCTAACTTGACAATCTGTTGTTTGATTAGATGATTCATCTTTTCCACCTGGCCACTCGATTGTGGTCGGTATGGGGTATGTAATTGCCAATCTATTCCTAGATGGTGGCTGATCTGTTGCACTATTCTGGACACAAAATGTGGTCCTCTATCCGAGGACATTACCGCTGGGACTCCAAACCTAGGTATTATCTCTTGGAGTAGTATTTTGGTCACTTCCCGGGCTTTAGCAGTTCTGCACGGGAAGGCTTCTGGCCAACCTGAAAAGGTATCTGTTAGTACCAATATCGATACCCCCCTTTTCTAGGAAGTTCCGAGAAATCGATCTGCCAATGTTGCCCAGGAACATTTCCTCTCCCAATTTTTCCCAACTTTGGCCCCTTGGTAATCTTAGGATTAGTCTGGAGACAAAGATCACATTGTTGGGTTACTTGTCTAATAGTAGTATACAAATTTCGTGCTATTATGTTTTTAGTGAGATCCTTATATAGAGCTTCTGCCCCCCAGTGCCTTTTTCTATGTTCTTCCCTGACTACTGACCATACCATGTAGGAAGGAATCACTATTCTCCCCTGTGAGATTATAGCCCACCCTTCCTCATTATATGATCCCTTTAGGTCAGAAATCAGTTTGCGATCTTCTTTAGTATAGTCTGGTTTACCTTCTAGAGATATTTGTCCATCGGGTATTAGCGCACCCTCTACCTTGATTGCTTTTCTGGCTGCCTGTTTTGCTTCCCTGTCCGCCAGTTCATTTCCTCTTTCCAATTCTGTGCTCACTTTCTGGTGTGCCTTAATGTGCATAATTGCCACCCTTTCAGGAAGCTGGACCGCATTTAGGAGTTTCAAAATTTCTTCCGCATGTTTGATGATTTTTCCTTGGGAGTTTAACAGTCCCCTTTCTTTCCATATTGCTCCATGAGCATGTACCACTCCAAAGGCATATTCAGAATCAGTCCAAATATTTATAGGTTTTCCCCGAGCTCTCTCCAGAGCTCGAGTAAGGGCTATGATTTCAGCCTTGTGTGCCGAAGTGTCAGCCGGTAGCGGCCCCGATTCTATCACTCCTTCAGAGGTTGTAACAGCATATCCGGAATGTCGCTTTCCATTCAGCATATAGCTGCTCCCATCCGTGAACCAATGTTCAGCTCCATTAATAGGAACATCCTTGAGATCTGTCCGACTAGAATAAGTGGCTTCGATTGTTTCTAGACAGTCATGATGGACTGATTCTCCAATATTCCCATTAAGAAATGAGGCCGGATTGATGATGTTTGTAGTCACGATCTCAACATCATCTTGTTCCACCATTATGGCCTGGTATTTTAGGAATCTCTGTGGGGAGAGCCAATGCCCCCCTTTTGTTTCAAGGACTGCAGACACTGTGTGGGATACTAAGACAGTCATTTTCTGGCCCAGGGTAAACTTCCGGGCCTCTTGGATGTTTAGGATGACGGCTGCTACTGCTCTCAGGCAACCAGGCCACCCTTTTGCAGTGGCATCCAGCTGTTTAGAGAAGTATGCCACTGCCCGTCTGTATGGTCCCAAATCTTGTGCCAGTATTCCTAATGCCATTCCCTGTTTCTCATGGGAAAATAGGAAAAATGGCTTACTCACATCAGGAAGTCCTAGTGCTGGTGCCGACATCAAGGCTTTCTTCAGTTCATGGAAAGCTCTGTCTGATTCAGCATCCCACTGAAGATCCTTCTGATTAGCTGCTATCAGGGAATATAATGGTTTAACAAGCAAGCCATAATTACATATCCAAAGCCGGCACCATCCTGTCATTCCCAGAAATGTCTGCAGTTCCTTTACAGTTCGTGGTCGGGGGGCTTGGCATATGGCTTCTTTTCGGGCCTTCCCCAGGACCCGTTGTCCGGCACTGATCTCGTACCCCAGGTATGTGACCTGTTGTAACACCACCTGTGCCTTCTTCTTAGAAACTCGATATCCTTGTAGTCCCAGAAAGTTCAGCAGACTCACAGTCCAAATAATACAAGATTCTTCGGTTCTGGTTGCAATAAGAAGATCGTCTACATATTGTAACACTTTCCCTTCTTCTGACGGTGGTTCCCATAACTCCAAATCCTTTGCTAATTGGTTTCCAAAAATTGTGGGGCTATTTTTAAACCCCTGTGGCAACACCGTCCATGTGAGCTGGGTCTTTCGACCGCTTCTGGGATTTTCCCATTCAAAAGCAAAAGTTCTTTGGCTGGCTTCATGGAGAGGGAGGCAAAAGAAGGCATCTTTTAAGTCTAAAACTGTGAACCAAGCTAGGTCAGGTGTCAGGGTGGTTAGTAAGGTATAGGGGTTAGCTACTACAGGATACAGATCCTCTGTTATTTTGTTAATGGCCCTTAAATCTTGAACTATCCTATAAGACCCATCAGGTTTTTTAACTGGGAGGATAGGTGTGTTAAATTCTGACTCACATTCTTTTAGTAGTTTTAGTTCTATGAATCGCTCTATGTTTGGACAAATTCCTTCCTTATCTTCCCTTTTCAGTGGGTATTGTTTAATTCTTACCGCACTCTGTCCTTCCTTTAATTTTACTATTACAGGTGATGCATTCTTGGCACGTCCCGGTATGTCAATTGCCCATACTCCGGGATATACCTGATCAATAATTCTGGTATCAATTTCCCTTTTTGTAGGAGTATTGGCCAGAGATAGGCTCATAACCTGTATGTATTGATGATTATTTACCTCCAGAGTAACTTCCCCTTTTTTAAATTTGATTGTTGCCTCCAATTGTTCTAATAAGTCCCTACCAAGAAGGGCCTTTGGGGAATTTGGCATAAATAGGAATTTATGGATCCCCATCTGTTTTCCAACTTATATTTTAAAGGTTTACAAAAATAAGCCTTTTCAGTTTGGCCAGCTGCACCTTTTACTGAAACATAATCATTTCCCAAAGGCATTAAAGCCTGGTTCAAAACTGAATAGGTGGCTCCTGTGTCTATTAAAAATTCCACCTCCTCCTGTTCTTCTCCTAATTTTAATTTTATTAATGGGTCGGCTAGTCAATTTTCTTCTTCCCTGTGAGCTATTGTTTTCCCTTGATTATTGCGCCATTTAGTGTTTTCTTGATGTCTGCGTTCAGGGCATTCGTTTTTCCAGTGTCCTGTCCTTTTGCATATTGCACACTGATTCCTACCCAGGGGTGTCAGCCCACGCCTTGATTTAACTTTAGATTTTTGATTCTCATTTTCTCTTACTACTGCTAATATTTTCTTTTGGTCCTGCTTGTAACCTTCTTCTCGATTACTAAATATTCTCCATGCTTCCTCTACTAATTTTTCCAAGTCTCTATTTTCAGGAGGTCTCAATTTTTGCAACTTGCGCCTAATATCCCCCTGTGATTGTCCTAAAAAGAGGGATATTAGCTGCTGTGCGCCTACCTCCGAATTTGGGTCCAGAGACGTGTGCCGGCGCATTGCATCTCTTATTCTGTCTAAGAATTCTGAAGGTGTTTCAGAAGGACCCTGTCTAACCTCATATAACGCTGCCCAATTTATTGTTCTAGGAATTGCTTTCTCCATTCCTCTGAATATCCATTCCTGGTACGCCTGTAATCTTCCCATTTCAGCGGCTCGGTTTGGGTCCCATTCCGGGTCCAACAAAGGAAACCGTTCTCTATAATTATCTCCCTTTATATTATAATGTTCCTTTGCGAGATCCCCCGCTGTTTTTATGACTAATTGTTTTTCAGTTTCAGTCAAACAATCTAATAATAATTGTATATCACTCCAGTCAGGATTGTGCTGTTTTATTAGAAATTTAAAATTCTGTGCCGTCTTTATCGGATCATTACGGTATTCTCGGGCAGCCTCTTTCCATTCTCTCAGATCAGCGCCCGTGAACGGAACTTTTATTTTCATTGTTCCTCCGTCCGGATTTACGGCTTCTCGGAGGGGTGCCTGTAAAATAGACTTCTATCTGGTGCGTGAAGACACCGGACTATTTGGAGCTGTAATGGCAGTTTTTGTGTTTCCTTGTGTGGCACCGGGTGTTTGGCTTTCTTTATAAATAACTTGTGGAATTTCTTCCTCTTGTTCGCCTGGGGGTGGACTGGGAGCCCTGGCCGAACCTTGTCTCTCCACTCTATAAGGTGGATTAAATAAATCATTTAATTCGGGCTCTTGTTCTCCGTTTAATTTGATACACCTTTGTCCAATACTACATGCTGAGCAACATCTTTTCAACTTTCCTTTACGCTCCCTCCTGTCCTCTCTTTCTAGTGCTAGTACCATAGGATCCCGAGGGGGTACTAAGCCGCAGTCCTTTTGCCACTCAGGTTTGTCCCGGAGGACAAAGAACATGTCTGCATATGATACTTCATCCCATTTTCCCTCTCTCCTCAGAAACAACATTAATTGCAGGAGAGTGTTATAATCTAACGTTCCTCCCTCCTGAGGCCATTTCGCATCACTCTCCAATTTATACAAAGGCCACCACTGATTACAATATTTAACCAATTTCCTTCTGTTTTCGGTACCACCATGTCCTACAATATCACTCCAATGTTTTAATATACAACCCAAAGGCGATTTTTCACAGGGCTTACTACTTCCATTTCCCATTTTGCAATTTTAATTACTTTGTTTTTCTCCGGCCGCCTTAGCCACCCAAGGTCGGAAACGCGGATAGAGCTTCTTACTCGTTTTGCACTCAAACGCCTGTCTCAAGCACTCTTGCACTCACACTTAGTCAAAATAATTAAGCTATACACGGAAAATCAAAATGCGCATCTCAATCACACCATTCACACTCTCCGGGCAGCCCGCAGTCACACAAGCAGTATGTTATACGGTACCGTGCACTTATGTACAAACTCTTAGGAACACTAACAGTTCACAAAGTATGCATTTCAATGAACAATTGCCAAAAAGCAAACAACAAACAAAAAACAATTTTTCCTGGTCTTAAGCAGAGTGTTAAGTTTTCCGCTATTTGCCACAAATTACCAGAATATTAATATTTTTCAACATACATTTCATAACTCCGAGTTTTGAACATATAACAAGACAACACATAGAACAAACAAGACACAGAGCGCTATTTCAGTTGTTACATTCCAGGAATTCCCCAATTCTTAAGACAACCTAAAGGAAGTTTTTAGCTTCCTCTTTTTCCTACGCAAAAGTTTCCCTTTTGCTGTGAGGTCCCTCTTATTCCTGTGAGATTCCGCCTTATTCCGTCCCGCCCCCCGCTTTCCGTCACGAGGCCTCCGGGCTTTTAGGAATGGCAGTCACCTCGGGTTTGCTCGATCTGCCCTCAAGATTGCTAGCGGCCACCCCTTGGTCAGCAAACCCCCTCCCAAGGTACCTTTCCTCCTGGGGACTACGCTGCGCGCCGGACGTCCCCGTGCGTCTCACCAGCCGCCCCGTTACTAAACATACCGTTTTATCCGTGGATCCAGGGGTTTCTCTTCTGCTCCCGGGTGAACAGCTGAGAAGAGGAGGCTCCTCCGAGGAAATCTCCCGGGGCGCGCCTAGGAGCGTCCGCTCCGCAGCTGGTCCCTCAGCCGAGCAGAAATCCTCCTGGCTGGCTCGCCAAAACTGACGTGCGGAATTAGACTCTATAACTCGAAAGTTATAAAGTAGGTATGTTTATTGCGCGCAGATGCACGGGGGATCGCTCCTCCACAAGCGTGCATACCCGAAGTGACGAACCATCTCACATTTATACAATGAACAAATGAATATTCAATTAACGCCTATACATATTCGTTACCTAAACCCCGCTTCGTATGTTAATTAGCTTATCAGTCCCTTTCCTGGAATGTGGTGGTCTTGCAGGTTTGTAGGTGATTCATGTTCTTGTGACCATCCGATCTTCTTCAGGTGATTCATGTCCTTGTGACCACCCAATCTTCTCCAGCAAGGAGACTTAGCACTCCCTCCCTCTAGATAGCATTTGAATGTCTCTCATCTTTTCTCATTCTCTTTTAAATAGCCCCTTTGTTAGAGGAAGAGGGGCAGGCGTCTCCTCAAAACTGTAGTTGTCACCGCACCCATGACTAGTCACCATACCCACATTCCTTAAGCAGACACATACAATCACAATCCATGTCCATTATCCCCATTTCACACTATTTCTCTTCTGTAGTTATGTGTTCCCACCTGCAACGTTTTTTCCCACCGCGATCTTCCTGTTATTGTGTAACAAGGACAGCCAAAGACAGTGTATTTTTGCTTTACTTCAGATCAGCTGAGAGCCATGTGCATTTTTGTCCAGCCAGCTGGACTATGTCTATGTGACCCTTTTCAGCTAGCCAGTTATCCACACCTGTGACCTTCCCTGGGGATTTGCGAAGCTCACTCACTCTCCCCTTCCCCCGGTGAGGGTGGGCAGGGAGAGCAGGGAAGCGGCCTCTCCGCGTAAGCCGGGAGACGTTTGAGCAGTGGCAAGCCATGGCTGCCTGGGAAATGCCGGTGCTTGACTGCTCCCCTCTTACTGAAAAGTTGAAGGACTGTAAGGCGTGCCTTTCCTCACCAGGGATGGCACGGGGCCATGTTAGCTGGCACGATTCAAAAGCTGTAGCAGATAGAATGACACCACTTAGGAAGGAACGAGAAGCGTGACCAGGAAAAGCCACGGTGCGTGCTGTGTTGGGAGCCGCACGAGTGGCGGCCCAGAAGGAGAGGCGCCTGATTAAACAAACTAATGATGAAATGGTTAAACCCTTGCAAGAACATATAAAAACCCTGCAGAGCCAGCTAAGTGCTGAACGTAACAGCACTCAGCGACTCCACACGCTCTCTCAGATGCATTGGACGGAGAACAAACTTCACGGTCCGAATGAGAGGAAGGGGGACAAGGATCTCCTGATCAGACAGATCTTAATTCTGTTGTGGATAGTCTGCTGGGATTTACAAGACTGGCACGGCTGGCCGAGAAACAGGGCCCAAGACCTTTGTACTTGTCTAAGGAGTTGGAAATGGACCGAGAAATATTTTACCCCAAGAATGAAGAAGTCCTAATGAGGTCGGTGATTAAGCTGAGACCACCGACAGCAGCCAAGGTGGGGAAGCCCCACCCGTTACTATCCAGACGGTGCCGCACTCGGCAGCCAAAGTGTCGAAATTCCAGGAAAAATACACCAGGTTAGCTCAAGAAACTGAGACAGAGTATGTATGGAGAGTATCACTGACAGGAGGCTATCGAGTCCTGCTGTTGGAGGACGAGGCCCAAGGGTACTGGGGGCCAGGGGTTTCCTAACTGCTGATGACCCAAGGGGGCCGTGGTCGCTAACTCTACAAGCTGCCTATTGAGCAGGGGACCCGGACCCCTTGGAAAGGGGGAATCCAGTATGTATCGAGACCCCATGGTGAACGCATACACCATGAATATAACGTCCCGTTATGCCCGAGTTGGCATGTTCAAATTCGTAACAAAAGAGGTACGTCCACCATAATCGCTCTTTCATAATCAAGCACTTTCATAGCGTGGTCCCTCAAACGTTAAACAAACGTGGTCCTTAAACATTCCAGATAATAGAGTTGAAACGTGGGTAATAAATCCCCTACCCCATGAATACTCCCCTAAGGAATTGTTCATAAAAACTACCACCATAGAGCTACTTTTAAAGATACTTTTATTTACAGCAACACAAAGAGCAGTAAAAAAAAAACCAAAAAAACCCGACAGGTAAGATATGCAGCCACTTGTAACTGTCCCTCTTAATCCCCTGCGCTGCCTCCCTTGCCCTCTGCAATACTCCAGCTGATCCCCTCCGGCCCTCCTGGGTTTCGACGGGGTGTCCCCCATGTCCCCGGTGCTGAGTGCTCCCCTCTTCCCACAGGAATGCTGCCTGGGAGGAGGAGGGCTCTCTCCTCGACTTGGTGCTCTGGCAGAGCTCCTGCGACGCCGACCAGTGCCTGTGCCCTCTGGGCCGGGCCCAGGCAGAGCAGGCAGGATGAGTGCCGGTGGTCCTGTTACCGAAATCTCGGAATGAAGAACTTATCGACACCAATGTGATGTAGATAAGCAGACACTTCTTTATTGACGGCCGGGTGCGTGAGCGAGTCCTCTCACGATCAACGCACGCCAGGTCCCAAAATCAGACACCATATATAGAACTTATTCATACATGTTCATTAAGTATTCAAGCATAACCATGATATTTCCCGTAAATCATTAACATATTCTCCTCCTAGATCCGATTCTGCGCAGTAGAGCTTAGAAAGGTCTAGAAATGGGTCTGGGGTACCATCTGGGTAGGTGGTATATGAGTGGGTGGTCGCGATCTCCCCCTGCCGGAATCACCTTTTACTAAAGTTCACGGTTTCTTGGCAGGTAACTACAAGCTGTTCCAGTCGACTCTCCCCAGTTTCCATTAATCTCATATTCTGACATTTCCATACACCTCTGCATACAGAAGACTGGTTAAATACAAAGAAACCTTTCAACCCTAAAGTTATTACCTATGTTTTCACAATAGTTCCAGCCCCTTCTTCTAGCCTTGGTACAGGACGTACAGAAGATCCCATAACAACTTTTACTGTGTAGCTATAAGTTTCTTATAAATTATTTTTTTCTTATCCTTCTATATTTTAATTTCATTAAATGATTTTATAAAATCAATTAATCAATCAAATAAAGTCAATCAATCTTAACTTATTAACAAATCGATAACAGTCCCGGACCCCGCAGCCCCAGTGAGGACACGATGCCTTCGTCTCCTCTGACGGGCAGGGGTGGAGGTTCCCTGGGATGCTGAGCCAGGCATGGCGCAGGGTGCGTTCTGGCAGCTCAGCCCCGGCTGCCAGGACGGGAGCAGGGGAGAGCTGGGCTCGGCACAGTGCCGGGGCTGTTGGCCCACAGCTCGGGGACTGTTGGTGGTGGCAGGTACCGTTGCTCTCCGCAGGCCCTGGAGAGTCCTGGTCTGCAGCTCTGGTGGCTCCCGTGGGACCCACCAGTGCTGCTCCGCCCTGGAAGATGCCACCGAGTCCTGGGAGTGCAGGGACTGCAGCGGCACGCACAGCGGTGAGTGGTGCAGTGGGGCATATCTAGTGCCATTCTATTTGTAAAGTCATTCTGGAGGTCACCTGTAATTATATATTCAATTCCTTAAACCCCTTTTTGTTAACGTTTGCTAATTTTTTCACTTGACCAGTTGACCAGTTAACTGATAGACCCATGCTCTGTTTCTATATGAAGCTATAGGATTTAAAAGCGATTCAAGTGCCCAGCCAGTTTTCACTCCTGTAAATGGTTCATTCCAAATATCATCATTTATCCCAGATCTCTTTATTCGTTTCAATTCTAAATTCTCTAGAGATCCTTTAAATGGTGATTTCTTCCAAATTGGACACAATGTTGGCATGCCTAAAGTGATTTGTTTCACCTTACCATCTAATGGTAAATTTGTGGTCCAGGTTCCATCACTTAATGCCCAAACTAAATGTCCTGGACTTCAAATAGTCGTTTTACTACAACTAAACAAAGTTCCTTTCCTAACTGTAAAAGTGCTGGTTAAATTGAGAGTGTTCTTAAGACCTCGACAAAAACAACCATATTTTAAAACAGTGGCCTACGGAGGAATTCTTTGGATTACTAAGTCTGCATTACTACAATCATACACTTTTTCACATTTCTACCATGGCACTACTTTATTTTCCTTCTCTCCCGATGAAGTTGACCTATCGTCTACCCAGGGTAATACTAAAAAAACCTTTCCATCCCAGGTAAAACACCAAGAAGTTCTTGCTATATACTGAAAATGGGAAAATATGGACATAGACCATATAGAGTCCCATTGTTCTACTAATTGGGTACCTTGGCCAGTTTTGTTACACTTCCATTTCATGATACTTCTGCTCACATTGGTTTTAAGTTGTTCATCATAAGAACACCATCCTAACTGGGGATTTGGACCCCCAGGAAGAACTCAAGCTATGGCACTAGGTCGGGATCCTGTTATAAAATCATAATTCAGTAGTTTGGTGGTTTGTTTTTTGGTTTTTTGGTTTTTTGTTTTTTTTTTTTACAATCTGTTTCTTTACCTGGTGACTTCCACTGTTTTCTAATAACCTTTACTTGTTCATACCATTGAGTTACTGGCCTTTGTTCACAATAGGTGGTTTCATTTTTACGTTCCAGATTAGTCAGATTCATAGTTAAAATTCCCCATGGAATAGATTCACCTACTGCCCTCGGTATTGGCAAACAAGCAGCGATCTGCGTGACATTTTGTAAATTGGCAAATTCTTTAGTCAATCCTACCAACAAATTTTCCTCAGCCATTTGTTTGGGAATTCCAATCACTTGTTCTGTTTCTACTTGTCTTTTGTTCCTGTCCACCAAGCCAGCCCATGATCCCACCAACATTACCAACCAAAAGAAAATCCAAAACCCAATCATAACCTGATATGAAAAATTAGACATGTTTCAAAGTCAATTTTTAAGTCTCTGGGTCACGATTAGCAATCTTCCACGGAGTAGATGCTTTCTTCACAGTGCTTTCTTCACTCGAGTATAATGTATCCAGGCATCCGATTCTGCAATTTTGGTAGCTGTAAAAGTGGTTAGCAGTATCTGGAAAGGTCCTCTCCAGTGCTCCTGCAAAGGTTTGGAGGTCCGAGTCTTCACATAGACATAGTCTCCTGGTTGGAAATCACGCACTGAATTTTCCAGGGGTAAAGGTCTATTCCAAATTACTGCACTCCAAATCACAGCCAAAGTTTTCCTTAGAGAAAGCAAATAGTTATACACATCTTGTTTTCCTTTTACATGTATGTTTAGATTTGGTTCTGGAGACTCATATGGTTTTCCATATAATAATTCATAAGGACTGACTGAGGTTCCACTCTTTGGCTGTACCCTGATTCATAATAATGCCAGTGGAAGTGCCTGAGGCCACTTTAGACTGGTTTCTTGACAAATTTTACTTATTTGTCGTTTCAAAGTTTGATTCATCCTCTCCACTTTTCCACTAAATTGTGGTCTCCAAGACGCATGCAAATCCCAATTAATACCCAATACTTTGCTAACACTTTGGACTACTTCAGCCACAAAGTGTGGACCTCTGTCAGAGGAAATTCCAATAGGAACTCCAAATCTCGGAATTACTTCTTGTAATAAGCACTTTACAACCTCTTTTGCTTGTGTGGTGCGACAGGGAAGGGCTTCTGGCCATCCTGTAAAAGTATCAACCCTTACCAGGATGTACCGGTACCCATTTTGTCTAGGTAACTCTGAAAAATCTGCTTGCCAATAATCTCCAGGTTCTGTACCAGATTTCAGTCTACCCATTTGAACCTTTTTCTTAATCACTGGATTATTTTTCAAACATACCTCACACTTTGCAGTTACCATTTTAGCTATTCCCAACACCTTAACTGATATTTCTTGCTTTTGTAAAGATGTTACTAAGGCTTCTGTCCCCCAGTGACATTCTTGATGTCTCATTTGAATTATCTCTCTCATCACAAGAGGTGGAATTACTACCTGTCCATTAGGAGTTATCCACCATCCAGCTAAGTTTTTCTTAGCATTTAATAACTGACCCAATTTGTCATCTTCCTCTGAATATCTCGGTTTTTCCCTAGGAAGGGTTACTGTTTTAGAAGGAATTATTGCCATTTGCAATGCTTGTTTCTTTGCTACCTTTTTCTTTTTTTTTTTTTTTTTTTTTTGCTGTTCTATCAGCTAAATTATTCCCAGCTATCATTTTTGTATTCCCAACCTGGTGTGCCTTACAGTGCATGATTGCTACTTGATCTGGCTTTTGAACTGCTTGCAATAATCGTAAAATTTCTGTTTGATGCTTAATGTTTGATCCTTGAGAGGACAATAACCCCCTCTCTTTCCACAAAGCTCCATGGACATGCACTACCCCAAAGGCATATTTTGAATCAGTCCAGATATTTACTCTCTTGTCTTTGCTTACCTCTAAGGCTCGAATTAAAGCGATGAGTTCTGCCTTTTGGGCTGATGTGGTACTCGCCAATGCTCCTGCTTCTATAACTGTAGCCTCTGTTGTTACCGCGTATCCGGCGTATCGGACTCCTTGTTCCATAAAGCTGCTTCCATCAGTATACAGTTCCCAGTCTGGTCGCTCCAATGGCACATCCTTCAGATCTTCACGACTGGAATAAACATACTCGATGGTAGCCAAGCAATCGTGTTCCAGTCGTCCTTCTTCCTGTACGGAACTTAAAAACACTGCAGGATTTACCAGGTTAGCTGTCTTTAGAATCACATCATCCTGTTCAGTCAATACCACCTGGTATTTCATCATTCGGCTGGGGGACAGCCAATGTCCCCCCTTCTGTTCTAGGACAGTTATCACCATGTGTGGAACATAGACTGTTATTGTTCTTCCCAAAGTCAATTTCCGAGCTTCTTGTATGAGCATCACTGTTGCGGCCACTGCTCGAAGGCAGTTTGGCCACCCTTTACTCACTGTGTCCAGTTGTTTAGAGAAATATCCGACTGGTCGTTTCCAGCTTCCTGTCCTCTGGGTTAACACGCCCAGTGCAAGGTGTTGTCTTTCATGTACAAACAGCTGGAAATCTTTGGTTAGATCCGGCAGTCCCAAGGCAGGTGCAGACATTAGGGCACGTTTCAACTCTACAAAAGCCTTTTGTTGTTGTGGGCCCCATACAAAGGGAGAGTTCTTTTGGGCCTCGCACAGCGGTTTAGCTATTAGCCCATAGTTCATGATCCAAAGGCGACACCACCCAGTCATGCCCAAAAATGCTCCGAGTTCATGAATATTTCTCGGCTCAGGTACACCACAAATAGCTTCTTTGCGATTTTTTCCTCATTGTCGTTGTCCTTTTGAAATCTCAAAGCCGAGATATATCACAGTCTGGCAGGCTATTTGGGCTTTCTTCCTGGATACCTTATACCCATTTAGTCCCAGGAAATTCAAAAGGTCAATAGTCACCTGTATACAAATAAATCTTTCTTCTGTAGCAATCAATAGATCATCCACATATTGTAAAAATAAATGCCCAGGTCTTGGTTTGTCCTGTTTCCAGATTTCAAGTTCCTTTGCTAAATGATTTCCAAAAATAGTTGGACTGTTTTTAAATCCTTGGGGTAATCTAGTCCATGTCAGCTGCATCTTTCGGTTTGAGGATTTTCCCATTCAAAAGCAAACAGTTTTCTGGTTTCCTTTTCCAAAGGTATACAAAAGAAAGCATCTTTTAAATCAAGCACTGTAAACCACTGATAATTCTCCCTCAATGCTGTTAACAGTGTATAAGGGTTTGCTACTACAGGATAAATATCCTTAACTATCTGATTTACTGCTCTCAAGTCTTGTACCAGTCTCTATTCACCCGAGGGTTTTCTGACTGGTAAAATAGGAGTATTATACTCAGATTCACATTCTTCCAAAATTTTATACTCCAAAAATTTATCAATCAATTTCTTCAATTCCTGTCTCGCTTCCGGTTTGATTGGATATTGTTTAATTCTCACGGTTCCTGCGCCTTCCTTCAAATCTATTTTAACAGGTTCTGCTAGTTTCGATTTACCAGGAATATTTGTTTCCCATACAGTAGGGATCACTGCCAAATCCACCTCCGGTGGAATTTCTTGTTCCTTTACCTTTTCTTGTATCATCAGGATTTCTCCCGTTTTTGACTCAGGTATTTTCAAGAAAAGTTCTCCTTCGTCAAAAACAATCTGTGCATTTAATTTGGATAACGAATCTCTTCCTAAGAAGGGTATCGGACATTCTGGTACATACAAAAATTCATGTGTAATTATCTTATTTCCAAATTTCAAATCCAGGGGTTGCAGGAATGGCCTGGTTTTGTTCCAGTTTTTCCTTTACAGGTATTTAATAAAAAAATGTCGCTCCTGTATCCACTCCCAACCTCACAATTTAAACAACATTTTTTTCCACTTTCTTATTATCACAAGTTATAGCCATTACCAAATTATCCCTGATAGTTAGCTTACATTCATCCTGCCAATCCTTTCTTTGTCTTAAGTAAAAAAACAAATCCACATCTGGCATTTTATTCCATTTCCCTTCTCTTTTACAATACAGCATTAACTGCAAAATAGTGTTATAATTCAGTGTCCCATTCGTGGGCCACTTTTCCTCATCATCCAATATATACAAAGGCCACCAATTATTACAATACTCAAATTATTACAATACTCAATCATCTGGCTTTTTTGCAGATCATCCTGTAAATTTCCCCAATGTGCCAATAAACATCCCAACAAAGAATTTTTCGGGATTTTGTCATTTACAGCAAGATTACCCATGCTTTTACTTTTAAACAACCGAGTTAACTTAGTTGCCATGGTGTAATTACTCACAGTACAATACACAATTATTCAACTCTGTCACTCCGATCCGCGGATCCACACTCCACACTCGCTTTCATTCTCAATTACACGTCTCACCCTTACAGCCACACTCACACTTTCCCACAGTTACTTTAAACAAACATATAACACAATATTATACCTCTTCATTTTCTTCTTAATACACAAACTCACAAAACAACAAAGAACACCAAAAACTTCTAACTTCTTGTTAGAGGCACTACCTTAGAGAACACTATAGCATATAGTTTCTCTTGTCTACACTTTTGTCCAACCCTGCAACAGCTTTCGCTTATGTCTTACGGGCAGAGTCCTAGTCCTACCCTGCGCAGCTCTTTCACCGCCTCTGTCAGGTAGACTTACTCAGTGGGACTCCAACCCACTCTTTCCCATACAATTATTATAGTGGGACTCCCACCCACTTCCTCTAGTGCACTTACTTACTACAATTAAAAAAAGAAGTGTCTTACCCAAAAATCCCAGGAACGTCGCGAAGAGCCTTACGGATCGGGGATCGATGGGTATCCCCGAGAAATCCTCGGTGCCGGCTGGAACCGACCAGGTCCCCGACTCCTCCGGTCTCCTTCAGCGAGGTCCCATCTGGGGTGCCAAAACTGTTACCGAAATCTCGGAATGAAGAACTTATCGACACCAATGTGATGTAGATAAGCAGACACTTCTTTATTGACGGCCGGGTGCGTGAGCGAGTCCTCTCACGATCAACGCACGCCAGGTCCCAAAATCAGACACCATATATAGAACTTATTCATACATGTTCATTAAGTATTCAAGCATAACCATGATATTTCCCGTAAATCATTAACATATTCTCCTCCTAGATCCGATTCTGCGCAGTAGAGCTTAGAAAGGTCTAGAAATGGGTCTGGGGTACGATTTGGGTAGGTGGTATATGAGTGGGTGGTCGCGATCTCCCCCTGCCGGAATCACCTTTTACTAAAGTTCACGGTTTCTTGGCAGGTAACTACAAGCTGTTCCAGTCGACTCTCCCCAGTTCCCATTCATCTCATATTCTGACATTTCAATACACCTCTGCATACAGAAGACTGGTTAATTACAAAGAAACCTTTCAACCCTAAAGTTATTACCTATGTTTCCACAATAGTTCCAGCCCCTTCTTCTAGCCTTGGTACAGGACGTACAGAAGATCCCATAACAACTTTTACTGTGTAGCTATAAGTTTCTTATAAATTATTTTTTTTCTTATCCTTCTATATTTTAATTTTATTAAATGATTTTATAAAATCAATTGATCAATCAAATAAAGTCAATCAATCTTAACTTATTAACAAATCGATAACAGTGGCTCCCACAGCCACTGGGGACTTGGGGACAGGCGCTGTGACGCGTGGAGGGAGGGAGCGTGGCAGGGGCTTGTTGTGCTCATCATCTCCCTGCCCCCTGCAGTGCCCGACATTGCAGCCGGACCAGACTCTTGTCCCCTGGCGCAGGGACCCTGGCACAGCGCTCCCAGTAAGATCACTGGCACAGGCTGCCCAGAGGCTGTGGAGCCCCCTCCTCTGCAGACGTGCCAGCACCACCTGGACACAATTCTGTGCAGCCTGCTCCAGGAGGACCTGCTTTTGCCGGGGGTGTGACTAGACGATCTCCAGAGGTCCCCTCCAGCCCTGACCATGGTGTGGTTCTGTGACCCCTGGCACTTTGGCTGAGGAAGAAGAGGCCAGGCTGCTCGAAGGACAACCCGACACACCAGTGCCTTTCCAGCTGCTGTGCAAGAAACCTGCCAATCCTCGCTAACAGAAGCTGGAACTTTGCCCGTGGGCTTGCTGATGTGCATGAGCACCGCAGGGCAAGAGCCTTCGCTCTTCCCCATCCTCCAGTGCCGGGCAAGTGCAGATGCTCTGAGGAGGGAGCGCCAGTCCCTGCAGGCCCCGCTGCCATCCCTGTCATGCAGCGTCTCGTCTTCCCTGGGCTCCCTCTGCTGTGTCCCGGAGCCCTGGCCTGGTGCGATGGCAGAGCCAGCCGCAGTAACGCGCATGGGACTTGCCCGGTCCCCCAGAGCCACCTGGGTGCTGGTGGGGAAGCCGGGGCTCACCCTTGGCCAGGCCATCCCACTGGAGCTGCCAGAGGGGCCAAAGCACAAGGAGTTCCCCACGGATGGCAGGGACAGGCCGCAGAGCCCCGTCGATGTGGAGCCACCCCCTGCAGCCCCTCGGCCACGGTCACGCATAACCTCGCTGAAGAGCTCATGCGCATCGTCCAGGACACCCTCGTGATGGCCATGGGGTACCAAACGTTTCTGCAAGTGCTGATGGCCAAGTGGCGAGGGGCGGCCTGTGCTGGGGCCCTCCCCAGGGTTCCTTCCCCCCTGCTCACCAGGGAAGAGGAGCAGCCCCAGCCAGGGGGTGCCAGGGCTGCTGGGGACCAGAGTGTGGCCCCAGGGCCTTAGAGCCGAGCTGCCGGGGGAAGGTGCGCACACGGACAAGGCTGCGGATGGGGACAAAGACCAAGATGAGGACACGGGCCCGGGCACAAGTAGCCCTGTGCAGCTTCCGTACCAGCATCTGGCAGAATGGCGGCATGGTGTCGGCTTCGGAGAGCCAATTACGGATTCGTTGTGAAGCCGCTGTATGAGCTACTGAAAGCTTCCTGCAGTGGCTGCATTGACTGGACAGAAGGGGGTAACGCTGCTTTCAAGCACCTGGAGCGAGCTCTGACGGAGGCCCCCGTGCCAGCATTACCCGTGCTTTTAATAAAGACCTTTGATCTTTTCACCCAGGAGAGAGAAAGTACGGCCTTAGGAGTTTGGCACAAGTTTTTAGGGCCTCAGTGGCACGCTGTAACTGACTTCTCCCAACAGCTGGATGAGCTGAGCTCAGGATGGCCTGGATGCCTTCAAGCAGCAGCAGCAACTGGGCTACTGGTTCACGATTCCCCAAGTTCACCGTGGGGCAGAAGGTTACCGTCTAGGTACCACACTTGGTCATGACGGTACTGAAACAAAAAGGAGGACATCGGCTGGCCCCGGACCATTGAGGAAGTCTGCTCCAGCCCCCAGATCTCAAGAAGCAGGCTGGGAGCTGTATGCTGACGGCAGCAGCTGGCCCCGAGAGGGATAACAATTGCCTGGGTGCGCTGGAACTACCATCGACGACCTTAACAGAATCACAAGCTTTGCCCGCAAAGGTCTCTGCTCGGGAAGCCAAACCGAATGCCCTCGCGAGGGCACGGGCCCTGAGCAAAGGGAAATGAGCCCCCACACGGGCAGGCTCCAAGTATGCCTTTGGATCGGTTCATGCGCATGGAGCTCTTTGGAAAGAGAGAGGACTATCATCTGCTCGAGGAACTGTGCTCAAATATGCGCCTCAGATCCAGGAATTATTAAAGAGCATTCAAAAACCAGCGGTGGCCGCAGTTACGCATTGCAAGGCACATCAAGCTGGTAAGACCGCTCCGGGATTAGGAAATCAGTGGGCAGGTATGGCTGCAAAGGGGGCTGCAGAGAAAGGTATCCTGACTCTGACCCCTGCAGAGGGGAGAGTCCCGCCGGAAGCAGCGCCAAAACATGATGAAAGAGGATAATAAGTGAATAACTAAGTCACTGGCCGAAGATCGGCTAAAGGGATGGGCAGTTCCACTGGGGAATTGAAAATTCAGTGAAACTCCTCCGCAAGGCACTTGTAAGTAGGGCCACGCAGAGGTTATCAGATCCATTACAGGGAGGTGTGAAATACACCTTAGAGACAATCCAAATGCTACTAAGAAGCTGATCATGGGGGTGACTAAGGTAGGAAATTCTCCTGGAGATTATTGGCAAATAGATTTCACCGGCTCACCCAGAAAAGAAGGATATCGATACATTTTGGCCTTGGTCGATACCTTCCCTGGATGGCCTGAAGCTGGAAAGCTTGTTGAACCAACAAGGTGGGGGACGTAGCCCAAATCCTGTTACAAGAAATTATTCCCCTCTTTGGTATGCCTTCAGGAGTGCCATCAGACCATGGGTCCCACGTTATCGCTGGAACCGTAAAAGAGTTGAGTAAAAATTTGTTCCTAACCTGGGATTACCGCACTCCATACAGACCGGAATCTAGCGGTCAAGTGGAGCGGGTGAACTACGCCCTTCAGCAACAGCTAGGAAAAAATTGTCAGGAAACACCTATGACTTGGGTTCAGGCACTGCCTCTGGCGGCACTGAGAATCAGGTTCCAGCCTCGAGGGAAGGGCGATTTGAGCCCATACAAGCTGTCGCATGGATCGCCCCATCAGGCTGCACATATACCCTCTGATACCCATCTAACGGGGCAATGAAACGGGAAAACTCAGCTAGTTTCTTTAGGGAATATTTATTTTTAGGGAGTATTTTGCAGGAATTTCAGAAGTACGCGACGGCGCGTAGATCCTTGGAACTCGACACACGGCTCATCCCCTCCAGCCCGGAGACCGGCTGCGTATCGAGTGGTGGAATGCGGAACCTCTAAGGGGAAAGGGGAAAGGACCATATCGCATCCTTTGTAACAACCTCTACAGCCGTCGAGTTGGGGCAAAGGACCCTGGATACATTATTCAAGCATGAAACGAGCCCCTTCATGACGGACGGCAGAACAGCTGGCCCCTCTCCAACTTAAAGAAACGGCATTAATGAATCGATGGGACAGCAGAAAAGGCCAGATAAATTGTTAAATCAATAGCTATAGGCATTTGTAGCGTGGTACAGTGTTTCCCACTGAAGCAGTTAGGAGGAAGTTGCTGTTCATCCTCCTACTGAGCAGCATAAGCCTAAGCGAAACACAGGAGAATGTGATCGCAAAACTGGTGCGAGAGCTGGGAAGAATGAGAAACCCAAGCGGCATCGGTGCTTGCGTTCCTGTACCTCCGTCTGTGGGAGACCCAGCACCTCGGGGCCTTCTCCCAGTTGATGACAGTTATTTAGAATGGGTAGGTCACGTCACCGGCAAGGCCCACAAAGCTGGGGCGTCCCATTTTCCTGGCAAAAAGGGCCGGTGTCAACAGCGAGGAGGCGAGGGACTTCACGCTCCATTGACCAGAGGGAATAAAACTCTGTTTTCACCAGGAACTGGTGAGTGCCCCCTCAATTCACCAGCCCTAGGTTTAGGATTTGCTTCCGGAAGCCTGGATGCAGTGCCACCTAACACTCCGTATAGGAAAGGCTACCCAGTGAAGTACAACTAGCCGGCCAGAATGTGAAGACTTGAAGAGGTCCCCAAAACCATGGTCTAAACGAATTGAAGGGCAATGGAACTGCACCTCGCGTGTTTGAAGGCGTCCTTGACGGGGACATCAAAACACGTGGAATCTGACCCTGTCGAAACGGAACTGCACCAAGGTTGTTGATGGAAGGAAAATGAGGATTTTGAAAGAGGGATTCTGGATAATGAATACCTGTAAGCAAAATCAAAATCGGGGAAAATCTTGTTCCCTAGGCCTCTCTGCTCCGAGCCTCTTGGTACGGGCAAGTGGAGATGGATACTAGACAGCGAGACTAGAGCTTGCAAAAATAACTCGACCAGTCACCCTAGGTGGACTGACCTTATGCCCCACATGGAGACAGAAACCAATTGAATGTAAATATTGGGGATAAACTAAAAGAGCTCAAAATGCAGAAGAGCCCTGGCATGGACCCCCCACTTTGGAACTGGCAAACTGGGGTCTTGGCAGCTTTATTCTAGCTGGTTTATGGCACTAGAGGATGGATAGTTGCTAGAACATGGAACACGGCAAAGGGAAACACTAGCTAAAGCAGCGGAAAAGGGATTCAAACTGATGGGTGAACAAGTACAAGCAAATAGCAAGTGTGCTTTACAGAATCGGCTGGTGTTAGCTTTAGTACCGGCTGAAGCACATGGAGTATGCGGGTACGTAAAACTAGATGTTGCTCACATGTCCCAAATGCTACCGAGGATCTCCAGAAACAACTGGATGAGATGCAAAGGGCTGCTTCAAGAGTTAGGCGGGCGGTCAATAACCGGGCACCTAGCGAATCCCTTACAAACTATCCTTGTTACAACTACCGTTGTCGCAGTGTTGTTGACGACACGTAGCTGTATCAAATGGAACCTCCCCGGAAATCTATGTTGCAACGCGAGCAAATGTTATAACTATCCCATCTAAATGAGGCTTTTGATTTTGGAAAGATTCAAAGCCTCCAGAAAAAAAAAATAAAAGGGCGTGGGGGTGGTATTGAATGATGCCACCACATAGATAGGGCTCTATACACATTTGTGGCGCACTGTTCTGTCAAGGGGGGGTTGCTGGCTGAGCAAAGGGACAAGACGACCACGCTCTGCTGCAGTGAGTGGCTGTAAGTTACAGAAACCGGGCCACAAAGCTGAGGCCGAGCTGACTCTCTAAAGCTGTTGGAAGCGACAAAGGAAGGGGCTTCTAATCGAGGGAGGCAGCCTTGGGAAGGGGGGAGCCAGGAAGGGACGGGGAAAAGATCTCGGTTGTCCAAGTTACGCAGGAAGAAGCCTCCGAGTGAGGGAGCTCTGGCCCCGAGGGGAGAGCAGCCGATAAGGCCTTGCAACCCACAGAAAGTTGGTCGAAAGTAGGGCGAAGGTGACTGTGGCAGTGGGAGATCGCAACCTCGGACTCACATGGCCCCCGAGAGAGGGCAGCCCCCGCCTGGGGAGATGCGCCCTCAATAAAAACCTTCAGTAGCGCTACCTGAGGGTGCGCACTAGTTTGCACGACAAGTGAGAAACTTGTGAGCAGTCCTGTGCGTGAATGGAAAGGAATGTGTAATGCACGCTGAATGTGCAAGTGCTCTGCGTGTAGAATGTGTACCCTCGAGCAACCTGGTGAGCGTGTTAGAGGGAAACATTGCCCCGTGCTGCCAGCGCTGTAACGAAGAATGCCTGCCTTCTAAAACTTCAAATCCAGTCTTAGAGGGTTTTTCTCCGTCACCAGCTTTACAGTATCACATAAAGTGGGCAACTGCTGCCAGGGCTCGGGCACGCGCACAGGGAGCAGCCTTTCCTGATGGTCAGAGGGACCCTCCTGCGTTCCAGGGTGTGCCCATGGCCTCTGGGCCGGGCACTGGGCGGGCACCACTGTGAAGAGCCTGGGCATGGGCTGAGGGGCAGGGGCAGGATCTGGGGGTCTCCCCTGCCCTCCCCCCATCTCCAGCTCAGCGTGGGCTTCTCCACCCAGCAGCATGCCGGGGGCGAAACGGGCCCTGGATGCCAGGGCCACTTGTGTTCCCCAGGCATAAGTCTCGTTTCCCCCGGCTGTCTTTCGGGGTCAGTAGAGGCCAATGTTCTAGACGGGCACGTGGTCGGGGTACCGATGGCGCAGTGTCAACCGCCGTTCTGTGCACACGCAGGTGCGAGTACATCTTCCCACCTGAACATGCCCAGAAGGGGCCCGGAGGGGCTGCATATTGAACGGTGGAGGGTGCTGATGGGTCGTAGGTTTTTTCTTTTCCTTCCCACACAAAATTCCACTGTGCTTCGTGGGTAGGTGAAAGTCTACACTTCAACGCTGTTTCTCGATGGGTAGTTTTTCCATAACACGTGGGATCTCCAGGTTTAACCCTGGTGCCGGAAAACTCCAACAAGTACACATATGCTGAATATGGGTTTGCAGCTCTGGGGCACAGCACGTTTCCTTTGGGTCCCATGACAATGTTTTGCAGCTCATTGTTCGTGAACAATTTCTTAGGGGAGCATTCTCATGGGCAAGGGGATTTATTTCCCATGTATCAACTCTGTTCCCTACACCGCACAAAAAACTATTGAAGGGACCAAGCCCATACCCCATTTGTTACGAATCTCAAAAGGCCAAACCAGGGATAATGGGACGTTGCATTCGTGGTATATGGGCTCACCGTGGGGTCTCGATACAAACCGGATCCCGCCTTTCCAAGGGGTCCGGGTCCCCTGCTCAACGGGCAGCTGGTTGAGGTGCCCACCAGGCCCCTCTCTGCCAAGCTGCTTTCCAGCCAGGTGGCCCTAGCCTGTGCTGGTGCCGGGGCTTGTTCCTCCCCAGGGGCAGGACTCGGCACTTGTTGCACCCAGTGAGGTTCCTGCCAGCCCCTTTCTCCAGCCCAGCCTGGTCCTCCAAAGGCAGCGCAACCACTGGGGTGCCAGACACGACCACCCCCCATTTTGTGGGTGCCAGCAGTGCCCAGTGCCAGCCCGTCCCCACTGGGGCTGGGCACTGACGGTGTCGCAGCCCCAGCTGTGGGATGGATGGACGAGCCACAGCACCAGGGATAGAGAAAACATTTCTTTTTTAATATTTCAGAGGGGGGGAGCTTCCCAGGCAGTTCCCAGCCCTGCACTCCCCCAGCTGCTCACTGGCAGGGGATCGTGCTCCTCTACTGCAACTAGCGCTGCCACGGCGGGGTCTTGCAGAAGCAGATGCAGCATGGTCACCACAGGCGTCTCCACCAGTCCTTTAGGCAGCTCCCCGTGGGCACCTGCTGCTGGGGACTGGGCTCTGCCGGGGTGCTCCTGCCCACGGAGATGGTGTTGTCCTGGCCACTGGTGCTGCTTCTGCCTGGCCCTGTGGGGCAGCTCTTGTTAACTTCCTTTGGGCTCCTCCTGCACGCTTGTACAGGGCTGCTTCTGCCTGGTCGCGTCTCCTTATGTTTGTCCTTGTCCCCATCTGCAGCATTGTCCTTGTCTGCATCCGCCCCCGGCAGCTCCACTCTAAGGCCCCTCTTGCGTGACACTCTGGGTCTCAGCAGCCGTGGCTGGGGCTGTTCCTCTTCCCTGGTGAGCAGGGGGGAAGGAACCCTGGGGAGGGCCCCAGCCCTTTCCGCCCCTCGCCACTTGGCTGTCAGCATCTGCAGAAACCTTTCGTACTGCTCGATGTTTTTGAGGGTGTCCTGCATGATGCACATGAACTCCTCAGTGTGGTTCTCTGTGACCATGGCCGAGGGGCTGCCAGGGGGTGGCTCCACATCGATGGGGCAGCTTCTGCCTGGTCGCGTCTCCTTATGTTTGTCCTTGTCCCCATCTGCAGCATTGTCCTTGTCTGCATCTGCCCCCGGTAGCTTCACTCTAAGGCCCCTCTTGCGCGACACTCTGGCTCTCAGCAGCCCTGGCTGGGGCTGTTCCTCTTCCCTGGTGAGCAGGGGGGAAGGAACCCTGGGGAGGGCCCCAGCACAGGTCGCCTTTTGACACATGGCTGTCAGCCTCTGCAGAAACCTTTCGTACTGCTCGGTCACTTTGAGGGTGTCCTGCGTGATGCACATTAACTCCTCAGTGCGGTTCTTTGTGACTATGGCTGAGGGGCTGCCTGGGGGTGGCTCCACATCGATGGAGCTGCTTCTGCCTGGTCGCGTCTCCTTCTGTTTGTCCTTGTTCCCATCTGCAGCATTGTCAGTATCTGTGTCCGACTGCGGCAGCTCCACTCTAAGGCCCCTCTTGCGCGACACTCTGGGTCTCAGCAGCCCTGGCTGGGGCTGTTCCTCTTCCCTGGTGAGCAGGGGGGAAGGAACCCTGGGGAGGGCCCCAGCACAGGTCGCCCCTTGACACTTGGCTATCTGCATCCGCAGAAACTTCTTGCACTGCTTGGTCATTTTGAGGGCGTCCTGGACGATGCGGATGAGCTCTTCAGCGAGGTTCCCTGTGACCATGGCCGAGGGGCTGCCAGGGGGTGGCTCCACATCGATGGGGCTCTGCGCCCTGTCCCTGCCATCCGTGGGGAACTCCTTGAGCTTTGGCCCGTCTGGCAGCTCCAGTGGGATGTTGAAGCCAGTTGGGACCCCTGGCTGCCCCGCCAGCATGCAGATGGTTTTAAAAGAATACTGAGGTCCCAAGATGTTCATCGATGCTGGCTCTGCTGTTGCAGCCGGCCAGGGCTCTGGGAAGGAGCAGGGGGAGTTCAGTGAAGAGGAGCTGCTCCAGGACAGGGAGTGCGGCACGGTCTCTGGGGAGCAGTGCTCCACGCTTGACGCTTCCAGGCTTGCCCTGCAGAGGGGGAGAGGGAAGAGACCCCCGCTGCACCCGGCCCCTCCGGCAGGACTCACGGGCAGCACACCCTCCTTGGCCGGCAGGCAGCGCTGCCCAGCGTGGGCAGGGGCAGGGCATGGGCTGAGGGTCTGGGGCAGGACCTGTGGGTGTCCCCTGCGCTTACCCCATCTCCACGGTTGGTGTGGGCTTCTCTGCTGCTCCATGTGCCTGGGGAGAAGCTGCCAAGAGAGGAGATGGTGTGAGTGGCCAGCAGCCCAGAGCCCCAGGCCAGGCCTTCTGCAGGGTGTCACCCGTTTCCAGGTCAATTGGGGCCGGAGCCACTCACCGCTCTCCTCCTCGAACCGGGCTCTTGTCGTGCTCGTCTGAGGCTTTGTCTTCTTCCTACGCCCCTGCAGGACCCCAGCAGCTGGGTGAGGAGACGGAAACAGCTCCCGGCCCCACACCTTAACCTCCCACCCTACCCCTCCCTGCACTGAGGGGCAGTGCAGTGCAACTGTCACCTACCCGGAGTCGCCTGAACTGCAGTATGGCCGAGACCAGGCTGAGCTGCAGCACGAGCATCATGACGTGGAGCATGTCAGACAGCGTGGGGATGTCGTGATGCCCCATGGCGCTGGCTGTGGTGTGGCCACGGTGCTCCGAGTTCTCAGCACAGACCCACGGTGCAGATCCCCAGTGACCTACTGGGTCCCCAGTGAGAGGACACCCAGCACTGCTGGAGTGTGGCAGAGGCTGCAGTCTGCAGCCCGCCCAGACGGTGCCAGACGGCCCACTGCCTTCCCCGTGGGGCGCGCACCCCCCTTTTATAGTACGGGAGGCAGCCGCCCCCGCCCCCCTTTGTGACATCACTGGGGCAGTCACAGCCCCCCTTTGTGAAAATTCCTGGGGCAGCCAGAGCCCCCCTTTCCCTTTGTGGCACTGGACAACCCCTGTGACCCGTTGCGACGGAGGGAAGACACAGTCACTCAGTATGAGTGATCAGCAGACTTCGTTTATTGCCTCTTACAGTCACCTTTTATGCCTTCTTATAATTAGCTCATACATATTACAAAAGTTAAGCTCATTATTGGTTAGTTGCCTAAATACCAAGCCCGCCCCTTGTTTCTCTTCTGTAGTTATGTGTTCCCACCTGCAACGTTCTTTTCCCACCGAAATCTTCCTGTTATTGTGTAACAAGGACAGCCAAAGACAGTGTATTTTTGCTTTACTTCAGATCAGCTGAGAGCCATGTGCATTTTTGTCCAGCCAGCTGGACTATGTCTATGTGACCCTTTTCAGCTAGGCAGTTATCCACAATTCCCCCGTTTTTATTTTGGGCGACATAGGCTTGGTTGACCATTTTCAATAACAGCTTTTAAACACAGGAAAATACACAGCCAACTTATAAAATCTCAGTTCAGAAGTATAATTCCTGAAATACTTGAAAAATAAAGTTAGCTTGAAGCTTTAATTTAGATGCTCTTTCTGTTCCAGTAATATAAAAAGTTTAGAAAATTCAAGGGTAATTTTAAAGTTCTGAACATGGACTAATGCAAGCTCAAAACCCAAAAAGAAACCAAACTGATGTTTGACTAGGAATATTTGCAAATATTTTAGTGGAAAATCCCCGACCATTAACAATTTTCTGTCCAAATAACAACTGCCCTTATGCAACCAACCAGTCCATACATTTTCTGAAGAATACCTCACTGATATCAAAGAATTAACAAAGGGGAAAAATTAGTTCTAAGCTATATACATTCATAAGTGGATTTTTCAATAGTTACATACAGATTTACACACTAAGCCATAATGGCTTGTAGGTGATACACACAAGAAGAGTACGTTGCTTATCTGTCTGAATGTCTATGCTAAATTTGACAACTGTGCCACAAGCCAAGCCTACATGGATGCTGTGTGTTATGCACGTTCCTTAACAAACAGAAGTATAATAGACAAATTCCCAAGATCTAGTCCCCAACCTAATTATATTATTTTGTAGCCAATTAAGGAAAATAACACAAATGTGCATATCTACATGTGCACACACCTTTTAGTTCAGAACCAATCCGTGATAAAAGGCCTTAGCCTTATGGCATCATCGAATCTTAACGAGTACAGTAATTAAAAATGCAGTCTTACTGTAAGTGCGATTTATGCTGACATTCCCTCAAATGCTACACGTGAGTATTTCTCACTCAACTGCCTCAAGTTAAAATAGTAGTGTTTGTTAATATGTATTAAAAAATCATTAATTCTCTACAATAGCCGTTGACTTCCATAACACTATGTAAGCAAAAGAGGCCTAAGATGGGTCTTCTGAATACTAACAATTTATTTTAGACTGTCTAAACTCAGGTCTTCAAAGATTTCACTCTGCCAGACGTAGAAACACTGTTGCACTCCAGTTGTGATATCCCTTTTCCCAAGTTGTCACATGCACATCTCGCTCAAGCAGCATTATTGTTAAAGTTTCTCTCTGCTACATAAAAGCATATTGCACTTGTAGATACAAAAGACAGCACCCTTACTTAGATCATTACCTTATTACCTCATAACTCTTAGTATACCTTATATCTCTGATTTCATCACTTCAAAAATTCACCAGAAGCAGATAAAACCACAGCATCAGACTAAACTACACCTTAACTGCTGATTCAAATAAAGGCATTCTCTTCAGATATGCCTAATACTTACAAATAATTTTGGCTGGTTTTGATCAAAAAACCTATTATTACAATAATGATCAAAAATAATAATCCCGTTTGCAAAATGCCTTTAAGCCAGCCTCCTAGTCCCAACCAATTTCCACATTCAGAATACAGCATAAATACAGAATACAGAATAAATTATCTCCATCAAGGCAAAAAGGCTTCTCGTTAAACACAGAGATGTTTGCTAGTTCAAGGCAGAAACCCATTTCTTGTAGGGGACATCTGAAGCACTTTTTTTTTTTTTTTTTTTTTTTTTGGTGGGTTTGTAATCAAGTCCGTATTTTTCCTTGAGGAGCTTAAGCTGTTCCTCTTGTTTCAGGAGTGTTTCCAACTCTGATTTGTCCAATAGGTCCGTATTTCCCAAACATATCATACATTTCCTCCGCCGTGATTTTATACGGCAGGTTCCGAATATAAAGGATCCGATGGATCTCTGGGGGCAGCCGGATCTTAGCTCGCTTGGCCGCTTGCATCGCCATGGCGCCGATCGGAGCGGGGGGGGGGTGCCGCCTTGGAGAGAAACCGCGGCCGGGAAGGGGCCTGCCGGGCTGCGCCGCCGCTCGCTGCTGCCGCGGGGGTCCCGGATGCTATCCCATACGCTAATAACCCGGGTAATTCCTTTTTACAATCTATGTCCTGAACGCTCCGCTTTTCTAAAAAGCATATGAACGAACCGTACGTCGCTTGTCTCTCCATACCGTCGTCAGCGCTGTTGCAGCCTTTGCGAGACTTCGGCGACGCGTGGCCGGCGGGACCCTCTGTAGGTGCTCCCGGGCGCGGGGACTGTCCCTTCCGCCTCCTGCGCTGCTTTCAGGACCGGTACCCGAATCTCCGTCAAACCGTGGCTCGCAGGTTCAGCCCTCTCTAGGGTCCCTGTTCGGGCGCCATTTGTCGCGACGGAGGGAAGACACAGTCACTCAGTATGAGTGATCAGCAGACTTCGTTTATTGTCTCTTACAGTCACCTTTTATGCCTTCTTATAATTAGCTCATACATATTACAAAAGTTAAGCTCATTATTGGTTAGTTGCCTAAATACCAAGCCCGCCCCTTGTTTCTCTTCTGTGACGTGCGGAATTAGACTCTATAACTCAAAAGTTATAAAGTAGGTATGTTTATTGCGCGCAGATGCACGGGGGATCGCTCCTCCACAAGCGTGCATACCCGAAGTGACGAACCATCTCACATTTATACAATGAACAAATGAATATTCAATTAACGCCTATACATATTCGTTACCTAAACCCCGCTTCGTATGTTAATTAGCTTATCAGTCCCTTTCCTGGAACGTGGTGGTCTTGCAGGTTTGTAGGTGATTCATGTTCTTGTGACCATCCGATCTTCTTCAGGTGATTCATGTCCTTGTGACCACCCAATCTTCTCCAGCAAGGAGACTTAGCACTCCCTCCCTCTAGATAGCATTTGAATGTCTCTCATCTTTTCTCATTCTCTTTTAAATAGCCCCTTTGTTAGAGGAAGAGGGGCAGGCGTCTCCTCAAAACTGTAGTTGTCACCGCACCCATGACTAGTCACCATACCCACATTCCTTAAGCAGACACATACAATCACAATCCATGTCCATTATCCCCATTTCGCACTATTTCTCCATATCAATCCCCCCTTTTCTATTAAATTAAGTAAATTCTTTTACTTAAGCAGTCTTCCCGAATGATATAAAGCATCATACATAAGTGTTACCCTTTTAAACATTCTCCAAACCCACAAATATAACATAATGGTTAGTATTAAGGAAATTCCTAAACTGATCAATAAGATCACAATGGGGTGTACCATAGTGTTAAGAATTCCTGTTGCAGAAGGTGACCAGCCAAAGAGAGTATCCCACCAATTATGGTTTCCATCCTGTTCTACCTTTTTAAAACTTTCTTGATCCCCTCTACATCATGATGGATCATAAGAAGAGTTTTGTGTCCCTTTTCTTTGGTTTCTTCCAGTATACGTTGTAAATCTGCATGTTTTAATAGTTCTTTTATACAGTCCTATGGGGGTAGGAATTATTATCTGTGATAGGGTAAAGTTGGATTTTAAGAATTGATGAGACACTACTGGGGCTGAGTAACTAAAATTGCATCCTGCGATAGTAGTAAAATTACAAATACAATAATTTGAATACTGTGCAGTCTCCTTTACCTCCCCATCTATGGTTATTGTGTTACACTTAGTTCTCAAACACGCACATCCCTTCCCTGCATATATAATTACTGTTTTCAAGTTTGCATTTGGTCGGGCCTCGAAATGACATATTTTCTGATCTGTATCTAAACAAGTATCCTGAGCCATTATAGTATTGCTTTCACAGAGGAAGCCCTGCTGTTCTCGCATAATACAAGATTCTAAATCTACTGTTTGCCACTTGTCGCCTATCTTTCTGGCCCATGTTCTATGTTCAAAAGGGTATAGGAGCACCCCATTACGGTTAATTCCAAGGGCTACAATGGGGTGTAGGGTAATTATTACTGCATTATGTATGGTTAACACAAAAGCTGTGATGGTGTGTGTGTTGGGGTCGTAGGTAAAGTTCACCATATTCCACCATGACTGGAGTTTTCTTTCTACCTCCGTAGCATTGTCCCAAACCATCTTTTGAATTTCTGTAGGAAATATGCCTTCCTCTCCTTCTCTTATTATGGATGCAGCTATTGATTGCATCCACATTTGGGCTTGGATACAACTTAGAGCCAGGGCGACGTCATCCTGTAAACCACCTAACGCCTTAGTGATGAGCTGATGATCTTCCATGTTTATTTGTTCCCACCTGGGGAGTACCTTCGATATCAACCATTGATGTGCCCCTAATGCCAATAATGAAGATTTTAGTGGTTGTTGTAGTTTTGATAGATCGGCCGTGGTGGCAGCTAGTTTATTCATTATCACCTCTGAGTCTATGGAATTTAATACTCCGAGTCCTGTTCCCAACATTCCAGTTACATCTCTCACTATTCTGTTTCGATAAATATTTCCCCTTTTTCTTAACCAAGTTGTCCATCCCTCATAAGAGGTTCGTAAGAAGGGGGAACAGGATGGCTTAACATCAGAAACATTGACTTGTATTTTTAACTCTATTCTTTTAAGAGACCATTCTGGGTTAAACAACATTTGTTGCTGACCTGTATTTCTGATTACATATGGTCCAATTGTATAAATTTTTGGATCTGGTTTAGTTAATTTAAGATCAAGCGTTAATGGGGTTGTTGTAACTGTGGTGGTGGTAGGAACAGTGGTTAGCATGATTGTTATTTTGATCTTATAAGTCAGAGCTGTTCTTGGGGATTCCTTTCCTAGGCATATTATAAAGATGGGCTTGGTTAAGGTAAAATTGTGCCAACATTCCCGTGAATTAAAGCACATGGTTGTATTTAGAAGGGTAAATTCCTTATCTACCTTTCTGACATTAATCACGGTGTCTCCCGAAATCTTGGTGTTATCCTTTTCATTATATGTTTGACACCCTACTTTTATCCTATCTCCTAATTTTCCCCATAATCGGTCGACTTTGTGTACATCCTCCCGATCCCATTGATTCCTTTGGTACACCTCATTTTCAGAAAAAAACACCATAGCTAGTTTCGTCTTTGAGTCCACCTTTCCCATTATTCCAGTGTGTTTTTTCTGGGCATGATTCCAAGGCCAATTATCAGGCTCTTGGTTGTAGGCAAGAGAGAGGGTACCAAAAAACACAAATGGTTTAAACCCACTATTGATCATTTTAAGAATCTAAATGTTCCTCATATATACATATAAAATCTGTTTTGATCAAAAATATCTTTGTTTGAGTTGGGGCTTACTGATAACAAGTTGGGCAAGACTGGCCACTGGCTCAGTCCCAGACTCTTTTGTTCTATATTGTTTGTTGTGGTGCCCTTCCCATCTGGTGGATCCGCAACCGCTCAGGTTCACTTACTTGCCACCCACATTGTTCCCATTTGTCCGAGTAAATTTGAGTTTCAGTTCTTTTTTATCTGGGGTTACTTTCCAGGAAGTTGCAGGGGCTTTCTTAATCCGGGTATGGTGAATCCAAGAATTCTGTCCCTCAACCTTGATTGCAGTGTAGGTGGTGAGTAGGACTTGAAAAGGTCCGGCCCACTGTGGTTCCAGGGTTTTATCTGCAAAACACTTAACGTATACATAGTCTCCTGGTTGTATATCGTGACCAGGTCCATCCAGACCCCTACTGCGTGTTCCCATCACAAGCTTCTCAATTCTTATTGTTTGTTTAGTGCCACCATATAGGAAGTCATTGTTTCTTCACCAACCTGTGAAGACATCCCCTTTTGTACCCCATAGGGTCGTCCATATAAAATTTCAAATGGGCTAAGCCCCTCTTTTGCTCTCGGTCTAGTTCGAATTCGTGTAAGAGCTAGTGGCAAAGACTGGGGCCAAGTTAGATTTGTTTCTTGACCTAACTTGACAATCTGTTGTTTGATTAGATGATTCATCTTTTCCACCTGGCCACTCGATTGTGGTCGGTATGGGGTATGTAATTGCCAATCTATTCCTAGATGGTGGCTGATCTGTTGCACTATTCTGGACACAAAATGTGGTCCTCTATCCGAGGACATTACCGCTGGGACTCCAAACCTAGGTATTATCTCTTGGAGTAGTATTTTGGTCACTTCCCGGGCTTTAGCAGTTCTGCACGGGAAGGCTTCTGGCCAACCTGAAAAGGTATCTGTTAGTACCAATATCGATACCCCCCTTTTCTAGGAAGTTCCGAGAAATCGATCTGCCAATGTTGCCCAGGAACATTTCCTCTCCCAATTTTTCCCAACTTTGGCCCCTTGGTAATCTTAGGATTAGTCTGGAGACAAAGATCACATTGTTGGGTTACTTGTCTAATAGTAGTATACAAATTTCGTGCTATTATGTTTTTAGTGAGATCCTTATATAGAGCTTCTGCCCCCCAGTGCCTTTTTCTATGTTCTTCCCTGACTACTGACCATACCATGTAGGAAGGAATCACTATTCTCCCCTGTGAGATTATAGCCCACCCTTCCTCATTATATGATCCCTTTAGGTCAGAAATCAGTTTGCGATCTTCTTTAGTATAGTCTGGTTTACCTTCTAGAGATATTTGTCCATCGGGTATTAGCGCACCCTCTACCTTGATTGCTTTTCTGGCTGCCTGTTTTGCTTCCCTGTCCGCCAGTTCATTTCCTCTTTCCAATTCTGTGCTCACTTTCTGGTGTGCCTTAATGTGCATAATTGCCACCCTTTCAGGAAGCTGGACCGCATTTAGGAGTTTCAAAATTTCTTCCGCATGTTTGATGATTTTTCCTTGGGAGTTTAACAGTCCCCTTTCTTTCCATATTGCTCCATGAGCATGTACCACTCCAAAGGCATATTCAGAATCAGTCCAAATATTTATAGGTTTTCCCCGAGCTCTCTCCAGAGCTCGAGTAAGGGCTATGATTTCAGCCTTCTGTGCCGAAGTGTCAGCCGGTAGCGGCCCCGATTCTATCACTCCTTCAGAGGTTGTAACAGCATATCCGGAATGTCGCTTTCCATTCAGCATATAGCTGCTCCCATCCGTGAACCAATGTTCAGCTCCATTAATAGGAACATCCTTGAGATCTGTCCGACTAGAATAAGTGGCTTCGATTGTTTCTAGACAGTCATGATGGACTGATTCTCCAATATTCCCATTAAGAAATGAGGCCGGATTGACGATGTTTGTAGTCACGATCTCAACATCATCTTGTTCCACCATTATGGCCTGGTATTTTAGGAATCTCTGTGGGGAGAGCCAATGCCCCCCTTTTGTTTCAAGGACTGCAGACACTGTGTGGGATACTAAGACAGTCATTTTCTGGCCCAGGGTAAACTTCCGGGCCTCTTGGATGTTTAGGATGACGGCTGCTACTGCTCTCAGGCAACCAGGCCACCCTTTTGCAGTGGCATCCAGCTGTTTAGAGAAGTATGCCACTGCCCGTCTGTATGGTCCCAAATCTTGTGCCAGTATTCCTAATGCCATTCCCTGTTTCTCATGGGAAAATAGGAAAAATGGCTTACTCACATCAGGAAGTCCTAGTGCTGGTGCCGACATCAAGGCTTTCTTCAGTTCATGGAAAGCTCTGTCTGATTCAGCATCCCACTGAAGATCCTTCTGATTAGCTGCTATCAGGGAATATAATGGTTTAACAAGCAAGCCATAATTACATATCCAAAGCCGGCACCATCCTGTCATTCCCAGAAATGTCTGCAGTTCCTTTACAGTTCGTGGTCGGGGGGCTTGGCATATGGCTTCTTTTCGGGCCTTCCCCAGGACCCGCTGTCCGGCACTGATCTCGTACCCCAGGTATGTGACCTGTTGTAACACCACCTGTGCCTTCTTCTTAGAAACTCGATATCCTTGTAGTCTCAGAAAGTTCAGCAGACTCACAGTCCAAATAATACAAGATTCTTCGGTTCTGGTTGCAATAAGAAGATCGTCTACATATTGTAACACTTTCCCTTCTTCTGACGGTGGTTCCCATAACTCCAAATCCTTTGCTAATTGGTTTCCAAAAATTGTGGGGCTATTTTTAAACCCCTGTGGCAACACCGTCCATGTGAGCTGGGTCTTTCGACCGCTTCTGGGATTTTCCCATTCAAAAGCAAAAGTTCTTTGGCTGGCTTCATGGAGAGGGAGGCAAAAGAAGGCATCTTTTAAGTCTAAAACTGTGAACCAAGCTAGGTCAGGTGTCAGGGTGGTTAGTAAGGTATAGGGGTTAGCTACTACAGGATACAGATCCTCTGTTATTTTGTTAATGGCCCTTAAATCTTGAACTATCCTATAAGACCCATCAGGTTTTTTAACTGGGAGGATAGGTGTGTTAAATTCTGACTCACATTCTTTTAGTAGTTTTAGTTCTATGAATCGCTCTATGTTTGGACAAATTCCTTCCCTATCTTCCCTTTTCAGTGGGTATTGTTTAATTCTTACCGCACTCTGTCCTTCCTTTAATTTTACTATTACAGGTGATGCATTCTTGGCACGTCCCGGTATGTCAATTGCCCATACTCCGGGATATACCTGATCAATAATTCTGGTATCAATTTCCCTTTTTGTAGGAGTATTGGCCAGAGATAGGCTCATAACCTGTATGTATTGATGATTATTTACCTCCAGAGTAACTTCCCCTTTTTTAAATTTGATTGTTGCCTCCAATTGTTCTAATAAGTCCCTACCAAGAAGGGCCTTTGGGGAATTTGGCATAAATAGGAATTTATGGATCCCCATCTGTTTTCCAACTTATATTTTAAAGGTTTACAAAAATAAGCCTTTTCAGTTTGGCCAGCTGCACCTTTTACTGAAACATAATCATTTCCCAAAGGCATTAAAGCCTGGTTCAAAACTGAATAGGTGGCTCCTGTGTCTATTAAAAATTCCACCTCCTCCTGTTCTTCTCCTAATTTTAATTTTATTAATGGGTCGGCTAGTCAATTTTCTTCTTCCCTGTGAGCTATTGTTTTCCCTTGATTATTGCGCCATTTAGTGTTTTCTTGATGTCTGCGTTCAGGGCATTCGTTTTTCCAGTGTCCTGTCCTTTTGCATATTGCACACTGATTCCTACCCAGGGGTGTCAGCCCACGCCTTGATTTAACTTTAGATTTTTGATTCTCATTTTCTCTTACTACTGCTAATATTTTCTTTTGGTCCTGCTTGTAACCTTCTTCTCGATTACTAAATATTCTCCATGCTTCCTCTACTAATTTTTCCAAGTCTCTATTTTCAGGAGGTCTCAATTTTTGCAACTTGCGCCTAATATCCCCCTGTGATTGTCCTAAAAAGAGGGATATTAGCTGCTGTGCGCCTACCTCCGAATTTGGGTCCAGAGACGTGTGCCGGCGCATTGCATCTCTTATTCTGTCTAAGAATTCTGAAGGTGTTTCAGAAGGACCCTGTCTAACCTCATATAACGCTGCCCAATTTATTGTTCTAGGAATTGCTTTCTCCATTCCTCTGAATATCCATTCCTGGTACGCCTGTAATCTTCCCATTTCAGCGGCTCGGTTTGGGTCCCATTCCGGGTCCAACAAAGGAAACCGTTCTCTATAATTATCTCCCTTTATATTATAATGTTCCTTTGCGAGATCCCCCGCTGTTTTTATGACTAATTGTTTTTCAGTTTCAGTCAAACAATCTAATAATAATTGTATATCACTCCAGTCAGGATTGTGCTGTTTTATTAGAAATTTAAAATTCTGTGCCGTCTTTATCGGATCATTACGGTATTCTCGGGCAGCCTCTTTCCATTCTCTCAGATCAGCGCCCGTGAACGGAACTTTTATTTTCATTGTTCCTCCGTCCGGATTTACGGCTTCTCGGAGGGGTGCCTGTAAAATAGACTTCTATCTGGTGCGTGAAGACACCGGACTATTTGGAGCTGTAATGGCAGTTTTTGTGTTTCCTTGTGTGGCACCGGGTGTTTGGCTTTCTTTATAAATAACTTGTGGAATTTCTTCCTCTTGTTCGCCTGGGGGTGGACTGGGAGCCCTGGCCGAACCTTGTCTCTCCACTCTATAAGGTGGATTAAATAAATCATTTAATTCGGGCTCTTGTTCTCCGTTTAATTTGATACACCTTTGTCCAATACTACATGCTGAGCAACATCTTTTCAACTTTCCTTTACGCTCCCTCCTGTCCTCTCTTTCTAGTGCTAGTACCATAGGATCCCGAGGGGGTACTAAGCCGCAGTCCTTTTGCCACTCAGGTTTGTCCCGGAGGACGAAGAACATGTCTGCATATGATACTTCATCCCATTTTCCCTCTCTCCTCAGAAACAACATTAATTGCAGGAGAGTGTTATAATCTAACGTTCCTCCCTCCTGAGGCCATTTCGCATCACTCTCCAATTTATACAAAGGCCACCACTGATTACAATATTTAACCAATTTCCTTCTGTTTTCGGTACCACCATGTCCTACAATATCACTCCAATGTTTTAATATACAACCCAAAGGCGATTTTTCACAGGGCTTACTACTTCCATTTCCCATTTTGCAATTTTAATTACTTTGTTTTTCTCCGGCCGCCTTAGCCACCCAAGGTCGGAAACGCGGATAGAGCTTCTTACTCGTTTTGCACTCAAACGCCTGTCTCAAGCACTCTTGCACTCACACTTAGTCAAAATAATTAAGCTATACACGGAAAATCAAAATGCGCATCTCAATCACACCATTCACACTCTCCGGGCAGCCCGCAGTCACACAAGCAGTATGTTATACGGTACCGTGCACTTATGTACAAACTCTTAGGAACACTAACAGTTCACAAAGTATGCATTTCAATGAACAATTGCCAAAAAGCAAACAACAAACAAAAAACAATTTTTCCTGGTCTTAAGCAGAGTGTTAAGTTTTCCGCTATTTGCCACAAATTACCAGAATATTAATATTTTTCAACATACATTTCATAACTCCGAGTTTTGAACATATAACAAGACAACACATAGAACAAACAAGACACAGAGCGCTATTTCAGTTGTTACATTCCAGGAATTCCCCAATTCTTAAGACAACCTAAAGGAAGTTTTTAGCTTCCTCTTTTTCCTACGCAAAAGTTTCCCTTTTGCTGTGAGGTCCCTCTTATTCCTGTGAGATTCCGCCTTATTCCGTCCCGCCCCCCGCTTTCCGTCACGAGGCCTCCGGGCTTTTAGGAATGGCAGTCACCTCGGGTTTGCTCGATCTGCCCTCAAGATTGCTAGCGGCCACCCCTTGGTCAGCAAACCCCCTCCCAAGGTACCTTTCCTCCTGGGGACTACGCTGCGCGCCGGACGTCCCCGTGCGTCTCACCAGCCGCCCCGTTACTAAACATACCGTTTTATCCGTGGATCCAGGGGTTTCTCTTCTGCTCCCGGGTGAACAGCTGAGAAGAGGAGGCTCCTCCGAGGAAATCTCCCGGGGCGCGCCTAGGAGCGTCCGCTCCGCAGCTGGTCCCTCAGCCGAGCAGAAATCCTCCTGGCTGGCTCGCCAAAACTGACGTGCGGAATTAGACTCTATAACTCGAAAGTTATAAAGTAGGTATGTTTATTGCGCGCAGATGCACGGGGGATCGCTCCTCCACAAGCGTGCATACCCGAAGTGACGAACCATCTCACATTTATACAATGAACAAATGAATATTCAATTAACGCCTATACATATTCGTTACCTAAACCCCGCTTCGTATGTTAATTAGCTTATCAGTCCCTTTCCTGGAATGTGGTGGTCTTGCAGGTTTGTAGGTGATTCATGTTCTTGTGACCATCCGATCTTCTTCAGGTGATTCATGTCCTTGTGACCACCCAATCTTCTCCAGCAAGGAGACTTAGCACTCCCTCCCTCTAGATAGCATTTGAATGTCTCTCATCTTTTCTCATTCTCTTTTAAATAGCCCCTTTGTTAGAGGAAGAGGGGCAGGCGTCTCCTCAAAACTGTAGTTGTCACCGCACCCATGACTAGTCACCATACCCACATTCCTTAAGCAGACACATACAATCACAATCCATGTCCATTATCCCCATTTCACACTATTTCTCTTCTGTAGTTATGTGTTCCCACCTGCAACGTTTTTTCCCACCGCGATCTTCCTGTTATTGTGTAACAAGGACAGCCAAAGACAGTGTATTTTTGCTTTACTTCAGATCAGCTGAGAGCCATGTGCATTTTTGTCCAGCCAGCTGGACTATGTCTATGTGACCCTTTTCAGCTAGCCAGTTATCCACACCTGTGACCTTCCCTGGGGATTTGCGAAGCTCACTCACTCTCCCCTTCCCCCGGTGAGGGTGGGCAGGGAGAGCAGGGAAGCGGCCTCTCCGCGTAAGCCAGGAGACGTTTGAGCAGTGGCAAGCCATGGCTGCCTGGGAAATGCCGGTGCTTGACTGCTCCCCTCTTACTGAAAAGTTGAAGGACTGTAAGGCGTGCCTTTCCTCACCAGGGATGGCACGGGGCCATGTTAGCTGGCACGATTCAAAAGCTGTAGCAGATAGAATGACACCACTTAGGAAGGAACGAGAAGCGTGACCAGGAAAAGCCACGGTGCGTGCTGTGTTGGGAGCCGCACGAGTGGCGGCCCAGAAGGAGAGGCGCCTGATTAAACAAACTAATGATGAAATGGTTAAACCCTTGCAAGAACATATAAAAACCCTGCAGAGCCAGCTAAGTGCTGAACGTAACAGCACTCAGCGACTCCACACGCTCTCTCAGATGCATTGGACGGAGAACAAACTTCACGGTCCGAATGAGAGGAAGGCGGACAAGAATCTCCTGATCAGACAGATCTTAATTCTGTTGTGGATAGTCTGCTGGGATTTACAAGACTGGCACGGCTGGCCGAGAAACAGGGCCCAAGACCTTTGTACTTGTCTAAGGAGTTGGAAATGGACCGAGAAATATTTTACCCCAAGAATGAAGAAGTCCTAATGAGGTCGGTGATTAAGCTGAGACCACCGACAGCAGCCAAGGTGGGGAAGCCCCACACGTTACTATCCAGACGGTGCCGCACTCGGCAGCCAAAGTGTCGAAATTCCAGGAAAAATACACCAGGTTAGCTCAAGAAACTGAGACAGAGTATGTATGGAGAGTATCACTGACAGGAGGCTATCGAGTCCTGCTGTTGGAAGACGAGGCCCAAGGGTACTGGGGGCCAGGGGTTTCCTAACTGCTGATGACCCAAGGGGGCCGTGGTCGCTAACTCTACAAGCTGCCTATTGAGCAGGGGACCCGGACCCCTTGGAAAGGGGGAATCCAGTATGTATCGAGACCCCATGGTGAACGCATACACCATGAATATAACGTCCCGTTATGCCCGAGTTGGCATGTTCAAATTCGTAACAAAAGAGGTACGTCCACCATAATCGCTCTTTCATAATCAAGCACTTTCATAGCGTGGTCCCTCAAACGTTAAACAAACGTGGTCCTTAAACATTCCAGATAATAGAGTTGAAACGTGGGTAATAAATCCCCTACCCCATGAATACTCCCCTAAGGAATTGTTCATAAAAACTACCACCATAGAGCTACTTTTAAAGATACTTTTATTTACAGCAACACAAAGAGCAGTAAAAAAAAAACCAAAAAAACCCGACAGGTAAGATATGCAGCCACTTGTAACTGTCCCTCTTAATCCCCTGCGCTGCCTCCCTTGCCCTCTGCAATACTCCAGCTGATCCCCTCCGGCCCTCCTGGGTTTCGACGGGGTGTCCCCCATGTCCCCGGTGCTGAGTGCTCCCCTCTTCCCACAGGAATGCTGCCTGGGAGGAGGAGGGCTCTCTCCTCGACTTGGTGCTCTGGCAGAGCTCCTGCGACGCCGACCAGTGCCTGTGCCCTCTGGGCCGGGACCAGGCAGAGCAGGCGGGATGAGTGCCGGTGGTCCTGTTACCGAAATCTCGGAATGAAGAACTTATCGACACCAATGTGATGTAGATAAGCAGACACCTCTTTATTAACGGCCGGGTGCGTGAGCGAGTCCTCTCACGATCAACGCACGCCAGGTCCCAAAATCAGACACCATATATAGAACTTATTCATACATATTCATTAAATATTCATGCATAACCATGATATTTCCCGTAAATCATTAACATATTCTCCTCCTAGATCCGATTCTGCGCAGTAGAGCTTAGAAAGGTCTAGAAATGGGTCTGGGGTACCATCTGGGTAGGTGGTATATGAGTGGGTGGTCGCGATCTCCCCCTGCCGGAATCACCTTTTACTAAAGTTCACGGTTTCTTGGCAGGCAACTACAAGCTGTTCCAGTCGACTCTCCCCAGTTTCCATTAATCTCATATTCTGACATTTCCATACACCTCTGCATACAGAAGACTGGTTAAATAGAAAGAAACCTTTCAACCCTAAAGTTATTACCTATGTTTTCACAATAGTTCCAGCCCCTTCTTCTAGCCTTGGTACAGGACGTACAGAAGATCCCATAACAACTTTTACTGTGTAGCTATAAGTTTCTTATAATTTTTTTTTTCTTATCCTTCTATATTTTAATTTCATTAAATGATTTTATAAAATCAATTAATCAATCAAATAAAGTCAATCAATCTTAACTTATTAACAAATCGATAACAGTCCCGGACCCCGCAGCCCCAGTGAGGACACGATGCCTTCGTCTCCTCTGATGGGCAGGGGTGGAGGTTCCCTGGGATGCTGAGCCAGGCATGGCGCAGGGTGCGTTCTGGCAGCTCAGCCCCGGCTGCCAGGACGGGAGCAGGGGAGAGCTGGGCTCGGCACAGTGCCGGGGCTGTTGGCCCACAGCTCGGGGACTGTTGGTGGCGGCAGGTACCGTTGCTCTCCGCAGGCCCTGGAGAGTCCTGGTCTGCAGCTCTGGTGGCTCCCGTGGGACCCACCAGTGCTGCTCCGCCCTGGAAGATGCCACCGAGTCCTGGGAGTGCAGGGACTGCAGCGGCACGCACAGCGGTGAGTGGTGCAGTGGGGCATATCTAGTGCCATTCTATTTGTAAAGTCATTCTGGAGGTCACCTGTAATTATATATTCAATTCCTTAAACCCCTTTTTGTTAACGTTTGCTAATTTTTTCACTTGACCAGTTGACCAGTTAACTGATAGACCCATGCTCTGTTTCTATATGAAGCTATAGGATTTAAAAGCGATTCAAGTGCCCAGCCAGTTTTCACTCCTGTAAATGGTTCATTCCAAATATCATCATTTATCCCAGATCTCTTTATTCGTTTCAATTCTAAATTCTCTAGAGATCCTTTAAATGGTGATTTCTTCCAAATTGGACACAATGTTGGCATGCCTAAAGTGATTTGTTTCACCTTACCATCTAATGGTAAATTTGTGGTCCAGGTTCCATCACTTAATGCCCAAACTAAATGTCCTGGACTTCAAATAGTCGTTTTACTACAACTAAACAAAGTTCCTTTCCTAACTGTAAAAGTGCTGGTTAAATTGAGAGTGTTCTTAAGACCTCGACAAAAACAACCATATTTTAAAACAGTGGCCTACGGAGGAATTCTTTGGATTACTAAGTCTGCATTACTACAATCATACACTTTTTCACATTTCTACCATGGCACTACTTTATTTTCCTTCTCTCCCGATGAAGTTGACCTATCGTCTACCCAGGGTAATACTAAAAAAACCTTTCCATCCCAGGTAAAACACCAAGAAGTTCTTGCTATATACTGAAAATGGGAAAATATGGACATAGACCATATAGAGTCCCATTGTTCTACTAATTGGGTACCTTGGCCAGTTTTGTTACACTTCCATTTCATGATACTTCTGCTCACATTGGTTTTAAGTTGTTCATCATAAGAACACCATCCTAACTGGGGATTTGGACCCCCAGGAAGAACTCAAGCTATGGCACTAGGTCGGGATCCTGTTATAAAATCATAATTCAGTAGTTTGGTGGTTTGTTTTTTGGTTTTTTGGTTTTTTGTTTTTTTTTTTTTTTACAATCTGTTTCTTTACCTGGTGACTTCCACTGTTTTCTAATAACCTTTACTTGTTCATACCATTGAGTTACTGGCCTTTGTTCACAATAGGTGGTTTCATTTTTACGTTCCAGATTAGTCAGATTCATAGTTAAAATTCCCCATGGAATAGATTCACCTACTGCCCTCGGTATTGGCAAACAAGCAGCGATCTGCGTGACATTTTGTAAATTGGCAAATTCTTTAGTCAATCCTACCAACAAATTTTCCTCAGCCATTTGTTTGGGAATTCCAATCACTTGTTCTGTTTCTACTTGTCTTTTGTTCCTGTCCACCAAGCCAGCCCATGATCCCACCAACATTACCAACCAAAAGAAAATCCAAAACCCAATCATAACCTGATATGAAAAATTAGACATGTTTCAAAGTCAATTTTTAAGTCTCTGGGTCACGATTAGCAATCTTCCACGGAGTAGATGCTTTCTTCACAGTGCTTTCTTCACTCGAGTATAATGTATCCAGGCATCCGATTCTGCAATTTTGGTAGCTGTAAAAGTGGTTAGCAGTATCTGGAAAGGTCCTCTCCAGTGCTCCTGCAAAGGTTTGGAGGTCCGAGTCTTCACATAGACATAGTCTCCTGGTTGGAAATCACGCACTGAATTTTCCAGGGGTAAAGGTCTATTCCAAATTACTGCACTCCAAATCACAGCCAAAGTTTTCCTTAGAGAAAGCAAATAGTTATACACATCTTGTTTTCCTTTTACATGTATGTTTAGATTTGGTTCTGGAGACTCATATGGTTTTCCATATAATAATTCATAAGGACTGACTGAGGTTCCACTCTTTGGCTGTACCCTGATTCATAATAATGCCAGTGGAAGTGCCTGAGGCCACTTTAGACTGGTTTCTTGACAAATTTTACTTATTTGTCGTTTCAAAGTTTGATTCATCCTCTCCACTTTTCCACTAAATTGTGGTCTCCAAGACGCATGCAAATCCCAATTAATACCCAATACTTTGCTAACACTTTGGACTACTTCAGCCACAAAGTGTGGACCTCTGTCAGAGGAAATTCCAATAGGAACTCCAAATCTCGGAATTACTTCTTGTAATAAGCACTTTACAACCTCTTTTGCTTGTGTGGTGCGACAGGGAAGGGCTTCTGGCCATCCTGTAAAAGTATCAACCCTTACCAGGATGTACCGGTACCCATTTTGTCTAGGTAACTCTGAAAAATCTGCTTGCCAATAATCTCCAGGTTCTGTACCAGATTTCAGTCTACCCATTTGAACCTTTTTCTTAATCACTGGATTATTTTTCAAACATACCTCACACTTTGCAGTTACCATTTTAGCTATTCCCAACACCTTAACTGATATTTCTTGCTTTTGTAAAGATGTTACTAAGGCTTCTGTCCCCCAGTGACATTCTTGATGTCTCATTTGAATTATCTCTCTCATCACAAGAGGTGGAATTACTACCTGTCCATTAGGAGTTATCCACCATCCAGCTAAGTTTTTCTTAGCATTTAATAACTGACCCAATTTGTCATCTTCCTCTGAATATCTCGGTTTTTCCCTAGGAAGGGTTACTGTTTTAGAAGGAATTATTGCCATTTGCAATGCTTGTTTCTTTGCTACCTTTTTCTTTTTTTTTTTTTTTTTTTTTTGCTGTTCTATCAGCTAAATTATTCCCAGCTATCATTTTTGTATTCCCAACCTGGTGTGCCTTACAGTGCATGATTGCTACTTGATCTGGCTTTTGAACTGCTTGCAATAATCGTAAAATTTCTGTTTGATGCTTAATGTTTGATCCTTGAGAGGACAATAACCCCCTCTCTTTCCACAAAGCTCCATGGACATGCACTACCCCAAAGGCATATTTTGAATCAGTCCAGATATTTACTCTCTTGTCTTTGCTTACCTCTAAGGCTCGAATTAAAGCGATGAGTTCTGCCTTTTGGGCTGATGTGGTACTCGCCAATGCTCCTGCTTCTATAACTGTAGCCTCTGTTGTTACCGCGTATCCGGCGTATCGGACTCCTTGTTCCATAAAGCTGCTTCCATCAGTATACAGTTCCCAGTCTGGTCGCTCCAATGGCACATCCTTCAGATCTTCACGACTGGAATAAACATACTCGATGGTAGCCAAGCAATCGTGTTCCAGTCGTCCTTCTTCCTGTACGGAACTTAAAAACACTGCAGGATTTACCAGGTTAGCTGTCTTTAGAATCACATCATCCTGTTCAGTCAATACCACCTGGTATTTCATCATTCGGCTGGGGGACAGCCAATGTCCCCCCTTCTGTTCTAGGACAGTTATCACCATGTGTGGAACATAGACTGTTATTGTTCTTCCCAAAGTCAATTTCCGAGCTTCTTGTATGAGCATCACTGTTGCGGCCACTGCTCGAAGGCAGTTTGGCCACCCTTTACTCACTGTGTCCAGTTGTTTAGAGAAATATCCGACTGGTCGTTTCCAGCTTCCTGTCCTCTGGGTTAACACGCCCAGTGCAAGGTGTTGTCTTTCATGTACAAACAGCTGGAAATCTTTGGTTAGATCCGGCAGTCCCAAGGCAGGTGCAGACATTAGGGCACGTTTCAACTCTACAAAAGCCTTTTGTTGTTGTGGGCCCCATACAAAGGGAGAGTTCTTTTGGGCCTCGCACAGCGGTTTAGCTATTAGCCCATAGTTCATGATCCAAAGGCGACACCACCCAGTCATGCCCAAAAATGCTCCGAGTTCATGAATATTTCTCGGCTCAGGTACACCACAAATAGCTTCTTTGCGATTTTTTCCTCATTGTCGTTGTCCTTTTGAAATCTCAAAGCCGAGATATATCACAGTCTGGCAGGCTATTTGGGCTTTCTTCCTGGATACCTTATACCCATTTAGTCCCAGGAAATTCAAAAGGTCAATAGTCACCTGTATACAAATAAATCTTTCTTCTGTAGCAATCAATAGATCATCCACATATTGTAAAAATAAATGCCCAGGTCTTGGTTTGTCCTGTTTCCAGATTTCAAGTTCCTTTGCTAAATGATTTCCAAAAATAGTTGGACTGTTTTTAAATCCTTGGGGTAATCTAGTCCATGTCAGCTGCATCTTTCGGTTTGAGGATTTTCCCATTCAAAAGCAAACAGTTTTCTGGTTTCCTTTTCCAAAGGTATACAAAAGAAAGCATCTTTTAAATCAAGCACTGTAAACCACTGATAATTCTCCCTCAATGCTGTTAACAGTGTATAAGGGTTTGCTACTACAGGATAAATATCCTTAACTATCTGATTTACTGCTCTCAAGTCTTGTACCAGTCTCTATTCACCCGAGGGTTTTCTGACTGGTAAAATAGGAGTATTATACTCAGATTCACATTCTTCCAAAATTTTATACTCCAAAAATTTATCAATCAATTTCTTCAATTCCTGTCTCGCTTCCGGTTTGATTGGATATTGTTTAATTCTCACGGTTCCTGCGCCTTCCTTCAAATCTATTTTAACAGGTTCTGCTAGTTTCGATTTACCAGGAATATTTGTTTCCCATACAGTAGGGATCACTGCCAAATCCACCTCCGGTGGAATTTCTTGTTCCTTTACCTTTTCTTGTATCATCAGGATTTCTCCCGTTTTTGACTCAGGTATTTTCAAGAAAAGTTCTCCTTCGTCAAAAACAATCTGTGCATTTAATTTGGATAACGAATCTCTTCCTAAGAAGGGTATCGGACATTCTGGTACATACAAAAATTCATGTGTAATTATCTTATTTCCAAATTTCAAATCCAGGGGTTGCAGGAATGGCCTGGTTTTGTTCCAGTTTTTCCTTTACAGGTATTTAATAAAAAAATGTCGCTCCTGTATCCACTCCCAACCTCACAATTTAAACAACATTTTTTTCCACTTTCTTATTATCACAAGTTATAGCCATTACCAAATTATCCCTGATAGTTAGCTTACATTCATCCTGCCAATCCTTTCTTTGTCTTAAGTAAAAAAACAAATCCACATCTGGCATTTTATTCCATTTCCCTTCTCTTTTACAATACAGCATTAACTGCAAAATAGTGTTATAATTCAGTGTCCCATTCGTGGGCCACTTTTCCTCATCATCCAATATATACAAAGGCCACCAATTATTACAATACTCAAATTATTACAATACTCAATCATCTGGCTTTTTTGCAGATCATCCTGTAAATTTCCCCAATGTGCCAATAAACATCCCAACAAAGAATTTTTCGGGATTTTGTCATTTACAGCAAGATTACCCATGCTTTTACTTTTAAACAACCGAGTTAACTTAGTTGCCATGGTGTAATTACTCACAGTACAATACACAATTATTCAACTCTGTCACTCCGATCCGCGGATCCACACTCCACACTCGCTTTCATTCTCAATTACACGTCTCACCCTTACAGCCACACTCACACTTTCCCACAGTTACTTTAAACAAACATATAACACAATATTATACCTCTTCATTTTCTTCTTAATACACAAACTCACAAAACAACAAAGAACACCAAAAACTTCTAACTTCTTGTTAGAGGCACTACCTTAGAGAACACTATAGCATATAGTTTCTCTTGTCTACACTTTTGTCCAACCCTGCAACAGCTTTCGCTTATGTCTTACGGGCAGAGTCCTAGTCCTACCCTGCGCAGCTCTTTCACCGCCTCTGTCAGGTAGACTTACTCAGTGGGACTCCAACCCACTCTTTCCCATACAATTATTATAGTGGGACTCCCACCCACTTCCTCTAGTGCACTTACTTACTACAATTAAAAAAAGAAGTGTCTTACCCAAAAATCCCAGGAACGTCGCGAAGAGCCTTACGGATCGGGGATCGATGGGTATCCCCGAGAAATCCTCGGTGCCGGCTGGAACCGACCAGGTCCCCGACTCCTCCGGTCTCCTTCAGCGAGGTCCCATCTGGGGTGCCAAAACTGTTACCGAAATCTCGGAATGAAGAACTTATCGACACCAATGTGATGTAGATAAGCAGACACTTCTTTATTGACGGCCGGGTGCGTGAGCGAGTCCTCTCACAATCAACGCACGCCAGGTCCCAAAATCAGACACCATATATAGAACTTATTCATACATGTTCATTAAGTATTCAAGCATAACCATGATATTTCCCGTAAATCATTAACATATTCTCCTCCTAGATCCGATTCTGCGCAGTAGAGCTTAGAAAGGTCTAGAAATGGGTCTGGGGTACGATTTGGGTAGGTGGTATATGAGTGGGTGGTCGCGATCTCCCCCTGCCGGAATCACCTTTTACTAAAGTTCACGGTTTCTTGGCAGGTAACTACAAGCTGTTCCAGTCGACTCTCCCCAGTTCCCATTCATCTCATATTCTGACATTTCAATACACCTCTGCATACAGAAGACTGGTTAATTACAAAGAAACCTTTCAACCCTAAAGTTATTACCTATGTTTCCACAATAGTTCCAGCCCCTTCTTCTAGCCTTGGTACAGGACGTACAGAAGATCCCATAACAACTTTTACTGTGTAGCTATAAGTTTCTTATAAATTATTTTTTTTCTTATCCTTCTATATTTTAATTTTATTAAATGATTTTATAAAATCAATTGATCAATCAAATAAAGTCAATCAATCTTAACTTATTAACAAATCGATAACAGTGGCTCCCACAGCCACTGGGGACTTGGGGACAGGCGCTGTGACGCGTGGAGGGAGGGAGCGTGGCAGGGGCTTGTTGTGCTCATCATCTCCCTGCCCCCTGCAGTGCCCGACATTGCAGCCGGACCAGACTCTTGTCCCCTGGCGCAGGGACCCTGGCACAGCGCTCCCAGTAAGATCACTGGCACAGGCTGCCCAGAGGCTGTGGAGCCCCCTCCTCTGCAGACGTGCCAGCACCACCTGGACACAATTCTGTGCAGCCTGCTCCAGGAGGACCTGCTTTTGCCGGGGGTGTGACTAGACGATCTCCAGAGGTCCCCTCCAGCCCTGACCATGGTGTGGTTCTGTGACCCCTGGCACTTTGGCTGAGGAAGAAGAGGCCAGGCTGCTCGAAGGACAACCCGACACACCAGTGCCTTTCCAGCTGCTGTGCAAGAAACCTGCCAATCCTCGCTAACAGAAGCTGGAACTTTGCCCGTGGGCTTGCTGATGTGCATGAGCACCGCAGGGCAAGAGCCTTCGCTCTTCCCCATCCTCCAGTGCCGGGCAAGTGCAGATGCTCTGAGGAGGGAGCGCCAGTCCCTGCAGGCCCCGCTGCCATCCCTGTCATGCAGCGTCTCGTCTTCCCTGGGCTCCCTCTGCTGTGTCCCGGAGCCCTGGCCTGGTGCGATGGCAGAGCCAGCCGCAGTAACGCGCATGGGACTTGCCCGGTCCCCCAGAGCCACCTGGGTGCTGGTGGGGAAGCCGGGGCTCACCCTTGGCCAGGCCATCCCACTGGAGCTGCCAGAGGGGCCAAAGCACAAGGAGTTCCCCACGGATGGCAGGGACAGGCCGCAGAGCCCCGTCGATGTGGAGCCACCCCCTGCAGCCCCTCGGCCACGGTCACGCATAACCTCGCTGAAGAGCTCATGCGCATCGTCCAGGACACCCTCGTGATGGCCATGGGGTACCAAACGTTTCTGCAAGTGCTGATGGCCAAGTGGCGAGGGGCGGCCTGTGCTGGGGCCCTCCCCAGGGTTCCTTCCCCCCTGCTCACCAGGGAAGAGGAGCAGCCCCAGCCAGGGGGTGCCAGGGCTGCTGGGGACCAGAGTGTGGCCCCAGGGCCTTAGAGCCGAGCTGCCGGGGGAAGGTGCGCACACGGACAAGGCTGCGGATGGGGACAAAGACCAAGATGAGGACACGGGCCCGGGCACAAGTAGCCCTGTGCAGCTTCCGTACCAGCATCTGGCAGAATGGCGGCATGGTGTCGGCTTCGGAGAGCCAATTACGGATTCGTTGTGAAGCCGCTGTATGAGCTACTGAAAGCTTCCTGCAGTGGCTGCATTGACTGGACAGAAGGGGGTAACGCTGCTTTCAAGCACCTGGAGCGAGCTCTGACGGAGGCCCCCGTGCCAGCATTACCCGTGCTTTTAATAAAGACCTTTGATCTTTTCACCCAGGAGAGAGAAAGTACGGCCTTAGGAGTTTGGCACAAGTTTTTAGGGCCTCAGTGGCACGCTGTAACTGACTTCTCCCAACAGCTGGATGAGCTGAGCTCAGGATGGCCTGGATGCCTTCAAGCAGCAGCAGCAACTGGGCTACTGGTTCACGATTCCCCAAGTTCACCGTGGGGCAGAAGGTTACCGTCTAGGTACCACACTTGGTCATGACGGTACTGAAACAAAAAGGAGGACATCGGCTGGCCCCGGACCATTGAGGAAGTCTGCTCCAGCCCCCAGATCTCAAGAAGCAGGCTGGGAGCTGTATGCTGACGGCAGCAGCTGGCCCCGAGAGGGATAACAATTGCCTGGGTGCGCTGGAACTACCATCGACGACCTTAACAGAATCACAAGCTTTGCCCGCAAAGGTCTCTGCTCGGGAAGCCAAACCGAATGCCCTCGCGAGGGCACGGGCCCTGAGCAAAGGGAAATGAGCCCCCACACGGGCAGGCTCCAAGTATGCCTTTGGATCGGTTCATGCGCATGGAGCTCTTTGGAAAGAGAGAGGACTATCATCTGCTCGAGGAACTGTGCTCAAATATGCGCCTCAGATCCAGGAATTATTAAAGAGCATTCAAAAACCAGCGGTGGCCGCAGTTACGCATTGCAAGGCACATCAAGCTGGTAAGACCGCTCCGGGATTAGGAAATCAGTGGGCAGGTATGGCTGCAAAGGGGGCTGCAGAGAAAGGTATCCTGACTCTGACCCCTGCAGAGGGGAGAGTCCCGCCGGAAGCAGCGCCAAAACATGATGAAAGAGGATAATAAGTGAATAACTAAGTCACTGGCCGAAGATCGGCTAAAGGGATGGGCAGTTCCACTGGGGAATTGAAAATTCAGTGAAACTCCTCCGCAAGGCACTTGTAAGTAGGGCCACGCAGAGGTTATCAGATCCATTACAGGGAGGTGTGAAATACACCTTAGAGACAATCCAAATGCTACTAAGAAGCTGATCATGGGGGTGACTAAGGTAGGAAATTCTCCTGGAGATTATTGGCAAATAGATTTCACCGGCTCACCCAGAAAAGAAGGATATCGATACATTTTGGCCTTGGTCGATACCTTCCCTGGATGGCCTGAAGCTGGAAAGCTTGTTGAACCAACAAGGTGGGGGACGTAGCCCAAATCCTGTTACAAGAAATTATTCCCCTCTTTGGTATGCCTTCAGGAGTGCCATCAGACCATGGGTCCCACGTTATCGCTGGAACCGTAAAAGAGTTGAGTAAAAATTTGTTCCTAACCTGGGATTACCGCACTCCATACAGACCGGAATCTAGCGGTCAAGTGGAGCGGGTGAACTACGCCCTTCAGCAACAGCTAGGAAAAAATTGTCAGGAAACACCTATGACTTGGGTTCAGGCACTGCCTCTGGCGGCACTGAGAATCAGGTTCCAGCCTCGAGGGAAGGGCGATTTGAGCCCATACAAGCTGTCGCATGGATCGCCCCATCAGGCTGCACATATACCCTCTGATACCCATCTAACGGGGCAATGAAACGGGAAAACTCAGCTAGTTTCTTTAGGGAATATTTATTTTTAGGGAGTATTTTGCAGGAATTTCAGAAGTACGCGACGGCGCGTAGATCCTTGGAACTCGACACACGGCTCATCCCCTCCAGCCCGGAGACCGGCTGCGTATCGAGTGGTGGAATGCGGAACCTCTAAGGGGAAAGGGGAAAGGACCATATCGCATCCTTTGTAACAACCTCTACAGCCGTCGAGTTGGGGCAAAGGACCCTGGATACATTATTCAAGCATGAAACGAGCCCCTTCATGACGGACGGCAGAACAGCTGGCCCCTCTCCAACTTAAAGAAACGGCATTAATGAATCGATGGGACAGCAGAAAAGGCCAGATAAATTGTTAAATCAATAGCTATAGGCATTTGTAGCGTGGTACAGTGTTTCCCACTGAAGCAGTTAGGAGGAAGTTGCTGTTCATCCTCCTACTGAGCAGCATAAGCCTAAGCGAAACACAGGAGAATGTGATCGCAAAACTGGTGCGAGAGCTGGGAAGAATGAGAAACCCAAGCGGCATCGGTGCTTGCGTTCCTGTACCTCCGTCTGTGGGAGACCCAGCACCTCGGGGCCTTCTCCCAGTTGATGACAGTTATTTAGAATGGGTAGGTCACGTCACCGGCAAGGCCCACAAAGCTGGGGCGTCCCATTTTCCTGGCAAAAAGGGCCGGTGTCAACAGCGAGGAGGCGAGGGACTTCACGCTCCATTGACCAGAGGGAATAAAACTCTGTTTTCACCAGGAACTGGTGAGTGCCCCCTCAATTCACCAGCCCTAGGTTTAGGATTTGCTTCCGGAAGCCTGGATGCAGTGCCACCTAACACTCCGTATAGGAAAGGCTACCCAGTGAAGTACAACTAGCCGGCCAGAATGTGAAGACTTGAAGAGGTCCCCAAAACCATGGTCTAAACGAATTGAAGGGCAATGGAACTGCACCTCGCGTGTTTGAAGGCGTCCTTGACGGGGACATCAAAACACGTGGAATCTGACCCTGTCGAAACGGAACTGCACCAAGGTTGTTGATGGAAGGAAAATGAGGATTTTGAAAGAGGGATTCTGGATAATGAATACCTGTAAGCAAAATCAAAATCGGGGAAAATCTTGTTCCCTAGGCCTCTCTGCTCCGAGCCTCTTGGTACGGGCAAGTGGAGATGGATACTAGACAGCGAGACTAGAGCTTGCAAAAATAACTCGACCAGTCACCCTAGGTGGACTGACCTTATGCCCCACATGGAGACAGAAACCAATTGAATGTAAATATTGGGGATAAACTAAAAGAGCTCAAAATGCAGAAGAGCCCTGGCATGGACCCCCCACTTTGGAACTGGCAAACTGGGGTCTTGGCAGCTTTATTCTAGCTGGTTTATGGCACTAGAGGATGGATAGTTGCTAGAACATGGAACACGGCAAAGGGAAACACTAGCTAAAGCAGCGGAAAAGGGATTCAAACTGATGGGTGAACAAGTACAAGCAAATAGCAAGTGTGCTTTACAGAATCGGCTGGTGTTAGCTTTAGTACCGGCTGAAGCACATGGAGTATGCGGGTACGTAAAACTAGATGTTGCTCACATGTCCCAAATGCTACCGAGGATCTCCAGAAACAACTGGATGAGATGCAAAGGGCTGCTTCAAGAGTTAGGCGGGCGGTCAATAACCGGGCACCTAGCGAATCCCTTACAAACTATCCTTGTTACAACTACCGTTGTCGCAGTGTTGTTGACGACACGTAGCTGTATCAAATGGAACCTCCCCGGAAATCTATGTTGCAACGCGAGCAAATGTTATAACTATCCCATCTAAATGAGGCTTTTGATTTTGGAAAGATTCAAAGCCTCCAGAAAAAAAAAATAAAAGGGCGTGGGGGTGGTATTGAATGATGCCACCACATAGATAGGGCTCTATACACATTTGTGGCACACTGTTCTGTCAAGGGGGGGTTGCTGGCTGAGCAAAGGGACAAGACGACCACGCTCTGCTGCAGTGAGTGGCTGTAAGTTACAGAAACCGGGCCACAAAGCTGAGGCCGAGCTGACTCTCTAAAGCTGTTGGAAGCGACAAAGGAAGGGGCTTCTAATCGAGGGAGGCAGCCTTGGGAAGGGGGGAGCCAGGAAGGGACGGGGAAAAGAACTCGGTTGTCCAAGTTACGCAGGAAGAAGCCTCCGAGTGAGGGAGCTCTGGCCCCGAGGGGAGAGCAGCCGATAAGGCCTTGCAACCCACAGAAAGTTGGTCGAAAGTAGGGCGAAGGTGACTGTGGCAGTGGGAGATCGCAACCTCGGACTCACATGGCCCCCGAGAGAGGGCAGCCCCCGCCTGGGGAGATGCGCCCTCAATAAAAACCTTCAGTAGCGCTACCTGAGGGTGCGCACTAGTTTGCACGACAAGTGAGAAACTTGTGAGCAGTCCTGTGCGTGAATGGAAAGGAATGTGTAATGCACGCTGAATGTGCAAGTGCTCTGCGTGTAGAATGTGTACCCTCGAGCAACCTGGTGAGCGTGTTAGAGGGAAACATTGCCCCGTGCTGCCAGCGCTGTAACGAAGAATGCCTGCCTTCTAAAACTTCAAATCCAGTCTTAGAGGGTTTTTCTCCGTCACCAGCTTTACAGTATCACATAAAGTGGGCAACTGCTGCCAGGGCTCGGGCACGCGCACAGGGAGCAGCCTTTCCTGATGGTCAGAGGGACCCTCCTGCGTTCCAGGGTGTGCCCATGGCCTCTGGGCCGGGCACTGGGCGGGCACCACTGTGAAGAGCCTGGGCATGGGCTGAGGGGCAGGGGCAGGATCTGGGGGTCTCCCCTGCCCTCCCCCCATCTCCAGCTCAGCGTGGGCTTCTCCACCCAGCAGCATGCCGGGGGCGAAACGGGCCCTGGATGCCAGGGCCACTTGTGTTCCCCAGGCATAAGTCTCGTTTCCCCCGGCTGTCTTTCGGGGTCAGTAGAGGCCAATGTTCTAGACGGGCACGTGGTCGGGGTACCGATGGCGCAGTGTCAACCGCCGTTCTGTGCACACGCAGGTGCGAGTACATCTTCCCACCTGAACATGCCCAGAAGGGGCCCGGAGGGGCTGCATATTGAACGGTGGAGGGTGCTGATGGGTCGTAGGTTTTTTCTTTTCCTTCCCACACAAAATTCCACTGTGCTTCGTGGGTAGGTGAAAGTCTACACTTCAACGCTGTTTCTCGATGGGTAGTTTTTCCATAACACGTGGGATCTCCAGGTTTAACCCTGGTGCCGGAAAACTCCAACAAGTACACATATGCTGAATATGGGTTTGCAGCTCTGGGGCACAGCACGTTTCCTTTGGGTCCCATGACAATGTTTTGCAGCTCATTGTTCGTGAACAATTTCTTAGGGGAGCATTCTCATGGGCAAGGGGATTTATTTCCCATGTATCAACTCTGTTCCCTACACCGCACAAAAAACTATTGAAGGGACCAAGCCCATACCCCATTTGTTACGAATCTCAAAAGGCCAAACCAGGGATAACGGGACGTTGCATTCGTGGTATATGGGCTCACCGTGGGGTCTCGATACAAACCGGATCCCGCCTTTCCAAGGGGTCCGGGTCCCCTGCTCAACGGGCAGCTGGTTGAGGTGCCCACCAGGCCCCTCTCTGCCAAGCTGCTTTCCAGCCAGGTGGCCCTAGCCTGTGCTGGTGCCGGGGCTTGTTCCTCCCCAGGGGCAGGACTCGGCACTTGTTGCACCCAGTGAGGTTCCTGCCAGCCCCTTTCTCCAGCCCAGCCTGGTCCTCCAAAGGCAGCGCAACCACTGGGGTGCCAGACACGACCACCCCCCATTTTGTGGGTGCCAGCAGTGCCCAGTGCCAGCCCGTCCCCACTGGGGCTGGGCACTGACGGTGTCGCAGCCCCAGCTGTGGGATGGATGGACGAGCCACAGCACCAGGGATAGAGAAAACATTTCTTTTTTAATATTTCAGAGGGGGGGAGCTTCCCAGGCAGTTCCCAGCCCTGCACTCCCCCAGCTGCTCACTGGCAGGGGATCGTGCTCCTCTACTGCAACTAGCGCTGCCACGGCGGGGTCTTGCAGAAGCAGATGCAGCATGGTCACCACAGGCGTCTCCACCAGTCCTTTAGGCAGCTCCCCGTGGGCACCTGCTGCTGGGGACTGGGCTCTGCCGGGGTGCTCCTGCCCACGGAGATGGTGTTGTCCTGGCCACTGGTGCTGCTTCTGCCTGGCCCTGTGGGGCAGCTCTTGTTAACTTCCTTTGGGCTCCTCCTGCCCGCTTGTACAGGGCTGCTTCTGCCTGGCCCTGTGGGGCAGCTCTTGTTAACTTCCTTTGGGCTCCTCCTGCACGCTTGTACAGGGCTGCTTCTGCCTGGTCGCGTCTCCTTATGTTTGTCCTTGTCCCCATCTGCAGCATTGTCCTTGTCTGCATCCGCCCCCGGCAGCTCCACTCTAAGGCCCCTCTTGCGTGACACTCTGGGTCTCAGCAGCCCTGGCTGGGGCTGTTCCTCTTCCCTGGTGAGCAGGGGGGAAGGAACCCTGGGGAGGGCCCCAGCCCTTTCCGCCCCTCGCCACTTGGCTGTCAGCATCTGCAGAAACCTTTCGTACTGCTCGATGTTTTTGAGGGTGTCCTGCATGATGCACATGAACTCCTCAGCGTGGTTCTCTGTGACCATGGCCGAGGGGCTGCCAGGGGGTGGCTCCACATCGATGGGGCAGCTTCTGCCTGGTCGCGTCTCCTTATGTTTGTCCTTGTCCCCATCTGCAGCATTGTCCTTGTCTGCATCTGCCCCCGGTAGCTTCACTCTAAGGCCCCTCTTGCGCGACACTCTGGCTTTCAGCAGCCCTGGCTGGGGCTGTTCCTCTTCCCTGGTGAGCAGGGGGGAAGGAACCCTGGGGAGGGCCCCAGCACAGGCCGCCTTTTGACACATGGCTGTCAGCCTCTGCAGAAACCTTTCGTACTTCTCGGTCACTTTGAGGGTGTCATGCGTGATGCACATTAACTCCTCAGTGCGGTTCTTTGTGACTATGGCTGAGGGGCTGCCTGGGGGTGGCTCCACATCGATGGAGCTGCTTCTGCCTGGTCGCGTCTCCTTCTGTTTGTCCTTGTTCCCATCTGCAGCATTGTCAGTATCTGTGTCCGACTGCGGCAGCTCCACTCTAAGGCCCCTCTTGCGCGACACTCTGGGTCTCAGCAGCCCTGGCTGGGGCTGTTCCTCTTCCCTGGTGAGCAGGGGGGAAGGAACCCTGGGGAGGGCCCCAGCACAGGCCGCCCCTCGACACTTGGCTATCTGCATCCGCAGAAACTTCTTGCACTGCTTGGTCATTTTGAGGGCGTCCTGGACGATGCGGATGAGCTCTTCAGCGAGGTTCCCTGTGACCATGGCCGAGGGGCTGCCAGGGGGTAGCTCCACATCGATGGGGCTCTGCGCCCTGTCCCTGCCATCCGTGGGGAACTCCTTGAGCTTTGGCCCCTCTGGCAGCTCCAGTGGGATGTTGAAGCCAGTTGGGAGCCCTGGCTGCCCCGCCAGCATGCAGATGGTTTTCAAAGAATACTGAGGTCCCAAGATGTTCATCGATGCTGGCTCTGCTGTTGCAGCCGGCCAGGGCTCTGGGAAGGAGCAGGGGGAGTTCAGTGAAGAGGAGCTGCTCCGTGACAGGGAGTGCGGCACGGTCTCTGGGGAGCAGTGCTCCACGCTTGACGCTTCCAGGCTTGCCCTGCAGAGGGGGAGAGGGAAGAGACCCCCGCTGCACCCGGCCCCTCCGGCAGGACTCACGGGCAGCACACCCTCCTTGGCCGGCAGGCAGCGCTGCCCAGCGTGGGCAGGGGCAGGGCATGGGCTGAGGGTCTGGGGCAGGACCTGTGGGTGTCCCCTGCGCTTACCCCATCTCCACGGTTGGTGTGGGCTTCTCTGCTGCTCCATGTGCCTGGGGAGAAGCTGCCAAGAGAGGAGATGGTGTGAGTGGCCAGCAGCCCAGAGCCCCAGGCCAGGCCTTCTGCAGGGTGTCACCCGTTTCCAGGTCAATTGGGGCCGGAGCCACTCACCGCTCTCCTCCTCGAACCGGGCTCTTGTCGTGCTCGTCTGAGGCTTTGTCTTCTTCCTACGCCCCTGCAGGACCCCAGCAGCTGGGTGAGGAGACGGAAACAGCTCCCGGCCCCACACCTTAACCTCCCACCCTACCCCTCCCTGCACTGAGGGGCAGTGCAGTGCAACTGTCACCTACCCGGAGTCGCCTGAACTGCAGTATGGCCGAGACCAGGCTGAGCTGCAGCACGAGCATCATGACGTGGAGCATGTCAGACAGCGTGGGGATGTCGTGATGCCCCATGGCGCTGGCTGTGGTGTGGCCACGGTGCTCCGAGTTGTCAGCACAGACCCACGGTGCAGATCCCCAGTGACCTACTGGGTCCCCAGTGAGAGGACACCCAGCACTGCCGGAGTGTGGCAGAGGCTGCAGTCTGCAGCCCGCCCAGACGGTGCCAGACGGCCCACTGCCTTCCCCGTGGGGCGCGCACCCCCCTTTTATAGTACGGGAGGCAGCCGCCCCCGCCCCCCTTTGTGACATCACTGGGGCAGTCACAGCCCCCCTTTGTGAAAATTCCTGGGGCAGCCAGAGCCCCCCTTTCCCTTTGTGGCACTGGACAACCCCTGTGACCTGTCGCGACGGAGGGAAGACACAGTCACTCAGTATGAGTGATCAGCAGACTTCGTTTATTGCCTCTTACAGTCACCTTTTATGCCTTCTTATAATTAGCTCATACATATTACAAAAGTTAAGCTCATTATTGGTTAGTTGCCTAAATACCAAGCCCGCCCCTTGTTTCTCTTCTGTAGTTATGTGTTCCCACCTGCAACGTTCTTTTCCCACCGAAATCTTCCTGTTATTGTGTAACAAGGACAGCCAAAGACAGTGTATTTTTGCTTTACTTCAGATCAGCTGAGAGCCATGTGCATTTTTGTCCAGCCAGCTGGACTATGTCTATGTGACCCTTTTCAGCTAGGCAGTTATCCACAATTCCCCCGTTTTTATTTTGGGCGACATAGGCTTGGTTGACCATTTTCAATAACAGCTTTTAAACACAGGAAAATACACAGCCAACTTATAAAATCTCAGTTCAGAAGTATAATTCCTGAAATACTTGAAAAATAAAGTTAGCTTGAAGCTTTAATTTAGATGCTCTTTCTGTTCCAGTAATATAAAAAGTTTAGAAAATTCAAGGGTAATTTTAAAGTTCTGAACATGGACTAATGCAAGCTCAAAACCCAAAAAGAAACCAAACTGATGTTTGACTAGGAATATTTGCAAATATTTTAGTGGAAAATCCCCGACCATTAACAATTTTCTGTCCAAATAACAACTGCCCTTATGCAACCAACCAGTCCATACATTTTCTGAAGAATACCTCACTGATATCAAAGAATTAACAAAGGGGAAAAATTAGTTCTAAGCTATATACATTCATAAGTGGATTTTTCAATAGTTACATACAGATTTACACACTAAGCCATAATGGCTTGTAGGTGATACACACAAGAAGAGTACGTTGCTTATCTGTCTGAATGTCTATGCTAAATTTGACAACTGTGCCACAAGCCAAGCCTACATGGATGCTGTGTGTTATGCACGTTCCTTAACAAACAGAAGTATAATAGACAAATTCCCAAGATCTAGTCCCCAACCTAATTATATTATTTTGTAGCCAATTAAGGAAAATAACACAAATGTGCATATCTACATGTGCACACACCTTTTAGTTCAGAACCAATCCGTGATAAAAGGCCTTAGCCTTATGGCATCATCGAATCTTAACGAGTACAGTAATTAAAAATGCAGTCTTACTGTAAGTGCGATTTATGCTGACATTCCCTCAAATGCTACACGTGAGTATTTCTCACTCAACTGCCTCAAGTTAAAATAGTAGTGTTTGTTAATATGTATTAAAAAATCATTAATTCTCTACAATAGCAGTTGACTTCCATAACACTATGTAAGCAAAAGAGGCCTAAGATGGGTCTTCTGAATACTAACAATTTATTTTAGACTGTCTAAACTCAGGTCTTCAAAGATTTCACTCTGCCAGACGTAGAAACACTGTTGCACTCCAGTTGTGATATCCCTTTTCCCAAGTTGTCACATGCACATCTCGCTCAAGCAGCATTATTGTTAAAGTTTCTCTCTGCTACATAAAAGCATATTGCACTTGTAGATACAAAAGACAGCACCCTTACTTAGATCATTACCTTATTACCTCATAACTCTTAGTATACCTTATATCTCTGATTTCATCACTTCAAAAATTCACCAGAAGCAGATAAAACCACAGCATCAGACTAAACTACACCTTAACTGCTGATTCAAATAAAGGCATTCTCTTCAGATATGCCTAATACTTACAAATAATTTTGGCTGGTTTTGATCAAAAAACCTATTATTACAATAATGATCAAAAATAATAATCCCGTTTGCAAAATGCCTTTAAGCCAGCCTCCTAGTCCCAACCAATTTCCACATTCAGAATACAGCATAAATACAGAATACAGAATAAATTATCTCCATCAAGGCAAAAAGGCTTCTCGTTAAACACAGAGATGTTTGCTAGTTCAAGGCAGAAACCCATTTCTTGTAGGGGACATCTGAAGCACTTTTTTTTTTTTTTTTTTTTTTTGGTGGGTTTGTAATCAAGTCCGTATTTTTCCTTGAGGAGCTTAAGCTGTTCCTCTTGTTTCAGGAGTGTTTCCAACTCTGATTTGTCCAATAGGTCCGTATTTCCCAAACATATCATACATTTCCTCCGCCGTGATTTTATACGGCAGGTTCCGAATATAAAGGATCCGATGGATCTCTGGGGGCAGCCGGATCTTAGCTCGCTTGGCCGCTTGCATCGCCATGGCGCCGATCGGAGCGGGGGGGGGTGCCGCCTTGGAGAGAAACCGCGGCCGGGAAGGGGCCTGCCGGGCTGCGCCGCCGCTCGCTGCTGCCGCGGGGGTCCCGGATGCTATCCCATACGCTAATAACCCGGGTAATTCCTTTTTACAATCTATGTCCTGAACGCTCCGCTTTTCTAAAAAGCATATGAACGAACCGTACGTCGCTTGTCTCTCCATACCGTCTTCAGCGCTGTTGCAGCCTTTGCGAGACTTCGGCGACACGTGGCCGGCGGGACCCTCTGTAGGTGCTCCCGGGCGCGGGGACTGTGCCCTTCCACCTCCTGCGCTGCTTTCAGGACCGGTACCCGAATCTCCGTCAAACCGTGGCTCGCAGGTTCAGCCCTCTCTAGGGTCCCTGTTCGGGCGCCATTTGTCGCGACGGAGGGAAGACACAGTCGCTCAATATGAGTGATCAGCAGACTTCGTTTATTGTCTCTTACAGTCACCTTTTATGCCTTCTTATAATTAGCTCATACATATTACAAAAGTTAAGCTCATTATTGGTTAGTTGCCTAAATACCAAGCCCGCCCCTTGTTTCTCTTCTGTGACGTGCGGAATTAGACTCTATAACTCGAAAGTTATAAAGTAGGTATGTTTATTGCGCGCAGATGCACGGGGGATCGCTCCTCCACAAGCGTGCATACCCGAAGTGACGAACCATCTCACATTTATACAATGAACAAATGAATATTCAATTAACGCCTATACATATTCGTTACCTAAACCCCGCTTCGTATGTTAATTAGCTTATCAGTCCCTTTCCTGGAATGTGGTGGTCTTGCAGGTTTGTAGGTGATTCATGTTCTTGTGACCATCCGATCTTCTTCAGGTGATTCATGTCCTTGTGACCACCCAATCTTCTCCAGCAAGGAGACTTAGCACTCCCTCCCTCTAGATAGCATTTGAATGTCTCTCATCTTTTCTCATTCTCTTTTAAATAGCCCCTTTGTTAGAGGAAGAGGGGCAGGCGTCTCCTCAAAACTGTAGTTGTCACCGCACCCATGACTAGTCACCATACCCACATTCCTTAAGCAGACACATACAATCACAATCCATGTCCATTATCCCCATTTCGCACTATTTCTCCATATCAATCCCCCCTTTTCTATTAAATTGAGTAAATTCTTTTACTTAAGCAGTCTTCCCGAATGATATAAAGCATCATACATAAGTGTTACCCTTTTAAACATTCTCCAAACCCACAAATATAACATAATGGTTAGTATTAAGGAAATTCCTAAACTGATCAATAAGATCACAATGGGGTGTACCATAGTGTTAAGAATTCCTGTTGCAGAAGGTGACCAGCCAAAGAGAGTATCCCACCAATTATGGTTTCCATCCTGTTCTACCTTTTTAAAACTTTCTTGATCCCCTCTACATCATGATGGATCATAAGAAGAGTTTTGTGTCCCTTTTCTTTGGTTTCTTCCAGTATACGTTGTAAATCTGCATGTTTTAATAGTTCTTTTATACAGTCCTATGGGGGTAGGAATTATTATCTGTGATAGGGTAAAGTTGGATTTTAAGAATTGATGAGACACTACTGGGGCTGAGTAACTAAAATTGCATCCTGCGATAGTAGTAAAATTACAAATACAATAATTTGAATACTGTGCAGTCTCCTTTACCTCCCCATCTATGGTTATTGTGTTACACTTAGTTCTCAAACACGCACATCCCTTCCCTGCATATATAATTACTGTTTTCAAGTTTGCATTTGGTCGGGCCTCGAAATGACATATTTTCTGATCTGTATCTAAACAAGTATCCTGAGCCATTATAGTATTGCTTTCACAGAGGAAGCCCTGCTGTTCTCGCATAATACAAGATTCTAAATCTACTGTTTGCCACTTGTCGCCTATCTTTCTGGCCCATGTTCTATGTTCAAAAGGGTATAGGAGCACCCCATTACGGTTAATTCCAAGGGCTACAATGGGGTGTAGGGTAATTATTACTGCATTATGTATGGTTAACACAAAAGCTGTGATGGTGTGTGTGTTGGGGTCGTAGGTAAAGTTCACCATATTCCACCATGACTGGAGTTTTCTTTCTACCTCCGTAGCATTGTCCCAAACCATCTTTTGAATTTCTGTAGGAAATATGCCTTCCTCTCCTTCTCTTATTATGGATGCAGCTATTGATTGCATCCACATTTGGGCTTGGATACAACTTAGAGCCAGGGCGACGTCATCCTGTAAACCACCTAACGCCTTAGTGATGAGCTGATGATCTTCCATGTTTATTTGTTCCCACCTGGGGAGTACCTTCGATATCAACCATTGATGTGCCCCTAATGCCAATAATGAAGATTTTAGTGGTTGTTGTAGTTTTGATAGATCGGCCGTGGTGGCAGCTAGTTTATTCATTATCACCTCTGAGTCTATGGAATTTAATACTCCGAGTCCTGTTCCCAACATTCCAGTTACATCTCTCACTATTCTGTTTCGATAAATATTTCCCCTTTTTCTTAACCAAGTTGTCCATCCCTCATAAGAGGTTCGTAAGAAGGGGGAACAGGATGGCTTAACATCAGAAACATTGACTTGTATTTTTAACTCTATTCTTTTAAGAGACCATTCTGGGTTAAACAACATTTGTTGCTGACCTGTATTTCTGATTACATATGGTCCAATTGTATAAATTTTTGGATCTGGTTTAGTTAATTTAAGATCAAGCGTTAATGGGGTTGTTGTAACTGTGGTGGTGGTAGGAACAGTGGTTAGCATGATTGTTATTTTGATCTTATAAGTCAGAGCTGTTCTTGGGGATTCCTTTCCTAGGCATATTATAAAGATGGGCTTGGTTAAGGTAAAATTGTGCCAACATTCCCGTGAATTAAAGCACATGGTTGTATTTAGAAGGGTAAATTCCTTATCTACCTTTCTGACATTAATCACGGTGTCTCCCGAAATCTTGGTGTTATCCTTTTCATTATATGTTTGACACCCTACTTTTATCCTATCTCCTAATTTTCCCCATAATCGGTCGACTTTGTGTACATCCTCCCGATCCCATTGATTCCTTTGGTACACCTCATTTTCAGAAAAAAACACCATAGCTAGTTTCGTCTTTGAGTCCACCTTTCCCATTATTCCAGTGTGTTTTTTCTGGGCATGATTCCAAGGCCAATTATCAGGCTCTTGGTTGTAGGCAAGAGAGAGGGTACCAAAAAACACAAATGGTTTAAACCCACTATTGATCATTTTAAGAATCTAAATGTTCCTCATATATACATATAAAATCTGTTTTGATCAAAAATATCTTTGTTTGAGTTGGGGCTTACTGATAACAAGTTGGGCAAGACTGGCCACTGGCTCAGTCCCAGACTCTTTTGTTCTATATTGTTTGTTGTGGTGCCCTTCCCATCTGGTGGATCCGCAACCGCTCAGGTTCACTTACTTGCCACCCACATTGTTCCCATTTGTCCGAGTAAATTTGAGTTTCAGTTCTTTTTTATCTGGGGTTACTTTCCAGGAAGTTGCAGGGGCTTTCTTAATCCGGGTATGGTGAATCCAAGAATTCTGTCCCTCAACCTTGATTGCAGTGTAGGTGGTGAGTAGGACTTGAAAAGGTCCGGCCCACTGTGGTTCCAGGGTTTTATCTGCAAAACACTTAACGTATACATAGTCTCCTGGTTGTATATCGTGACCAGGTCCATCCAGACCCCTACTGCGTGTTCCCATCACAAGCTTCTCAATTCTTATTGTTTGTTTAGTGCCACCATATAGGAAGTCATTGTTTCTTCACCAACCTGTGAAGACATCCCCTTTTGTACCCCATAGGGTCGTCCATATAAAATTTCAAATGGGCTAAGCCCCTCTTTTGCTCTCGGTCTAGTCCGAATTCGTGTAAGAGCTAGTGGCAAAGACTGGGGCCAAGTTAGATTTGTTTCTTGACCTAACTTGACAATCTGTTGTTTGATTAGATGATTCATCTTTTCCACCTGGCCACTCGATTGTGGTCGGTATGGGGTATGTAATTGCCAATCTATTCCTAGATGGTGGCTGATCTGTTGCACTATTCTGGACACAAAATGTGGTCCTCTATCCGAGGACATTACCGCTGGGACTCCAAACCTAGGTATTATCTCTTGGAGTAGTATTTTGGTCACTTCCCGGGCTTTAGCAGTTCTGCACGGGAAGGCTTCTGGCCAACCTGAAAAGGTATCTGTTAGTACCAATATCGATACCCCCCTTTTCTAGGAAGTTCCGAGAAATCGATCTGCCAATGTTGCCCAGGAACATTTCCTCTCCCAATTTTTCCCAACTTTGGCCCCTTGGTAATCTTAGGATTAGTCTGGAGACAAAGATCACATTGTTGGGTTACTTGTCTAATAGTAGTATACAAATTTCGTGCTATTATGTTTTTAGTGAGATCCTTATATAGAGCTTCTGCCCCCCAGTGCCTTTTTCTATGTTCTTCCCTGACTACTGACCATACCATGTAGGAAGGAATCACTATTCTCCCCTGTGAGATTATAGCCCACCCTTCCTCATTATATGATCCCTTTAGGTCAGAAATCAGTTTGCGATCTTCTTTAGTATAGTCTGGTTTACCTTCTAGAGATATTTGTCCATCGGGTATTAGCGCACCCTCTACCTTGATTGCTTTTCTGGCTGCCTGTTTTGCTTCCCTGTCCGCCAGTTCATTTCCTCTTTCCAATTCTGTGCTCACTTTCTGGTGTGCCTTAATGTGCATAATTGCCACCCTTTCAGGAAGCTGGACCGCATTTAGGAGTTTCAAAATTTCTTCCGCATGTTTGATGATTTTTCCTTGGGAGTTTAACAGTCCCCTTTCTTTCCATATTGCTCCATGAGCATGTACCACTCCAAAGGCATATTCAGAATCAGTCCAAATATTTATAGGTTTTCCCCGAGCTCTCTCCAGAGCTCGAGTAAGGGCTATGATTTCAGCCTTCTGTGCCGAAGTGTCAGCCGGTAGCGGCCCCGATTCTATCACTCCTTCAGAGGTTGTAACAGCATATCCGGAATGTCGCTTTCCATTCAGCATATAGCTGCTCCCATCCGTGAACCAATGTTCAGCTCCATTAATAGGAACATCCTTGAGATCTGTCCGACTAGAATAAGTGGCTTCGATTGTTTCTAGACAGTCATGATGGACTGATTCTCCAATATTCCCATTAAGAAATGAGGCCGGATTGACGATGTTTGTAGTCACGATCTCAACATCATCTTGTTCCACCATTATGGCCTGGTATTTTAGGAATCTCTGTGGGGAGAGCCAATGCCCCCCTTTTGTTTCAAGGACTGCAGACACTGTGTGGGATACTAAGACAGTCATTTTCTGGCCCAGGGTAAACTTCCGGGCCTCTTGGATGTTTAGGATGACGGCTGCTACTGCTCTCAGGCAACCAGGCCACCCTTTTGCAGTGGCATCCAGCTGTTTAGAGAAGTATGCCACTGCCCGTCTGTATGGTCCCAAATCTTGTGCCAGTATTCCTAATGCCATTCCCTGTTTCTCATGGGAAAATAGGAAAAATGGCTTACTCACATCAGGAAGTCCTAGTGCTGGTGCCGACATCAAGGCTTTCTTCAGTTCATGGAAAGCTCTGTCTGATTCAGCATCCCACTGAAGATCCTTCTGATTAGCTGCTATCAGGGAATATAATGGTTTAACAAGCAAGCCATAATTACATATCCAAAGCCGGCACCATCCTGTCATTCCCAGAAATGTCTGCAGTTCCTTTACAGTTCGTGGTCGGGGGGCTCGGCATATGGCTTCTTTTCGGGCCTTCCCCAGGACCCGTTGTCCGGCACTGATCTCGTACCCCAGGTATGTGACCTGTTGTAACACCACCTGTGCCTTCTTCTTAGAAACTCGATATCCTTGTAGTCCCAGAAAGTTCAGCAGACTCACAGTCCAAATAATACAAGATTCTTCGGTTCTGGTTGCAATAAGAAGATCGTCTACATATTGTAACACTTTCCCTTCTTCTGACGGTGGTTCCCATAACTCCAAATCCTTTGCTAATTGGTTTCCAAAAATTGTGGGGCTATTTTTAAACCCCTGTGGCAACACCGTCCATGTGAGCTGGGTCTTTCGACCGCTTCTGGGATTTTCCCATTCAAAAGCAAAAATTCTTTGGCTGGCTTCATGGAGAGGGAGGCAAAAGAAGGCATCTTTTAAGTCTAAAACTGTGAACCAAGCTAGGTCAGGTGTCAGGGTGGTTAGTAAGGTATAGGGGTTAGCTACTACAGGATACAGATCCTCTGTTATTTTGTTAATGGCCCTTAAATCTTGAACTATCCTATAAGACCCATCAGGTTTTTTAACTGGGAGGATAGGTGTGTTAAATTCTGACTCACATTCTTTTAGTAGTTTTAGTTCTATGAATCGCTCTATGTTTGGACAAATTCCTTCCCTATCTTCCCTTTTCAGTGGGTATTGTTTAATTCTTACCGCACTCTGTCCTTCCTTTAATTTTACTATTACAGGTGATGCATTCTTGGCACGTCCCGGTATGTCAATTGCCCATACTCCGGGATATACCTGATCAATAATTCTGGTATCAATTTCCCTTTTTGTAGGAGTATTGGCCAGAGATAGGCTCATAACCTGTATGTATTGATGATTATTTACCTCCAGAGTAACTTCCCCTTTTTTAAATTTGATTGTTGCCTCCAATTGTTCTAATAAGTCCCTACCAAGAAGGGCCTTTGGGGAATTTGGCATAAATAGGAATTTATGGATCCCCATCTGTTTTCCAACTTATATTTTAAAGGTTTACAAAAATAAGCCTTTTCAGTTTGGCCAGCTGCACCTTTTACTGAAACATAATCATTTCCCAAAGGCATTAAAGCCTGGTTCAAAACTGAATAGGTGGCTCCTGTGTCTATTAAAAATTCCACCTCCTCCTGTTCTTCTCCTAATTTTAATTTTATTAATGGGTCGGCTAGTCAATTTTCTTCTTCCCTGTGAGCTATTGTTTTCCCTTGATTATTGCGCCATTTAGTGTTTTCTTGATGTCTGCGTTCAGGGCATTCGTTTTTCCAGTGTCCTGTCCTTTTGCATATTGCACACTGATTCCTACCCAGGGGTGTCAGCCCACGCCTTGATTTAACTTTAGATTTTTGATTCTCATTTTCTCTTACTACTGCTAATATTTTCTTTTGGTCCTGCTTGTAACCTTCTTCTCGATTACTAAATATTCTCCATGCTTCCTCTACTAATTTTTCCAAGTCTCTATTTTCAGGAGGTCTCAATTTTTGCAACTTGCGCCTAATATCCCCCTGTGATTGTCCTAAAAAGAGGGATATTAGCTGCTGTGCGCCTACCTCCGAATTTGGGTCCAGAGACGTGTGCCGGCGCATTGCATCTCTTATTCTGTCTAAGAATTCTGAAGGTGTTTCAGAAGGACCCTGTCTAACCTCATATAACGCTGCCCAATTTATTGTTCTAGGAATTGCTTTCTCCATTCCTCTGAATATCCATTCCTGGTACGCCTGTAATCTTCCCATTTCAGCGGCTCGGTTTGGGTCCCATTCCGGGTCCAACAAAGGAAACCGTTCTCTATAATTATCTCCCTTTATATTATAATGTTCCTTTGCGAGATCCCCCGCTGTTTTTATGACTAATTGTTTTTCAGTTTCAGTCAAACAATCTAATAATAATTGTATATCACTCCAGTCAGGATTGTGCTGTTTTATTAGAAATTTAAAATTCTGTGCCGTCTTTATCGGATCATTACGGTATTCTCGGGCAGCCTCTTTCCATTCTCTCAGATCAGCGCCCGTGAACGGAACTTTTATTTTCATTGTTCCTCCGTCCGGATTTACGGCTTCTCGGAGGGGTGCCTGTAAAATAGACTTCTATCTGGTGCGTGAAGACACCGGACTATTTGGAGCTGTAATGGCAGTTTTTGTGTTTCCTTGTGTGGCACCGGGTGTTTGGCTTTCTTTATAAATAACTTGTGGAATTTCTTCCTCTTGTTCGCCTGGGGGTGGACTGGGAGCCCTGGCCGAACCTTGTCTCTCCACTCTATAAGGTGGATTAAATAAATCATTTAATTCGGGCTCTTGTTCTCCGTTTAATTTGATACACCTTTGTCCAATACTACATGCTGAGCAACATCTTTTCAACTTTCCTTTACGCTCCCTCCTGTCCTCTCTTTCTAGTGCTAGTACCATAGGATCCCGAGGGGGTACTAAGCCGCAGTCCTTTTGCCACTCAGGTTTGTCCCGGAGGACGAAGAACATGTCTGCATATGATACTTCATCCCATTTTCCCTCTCTCCTCAGAAACAACATTAATTGCAGGAGAGTGTTATAATCTAACGTTCCTCCCTCCTGAGGCCATTTCGCATCACTCTCCAATTTATACAAAGGCCACCACTGATTACAATATTTAACCAATTTCCTTCTGTTTTCGGTACCACCATGTCCTACAATATCACTCCAATGTTTTAATATACAACCCAAAGGCGATTTTTCACAGGGCTTACTACTTCCATTTCCCATTTTGCAATTTTAATTACTTTGTTTTTCTCCGGCCGCCTTAGCCACCCAAGGTCGGAAACGCGGATAGAGCTTCTTACTCGTTTTGCACTCAAACGCCTGTCTCAAGCACTCTTGCACTCACACTTAGTCAAAATAATTAAGCTATACACGGAAAATCAAAATGCGCATCTCAATCACACCATTCACACTCTCCGGGCAGCCCGCAGTCACACAAGCAGTATGTTATACGGTACCGTGCACTTATGTACAAACTCTTAGGAACACTAACAGTTCACAAAGTATGCATTTCAATGAACAATTGCCAAAAAGCAAACAACAAACAAAAAACAATTTTTCCTGGTCTTAAGCAGAGTGTTAAGTTTTCCGCTATTTGCCACAAATTACCAGAATATTAATATTTTTCAACATACATTTCATAACTCCGAGTTTTGAACATATAACAAGACAACACATAGAACAAACAAGACACAGAGCGCTATTTCAGTTGTTACATTCCAGGAATTCCCCAATTCTTAAGACAACCTAAAGGAAGTTTTTAGCTTCCTCTTTTTCCTACGCAAAAGTTTCCCTTTTGCTGTGAGGTCCCTCTTATTCCTGTGAGATTCCGCCTTATTCCGTCCCGCCCCCCGCTTTCCGTCACGAGGCCTCCGGGCTTTTAGGAATGGCAGTCACCTCGGGTTTGCTCGATCTGCCCTCAAGATTGCTAGCGGCCACCCCTTGGTCAGCAAACCCCCTCCCAAGGTACCTTTCCTCCTGGGGACTACGCTGCGCGCCGGACGTCCCCGTGCGTCTCACCAGCCGCCCCGTTACTAAACATACCGTTTTATCCGTGGATCCAGGGGTTTCTCTTCTGCTCCCGGGTGAACAGCTGAGAAGAGGAGGCTCCTCCGAGGAAATCTCCCGGGGCGCGCCTAGGAGCGTCCGCTCCGCAGCTGGTCCCTCAGCCGAGCAGAAATCCTCCTGGCTGGCTCGCCAAAACTGACGTGCGGAATTAGACTCTATAACTCGAAAGTTATAAAGTAGGTATGTTTATTGCGCGCAGATGCACGGGGGATCGCTCCTCCACAAGCGTGCATACCCGAAGTGACGAACCATCTCACATTTATACAATGAACAAATGAATATTCAATTAACGCCTATACATATTCGTTACCTAAACCCCGCTTCGTATGTTAATTAGCTTATCAGTCCCTTTCCTGGAATGTGGTGGTCTTGCAGGTTTGTAGGTGATTCATGTTCTTGTGACCATCCGATCTTCTTCAGGTGATTCATGTCCTTGTGACCACCCAATCTTCTCCAGCAAGGAGACTTAGCACTCCCTCCCTCTAGATAGCATTTGAATGTCTCTCATCTTTTCTCATTCTCTTTTAAATAGCCCCTTTGTTAGAGGAAGAGGGGCAGGCGTCTCCTCAAAACTGTAGTTGTCACCGCACCCATGACTAGTCACCATACCCACATTCCTTAAGCAGACACATACAATCACAATCCATGTCCATTATCCCCATTTCACACTATTTCTCTTCTGTAGTTATGTGTTCCCACCTGCAACGTTTTTTCCCACCGCGATCTTCCTGTTATTGTGTAACAAGGACAGCCAAAGACAGTGTATTTTTGCTTTACTTCAGATCAGCTGAGAGCCATGTGCATTTTTGTCCAGCCAGCTGGACTATGTCTATGTGACCCTTTTCAGCTAGCCAGTTATCCACACCTGTGACCTTCCCTGGGGATTTGCGAAGCTCACTCACTCTCCCCTTCCCCCGGTGAGGGTGGGCAGGGAGAGCAGGGAAGCGGCCTCTCCGCGTAAGCCGGGAGACGTTTGAGCAGTGGCAAGCCATGGCTGCCTGGGAAATGCCGGTGCTTGACTGCTCCCCTCTTACTGAAAAGTTGAAGGACTGTAAGGCGTGCCTTTCCTCACCAGGGATGGCACGGGGCCATGTTAGCTGGCACGATTCAAAAACTGTAGCAGATAGAATGACACCACTTAGGAAGGAACGAGAAGCGTGACCAGGAAAAGCCACGGTGCGTGCTGTGTTGGGAGCCGCACGAGTGGCGGCCCAGGAGGAGAGGCGCCTGATTAAACAAACTAATGATGAAATGGTTAAACCCTTGCAAGAACATATAAAAACCCTGCAGAGCCAGCTAAGTGCTGAACGTAACAGCACTCAGCGACTCCACACGCTCTCTCAGATGCATTGGACGGAGAACAAACTTCACGGTCCGAATGAGAGGAAGGGGGACAAGAATCTCCTGATCAGACAGATCTTAATTCTGTTGTGGATAGTCTGCTGGGATTTACAAGACTGGCATGGCTGGCCGAGAAACAGGGCCCAAGACCTTTGTACTTGTCTAAGGAGTTGGAAATGGACCGAGAAATATTTTACCCCACTGGGGCTGGGCACTGACGGTGTCGCAGCCCCAGCTGTGGGATGGATGGACGAGCCACAGCACCAGGGATAGAGAAAACATTTCTTTTTTAATATTTCAGAGGGAGGGGAGCTTCCCAGGCAGTTCCCAGCCCTGCACTCCACCAGCTGCTCACTGGCAGGGGATCGTGCTCCTCTACTGCAACTAGCGCTGCCACGGCGGGGTCTTGCAGAAGCAGATGCAGCATGGTCACCACAGGCGTCTCCACCAGTCCTCTAGGCAGCTCCCCGTGGGCACCTGCTGCTGGGGACTGGGCTCTGCCGGGGTGCTCCTGCCCACGGAGATGGTGTTGTCCTGGCCACTGGTGCTGCTTCTGCCTGGCCCTGTGGGGCAACTGTTGTTAACTTCCTTTGGGCTCCTCCTGCACGCTTGTACAGGTCTGCTTCTGCCTGGTCGCGTCTCCTTATGTTTGTCCTTGTTCCCATCTGCAGCATTGTCCTTGTCTGCATCCGCCCCAGGCAGCTCCACTCTAAGGCCCCTCTTGCGCGACACTCTGGGTCTCAGCAGCCCTGGATGGGGCTGTTCCTCTTCCCTGGTGAGCAGGGGGGAAGGAACCGTGTGGGGGGCCCCAGCCCTTTCCGCCCCTCGCCACTTGGCTGTCAGCATCTGCAGAAACCTTTCGTACTGCTCGATGTTTTTGAGGGTGTCCTGCATGATGCACATGAACTCCTCAGCGTGGTTCTCTGTGACCATGGCCGAGGGGCTGCCAGGGGGTGGCTCCACATCGATGGGGCAGCTTCTGCCTGGTCGCGTCTCCTTATGTTTGTCCTTGTCCCCATCTGCAGCATTGTCCTTGTCTGCATCTGCCCCCGGTAGCTTCACTCTAAGGCCCCTCTTGCGCGACACTCTGGCTTTCAGCAGCCCTGGCTGGGGCTGTTCCTCTTCCCTGGTGAGCAGGGGGGAAGGAACCCTGGGGAGGGCCCCAGCACAGGCCGCCTTTTGACACATGGCTGTCAGCCTCTGCAGAAACCTTTCGTACTTCTCGGTCACTTTGAGGGTGTCCTGCGTGATGCACATTAACTCCTCAGTGCGGTTCTTTGTGACTATGGCTGAGGGGCTGCCTGGGGGTGGCTCCACATCGATGGAGCTGCTTCTGCCTGGTCGCGTCTCCTTCTGTTTGTCCTTGTTCCCATCTGCAGCATTGTCAGTATCTGTGTCCGACTGCGGCAGCTCCACTCTAAGGCCCCTCTTGCGCGACACTCTGGCTCTCAGCAGCCCTGGCTGGGGCTGTTCCTCTTCCCTGGTGAGCAGGGGGGAAGGAACCCTGGGGAGGGCCCCAGCACAGGCCGCCCCTTGACACTTGGCTATCTGCATCCGCAGAAACTTCTTGCACTGCTTGGTCATTTTGAGGGCGTCCTGGACGATGCGGATGAGCTCTTCAGCGAGGTTCCCTGTGACCATGGCCGAGGGGCTGCCAGGGGGTGGCTCCACATCGATGGGGCTCTGCGCCCTGTCCCTGCCATCCGTGGGGAACTCCTCGTGCTTTGGCCCCTCTGGCAGCTCCAGTGGGATGTTGAAGCCAGTTGGGAGCCCTGGCTGCCCCGCCAGCATGCAGATGGTTTTAAAAGAATATTGAGGTCCCAAGATGTTCATCGATGCTGGCTCTGCTGTTGCAGCCGGCCAGGGCTCTGGGAAGGAGCAGGGGGAGTTCAGTGAAGAGGAGCTGCTCCAGGACAGGGAGTGCGGCACGGTCTCTGGGGAGCAGTGCTCCACGCTTGACGCTTCCAGGCTTGCCCTGCAGAGGGGGAGAGGGAAGAGACCCCCGCTGCACCCGGCCCCTCCGGCAGGACTCACGGGCAGCACACCCTCCTTGGCCGGCAGGCAGCGCTGCCCAGCGTGGGCAGGGGCAGGGCATGGGCTGAGGGTCTGGGGCAGGACCTGTGGGTGTCCCCTGCGCTTACCCCATCTCCACGGTTGGTGTGGGCTTCTCTGCTGCTCCATGTGCCTGGGGAGAAGCTGCCAAGAGAGGAGATGGTGTGAGTGGCCAGCAGCCCAGAGCCCCAGGCCAGGCCTTCTGCAGGGTGTCACCCGTTTCCAGGTCAATTGGGGCCGGAGCCACTCACCGCTCTCCTCCTCGAACCGGGCTCTTGTCGTGCTCGTCTGAGGCTTTGTCTTCTTCCTACGCCCCTGCAGGACCCCAGCAGCTGGGTGAGGAGACGGAAACAGCTCCTGGCCCCACACCTTAACCTCCCACCCTACCCCTCCCTGCACTGAGGGGCAGTGCAGTGCAACTGTCACCTACCCGGAGTCGCCTGAAATACAGTATGGCTGCGACCGGGCTGAGCTGCAGCATGAACATCAGCATCATGACATGGAGCACGTCAACCATTATGGGGATGTCGTCATGCCCCATGGCACTGGCTGTGGTGTGGCCACGGTGCTCCGAGTTCTCAGCACAGACCCACGGTGCAGATCCCCAGTGACCTACTGGGTCCCCAGTGAGAGGACACCCAGCACTGCCGGAGTGTGGCAGAGGCTGCAGTCTGCAGCCCGCCCAGACGGTGCCAGACGGCCCACTGCCTTCCCCGTGGGGCGCGCACCCCCCTTTTATAGTACGGGAGGCAGCCGCCCCCACCCCCCTTTGTGACATCACTGGGGCAGTCACAGCCCCCCTTTGTGACATCACTGGGGCAGTCGCAGCCCCCCTTTGTGAAAATTCCTGGGGCAGCCAGAGCCCCCCTTTCCCTCTGTGACACTGGACAACCCCTGTGACCTTCCCTGGGGATTTGCGAAGCTCACTCACTCTCCCCTTCCCCCGGTGAGGGTGGGCAGGGAGAGCAGGGAAGCGGCCTCTCCGCGTAAGCCGGGAGACGTTTGAGCAGTGGCAAGCCATGGCTGCCTGGGAAATGCCGGTGCTTGCCTGCTCCCCTCTTACTGAAAAGTTGAAGGACTGTAAGGCGTGCCTTTCCTCACCAGGGATGGCACGGGGCCATGTTAGCTGGCACGATTCAAAAGCTGTAGCAGATAGAATGACACCACTTAGGAAGGAACGAGAAGCGTGACCAGGAAAAGCCACGGTGCGTGCTGTGTTGGGAGCCGCACGAGTGGCGGCCCAGAAGGAGAGGCGCCTGATTAAACAAACTAATGATGAAATGGTTAAACCCTTGCAAGAACATATAAAAACCCTGCAGAGCCAGCTAAGTGCTGAACGTAACAGCACTCAGCGACTCCACACGCTCTCTCAGATGCATTGGACGGAGAACAAACTTCACGGTCCGAATGAGAGGAAGGGGGACAAGGATCTCCTGATCAGACAGATCTTAATTCTGTTGTGGATAGTCTGCTGGGATTTACAAGACTGGCACGGCTGGCCGAGAAACAGGGCCCAAGACCTTTGTACTTGTCTAAGGAGTTGGAAATGGACCGAGAAATATTTTACCCCAAGAATGAAGAAGTCCTAATGAGGTCGGTGATTAAGCTGAGACCACCGACAGCAGCCAAGGTGGGGAAGCCCCACCCGTTACTATCCAGACGGTGCCGCACTCGGCAGCCAAAGTGTCGAAATTCCAGGAAAAATACACCAGGTTAGCTCAAGAAACTGAGACAGAGTATGTATGGAGAGTATCACTGACAGGAGGCTATCGAGTCCTGCTGTTGGAAGACGAGGCCCAAGGGTACTGGGGGCCAGGGGTTTCCTAACTGCTGATGACCCAAGGGGGCCGTGGTCGCTAACTCTACAAGCTGCCTATTGAGCAGGGGACCCGGACCCCTTGGAAAGGGGGAATCCAGTATGTATCGAGACCCCATGGTGAACCCATACACCATGAATATAACGTCCCGTTATGCCCGAGTTGGCATGTTCAAATTCGTAACAAAAGAGGTACGTCCACCATAATCGCTCTTTCATAATCAAGCACTTTCATAGCGTGGTCCCTCAAACGTTAAACAAACGTGGTCCTTAAACATTCCAGATAATAGAGTTGAAACGTGGGTAATAAATCCCCTACCCCATGAATACTCCCCTAAGGAATTGTTCATAAAAACTACCACCATAGAGCTACTTTTAAAGATACTTTTATTTACAGCAACACAAAGAGCAGTAAAAAAAAAACCAAAAAAACCCGACAGGTAAGATATGCAGCCACTTGTAACTGTCCCTCTTAATCCCCTGCGCTGCCTCCCTTGCCCTCTGCAATACTCCAGCTGATCCCCTCCGGCCCTCCTGGGTTTCGACGGGGTGTCCCCCATGTCCCCGGTGCTGAGTGCTCCCCTCTTCCCACAGGAATGCTGCCTGGGAGGAGGAGGGCTCTCTCCTCGACTTGGTGCTCTGGCAGAGCTCCTGCGACGCCGACCAGTGCCTGTGCCCTCTGGGCCGGGACCAGGCAGAGCAGGCGGGATGAGTGCCGGTGGTCCTGTTACCGAAATCTCGGAATGAAGAACTTATCGACACCAATGTGATGTAGATAAGCAGACACCTCTTTATTAACGGCCGGGTGCGTGAGCGAGTCCTCTCACGATCAACGCACGCCAGGTCCCAAAATCAGACACCATATATAGAACTTATTCATACATATTCATTAAGTATTCAAGCATAACCATGATATTTCCCGTAAATCATTAACATATTCTCCTCCTAGATCCGATTCTGCGCAGTAGAGCTTAGAAAGGTCTAGAAATGGGTCTGGGGTACGATCTGGGTAGGTGGTATATGAGTGGGTGGTCGCGATCTCCCCCTGCCGGAATCACCTTTTACTAAAGTTCACGGTTTCTTGGCAGGCAACTACAAGCTGTTCCAGTCGACTCTCCCCAGTTCCCATTCATCTCATATTCTGACATTTCAATACACCTCTGCATACAGAAGACTGGTTAAATACAAAGAAACCTTTCAACCCTAAAGTTATTACCTATGTTTTCACAATAGTTCCAGCCCCTTCTTCTAGCCTTGGTACAGGACGTACAGAAGATCCCATAACAACTTTTACTGTGTAGCTATAAGTTTCTTATAATTTTTTTTTTCTTATCCTTCTATATTTTAATTTCATTAAATGATTTTATAAAATCAATTAATCAATCAAATAAAGTCAATCAATCTTAACTTATTAACAAATCGATAACAGTCCCAGACCCCGCAGCCCCAGTGAGGACACGATGCCTTCGTCTCCTCTGACGGGCAGGGGTGGAGGTTCCCTGGGATGCTGAGCCAGGCATGGCGCAGGGTGCGTCCTGGCAGCTCAGCCCCGGCTGCCAGGACGGGAGCAGGGGAGAGCTGGGCTCGGCACAGTGCCGGGGCTGTTGGCCCACAGCTCGGGGACTGTTGGTGGCGGCAGGTACCGTTGCTCTCCGCAGGCCCTGGAGAGTCCTGGTCTGCAGCTCTGGTGGCTCCCGTGGGACCCACCAGTGCTGCTCCGCCCTGGAAGATGCCACCGAGTCCTGGGAGTGCAGGGACTGCAGCGGCACGCACAGCGGTGAGTGGTGCAGTGGGGCATATCTAGTGCCATTCTATTTGTAAAGTCATTCTGGAGGTCACCTGTAATTATATATTCAATTCCTTAAACCCCTTTTTGTTAACGTTTGCTAATTTTTCCACTTGACCAGTTGACCAGTTAACTGATAGACCCATGCTCTGTTTCTATATGAAGCTATAGGATTTAAAAGCGATTCAAGTGCCCAGCCAGTTTTCACTCCTGTAAATGGTTCATTCCAAATATCATCATTTATCCCAGATCTCTTTATTCGTTTCAATTCTAAATTCTCTAGAGATCCTTTAAATGGTGATTTCTTCCAAATTGGACACAATGTTGGCATGCCTAAAGTGATTTGTTTCACCTTACCATCTAATGGTAAATTTGTGGTCCAGGTTCCATCACTTAATGCCCAAACTAAATGTCCTGGACTTCAAATAGTCGTTTTACTACAACTAAACAAAGTTCCTTTCCTAACTGTAAAAGTGCTGGTTAAATTGAGAGTGTTCTTAAGACCTCGACAAAAACAACCATATTTTAAAACAGTGGCCTACGGAGGAATTCTTTGGATTACTAAGTCTGCATTACTACAATCATACACTTTTTCACATTTCTACCATGGCACTACTTTATTTTCCTTCTCTCCCGATGAAGTTGACCTATCGTCTACCCAGGGTAATACTAAAAAAACCTTTCCATCCCAGGTAAAACACCAAGAAGTTCTTGCTATATACTGAAAATGGGAAAATATGGACATAGACCATATAGAGTCCCATTGTTCTACTAATTGGGTACCTTGGCCAGTTTTGTTACACTTCCATTTCATGATACTTCTGCTCACATTGGTTTTAAGTTGTTCATCATAAGAACACCATCCTAACTGGGGATTTGGACCCCCAGGAAGAACTCAAGCTATGGCACTAGGTCGGGATCCTGTTATAAAATCATAATTCAGTAGTTTGGTGGTTTGTTTTTTGGTTTTTGGTTTTTTTGTTTTTTTTTTTTTTACAATCTGTTTCTTTACCTGGTGACTTCCACTGTTTTCTAATAACCTTTACTTGTTCATACCATTGAGTTACTGGCCTTTGTTCACAATAGGTGGTTTCATTTTTACGTTCCAGATTAGTCAGATTCATAGTTAAAATTCCCCATGGAATAGATTCACCTACTGCCCTCGGTATTGGCAAACAAGCAGCGATCTGCGTGACATTTTGTAAATTGGCAAATTCTTTAGTCAATCCTACCAACAAATTTTCCTCAGCCATTTGTTTGGGAATTCCAATCACTTGTTCTGTTTCTACTTGTCTTTTGTTCCTGTCCACCAAGCCAGCCCATGATCCCACCAACATTACCAACCAAAAGAAAATCCAAAACCCAATCATAACCTGATATGAAAAATTAGACATGTTTCAAAGTCAATTTTTAAGTCTCTGGGTCACGATTAGCAATCTTCCACGGAGTAGATGCTTTCTTCACAGTGCTTTCTTCACTCGAGTATAATGTATCCAGGCATCCGATTCTGCAATTTTGGTAGCTGTAAAAGTGGTTAGCAGTATCTGGAAAGGTCCTCTCCAGTGCTCCTGCAAAGGTTTGGAGGTCCGAGTCTTCACATAGACATAGTCTCCTGGTTGGAAATCATGCACTGAATTTTCCAGGGGTAAAGGTCTATTCCAAATTACTACACTCCAAATCACAGCCAAAGTTTTCCTTAGAGAAAGCAAATAGTTATACGCATCTTGTTTTCCTTTTACATGTATGTTTAGATTTGGTTCTAGAGACTCATATGGTTTTCCATATAATAATTCATAAGGACTGACTGAGGTTCCACTCTTTGGCTGTACCCTGATTCATAATAATGCCAGTGGAAGTGCCTGAGGCCACTTTAGACTGGTTTCTTGACAAATTTTACTTATTTGTCGTTTCAAAGTTTGATTCATCCTCTCCACTTTTCCACTAAATTGTGGTCTCCAAGACGCATGCAAATCCCAATTAATACCCAATACTTTGCTAACACTTTGGACTACTTCAGCCACAAAGTGTGGACCTCTGTCAGAGGAAATTCCAATAGGAACTCCAAATCTCGGAATTACTTCTTGTAATAAGCACTTTACAACCTCTTTTGCTTGTGTGGTGCGACAGGGAAGGGCTTCTGGCCATCCTGTAAAAGTATCAACCCTTACCAGGATGTACCGGTACCCATTTTGTCTAGGTAACTCTGAAAAATCTGCTTGCCAATAATCTCCAGGTTCTGTACCAGATTTCAGTCTACCCATTTGAACCTTTTTCTTAATCACTGGATTATTTTTCAAACATACCTCACACTTTGCAGTTACCATTTTAGCTATTCCCAACATCTTAACTGATATTTCTTGCTTTTGTAAAGATGTTACTAAGGCTTCTGTCCCCCAGTGACATTCTTGATGTCTCATTTGAATTATCTCTCTCATCACAAGAGGTGGAATTACTACCTGTCCATTAGGAGTTATCCACCATCCAGCTAAGTTTTTCTTAGCATTTAATAACTGACCCAATTTGTCATCTTCCTCTGAATATCTCGGTTTTTCCCTAGGAAGGGTTACTGTTTTAGAAGGAATTATTGCCATTTGCAATGCTTGTTTCTTTGCTACCTTTTTCTTTTTTTTTTTTTTTTTTTTTGCTGTTCTATCAGCTAAATTATTCCCAGCTATCATTTTTGTATTCCCAACCTGGTGTGCCTTACAGTGCATGATTGCTACTTGATCTGGCTTTTGAACTGCTTGCAATAATCGTAAAATTTCTGTTTGATGCTTAATGTTTGATCCTTGAGAGGACAATAACCCCCTCTCTTTCCACAAAGCTCCATGGACATGCACTACCCCAAAGGCATATTTTGAATCAGTCCAGATATTTACTCTCTTGTCTTTGCTTACCTCTAAGGCTCGAATTAAAGCGATGAGTTCTGCCTTTTGGGCTGATGTGGTACTCGCCAATGCTCCTGCTTCTATAACTGTAGCCTCTGTTGTTACCGCGTATCCGGCGTATCGGACTCCTTGTTCCATAAAGCTGCTTCCATCAGTATACAGTTCCCAGTCTGGTCGCTCCAATGGCACATCCTTCAGATCTTCACGACTGGAATAAACATACTCGATGGTAGCCAAGCAATCGTGTTCCAGTCGTCCTTCTTCCTGTACGGAACTTAAAAACACTGCAGGATTTACCAGGTTAGCTGTCTTTAGAATCACATCATCCTGTTCAGTCAATACCACCTGGTATTTCATCATTCGGCTGGGGGACAGCCAATGTCCCCCCTTCTGTTCTAGGACAGTTATCACCATGTGTGGAACATAGACTGTTATTGTTCTTCCCAAAGTCAATTTCCGAGCTTCTTGTATGAGCATCACTGTTGCGGCCACTGCTCGAAGGCAGTTTGGCCACCCTTTACTCACTGTGTCCAGTTGTTTAGAGAAATATCCGACTGGTCGTTTCCAGCTTCCTGTCCTCTGGGTTAACACGCCCAGTGCAAGGTGTTGTCTTTCATGTACAAACAGCTGGAAATCTTTGGTTAGATCCGGCAGTCCCAAGGCAGGTGCAGACATTAGGGCACGTTTCAACTCTACAAAAGCCTTTTGTTGTTGTGGGCCCCATACAAAGGGAGAGTTCTTTTGGGCCTCGCACAGCGGTTTAGCTATTAGCCCATAGTTCATGATCCAAAGGCGACACCACCCAGTCATGCCCAAAAATGCTCCGAGTTCATGAATATTTCTCGGCTCAGGTACACCACAATTAGCTTCTTTGCGATTTTTTCCTCATTGTCGTTGTCCTTTTGAAATCTCAAAGCCGAGATATATCACAGTCTGGCAGGCTATTTGGGCTTTCTTCCTGGATACCTTATACCCATTTAGTCCCAGGAAATTCAAAAGGTCAATAGTCACCTGTATACAAATAAATCTTTCTTCTGTAGCAATCAATAGATCATCCACATATTGTAAAAATAAATGCCCAGGTCTTGGTTTGTCCTGTTTCCAGATTTCAAGTTCCTTTGCTAAATGATTTCCAAAAATAGTTGGACTGTTTTTAAATCCTTGGGGTAATCTAGTCCATGTCAGCTGCATCTTTCGGTTTGAGGATTTTCCCATTCAAAAGCAAACAGTTTTCTGGTTTCCTTTTCCAAAGGTATACAAAAGAAAGCATCTTTTAAATCAAGCACTGTAAACCACTGATAATTCTCCCTCAATGCTGTTAACAGTGTATAAGGGTTTGCTACTACAGGATAAATATCCTTAACTATCTGATTTACTGCTCTCAAGTCTTGTACCAGTCTCTATTCACCCGAGGGTTTTCTGACTGGTAAAATAGGAGTATTATACTCAGATTCACATTCTTCCAAAATTTTATACTCCAAAAATTTATCAATCAATTTCTTCAATTCCTGTCTCGCTTCCGGTTTGATTGGATATTGTTTAATTCTCACGGTTCCTGCGCCTTCCTTCAAATCTATTTTAACAGGTTCTGCTAGTTTCGATTTACCAGGAATATTTGTTTCCCATACAGTAGGGATCACTGCCAAATCCACCTCCGGTGGAATTTCTTGTTCCTTTACCTTTTCTTGTATCATCAGGATTTCTCCCGTTTTTGACTCAGGTATTTTCAAGAAAAGTTCTCCTTCGTCAAAAACAATCTGTGCATTTAATTTGGATAACGAATCTCTTCCTAAGAAGGGTATCGGACATTCTGGTACATACAAAAATTCATGTGTAATTATCTTATTTCCAAATTTCAAATCCAGGGGTTGCAGGAATGGCCTGGTTTTGTTCCAGTTTTTCCTTTACAGGTATTTAATAAAAAAATGTCGCTCCTGTATCCACTCCCAACCTCACAATTTAAACAACATTTTTTTCCACTTTCTTATTATCACAAGTTATAGCCATTACCAAATTATCCCTGATAGTTAGCTTACATTCATCCTGCCAATCCTTTCTTTGTCTTAAGTAAAAAAACAAATCCACATCTGGCATTTTATTCCATTTCCCTTCTCTTTTACAATACAGCATTAACTGCAAAATAGTGTTATAATTCAGTGTCCCATTCGTGGGCCACTTTTCCTCATCATCCAATATATACAAAGGCCACCAATTATTACAATACTCAAATTATTACAATACTCAATCATCTGGCTTTTTTGCAGATCATCCTGTAAATTTCCCCAATGTGCCAATAAACATCCCAACAAAGAATTTTTCGGGATTTTGTCATTTACAGCAAGATTACCCATGCTTTTACTTTTAAACAACCGAGTTAACTTAGTTGCCATGGTGTAATTACTCACAGTACAATACACAATTATTCAACTCTGTCACTCCGATCCGCGGATCCACACTCCACACTCGCTTTCATTCTCAATTACACGTCTCACCCTTACAGCCACACTCACACTTTCCCACAGTTACTTTAAACAAACATATAACACAATATTATACCTCTTCATTTTCTTCTTAATACACAAACTCACAAAACAACAAAGAACACCAAAAACTTCTAACTTCTTGTTAGAGGCACTACCTTAGAGAACACTATAGCATATAGTTTCTCTTGTCTACACTTTTGTCCAACCCTGCAACAGCTTTCGCTTATGTCTTACGGGCAGAGTCCTAGTCCTACCCTGCGCAGCTCTTTCACCGCCTCTGTCAGGTAGACTTACTCAGTGGGACTCCAACCCACTCTTTCCCATACAATTATTATAGTGGGACTCCCACCCACTTCCTCTAGTGCACTTACTTACTACAATTAAAAAAAGAAGTGTCTTACCCAAAAATCCCAGGAACGTCGCGAAGAGCCTTACGGATCGGGGATCGATGGGTATCCCCGAGAAATCCTCGGTGCCGGCTGGAACCGACCAGGTCCCCGACTCCTCCGGTCTCCTTCAGCGAGGTCCCATCTGGGGTGCCAAAACTGTTACCGAAATCTCGGAATGAAGAACTTATCGACACCAATGTGATGTAGATAAGCAGACACTTCTTTATTGACGGCCGGGTGCGTGAGCGAGTCCTCTCACAATCAACGCACGCCAGGTCCCAAAATCAGACACCATATATAGAACTTATTCATACATGTTCATTAAGTATTCAAGCATAACCATGATATTTCCCGTAAATCATTAACATATTCTCCTCCTAGATCCGATTCTGCGCAGTAGAGCTTAGAAAGGTCTAGAAATGGGTCTGGGGTACGATTTGGGTAGGTGGTATATGAGTGGGTGGTCGCGATCTCCCCCTGCCGGAATCACCTTTTACTAAAGTTCACGGTTTCTTGGCAGGTAACTACAAGCTGTTCCAGTCGACTCTCCCCAGTTCCCATTCATCTCATATTCTGACATTTCAATACACCTCTGCATACAGAAGACTGGTTAATTACAAAGAAACCTTTCAACCCTAAAGTTATTACCTATGTTTCCACAATAGTTCCAGCCCCTTCTTCTAGCCTTGGTACAGGACGTACAGAAGATCCCATAACAACTTTTACTGTGTAGCTATAAGTTTCTTATAAATTATTTTTTTTCTTATCCTTCTATATTTTAATTTTATTAAATGATTTTATAAAATCAATTGATCAATCAAATAAAGTCAATCAATCTTAACTTATTAACAAATCGATAACAGTGGCTCCCACAGCCACTGGGGACTTGGGGACAGGCGCTGTGACGCGTGGAGGGAGGGAGCGTGGCAGGGGCTTGTTGTGCTCATCATCTCCCTGCCCCCTGCAGTGCCCGACATTGCAGCCGGACCAGACTCTTGTCCCCTGGCGCAGGGACCCTGGCACAGCGCTCCCAGTAAGATCACTGGCACAGGCTGCCCAGAGGCTGTGGAGCCCCCTCCTCTGCAGACGTGCCAGCACCACCTGGACACAATTCTGTGCAGCCTGCTCCAGGAGGACCTGCTTTTGCCGGGGGTGTGACTAGACGATCTCCAGAGGTCCCCTCCAGCCCTGACCATGGTGTGGTTCTGTGACCCCTGGCACTTTGGCTGAGGAAGAAGAGGCCAGGCTGCTCGAAGGACAACCCGACACACCAGTGCCTTTCCAGCTGCTGTGCAAGAAACCTGCCAATCCTCGCTAACAGAAGCTGGAACTTTGCCCGTGGGCTTGCTGATGTGCATGAGCACCGCAGGGCAAGAGCCTTCGCTCTTCCCCATCCTCCAGTGCCGGGCAAGTGCAGATGCTCTGAGGAGGGAGCGCCAGTCCCTGCAGGCCCCGCTGCCATCCCTGTCATGCAGCGTCTCGTCTTCCCTGGGCTCCCTCTGCTGTGTCCCGGAGCCCTGGCCTGGTGCGATGGCAGAGCCAGCCGCAGTAACGCGCATGGGACTTGCCCGGTCCCCCAGAGCCACCTGGGTGCTGGTGGGGAAGCCGGGGCTCACCCTTGGCCAGGCCATCGCACTGGAGCTGCCAGAGGGGCCAAAGCACAAGGAGTTCCCCACGGATGGCAGGGACAGGCCGCAGAGCCCCGTCGATGTGGAGCCACCCCCTGCAGCCCCTCGGCCACGGTCACGCATAACCTCGCTGAAGAGCTCATGCGCATCGTCCAGGACACCCTCGTGATGGCCATGGGGTACCAAACGTTTCTGCAAGTGCTGATGGCCAAGTGGCGAGGGGCGGCCTGTGCTGGGGCCCTCCCCAGGGTTCCTTCCCCCCTGCTCACCAGGGAAGAGGAGCAGCCCCAGCCAGGGGGTGCCAGGGCTGCTGGGGACCAGAGTGTGGCCCCAGGGCCTTAGAGCCGAGCTGCCGGGGGAAGGTGCGCACACGGACAAGGCTGCGGATGGGGACAAAGACCAAGATGAGGACACGGGCCCGGGCACAAGTAGCCCTGTGCAGCTTCCGTACCAGCATCTGGCAGAATGGCGGCATGGTGTCGGCTTCGGAGAGCCAATTACGGATTCGTTGTGAAGCCGCTGTATGAGCTACTGAAAGCTTCCTGCAGTGGCTGCATTGACTGGACAGAAGGGGGTAACGCTGCTTTCAAGCGCCTGGAGCGAGCTCTGACGGAGGCCCCCGTGCCGGCATTACCCGTGCTTTTAATAAAGACCTTTGATCTTTTCACCCAGGAGAGAGAAAGTACGGCCTTAGGAGTTTGGCACAAGTTTTTAGGGCCCCAGTGGCACGCTGTAACTGACTTCTCCCAACAGCTGGATGAGCTGAGCTCAGGATGGCCTGGATGCCTTCAAGCAGCAGCAGCAACTGGGCTACTGGTTCACGATTCCCCAAGTTCACCGTGGGGCAGAAGGTTACCGTCTAGGTACCACACTTGGTCATGACGGTACTGAAACAAAAAGGAGGACATCGGCTGGCCCCGGACCATTGAGGAAGTCTGCTCCAGCCCCCAGATCTCAAGAAGCAGGCTGGGAGCTGTATGCTGACGGCAGCAGCTGGCCCCGAGAGGGATAACAATTGCCTGGGTGCGCTGGAACTACCATCGACGACCTTAACAGAATCACAAGCTTTGCCCGCAAAGGTCTCTGCTCGGGAAGCCAAACCGAATGCCCTCGCGAGGGCACGGGCCCTGAGCAAAGGGAAATGAGCCCCCACACGGGCAGGCTCCAAGTATGCCTTTGGATCGGTTCATGCGCATGGAGCTCTTTGGAAAGAGAGAGGACTATCATCTGCTCGAGGAACTGTGCTCAAATATGCGCCTCAGATCCAGGAATTATTAAAGAGCATTCAAAAACCAGCGGCGGCCGCAGTTACGCATTGCAAGGCACGTCAAGCTGGTAAGACCGCTCCGGGATTAGGAAATCAGTGGGCAGGTATGGCTGCAAAGGGGGCTGCAGAGAAAGGTATCCTGACTCTGACCCCTGCAGAGGGGAGAGTCCCGCCGGAAGCAGCGCCAAAACATGATGAAAGAGGATAATAAGTGAATAACTAAGTCACTGGCCGAAGATCGGCTAAAGGGATGGGCAGTTCCACTGGGGAATTGAAAATTCAGTGAAACTCCTCCGCAAGGCACTTGTAAGTAGGGCCACGCAGAGGTTATCAGATCCATTACAGGGAGGTGTGAAATACACCTTAGAGACAATCCAAATGCTACTAAGAAGCTGATCATGGGGGTGACTAAGGTAGGAAATTCTCCTGGAGATTATTGGCAAATAGATTTCACCGGCTCACCCAGAAAAGAAGGATATCGATACATTTTGGCCTTGGTCGATACCTTCCCTGGATGGCCTGAAGCTGGAAAGCTTGTTGAACCAACAAGGCGGGGGACGTAGCCCAAATCCTGTTACAAGAAATTATTCCCCTCTTTGGTATGCCTTCAGGAGTGCCATCAGACCATGGGTCCCACGTTATCGCTGGAACCGTAAAAGAGTTGAGTAAAAATTTGTTCCTAACCTGGGATTACCGCACTCCATACAGACCGGAATCTAGCGGTCAAGTGGAGCGGGTGAACTACGCCCTTCAGCAACAGCTAGGAAAAAAATGTCAGGAAACACCTATGACTTGGGTTCAGGCACTACCTCTGGCGTCACTGAGAATCAGGTTCCAGCCTCGAGGGAAGGGCGATTTGAGCCCATACAAGCTGTCGCATGGATCGCCCCATCAGGCTGCACATATACCCTCTGATACCCATCTAACGGGGCAATGAAACGGGAAAACTCAGCTAGTTTCTTTAGGGAATATTTATTTTTAGGGAGTATTTTGCAGGAATTTCAGAAGTACGCGACGGCGCGTAGATCCTTGGAACTCGACACACGGCTCATCCCCTCCAGCCCGGAGACCGGCTGCGTATCGAGTGGTGGAATGCGGAACCTCTAAGGGGAAAGGGGAAAGGACCATATCGCATCCTTTTAACAACCTCTACAGCCGTCGAGAGTTGGGGCAAAGGACCCTGGATACATTATTCAAGCATGAAACGAGCCCCTTCATGACGGACGGCAGAACAGCTGGCCCCTCTCCAACTTAAAGAAACGGCATTAATGAATCGATGGGACAGCAGAAAAGGCCAGATAAATTGTTAAATCAATAGCTATAGGCATTTGTAGCGTGGTACAGTGTTTCCCACTGAAGCAGTTAGGAGGAAGTTGCTGTTCATCCTCCTACTGAGCAGCATAAGCCTAAGCGAAACACAGGAGAATGTGATCGCAAAACTGGTGCGAGAGCTGGGAAGAATGAGAAACCCGAGCGGCATCGGTGCTTGCGTTCCTGTACCTCCGTCTGTGGGAGACCCAGCACCTCAGGGCGTTCTCCCAGTTGATGACAGTTATTTAGAATGGGTAGGTCACGTCACCGGCAAGGCCCACAAAGCTGGGGCGTCCCATTTTCCTGGCAAAAAGGGCCGGTGTCGACAGCGAGGAGGCGAGGGACTTCACGCTCCATTGACCAGAGGGAATAGAACTCTGTTTTCACCAGGAACTGGTGAGTGCCCCCTCAATTCACCAGCCCTAGGTTTAGGATTTGCTTCCGGAAGCCTGGATGCAGTGCCACCTAACATTCCGTATAGGAAAGGCTACCCAGTGAAGTACAACTAGCCGGCAGAATGTGAAGACTTGAAGAGGTCCCCAAAACCATGGTCTAAACGAATTGAAGGGCAATGGAACTGCACCTCGCGTGTTTGAAGGCGTCCTTGACGGGGACATCAAAACACGTGGAATCTGACCCTGTCGAAACGGAACTGCACGAAGGTTGTTGATGGAAGAAAATGAGGATTTTGAAAGAGGGATTCTGGATAATGAATACCTGTAAGCAAAATCAAAATCAGGGAAAATCTTGTTCCCTAGGCCTCTCTGCTCCGAGCCTCTTGGTACGGGCAAGTGGAGATGGATACTAGACAGCGAGACTAGAGCTTGCAAAAATAACTCGACCAGTCACTCTAGGTGGACTGACCTTATTCCCCACCATGGAGACAGAAACCAATTGAATGTAAACATTGGGGAAAAACTAAAAGAGCTCAAAATGCAGAAGAGCCCTGGCATGGACCCCCCACTTTGGAACTGGCAAACTGGGGTCTTGGCAGCTTTATTCTAGCTGGCTTAATGGCACTAGAGGATGGATAGTTGCTAGAACATGGAACACGGCAAAGGGAAACACTAGCTAAAGCAGCGGAAAAGGGATTCAAACTGATGGGTGAACAAGTACAAGCAAATAGCAAGTGTGCTTTACAGAATCGGCTGGTGTTAGCTTTAGTACCGGCTGAAGCACATGGAATATGCGGGTACGTAAAACTAGATGTTGCTCACATGTCCCAAATGCTACCGAGGATCTCCAGAAACAACTGGATGAGATGCAAAGGGCTGCTTCAAGAGTTAGGCGGGCGGTCAATAACCGGGCGCCTAGCGAATCCCTTACAAACTATCCTTGTTACAACTACCGTTGTCGCAGTGTTGTTGACGACACGTAGCTGTATCAAATGGAACCTCCCCGGAAATCTATGTTGCAACGCGAGCAAATGTTATAACTATCCCATCTAAATGAGGCTTTTGATTTTGGAAAGATTCAAAGCCTCCAGAAAAAAAAAATAAAAGGGCGTGGGGGTGGTATTGAATGATGCCACCACATAGATAGGGCTCTATACACATTTGTGGCGCACTGTTCTGTCAAGGGGGGGTTGCTGGCTGAGCAAAGGGACAAGACGACCACGCTCTGCTGCAGTGAGTGGCTGTAAGTTACAGAAACCGGGCCACAACGCTGAGGCCGAGCTGACTCTCTAAAGCTGTTGGAAGCGACAAAGGAAGGGGCTTCTAATCGAGGGAGGCAGCCTTGGGAAGGGGGGAGCCAGGAAGGGACGGGGAAAAGAACTCGGTTGTCCAAGTTACGCAGGAAGAAGCCTCCGAGTGAGGGAGCTCTGGCCCCGAGGGGAGAGCAGCCGATAAGGCCTTGCAACCCACAGAAAGTTGGTCGAAAGTAGGGCGAAGGTGACTGTGGCAGTGGGAGATCGCAACCTCGGACTCACATGGCCCCCGAGAGAGGGCAGCCCCCGCCTGGGGAGATGCGCCCTCAATAAAAACCTTCAGTAGCGCTACCTGAGGGTGCGCACTAGTTTGCACGACTAGTGAGAAACTTGTGAGCAGTCCTGTGCGTGAATGGAAAGGAATGTGTAATGCACGCTGAATGTGCAAGTGCTCTGCGTGTAGAATGTGTACCCTCGAGCAACCTGGTGAGCGTGTTAGAGGGAAACATTGCCCCGTGCTGCCAGCGCTGTAACGAAGAATGCCTGCCTTCTACAACTTCAAATCCAGTCTTAGAGGGTTTTTCTCCGTCACCAGCTTTACAGTATCACATAAAGTGGGCAACTGCTGCCAGGGCTCGGGCACGCGCACAGGGAGCAGCCTTTCCTGATGGTCAGAGGGACCCTCCTGCGTTCCAGGGTGTGCCCATGGCCTCTGGGCCGGGCACTGGGCGGGCACCACTGTGAAGAGCCTGGGCATGGGCTGAGGGGCAGGGGCAGGATCTGGGGGTCTCCCCTGCCCTCCCCCCATCTCCAGCTCAGCGTGGGCTTCTCCACCCAGCAGCATGCCGGGGGCGAAACGGGCCCTGGATGCCAGGGCCACTTGTGTTCCCCAGGCATAAGTCTCGTTTCCCCCGGCTGTCTTTCGGGGTCAGTAGAGGCCAATGTTCTAGACGGGCGCGTGGTCGGGGTACCGATGGCGCAGCGTCAACCGCCGTTCTGTGCACACGCAGGTGCGAGTACATCTTCCCACCTGAACATGCCCAGAAGGGGCCCGGAGGGGCTGCATATTGAACGGTGGAGGGTGCTGATGGGTCGTAGGTTTTTTCTTTTCCTTCCCACACAAAATTCCACTGTGCTTCGTGGGTAGGTGAAAGTCTACACTTCAACGCTGTTTCTCGATGGGTAGTTTTTCCATAACACGTGGGATCTCCAGGTTTAACCCTGGTGCCGGAAAACTCCAACAAGTACACATATGCTGAATATGGGTTTGCAGCTCTGGGGCACAGCACGTTTCCTTTGGGTCCCATGACAATGTTTTGCAGCTCATTGTTCATGAACAATTTCTTAGGGGAGCATTCTCATGGGCAAGGGGATTTATTTCCCATGTATCAACTCTGTTCCCTACACCGCACAAAAAACTATTGAAGGGACCAAGCCCATACCCCATTTGTTACGAATCTCAAAAGGCCAAACCAGGGATAATGGGACGTTGCATTCGTGGTATATGGGCTCACCGTGGGGTCTCGATACAAACCGGATCCCGCCTTTCCAAGGGGTCCGGGTCCCCTGCTCAACGGGCAGCTGGTTGAGGTGCCCACCAGGCCCCTCTCTGCCAAGCTGCTTTCCAGCCAGGTGGCCCTAGCCTGTGCTGGTGCCGGGGCTTGTTCCTCCCCAGGGGCAGGACTCGGCACTTGTTGCACCCAGTGAGGTTCCTGCCAGCCCCTTTCTCCAGCCCAGCCCGGTCCTCCAAAGGCAGCGCAACCACTGGGGTGCCAGACACGACCACCCCCCATTTTGTGGGTGCCAGCAGTGCCCAGTGCCAGCCCGTCCCCACTGGGGCTGGGCACTGACGGTGTCGCAGCCCCAGCTGTGGGATGGATGGACGAGCCACAGCACCAGGGATAGAGAAAACATTTCTTTTTTAATATTTCAGAGGGGGGGAGCTTCCCAGGCAGTTCCCAGCCCTGCACTCCCCCAGCTGCTCACTGGCAGGGGATCGTGCTCCTCTACTGCAACTAGCGCTGCCACGGCGGGGTCTTGCAGAAGCAGATGCAGCATGGTCACCACAGGCGTCTCCACCAGTCCTTTAGGCAGCTCCCCGTGGGCACCTGCTGCTGGGGACTGGGCTCTGCCGGGGTACTCCTGCCCACGGAGATGGTGTTGTCCTGGCCACTGGTGCTGCTTCTGCCTGGCCCTGTGGGGCAGCTCTTGTTAACTTCCTTTGGGCTCCTCCTGCCCGCTTGTACAGGGCTGCTTCTGCCTGGTCGCGTCTCCTTATGTTTGTCCTTGTCCCCATCTGCAGCATTGTCCTTGTCTGCATCCGCCCCCGGCAGCTCCACTCTAAGGCCCCTCTTGCGCAACACTCTGGGTCTCAGCAGCCCTGGCTGGGGCTGCTCCTCTTCCCTGGTGAGCAGGGGGGAAGGAACCCTGGGGAGGGCCCCAGCCCTTTCCGCCCCTCGCCACTTGGCTGTCAGCATCTGCAGAAACCTTTCGTACTGCTCGATGTTTTCGAGGGTGTCCTGCATGATGCACATGAACTCCTCAGTGTGGTTCTCTGTGACCATGGCCGAGGGGCTGCCAGGGGGTGGCTCCACATCGATGGGGCAGCTTCTGCCTGGTCGCGTCTCCTTCTGTTTGTCCTTGTCCCCATCTGCAGCATTGTCCTTGTCTGCATCTGCCCCCGGTAGCTTCACTCTAAGGCCCCTCTTGCGCGACACTCTGGGTCTCAGCAGCCCTGGCTGGGGCTGTTCCTCTTCCCTGGTGAGCAGGGGGGAAGGAACCCTGGGGAGGGCCCCAGCACAGGCCGCCTTTTGACACATGGCTGTCAGCCTCTGCAGAAACCTTTTGTACTGCTCGGTCACTTTGAGGGTGTCCTGCGTGATGCACATTAACTCCTCAGTGCGGTTCTTTGTGACTATGGCTGAGGGGCTGCCTGGGGGTGGCTCCACATCGATGGGGCAGCTTCTGCCTGGTCGCGTCTCCTTCTGTTTGTCCTTGTTCCCATCTGCAGCATTGTCAGTATCTGTGTCCGACTGCGGCAGCTCCACTCTAAGGCCCCTCTTGCGCGACACTCTGGCTCTCAGCAGCCCTGGCTGGGGCTGTTCCTCTTCCCTGGTGAGCAGGGGGGAAGGAACCCTGGGGAGGGCCCCAGCACAGGCCGCCCCTTGACACTTGGCTATCTGCATCCGCAGAAACTTCTTGCACTGCTTGGTCATTTTGAGGGCGTCCTGGACGATGCGGATGAGCTCTTCAGCGAGGTTCCCTGTGACCATGGCCGAGGGGCTGCCAGGGGGTGGCTCCACATCGATGGGGCTCTGCGCCCTGTCCCTGCCATCCGTGGGGAACTCCTTGAGCTTTGGCCCGTCTGGCAGCTCCAGTGGGATGTTGAAGCCAGTTGGGAGCCCTGGCTGCCCCGCCAGCATGCAGATGGTTTTAAAAGAATACTGAGGTCCCAAGATGTTCATCGATGCTGGCTCTGCTGTTGCAGCCGGCCAGGGCTCTGGGAAGGAGCAGGGGGAGTTCAGTGAAGAGGAGCTGCTCCGGGACAGGGAGTGCGGCACGGTCTCTGGGGAGCAGTGCTCCACGCTTGACGCTTCCAGGCTTGCCCTGCAGAGGGGGAGAGGGAAGAGACCCCCGCTGCACCCGGCCCCTCCGGCAGGACTCACGGGCAGCACACCCTCCTTGGCCGGCAGGCAGCGCTGCCCAGCGTGGGCAGGGGCAGGGCATGGGCTGAGGGTCTGGGGCAGGACCTGTGGGTGTCCCCTGCGCTTACCCCATCTCCACGGTTGGTGTGGGCTTCTCTGCTGCTCCATGTGCCTGGGGAGAAGCTGCCAAGAGAGGAGATGGTGTGAGTGGCCAGCAGCCCAGAGCCCCAGGCCAGGCCTTCTGCAGGGTGTCACCCGTTTCCAGGTCAATTGGGGCCGGAGCCACTCACCGCTCTCCTCCTCGAACCGGGCTCTTGTCGTGCTCGTCTGAGGCTTTGTCTTCTTCCTACGCCCCTGCAGGACCCCAGCAGCTGGGTGAGGAGACGGAAACAGCTCCCGGCCCCACACCTTAACCTCCCACCCTACCCCTCCCTGCACTGAGGGGCAGTGCAGTGCAACTGTCACCTACCCGGAGTCGCCTGAACTGCAGTATGGCCGAGACCAGGCTGAGCTGCAGCACGAGCATCATGACGTGGAGCATGTCAGACAGCGTGGGGATGTCATGATGCCCCATGGCGCTGGCTGTGGTGTGGCCACGGTGCTCCGAGTTCTCAGCCCAGACCCACGGTGCAGATCCCCAGTGACCTACTGGGTCCCCAGTGAGAGGACACCCAGCACTGCTGGAGTGTGGCAGAGGCTGCAGTCTGCAGCCCGCCCAGACGGTGCCAGACGGCCCACTGCCTTCCCCGTGGGGCGCGCACCCCCCTTTTATAGTACGGGAGGCAGCCGCCCCCGCCCCCCTTTGTGACATCACTGGGGCAGTCACAGCCCCCCTTTGTGAAAATTCCTGGGGCAGCCAGAGCCCCCCTTTCCCTTTGTGACACTGGACAACCCCTGTGACCCGTTGCGACAGAGGGAAGACACAGTCACTCAGTATGAGTGATCAGCAGACTTCGTTTATTGCCTCTTACAGTCACCTTTTATGCCTTCTTATAATTAGCTCATACATATTACAAAAGTTAAGCTCATTATTGGTTAGTTGCCTAAATACCAAGCCCGCCCCTTGTTTCTCTTCTGTAGTTATGTGTTCCCACCTGCAACGTTCTTTTCCCACCGAAATCTTCCTGTTATTGTGTAACAAGGACAGCCAAAGACAGTGTATTTTTGCTTTACTTCAGATCAGCTGAGAGCCATGTGCATTTTTGTCCAGCCAGCTGGACTATGTCTATGTGACCCTTTTCAGCTAGGCAGTTATCCACAATTCCCCCGTTTTTATTTTGGGCGACATAGGCTTGGTTGACCATTTTCAATAACAGCTTTTAAACACAGGAAAATACACAGCCAACTTATAAAATCTCAGTTCAGAAGTATAATTCCTGAAATACTTGAAAAATAAAGTTAGCTTGAAGCTTTAATTTAGATGCTCTTTCTGTTCCAGTAATATAAAAAGTTTAGAAAATTCAAGGGTAATTTTAAAGTTCTGAACATGGACTAATGCAAGCTCAAAACCCAAAAAGAAACCAAACTGATGTTTGACTAGGAATATTTGCAAATATTTTAGTGGAAAATCCCCGACCATTAACAATTTTCTGTCCAAATAACAACTGCCCTTATGCAACCAACCAGTCCATACATTTTCTGAAGAATACCTCACTGATATCAAAGAATTAACAAAGGGGAAAAATTAGTTCTAAGCTATATACATTCATAAGTGGATTTTTCAATAGTTACATACAGATTTACACACTAAGCCATAATGGCTTGTAGGTGATACACACAAGAAGAGTACGTTGCTTATCTGTCTGAATGTCTATGCTAAATTTGACAACTGTGCCACAAGCCAAGCCTACATGGATGCTGTGTGTTATGCACGTTCCTTAACAAACAGAAGTATAATAGACAAATTCCCAAGATCTAGTCCCCAACCTAATTATATTATTTTGTAGCCAATTAAGGAAAATAACACAAATGTGCATATCTACATGTGCACACACCTTTTAGTTCAGAACCAATCCGTGATAAAAGGCCTTAGCCTTATGGCATCATCGAATCTTAACGAGTACAGTAATTAAAAATGCAGTCTTACTGTAAGTGCGATTTATGCTGACATTCCCTCAAATGCTACACGTGAGTATTTCTCACTCAACTGCCTCAAGTTAAAATAGTAGTGTTTGTTAATATGTATTAAAAAATCATTAATTCTCTACAATAGCAGTTGACTTACATAACACTATGTAAGCAAAAGAGGCCTAAGATGGGTCTTCTGAATACTAACAATTTATTTTAGACTGTCTAAACTCAGGTCTTCAAAGATTTCACTCTGCCAGACGTAGAAACACTGTTGCACTCCAGTTGTGATATCCCTTTTCCCAAGTTGTCACATGCACATCTCGCTCAAGCAGCATTATTGTTAAAGTTTCTCTCTGCTACATAAAAGCATATTGCACTTGTAGATACAAAAGACAGCACCCTTACTTAGATCATTACCTTATTACCTCATAACTCTTAGTATACCTTATATCTCTGATTTCATCACTTCAAAAATTCACCAGAAGCAGATAAAACCACAGCATCAGACTAAACTACACCTTAACTGCTGATTCAAATAAAGGCATTCTCTTCAGATATGCCTAATACTTACAAATAATTTTGGCTGGTTTTGATCAAAAAACCTATTATTACAATAATGATCAAAAATAATAATCCCGTTTGCAAAATGCCTTTAAGCCAGCCTCCTAGTCCCAACCAATTTCCACATTCAGAATACAGCATAAATACAGAATACAGAATAAATTATCTCCATCAAGGCAAAAAGGCTTCTCGTTAAACACAGAGATGTTTGCTAGTTCAAGGCAGAAACCCATTTCTTGTAGGGGACATCTGAAGCACTTTTTTTTTTTTTTTTTTTTTTTGGTGGGTTTGTAATCAAGTCCGTATTTTTCCTTGAGGAGCTTAAGCTGTTCCTCTTGTTTCAGGAGTGTTTCCAACTCTGATTTGTCCAATAGGTCCGTATTTCCCAAACATATCATACATTTCCTCCGCCGTGATTTTATACGGCAGGTTCCGAATATAAAGGATCCGATGGATCTCTGGGGGCAGCCGGATCTTAGCTCGCTTGGCCGCTTGCATCGCCATGGCGCCGATCGGAGCGGGGGGGGGGTGCCGCCTTGGAGAGAAACCGCGGCCGGGAAGGGGCCTGCCGGGCTGCGCCGCCGCTCGCTGCTGCCGCGGGGGTCCCGGATGCTATCCCATACGCTAATAACCCGGGTAATTCCTTTTTACAATCTATGTCCTGAACGCTCCGCTTTTCTAAAAAGCATATGAACGAACCGTACGTCGCTTGTCTCTCCATACCGTCTTCAGCGCTGTTGCAGCCTTTGCGAGACTTCGGCGACACGTGGCCGGCGGGACCCTCTGTAGGTGCTCCCGGGCGCGGGGACTGTGCCCTTCCACCTCCTGCGCTGCTTTCAGGACCGGTACCCGAATCTCCGTCAAACCGTGGCTCGCAGGTTCAGCCCTCTCTAGGGTCCCTGTTCGGGCGCCATTTGTCGCGACGGAGGGAAGACACAGTCGCTCAATATGAGTGATCAGCAGACTTCGTTTATTGTCTCTTACAGTCACCTTTTATGCCTTCTTATAATTAGCTCATACATATTACAAAAGTTAAGCTCATTATTGGTTAGTTGCCTAAATACCAAGCCCGCCCCTTGTTTCTCTTCTGTGACGTGCGGAATTAGACTCTATAACTCGAAAGTTATAAAGTAGGTATGTTTATTGCGCGCAGATGCACGGGGGATCGCTCCTCCACAAGCGTGCATACCCCAAGTGACGAACCATCTCACATTTATACAATGAACAAATGAATATTCAATTAACGCCTATACATATTCGTTACCTAAACCCCGCTTCGTATGTTAATTAGCTTATCAGTCCCTTTCCTGGAATGTGGTGGTCTTGCAGGTTTGTAGGTGATTCATGTTCTTGTGACCATCCGATCTTCTTCAGGTGATTCATGTCCTTGTGACCACCCAATCTTCTCCAGCAAGGAGACTTAGCACTCCCTCCCTCTAGATAGCGTTTGAATGTCTCTCATCTTTTCTCATTCTCTTTTAAATAGCCCCTTTGTTAGAGGAAGAGGGGCAGGCGTCTCCTCAAAACTGTAGTTGTCACCGCACCCATGACTAGTCACCATACCCACATTCCTTAAGCAGACACATACAATCACAATCCATGTCCATTATCCCCATTTCGCACTATTTCTCCATATCAATCCCCCCTTTTCTATTAAATTAAGTAAATTCTTTTACTTAAGCAGTCTTCCCGAATGATATAAAGCATCATACATAAGTGTTACCCTTTTAAACATTCTCCAAACCCACAAATATAACATAATGGTTAGTATTAAGGAAATTCCTAAACTGATCAATAAGATCACAATGGGGTGTACCATAGTGTTAAGAATTCCTGTTGCAGAAGGTGACCAGCCAAAGAGAGTATCCCACCAATTATGGTTTCCATCCTGTTCTACCTTTTTAAAACTTTCTTGATCCCCTCTACATCATGATGGATCATAAGAAGAGTTTTGTGTCCCTTTTCTTTGGTTTCTTCCAGTATACGTTGTAAATCTGCATGTTTTAATAGTTCTTTTATACAGTCCTATGGGGGTAGGAATTATTATCTGTGATAGGGTAAAGTTGGATTTTAAGAATTGATGAGACACTACTGGGGCTGAGTAACTAAAATTGCATCCTGCGATAGTAGTAAAATTACAAATACAATAATTTGAATACTGTGCAGTCTCCTTTACCTCCCCATCTATGGTTATTGTGTTACACTTAGTTCTCAAACACGCACATCCCTTCCCTGCATATATAATTACTGTTTTCAAGTTTGCATTTGGTCGGGCCTCGAAATGACATATTTTCTGATCTGTATCTAAACAAGTATCCTGAGCCATTATAGTATTGCTTTCACAGAGGAAGCCCTGCTGTTCTCGCATAATACAAGATTCTAAATCTACTGTTTGCCACTTGTCGCCTATCTTTCTGGCCCATGTTCTATGTTCAAAAGGGTATAGGAGCACCCCATTACGGTTAATTCCAAGGGCTACAATGGGGTGTAGGGTAATTATTACTGCATTATGTATGGTTAACACAAAAGCTGTGATGGTGTGTGTGTTGGGGTCGTAGGTAAAGTTCACCATATTCCACCATGACTGGAGTTTTCTTTCTACCTCCGTAGCATTGTCCCAAACCATCTTTTGAATTTCTGTAGGAAATATGCCTTCCTCTCCTTCTCTTATTATGGATGCAGCTATTGATTGCATCCACATTTGGGCTTGGATACAACTTAGAGCCAGGGCGACGTCATCCTGTAAACCACCTAACGCCTTAGTGATGAGCTGATGATCTTCCATGTTTATTTGTTCCCACCTGGGGAGTACCTTCGATATCAACCATTGATGTGCCCCTAATGCCAATAATGAAGATTTTAGTGGTTGTTGTAGTTTTGATAGATCGGCCGTGGTGGCAGCTAGTTTATTCATTATCACCTCTGAGTCTATGGAATTTAATACTCCGAGTCCTGTTCCCAACATTCCAGTTACATCTCTCACTATTCTGTTTCGATAAATATTTCCCCTTTTTCTTAACCAAGTTGTCCATCCCTCATAAGAGGTTCGTAAGAAGGGGGAACAGGATGGCTTAACATCAGAAACATTGACTTGTATTTTTAACTCTATTCTTTTAAGAGACCATTCTGGGTTAAACAACATTTGTTGCTGACCTGTATTTCTGATTACATATGGTCCAATTGTATAAATTTTTGGATCTGGTTTAGTTAATTTAAGATCAAGCGTTAATGGGGTTGTTGTAACTGTGGTGGTGGTAGGAACAGTGGTTAGCATGATTGTTATTTTGATCTTATAAGTCAGAGCTGTTCTTGGGGATTCCTTTCCTAGGCATATTATAAAGATGGGCTTGGTTAAGGTAAAATTGTGCCAACATTCCCGTGAATTAAAGCACATGGTTGTATTTAGAAGGGTAAATTCCTTATCTACCTTTCTGACATTAATCACGGTGTCTCCCGAAATCTTGGTGTTATCCTTTTCATTATATGTTTGACACCCTACTTTTATCCTATCTCCTAATTTTCCCCATAATCGGTCGACTTTGTGTACATCCTCCCGATCCCATTGATTCCTTTGGTACACCTCATTTTCAGAAAAAAACACCATAGCTAGTTTCGTCTTTGAGTCCACCTTTCCCATTATTCCAGTGTGTTTTTTCTGGGCATGATTCCAAGGCCAATTATCAGGCTCTTGGTTGTAGGCAAGAGAGAGGGTACCAAAAAACACAAATGGTTTAAACCCACTATTGATCATTTTAAGAATCTAAATGTTCCTCATATATACATATAAAATCTGTTTTGATCAAAAATATCTTTGTTTGAGTTGGGGCTTACTGATAACAAGTTGGGCAAGACTGGCCACTGGCTCAGTCCCAGACTCTTTTGTTCTATATTGTTTGTTGTGGTGCCCTTCCCATCTGGTGGATCCGCAACCGCTCAGGTTCACTTACTTGCCACCCACATTGTTCCCATTTGTCCGAGTAAATTTGAGTTTCAGTTCTTTTTTATCTGGGGTTACTTTCCAGGAAGTTGCAGGGGCTTTCTTAATCCGGGTATGGTGAATCCAAGAATTCTGTCCCTCAACCTTGATTGCAGTGTAGGTGGTGAGTAGGACTTGAAAAGGTCCGGCCCACTGTGGTTCCAGGGTTTTATCTGCAAAACACTTAACGTATACATAGTCTCCTGGTTGTATATCGTGACCAGGTCCATCCAGACCCCTACTGCGTGTTCCCATCACAAGCTTCTCAATTCTTATTGTTTGTTTAGTGCCACCATATAGGAAGTCATTGTTTCTTCACCAACCTGTGAAGACATCCCCTTTTGTACCCCATAGGGTCGTCCATATAAAATTTCAAATGGGCTAAGCCCCTCTTTTGCTCTCGGTCTAGTTCGAATTCGTGTAAGAGCTAGTGGCAAAGACTGGGGCCAAGTTAGATTTGTTTCTTGACCTAACTTGACAATCTGTTGTTTGATTAGATGATTCATCTTTTCCACCTGGCCACTCGATTGTGGTCGGTATGGGGTATGTAATTGCCAATCTATTCCTAGATGGTGGCTGATCTGTTGCACTATTCTGGACACAAAATGTGGTCCTCTATCCGAGGACATTACCGCTGGGACTCCAAACCTAGGTATTATCTCTTGGAGTAGTATTTTGGTCACTTCCCGGGCTTTAGCAGTTCTGCACGGGAAGGCTTCTGGCCAACCTGAAAAGGTATCTGTTAGTACCAATATCGATACCCCCCTTTTCTAGGAAGTTCCGAGAAATCGATCTGCCAATGTTGCCCAGGAACATTTCCTCTCCCAATTTTTCCCAACTTTGGCCCCTTGGTAATCTTAGGATTAGTCTGGAGACAAAGATCACATTGTTGGGTTACTTGTCTAATAGTAGTATACAAATTTCGTGCTATTATGTTTTTAGTGAGATCCTTATATAGAGCTTCTGCCCCCCAGTGCCTTTTTCTATGTTCTTCCCTGACTACTGACCATACCATGTAGGAAGGAATCACTATTCTCCCCTGTGAGATTATAGCCCACCCTTCCTCATTATATGATCCCTTTAGGTCAGAAATCAGTTTGCGATCTTCTTTAGTATAGTCTGGTTTACCTTCTAGAGATATTTGTCCATCGGGTATTAGCGCACCCTCTACCTTGATTGCTTTTCTGGCTGCCTGTTTTGCTTCCCTGTCCGCCAGTTCATTTCCTCTTTCCAATTCTGTGCTCACTTTCTGGTGTGCCTTAATGTGCATAATTGCCACCCTTTCAGGAAGCTGGACCGCATTTAGGAGTTTCAAAATTTCTTCCGCATGTTTGATGATTTTTCCTTGGGAGTTTAACAGTCCCCTTTCTTTCCATATTGCTCCATGAGCATGTACCACTCCAAAGGCATATTCAGAATCAGTCCAAATATTTATAGGTTTTCCCCGAGCTCTCTCCAGAGCTCGAGTAAGGGCTATGATTTCAGCCTTCTGTGCCGAAGTGTCAGCCGGTAGCGGCCCCGATTCTATCACTCCTTCAGAGGTTGTAACAGCATATCCGGAATGTCGCTTTCCATTCAGCATATAGCTGCTCCCATCCGTGAACCAATGTTCAGCTCCATTAATAGGAACATCCTTGAGATCTGTCCGACTAGAATAAGTGGCTTCGATTGTTTCTAGACAGTCATGATGGACTGATTCTCCAATATTCCCATTAAGAAATGAGGCCGGATTGACGATGTTTGTAGTCACGATCTCAACATCATCTTGTTCCACCATTATGGCCTGGTATTTTAGGAATCTCTGTGGGGAGAGCCAATGCCCCCCTTTTGTTTCAAGGACTGCAGACACTGTGTGGGATACTAAGACAGTCATTTTCTGGCCCAGGGTAAACTTCCGGGCCTCTTGGATGTTTAGGATGACGGCTGCTACTGCTCTCAGGCAACCAGGCCACCCTTTTGCAGTGGCATCCAGCTGTTTAGAGAAGTATGCCACTGCCCGTCTGTATGGTCCCAAATCTTGTGCCAGTATTCCTAATGCCATTCCCTGTTTCTCATGGGAAAATAGGAAAAATGGCTTACTCACATCAGGAAGTCCTAGTGCTGGTGCCGACATCAAGGCTTTCTTCAGTTCATGGAAAGCTCTGTCTGATTCAGCATCCCACTGAAGATCCTTCTGATTAGCTGCTATCAGGGAATATAATGGTTTAACAAGCAAGCCATAATTACATATCCAAAGCCGGCACCATCCTGTCATTCCCAGAAATGTCTGCAGTTCCTTTACAGTTCGTGGTCGGGGGGCTTGGCATATGGCTTCTTTTCGGGCCTTCCCCAGGACCCGTTGTCCGGCACTGATCTCGTACCCCAGGTATGTGACCTGTTGTAACACCACCTGTGCCTTCTTCTTAGAAACTCGATATCCCTGTAGTCCCAGAAAGTTCAGCAGACTCACAGTCCAAATAATACAAGATTCTTCGGTTCTGGTTGCAATAAGAAGATCGTCTACATATTGTAACACTTTCCCTTCTTCTGACGGTGGTTCCCATAACTCCAAATCCTTTGCTAATTGGTTTCCAAAAATTGTGGGGCTATTTTTAAACCCCTGTGGCAACACCGTCCATGTGAGCTGGGTCTTTCGACCGCTTCTGGGATTTTCCCATTCAAAAGCAAAAGTTCTTTGGCTGGCTTCATGGAGAGGGAGGCAAAAGAAGGCATCTTTTAAGTCTAAAACTGTGAACCAAGCTAGGTCAGGTGTCAGGGTGGTTAGTAAGGTATAGGGGTTAGCTACTACAGGATACAGATCCTCTGTTATTTTGTTAATGGCCCTTAAATCTTGAACTATCCTATAAGACCCATCAGGTTTTTTAACTGGGAGGATAGGTGTGTTAAATTCTGACTCACATTCTTTTAGTAGTTTTAGTTCTATGAATCGCTCTATGTTTGGACAAATTCCTTCCCTATCTTCCCTTTTCAGTGGGTATTGTTTAATTCTTACCGCACTCTGTCCTTCCTTTAATTTTACTATTACAGGTGATGCATTCTTGGCACGTCCCGGTATGTCAATTGCCCATACTCCGGGATATACCTGATCAATAATTCTGGTATCAATTTCCCTTTTTGTAGGAGTATTGGCCAGAGATAGGCTCATAACCTGTATGTATTGATGATTATTTACCTCCAGAGTAACTTCCCCTTTTTTAAATTTGATTGTTGCCTCCAATTGTTCTAATAAGTCCCTACCAAGAAGGGCCTTTGGGGAATTTGGCATAAATAGGAATTTATGGATCCCCATCTGTTTTCCAACTTATATTTTAAAGGTTTACAAAAATAAGCCTTTTCAGTTTGGCCAGCTGCACCTTTTACTGAAACATAATCATTTCCCAAAGGCATTAAAGCCTGGTTCAAAACTGAATAGGTGGCTCCTGTGTCTATTAAAAATTCCACCTCCTCCTGTTCTTCTCCTAATTTTAATTTTATTAATGGGTCGGCTAGTCAATTTTCTTCTTCCCTGTGAGCTATTGTTTTCCCTTGATTATTGCGCCATTTAGTGTTTTCTTGATGTCTGCGTTCAGGGCATTCGTTTTTCCAGTGTCCTGTCCTTTTGCATATTGCACACTGATTCCTACCCAGGGGTGTCAGCCCACGCCTTGATTTAACTTTAGATTTTTGATTCTCATTTTCTCTTACTACTGCTAATATTTTCTTTTGGTCCTGCTTGTAACCTTCTTCTCGATTACTAAATATTCTCCATGCTTCCTCTACTAATTTTTCCAAGTCTCTATTTTCAGGAGGTCTCAATTTTTGCAACTTGCGCCTAATATCCCCCTGTGATTGTCCTAAAAAGAGGGATATTAGCTGCTGTGCGCCTACCTCCGAATTTGGGTCCAGAGACGTGTGCCGGCGCATTGCATCTCTTATTCTGTCTAAGAATTCTGAAGGTGTTTCAGAAGGACCCTGTCTAACCTCATATAACGCTGCCCAATTTATTGTTCTAGGAATTGCTTTCTCCATTCCTCTGAATATCCATTCCTGGTACGCCTGTAATCTTCCCATTTCAGCGGCTCGGTTTGGGTCCCATTCCGGGTCCAACAAAGGAAACCGTTCTCTATAATTATCTCCCTTTATATTATAATGTTCCTTTGCGAGATCCCCCGCTGTTTTTATGACTAATTGTTTTTCAGTTTCAGTCAAACAATCTAATAATAATTGTATATCACTCCAGTCAGGATTGTGCTGTTTTATTAGAAATTTAAAATTCTGTGCCGTCTTTATCGGATCATTACGGTATTCTCGGGCAGCCTCTTTCCATTCTCTCAGATCAGCGCCCGTGAACGGAACTTTTATTTTCATTGTTCCTCCGTCCGGATTTACGGCTTCTCGGAGGGGTGCCTGTAAAATAGACTTCTATCTGGTGCGTGAAGACACCGGACTATTTGGAGCCGTAATGGCAGTTTTTGTGTTTCCTTGTGTGGCACCGGGTGTTTGGCTTTCTTTATAAATAACTTGTGGAATTTCTTCCTCTTGTTCGCCTGGGGGTGGACTGGGAGCCCTGGCCGAACCTTGTCTCTCCACTCTATAAGGTGGATTAAATAAATCATTTAATTCGGGCTCTTGTTCTCCGTTTAATTTGATACACCTTTGTCCAATACTACATGCTGAGCAACATCTTTTCAACTTTCCTTTATGCTCCCTCCTGTCCTCTCTTTCTAGTGCTAGTACCATAGGATCCCGAGGGGGTACTAAGCCGCAGTCCTTTTGCCACTCAGGTTTGTCCCGGAGGACGAAGAACATGTCTGCATATGATACTTCATCCCATTTTCCCTCTCTCCTCAGAAACAACATTAATTGCAGGAGAGTGTTATAATCTAACGTTCCTCCCTCCTGAGGCCATTTCGCATCACTCTCCAATTTATACAAAGGCCACCACTGATTACAATATTTAACCAATTTCCTTCTGTTTTCGGTACCACCATGTCCTACAATATCACTCCAATGTTTTAATATACAACCCAAAGGCGATTTTTCACAGGGCTTACTACTTCCATTTCCCATTTTGCAATTTTAATTACTTTGTTTTTCTCTGGCCGCCTTAGCCACCCAAGGTCGGAAACGCGGATAGAGCTTCTTACTCGTTTTGCACTCAAACGCCTGTCTCAAGCACTCTTGCACTCACACTTAGTCAAAATAATTAAGCTATACACGGAAAATCAAAATGCGCATCTCAATCACACCATTCACACTCTCCGGGCAGCCCGCAGTCACACAAGCAGTATGTTATACGGTACCGTGCACTTATGTACAAACTCTTAGGAACACTAACAGTTCACAAAGTATGCATTTCAATGAACAATTGCCAAAAAGCAAACAACAAACAAAAAACAATTTTTCCTGGTCTTAAGCAGAGTGTTAAGTTTTCCGCTATTTGCCACAAATTACCAGAATATTAATATTTTTCAACATACATTTCATAACTCCGAGTTTTGAACATATAACAAGACAACACATAGAACAAACAAGACACAGAGCGCTATTTCAGTTGTTACATTCCAGGAATTCCCCAATTCTTAAGACAACCTAAAGGAAGTTTTTAGCTTCCTCTTTTTCCTACGCAAAAGTTTCCCTTTTGCTGTGAGGTCCCTCTTATTCCTGTGAGATTCCGCCTTATTCCGTCCCGCCCCCCGCTTTCCGTCACGAGGCCTCCGGGCTTTTAGGAATGGCAGTCACCTCGGGTTTGCTCGATCTGCCCTCAAGATTGCTAGCGGCCACCCCTTGGTCAGCAAACCCCCTCCCAAGGTACCTTTCCTCCTGGGGACTACGCTGCGCGCCGGACGTCCCCGTGCGTCTCACCAGCCGCCCCGTTACTAAACATACCGTTTTATCCGTGGATCCAGGGGTTTCTCTTCTGCTCCCGGGTGAACAGCTGAGAAGAGGAGGCTCCTCCGAGGAAATCTCCCGGGGCGCGCCTAGGAGCGTCCGCTCCGCAGCTGGTCCCTCAGCCGAGCAGAAATCCTCCTGGCTGGCTCGCCAAAACTGACGTGCGGAATTAGACTCTATAACTCGAAAGTTATAAAGTAGGTATGTTTATTGCGCGCAGATGCACGGGGGATCGCTCCTCCACAAGCGTGCATACCTGAAGTGACGAACCATCTCACATTTATACAATGAACAAATGAATATTCAATTAACGCCTATACATATTCGTTACCTAAACCCCGCTTCGTATGTTAATTAGCTTATCAGTCCCTTTCCTGGAATGTGGTGGTCTTGCAGGTTTGTAGGTGATTCATGTTCTTGTGACCATCCGATCTTCTTCAGGTGATTCATGTCCTTGTGACCACCCAATCTTCTCCAGCAAGGAGACTTAGCACTCCCTCCCTCTAGATAGCATTTGAATGTCTCTCATCTTTTCTCATTCTCTTTTAAATAGCCCCTTTGTTAGAGGAAGAGGGGCAGGCGTCTCCTCAAAACTGTAGTTGTCACCGCACCCATGACTAGTCACCATACCCACATTCCTTAAGCAGACACATACAATCACAATCCATGTCCATTATCCCCATTTCACACTATTTCTCTTCTGTAGTTATGTGTTCCCACCTGCAACGTTCTTTTCCCACCGAAATCTTCCTGTTATTGTGTAACAAGGACAGCCAAAGACAGTGTATTTTTGCTTTACTTCAGATCAGCTGAGAGCCATGTGCTTTTTTGTCCAGCCAGCTGGACTATGTCTATGTGACCCTTTTCAGCTAGCCAGTTATCCACACCTGTGACCTTCCCTGGGGATCTGCGAAGCTCACTCACTCTCCCCTTCCCCCGGCGAGGGTGGGCAGGGAGAGCAGGGAAGCGGCCTCTCCGCGTAAGCCGGGAGACGTTTGAGCAGTGGCAAGCCATGGCTGCCTGGGAAATGCCGGTGCTTGACTGCTCCCCTCTTACTGAAAAGTTGAAGGACTGTAAGGCGTGCCTTTCCTCACCAGGGATGGCACGGGGCCATGTTAGCTGGCACGATTCAAAAGCTGTAGCAGATAGAATGACACCACTTAGGAAGGAACGAGAAGCGTGACCAGGAAAAGCCACGGTGCGTGCTGTGTTGGGAGCCGCACGAGTGGCGGCCCAGAAGGAGAGGCGCCTGATTAAACCAACTAATGATGAAATGGTTAAACCCTTGCAAGAACATATAAAAACCCTGCAGAGCCAGCTAAGTGCTGAACGTAACAGCACTCAGCGACTCCACACGCTCTCTCAGATGCATTGGACGGAGAACAAACTTAACGGTCCGAATGAGAGGAAGGGGGACAAGGATCTCCTGATCAGACAGATCTTAATTCTGTTGTGGATAGTCTGCTGGGATTTACAAGACTGGCACGGCTGGCCGAGAAACAGGGCCCAAGACCTTTGTACTTGTCTAAGGAGTTGGAAATGGACCGAGAAATATTTTACCCCAGGAATGAGGAAGTCCTAATGAGGCCGGTGATTAAGCTGAGACCACCGACAGCAGCCAAGGTGGGGAAGCCCCACACGTTACTATCCAGACGGTGCTGCACTCGGCAGCCAAAGTGTCGAAATTCCAGGAAAAATACACCAGGTTAGCTCAAGAAACTGAGACAGAGTATGTATGGAGAGTATCACTGACAGGAGGCTATCGAGTCCTGCTGTTGGAGGACGAGGCCCAAGGGTACTGGGGGCCAGGGGTTTCCTAACTGCTGATGACCCAAGGGGGCCGTGGTCGCTAACTCTACAAGCTGCCTATTGAGCAGGGGACCCGGACCCCTTGGAAAGGGGGGATCCAGTATGTATCGAGACCCCATGGTGAACGCATACACCATGAATATAACGTCCCGTTATGCCCGAGTTGGCGTGTTCAAATTCGTAACAAAAGAGGTACGTCCACCATAATCGCTCTTTCATAATCAAGCACTTTCATAGCGTGGTCCCTCAAACGTTAAACAAACGTGGTCCTTAAACATTCCAGATAATAGAGTTGAAACGTGGGTAATAAATCCCCTACCCCATGAATACTCCCCTAAGGAATTGTTCATAAAAACTACCACCATAGAGCTACTTTTAAAGATACTTTTATTTACAGCAACACAAAGAGCAGTAAAAAAAAAAAAAAAAAAAAAAAAGATAAGATATGCAGCCACTTGTAACTGTCCCTTTTAATCCTCCCCCCACCCTCTACCAATGCATTCTGGATAGAAAATCTTTGCAGAAATATTTTGTTGCTCTTGGACCTACGGGTGAATAGCTGTCTCACCACAGTGCAGCAGCATTGTTTCAGTCCTGTTTGGTCCCAGTCAGTGGCTGGTCAGGATGTTGCTGAGGCTCAAAGACACAGGCTCTGGGTTCAGGTGTGTCCCAAAGGAGAAGCAGTTCCCACCACCACCAATAAGCAACAACTCCTTCTCATCTGGCAGAAAGACACTACTATGCTTATGCAGCATTAATGGCCACTCCAGCTGCTCCTAAAAAAGCAAAGGAGATTTTGAATGTACAGGACTTCAACATGTGGGTACCTCATAATGCTGCAGAGATACTTCATATGGTACCTTCATTAGAAAGTTAAGAACAGCCACACTGGGTCCCACCTAGGACCATTTAGTCCACTATACCACCCACAAACGTGAGCAGAAATAGATAGCTAAAGAACACAGGAACAAGGAAAACATGATACACTCCTGTAGTATACTCCACTCACCCAGTAACTTGCAGTTCAGTGATTTTTAATGAGAGGGAATGTACTTCCTGAGCCTTAATTTTTTTCCTTCCAAGAACACAGCCTGTCACTTTTTGAATCTATGTAAACTTTGGCATCCATGTCCTATGGCAAGGAGTTAGAGCTTACCTATGTTTCACACGAAGCACTCTTTTGAAGTGTATTGCCTGCCAGCTTCTTCTAATGTCTCCCAGTTCTTATATCAGAGGAAGCAATGAACAGTTGTGCCCCCTTCACCACAAAGGAGACAGCCTAAAGTACACAGTTATACATCTGAGGTCCAAGAAACATCTGATTTAGAACCTGTGTATCTGACAACCTGAAGAAAAGCTCTTTCATGATGACTTCCAATATTCAAAAGCTCAGGAAAGCGAACCTTGGAGACACACTTGTTGCAGGTATCAGACTGCAGCTGTAACAAAGCTGCTGTGTTGGCAATTCAGGGGCCACTGCAACCTGAAGAGGACATGTTGTAGAGGCTTCCCTTGTAAAATGCTCCAGACAGAAGGCAACTTTTATGACAGCACCTTCACCTTCATCTATATTCTTGAAGAAAGGTTAATGATTAAGAGATATATTATCTGCCCATGGTGACTGTTCCATGGCTTTTTCAAGCACAGAGAAAGCTGCCAGCCAATGGTTTTGGTGCTGTCACCTTCTAATGCATGTATCAATGCTGTATCCAGTACTGCACAGAAAATCACTGACAATCCCAGTCTTTCAAAACTTGGGACCAATCACATATACTGTACAGTACTATCAATATTTTAGCACAGTACTGGTAGTTCCAAAAGCCTACAGAGCAAGTAGCACCTAAGTCCAAGCAAACAGCTCATAAGCAAAGGCAGCTACCAATCCATCTGCATCCACTTATCCAATGTCAACAAAGAAGTTCTATTCTTTTAGATGCAACTTTATTATCACGGTACCCATTCTCAGCACTATCCAACAAGGATAGCCTGTATTATCTAAAGGATATTAGGTCACTTATAACTTCTGCTACAGAGTAAGAAATAACTCAATTACATTTAAGCGTACTTCATGCTTTATGCCCTCAGGAAAATGCTGCAAGGTCAGCCAGATGCACACATGCTGCCTATTATAAAAAACAGACCTGTCACAAATTCTAGTTTCACCAAGGACAGGAACCATATGTACAGATACCTAAAAGAAATGTGTTTCTTTAAGTAAAAGATAAATAAAAACTTGTCAAGCAACGGAAGTTTTCTCATAGAATGGTTTGCATTGGAAGGGACATTTAAAGGTCATCTAGTCAAGTGTCTCTGCAATAAGCAGGGACATCTTCAACTACATCAGGTTGCTCAGAGCCCTGCCTAGCCTGACCTCAAATGTTTCCAGGAATGGGGCATTGACCACCTCTCTCTGGGCAACCTGTGCCAGTGTTTCACCACCCTCATTGTAAAAAAATTCCTCCTTGTATCTAGTCTGAAGCTTCTCTCCTTTAGTTTCAAACCATTCCCCCTTGTCCTGCTGCTACAGACCCTATCAAAAAGTCCATCCCCATCTTTCTTATAAGCCCCCTTTAAGTACTGAAAGACCACAGTAAGGTCTCCCTGGAGCCTTCTCTTCTCCAGGCTGAACAACCCAAACTCTCTCAGCCTGTCATCACAGGAGGGGTGTTCCAAGCCTCTGATTATTTTTGTGGCGCTCCTCTGGGCCCACTCCAACAGGTCCAGGTTTTTATTGTACTTCAGGCGGCATTATCACAGGTGAGGGCTACTCACAGATTTAGACTAAGTTTTGCCCAGAGTATGCCAAAATCCTGGTATGTGACATCACCTGTATGATTGTTCTTCACTGAATCATAGAACAAAATCACAGAATAGATGAGGTTGGAAGGGACATCTGGGTATCACCTAGTCCAACCACACCTGTTCAAGCAGGCTCAACTACAGCAGGTTGCTCAGTACCTTGCCCAGTCAGGTGTTAAGTATCTTCGATGACAGAGAACCACAGCCTCTCTGAATCTGTTCAGAGTTCAATCACCTTTACAGTAAGAAGTTTTCTTATGTTTAAGTGCAGTTTCCACTATATCCATGCCATTTTCTTCTTATACTTCAGGAAGCAGCTATAGCACATACCTATTTCCACCATGAATTTTTTAATGAAATTATACCACAGACCTCCATGAAGACTAATTTAGGCTCTGGTTTGATCTGTTCTCTTCTTCCATAGGCACCCTGAAATTACTGGGCTTGTGCCTACCTCAGTTCTGCTCCCCCTGTTTGGAACAGAGCAGCTCTGTGCCCTCCAGTCTTCTGCACACTCAGACTCTCCCTCTCTTAACACTGTTCTGTACTCTTGGGTTGGTAAGAGCACTTCAAAATTAGATTCCATCTCAAACAAGGAATGTTTATTCCACTCACAGATTTGCCTGTTTTGCATTCCCTACTGTGTTTCAGGGAATACCCCTACAGTTAACATTCCTTCACACTACACTGTTTACGCTGAAAGAAAAATGTCAGTACTTACCACATTAATCGTATAGTCCAAGCAGAGACCAGTCATTAAGTCAAGAACAGTGATGCCTGGCACAGAGGATGAGTGAAACCACACTCCACCAACAAGCAGAAGTTTTCCATCATGCACATGTGCAGTATGTGAATACCTGTGAGTTCAAAATGAGAAACTCCATTAGTCAGAGAGGTAGGTAGATACAGGCTGAAGATTCACTGCTGAATGCCTTCTACTTACCTTGGGATGAGAGAAGGGTGCGTCTCTACTGTCTGCCACTGAAAGCCATGTTCAAGCTCCCTCAGAAAGAAAACTGAACCTAAGGGCTGCTCAGCTTCTCCCAGACCTCCTGCAATTAGCACTCCTCCCTTCCAGCTGCAGGCACTGTGAGAGTGACGGCTTTCTGGTACTGGACCCTCAACAGGAATCTAGGAAAACGTAAGTCCGAGGGTCAAGTTGGGCAAGCTAAATGTCTCCTTCATGCCAAGGCTCTTAAATGATCTCTTCCTGTTGCATGTCCTGTGGGATGTAACAGTCCTTCCTGCCATAGGATAGGAACAGTTGCTGGAGGGGAACAGGGTAACCACGATAGGGAACAATTCAAAAAACCCAACCAACACACATTCCCCTAGGGACTGCTGAGTAGAAGTGTTTCCATTTAGACTATCTCCGATATGTCTCTGGCCCTCAGTGTATTTAGTACCATTCAGTCTTGAGAGGGTTTTACTTCTGCACATTTATTACAGGCAACTTTATGTGCATTCTTACATGCTGCTTTCTGTTCAAGACATGCACCTGAGAACCACAAGTTTACAAACACAGGGACTAATGCAGTGACCAGCAAAGCGCTCAAACCACAGAGCAAGGTAAAATGCTGAACTGCAGTACTAATGTGCAGAAAGCAAACCTTTAGTGCTTGCACTAAATGAAAAAATTTAAGATGAGGGATTTGAAAGAATATCATATCAAAAAAGCTGTGGAGAAAATTTTGGAGGCCATCTGGTCCATTGCTTTCTCCTAAAGCAAATGGAACTATAGCTATGAAAGTCTGCAGTGACAAGACTTTTCATCTCTTTAGGCAGTCTACTGCAGCACTTTACAATCTTCATAATTAACAGCTTCTCTCAGTGTCCTGTTGAAGTTGCCCTTTCTATAGATTTCCTGTAGTGCTCAAGGTAAAAATGGAGAACAATGTTTGTCCTCTCTGTAGCTATATTTTACATATTTGAACACTTCTTTCTATCTTGAAACTTCTCCAGGCTCAATAGCCACAAGCCTTTCAAAATCTTCCGCTATAAGGTATGTGGTCTGGTCATTCTCTTGCATACCTCTATAGAGCTGTATATAGTATACATCCTGTCCACCCCTTTTTCTCCGGAATCAGCTCTGAGTATTCTACAAGGATCCTGCTGAGATTAAGAACACTGAAGAGAACAGAAGGACCAATTCATGTGTCTTAGAGATAACATTACTGGTTACATACCTGAACACACTGTTTAGGCCCTCCACAACAGCATGACCCTGCTTACTCTTATTTAGCCTGCGATCCCCTATAATTATGCATAATTCTGCTATGCAGTATTTTTAAAAATTAGTCTATCTTTAATAACCTGCAATTTGTTTTTCCACAAGTACTTCCTCCATGTCAAAGTAATTTTGAGTTTTCTTCTTGTCCACTAAGGTACTATTGAGACTACTCTGCCTGATGTTAACTACCTGTAAAATACAAATACTCTTCACTTCATCATTTTTGTCATTAATAATCAGACCCCAGGACTGATCCTGTGGGACACCATTTCCATAGAGTGTCATTTCTAAATTTTCTCAGTTTGACTTCCAAATAATTTTGCACCACCCTGCAACACTCATCTTTAAACCATGTTTTCTTAGTAACGTTATGAATGTGTCACACAAGGTGAAGTCCTACTAAAGTCTTGATACATATGCATTCTTCAGAAAAAAAAAAATCTACTGCCATGCCACAGAAACACAAATAATGTTAAACAAATAACTTCTTGGACTCTTCTTGGTGGTCACTTACCTCCCAATTATCTTCCAGATATTTATAATCTGTTACTATCAGTTTCTGTATTTTTGAGGACCTGAGATACAGTTGATTTGGCTTCTGTAGAAGTTCAAAGCATATGTGGAGGGTGAGCACCTGTTTCATTAAGTTTACCGGATCACAGTCACTTTCAATGCAAATGGAATAAGTAAAGGGGGAACTGATAAAACAAAACCAGAGACACAAACCTGACAGACAAGGGACAACAGAGACAATACCAAAGATCAAAAGTCTCCCATCACTAATTCATGGGCCATTAAGAAACTCCAGGCACAGCTTGAGGATGGTCAACCTGGACTTTGAAACTGATAAGAAGGTGGACGTGACGAACAAGAGGATTCAAAGACTCAAAGGAGGGTCCTGTGGGACTAAACAAAACTTACTAAGAAACGTTTACAAGAGGATCATTAGGGAACAGAGGGGGAACAAACACAAAAGGGCACAGAAGGGGTCAGTCGCATGTAAACAGTCACCGGTCAGTACACTTGTCTGACTGAGCTCTGCACCTGATCAATCTATCTTACTGATTAAATCCTTTCTTAACTACCTTTCTGTGTAATATCACACTCTACTCCATGCAAGTGATGCACGGACTAGGTGCCTGCAACTGCAAAGACAAGCATTAATGAATATGGAACCAGAAAACGGAGTCAGAGCAGCAGGGGAAAACACTCCTGGGCCTTTTGTGCCCACAGCTAGAACAAGCAAGAGCCTCAGCATCAGGAGTTGGAGGTGCCACAGATCTTGAGAGCATCTTCATGGCTCTCAAAGACTTTGCCTCCAGACTGTCAGCTACTGGAGGGGCCGGTGCGAGTGAATTTGGGACAACAAACGAGTCAAACTGGGAATGCAAGCACTCCTGGGCCTGTGGCATGAGTGGAAGACAAGACCATCACAGGTCACAGGACCTGTGCATGACCCAGAGGCAACTACTTGGGTGACTGGGGCAACTGAATCAAGTGAGCAGCTCAGCTTCAGCAGCTAGAATAGGACCACGGATTACGGCACCCATGTGTCTGGATGCCAGCTGCTAGAGGGCAGACTTGTGTGTTTGTATTTTCCCTGAACCTTGCACGTATGTGAGCATTCCAAGTCTTGTGCTCCACACCTTTCACCATGTTGGTTGCCTTCAAGGAAAGAATCACAGAACCACAGAATCAGAGCATCTCAAGTTGGAAGGGACCCATAAGAATCATTGAGGCCAACTCCCTGCTCCTCACAGGAGTATCTAAAACTAAACCATATGACTAAGAACATTGTCCAGATGTTCCTTTACCTCTGACAGGCTTGGTGCTGTGATCAATTCCCTGGGAAGCCTGTTCCAGTGACTGGCCACTCTCAGTGAAGAGCCTTTTCCTGATGTCCAGTCTGAACTTCCCCTGATGCAACTTCATTCTATTTCCTCATGTCCTGTCACTGGTCAACACCTCTCTGCTCCACTGCCTACCCTGAGGAAGCTGTAGACTGCGATGAGGGCACCCCTCAGTCTTCTCTTCTCGAGGCAGAACAGGCCAAGTGACCTCAGCCACCCCTCATAAATCTTGCCCTCAAGACCTTTCACCATTTTGGTCACTCCCCTCTGGACATACTCTAATTTGTCCTTCTTAAATAAAGGCACCCAAAACTGCCCACAGAACTCAAGGTGGGCTGCACCAGTGCAGGATAGAGTGGGACAATCACCTCCTGACCAGCTAGCTATGCTGTGCTTGATGCACCCCAGGACACAGTTGGCCCTTTTAGCTGCCAGGGTACACCACTGACTCACGTTCAATCAACCCAGTCCCCAGATCTCTTTTGGTGGGACTGCCCTCCAGCCTCTCATCCCCCAGTCTGTATGTATAACCAGGATTACTCCATCCTAGGTACAGAATCTGGCACTCGCTCTTGTTAAATTTCATATGGCTAGCAATTGCCCAGCTCTCTAGTCTATCCAGATCTCTCTGTAAGGGCTCTCTGCCCTTGAGGGAATCCACAGCTCCTCCTAGTTTGGTATCATCAACAAACTTACTTAAGGTACATTCAACTCTTGCATCCAGATCATTTATTAAAACATTAAAGAGCACTGGCCCTATACTTGAGCCCAGTGGAACCCCACTGGTGACTGGCCGCCAGCCTGACGTAACCCCATTTACTAACTCCTTCAGTCTGACCTGTTCACCCATCATATTATGGGCTTGTCTAGCTGTATGCTGAACATTTTGTCCAGGATACTGCAAGAGACAACAAAAGCCATGCTACAATCCAAAAAACCCACACCTACTGGTTTCCCTTTATCAACAAGAAGGGTGACCTTGTCATAAAATGAAATTAAGTTACCTGAACAGGGCTTTCCCCTTTGGGAACCCATGCTGGCTATGACCAATGACTGCACTGTCTCTCAAGTGTTTTTCAGCAACTCCCAGAAAAACCTCCATAATTTTACTAGACACTGAAGTAAGACTGTCAAGCCTGTAATTACTAGGGTCTTCCTTCTTATCCTTCCTGAGAACTGGAACATTTGCCAGTTTCCAGTTGACTGGGACCTCTCTAGACTGAAGACTGTTGAAAAATAATGGAAAGAGGTCCTGTGATAACTTTACCCAGCTCTTTCAGTACCCTCGTATGAATCCCATCGGCCTCATAGATGTATGCGCATTCAGCTGAGGCAGCAAGTCTTGAACAAATTCAGAGTCAGCTGGGAGTTCATCATTCCTCCAGTCATGGTCTTCCAACAGTGGGCTCTGGAGGTCCAAGAGCCCACCATTGGTTTAAGAGACTTGTTCTCCTCTATCCCTTAAATTACCATGTTCTGCTGGGCAGAGGGATAGGGAATCCTCCATATCACGTGTCTTGTCTGCCTGACAGGTTTGTCCCAGGGAAGGTAGGATTCCAGTAGACAATCTCCTTCGCAGACTCCCTGATACTCCTCAACCTACTCACCTCCTCCTGGAGCACTGCCACTAAGCAGAGGAGCTCCTCCACCTGGGCACACCTCCCACAGGTGTGCTCACTGTTGCCACCGATACTGGTACCGCAGTGGGGCACACCCTGCAGCCTGACGGCTGGGTAGCAGCATGTTCCCATGGAAGCTCTGCCTGGGAAGCCGTGTCAGCTGCAGACATAGCCGCCTACCAGACAGGTACCACGGCTCCCTGTTCGAGCCAGCCAAGTTACAGCACCCTGCCATGCAAACCGCCATGACACGCCCTGGCTGACACACCAGGCCCTGCCTGCCTGCCCTGGTCCCTAGTGCTCCCCAGGGGTTTCTTTTAGAGGTGTGGGGCTCTTGGCCGCAGTTGCTCCTGGCCCCCATCTCTGCACTCCCCTGAGGTTTTCCCAGTTCAGGAACCTCCCCTGCACCACACGCTACAGCATCCACAGCAGACTGTGTCGGCACTGGAGCCGCTTGCCTTGGTGACCGAGAATGCTCATGGGGAAATCTTATCAACATGCATAAATGCCCAATGGGAGAAATGAAAGAAGAGAGAGACAGAATGTTCCCAGTAGTATCCAGCAACAGGGCAATGGGCACAAACTGAAATACAAAAATATCCACTTAAAGATAAAAACTCCTCACATTTTATTATGAAGGTGGTCAAGCACTGGCACAAGTTGCCTAAAGAGGTTGTGGAGTTTCCATCTTTCAAGATAATCAGAACCCAACTGGACAATATCCTGAGCAACCTGTTCTAGTTAGACCTGCTTTAAGCAAGGGGGAGGGACTAGGTGATCTCTAGATGTCCCTTCAAATCTCAGCTATTCTGTGAAGACTGTATTCCGCTGAAGAGCAAGGTGCTTACAAGTTAGCTCTAACTCTAATCACTATAGAGTGTGATAGTACTACCAGCGTCACCCACTTCAGTATGGTAATACCACTGTGATTTAGTTGGGCTTGCAATACAGCAGCATGCACCTATGAAGCAAAGGCAACTTCTACTCCCCAGGGCCTCCCTAAGTTCTTACCACAGTGCAGGAAAGTTCTTGAGTGTGCAGGAAATACCAATCACCTAGCACAGGCTCCATAGCAGAGCGGCCACCATACAGAAACAGATACTTCTTGCCTATGGAAAAAGGTGAAAAGAGAAGTTAGAATTTGGTACGTCACAAAAGCAAAAATTTACTTCGTTAAATTTTTTGGTTAAATTTCCTGTAGAACGAAAGCTAACCAAAGACAGAAATTAATGCAGTCAGGCAGTAGTTTTACACACTTTATATTAAGACATAGCAATCCGACAAACATTTCCAGACTTTAGCAATAAATGCAAGAAATTGTTTCAAAGATACAGGAATTACTCTTCTATCTAGACCTTTTATAAGACACATGGAAGACTAAATATTTTTATTAACATTTTTCATGTTTGTGGTCATTAAGAAGACCCTTATCATCCACTTATATTATGTAGTTTCTGAATATGTAAAGTCTGAATGGAAATCATACACTATAGTCTCAAAACCAAAAGGAGAAAGCACGTTTTTTAATATACCTAACGGACGTAAGGAATGAAAACTAGGCAATGGGAAGATTACACCTGTAGAACTAATAAAACTAGAAAACCCTAAATACATAAATCATAGCACCACAATGACATCTGTTTATCCCAAGAAAACAGATAAATCCTCATAAGGCAACAAGAATGTCTATTTGTTCCTGCAAAAGGGAGATAATGGTAATTTAAGTGTGTAGGAGTTAATCTGGAGAAGCCTCAAAAAGGAGATACAAAATGTGCAAAAGTACTCTTGGTAGCTTTCAAGGATGTGTGTTAACTGCACTATGTACTGTCAGCTTACTTCTTCGTAACGGACTGGGCAAATAACACAATTGTTGGTCACTTCAGCTACAAAGCAAAATCAGGGCAAAAATAAAATGATGCAATACAGTCCAACAAAAACAAAAACCAACGTATCATTTATAAAACGTTATTTACCCATTGAGCAGTTGCTTCTTTGATATAAAATTTTGACTAGAAGGCTGAACTCTAAATTACATTACGGTGTTAATTAAACACTGCTCCACAAATTCAAAGTATGCTCCAGACTAGACTAATGACTGCTTAACAATTCCCCTGGTGTTCCCCTTCAATAGCTCCCTGCCAGCTAGCGGAGAATGAAACAGTTGAAGAAAGGACAGCTTTCACTCCCTGAATTCCACTAGGACCCACCACTGCTAATAACTGCTGAAGTTTTTGCCCCGTACAGTCGATATATTTACTAAACAAACCTTCAGCATGCCATTGCAGGGCTTGATTCTAGACCTATTCAGAACTACTGAATATTTGACAATTGCTACTAGAAGAGTAACATTTCGTCTGAGGCACTTCTCCTGGATAAAGAGCTAGGGATCCTGCTCCATAATGCTCCAGAATTAAAATATTATCCTTCAGTGAGGAAGTTCTGAAACTTCTTTCTGGTGTGATCAAGCATGAATAACTTCAGCCATAAATGATCCCAAGACCCAGCCTTCCAGAACAGATTATGTCCCTAAGGTTTCAATGCTACTTACCACTGGGTAATGCAGCATACAAAAGAGGAAATCATCATATTTCAAGTGTCAAGAAGAGATCTCAAAGCTTCTTTTAATTTCTTTTCTACTGGCAGGCTTAAGAAGTAGGACAATATGGATCTCATGAAGCTTAACAGGGCCATGAGAAAGGTCCTGCACGTGGCCCAGGGCAATTGCCAGTATCAATACAGGCTGCAGGATACATGGATTGAGAGCAGTCCTGCAAAGGAGGGCTTGGGGATACTGTTTGATGAAAAATTAAATACGAGCCAGCAATGTGCACCTTTAGCCCAGAAAGCCAATTGTACCATGGGCTGCACAAAAAAAAAAAGTGTGGCCAGCAGGTCCAGGGAAGTAAGACCCCACCTGGAGCGCTGCATCCGGTTCTGGGGTCTCCAGTACAAGACAGACATGAACATCTTAGAGTGGGTCCAGAGGAGGCCACAAAAATGATTAGAGGGCTGGAGCATCTCTCCCGTGAAGAAAGGCTGAGAGTTGAGGTCGTTTAGCCTGAAGAAAAGGCTTTCCAATGACACCTTATTGCAGCCTTTCAGTATTCAAAGGGGGCTTATAAGAAAGAGTGGGAGAGACTTTTACCACGGCCTGTAGTGACAGGACAAAGGGTAATGGTTTTAAACTAAAAGAGGGTAGATTTACATTGGACGTAAGTAAGGAATTCTTTACTATAAGGGTGGAAAGACACTGGAGCAGGTTGCCCCGAGAAGCTGTGGATGCTCCATCCCTGGCACTGTTCAAGGCCCGGCTGGACGGGTCTTTGAGTGACCTGGCCTAGTGGAAGGTGTCCCTGGCCATGGCAGGGGGGGTGGAACTGGATGGTCTTTATGGTCCCTTCCAACCCAAACCATTCTGCAATTCTAGGACTTACATAATGGCAGAACAGTATTCTCCATTCTGGTTTTTGTTCCTTTACTAGCAATTCTTTTAACGCTAAGAATTCTTAACATTTACTTTGCTTTTCTTGTAAGCATCTGTTTATACAAAGCCTCACTCACTCGCAGTGCTAGGTTACATGCTAAAAAGCTCACCTGCACAGTCAAAGAGGAGCACAGAGGCAAAACAAGGTGGCAGAACCCAAATAATATCCTGCCTCAGCTGCTTCCAGGAGAGCAATCAAGCCATAAAAGGCTCATTTCCTCACACACAAGAGGAGGCACAGAGAAGCAGTAGCAGTTGTGCAGGCAAGAGAACCCCAATTACATGCTTACAGAATCAGACAATATGTCCCAGCTCCTCCCAGAGCTGTCCAAGGGGAACTGTCAGCCCCATTACCAGCTGTGAAACTCATCAAAATGAGCAAACAGGAGCAACTCTCTGGAGGTGGGTACTGCAGGGAAAGAGGATTTGGGGTTTGCGTAAGACTTATGGGGTGCTCAAGAGAGAATCAGAGGCAGGAAAAGGGATGGATATCAGTGATTTGTGGAGGTACGAACACAGGAAGACAGAGGGATAAAAGGATAAAAAGGGCTAGTGACATGTAAGCAGGTTGCTGGTCAGTATGCCTGTCTGGTCACATCCTGCATCTTAAACAGGAACAGCTGGAAATGAGTCTTTTAATTTGTGGGTAGGTGTGTTTGTGAGAGCGGAGCCAACCAAACTGCAGTTGCAAGTGTATAGTAGCACTTTAAAAAAATGCATTATGAACTTTTTTTCCAGCACTATACAGTCATTTCTATTTTTTGATTCCTGCCCTGCATCTAGAAAGCTAACAAGATTACAGCTCATCTATAATAAAAGTCATTATCACAAGGTATCTGTCATACAGGTTCTGTAATGAATTGACCATGTATTAATGGTATAGATAATTGAAATCCTGCCAAATTGTTGGATCAAGGAGTTCAGTTGCTCAGTTCAGGAAACTCAGCTGAGACTACTCAAGTCTGTCCCTTTTGTCAGATTTAGCAAAGCCTCTCACATATACTTCTGGGCTTGACAAACAAAAAGGCACAACAAGAACTGGGTGGATACGATAAGAATACATTCACACAAAATTTAAGCCTTGACTCTTTTAAGCCCAGGGGAAAAAAATCACCACTGGAACAAAACCTGTACAAAACGTAACTGGATTCTCTAAAGTGGTGATGAATCTATCAAGATCATATGCTTTCAGAAATGTTCAGCAAAAAGCTATTGTTTCAAACGAATACAATGCACCAACATTAACCGCATAGCCTGTACTACATAAAAAGTAAGGTTATATCATGACAATTTGCCTTTTAGACCTCACTCTCTGGACAGGACTACCCCATGTATTTGGAATTTCTATACCTCTGCATACCTACAGCCATTTCCACTCTTTCCAGGCTTTTTACCTTTGAACATTACTTCAGTTGTACTGTGTCTCCAACGCAAAGCAGCTGGTTCAGCAGCAGGCTGCACACTTAAAAGGTCCACTGTAATATCACCTAGGTCAGAAGCATTACAGGTTTCAGGGAAATTTAGCCACAACATTCCCAAGCCTGCACTCGCTGGGGATGTTCGTCCTCCTACCACCAGGGCCAGGCTGTTCGAGAGACACGACACAGTATGGTACAACTGCTCATCTGTGGAGATACAGAACATCACAGGTCACACTGGTCTTTCTCCCATGAAATGTATAGAATCATTGATTCATTTAGGTTGGAAATGACCGTTAATATCAAGTCCAACTGCATCACTAAACCATATCCCTAAGCACCATGTCTACATGCTTTTTAAATACCTCCAGGGATGGTGACTCAGCCACTTCCCTGGGTAGCCTGTTCCAGTGCTTGACAACTCTTTCAGGGAATAATTTTTTCCTAATATCCAACCTAAACCTCCCCTGGTGCAACCTGAGGCCCTTTCCTTTCATTCTACCACTTGTTACCTGGGAAAAGAGACCAACCCCCACCTGCCTACAGCCTCCTGTCTGGTAGTCATAGGGAGTGGCAAGGCCTCTCCTCAGCCTCCCCTTCTCCAGGCTAAACAGCCCCAGTTCCTTCAGCCAGTCCTTACAAGCCGTGTACTCTAGACCCTTCCCCAGCCCCCTGCCTGGCTCTGGACACACTCCAGCACCTCAATTTCTGTCTGTCTGGTCGTGAGGGGCCCAAAACTGACCCCAGGATTCGAGGTGCAGCCGCACCAGTGCCCAGCACAGGGGGACAGGCACTGCCTGGCCCTGCTGGCCACGCTGCTGCTGACACCGGCCAGGGCGCTGCTGGCCACCGTGGCCACCTGGGCACACTGGGGGCTCATGCCCAGCCGGCTGCCGACCAGCACTCCTCCTGTGCTGGGCAGCTTCCCACCCACTCTTCCGCAACTCTGTGGTGTTGCACAGAGTTGTTATGACCCAAGTGCAGGACCTGGCACTTAGCATTCAGAACCTTCAGATCTCTTTGACTGCCAGCATAACCATGCTGTGACATCACTTTTCCACTAGACATTTATTTCATTGTCAGCACAAAAACGACTTCCATACGCTTGCATCAGTATGGGAACTCACCCCATTTTTTATCAGGATTTTTCTTTTTCACACAGCCAGCTTTCCAGTAGCCTGCATGCTTAATTAGCACATGAAAATTTCTCATACAGCAGTGCTGTCCATCCTCCTCCCCAAAGCCTCCAGTGGTGAGAACCACATTGGGTTTTATAAGAACAGAGTGGTGACTGTAACATCTCAGGCCAGAAACTTCAGAGTGCATTGCACACACTGCTGCAGTGATACTCCCAGCCATCCTGACAGAACCTTCATGATGAGAAACTGCAAGCCAAAGAGAATCAAAGAACTTATGCACAAACAAGAATCAAGGACTACGTTTTAAATGAGAGATTGAGCAAGTCTGTACAGCTTTTCAAGAAAAAAAAAAATTGTGAAGCAGGTTGACAGGGGACACAGACAACCTGACATGCCCTAGAAATAAAGCCTTAATGGTTTGAACTACCACTGTGCCAACTTTACTTCTGTTTACTGCTCCCTCAACTCCTGACACAGTTCTGAGATTGCTTTAATGGGGTGGAAGTAAGATTAAGAGACTGCAGTATCCTAAACTGCTGTAGCAAGAGAGGAATCACTGCAATACCTTCAAAGGGAGTACCTTTCTGATGAAGACAATATTTGGCTAGTTGAATAGCAAAGAACAGCAGAAAAAGGACAAAGACCCGGAAGCTGGATTTCAAAGTTTCTTGATAGATTTGGATCCTACCTTCAGAAAAGCACTGAAATACAATTCTAAAGCATGAGGAATAATCTCTGTTAATTCCAACAGCCCTACTATAAGAGAATATTTTCAGTTATCTAGATACTTTCTCTCTAAATACTACATCCCTTAGTGTGAAACAAGCTTTAAACACAAGACTCTAGCTCACTTACACGTTGTACAAATTGTTTTAATGACTTTCAAATTTGTGTCTTCTTTGCTTTAAGCAAGTGCCTTACTCTTATGTTGTAAGAGATGATGAGGTGCGGGAAAAGCAGCTCTCAGTCTATTTTTCTGTATGCCATACCCAGAAAAATTACGTCTACTGAATGCTGCTTAGTACAAGACTTTCTATTGTTTGATGAAATAAAAAATTTCATCTTCTTGGACTTGCATGTCTTTCTACAGATTATTTTTTTTAAGACTGATGGGTGTTTTCGTTTCAGAAAATATACTTACTGTGCTCTGTTAGAAGGCTTAGTACTTGCAACTGTCTTGAAGAGGGACCCAAATCTATTTGATAGGATAGCTGGGGGCACATACTGGTATTTGAGACATACCTTTTGCCATTCCCAGTAAAAAAATATCTAAGAATGGATACTTTACCAGACTTTCAAAGCCCCTGCTATCAGTTTTGAATACAACAGTCAACAGCAAAAAGACCCTATTCCTGTCTCTAATGAATCAAGTGTCTTCACTGTACTCATGTCAGTTAAGCAAATGCCAGATTTTTTTTAACTTATGGATAGAGCCTGCGCGTTTAGGAGCTTTTAAGGTTTTAACATAAGGACTAGTGACAATCACACAATATATTTAACCACACCCACATCCATTTAGCTTCAATTTCACTACACATTTTCAGATCGAATCAAGACACAACACAATAGCCTTGTTAGGTTAACGAACGTCATCCTGCCTTATCCTTTTCCAGCTGTTTTTCCTGCTCCCTAGAACATGGATTTCGACTTCCAGTTGCAGACAGATCTACTTGTGGTGCTATACTGCGAACAAGACTAGTGATGTGAAACAGCTTAAAAATAACCTTCTGCTTTCCACCCTGAAAAAGGAAGCAAACAGCCAAAAGCAGGTATTTCTTAGATTGCTACTGCTGCCAAGTCCTTTTAATCACAGAAACACAGTCTTGGTCTTGGCTTTTCCCTAACTGTACCACTTTTCTCCTGTCGCGACGGAGGGAAGACACAGTCGCTCAGTATGAGTGATCAGCAGACTTCGTTTATTGTCCCTTACAGTCACCTTTTATGCCTTGTTATAATTAGCTCATACATATTACAAAAGTTAAGCTCATTATTGGTTAGTTGCCTAAATACCAAGACCGCCCCTTGTTTCTCTTCTGTAGTTTTCTGTTCCCACCTGCAACATTCTTTTCCCACCAAAATCTTCCTGTTATTGTGTAACAAGAACAGCCAAAGACAGTTATTTTTGCTTTACTTCAGATAAGCTGAGAGCAATGTGCATTTTTGTCCAGCCAGCTGGACTATGTCTATGTGACCCTTTTCAGCTAGTCAGTTATCCACAATTCCCCCGTTTTTATTTTGGGCGACATAGGCTTGGTTGACCATTTTCAATAACAGCATTTTAACACAGGAAAATACACAGCCAACTTATAAAATCTCAGTTCAGAAGTATAATTCCTGAAATACTTGAAAAATAAAGTTAGCTTGAAGCTTTAATTTAGATGCTCTTTCTGTTCCAGTGATATAAAAAGTTTAAAAAATTCAAAGGTAATTTTAAAGTTCTGAACATGGACTAATGCAAGCTCAAAACCCCAAAAGAAACCAAACTGATGTTTGACTAGGAATATTTGCAAATATTTTAGTGGAAAATCCCTGACCATTAACAATTTTCTGTCCAAATAACAACTGCCCTTATGCAACCAACCAGTCCATACATTTTCTGAAGAATTCCTCATTGATATCAAAGAATTAACAAAGGGGAAAAATTAGTTCTAAGCTATATACATTCATAAGTGGATTTTTCAATAGTTACATACAGATTTACACACTAAGCCATAATGGCTTGTAGGTGATACACACAAGAAGAGTACGTTGCTTATCTGTCTGAATGTCTATGCTAAATTTGACAACTATGCCACAAGCCAAGCCTACATGGGTGCTGTATGTTATGCACGTTCCTTAACAAACAGAAGTATAATAGACAAATTCCCAAGATCTAGTCCCCAACCTAATTATATTATTTTGTAGCCAATTAAGGAAAATAACACAAATGTGCATATCTACATGTGCACACACCTTTTAGTTCAGAACCGATCTGTGATAAAAGGCCTTAGCCTTATGGCATCATCGAATCTTAACGAGTACAGTAATTAAAAATGCAGTCTTACTGTAAGTGCGATTTATGCTGACATTCCCTCAAATGCTACACGTGAGTATTTCTCACTCAACTGCCTCAAGTTAAAATAGTAGTATTTGTTAATATGTATTAAAAAATCATTAATTCTCTACAATAGCAGTTGACTTCCATAACACTATGTAAGCAAAAGAGGCCTAAGATGGGTTTTCTGAATACTAACAATTTATTTTAGACTGTCTAAACTCAGGTCTTCAAAGATTTCACTCTGCCAGACATAGAAACACTGTTGCACTCCAGTTGTGATATCCCTTTTCCCAAGTTGTCACATGCACATCTCGCTCAAGCAGCATTATTGTCAAAGTTTCTCTCTGCTACATAAAAGCATATTGCACTTGTAGATATAAAAGACAGCACCCTTACTTAGATTATTACCTTATTACCTCATAACTCTTAGTATACCTTGTATCTCTGATTTCATCACTTCAAAAATTCACCAGAAGCAGATAAAACCACAGCATCAGACTAAACTACACCTTAACTGCTGATTCAAATAAAGGCATTCTCTTCAGATATGCCTAATGCTTACAAATAGTGTTGGCTGGTTTTGATCAAGAAACTATTATTACAATAACGATCAAAAATAATAATCCCGTTTGCAAAATGCCTTTAAGCCAGCCTCCTAGTCCCAACCAATTTCCACATTCAGAATACAGCATAAATACAGAATACAGAATAAATTATCTCCATCAAGGCAAAAAGGCTTCTTTTTAAGCACAGAGATGTTTGCTAGTTCAAGGCAGAAACCCATTTCTTGTAGGGGACATCTGAAGCACTTTTTTTGGTGGGTTTGTACTCAATTCCGTACTTTTCCTTCAGAAGCTTAAGCTGTTCCTCTTGTTTCAGGAGTGTTTCCAACTCTGATTTGTCCAATAGGTCCGTATTTCCCAAACATATCATACATTTCCTCCGCTGTGATTTCATACGGCAGGTTCCGAATATAAAGGATCCGATTGACCTCTGGGGGCAGCCAGATGTCAGCTCGCTTGGCCGCTTGCATCGCCATGGCGCCGATCGGAGGGGGGGTGTGTGGGGGGGTGCCGCCTCGGAGAGAAACCGCGGCCGGGAAGGGGCCTGCCGGGCTGCGCGCCGCCGCTCGCTGCTGCCGCGGGGGTCCCAGATGCTATCCCATACGCTAATAACCCGGGTAATGCCTTTTTACAGTCTATGTCCCAAACGCTCCGCTTTTCTAAAAAGCATATGAACGAATCGTACGTCGCTTGTCTCTCCATACCGTCGTCAGCGCTGTTGCAGCCTTTGCGAGACTTCGGCGACGCGTGGCCGGCGGGACCCTCTGTAGGTGCTCCCGGGCGCGGGGACTGTGCCCTTCCGCCTCCTGCGCTGCTTTCAGGACCGGTACCCGAATCTCCGTCGAACCGTGGCTCGCAGGTTCAGCCCTCTCTAGGGTCCCTGTTCGGGCGCCACTTGCGACGAGCGAGGGGAAGCACACGGCCGACTCAATATGAGTGATAAAGCAAGCTTCGATTTATTACGGCGCGATTATGTCTTATATACAGTTCCAGTTAATTATGCCTACTAGTCATCTGCTGATTGGCTAAGCTCTAAAGGGTTACATTTTCATACATCCTCCTACTTGCGGTTTCTGCGGATAGCTAGCTACATATTTTTTTTTCGTCTCTTGTCTACGCGAATTCCTCAAAGTTATTTACAACATTAGGCACAAGGTCAGTGTTTTTCTCAGCTTCCTTATCTGCATGCCTCAGCATAGCTGCAAGGCCTGCTTCAGCTAACTTACGCTAACTTTGTTTCACAAAGATCTTTAAGGGAGTCATGGCCATGATCACACAGCCATTCTGCAACATTTCCCCCTTTTTCTCTTTGCGCAAGCAAAACTTGTGCAGTTACACGCTCGAGTAATTTTTGAATACAAGAGAGAGCACAGCTTAAACATGCGAGTGCAATGATAACAATTATTACTATAAGCAACACACTTTACAACAGCCCTTTTAAACTACCAGAAGACCGCCCTAATAATAGAGCACCATAGCTTTGTCCATTAATTATCAGAGGTCCTCGGACACGAGTTGCGATTTTTTGTGGTCGGTTGTCAATTAATGTTGTATCTACCGCTGTTGCCAGGTCCAGGCCAAGGCTCCTTCGGGTGGCAGGTTGTAACACGGTGTCTGCCGATAAGAGTTGGTCATGTCTCCTGGAGGGGGTGTCGTGAAGGTGACAGGAGTCGCGATTAGGGTTGACGCGCTGCGGCTCCTCGCGCTCGGTTTCCCGTCTGCCGACAGACATTGGTACTGTGGGTCCCTCGCTGACAATTTTGGCACCACACTTGACGTTGTCGACATCAGTCACGGGTATGTCCTGGCTTCCCGCATCGATAGCAGGGGAAGTCTCGGCGCGTGGTGGTCGCTGGCTTTGGGGGCGCGGTAGCCCCAGGGGGGCGCAGAGGCGCAAGCGCTGCAAAAGCCTGACTTTGGGCTTGCACTAAATCTCTCCCTACTGCTTGGATTGCTTCCACTAGCAAGGCTTGCTGACCTACTGGCACCCAACTCATTCGCTCTAGCATTGTTTCTACAGAAGAATCTAAGGGCAGGGTTACTAAAATGCCTTTGGTGTAACTGTTACTATTCTCCAGAATACACTGGCACAATAACGGCCCTTTCATAAAGTTAGGTATATCTGGTGGGCTCACTGTGGAGGCCTGACTCATTCACTGTACTACGTAACTGACTTAATATTTTCCAATCAAAGCCTCCCAGGTTCCCTGTCTTTGGTTAGCGGCATTCATCGGATACGTTACAGGGAAAGCTTGTGGGGGGTTGACTTGCTCAGCAATATCAAATATTCCCTGAGCAGCTGCTTCTTGTGCTATTTTTTGCCAATTAATGCACGTAGAACGCACCAGTTTGTTTACTGTATTTTTTGTTCCTTTTTTTTTTTTTTTTTTTTTTTTTGAATTTTGTATTGACTGCCCACTGCTATTTTCTTCCTCAGCAGCACATTCGTCAGATGTGTCCCCGCCCTCTGGCCCCCCCGAGGCTACTTCGCCGGAGGGGGGGGGCAGAGGACACAAAGGGTCTATAGGTGGTACAGAGAGCACTGTTTGTGATAAAGGGGGTATTGGAATGTAATTTTCACATGGCATAATTTTTCCTGCATTAGGATCTGCGCTTGCAAGTCGGCTTGTTACTGCTGCAGCAAGGCGCTTTTCTGCTTGATATCTTTTTATACAATTAATAACTTCATGCCATGATTTCATCAATCTTTTTGCTGCCTTATCATCATCTATTACTAAATCCCATAAACAATCCCCATAATTACGCCATTCTTCTACTTCAAACATATGCTCAGGATCTGCAAAATATCCTTTTGCTTTACCTAATACAATTAACCCGGCCAGATCTTTTAAAGGGCCTACTCCCCCGCTTTTCTAAAAAGCATTGTAAAAGTGCTAGCGCTACCTCTTTTTCCATTGTGCACTCGTTAAAGTCCTCTTTGTTGCAGCCTTTTCCCTTGGATAGCAGCTCACGGACGGCGAACCCCTTCTTTAATTATCCTGGGCTCAAGCACGGATCGGGTACGATGCCAGCATCAGCCGATCTTCTGCTCTCTGGTCGCTGCTACCAGTGCTTCTCCGTCCTCGCTGTCCGGTGAAGAACAAGGTTAGGGGTCCCTGTTCGGGCGCCATTTGTCGCGACGGAGGGAAGACACAGTCGCTCAATATGAGTGATCAGCAGACTTCGTTTATTGTCCCTTACAGTCACCTTTTATGCCTTGTTATAATTAGCTCATACATATTACAAAAGTTAAGCTCATTATTGGTTAGTTGCCTAAATACCAAGCCCGCCCCTTGTTTCTCTTCTGTAGTTTTCTGTTCCCACCTGCAACATTCTTTTCCCACCAAAATCTTCCTGTTATTGTGTAACAAGAACAGCCAAAGACAGTTATTTTTGCTTTACTTCAGATAAGCTGAGAGCAATGTGCATTTTTGTCCAGCCAGCTGGACTATGTCTATGTGACCCTTTTCAGCTAGTCAGTTATCCACATTCTCCTACCTAAAAAAAGTAACGTACGGATTTAAAAACATTTCAGAAACAGAAATACTACATGTACAATTCCACCCACAGGGGATAACAAAACAAAACTTCACGACATGCTCCTGAGTGCTCTGCTGGACGATACTTTGATAGCGCAGTAAGTAAACATAACAACCTTTTGGAAGCTGGAAGGATAGAACGGCTCAGAGGACCATGTATAGAGGCAAGCAGGAATAAACTGAAAAAGGAGAGCCTGTGGGTTACCAAAAATAGAAGGAGGATCGTGGTAGACTGGCATTGCAGCCATGCACTGGAAGGCCCCACATATAAACAGAAAGAAGAGCTGTTCAGACTGGAAGGTTCAATGAACTATAAGAATGAAATTGATCAGAACCACTAGAGTCAGGAGGTGGCCCTGGCCTCACTATGGACAGCAGAACCATTGTTAGAAGGATGGAGAAAGCTACTCGGGTGGCAGCATCCCATCTGTTCCTTCCAGGGTTTTACTGTCTCCTAAAATCTCTCAGTGAAGCCTGCAGGAGATAAAAGAATACTATGAAAACCAGTCAGTATGTACCTGTCATACTGGATAACAATGGTGTCCAGGAAGGTTCCACCCCCTTTGACGCAGTCAAGACAAAGTAATGGGAACATTTGAGATGCCATTCCTGCAGCCAAGCCCAAAAACAAACAATCCCCCTCAAAATCTTATAGCAATAGTAAGGATCTCAGAACGGTCAGGGTGATCAAAACCTAGCCTAGCACTGTTTCCAATGGTGGCCAAAATCAGAAGACTAAAGCTGAATCTGAGAAAGAGCAAGTGTGTCAATACCTTCCTCACCTCAATCTTCAAAAATGTACAGCTCAGGGATTTTCTAAGCAAGAAGCTGAGTCTTTGTACTGAACAATCCTCAATGGTTTTCCCATCCATTAATCTATTCAGTTGCTCTTTGAACTCACATAAACTTTTATCATCTGTAAGCTGCTGCAGCAAGGAGTTCCACAGAATAATTACATGTTGCATGAGGAACTTCTTTCTTTTTTTGGAATCCGCTTCCCTTTATGCTTCCCAGTTCTAATCATAGAAAAGAGTGAGAGCTGTATACCAGAGGGATTAAGGTTTCCTAAAGGTCATGGAGCAGAAGTGATCCCAAAGAAATTGCAAACGTTCAAAGGTGCAATATGGTCTCAGCTGGCCAATGATACATAAATACGATTTCCAGTCTGGCCTTGGAATACCTCAGAGGCAGAAGCACAAGCACAAGGATTGCACAGGTAGTCAGGAGCAACACTAGGGTCCACCCTGGCTTTTATGGACATCAGGGAATTTAGTATGTTCATTCCCATGGGGTGGGATATATTCAGCCAACTGTGTGACTAGAAGGCATAAATATGAATTTAAAAGGCACAAGAAACCACAATATTAGCATCACTGCCCAAATATCTACCAAAGTAAAAAGCATCTTTTGAAAAGTGATATCCAAAAGTTAATGTAAATACTGAAGAATTGAAGAATCCACTATTTACCCCTAGACAAATTATTCTAAAAATTAATTGTCCTCAGCACTAAGTGTATATTTTACATTTCTTACCTAATTCAATCAAGCTTGCTTATAGTAAGATCTGGACCTTACTTTACCTCAAAGGCTAATTGTAGAGCTCTCTGTTACCACGTATCTTACTCCTGTGCACATTTTTCAGCTCAGACTTGTGTACGTGTTAACCTCCTCTATAAAGAAAATGATAAAATGTCTTTTCTTTCTCACTGTATGAGCAATTGTCTTGATCTACAGTAATTCTTGCAGGCATTTCTACACCACTTTGCAAATCTGCCAGCATCTTTCAGTGATCAATTTTGCATTCATGTAGCAGAGCAGATCCTCCATGTTGGCAAAATAAATGCAAGCAAGCTAACTTAGTTTTCATACTGCATGCTGTTAGATTTCTAGAGAGAATTATAAACAGAAAATCACAAAATTGAAAGGGAAACTTCTAGTAAGTGCCCTACAGGATCTTTATCTTGAAGTTACTCAGTATCTTTGACTTCTCTTCTACACTTGAAATAGTTGCAAACTTCGCTAGCAGTTAACATAAAAACGGCAAAGAACAGAGTCATAGTTAAATTTCAGTCATTAATATAGAAAATGGCTGCACAACATCAGACCAAAAACATCTGAAACTAGTAACCTGAGTCCAACAATGACAAACAGTAACAGCCTACAGAAACACAGGAGAGCAGGACGAGTGCATCTACTTCTCCCAGGACAGCTCCCAACCATTTGCAGTCAGGAAACTCACAACAGGTTTATCTTTATATTATTCAGTAATCCTCAATAGACTTCTCTTTCATTAAAATAATTGCCCCTTGAACCCATGCAAACTTTTAGCATCAACAGCACCTTTTATACCACCAGCTAGTTTGCTATGCTAAGGCTGTCTCCCTAAGAGACCGCTCACTGGGGAAGGAACAAGCAAGAGTCTGCTTCCAGTGCTACCTGCCCCAGCTTCAAGTGGAGCTTCCTGCAGGCTCTGCATGAACTGCCTGATTCAGCATCCTTTCTGCCTCCATGAACACCTATGCTTCAGCAACTCTTGTACAGAACTATGACCATAAGAAGTTGCAGACACCTTATCATATCAAAACCAGGTCACTGGTGTTCAGAATAAAGAAGAGTTACCTCATATTCATCAAAAGGCTCCAGAGCCTGCAATTTTTGCTGCTCATCTTCCAGAGTACAACAGGTGAAAAACATATTCATATCCACGACGCTGCACTCAGTCCAGCCCTAAAAAAGAAACCCCTCAAAATTATTAGCTCTGGAAGGATAGACTCACTTCGCACAAGAAAACAAAGACCCTAAATTAAACACCTGCATGGGCCTTTAAGACTGTCTAGCTGGAACAAGAGCAGCCCAGAGTCTGGTAAGAATAGATCTCTTACCTGTAAAGCTCCTAAGAACTTAATTTATACCAAAAGCCTCAGAGGAACCCATCTTGCCTTAACGCCATACCAGAAAGCAGACTGCAAGTTGGTTGGAAAGACCTTCAAATGACTAGTCATGCTACTAGAGAAGGCAGTGGCCCAGCCTTGGCCCTGTCTTCTTCAACCCGTAACTGACACATCTGATGACTTCCAAAATTATTTAATGCTACAATCTTTCCCAGGTAAGACACACTTCATGTGTTCCTTAGAGCTGCAGGTACTTACCTTTTCAAAAAAGCGCCTCCGCTGTGCCTCACAATCAGGGTACTTTGACAAAGAATGAAGTGTAGAGTTCAGCTGGCTGAAATGTGCTGCATGACACATCCAAAAGGGTCCTCTGGGTGCATCTGCTCATACAGCAGAAAGCATGCCTGAGAGAAATGCTCTGCTGCCCACTGAATCAAGGCATCTGACCTGTCAGGCAGATCGTGTACAAGGAATTAAATCACTGAGGGGCAGACAAAATCTATCCTCCTGCAACACTATAAAGCATGCTACTAAGGCATCCTGACACAGGTAATATACCAAAGAGAATCCTGTGCTGGGAACTTATGAACCTCTCCTCTCCCATCTGTGCAGAGAATTCAGGGGATGAGCAGAACAAAAACCTCAAAATCACATGTTCAAGGTTTTTCTTATTTTTCCTCCCTTTTAGGATGTCATGGACATCAATTATCCCATCACAATTATGATGTAAGGAGCTGTTTGGGACTTCCACAGAATTGCTGAAGCTTTAGTTACAAGACAGCAGGTCTCCCAGCCATGAGTGGCGTACATAAAAAGAAACTTGTTCTTTTCATTTTACCACCTAGTTAACAGCAGATAACTCAACTGACCTGCTGTTTTCCACGTAGGTGAGCACCACCTCTGCTATGAAGAGGGTGGGAATTTCTTTGTCTAGCCCTGCTTCCTCCAGGGCTCTCTCCAGCTCAGACAGCTCTGATAAATCCACTCCCAGTAGTTTATAGTCCCCTCCAGAAAAGGTAATGACTCCTGGGAGACAAAAATTATCCAGCCTCACTACAGTGCTGATGCAATACTGAGACCAAAAGGGACAAACAGGAATATCAGCCCCACAGGCAATCGCTCACAAGCCTGTGCCCATCAACTCAATTTCTCTGGGACATGTACAAGAAAATCCCCATTGCTAAATGAACCATAAAGGGATAGTGTCAAGAAGCAATCCATTAAATGCAGATCGAAAACTCCATTATTCTTAATGCAAATTTCACCTACAGATGTCTCACAGAATTATCACATTTAGTATACCAACAAAACTTTATCATATTTACTTTAAGAACATTTTTATAGAGCCACTATAATTCAGAATCAAATCTGAAGGGCTCTCTTTTACAGACCTTTCAGTTTAGCTAAGTACCATTGCTTTGACAGAATTTGAATGGTTTGCCTAACAACCATAAAACCATTCTCAAGGGTTTTTTGAGGTTTGTTTTTTAAAGATTTCTTTCTGTAAAATTGCATTGAATCCTGAACCAGCACATGCTAGCTCCCTGCAAATACCAGGACTAGTCTTCCAGATCACCGCTCTCAGAAATAAGTTCCAATTTATGATTTGCAAGCATTAGATTTAGATTAGATATAAGGAAGAAATCCTTCCCTGTGACGGTGGTGAGGCACTGGAACAGGTTGCCCAGAGCAGCTGTGGGTGCCCCATCCCTGGCAGGGCTCAAGACCAGGCTGGACGGGGCTGGAAGCAGCCTGGGCTGGTGGGGGATGTCCCTGACCGTGGCAGGGGGTCTTTCAGGACCCTTGCAACCCAAGACATTCTGTGATTCTATGATTATAATACCATACCTCTGTACTCCATAAGCTATAGCTTGTTAAGCTGTTTCAACCAAAACCAAATCAGAAACAAACTGTAAAGTACCTTTAGAAATTACCTACTCTATGTCTCTGTACCAGTGCAATCCAACAACTACCCCTGCCCTGAGAACTGTTAATTACACTTCTCAAAGGCATTCATTACTGGAGGCAAAACAGCCTTCTCTAGAAGCCCATCTCCATGTTCCCTATTAACTTCTTCTGACAACTAACTGATCTACACATCACTTCCTGCCCTCTGGGCACAGAAAATAGGATATTCCCAACTCTTTTGACACCTGCCTTTCAGCTGAAGTAGTTGAAGATTATTGGTACAGACAGAATTCTTTGCTACAGGATGCTGCCAGTGAATGGATTCAAAACCAACCACAAAAACAAGAATGGATTCAGGAGGAAACTGAGCAAGCTCATGGAAGAGCTACTCACTAAGACTTATCCAACTGTTCATGGCAGCCAGGGACTTGTGCTCTGCACCTGTCTTCCATCTGTATTTAAACCGATTATTACAGTCTAAGCATAGCAGCCTACTGTATTTCATTACTGTCCCTACTGTATTTCATTCCAGACTTTCCAGACCATTCGTGTACTTTATCAAAATCCTACTCTCATCCACCATATTCAGCTCTCCCTGTTTCTTGCTGGTTTATTACATTTTCACCTTCTACAGCATATCATCTAGAACATTAACAGACACCCTCAAGGAAATCAGATGCAAGAGGAATCTCTAGTGAACCCCATACTTTACATTCCTCGATTTTTCCACTGAATTGCCCCTTAGTATTTAGCTGGCATAATAATCCTTTCAGCTTTACTTACATTCTATGGTAGTTTCATAAGGCTCATTTTTCTCCTGCCTTAGAGAGGGAAAAAAAAAAAAAAAAAAAGGCAGGTAACATAACAACTAATGTTTTATTACAGTCAATACACCCAAGAGTCATACCTTTTCTCCTACCCATAAAGGCCATAAATCACAGTATAATTTAGGTTGAAAGGGGCCTCTGAAGGTCATCTAGTCCAACTCCCTGCTCACAGCAGTTACCTGTTTCAGGCTGCTGGAGGCTTTGTCCAGTCAAGCTCTAACTATGTCCAAAGCTGGAGTTTCTACCGCCTTTCTGGGCAATCTGTTCCCATTTTTAACTACTCATGTGGCAGAAAAAAAACCAAGAAACAAACATTTTCATTACACATTACTGAAGTTTCCTTTGCTACAACTTGCAACAATTGCCCCTTGACTGTTTGCTTTGTGCCTCCAAGAAAAGTCTGGCTCCACCTTTTTCATCCTCTCCTGTTAGACAGTTGAAGACTGCAGTAAGCCTCACCTCAGTTCCTAAGGCTGAACAAACCCAGTTCTCTCAGCCTGCCCTCCTATGTCGTGCTCCACCACTTTATCGTTCTTGTGACCTCTCACTGGACATGCTGCAGTTTGCCACTGCCTTTGTATTAAAGATCCCAAAGCCAGATGCAGTACTTGAGAAACCATAACTGAAAGAAACTGAACCTGGTTTGATATAATCCATTCCCGACAAATCCATTCCAGCACCTACACATCTTTTTTTCATCTCCCAATGCTTACAAATTATCTGTTTGTTCCAAAAATTTTCAGCAAAACCATGCTTTTTGTCTACAACTTTGTAGTTCCTCTACCATCATACCTCACTTTCTAAAGGCTGAAGTTATGTTTGCTTCTTCTAAACATTTAGTATCCAGAACACCTTCCATAAATACCATACCTAATCCTTCCCCTCCAGTATCTCCCACCAGTGCTGACAACTCTTTCATTCTTTTGATCAGAGCAGCTTTTTGGCATGCCACATTTAGGAAATCCACCTCGTATACCACAGTGTGATGCAGAAGACCTACGTCCTTCAAACGGAAGCGTAAGGAGTCAAAGCCAGCACCTAAAGACAGGATCTGCAGATAAAGTATCAGAAAAAGTTATACTCATGTCTAGCAGCATCCTGAGCATCTAGGTGTGAAAAATATTCAATAACATCATCTATAGTGACAAAATCAGGCAATCTCCTGCAAGAGGTAGAAGAGTTTTGTGTAGGTACTGCCCCCCTCCCACATATTTCTGTCAAAGTGACAAATGGACAGTCACAGTAGTGCCAGTCAAATCTCTGAGTTCATTCTGTTCAGATGCAATAGTACGCTACTGCTGTGCCAAGATGCCAAAAAGTCTTTTCACACATGTAATGGAAACTGCCAGTACACCCAGAGAGAGAAAACGTACCTGTGTCCTAGGGTAGCTTTGGGTCTTCAGCAGAAAGTCTTGAACACAGTGATCTACAGCACAGGCACGGATGTAGTAACCCCTGTGGAAAGAAGTTCAGTTGTAATCACTGTCCAGGAACTCTATTTCTCCACCACTGGCATCCTGCATTTCAAAAACCTTTTTTTCTCTCTATCCAGTAACCCCACATCGATAGAACTGCACCGCAAGATGTCTGATGACATGTCATATCTAGAGCTTGTTAATAAATACAGATCTTCTGTATTCAGTAAGTGTACTAACCAACAAGACTACGGATAACCCAGAGAAAACATGCAGTCATCCTAGCTGGACCTGTTCCATTTTGCATACATCAACCATCACTGGGTGAAAAAGTATGAATCCGTACAGTCAGGATGCTCCTCTGCAATGTGGGTGGCCAGCGCCAGAGTTCCTGCCCCAAATCAGATTCCAACAACAATATGAAATTAACTCCGTTACTTACAAGGGGCTATTGGGTATATCAGAATGAATGACGGTGCATGCAAATGCAGTGAGTGGGGAATAAAAAAGGAAGAGAAGCAAAGTCAGGGAAGGATTTTCATTCTCTGTTTTTTGAATGAATGGAACTAAGTAAGTCTAACTCCTGGAAAGCATTTACCATTTGCCTAGTCCAGCACAGACTAGCACCTCTTTTTCCTTGGCACTGTCTTTTAGTTAGTTTCACCACATCCCCACCAGGCTTACCAGTTCCTATCAACCCCTTTAACAAGCATGTTATCGTCCCCACACCTCAAAAGGGCTACAGATTTCACTAGCTATTCTAAGATGTCCCAGAACTCATTATGACAGTGTTGACAACTGCAATACTTAACTCTTTCTATGAATTTAGTATTTAGTTTGGCTTGCCAATGTCATGCAACAAGTCACACAGGCTCAGCTCCCTGGTGAGCAACACTCCTTTCCATAGGCCTGCAAGCTTCTGCACGAATACTGCTTTTTTTTCGCCCCCCTCAATGAAACTCCTTTGGCGATGGGCAGCCATTTGATTGCATTAAACCGTTAGTCTCGTATTATGTAAACTCCACTACCATATCAGCATAGAACCCTCCACACATACACATTAAAACATTCATGCCTGTGTCCTGCAAAGCTCCAGAGAAGACCTACTGATAAGATACCACTGACTCAAAAGATAATATTGTTACCCTGAGCCACCAAATACCTTACCAAAATTACAATGTTCTTGATAATTAATGAGAAAACTACTGATGTGCTAAGATTTTCGGTAAGTTAGTATTCAGATCCTAAGCAGTTTTCAGCAGCATTGAATACGGGAATTAGGAACCAGTCCGGTGACACATTTCACTCAGGACAAAGCTTTCAATTTTTGCCCGTAAGCCATGTAAAATTATACTAAGTGTCTAAAAAGGTGACATCACTGAAAGTCAGTGCTCGGCAAGTTGCCACTCTGTCACCGTGTCCTAAAAACGCATTTCATGGAGTTGTGCCTCCAACCGAAGCGCCAGGAGCCTGGGGAGCCGCTGGAGCCCCTCCGCAGCTGGCAGGGGAGGCTGCGGGCCGCCCGCACCGGGGCCCGGCAGCCGCCAGCCGGGCACCCCGCGCCGCGCCCGCTCCTCACCGGTGGACAAGCGGGGCCCGCCGCCGCCGCCGCCCCACCAGGAGGGGCAGGAACCGGTCCTGGATGTAGCCCCGCGCCGCCGCCGAGCACTTGCTGAGGGCGCTGCTGCCGCTGGCGCCCTGCACCCGCCGGGGGACAAGGAGGACACGGCGCTGGCGCAAGGCCGTGGCGACACCGCGGGCCGAGAAGCGCCCGGGCCCGCCGGGGCGGGACGGTGGGGCCAGGCGGCGCCAGGGGGGCTCCGAGCGCAGGGAAGGGCAGTTCCCGCCGGCGCCGCCGAGCCCCGTTCACGTCCCAACCTCCCCCCGCGCCCCCCCGAAGCCAGGCCAGGCCCCGCCACCCGGGCCGGGACCCCGCCTACGGAGGGGCCCGCCCGGGGATCACTCACGGCAGCGGGGCACGGGCCGCCCGGCCGCCCGCGGCCCATCGTACGCGCGGCGCCGCGCTCTGACGCTCGGGCGCAGCCGGTGACGCGGCGCCCGCCCGCGGGGCGTCGGGGGCGGGGAGCTGCCGGTGGCGCGCGCCCCCTGGCGGGCCCGCCGCGCTCCGCCCGCCGCCCGTCCCCCGCCCCGCCTCCGAATGCCGGCTCCGCTCCGCGGGGCGACTGGCCTGGACCGGCCGCCCGCGCGTGGGATCCCGGGCCCCGGCGGCCCGGCCCGGCCTGGCCGTCCCCCTCCCGGCGGACCCGCGAGCGCGAGGGGTCCCAGGGCACGTCGCCACGGCAACGGGCAGCCTCTGCGCGGTAAGCGGAGGGGCGGGGGGAGAAGGGCGGAGCTCCCCGGGACAGGGTGCGGGGCGCCAGGGTCAGGATGCGGAGCTCCTGGGGACAACGTGCGGGGCTCTCCGGGGCAGGGTGCGGGCCTCCTGGGGGGAAGGCGCGGGGCTCCCGGGGCGGAGGGCAGAGCCCGGCGCAGCGGCACCCCCAGGCGCTGTGCACATGCTCCGCTCCCTGTGCGGCCAGTTGGAGCGGGGCTGGCGCTGGGTGGCTGTTGGGGACACGGCTTCTCGAGGGTGGACAAGCTGTAAGTGCCGCGGCCAGACAGGCAGGGCCATGAGGGTGTCTGTGCTTGGAAGTGGTTTCATGCTATTTGTCTTTAGGCTTTGTATTAGCAGTTGTAGAGGAGCCATAGCAGCCTGAGCTATGTAAGATGAGTCACGAGTACTACGGTTACTGCCCTATTCGGTGTCTCTATGCATCTTGTAAGCCACAAATTAGTATATTGTGCATTCAATAAGTTAGTCTCAGAATGCCACTTTTATGGAGAATGGTCAGTATGCGTATTTCTAACTGGGACCCATAAAATTCAATCCTCAGCCCAGTGCTAGCATTTTATCAACAGTCACATGATTTTTTTTCTCTGAGGTGTACTTGATTCATGTTGCCTTTTAGGTGACTCCTGGCATGCCTGAGGTAGGCAGTCCTACCTGCTGCAGTTATAGTGCAGGACACATTACACTATGGTAGCTCCTATAGTTCTATTTGTGTTCTCTATGTGTGCACAGTTTCTGCAGAGATCAAGGCTTCCTTTTCCTCCAGGTGCCCTTTTCCTAGCTAGGGGAAACCTCCAGGTTTCCCTTTTCCTAGTTCATCGTTTGTCCATCTTGTCACATTTCTGGGATCTGGAAATGATGTTTTGATTTAGTTACAGGTTAAGACTTACAGGGCATGCTAGCCCATCTTGCCGGCACTTCAGATCCTGCAGGATTTCCAGTTACACTAGCATCCTGAGGATTATGATGGAACGAAACACATGGCAGCAAGTTGAGGAGTGGCCACTGAACTCACTGCATCCAGCCATCCCAGGAAGTCCTTTCCAGTCCTACATTTCTATATACATAACAATCTTCTGTGCAGACTCTGTGAGCAGACACTGAAACATGAGCTGGACATCTTGGTTTAACACTAGAACAGAGACCAGAACAGTTGGGGGTGGGGTGGGGGGAGGTTAGTTTCCTGTCCTTAGTACAAGACACCACATGTGTGCTCCAGGAAGGGAGTCTCTGTATCAGATTTCCTTGGTAAAGGATGAGAACGTGGTATGCAGCCATTCTTGGGCCTGTGTGTCCGATCCCTAGCTGTCACAGATACAAAATCCTGTAATCACAATTTTATCAGGCTCTGGTTTAGAAGCAGATGGGATTTTTGCTTCTATGTCCTTGGAATGATGTTTTGGAGCCTGATTGCTGCAATAGCTAGAAATCTCCTCCAGATTTCTTGTTGCATGTATTAATGGCCAGGATTTCTTGTTGCATATATTAATGGCCAATTTGTATCCATTTCTTCTTGAGTCACAATTAGTCTTAATCTAAAATTTTTCATTTGCCTTTCAGGCACTGACTCCCAAGTGTGCAAGTAGACAGATTTATCACTTCTTGGTCTGTTTTGCCAGACTAAGGCTAGCTAAGAAAGTTCTGCTAGTGGGAAGTAGAAAGCTTTTAAATCCATTTCTGAGAGGGGATGGATGCGGTGTGCAGCGGGTATGCTGTCATAGACCTGGCACTTCCCTCTGGTTTGGACATCTTCACAGGCTGACATGGGGGAGGAGATGCCTCTTCCCTGGTGTGCATGGGCAACCTTCCCCTGCCTGGTCTCTCCTCCCACTCCTCTGAGGATTCCCCTGGGGCTCTGCACGACATTCAAAGCTTGTGAGGAATGCACAACTCACCCCAAATAACAGAAAACACATAGCAGAGCAGCACAGGCATCTAGGGGCCCCATGCTGCTCCCACCCCCAACTGGGCAGGCGGTCTGAGTAGAGGGGAGTACATAATGAAAAGCATTTGCTGCAGCAGCTATCTATAGTCTTTTGTCTTTGGGATCGGGCAAGGGACAGGCGTGGCCCTGCCTGCCTGACCTCAGAGCTGACGTCAGAGAACCCCAAATGAATAACAGGGAGTGCTTCAGAGAGAGAACAGCCAGGCTACCCAGCATGGAAGGTGAGATGCCAGTACCACTAAATGAGAGAAGACATAAAATGGGAGGTATTGTTCGCACAGAAGGGTGCTCTGTATCCACAGTATCAAGACTCTAGCTTCAATTCAAGGTGGGCCAAAGAAGTCTGGGTCTTTCCATTGGCTGACTCAGTAACACAAAATCTGTGCTTCTGATCTACTTCAATCATTTTCCCTTACCTGTTCTGCTTTCTTAGCCACTTGGGTGTATGCTCAAGGTTATCAGTTGCAGCACAGGCTCTGTATCAGCTTGCACCTGGTTCTAGAAATGAGAAGAAGGTTACAGATCTGTGGTGTGCTAAACAGTAGGACTGTGTTAAAAACTGCTGACCAAAATATTACTGATATTGTCCCGTTGCTCCCAATCGCTGCAAGAACAGAGGCCAGATTCATCTGCCAGTCTAGGACAACGTGGTAAGAATTGGATCCAGGAGAACATATAGTATGAGTCTCAGATCTCAATCATTTTATTGTAATGTAATACCACAGTGAGGTCTCAGTGACAGGGCACGGCCTTGTCAGGCTAAGGCCAGTGCAGCAAAATGTAGAGATAAACAATGTAAGTTATCAGTCCAAGAAGCACAAAAAAGTCTTGAGTCTACAACCTAATTACTTGATAAAAGTACATCTGTGTCATCAAACAGGCTGTGATTAACAAAGCAAGTACAACCACAGAATCACAGAATGGTTTGGGTTGGAAGGGACCATCTAGTTCCAACCCCCAATCCATGGGCAGGGACACCTTCCACTAGACCCAGTTGCTTAAAGCACTGTCCAACCTGACTTTAAACACTTAGAATGCAATCACATGAACCAACTTCCTAGTCATTGTTAGGAACGTATACATCTCCAAAAAAAATCCATCACGGTGAAAGAAGATATTGTGATTTTCTTATTCTTTGGTGTTCAGTGGAATGTCTTCTTCCAAAAAAGTGATGGAAATGAAGTTTAGAAGATATCCTTGGATACTAATGGCAGTGATGTTGGAAGTGGAGAGAAGAAACAAGCATCCTGTGTCTTGTCACAGAAGTTACAAAGTGCAGGAAACAGTTGTGAGGACTTTTAAAAGATAAAAGAAGTAGTTTGTTTTATTGCCTTGTAGAGACTGTACGGTAGAGAAGAGGGAACTGAGGTAAGGATATGGCTTAAATACTAGCCTGGATAATAATATTTGCACCAGTACTACAATGGACTTTGATTTGTGAATCAACAGGGAGGGTGAAAAGAACCAGCTGGGGAGATGTGAGGACAAAGAATGTTTTTCTTTTGTTTTTGTTTTGCAGAGATCATGGACCAAAGGATCTTGGGGAATTGCCAGTGCACTGATACTTGTGGGATGAAAATGACGTGTCTTGTGAAATTGTTGGACACTTCATACAGTATCAGCCCTGGGCAAAATAGTGGAAGGGTTGACCACACATTGTAAGAGGAAGTGATGTTTGTCATTAACTATACAACCAATATACATTTCTAAGTAAGATAATTATACGTCTGGAATACCATCAGTGGAGATATGTTGATATCCTGGGAGGTTTGCTTCCCTGTTTTATTCCCATGTAATGCTGGGGTCTTTTAAAATCTCCTTGTTAATAATTCAGAACTTCATTAAATGATGTTGCCCATTCCATGTTAAAGGACAAGAGCTTGACCTTAGGCACTGCTATGACCAACTCTTTCTGAAAAACTACCAGAGCTTTTAAAAAAAAGTATTGAAGTCTTCTCCTTGCAGGAGGATGCTCATACACTTCACATCAAGTGATACCAACCCCCACTCTGCCTTTCATTTGTGTGGCGGGAGGCACTCTTCATCTCCTTACTCGCCACAGAGCTCCTGTACTACCTGCCACTTTCCCCATTTTAATTAACACGTTACCAAGTGTATCTGTTGCATTTACATTCAGTGATTCTCTACATTTTGTGAATAAACATGGACTGGGGTAAAGCACCCATGATACTTCTGATAAACTGGTATGTCCCTTTATGCTGTATTGCACACGTGTGTTAGTACTTCAAAGTACTTCAAAGGCCTTGTCACACTGTCTCAGTTTGCCTTTTCTCTTTGAACAGGTTACACTCCAATCTGAGTCATTGTCCAGTGTGGATTTTTTTCAAGAGGTACGAGCAAGATAGGAACCTTTAACTTCCACTGAGGGAAGTTTCAAAAGTAACATTTCTGCCTGTGTTTAGGGGCCTGTTGTATGGAGGTGCTGCTCCCCCAGCTGCTTAAACCAGAAGACTCAAGTCTCTCAGAGCTCCCTTTGTATTTTAGAGATAAAGACCCTGTCTTTTTCTTCTCTCCAAATGCAAAAATTGGCTGTTTCATGATTTCTTTGGTGACTTGAAAGCCTTCAAAAATCTGGCTCTTATATGGTTTCCTCCTCAAATCTGTCTCAATTGCCTGTCTGTAAAATGGGGATAAGACCAAACTTCATACCTCCAAGGGGGAAAGCATAAGGAAAAAAAGAAAAAAGGAATTTTAGTACATCAGAGATCGAGAAGGGATTTCTGTAAGGCATTTGTCAGTATTACTTGAAGAAGTACATGATTAAATACTGAGCAGTAATTCATCCACTTTTGACTTAAACTGTTGCTGTATTTTATAATGGATGATTGTAAGCCAGCAGGGTTGTTTCTAGGAGAGTCCCACAGAGCAGTTCATGGTTACAGATTGGCAGCTGTGTCCTGGAAAGCAGGAATTGAAGGCGTAATTGATTGCATTACATGACCAATAGAATATGAGTTCATTCTCTGATAAAATAGCTATGCCAAAAGGTATTTGGAAGAGTATATAAAAGGGACAATATAATTAGAATAGAGTAGAATAGCTCAGTTGGAAGGGACCTACAACAATCATCTAGTCCAACTGCAAAAAAGGATTAGTACTACATATGTATATTTTATTAGTATAATAATTACTGGCATAACATCTGTGTTCTGGGATCAGCATTTCAAACCCATTCTGGTTACAAGTTGAGTTCTGGTTTGAGGTCTCCGCTATATTCAGGGATTGAAGGCACAGGGTCTCTTCAGTTTTAAAATGGTTGTAAAATTAACCAGTATGGAACCACAACAGGACTTTCAGAAAATAATGTCCAATCTGTATTTAGACCATGAGTAAATTTTGTCAGGGTCCCAGGTATGTGATGCCTTCTGCGTTCTGCTGGCAGGTGACATTATTTCTTACCAATTTCCTGATGTTTCAATGAAATTGCCATGTTTGCCAGCATAGTGCTGCTTTCCCCAATTAGAATTCCCCATCCACATGATGTTAAAATCAGAATCACATCACCAATTTCTTCCTAGGAAGCTCAGATGAACAGGACTAGCAAAGGGAATGTATCTCTCCAGTGTCCCGACACCCAGTTCTGCAACTTCCCATTCTCTCAGCTTCACCCTGCTGTTTTCTCTGCTTGCAGGAACTCATAACCTAACACAGACATCTAGCCAGTCTTCAGGGAGTCTCTGGTCAATGAACTTGGCCTTGTTTATAGCATCTGAGCCACGATGTCATCACTTTGAGGCCCCACACAAAGATGGCAAGGAAGGAAACAATAGAAATTGTGCTGGCCCCTGCTTTCTTGTGGTGAGATCTGTGCTTGCCAGAAGCTTCTACCCTTTGTTCTGGGCTGGGAATGGGTTTCATAATGGAGAGGGAGGCACTTTCCGTTCTGAGGGGAGAAAGCAATACCAAGGAAGGTTTTAATTATCTCCCATCAGTGCAGAGCAGCTGTGCTGCTTGCAGTTGCAGGAGTTGGTGAGCAGTGCAGTCCCAGTCCAGTCTATTGCAGTGAGAATGACTGCAGGAATGGAGCATGTTCTCACCCCATGGGAAAGGGGTCCTTGTTGGATGACAAGACCAATTCTAAGTAAGATGCAGAATGGAGCTCTTCCCAAGAGGACAGGACTCCCTCTGCCAGTCTCAGAGCACTACAGTAAAGCAAACACCACTTAGAAATGGAATTGAAGCACAACAGGCTTTTCTCACCTTTGTCCCATCTCTCAGCTCTGCTTGAGGTGACATTGTACTGTGGAGAACGGCACTCCGGGCTTGTCTTTCTAACCTGTCCGAAGGACTAATGTAGAACTCAGGCTACTGCTGTCCATAACCTAGCAGGGAGTGTGGCAACCACATGGAAGATGTTCTTGTCTTCATTTTTATGCTTTGCAATCATGCTCTTTTCTTCCAGGGTAGCCTGGTACAGTCCAGCACTTTGGGGTCCTGGTGTGAAAATTATCTGCCCAGCATTTTTCAGATGCTTTGAGGGAGGGTTCTCATTTAGGTGCGATTCATATTTTTTTATTCCTCCTGTCTTCCTGATGCTAATTCTCCATCTTGTTACCCTTATCTGTTAATGGTTCACATTACCTTTGCTAGATCCTTTCTGTGCCTTGTTTTTGCTTTCATGTTGAAAGTATAAATCTAAATCCTGCATCCCTATTATAAGAGCTGCTAATTCCTTCCCTCCCCCTTCGTTCGATCAATGTTTCCTTCCATCTTTTCTGCTTACTCACCAGGTCATGTAGCTAATTTTAACATCGCCTTGCCTTCTGCTGCTGTTTCTGAAATGCCCTCTGTAAAAAATGCATCTGTCCCTGGCATCTTCATGGCCTCTCTATGTCCTGAGTCCTTCAGAGACTTTGATGCCTTTATTTGACATTTCTCAAGGTCAAAACTCCCCATGGATCATGTTGTTTGAATTGGGTCAGGCTGAGGGGGAAGAATGCTTTTCCATTGCTGCCTCTTCACCTACCCTGCTTCCTTTCCTCTCTTCCTCTTCAGAGCAGTGCTGTGTTCAGCTTTTCAGTGTTGCTGTCACTGGGTCCACCCTGCCAGCTTGTCTCTCTTCTTTCGATTTCTGGTATTTTCTCTTCTGCTCACATTCATCACTTGCTTTCCTCCACTGGCTAATTCTGTTCATGCTCTGTTGTCCTCTACCCTTGATTCATTTTCCCCTTCTCTTCCATTACAAGCTCAATCCTGAAAGTCCTCAGCCTTTACATACTCCTGGAGTCTCTTTCACCTGCTGCACTGGTGTTAGCAAACTCCCATAAACGGTCTGAATTCTGCCACTTCACTGCCTTTCCTCTCACTCTCATTTTGCCATCTTCCTAGTTTAAAATGGGAAGGTTCAAAGTTTTACTTAATCCCTTATCCTCAATTTCAGGTTCCTTTAGCCTCTTTTAGCTCATTCCTTAAACTCTTTCCTCCTGCTACTTTCAGTTCATTCTTTGTTAGAGCTCTCTGCTTCCTCCCACAGGAAAGGAACAAGAAGTAACCTTTTCTGTCTGCCTTGGTTTCATTCTTCTCTTTCTTCTTCCCATCACAAATGCAGAATTTTCTTACCTACTTTATTCTGTTACTGTAAGCCCAGGTAGCATGTTCTGAGGATTTCAAGTGCAGCATTTGAAAGAATTTATGTGGCTCTTTCATCGTTTACACGAGAAGGGAAGATGACATTTGTAGATGGCATTTTTACAACAAATAGTGAGTTTGCAGCACAGTGGGCTCTGGACTTCAGCCTCCAAGGCTACAAGATACAATGTGAGTGAGAACATAAAACCTGTGATGCACAAAATCACTCAAGCACGAAGCAAGTGCTGTGAGTTGTGTTAATTTTCTGTGACACTTAACACCTTGTATTTTGCTTCTTTGTTTGAGAAATAAAGAATCTATAGTAAGCATACCACAGAAGACCTGTAGTTATGTGTAATGTGAGGGATAATGTTTCTCAGAATTACAGGGTTCTAGAAGCTGCATATTGTTCGTTCAGTCACATGGCTGTGGCAGAGGATGCTAAAGCCACTGCACTTCCCAGTGTTTCTTAGGTGAGTGATGTTGGATATGTTGTCTGTGTGCAGATCTGGACACTGGGTGGAACAGACCTGGGAAAGTGCTAAGAAGAGTCTTTCACCGTTGACAGTAATTAAACCAGAAAATAACTATTCTTATTCTGTATTAGAACAGAATATTTCCACTTGGAAGGGGCCTACAACAATCATCTAGTCCAACTGCCTGACCACTTCAGGGCTGACCAAAAGTTAAAGCATTAAGGCATTAAGGGCATTGTACGAATGCCTCATAAACACTGACAGGAGTGGGGCATCAACCACCTCTTTGGTAAGCCTGTTCCAGTGTTGACCACCATTCCTATGAAGAAATGCTTCCTAATGTCCAGTCTAAACCTCCCCTGACACAGCTTTGAACCATTCCCACATGCCCAGTCCCTGGACACCAGGGGGAAGAATCGGCACCTCTGTCTCCACATTCCCTCCTCAGGAAGCTGTAAAGAGCAATGAAGTTGCCCCTGAGCCTCTTTTTCTCCAAACTAGACAAACCCAGAGTCCTTAGCTGTTCCTCATAGGACATTCCTTCCAGCCCCTTCATCAGCTTTGTTGCCCTCCTCTGTATGCATTCAAGTACCTTAATGTCCTTCTTAAATTGTGGGGCCCAGGACTGCACATTGTACTCAAGGTGAGGCCGCACCATCGCTAAATACAGTGGGACAACCCCCTCTCTTGGCCGACTGATTATGCTGTGTTTGATGCCCCCCAGGACGGAGGTTGCCCTCTCTGCTGGCAGGGCACACTGCTGCCTCATACTGAGCCTGCTGCCAGCCAGCACCCCCAGGTGCCTACCTGCAGGGCTGCTCTCAAGCCACTCCTCTCCCAGTTTGTACTTCTGCCTGGCATTACTCCACCCCAGGGGCAGACTACAGCTTTTGGTTTTGTTAAATTTCATGCCATTGATGATTGCCCAATGCTCCAGTCTACCTAGATCCCTCTGCAATTCCTTATGTCTCTCAAGAGAGTCAACAGCACCTCCCAGTTCAGAATCAGCAGACACACTAATGGTGCATTCCACTCCTGCGTACAGATCATAGGTAAAAATACTGAACAGACCTGGCCCTAGCATTAAGCCCTGAGGAACACCACTGGTGACTGATCACCAGCCAGATATAACCCTTTTCCCTACAGCCCTTTGAGTGCTGCCATTCAGCCGGTTCTCAACCCAGCACACCACGTACTTGCTCATCTCACAGTTGGACAACTTGGCCAGAAGGATACTGTGAAGGGCAGTATCAAAAGCCTTACTAAAATCCAGAAAAACTACATCCACCGCCTTTCCTTCATCCACTAGGTGGGCGACCTTATCATAGAAGGATATCAAATTAATTAGACAGGACTTTTGCTTTGTGAACCCATTATGACTGTGCCTGATAACTGCATTGTCCTTTAAACACCTTTCAATAGCACCCAGTATGATTTCTCCATAATTTTTCCACGTACTGAGGTTAGACTCACGGGTCTGTAGTTGCCTGGGTCTTTCCTCACATCCTTGTAAACTGGAATGACATTGGCTGACTTCTAGTCAGCAGGGAGCTCCCCAGACTCCCAAAGCCTTTGGTACATGATTGAGAGGGGTCCTGCTGTAACATCCACTACTCCTTCAGTACTCTGGGATGAATCTCATCAGGCCCCATGGATGTTCAGCTGATACAACTAGTCTACAGGTTCAGTGTCCATAAATGTAAAGTCAGGGTTCCCACAGTTGTGGTCCTCCAACTCAGAGGACCGGGGAGCCCAAGGTCTATCATAAGCATTAAAGGCTGAGGCAAAAAAAAAGCATTGAAAGCATTCCGTGAGTCCTCTTCCAGCATTAGAAGTAACTGGTGCAGCAAACATGCCCATTTAGAATAGGAAAGAAGAGTGCTTCAGTCTACTTTCAAACATCATTCAGACATGGAAGAAAGAAGCAGAGGATGCCAGGGCCAGATGAAATCAGGAAGCATCCAGCTTATATAGCATATTTCAGGAAGAAAAAGCATAAGCAAGATGTATCTCTTGGTGTCCAAGCCTGGAGAGAGATGCGTCACACAGAAACGTATCCCAAATGAACAGTGACAGCCATGCACTATTCTGCCCTCTTACTACCCACCCATTTTCTCAGCCATGCTCACATTAGATCAAAAGCCTCACAACTGTAACAGTGGCACATAATATTCAAGTCACTGCACAAGTCAGCCTTAATAAGAAGGAAAGCAGGAGATCTATAGTGCCCTGCCTCCTAGTAGGTCAATACCTGAATATGCAAAAATTAAAAATTAATCTTGCTCTGCAACATGCTGTCATCGTTTAACTCCACCTGACAACCAAGTACCATGCAGCCACTCGCTCTTTCCCCCCTCCCCCCGCAACAGTGGGATGGGGAGGATAATTGGGAAAAAGGTAAGACTTGTGGGCTGAGATAAGAACAATTTCACAATTGAAATAAAATAGTAATAATAATAACAATTGTAATGAGAAGAAGAGAGAAGGAGAGAGGAATAAAACCCAAAAAGGAAAAAAATAATAATAAAAAAAACCAAATAATGCACAATACAATTGCTACTGCTCACCCACCTGCTGGCCAGTGCCCAGCCAGTCCCTAAGCAGCAATTGCAATGCCCCAGCCAGCTCCCCCCAGGTTATAAAGTGAGCATGGTGCTCAATGGCATGGAATACCCCTTTGGGGTCAGCTGTCCTGGCTGTGTCCGCTCCCAGCTTCTTGTGCCCCTCCAGCCCTCTCGCTGGCAGGGCCTGAGAAACTGAAAAGTCCTTGACTTAGTATAAACATTACTTAGCAGCAGCTAAAACCGTCAGTGTGTTGTCAACTTTATGCTCATACTAAATCCAAAACACAGCACTGCACCAGCTACTGAGAAGAAAACTCCATCCCAGCTGAAACCAGGACACATGCAAACAGGCAACCTTGGGAGAGCTGCTGTTCTAAGAAAAAGACACACACAGTTAAGATTCACAGAGGTATTATAACAAGAGGAATTAGGTCACAAGAATAGAGAGAGAAACAAGGAGTGTTAGAGTCTCTTGCAAAGGGAAGGACTGTGGAGAAATAGAAGGTGGCTTGTTACAGGATTCTATGATGCAGCACAAAAACATCTGGACTTGCAATAGCAGAGCGCCCTACATTAACAGCAGGTATCATTCACTGGCCAGTGTGCATTTTTCTGTCTCTGGCAAATGGTTCTGTAAAATGCTGCAAAGAAACTACTGTAATACCTGCATCATCATCAGAGTTTAGCTAAGCATCCGTCAGTGATGATCAGGATATATACACAAAATTAAAGCTTGCCCTTCCTCTGCAGATTACCAGCTCAAAGCCTCCAGATCAAGAACAGACCCATTGGGCATTATACCTTTTGGACTGATATCTTCATTTATGGAGTATGCATTTCACATCCCTCTAGATACATGTGGTGAGCGTTTCTTTAACTGATAACAATAATAAAAGAAAACCTTTTAATGTGATAAAATTTATGCCCAAATCCTCAGTAATCTGGTTGTTTCAAAAATTAAGATAGAAAGAAACTATATTTAACTTTCTCATAAAAGCAAGAAAAGATGTTCTAACCTGTGTACAAAGGTTCTAGTGGCATTCTGGGGAAGTGTCATGATATGCTTCCTCTTTTCTCATGTTTTGCTAGGTATGTGCTGTTGAAGAGAGGACACTTGGCTAGATGCGTCTTTGGTCTAACACACCATAATTATTCTAATGTATATGTTATAATTCATACAATATATATTAGAACAATGTGTATGTGTATACATATATTTATAATTTATATATATAAACACACATACACACCACCACTCCATACACACCTCTTAGCTTTGACACTACTTTTTCTAAGTCAAGTATTTTTCTCTTTTGGATGCTGATAGGGAATATGACAGCTTTTTGGGGGGTATTGTTGGTTTGTTGGAGGGGGGTTTCCCTGCAATTTTAGAACTTAATAGACAGATATAAGAACTTGCAACACTCCAAGAATTTGCCAGCTCTCCCTTTTGTATTTCACCAACACACAAGCTCCTGAGAAACATTGTGAAGTTTTTCTTTTATAAAACATCACATCTTCCAGAAAAAAAAAACAAAACAGACGTCTGTATTGAATCACAGAGAGATTCTTAGTGTGTAAATATAGGCCTACACCGTTGAAATAATACTGATTTTTGAGGATGGTGGGGGAGAAAGAACCCCGGAAAGTTAATGTGCAACTACTTCTTGAACAAAATGTTTGTTTTAATGAAATCAGTGCAGCTTCACTGAGTTACACGTGCTATGGCAATACACTTCTGAAGAGTTAGAAATGATACTCAAACTGCCAGTGAAATGACAGGGATTACCATCTAACAAAGTAAAAAAAAATATCTGATTCCTCTACTGTTGTGACCGCTGCTTATATGATTTTACTTTGAATACTTTTTCAGGTTTGTAAGATGCATGATGAATACAGACTGCTTAAGTTGCTTAAGATCATATTTTGTCTTCACTAAAGAACCACAGAACAGCCTTGGTCAGGGCAAGCCCTGGTATGAATACAAGCTGGGGTATGAATGGATTGAAAACAGTCCTGCAAAGGAGGACTTGGTGATATTGCTAGCTGAAAAATTGGACATGAGCCAGCAATGTGTGCCTGCAGCCCAGAAAAGCAGTTGTATCCTGGCTGAGAATACAATATCCAGGTTGAGAAAGGTGATTCTCCCCCTCTATTCTGCGCTGGTGAGACCCCCACCTGGAACACTGCATCCAGTTCTGGGGTCCCTAGCACAAGACAGATATGGATCTGTTAGAGCGGGTCCAGAGGAGGCCACAAAGATGATTAGAGGGCTGGAGTACCTCTCCTGTGAAGAAACGCTGTGAGAGTTGGGGTCATTCAGCCTGAAGAAGGCTCCAAGTACCCTTATTGCAGACTTTCAGTACTTAAAGAGGGCTTACAAGAAAGATGGCGACAGACTTTTACCAAGGCCTGTAGTGACAGGACAAGGGGTTATAGTTTAAAGAAAAATACAGTAGATTTATATTAGACATAAGGCAGAAATTATTTACTATAAGGGTGGTGAGTCACTGGAGCAGGTTACCCTGAGAAACTTTGGACGCCCCATCCCTGGCACTGTTCAAGGCCAGGCTGAACAGGGCTTTGAGTGACCTGGCCTAGTGGAAGGTGTCCCTGGCAATGGCGGGGGGGGGGGGGGGAACTGGATGGTCTTTAAAGGCCTCTTCCCACCCAAACCATTCTGTGGTAAGCACAGAACCACAGAATCACAGAATGGTTCAGGTTGGAAGGGACCTTTGGAAGTCATCTTGTCCAAGCCCCATGCTCATGCAGGATCAGTGAACTGTAGATCTCCTCAGTTAGCTTTTTTTAAACTCATAAGTGCAAATCAATTTGGCCTGTTGATTTAAAAAAGCATTTGTTATTGCTAGACTGCTGTTTATTACCTGCTAATGTTTTCATCTTGCATCTCACACATACAAAAGAGAATTTTGACTGTCATCTAGCTGGACTTGTGCAAAGCATTTGACGCTGTCCTGCGCAACATCCTTGTCTCTAATTAGAGAGACATGGATTTGACAGATGGACCACTCAGTGGATAAGGAATTGGCTGGATGGTCGCACTCAAAGAGCTGCAGTCAACAGCTCGATGTCCAAGTGGAGACCAGTGACGAGTGGCATTCCTCAGGGGTCAGTGTTGGGACTGGCACTGTTTAACATCTTCGTTGGAGATATGGTCACTGGGATCGAGCGCACCCTCAGCAAGTTTGCTGACAACACCAAGCTGAGTGGTGCGGTTCACACACTGGAGGGAAGGGATGCCATCCAGAGGGATCTTGACAGGCTGGAGTGATGGGCCCGAGTGAACCTCATGAAGTTCACCAAGGCCAAGTGCGAGGTCCTGCACATGGGTTGGGGCAATCCCAAGCACAAACACAGGCTGGATGGAGAATGGATTGAGAGCAGCCCTGAGGAGAAGGACATCAGGGTGCTGGTGGATGAAAGGATGACATAGGGTCAACATGAACTGGCAATGTGCATTTGCAGCCCAGAAAGCCAACCATATCCTGGAATTATGTCACTTAAAAATTACCTATTTCCCCTTCCCAATTGCCTCATTTTCTATTTGCAGGATACAGATTTGACTTATGCCAGAAGCAGACCCCATAATCAAAGCTTTTTTTTGCAGGGGGGAACCCATGGTAACATAACACTGAATATTCTTATCCTTGAAAACCTCCAACCTTGTTGACCCTTCTGTTTAATTGTGTCTTGCAATTGTAAGATCTACAGTCTAATTGCATGTGTAACTGTGGGTTTTATCTTCAGAACAGTAGGATTCAAATTAATCTGGGATACAGCTACTAGCATTCATAAATCATAAAACCACAAAAAGAGTACTGTCAATCAGTCTGTCATCTTGTAAAACACATGCCATAGAACTTTCCTGAATTACCTTTTCCTTCACTTACTGACATACATTTCAGGGTGAAACCAAAAAAAGGAAAGCAAAACCACACACAAACATGCTTTGATTCAGCAGTCACTGATCAGCAGAAATTCACAACGTCATTAGTTAAGTTGTTCATATTGTTAATTACTTCGGGTGTTAAAAGTTTGTATCTTGCTTTTGAGCTGAATTGGCCTGTTTTATAAGATTGCATCCAGGACAGTGCATTCTGTTACAATCAAACTAACAGACCTGTAATTGTTCAAACTAATTTTTAAGAAATCTCTTCCTAAATAGAGGCATTGCATCAGATATTTACTAAATATTTCATCTCCAATGTGGTAGAATTGCTTAAAAGTTGCTTACATTATCAATCGCTGCACTATGAATGCCCATTCTTTCCATTCTGGGATGCAGAGGCAATGTAAGAACCAAATTAAAATTGAATTCTAATTGATTCCATCAGAGAAATTAACACTTCCATATCTTTATTACTACTAGCACCTGTGCTTTTGACATCATGCTTCTCAGGTGTAGAAATCAGCTGCTTTTCCACTTTCATAGATTCTAAGTTTATCTCTATTACCTTTTAAAAGTAGTTATTCGTACAGGGAAGTCTGGTGCCTTAGCCAATGAAAGCATGATATTGGGCCTCAGTTCAACAACAGCAACAACAAAACAAACAAAAAAACTGATTGAAATTTTAGACTGTTAAAACATTGAATGGGATTCAGAGTGCTGAAGTACTCTAACACCACATTAAAGAGTGCTGTAGCTTCAAAGGGAATACCAAGAGACACCTTAGCCAATGTGCCAAAATCCACCAAGAATGTGAAAACTTGCAGTGTTTGAGAGGGCAGTACTGCCTGTAAGATGGCTGTTGTAAGTGTTGCAGTGATCTTTCAGTTATTCTGTATGTGATATGAGGAGGAAGCTGGAAATCAAGAACACGTTGTATAGATAATGGGAATAATGGGATTTATGTGGGATGATGTTGTCTGCTAATGGTCCCAAGTAGAAACAGTTAGTGATTCCTGAGAGCACTCTTCATGCACAAGTAGCAGTTCAAGCTAGTATTACCAATTTGCATTGCTGCAGGGTGAAATGCAAAGGCTGCATATATTTGGAGTTTCAGATCAATCCAGATTGTGTATATCCTCTACTTTATATTGGGCCATCAGTTCAGGAAAACCATTTCTGTTTTGTTTGGTCAGTTGTCAGGGTCTGATACTCTCTGTCGAGGTTCTTTTAGAAATTCTGCATGAGGAGGGTTTAATGTTTGGTAGCAGATTTACTTATTTGAAGAAACATGGCATTACATGGGATTTAATTTAGTGTAGTGTTACAGCATTATACTGAAGTCACAACACAAGCATAATATAGGAATTGCAATATACAGTTGAATCTCAATACAAACATGATTTCCATTACCAGTCTCTATATGCTTACTGTCAAGATGCTGGTCATCCCCAGTTGGGGAAGGGATACATGGGTTGAAGCTAGCTCAAGCCCATTGCTCTCTTCAAAGTTCACTTTGTTGGGCTAAGCCATGCATATATTTAGCCCATGCTGGTCTGGCTAGCTCAGGAAGACGTTCACACCTGTGGATGGGAGCCACCTGAGGGTACCGAGGGAGCTGGTGGATGAGCTTGCCAAGCCAGCCTCCATCATTTATGAACAGTCCTGGCTAACTGGGGAGGTCCCAGCTGACTGGAGGTTAGCCAGTGTGACACCCATCTACAAGAAGGGCAGGAAAGAAGATGGGGGAAGCTACAGGCTTGTCAGCCTGACCTGGGTGCTGGGCCCTGGTGCGGCCGCCCCTCGAGCCCTGGGCTCAGCGTTGGGCCCCTCACCCCCAGACAGACCCGGAGGGGCTGGAGCGTGTCCAGAGCCAGGCAGGGGCTGGGGAAGGGGCTGGGGCACAGCTCTGGGGGGGGCGGGGGGAGCTGGGGGGGCTCAGCCCAGAGAGGAAGAGGCTGAGGAGAGGCCTTGCCACTCCCTACGACTACCAGACAGGAGGCTGTAGGCAGGTGGGGGTCGATCTCTTTTCCCAGGTAACAAGTGATAGAAGGAAAGGAAAGGGCCTCAGGTTGCACCAGGGGAGGTTTAGGTTGGATATTAGGAAAAATTTCTTCCCTGAAAGAGTTGTCAAGTATTGGAACTTGATAAATGACTGGCCTGGCAGATGAAGTCAAGCAGTGGATATTGTCTATGAGGACTTCAGTAAGGCCTTGACACTGTCTCCCATAAGATCTCAGTGATCTAGCTGTCAGTGAATGGGCTGGATGAGCAGACAGTGAGGTTGACTGAAACAACATCTACTGTTCTCCCCTTGTCTACCCAGCCAGTCATTCCACCATCGAAAACTATCATATTGGTCAGGCGTGATTTCCCATCGGTGAATCCATGTTGACTACTCCTGATAACATTCTTTTCCTCCACATGCTTAGAAATGACACCCAGGATGAGCTGTTCCATCATCTTTCCAGGCTTGGAACCAGTCTGTAGTTCCCTGGGTCCCCCTTCTTGCCCTTTTTGAAGACTGGAGTGACACTGGCTTTCCTCCAGTCCTCAGGCACTTATCCTGTCCTCCATGACCTTTCAGAGATTATGGAGCATGGCTTAGCAATACCTGCCAGCAACCTTTGCACTCGGGGGTACATCCCATCAGGGCACATGTATTTGTGGGTGTCAAGTTTGCCTAAATGATCTCTAACCCAATCCTCCTCAATCAAGGGAAAGTCTTCCTTTCTTCAGGCTTTCTCTCTTGCCTCCAGGGTCTGGGATTCCTGAGGGGTGGCCTTAGCAATAGACTGAAGGAAAAGCAGCAGTCAGTAACTCCACCCTCTCTGTATCCTTCATGCCTACCTCATCCAGCAGCAGTCCCACTTTTTCCCTAGTCATCCTTTTCCTGCTGATGTGCTTGAAAGGTTTGGGTTGGAAGGGTCCAATTCCCCTTTCCATGGGGAGGGACATCTTTCACTAGAATAGGTTGCTCAAAGCCCCATCCAACCTGACCTTGAACACTCTCGGTAACAGGACAGGTTAAACACTTCTCACATCACTTTAAAGAACACCTTCACGGGATGTTTTTTCCTCCTTCCATTTAACTTGCATGATACTTTCTGTAACTGCAGAGAATGTTAGTCCCACAGCTATTGCATGGAGTCACAGATTTTAGAGCCAGAGTGTTAGTTTCCCCTTCAAAGTTTTTATTATTTATTTTTATGAGCTCCAGTGTGATTTTAAATTTAACTTTTCAAAGTTTATTATCCTTTTCTCCTCTATGATATTTCCTTTGATGAATATGAACAGGGAAGGATGCTATCTGTGATTAATGATGGAAGACTTCGGCAGCCACTAAATTGCCTTCAGGTCACAGGCACACAAAGCAGAAAAGGTACAATTTCCAGTTCATAGTGTTTATAATTGTATTCCTTACAAAAATCTAAACACCTTCCAGAGGTTTATTAGGCAATATTACAAAACCTCTCAGATGTGCTCTGCTGATAGTGTCCACAACGTGGGGGATGCAATAAGGAAAGGCGGAAAAAATGGGCTATGTCTATGTAATAGACAGATAATACATAGTAGTAGCAGAAGGCAAAGAGGACTACAAGAACAAAGAACCACACACTGTAGGAGACGATCAGATTTGAGACCACCTATGGAACCTGAAGGTGCACAAGTCCATTGGGACGTGATGAGACGCATCTGCAGGCCCTCAGGGAACTGGTGGATGAAGTGGCTAAGCCACTATCCATCATATTTGAGAACTCATGGCAGTCTGGTCAACTTTACACAGGCTGGAAAAGGGGGGAAAGTAACCCCGATTTGTAAAAAAGGAAAAAAGGAAGACCTGGGAAACTACAGGCCGGTCAATCTCACCTCAGTGCCTGGCAAGATCACAGAGCAGATCCTCCTGGAAACTATGTTAAAGCACACAGAAAATAAGGAGGTGACTAGTGACAGCCAACGTTGCTTCACTAAGGGCAAATGTTGCCTGACAAATGTCATGGTCTGTCACAGCACTCTCAAAACCTAGCCAGCTGCAACAAGGTCTTTTACCATCTCATACCAACATACTCTTCGTGCCAGTCCCTCTGCTGTCTTCTCCTGATCTCTCCTCACCCAGGGCACTCATTCTCTCTGCTTCTTCCTCCTCTCTCTTCCTTGGCTGCCCAAACTCTTAACAGAACCAGCCACAGCTGCACCTTATCTACATCAGCCAACCCGCTGACCCTGAAGCCAACCCACAGCTGTATATTATCAATGATAATTAACTCAGCTTCATTCTTCTACAGTGGCCTTCTATGATGAGGTTACAGTGCTGACAGATGAGGGAAAAGCAACTGACATCATCTAGCTGGACTTGTGCAAAGCATTTGACACTGTCCTGCACAACATCCTTGTCTCTAATTAGAGAGACATGGATTTGACAGATGGACCACTCAGTGGATAAGGAATTGGCTGGATGGTCGCACTCAAAGAGCTGCAGTCAACAGCTCGATGTCCAAGTGGAGACCAGTGACGAGTGGCATTCCTCAGGGGTCAGTGTTGGGACTGGCACTGTTTAACATCTTCGTTGGAGATATGGTCACTGGGATCGAGCGCACCCTCAGCAAGTTTGCCGACAACACCAAGCTGAGTGGTGCGGTTCACACACTGGAGGGAAGGGATGCCATCCAGAGGGATCTTGACAGGCTGGAGTGATGGGCCTGAGTGAACCTCACGAAGTTCAACAAGGCCAAGTGCAAGGTCCTGCACATGGGTTGGGGCAATCCCAAGCACAAATACAGGCTGGATGGAGAATGGATTGAGAGCAGCCCTGAGGAGAAGGACTTTGGGGTGTTGGTTGGTGAGAAGTTCAACACGGCCTAACAATGTGTGTTTGCAACCTAGAAAGCCAACCATGTCCTGGGCTGCACCACCAGCAGTGTGGCCAGCAGGTTGAGGCGGGTGATTCTCCCCCTCAGCTCTGCTCTGGTGAGGTGTCCCCACGGCACTGCATCCAGCTCTGGGGCCCCCAACATGAGAAGGACATGCACTTGTTGGACCAGGTCTAGCAGAGGGCCACAAAGACGGTCAGAGGGCTGAGGCCCCTCTGCTATGGAGACAGGCTGAGAGAGTTGGGATTGGGGGAGAAGGCGGCTCCGGGGAGACCTTAGAGCAACTCCCAGTACCTAAAGAGGGACTGCAAGAAAGCTGGGGATGAACTTTGGACAAGGGCATGTAGTGATAGGACAAGAGGGAGTGGCTTTATACCTAAAGAGGGTAGGTTTAGGTTAGATATTAGGAAGAATTTTTTTTCTGTGGGGGTGGTGAGACATGGGAACAGGCTGCCCAGAGCAGCTGTGGGTGCCCTGTCCCTGGCAGGGCTCAAGGCCAGGCGGGATGGGGCTGGGAGCACCCTGGGCTGGTGGAAGGTGTCCCTGCCAATGGCAAATGGGGTTGGAACTAGATGGTCTTCAAGGTCCCTTCCAATCCAAACCATTCTGATTCTATGATATTTCTCTCTCTTTCATAAAATGAGGTGAGACTGACTGGCCTGTAGTTCCCTGGATACTCCTTTTTTGAAGATCGGAGTGATATTTGCTTTCTTCCAGTCCTCAGGAGCCTCCCCGAGTCACCAGACCTTTCAAAGATAATCAAGAGTGTCCTCACAGTGATGCCATCCAGCTCCCTCACTACTTGTGAGGTCCCAGGGACTTCTGTAAGCCCAGTCCACTAAAAGCGGTCCCTAACCTTACCCTCCTCCACTGAGGGTAAGTCTTCCTTGCTCCGGAGTTTCCCTTTGGTCTTAGGGGCCTGGGATTCCTGAAGGCTGCTTTTCCATGTCCTTTGTCACCAAGGTGCTTGCCCCAGTGGGCCCACATTTTCCTTAGTCTTCCTGTTGCTGCAGATATACCTGCAGAAGCCTCTCTTGTTGCACTTCACATCTCTTGCCAGATTTGACTCCAGCAGGGCTTTGGTTTTCCCTAACCCATATCTGCTTGCTTGGATAACATCTCTGTATTCCTCCTGGGTTACCTGTCTTTTCTTCCATCTCACAGTGGCCCGAGTTATTTTTAGATATTTAAGAATCATTAAGTTGACTCTGAAACCAAACTTACTTTCTTCCTTCTGCAAGGTCAGTTATGGCCATTAAGGGTTATGCAAGGCAGAATCACCCAAGTGGCTGTTTATAGCCTGGCTCTGCTATTGGAGGAGCTACACAGCTGTGATATAACCTGGAGGTCTGAGTAACTTTTTCAAATGTGTGATAGGCTTGTATGTGTGTTTTATCCCATGGGATATTTTTGGATTGTGACTTGGACTAGAGCATTTGATGTTACCTAAAGGCAGCATCTTTGTCAAGTTATGTGCATCACAGCAACTCAAACTGCAAGTTATTTTATTTATTTTTTTCGTTTTTTCAAATAAGGTAAACACCGTAAGTGTAGCACAGCTACTGATCTGTACCTGGGACCCAAGCAGTGCTCCAGCACGGATAACTCATCCCCACGGCGCCGCTTGTGCAATACGCAAGCGCCCGCTAGATGGCGCTGTGCCCCGCCAGTTCGGGGGCGGGGAGGCAGCGGGGTGCGCCTGTGGCTGCGTGTCGCCCTCCAGTTTAAGAGCCACAGCTTCCTGCGTCTATTTATGGCAGGTATATTTAGTGCATTTCAGCCCTCATAGATGCATGCAGCATATTTAGCACGGACTGTTTGGTCACAGGGCACACGCAGCATAGTGTATTGGGGAATAACGCTGCATGCCGGGGTGCATTGGTTGTGGATGATAAACTTAATTTGTCGAAGGCAAAAAAGAAGGTCAGGCCATCTCGGGTTTTCTTTTTCCTGGAGGAATCATCTGATCTTACTTCAGAACCTGCCCCTCTGTGACAGACTAGAGCTTGAACCCAAGCTCTTTGGGTGAGGAGACCACAGGTAGCCAGATGGGTGTTCCCGGGCAGCCACACTGCCCCTCCAGCCTCCTCCCAGTTCCCTGCTGCTAGGCAGAAGAGTCCACTGGAGTCGACAGCATGTGGGTGAGACTTGACTGCTGATCTCAGAGCCTTTCCTTCCTGAACAAACATTTTCCATTCTGAAATAATCACTTCACTATATATAGAAAGCTCCTCCAAAGCAAAAGCCGTGTTCTTTGGGAAGGGATAGACCTCAAAATGCTTTCTGCCTTTTACAAAACAGCCGCAGGCCCTTTGCCTTCAGGCTTGTATCTGTCTGTGAACACTGTCAATCAAAGGCACGTGTTCACCTCACGAAAATAATCTGGATTCCCCATGCAGCTCCTGTGCTCCCCACCCCCACCCCACGGATTCAGAGACTATGTCTGTAATCACAATCCACAGTGTTTCGGAAACCACCTCCCCATCTCACTTCCTCCCAGCTGATTTTCAGGGGAACAGAAGGAGACTTGTTTGCTACCAGGGAGGAAGTCCAGACCTTAGTGAGCAGCTTTCTAAGAGGCACCTATGAGAATGGTGCACTTCAGTCAGCGTACGCTTGCAGAGGCTGCTGCCAAATGAGGTCACCCTGCTGCAGAAACGTGGATGAAGAGATTCCAGAAGAGGAGGATGGAGGAAGCCAGGACAGGAAGTAGAGCAGTCAGTAGCACCGGGCTCAGCTCCGTCAACTCCCCTCTCTGGAAATGTTGATTTCAGTTTTGTCTCGGCTCACAGACAAGAAAGTATTAGATGGTTTCCTTCTCATTGTTCTCTCATTCCCTTTTCTCATCATAAAAATCATTCCTTGGTTTGACACAGTTCAGCCATCTCTTTGGGAAGAGATTAATGGGGCGAGCAGCGCACAGATTCAGAGGACAGTTCAGGCACGAGGACTGGGTGACACTGTCTGTGACTTTTGAAAATCACAAAGCTCACAGAACTCGAAGGAGAGGCTCCTCTTTCAAGCCCTGTAACTTCTGCTGAGCTAGCACATCTCTTGCAAAAGATCATAGAATACCACATCGGAAGGGACCTCAAGGATCATCTGGTCCAACCTTTCTTGGCAAAAGCACGGTCTAGTCAAGATGACCCAGCCCCCTGTCCAGCCAGAGATGGACAACCTTGACCAGGAATCTGTTACACATTTTTCTTAGTTTATTCTAGTAATTGATTCCTCCTTCCATTGAACTATTGCTCTTTGTTTTCAGTTTGTATAACTGCAGTTCCACCCCATTGCTCCTGTTCTGCCTTCATTCACTAGACTGAAACATTATACACAATTTAAAAAGTTTTTTCTTGCAGATCCTTAGAAATCACTTATTTTTTTAATCTTTCTGACGGTCTCCATGCAGAAACTTGTTCTACAGATGTTGACTTACTGTCACAACTCTGACCGCTGTGAGTTTTCTACAGTCTTTATAAATATTGACCATTAAATTTACATTCCTAAAGCTGCAGTAATATAATTATCTTACCAATGTACACAAATATCTTGAGAGCAGCTGTCCAGAGGACCAGGCCAAGCTCTTTTCAGTGGTGCCCAGTGACAAGACAAGGGGCAGTGGCCACAAACTGCAACATAGGAAACTCCATCTGAGCATGAGGAAAAGCTTCTTTACCTTGAGGGTGGCAGAGCGCTGGGACAGGCTGCCCAGAGAGGCTGTGGGGTCTCCTGCCCTGGAGACATTCAAACCCGCCTGGACACGGCTCTGTGCAACCTGCTCTGGGAGAGCTGCTTCAGCAGGGGGGTGGGCTGGGTGGGCTCCTTAGGTCCCTTCTGACCCTGACCACGCTGTGATTCTGCGATTCCCTATTGTTCTGTGTGTTCCTGTTTAGTCAGTCCATACTTCCTTGCAGATTATTAGTCAAGATACTAAACAAAATTGATAGAAATATTAAAATTATTGTTATTATTCCTTGGTAGGAGGATTATCTGCTTGATAGATAATAATAAGCTGTGCAGATAGGGACTAGGAAACAACAATCTGTACAGTAGTTCTGTGTGTTTATAGTCACCTGTAGGCTGAATGTGAATCAGCTGAGGGTATGTTGTTGCAAAACCAAAACAACATCATATGAGACGGTATAAACAGGAATATGACTTGCAGGGCTATGATAAGGCCCTTAGCTGCAGTACCATGCCTAGTCTCAGTCTGTGCACTTCAGACAAATCTGACACAGTCCAGAGGACATGATTAGAGGTTAGGAAAATACAATATGGAAAGATTAAATGCTCTTGGGCAGTTTAGTTTAAAGAAGAGTGAGAAGATACGATAACCACCTTGATTTGTAAAAGACAGTTGCAAAGCAAACAATTTCCAGTATTCGTGACAGATAGTACAAGAACTAATGTGTTTAAATAATAGCAAAGAAAATTTAACACTGAATAGATTGAGTGGCAGGTTTATGAAGTCTTCATTATGGGAAGACTTTAAGAACTAGTTAAGCGCTCATCCGCTGAGCATGACAGGGGCTTCTGGGTTCAATTGAACCCTCTCTGAGGAATGGGAATGAAGCAGCTGACAGCCCTAGATTTTTTCCTACTGTTTATAATCTGCCTATGCTATGCTGTTTAGAAAGTACCAGCAAAGAATATAGTTGCTATTTATCTTACTTGTAGCCTTATCCTTCCATGATCTTTGTGGTATCTACCTACTTGTTTTGACTTTAAATTATTTTGCCTTCTGCACATGAATTGTCTTATTGCTGCACTTGAAGTCTTAACCTTTAGATGCTGCTATAACTTAAAATAATATCAAAAGAGCGGCCTGAGAAGTCCCAAGCTGAATTACAAGAGAACCGATAATTGGGAGTACAAGGAACTGGCATAATTAAGAGCAAGTCCAGGTAAAACAATGAGCAGGGGGACTCCCAGCCTGCAAGATGCATGGTATAATGTAAGTTCAAAACAAGGAGGTAGCAAGGAGCAACATTTTAAGACCATCTATTTCACAGGTCTTGCTGTGCTAAAAGATTTGTCTAAAAAAGTAGGCAAGGTTGAAAATGAAGCATTCAGGGCATTTAGGGCTGTGCTAGATAGACCCCTAGAAAACAGACTGTAGGAGTCCTTACCAGGTTACCATGAGAAACACAGGAAGCAAGAGGAAGTGATGGCTGGGTATCCTTACTTCAAACATGATGGAGTGTCACAGCACTCTCCAACCTATCAAGCTGCAACAAGGTCTTTTACCATCTCATACCAGCACACTCTTCACACCTGTCCCTCTGCTGCCTTCTCCTCATCCTAGGCACGCATTCTCTCTGCTTCTTCCTCAGCAGCTCTCTCTTCATTGGCTCTCAACCACTTAACTTAACCAGCCACACCTGCACCTTATCTACATTGGCCAAACAACAGCCCCTGAAGCCAACCCACAGTTGTATATTGTCAGTGCTAATTAACCCAGCTTCATTCCTCTATAATGGAGCATAAGTGTGATGATAAGACCACTGCTAAATCCAGCTGCTCCCAACACTGACAGAGCTTCCCCAAATTTCCAAGATTGTAAATGTGCATATAAACAAATTAACACAAGCCATGAACTTTGCCTGCTCTACCCTAAAACCATGCATCACATGCAGCCCAGGGAGAGCAGCTTACATTCAGGGCTCCAGGCTGCTCATGAACAAACCCTATGGCACAGAAATATGCCTGTTGCAAGAACTTTATGTGATTTGTGGCCATCTAGACAAGCAGGAGATGCAGAAGAACTCTTCCACTGCAAGGTTCAAAGCTACCTAGTCAAGTTACATCCAGCAGCAGTGCACTAGCAGCATTTCCCTTTGACCAGGATGTGAATATAGAGCCGCAAAGCCGAGGTACCAGCTCCATTTGCTGGGTGAAATGATCTTGCAACTCTTTCTTGGATCTCAAGGGCATTCCAAATGACAGAGGCAAACTTCAGATCTCAGCCAAAAAAACTTACTCCTGTCTTGGGGAGAGTTATCCACTCACTTCTGTCCCCATCCCTGCCCTGGCTATGTATGTTTCTAGCAGGTGCCTGGCTTCTTTTATTTTTAACCTTCACTCTGAATGCAGGAAGTCTTTTTTTTTTGCTGTGAACATCCGGGAATCAGAGCCTAAGCACATCCTAGAAGGATTTCCTGTTTGGGACTTTTGAGCCAGACTCCAGCTTGCAAGAATGGAAGCCTCTGAGCAATTTGCTCAGTCCTGCTGGGCTACCTGCCAGATTGCTCCCATCCGGTTCAGGAGCAAGTTGCCATCTAGCAGGAAGGTGCTAAACTGCCAGACTACTTCCCACCTGCTATGGATGAGGGTGAGAGCATGCAAAGTCCAGTCTGGGTGGGGACATGCATGGCTCCAGGATCAGGGTCATTGTGGTGGCAGAACAGCAACATAAGAGATAGCACGACTTCCCATTACATTGCAGTATTTGCCTGTAGGTCTAGGGAAACACAAAGCATGCAGAAAGCACATTTTCTGTGCTGCCTACCAGCTATGCTTTGGTCAGCACTGACTCCAGTTTGCCATGTTTCACTAGCTCTTGCATTATTTCAATTTCAGAAGTTCAGCAAAGCACTGATTCACTCATCTTCAAATTTTGCTCCCTTCTCCATAGTCTGATCTCTATATCATTAATAATTCTACCCAAAGGCATGACACAGCTGGGAGCCTTGCAGTCCTGTCTCAACCTTTACTACTAGCAGTAACCTTCTGCCCTGAATAGCTGAATAACATATTTCTGCTCATTTCTGTGTCTTAGTTGCTCTTACAAGGCATACCTTGACTTAAATTTTTCTACCAGTCTACATACAGCTCCAAAGATGCTTGCTTATCAGAAAGACTGTCCAAGATCTCTCTGAATGTGCAAGCACATCATATGGATCTGTTCTTCCCTCTCTTGCCATGGGGCTCCAAGAATATATAGTAAATTATAATTTACTAGGAGACCAAAAGGAATCCACTAATTTCCATCTCTAAGTAGAGGCAGCACTCGTGTACAAATTGCAAGTCTGACAGAAGGGTTGTTTAATGATCTGGGGTAATGCCATGGGGCTGAAGAATAACAAACATTACAGAGACTGAAGAAAGGAGGACTGAAGTGAGTGACCTAGGGAAATTCAGATTGCTTGCAATAGTATAAAGATTTCAAAGCAGATTTTAAAGGGAAATGATTATTTGAAAACATGACAATAAATGGCAAATGTGATCAAATGCACCAAGTCTGCCAAATCATGCCAGACGAGCACATTAAACAACTCACTTTATAAGTGTTTTTTGGGGGGACCAAGAAAAAAAGTTGGTCAGACTACAGTAACACATGAGAAATTATTTATTCAAATGGAGAAGACAGAAATTAATACAAAAATTGTAAGATGGGGAAGACGGAAAAAAAAAAATTACCAGTAAATCAAGATTTTTATGCTTGAAGAAATGCACCGTCTTTTCAAGGATCAGTTTTGGAGCTCATCTATTTAATTTTTTTCAGTAAAGATCTCAGAAAAAAAAAAAAAGAAGTATACTGATAAGGTTGATCAGTGACACAAATTAAAGAGGCATTGTGAGTATAGAGGATGACCAAAACATCATAAAAGTGAAAAGCTACTATTAAGGAGCAGCATAACAGAAATGGAATGAAATTCATAGATTCATAGTAGACAGTCCTTCATGGTTAAAAAAGGATGTCCAGAGACGCATATTCCAACCTCTTATTTGAAGATAGACTGTCGATAGGTCAGATCAGCCTTGAAAACTTGCAAGGAGCCAAGATTCACAGCTCAAAAGCAGCTTTTTCCAGTGCTACACTACTCTCCGGGTGAAAAGAAGTTTTCCTAATGCTCACTCTGAATCTCTCAAGCTGTAATTGTGGCCATTGTTACTGTTCTGTTGTCTGCTGCTATGAAGACACATTTAGTACCATCATCTCTTTAACCTGTCCTTTAAGTAGCAGTAGGATGCCATTAAAAAGCCTCTTAGCCTACTCATCACCAGACTGAGCAAGCCCAGCTTCTTCAGTGTCTCTTTATAAATCAGCCCCCTACCTATCTCCTACAGTTTTCCATATCCCTCACAAACAGGGGGAGCCAAACGTACACAGGATTCCAAGTGTGGCTTCACCACCTCCCAAGTCAAGGGGGATACCTATTTCCCTTGATCTGCTGCTCACCCTTCTCCTTATGTAGTGCAGTAAAGGTGTTTGCTTTATTTGCAATGCAAGCATATGCAACGAGAGCATATTATTGCCTCTTAATTCAGTGTCCACCCCTGCCTTCACATTCATTTCAGCAGGACTGCAACTCAGCCAGTTGGTTCCCAACCTTGTACCAACTACGGCATTATTCCGCCTCAGGTGCGGAACTTTATACTTCTCTTTATTGAGCTTCATGAGGTTTCTGCTAATCCAATTCTTGGAGTTTCTAGATCTCTCTGGACCAAAGTTCTGCCATGCAACATATTGGCCACCCCTCCTAATGCCATCTGCAAACTTACACTGTGTCATCTTGGAATATTACTGAATAATGTCTCCCAAATCAATGCTTGGTGTACTTTGTTGGCTGCCAGGCACCAACCTCATATTGAGTCATTGATCACTACCCTTCAAGCCCAGAGGGGCAGCCATTTTTCAGCCCACCTAATGCTCCATTCATTCAGCCCATATTTCCTCAGGTTAAAAATGAAAATTCACTGTCAAGGCACTTTGCATCCACTGCTTTCCCTTCATCCATATAGCCAGTCATTTTTCAGAGAAGTTAACCGGGCTGCTCAAGCACAATTTGTGCTTGCTAAATCTATGCTGACTGTTCCTGATTGCCTCCTTGTTCTCCATATGTTCAAAAATGGATTCCAAGAGAATGGGGTCAATGAGTCTTCTGGGAATGGAGATGACCCTGACAAACTGATGGTACTCTGAGTTCCTCCTTGCCTTTCTTAAAGGCGAGTGTAATGTTAAATTCACACAATCACAGAACAGTTTGCGTCAGAAGGGACCTTTAAATGCCATTTAGTCCAACCCGCTTGCAATGATCGGGGGGACATCTTCAACTAGATAAGATTTCTCAGAGCCCCATCCAACCTGGCCTTGAATACTTCCAGGGATGGGGTACCTACCACCTCTCTGGGCAACCTGTGCCAGTGTGTCACCACCCTTACAGTAAAAAATTTCCTCCTTATATCTAGCCTGAAACTACTCTCCTTTAGTTTCAAAGCACCCCCCTTGTCCTACCACTACAGGCCCTACTAAAAAATCTGTCCCCATCTTTCTTACAAGCCCCATTTAAGTACTGAAAGGCTGCTCTAAGGTCTCCCCGGAGCCTTCTCTTCTCCAGGCTGAACAGCCCCAACTTTCTCAGCCTGTCCTCACAGGAGAGGTGTTCCAAGCCTCTGATCATCTTTGTGACCTCCTCTGGACTTGCTCCAACAGGTCCATGCCTGTCCTGTGCTGAGGACTCCAGAGCTGGACACCGTATACCAGGTGGCATCTCTCCAGAGTGGGGCAGAGGGGCAGAATTACTTTCCTCAACCTGCTGGCCACACTGCTGGGGATGCAGTCCAGCATTCTGTTGGCTTTCTGGGCTGTGAGCGCACATTGCTGGGCCATGTTGAGCTTCTCACCTACCAGTACCCCCAGGTCCTTCTCTGCAGGGCTGCTTTCAACCCCTTCGTCCCCCAGCCTGTATTGATACCAGGACTGGCCCTTACCCAGGCGCAGAACGTTGCACTTGGCACTGTTGAACCTCACAAGGTTCACAGGGCCCCACTTCTCAAGCTTGTCAAGGTCCCTCTGAACAGCATCCTGTCCCTCAGGCATGTCAACCACACCATTCAGCTTGGTGTCATCTGAAGACTTGCTGAGGGTGCACTTGATCCCACTGGCTGTGTCACGTCCTAATACAGACCCCTCAGGGACACCACTGGTCACTGATCTCAATCCAAACATTGAGCTGTTGACTGCTGCCCTCTGGATGCAACCATCCAACCAATTCCTCATCCACTGAACAGTCCACCCATCAAATCTGTCTCTCTCCAGTTTAGAGAGAAGGATGTTGGGGGAGGGGGGGGGGGGGCGGTGCGGTGTCAAAGGCTTTACAGAAGTCTGGGTAGATGACATCTGTAGCTCTTCCCTTGTCCACTGATGCAGTCACTCCATCATAGAAGGCCACTAGGTTGGTCAGGCAGGACTTGCCCTTGGTGGAGCCATGCTGGGTGTGTTGAATCACCTCCCTGTCCTCCATGTGCCTTAACATAGCTTCTAGGACAATCTGTTCCATGACTTTCCCAGGCACAGAGGTGAGGCTGCCAGGTCGGTAGTTCCTTTCTACCCTTTTTAGAACTGGGTGCAATGTTTCCCTTTTTCCAGTCACTGGAGACTTTACCTGACTGCCATGACTTTTCAGTTATCATGGAAAGTGGCTTCGCAACTGCATCAGCCAACTCCCTCAGGCCTCTGGGATGCATCTCATCAGGTCCCACAGACTCATGTATGTTCAGGTTGCTCAGGTGGTTTCAAACCTGACCTTCTCTTATAGTGGGAGGGACTTTGCTCCCCCAGTCCCTGCCCTGACATCCATCCACTTGGGAGGTGTGGGAAGAGAGGCCGTCAGTGAAGACTGAGGCAAAAAAGTTGTTGAGTACCTCAGCCTTCTCATCCCTTGTTACCAATTTGCCAGTTGTGTGCATCGAGGGGGTACGCTTTCTTCGACCTTCCTTTTCTGGCTGGCATACCTGTAGAAGACCTTCTTGTTCTTTGCATCCCTTGCCAAGTTCAGCTCCAGCTCCACCTTAGCCTTCCTGACCCCATCCCTACACACCGGGCAAGGTCCCTATACTCTTCCCAGGACACCTGCCCCACTTCCACTGCCTGTGCATTTCCTTCTTGCCCTTTAGTTTGACCAGCAGGTCTGTACTCAGCCATGTCAGTCTCTTGCCTTCCTTTCCTGATTTCTTACACATAGGATTCAAGAGCTGTTGCCCTCTATGTGAAGTGTCATTAAAGATCTGCCAGCTTTATTAACTTGTTTCTAATCAGCAAGGACCTCTCCAAAGGCACAAATGTTTATATAGACAGCAGCCTTGTGATCACATCAACATCTTTCAGCACCGTCAGCCCCATATATTTGATTAATGTATCAAAAAGTAAAAGTTAATGCATTTGAACCCGTATCTATAAAGGTGTTGCCACCAAGGTATTAGAAACCATAGAGAGTATATGCCTAAATCACGTTGTGGATCTTGGTCTTAGCAATGTATTGGAAAATATTTGGCCAGAAGATGGAAATGACCCTAGTTAGAAACCACAGAAGGGGAAGAATACCTGCATGTGTCACATGTAAGATAGTAAGATGACGCAACCATGAAAAAGCAAATGTCATCCTGAAGTACAGTAAACAAGACATTTCCAGTAAAGAAGCCTTCCCTTAAATACTTTTCTGTAAGGTGCAGATGATATTTTTTCAGAACACAGTGGGAACTCTGATCTGCTATACTAAAGATACACTAATTTAAACTAGAAGACATACATATGGAAGAGCAACTAGGATAACACCAATGGATAGCTGATCGTAAAATAAGAGCACAAAGTTTGTTCCATTTAGAAGAAGAGATGCTGAATGATAAGCTTACTGCTGTTTCTGAAAATATCTGGGAGGGAATAAGGTAATGTAAGGAAAAAAAATTGTAGACAAAAATAAAGAGAGATAAAGACAGAATAGCTAAATCAAGGCTGAAATGTTGTTGTTAAAACTGGGACAGACACAAGATTATAGGGACCATCTCATTGGGAGTCAGCTCAAGACTCCCTCTAGCCCAGGCTCCAACAGTGTCTACGAGTGGATGCACAGGAAGGTGTGGGAAGAGCAGGAGAAGCATACACAATATGTCACCTCGAGTACACCTCCAGACCCAACTCTTCGTGACTCACACGACGTTATGAGCTGGAGGTGGTTTCCTCTATTCAGGACCCATCAAAGAATTTCTCTTCTGTGAACTAATTCAGACACCACCTGGGCCAATGTGAATTTTGAGCATCCACAGCATGTTATGGCAAGAAGTTCCCTGGGTCCACAGCCACTCACATGAAGTATCACCTTCTTTTGTTTGTTTCGATCTTGGCTTCTGTTGGCCTCATTTCATGCCGCTTTTATATTGGAAGATGCAGTGAACAAAATCAGCTCCACAGAGCTGAACAAAATCAACCCCCAGAGACCATTCATAATTTCATTGTCCTCTTCCTCATTCCCCTTGTTTGCCTCCTTTCCAAAATGGAAACTAAATTGTTCCATGCATCGAAGATGATGGACCTTTATCATCCTTGCTCCCTTCTTCTGAACTTCTTTCCTGTCTTCCTGTGACCTGCAGAAGATAGATGTAGGAGGAAATAAACTGAATATATTATAGCTTGGTGAATTTATGTTAAGAATTGTAAGATGTGCTGTTCAGGGTCCAGAGTATTTGGTTTCTCCAAGGTACCTTTAGATCAGTAAAAGTAATCCAGAGTTAGTTACTTCTTGTTTCTAAATCCAGCTGAGCCTATAAGGTATTTGGGAAGGGGTGCAGACACGCAAATTTTGAAGGGTTCTTTCTCTATGAAACTAGTCTGAAGGTCCACATTCTCTGTTTGAATTGATCGTCACTGATGGAAGACCCTAGACAGTTTCCTGATGAAGCAGACTGAGCTGTGGCCTTTATAGCACACGATCTTAGCAATGGACTGTCACAGCCCTCAGTCGATGGCAATTTCTCTGCTAAGAAATAAAAGAAGGCCCAGTAGTGATGATTGTCCTGAAAGCTGAGTGGCCCCCAACAGACGCACCAACACTGCTGTGGCCTGGCCCGTCTGGAGCAGTGAAAACCAGTCTGAGGGGTCAAGACAAGCCAGAGAGCCAGCCACTGGTGGAGCAGCCTAGACAGTCACGCAGCAGATTCTTGGTTTGTCGCTTTATGAAGACTTGGTGGGGCCCCAGTCGCTCACAGCGCAGGCACTACAGGTGAGACCTTCCAGCCTGGACACTGGAAGCCCTGATGTGAGTCAAGGTGTTGGCAGGTTACACGTGCTCAGGCTCTGGGCTCTGTGCTGAGGACGGGACTGCGGTAGAGAGCAGAGAACAGGCTGTGCCTCCTCGATCGTGCCCCCACAGGCCCCCGGTGTCACCCACTGCCTCCCTGCATCTCCTGCCCAGCCCTGTCCCGGCCCACCACAGCCCTGCCTCTCGCTCCTGCCGACCCCTTCCCATTTGCCCGGGCTCCCGTCACCCGTTGCTTTCCCCTCAGCCCTCCTTACCCCGGGGCTCCAGCCCTTCCTCCCGCTCCGCACCGACCACCTTCTCCCCGCCGCTGCTCCCTGGCCCCTCCGTACCCGGGGCTGCTGCGGGGCCGCGCTCTGCCGCGCGCTCCGGTGGCGGGGCGGGGATGGGGGCGGCGGGGGGAGCGGGGGGCTGAGGGCGGCGCTGGGTCGGGTTTCAGCAGGAGCCGCCGCGCCGAGCCAGCGCCGACCCGCCGCCTGCCGCCGAGCGCTCCGCGGGGCGACCGCGGCACCGGGGCGGCCGCCGCACCGGGAAGGCCGGCACGCCGGAACACCGGGGCGGCCGCGGCACGGCAGGGCACCGGAGAGCTGCGGGTACCGGAGAGGCCAGCGGTGGCGAAGCGACCGCGGTATCGGAGCGCACCGGGGTACCGGCGCGGCTGCGGGGCGTCTCGGCGGGGCCGGGTCCTGCGGGATGTGAGCGCCGCCGGCGCGGGACGCACGGTGTAAGTGCCAGCAGCGCCGGGCACCGGCCCGCTCCGGCTGCCCCGCCGCCCGCGCCCGGTCCGCCGCACGTCGGCAGCGCCGCACGGCGGGCCGGTCCGCACACGAACCGGGACCGGGACCGGGACCGGGACCAGAACCGGCATCGGAACGGGGACTGAGACCGGGACCGGGCGCTTTGTTCTGCCTCCGCTGCGCAGACAATGGGGCGGGGGGGGGGCGGGCGGGGGGGGGGCGCGCCCACGGCGGCGCAGCACCACGGATCCGCGGCCGGACCGGCCTCGCCCCTGGCGCGACGGCAGCGGGGCCGCTGGCAGCGGGCGAGCGGGACGGGGCGGGCGCGGGACCGGACCGGCGCCGCCGGTGCCGCCGCAGGGGCAGCGCCGCCGAGGGGCGGGCGCGCAGTGGTCGCCGCGGAGGCGCCGGGCGGGGGCTGGGGGGGCCGAGCGTAGCGGGGGCCCGGGGCTGGCAGGGCTCCGGCACGGCGGCCGCACCGTGCCGGAGCTCCCCCCGGGGCCGGGCTGTGCGGGGGGACGGGGAGCAGCAGCAGGCGGTGGGCCCGGCGGCTGGGGAGCCCGAGGCGGGGCGGGGAACCCCGTGAGCCTGGGGGGCCGGGCTGCCTGGGAGCTCTGGGGCAGAGAAAACCCCGACAGCCTGGGGGCACCGGTGGACAGGGAGCAGAGAGAGCCTTGAGGCACCTCAGCGATGGGCATGCGGGATGGCAGGGGCCAGGTCAGCGCTGAGATGCATGTAGGCTGGGATTGTGGGAACTGGCTGATGCATGAGGAAATTTTATTAGAGCTTCCTTTGTGGGGGAAGCGTTTTCAGAGACATGACAGCCTGCGGGAAGCTCCAGTGTGGCACAGAAATGGGATGCACAGGGATGCAGTGGAGCTTGACTGCATCCTCATGAGAGGATGGTCACCGCCGTTGGCCACCACTCAGACCTGTTGTCAGAGGGAGCTGAGGCTGTGTGGCAGGGCTAGGAGTGAGCAATAGAGTGCTGGTCCTGAAGGCCTGGGTGGGAGGTGGTAGGAGGGCTAGGCGGCATGGAGATTGACTGTAGATAGCAGGGGTTGAAAGTGAGTCGTTAGCCTGAGGCTGCACTGGAGGCAAGCCTGGGCTGTGTCTGGTTCTGAGGGCAGATAATCTGAAACTCCAGAGACAGACATCTGTGTGGATGTAGGAGAGAAAAGCATAGTCCAGGTCAGTGACTGGTGCTCAGCAAAGATTAAAAAGGCTTCTGAATCCTTCCTCATCTGGACTGAAGTCTCAAAAAGATCATTATGTGAGTCATGGCCTCTCATGTGAGACTTTGGGTATGGCACCAGCAGCATCTGCAGCTTTGATGGAGCTTTTGCACAGCAAGCACTCTGACATCTGTTTGTGGCATGCACAGTGGGTGCCGTCTTTCCAGCTTCTCTGCTGGGGCCGCTGTGGGCCTGCTTCCCCTTCCTCATGGCTGACATGAGATGTGAGGTGCCCACTGGCAGGCAGGCAGGGATGCATGCAGTGGTCCCTCTCTAAATCTGTGTCTTTTTTGCTAAATGTGACTTATCTGCTAAGTGTAGGTTGGGATTTCCTGGTGCCGTTGGTCTGTCAGCCCTGGGCTTGAAGATGCTTGTGTATATTGCAGCTCACTCCGTTTTAGCTAACCATCCTGTCAACCTCCTTACTATGGCTCTGGACCCCAAACGCCTCTCTGGACAGATTCTCATGCTAGCCGTTTCCTTCAGAGGATTCTGCTGCCATTTTTTACTAGGGAACTCAGTGCCCGATGGTGGGAGGGACAGAGAGGGAGTAGGGCAGTCTGGCTCACATTACACAGGCTGGGCCTGGACCAGTCAAGCCAGCCCCTAGCGCTGGGCTATCTGCTAATTAGAAGCAGCTGTTCAGATATGGTGACTCTGCATCCACTGAGGTCACTGCAGTCTTCCTCTGTGACCCAAGCCTGCAAGCTTCACAGGAACAGAGGGCTGCTAGTACCATGGATGGCCGTCTGCCCATCCTGCACTAGTGCCATTTGGCAACCTGGCTGCTGCATCTCTGGCTGAAGAGGTAACTAGGCTCTGGAACTACCCACTTATATCCAGGGAGGATGGAAATGAAGTTTACACAGACCTTCATCACCAGCTCCCCACCCCAAGGACCATAACTTGTGTTCCCTGGTTGTGCCAGTGCTCTCAGCTGCTCTTCACACTCCGCAGATTCTTTTTCCAAGTTTCTCTCCTCCCTACCAGCAGCCCACAAAGCCTTGCTGCACTCCCTTCTGTTTCTCAAGAGCCACATCACTAATCAAACCAGGTGGGTTTTTTCACTGTATCTGTCCCCTGATCTGTTCCAGGCACCACCTAAGACCTTTCAGCTTCATCCTGTCCTCAGCTACTGAGATTGCCCAACGGAGCCTTGTCCCTCTGTCTGTTTTTCTACTCAACTTTTTATTTAGTTTTTGTCTAACCTCCTGCCAAGGCTTTAAACCCGCTGCCCCATACCTCCCCATGACCTGAGTGGCAGGGGCACAGTTAGGATAGTGCAGCTTCATCACAGAAGCAAATTGGGACCCCCGTTCCCCAGCTCTGCACGTTCTGGATGTATGCAGTTACCCCTCCAGCTGGGTAGCTCCACCTCGCTCCAACAGAGAGGTACACAGACCTGTCTAGGACCACTGAGTGCAGATCCCCAGCTAGCAGCCCACAGTGATAAAAGTACCTTCTTTTGACTTCTGCTCCTGAGACATAATGAGGATTCATATTTGCAAGGTGGAAGAAGAAGTGTAGGTGGATTTATTTGCCATGGATCTCAGACACTGGATGCCCACTGAAATAAACAAACATTTATATGTAGAAAACACTTTTAAATGTTTTTCTTTCTGTCACTAACCCAGGATTTCCACAGGGAAAACCAATCTGAACAGCTGACCTGAGGTGAGAAAGAGGACTCGATTATTCCTGAGTCCTGTGTCGCCCAGAAAGAGTTAACACTGCTGTAGGGTTCTTTAGATCAAGGGCTGACATTCTTAGTCCCCAAACTAGGCAATGTCAGCCACCTCCATCCCCCAAGACAGGGAGGTTCCTGCTGTCCTGCGCCTGACATGAGCGGCTCCTGAGTGTGGTTATGGGACCAGCAGCAAATGCTTTCAAGAGAGTCCAAGTGTGAGCTCATGCTGCCGCCATCCCTGCAGACCACTAAGCCTCGTTTACCGGGGGCCGAAAGCAGCACTGGGACTGGTGTTCTTCATGTCCTCCTTGACTGCTGTGTTTCTCTGGCTGTTCGCAGGGAGGGTGGGCAGAGCCCTGGAGGGCTGACAGCCTTTGGGCACTGGGAGCGTGTCCAGCAGTGGTGTTGCTGCAGGGAGCCGCTCCTCCCTGCTCGTCCCTCCCCCACTGCTGCAGTGAAATGAAGCTACGGCAGGGGGAAATGGAGTGAAGGAGCCAGAATGAGCAAGGAGCAGTGAGAAGGAGACAAAGGAGGAGAGTAAGCAGTGGAGGGTGTGGGACCGGGAAGGAGCCAGAGCAGCTGGCAGTGAGAGGGAGTTGCTGCGTTCCTACTGTACTGCCACCACCCTCCATGGTACCAGCTTGGGGCATCCACAGATCTCTGTGCCAGGCCAAACAATGGGGCCTGTCTGATTTTATCCTGGGCATTCCCAGCTGTGGGTACATCCTCTGCAATACAGCCATTCTGATTTACTGTTCACTGGATGTAAGCCCGCTCCAGTTCTGCTGCTCCCTCCCGGGGACACCAGATTTGCACTTCACGGGGTTTTTGGCACCTATTTCCCTGTGGTCCTTAAAGGCACGCTGCCAGGGCCAGGGGCTGGAGGGGTCTCAGAACGGTCACTTGTTCAGCTCTCTCCCAATTTGAGACCAGCTTTTTTCAGGGTGGAGAGGTGCTAGGCTGTTGTTTGTCCAAAAATCTCTGTGGTCTTGCAGACAGCCTCTCAGCCTCCCAGGAAGCATTCAGCTGTTAAAGGCACAGGAACACTGCTCTAGGGCAGCTGGATCCAGTGTTGCCTGGAGGGTGGGTGGGTGGAAGAGTGCTTGGCTGTGCAGGAGAGAGCCTCTGTGATATAAGGTACTAGCTGCTAACCTCAGTGCACTGTCAGGTGTGACCTGCTTGGCTGACTTTAGGTACTTCCCTTCTGGGCACACTCTGCTCTGATGCATTTTCACCTTCGCTCTTTGTGAGGTATAGGTGATACAGGGCAATCAGGCAGCAGGTACGTAGCAGATCTTCCCTCTCCAGGATTTTTTTTTTCCTTGTGCTTCCTTTGCTGCTCCCTCCTAACCAGCATCCTCTGGTCTGCATTCCATGCAGGATTAAAGCGCACACTGCAAAGGAGATCTAGCCACGCTCTGCTCTGCAAGTCACTAGCAATGGAGCAGATGAAGGGGTCAGCCGTGCTTCTGCTGGAGCTGCTAATTCTTGGGGGTCTGAGAGCAGGGAAGGGTTCTGCTGTCCTGGGCACCTTGGATCTACAAATAGATGAGGAGCAGCCAGCTGGCACCATCATTGGGGATATCAGTGCTGGCCTGCCCCCTGGAACTAGTGCCTACATGTATTTCATCTCAGCACAGGAGGGCAGCGGTGTCACCACTGACTTGGGGATAGATGAAAACACCGGTATCATCAAAACAGCTCGTGTCCTGGACCGAGAGACTCGGGACCGCTACAGCTTCATTGCTGTTACCCCGGAGGGCATTACAGTAGAAGTGAACATTCAAGTGAATGACATCAATGACCATGCTCCAGCCTTTCCCAAACCACACAGCACCTTCCAGATCCCAGAGCACACACCCATTGGCAGCAGATTTCCTTTGGACCCTGCCTTTGATGCTGACAGTGGTCTACTCAATACACAAGGCTATGTGATTAAGGGGGAGAATGTGGGACAGGCCTTCCGCCTGGAAACACGTCGAGGACCCAATGGGGTCCTGTATTTGGACCTGGTGGTCAGCAATGTCTTGGATCGGGAGAACCGCTCATCGTACTTGCTGCTGTTGGAAGCCTATGATGGTGGCTCTCCTCCCCGGACTACCCAGATGACACTGAATGTGTCCATCCAGGACATCAATGACAATGCTCCTAGCTTCAATCAGAGCCGTTATCATACTCTCATCTCAGAGAACTTGAAACCTGGCAGTAGCATCCTGCAGGTCTTTGCCTCTGATGCAGACGAAGGTGACAATGGGGATGTGATTTATGAAATCAACCGGCGGCAGAGCGATCCTGACCAGTACTTCACCATTGACTCTCGGACTGGAGTCATCAAGCTCAACAAGGGTCTGGACTATGAAGTAAGGAAGGTGCATGAGCTGGTGGTGCAGGCAAGGGATAAAGCTGTCCATCCTGAGGTCACCACAGCCTTTGTGACTATTCATGTCCGTGACTACAATGACAACCAGCCCACTATGACTATCATCTTCCTGAGCGAAGATGGCTCCCCTCAGATCTCTGAGGGAGCCCAGCCTGGCCAGTATGTGGCACGCATCTCTGTTTCTGACCCAGACTATGGCGAGTACTCCAACGTCAATGTCACACTGGAGGGAGGGGATGGCAAGTTTGCCCTCACTACGAAGGACAACATCATCTACCTCATCTGTGTGGACCAGCTGCTGGATCGGGAAGAAAGAGACTCCTATGATTTGCGGGTGACGGCTACCGACTCAGGAACACCCCCACTCCGGGCAGAATCAGCCTTTGTGCTGCAAGTGATGGATATCAATGACAACCCTCCACTCTTTGACCAGCAGGAGTACAAACAAAGCATCCCTGAGGTTGTGTACCCGGGGAGTTTTGTACTGCAGGTGACAGCTCGTGACAAGGACCAGGGTCCCAATGGGGAAGTGCGGTACAGTATCGTGCATGACCGTGACACCCACTCTAGCTGGTTTGCCATTGATCCTGCCACAGGTATCATCACCACCGCTGCCCCACTGGATTATGAGAAGGATCCTCAGCCTCAGCTGACTGTGCTGGCCACAGACAGGGGAACGCCTGCCCTCTCTTCTTCAGCTGTGGTGCATGTGGCCCTGCAGGATGTCAATGACAATGAGCCAGTGTTCAGGAGTAATTTCTACAATGTGTCCCTGAAGGAGAACACCCCTGTTGGGACCTGCTTCTTACAGGTAGGTACAACTGTCGGGAGCTGAGCTTGAGGAGGGCATGGCCAGGGTGGTGGAAGGCTTGGGATGGGAGACCTGCCACTGAAGGCTGTTCGGTGCAGTTGTCATGGCTTAGATGGGCACTGGTTGCAGCAGGAATGGTAGGACAGAGGTCCCTGTGCTCGGTGTGAGGCGGAAATGAGGCAGAGCCTGTTACACCCTTTCTGCAGGCCACTGCTGGGTTATGAGCACACCTCGAGGTGTAAAGCACAGTGTTGACCTCAGCTGAGATTGGAGCCTGCTGTGCCAGGCCTTGCTTGCAGAAATGTGGAGCTGCCTCACAAGCCAGAACACTCAAAGTGGGTAGGACCTCAAGGAAGCTGCTTGTAGCCAAGCTGCTAACTTCTCTCTCCCCCTGTGAGATCATTAGCCTACGTTATTAGCATTTGTAAGGCTGGTTGTGAACATTAGCAATAATTATGAACAGTTGGTATTGTTACATCCTTGGAAACAGCATCAGCCTTCATGTAGGGAGAGGTCCCAGGTCTGGATGCCTGGAGAAGTGCTGCCCTGCTGACAGGTTCTGCAGACCCCAAGACACTCCAGGGATGCCTTTTGTGTTTTGTGTTTTTTGTGTCTCCTGTGTTTGTTGTTTCAATCACAGCTCAGGCCCTGGAGCCCTGGTTGCTGAAGGCAGGTGATGCAGCCCATCTGAGCCAGGATGGAGGGACACGGGGCTTGGGGCTGACAGGGGGGAGCTGGTGTGGTAGTGCAGCAAGACGCTGCCAACCAAAGCAGCATCCAGACTGTCCGTCAGGACAAGCATCTGTGAAGTTTGGGGTACTTCTTTGCTGGAGTCGTGGGGTACTGGGATGTCTGGCTGGGGCTGGGAGGAGCTGTGGAGCCAGGTGGTGAGCAGTGCCCCTGGGGCCAGGAGGAAGGGGCAAGAGGAAGCAGGAATTCTGGAGTCCATGAGACAAGGCAGGAGGAGGCCAGGGAAAAGGGCTTCCAGGTGGGTCTGGAGGAGGCAGTGGAGCTTGCGAGAAAAACCCACCTGTGGGTATGCTGTGAGTGCACCACGGGGGCATGGTCGGGTGAGTGTGGGCCATCTAGGGTGTGTGAATGCAGGAGACTGGGATGGGAGTGCTGGAAAGAGGATCGTGGGGTGGGTGAGTGCTGGGGACAGGGGGTAGGAGCTGGGGGTAAGGAGGAGTTGTGTGGGAGCAAGGGACAGGTGTAGAACAGAGAAAGGACATGGGGAAGGTTTAGGATGGGGCAGAACTGGGGGGCTAGGAAGTGGGTCAGGGTTGGACTGGGGGGAAAGTCTGAGCAGAAGAAGTGGGTGAGGGATGATGAGGAAGGTTTAGGTGGGGAAAGATTTGAATCTGGTCTGTGCAGGGCAACACTCCACACTGTCCCAGCTGGGTGGGGATGGGGACAGGGACAAGACCAGGCCCGGGGACAGAGATGGGGAAGGGGTCAAGGGTGGGGGTGGGCTTGGGGACAGAGTCGGAGTGGAGGAGCCATGTGTCCCTGAGTGAGCATGGAGGCCCCAGGCGTGTGCAGGGATGTCTTGGCTGCAGCAGCCCCCGAAGGGAGGCCCCTTCTCTCTCCTTCTCCGTGCCTTCCTGCTCAGTGCCGCTTGCCGTGTGGGAAGGCGCTCTGGAAATGCAATCGGAGATGGCGGCTGGGCTCCTGACTGCGAGTGCAGGGACAGGCGGGACGGCGCATGGGACTTCTGGAGGAGCTGAGGCGGTGCAGGGCCATGGGGATGGCACAGAGAAGCTGGTCCAGCACCCGGCTGCCTGGCCACGGTGAGGCCAATGTAGCGCAGGGGCCAGCCCAGCTCCGCACTGCACAGGGAAAGGTGCTGGCCCGGCGGCCGGCAGCAACTGAGGGTTTGGCCAGATTTCGATGGTCTTGGCTCAGCCTTCATGTTTCGTTTGGAAACGGCGCGTCTGGGCTGAGCACAGGTAACTCCCGCGTGGCCTCGGCACAAAGCAAACAGCTCACACATCTGCTGCTGCTTCCTCTGAGCCGGGAAATGTGAGAGGATGGGAAAGGAGGCTGGCCAGGCTGCCGGCTCGGCACTGGGCCGCAGCAGGAGTAAGCCAGGTCGAGGAGCCTGGTAGAGCCAGGGCAGAGAGTCCAGGTCTCAGAGCACAGCTGCCTGGTGTGGCCACCCCTCAGCCACGGCACCCCTGCTGCCCCAAACAGAAGGGCTTCAGAGGCGCTGTTAGGGGTCACACGGTAGCCAGCAGCTGGCACGGGGTTGCCCATGTCAGATGTGCTGCCCCACAGCCCCCGTGTGCAATTGTTCCCTCTTGACTCCATCTGTATGTGGCTTCTGGGCATCAGAGCTCACCCTGCCTTTGGAGGTTAAAGGGTCTCTGTCAAGGTCTGGATTTGGTCCAGACCCACATAATGGTCATGAGAGCTTAGGCCATGGGCAGGCCCTGCCAGTGTGATATGCAGGACACAGGACAGCCTCCAAGGTCAGCACAGAACTGAATGTGTTCGATTCACCATCAGACTGCCATGTTTCTTGAGCAAAACACCCTGGGAGGACCAGGTCTATTTGCAGACAGTGATGTCTGCTCTCCATGGGCAGGACAGAATGATGGAGAAATGGGGAGTCCATGCGCATGACCCAGAGAGACCTGAAGAATGGCTGCAGGTCTCCTGGTCCCTTGCACACCCCATCCGCTCTGCCAGGTCTGTCTTTGTCTTTGCTGTCTGAACAGAGACGAGCAGAGCAGGTTGCTGGCCTGCTCTTCCAAGAAAGAAAAAGGATCTCATAACATCTTCTTTATTTATTACTCATGTTTATCATGGGCCAGGTCCCACAGTAGCAGACTCTGCAGGAGCACTAAGCAAAGGAAATAGCAAACTGACAGTTCAAGTCTGAGATGAGAGAGAAACACCAGCAGAGAAGGAGCCCAGAGGATCGGTCAACATGACTAGAGCAGAAAGTAGAGCAAGGGACAGTCAATGACTGGTTGTCTTCGTTGCCCTCTATGGCCGTGGGTCGAAAATATAGAAGCTTTAGGGCTCATCAGGCTACATTCAAAGACTATGGTTGCATGATGTGCAGCACTGTTCTGGTGTAAATTCACCCTGATGGCTTAAATTTGTTTTAAACATTTGACTTTGTACCAGCAAGCTGCATGCATGGTCAGATATTGTCTTTCTGGGCCTTGCTAACTTCTCATGATAAATCAAGTATTGTCTGTCCTCTGGCAGCCAGCATAAAGCACAGAGAGCTGTGCAAGCCCAATGTTGTGAGCACAGGCAGATTTGACTGAAATGCGATTGAGATGAGATAGTGGATTATCGATTCTTGCACAGATCCAATATTAATGATTTTGGAACCAGGGTTTACATATTTCCTTTGCATCCATACACACAATTGTCGGGGAACAAGAACATCAGAAATCAAAAGCTGACCAGCAACACACCTGACCTACAGTCTTATCTTCCAGTTTTGAGGACAAGTGTGATAAGTTTTAAGCTTGAGTACTGATTTGTGATTCTGTGGGACCAACTATGCTGCATGCACAGCACCAGGACTGCCTCTTGGACTGTGCCTCAAGGTGGGAAGACCTGCATAGAATCAGAGAATCGTTTAGGTTGGAAAAGACCTTTAAGATCATCGAGTCCAACCGTCAACCCAGCACTGCCAAGTCCACCACTTAACCCTGTGTGATCCATGATTAAGGCTCAGACAGAGCTGTTCCTGTGGGATTAAATAGGGGCCATCACTGCATGAAGTGCTGTAGGCTAGACCAGGCCACATATACTGTATTTCTGAGAGTCTTGGCAGATAATCCTGATGCATCGGTTATGCTGTGAGAGGGCACAGGGAGTAGCCATACATGGGGACTAGAACAGCAAGAGGACTAACGCTCAGTGACTGCTGCCAAAGAGAGTGGCGGGAGGTGGGGAGGACATTACTACATGTATTCATTTTCCTGGGACAAGGGATTCAGCATTAACCTATTTTCAGATCTTTGCATGACATAGAGCAGGCCTCCCCCTCCTCGGAAATGAGGCGGCAATCTTCCTGAAGCAAGATGGGGAGACGCCTGTGAGCTTGCTGGGGAGCAGTGTGAGGAGAGGGAGTGCATCATGCTTCTGGGAGAGCAGGCTGTGATGTGGAAGGGTCTGGGGGTACACAAGGAGTGGGGACATGAGGAAGATGCTGGTACATGGGGAGCTTGTGGGGGAGGTGAGTGCTGTTGTTACCGCCAGAAGAGCTGCATTTGTTCCAAATTCCTGTGAAAGTTATTTCCTTGCACTGCCAGCAGCCTCCTCCTGGGCTTGGCACAGCAGCCAGCGCCATGATTAATTCAAGTAGCATTTCCCCTGGAGCTGCAGCAGCTTTTCCACTGCAGCCGAGAGGCCCCAGCCCCTCGCTCTCCTCTCCCCCCATGCTCTGCTCCTCCCCCCAGCCCCCTCACACAGCTCCCTCCTTCCTCTATGCTGATCCCCAGCCCCCTTGCTGCTGCCCCTTTTCCCTCACCTCTGCTTTAGCTCCAGGCCCCTTTCGACTCCTCTTCCTCCCACAGTCCTTGCTCACACCCTTCCTCCTCCATGTCCACCCACAGCCCCACACCTGTGCACGCTGCCCTCCAAAGTGCCAGTCCCTGTGCCTCCCCTCCCAGAGCCCCAGCCCCCCAGTGTGCCCCCCCACCCTGCCCCAGTACCTCAGTCACTACTCCCTCTTGTTCTCTCCACACACCTTGGTTGATGCCAGCTGCTGTTGCGGGCTCGCCCCCGGGACCCTCACTGTTTTGCCCCCAGGTAGCTGGCACTGGCACTGCTCTCCCTCACCTGCGTGACCTTTATGACACTCCAGCCTCTTCCTGCTCCCCATCACTGCCTCGTTCCCCAAGGTCACCCTGCTCGGCACGTTCCATCTGCTGCTGCACTGAGCCCAGTCCGACCTGCATGTCTTGCCCAGCTATGTCCCATCTCGCTGTGCAGAGCTGCTCCATGAGCACTCCCTGCCTGAGCTCTGCACAGACGAAACCCAGCCCAGCAGCCTGGTTTGGAGCCCTTCAGCGCCGTTCAGGAGGCTGTGGCCAGACCCTGTCTGCCCACACTGCACTGTTGCTGCCCCACTTGAGGTCCCCACCTTGAGCACTCTTCCTCTGCAGAGCCCCAGCTTCCCTGCCCTGCTGCTCAGGCCCCAAACAACACACTCTGTGGGGCTCCCACTCCAGCGCCCTGCTGCCCCCCCAGAGAGGTTACCTATCTGCCCATGTGTGAGCCTTGCTCCTCGTCTTTCTGTGCTTTACTCTGCCCCTGCACTCAGAGGCACTGGGACTCCCAGAAGGGCAGTGTTCACCTCCAGGCTCCTGCAGCCTGTTGCCCAGCCTCATCCTCCACAGTCAGACCTCCCTGCCAGTGTCTGTGATTTAACTGCTGCCCCTGCTCCCCAAAACTGAGGGCTTGACGCCGTCTCAGAGCAGTGCTGGAGGCCATAGGTTCTCTGTAGCCTGCCATGTATGGCTGTGGCAGCCCTGCGCCTGTCCGTGTCTAGGCTGTGGCTGTGAGGCCGCCAGCCAGAGCCCTTGCCCGTGCCCTGGGGCTGCAGGGAGCCAGCGGTGCAAGCAGGCAGTGCCTGCAGCTGTGCAGATGCAGAAGACTCCCCCCAGATGTGATGCTCCCTGCAGCCTCAGGGTCTGACCCTCGCCTTGGCCACGTGTGCTGGACAATCACTGCAGCCGAACCCTGACCCTGCTTACTCCCCTGAGGCCTGAGCATGCTGGAGGCTGAGATGCAGCCTGGGAGCCAGAGGCAGCTCCTGAAATAGCAGCCATGGCTGCTCCCTGGCTGCTTCTAGCTGGTCAGCAGCTGTGCCAGGGCTGGGGAGGGCAGGATGCCTGGCACACACTCAGGCAGAGTGAGCTGTGCGTGGGATCGTTGACCACACTGGCGCCAGCCTCCCCTCCTCTCCCACCAAGAGCCGTCACTCTGAGGGGCGGGAGCCCAAAGCCAGATGTTTGCCAAAGCCACAGCGTAACATGTGCGTAGCAGAGATCCAGCCAGGGCAGGGCTCCAGATGAGCTCCCTGCCTGCTGACTGCGCTTGCTGGAGGTGGGGAGGACAGCCAGAGAATGGAGGCTCAAGCTGCTGAGGAGCACTCCATCCCTTCCCAGCACTGTGGACTTTGTAGGGGAGTACGTGGGTCAGTGGTAAGGGTGCGAGAGCATGGGATGGCTGTGTTTGAGGGGCTCTGGTACTGCACTCTCGATGGGTCTGTTGGAAGGAGAAGCCTTGACTCCTACAGGCAACCGTAGAATCATAGAACACTTTTGGTTGCAAGGGACCTTAAGGACCATCTAGTTCCAACCCCATGGCAGGCCATGAGCAGGGACACCTTCCACTAGACCAGGCTTCTCAAAGCCCCATCCAACCTGGCCTTGGAACACTTTCAGGGATGGGGCAGCCACAGCTTCTCTGGGCAACCTGTTCCTGTGTCTCACCACCCTCACAGAAAAAAATTCTTCCTAACTTCTAATGTAAATCTGTCCTCTTTCCATTTAAAGCCCTTGTCCTGTATCTACAGGCCCTTGTGAAAAGCCCCTCCCCAGCCTTCTTGTCAGCCCCTTTAGGTACCAGAAGCTGCTCTAAGGTCTCCCCGGAGCCTTCTCTTCTCCAGGCTGAACAATCCCAACCTGTCTTGATAGGAGAAGTGCCCCAGGCCCTCTGATCATCTCCATGGCCCTCCTCTGGACTCACTCCAACAGGTCCATGTCCTTCTTACGTTGGGGGCCCCAGAGCTGGACGCAGCACTGCAGGAGGCATCTCACCAGAGCAGAGTTGAGGGGGAGAATCACCCGCCTCGACCTGCTGGCCATGCTGCTCTTGATGCAGCCCAGGATATGGTTCGGTTTCTGGCCACGTTGAGCTTTTCATGTACCAGCACCCTCAAGTCCTTCACTGCACTGCTCTCAGTCCATTCTCTGCCCAGCCTGTATTTGTGCTTGGGATTGCCCCTACCCAGGTGTAGGACCTTGCACTTGGCCTTGGTGAACTTCATGAGGTTCACACTGGTCCACCTCTCCAGCCTGTCAAGGTCCCTCTGGATGGCATCCCATCCCTCCAGCATGTCAATCGCACCACTCAGCTTGGTGTTGTCAGCAAACTTGCTGAGGGTGCGCTCGATCCCAGTGTCTGTGTTGCTGACAAAGGTATTGAACAGATGTGATGCAGCTGAGGACCCCAGTGTGGGGCTGTGCTTCTCCATCCATCCGCAGCTCTGAGGAATGTAAGAGCATTGTGTTGCCTTGGCTGCACTCATCCCTCCTGTCTTGCTGGGGAGCTAGGAGGAGGGTGTGACATAACAAGGTCTTAGTGCCCATCTTTGCCCTCCCAATTCTCCATGCAGAGGGAGAGGCATACTTGCCCAGCGCCTGCCCTCCTTCCCTAACAGCAGTCATAGTTCCCTAAGACTGGTGCTCTGGGTTCTTTCTGTCTAACTCTGAGCCATCTTGCTGCTCCTCTTTGTCATCCACTTTTGCTCTGTTTTGGCCACAGCACCCCCATGAAGTGCTTTTCTGCCCAGCTGCAGTAGCTGAAGGGTACACAAACAAAGTCTGCTCACCAAACTCTCAGGGAAGAAGGGGCAGGAAGCAAATGCTGCTGCACAGTGCTGTCAGGGCAGGGGCTGTGTGTGCAGATCAGCTCTCTCAGAAGGACTGGAGATCACAGAACAGTTAAATTTGGAAGGGACCTAGCACAAACCCCGCTGCTCAAGGAGGGCCATCCAGAGTTGGTTGCCCAGGACCATGTCCAGATGGGTTTCCAGTACCTCCAAACATGGAGGCTTTACCACCTACCTGGGCAACCTGTGCCACAGCTTGGTCACCCTCACAGTGAAAAAGTGCTTCCTGATGTTTGGAGAGAACCTTCTGTGTTTCAGTTTATACCCAGTGCCCCTTGAGCCTTCTTTTCTCCAGGCTGAACAGTCCCAGCTCTCAGCCATTCCTCATAGGAGAGATGCTCCAGTCCCTTCATCGTCTTCATGGCCCTTCACCGGACTCTCTCCAGTATGTCCTTCTCTCTCCTGCAGTGGGGTGAGCAGCACTGGACCCAGCACTCCAGCTGTGGCCTCACCAGTGCTAAGTAGAGGGGAAAGATCATCTCCCTCGACCTGGTGGCATCACTCCTCCGGATGCATCCCGGGATACCGTTCGCTGCCTTGGCAGCAAGGGCACGTTGTTGGCTCATCTTCAACTTGGTGTCCACCAGGGCCCGCAGGTCCTTTTCTGCCAAGCTGCTTTCCAGCTGGGTGGCCTCCAGCACATAGTCTTGCACGGGGTTGTTCCTCCCCAGGGGCAGGACTTTGCACTCCCCCTTGCTGAACTTCATGAAGTTCCTGTCAGTCCATGTCACCAGCCTGTCGAGGTCCCTCTGGATGGCAGCGTGACCCTCTGGTGTATGAGCTGCTCCTTCCCATTTAGTCTCATCAGCTAACGTGCTGAGGGTACACCCTGCCCCATCATCCAGACCATTAATGAAGATATTCAACAGCACTGTACCCAGGATTGACTGCTGGGGTACACTGCTAGCTACTGGCCTCCCAGTAGATTTCGTGCTGCTGATCGTCACTCTCTGGGCTGAGCCAATCAGCCAGTTTTCAGACAACCTCACAGTCTGCTCATCCAGCCCATTCACTGAGAGCTAGTCTATGAGATCTCATGGGAGACAGTGTCAAAGGCCTTATTGAAGTCCTCATAGACAATATCCACTGCTTTACTTCATCTGCCAGGCCAGTCTTTTATCAAGTTTGTCAAGCGTGACTTACCCTTGGTGAAGCTATGCTGACTACTTGATCACAGAATCACAGAATCACAGCATGGTCAGGGTGGGAAGGGACCCCTGGAGCCCACCCAGCCCAACCCCCTGCTGAAGCAGCTCTCCCAGAGCAGGTTGCACAGAGCCGTGTCCAGGCGGGTTTGAATGTCTCCAGGGCAGGAGACCCCACAGCCTCTCTGGGCAGCCTGTCCCAGCGCTCTGTCATCCTCAGACTTCTTCCTTACATTCAGATGGAAGTTCCTGTGTTGCAGTTTGTGCCCGTTGTCCCTTGTCTTGTTGCTGAGCACCACTAAAAGAGCCTGGCCCCGTCCTCTTGACACTCACGCCTAAGATATCTGTAGACACTGATAAGATCCCCTCTCAGTCTTCTCTCCAGGCTGAACAGCCCCACCTTTCTCAGCCTTTCCTTCTAAGGGAGATGCTCGAGGCCCCTCATCATCTTTGTAACGATTTTTTTTGTTTTGCATGTGCGCGGAAATCGTTCCTAGGATTAGCTGCTCCATCAGCTTCCCAGGGATCAAGGTGAGGATGACTGGTCTGTAGTTCCCTGGATCTTACTTTTTGACATTATGGAAGATAGGAGTGACATTTACTTTCCTGCAGTCTCCAGGTACTTGTCCTAAACACTGTGCTTGAGCAAAGTTTATTGAGAGTGGTCTTGCAATGACGTTCGCCAGCTCCCATCACAGTCATGGGTGCATCCCATCAGGGCTCATGGACTTATGTGTGTCGAGTTTGCTTAAGAATTCACTGATGTGATCCACTTCAATCAAGGGTACATCTTCTTTGTTCCTTCAGCCCAGCCTCTGGGTCCTGGGATTCCTGGAAAACTGGTCTCACTAGTAAAGACTGAGGGAAAGAAGGCATGAAGTTCCCCAGTCTTTCACATGTCCTGTGTCACCAGGTCCCCTGTCTCCTTCAGCTTTGAGCCTGCATCTTCCCTAGCCTTCCTTTTGTTACCTGTGTAATTACAGAAGCCCTTCTTCTTGACTTAGATATCCCTTGCCAGATTCAAATCCACTTGGGAATTGAATGCAAACAGCTACATTTCCATGTAATTACAATGATCAGTTAGTGATGTCAGCAGAAAATGTCTAAGATGTATTCCCTGAGCCCCTCCGTGGTAGCAGGCTTTTCTATACCTATCAAAGAAAAGTCTTGAAAACACAGCATCAGGTTCATCCCCTGGGTTCCTTAACACAAAATTAGGTCCCAAGGGCCACATGCCATTTCATTTGCATCCATTATTTGAAAGGAATAATAATTAAATAATTTAATATTATTTTATACTTTTATTATCTTATTAGTAATTAAATAAATAAATAAAATCTGCCTCTTTCATCAGGTTTCTCTTCCTGACTTTACTTCAGCAACCTGATCTAGTGGAAGATGTCCCTGCTCATTGCAGAGGCGTTGGATGAGGTGACCTATAAAGGTCCCCTCCTACCCAAACTATTCCATGATTCTGTGATTTTTAATGCAAAACCAACGGTAGTATATCCCATGCTTCTGCTACCACTACACTGTGCTGTTCCTTTTACATTTACCATCCTACCCCTTGTCCTCCTGCCTCTTTAGGCCTTTCCCAGTTCTCCCTGGCACATAGATGGTGACTGTGCCAAACTGTAGCTATTTTATTTTAAGGTTTTGCATTTCTGTGTGGTTTTCAGTTAGCACATTTCTCCTGCTGGCATGCCTTTTACATACTAGCAGTCACATGACTTTCACGATATTCCTAACTCTGAGTTTACAGTATGTGGCTAATCACATCTCTAATTATTCACTGTTTGTCATGCATATAGACTTGAGAATGTCCCTCAGCCTTTTTATAGTGGTCACAAACAACTTCTGTAGACATGGAGAGGCCGCCTAATGTACAAAACATCCTGCTGGGGTTGTCTGCAAGGGCTCGCTGCCCACTCAGCAGCTGTCACCATTTGAGTGCCTCAGTCCTCTCTCCGCCATCCTGCTCTGGGGCATGGCTGCAGCACTGAGTAACAACTGCCCATACTAAACACCTATTCTCCAAAGTCTGCAGTGAAATGCAGCTTTTTCCCTAAGGCTGCTGATGCTTTCTGGCCCTGCAATCAGTCTCCATCCCCTGATCTCTGGCTGGACCTCCAGGTTGTCTACTTCCTTCTGCAGCACCAGGATGCTGGCCTCTGCTTCAGGCTGTCCCCTCATATTGAAGTGGCCTATCTTTCCTGGCTTCCACCTGCCTCTCCCTTCTCTTGCTTAATTTGTTTGTTTAGTAAGCACAATTCTGATTCCTCTCCATCGGGTTTTCCTTTGCAGCCCAGCTCTTGATTTGTGCTGCTGCAGAGCATGCCACTTGTTCTCCCTGGTATTTCCTTCTTACTTCCCTTGTCCAGTGTAAGGAGGAAACAACAAAAACCGTGCACACAACCCGTTTGCAAATAACTAAAATTGCCAGCCTGTCTTGTTAGGACTCAAGCATGAACTAGGACTGAAACATTAACTAATGAAGGGCACAGGATCATGCTGACCACTGCTGTCTTTTGCCATGCATAAACTTGTTCCAAGCCAAATACAGTGGCTGTCTCATGGCCCTTGGGGAAGGGGTTGGTTCATGCTTCTTTCTCCTTTCCCCAGTGATTATTTTCTCTCTTTGGCTACATATCACCTGGAAGTTCTCAGCCTGTGCCAGCACAAGGTGGCTTTACCCTTGCTATGACCCAGGAGTGTGAAGAGTTGTATGAAAGATGGGCCCTGCACATGCTGGAACTGTGAAAACACCCAAGGCAAAAGTTCTGAAGGTGCTAGAGGTGGGCCTAGGCTTAGTGCAGGGCATCAGTGAAGCCAAGGCAGTCCTGCAGGAGAGAAGCAGCCTGCAGGTGAGGTTAAGGAAACAGAGGATGAACCTATAAGCATGTGTACATTCTGCTATGTGGCACTGGTGAGTAGAGGCTTGGTGGGATGTGATATATTGAGTCACCGCTGTTTGCAGTGTCTGAGAGTGTCACTGCATGTTTATGTGTCTGGGAGATGTAGATTCTGTTGGAAAGATCTGGGAATCTGTACCTGTTGTTTTCCACTGGACCTCAGCATGCTGTAACCCCTGCTGTGGGTTGTGGATGGATTCAGGGGCAGCTGCAGAGCCACATGGTGTAAATGCACGTGGAGGGACGCTAGGGTGCTGTATGCCTTTGGCTTGGTGCAAAGCTTCTGCCCTCTTGTAGGGGACACGTCTGTGGAAAACCCAACTAGTCCTGCAGCCCTCTGCCTGTAAGATTAACAGGGACTGGAGGACTGTGTTGCTGGAGGCCTCCCAAATGTCTTGCATTTGCCCAGCCTCATGGGCACAGGAGGGGTGTGCATGGATTCAGAGGAAGAATTGTGAACTAGCCCGTGTGCATGTGGGAGAAGAGGAGGGGGGGCATCCGTTGCTGGGACTGTCTGGATGTGCTGCAGCAAACTGGGCTGCTGCTGAGCGTGCAGCAGTTGTGACTCCTGAGACAGGGATCCCACAGTGTTCAAGATAAAGGGCTGTATAGCACAGGGCTACACTGAGTGCTGGGTGAGAAGCCAAAGAGCAGCTATAGTACAGCAGAGCAAAGCTCTCTATAGCAAAGTGAGCTACTTTACTGGTGTCCCATAGCCTGTGCTGGGGAAAGGGCGCAGCAGCTAGATCACTGAGCCACACAGTAATTCAGATTGGAGAGATCTTGGGAGGTCTCTGGTGCAACCTGCTGCCCGAAGCAGGGGCAGCTGTGGGGTCAGACCGGGCTGCTCACAGCCTCATCCAGTAACGCCTTGGAAAGCCCCAAGGATGGAGGCTGCACAGCCTCTCTCGGCAACCTGCTGCAGTACCGGACGGTCCTCACAGGGCACAGGCTTCCCACCGTGCCCGCCCAAAGTTCTCATTTCAGACGGTGCCTGTGGTGTCTTGTTCTCCTGCTGTGCACCCCTGTGAAGAGCCTGGCTCCGTGTCCTTGGTAAGCTCACTGTCGGCGCTGGCAGCTCACTGCGAGGTCTGCAGCCTTCTCCCCTGAAGGCTGAGCGAGCCCCGGTTCCTCGGCAGCTCCTCACAGGGCAGGTGCTCCAACTCAGCGGCCGGCCCCGAACTCGCTGCAGTTTGTCAAGGTCTTTCCAGAGCTGGACATGGTGTCTGGATGCGGTTTAGCAAGGGCTGAGGAGAGGGGAGGAGAAGCCCCGGCCCCGGCCTCCCGGCAGTGCCCCCGTTGGCACCGGCCGGGGTTCTGCCGGGCTCTCCTGGCTGCCGGGGTGCCCTGTGGCTCGTGCCCGGCTCACTGCCCACCCAGACCCCCAGGACATTTTCCCTGGAGCTGCTTCCCCGACCCGTGCTGTCGCAGGGGTGCTCTGCTTCCCGGCCCTGGCGTTTGTCCTCGCTGCATTTCACGGGGTTCCCTGCGGCTGCCCTTGGGGTGCAGTCCTGCCCTCGAGCGTGTCAGCTGCTCATCCCCCCCACACCCCCGGCTGGTGTTACTTGTGACCATGAGGAGCGTGTGACCATGAGGAGCGTGCACTCTGGTCCTGCACGGGCCGTTGCTGAGGCTGCTAAGCAGGAGAGGTGCCCGGGCTGGCCCCTGCGGTGCTGGTGCTCCGCTTGTCACCAGCCTCCAGGCAGAGCACAGCTCCCGAGCCACAGCCCTCTGAGCCCGACTCTCCAGCCTGGCTGTGACCCACCCCCTGTCCAGCCCCCCAGACCGTAACACCCTGCCTCGGGTGAGACGATTGTGGGAGAAGGTGCCAAAAGCCTTCTTAAAGTCAGGGCAGTTGTCATCCACAGCTGCCATCCCTTCAGCCACAGATCCCATCATTGCATCGTGGAAAGCAAACAGGACAGTCAATCTGTGCCTGCTGTTCCCCTCCCAGGCTCCTCCATGTGGCCAAAAACATGCTCCAAGAGGACTTGCTCCATGAATCTCCCAGAGACTGAAGCGTAGGTGACAAGAGTGTAGATCCTCAGCTGATCCTTTTGGCCTCTTTTGAAGGCGGGTTGCAATAGTTGCTTTCCTCCAGTTGTCAGGGATCTCCCTCGATCACCACCATGTTTGAAAGAGCGTCCCTGCAAGTCCATTTCTGCCAGCATCCATTGATGCAGCCTCTTGGTTCCCGTGAATTCATAGGGATCAAGTTTGCTGAAGAAATCCTGACTCAGTGTTCATCCCTGTCTGGTAGCTCTGTGAACCATTTCAAAAAGCATGGAGGCCTGGGAGACCTTTTTGGTGAAGACTGAGCTAAAGGAGGCACTGAGTGTCTCAGTCTCATCTGTGTCTGCTGTCACTAATCACACACTGCATTCGGAAATGGGTCCTTATTCAGCCTTTTACTACCAATGCAGTGCTAGAGGCTATTCTTAGCACCCTCAGTTTTCCTTGCAAGGCTCAGCCCCACTTGAACTTTGACTTTCCTGACACCATCGCTACATGCCTGGGCAATATTTATAAATTCCTCCTTTGTAACTTGCCTCTGTGTCCACCTCCCATATGCTGCCTTTTTGCATTGCAGCTAAGGTCCATGATTAGTCAAGGCCATCTGCTGATACGTCTGCTTGTTTTCCTGAATACTGGGGTGGACTGTTCTTGTGCCTGGAGTATGCTGTCCTGAAGGCTTGCCAGCTTTCCCGAGCTCCCTTGGCCTTCAGAGCTGCCTCCCATAGGACCCCTCCCACCTACCAGTTCCCTGTATAATCTGAAGTCTGGCTTGAAGTCCAGAGCCCGTACTCTGCTACTCCTCTTCCTCCCTCTTTTTAGGATCCTGAACACTACCACTTCATGGTCAGTAAAGCCAAGGCTACACATCCTGAGCCAGTTCTCCCTTTCTAGTGAACGGCAGACCCAGCTGTGCATCACCCTTGGTTAGCCTGAGAAATTGATACTGAGAAATTGGTGCTGATACTATGATCCAGAGGCTTCCCTCAGGTTCTTCTGCCTCCTTGGCAGCTTCAGCTCAGGGATTTCCTGGCCCAGCATTGAAGTCCTTGTGTTTAAAGCCTTTAGTGGATTTTTCTCTGTGAACGTGGGCAGTTGCTTTCTGAATATATATAATTCGATATTGCAGTGCCCTGAAGCAAGGAATTCTACATTTTTGCATTTTTGTTGAACCCTGCACTGCTGGAGAGCAACCAGCTCCGTCTGGCCCCAAACCCAAGCACTGCCAGCACACCCTTTGCTCAACACAGTTTATGGCCATGCTGCACTGCCTGCTTGCTGCCCTGCAGGGAGGCAGGCAAACATGCAGGAAGACCCAGCACCTCAAGGCCAGGTGATGCTCTCCAGTCCATGGCCAGGTGCCAGCTCTGCACAGCCTCAGCAGAACTGTGGGGCACCACTGCGTGGCCCGGGGGATATCCTGGACAGGGGGTGTTGGAGGAAGATGGCAATACAGGGAGGCGATGGAGGTGTTGCTGGGGGTGACAAGAGAAAGGCGCCAGTCCTAGTGCCCATGGGGGAGCATCTGTATGGGGCCTGGGGCATGGTAGAGCTGTGTGGGTAGGAGGCAGCTAGGGACGGGATGTGCTGTGGGACATGGGAGAGGTGTAGTAGCCTGTTGCAGGCTTGGCTTGTCTATCTCTAGCACATTGTGCCGTGCTGGGGACCCCGGTGCTGCCCTAGGCTTGTGTGGGCTCTATGCGAGGCTATGTGAAGGCTGGGCTCTCCTGGGAGCATGCTGTAGGCAGAATGAGAGGACAAGGCATGGAGAGAGAGTAATGCTCCATGTGCTGTGCGCAGCTGCAGCAGGTTCCAGAGAAATACCATGCTTGCAGCCAAGCAGATCTTAGCAAGGCTGAAAGGCGGGAGCACTGGCCCTGTGCTGCTCAGAAACCCTGGCCTGATTCTGGACTTGAGCAGGGTGGTCTGCAGGACCCTGAATCTGTCTCCCTCTCTCTTCCAGACCAAGGAGCTGATTACACACCCCATATGCATTCATGCAGCCATTATCTCCTGATCGCAAAGGATTTTCCTTTGGAGGATGGGGTCCTGCAGGATACAGCAGGAAAAGCTGCAGGCCAGAAAACACTCTGACCGTGCAGCTGGTTTATCCAGAAAGCGGATGGGTTGCCTGGTTCACCCACCAATACCAATACTGAGAGGGTTTCTGAGAACAACCACCCCTTAGTGGTTGAATCACCCCTTAGAATCAGACACGGGGGTAGCAGCAGTGATTAGAAGTAGGTCTTCAACAGAGACATAATGAACCATAGAAACGGTTCACCATAGCTTCCTTCTCACTGCTGGGTCTGTGAATGGGAACACGTGGATTTGATATCAGAGTTCCAGGGTCACTACACTCCCTGCCTCACAGGGCATCCTCTGGAGTCCCAATATAGGGAGAGAGTGCCAGGCTGTGGCATCACTGCTGTCTCACGACACAGCACAGAACATTTTCACCCAGTGCGAGGAGTCTCCCTGCACTTGCACTTTGTGAACCCTCCTGTGCTTGGCATCTGGAACTGCAGCTGGACAGCCTGTAGTCTTGGGCAGAAACACAGCATGTGCTTCACCTCTGCACATTGTGCCTGGTATATCCGTGGTGATCCTGCGAGCTTGCACAGGTGTCCTGTGCAGATGAGGTAACCCCACAGCTTTGTCCACATCTTGTATTTGCATGCTGACCCTGCAAGATCTTGCAGGGGTCTTGTTCCCATCCACAGCCTTCTCCTTCTCTCTCCACTCACGTAGCTCCTCCTGGGAACAGTCAGTCTTGGCCCTACAGGATGTTCAAAGAAGTAAGAGGTGAGGGTGCTGTAGGGGCTCCATTCAGGCTCAGAGCTCTGACTCCTGCTCCCATATATTCAAGCAGCAGGCCTTGCACAACCCTAAATGGAGTGTTTCCTGGGCTGTCCCATAGACAGCTTGGCCCCATTTCCCTCTTATTTCTCAGGCAAACATCAGGACGCTCATAAGTAAGCTACAGTAAAACCAGCTGTTGATCCAAGATTTGGGATGGGTGCTAAATGCAGAGCCCAGGGCTGCCCTGGATTAGCTTCTAGCAAAGTTCCTAGAAAAATATCCAGACTTGGTTTAAAAATTTCCAGGAATGGCGAATTCACCACAGGCCTTGATGAGCCCTTTTGGTGGTTAATTATCCCCACAGCTAAAAATGTGCACCATGTCCCAGACTGTGTGTGCTCTGCAGTCTGCAGCAGTGGGTCCCAGCTACGCATGCCAGCTAGGCTGAGGTGACAGCTGTACCTAGTGGCTGATCAAACCCTGTGCTGCCTTTCAGAGCCCGTCCCACAGAACGCACACACAGGACATCAGTGGTCTGCAGGCACTGCCTGCCTGCGGGCAGAAGAGCTCGGGCTGGGGGGTACACCAGCCACAGCCCCACTCTCCCCACACAGTGGCAGAGATGCAAAGCAAACTGTCCAGCCACCCCATGCTGAGCTAATGCTGTTAGTTGCTCCTTCAGGTGTTTTCTTGTTCCTGTGGCTTTTCTCTGGGCACTAGCTTAGCATCACCCCTCCAAGTGAGACTAGGACCAGGCACAAGGCTCCCATAGTGGTTCTCCCAGTGCTGGTGTAGCAGTGGGACACGTCCAGGAAGGATGACCTCCCTTGGACACTGTGTGGGCTCATACAGGCAGGGTTTGTGTTAGACTGTTGGTCCACAGACCGTCCCAGAGCAGGGTGGGGAGGCAGAGGACCAGGCACATGTGAGCAGGGAGCTTTTCTGAGGCTGCCTTGCCCTGGCGCTGCAGCTAGGTTTGGCTCTGATGCCAGACTGCTGGCTCCGTGAGACAGTCTTGCAGGGAGATGGCTCTGGATACCAGGGAGCAGCCAGGGAGATGGTGCTGTACTGCAAAACAGTGAGACCTCATCTGTTTTTCCTGTTATCTGACCCAGCTCCTATGGCAGAAACTGGATTTCCAGATAGCTTCCCCTGTGCGTATCTTAGGATGGCGACCATCAGAGGATGGTTAAGGTGGGGAAGTGAGGCTGTTACGGCAGCATCAGAAGCCTTGGCCCAAGGAGCCCAAGGAAAGTATTTTACTCTGCTGCAGAGCTTGTTGCTGTACAAGCAGTGTGTAAAAGCAGCTGACATGCATTTTAGAGTGCTTTCAGAGTGATAAGCAGTTCATTTTGAAAGAAAAAAGTTATTAATCTGCCCCATAATGCTTATTCCAGTCACTGCAGCAGCTCACCAGTTTCAGGTGCTTTTCCAACCACAGTGGTAGAGAATGCTACCAGCTGAAACCCAGGCGTGACACACAAGTCCAGTGTATCGGTACAGGGCTGTTACCCCAGTAATAACATCCCACATGGAGCCAGAGTACAGGCAACCTGAATACAGGTTTCAGCAATGTCAGCGAGGTCAGACTTACACTCAGATGAGCAGCTCCACAGCAAAGGGAGCTGGGGCAGGAGGGACGGATGATGTTGAACTCAGGGGGGAGGCAGGTGGGTCCAGTTTCCCAAAGTGGCCGGGCTGCTGTCATGGCACCTGTGGCTCTGAGTGCTCTGCAGCCGGAGCAGGGAGGGGGGATCCTGTTGCATGGCAGTTCTGGCAGCTGCTGCAGGGCTGGGGAGCAAATACTCTGTACAGGGAGCATGGTGCTCCTTGTAGGTGTGCTTTCAGCTTCTCCCCTCAGGCATCCCCTTAGACCACGGGCAGTGGGGCAGGAGAGCTGGTGAGGATGTGCCGCAGGTGCTGCCTCCCCTCCCTGGGGTGCAGAGCAAGAGTGTATGGTCTAGGGCGGGAGAGAGGCCCCCCCTCTGCCTGATTTGGTTTTGCTTCCCTGTCCCAGCTGTTCTTTGTACTCTTGTTGTCCTTGCATCTCTGATGGTTGGGCGAGTGGTTCAGGTTAGGGGCCCTGCCCGAAGGAAAGAGCTGTTTGCAGCCCCCAGCTGGGCCCTTTCCTTGGCGTGCATGCAACGTTCCTGTGCTTCTCGCTCACGGGAGCCGAGGCCCCAGCGCTGCTGCTGGGAGGAGCTGTGGCTGACGAGGACTGAACTCCACTTCACCCGGGCCTGGCCCAGCTGCCTCCCTCCTGGCTCCGTCCTCCAGCTTTGTTCTCTGTGCAGAGCTCCCAGCTGGTGGATGAGCCATGGGCAGTGATGCTGGGGTCAAGGGGAAGGAGCCATTTTCTGCTGACCCGAGCTCTGCAAGAAGCCCAAGGAGGAACTGGAGCCTTGCAAGCAGGCAGCAGTTTTAATACTCCTGCTGCATCTGTAACTGCTAATGCAATTCATGTGCCCTGGCTAGCCCAGGGCTGCTGGGCACAGAGCTCTAGGGGCAGGGTCATGGTGACAAGGGAGCTGTTTTTCTTCCTGGCTTGTCTTAAGTGTCTTTGAAGAAAAGAGGGAGCAGAGAGCCAGCTCTGCAAAGGTGCAGGTTGTCCCTGGCTGGCCAATCAAGCTGGATGCACGGGGGATGCTTGGCTGCTAGATCCTTGGCATCTGTGTAAGGCTTGGCCTTTCTGCACCCCCTTTGCTGAGGGTTCCTTTTGCACCTTTTCCTTTGCTGAGGCAAGTCTGTTGACCTGGGCCATGGATGTTGCCTCAGGGGTGCAAGAAGGGAGGTATCACCTGAAACAAGGCACCTCTGATGATGCAGGGACCCATGGCAGCACTGTAGATAGAAAAGCAGGGTGCAGCTCTTACAAGTCTCAGCTCTGTGCTCCCCCACCTCTGTGACCCTTCACGGGGACCAGGCCAGCATGGGCTGATCCTGGGATGCCCCACAGCTGCCTGCAGCAGGGCCCAGGACACTGTCTGCAGTCATTGAAGCCCTGGGACACCCTGTCCTCTTGCAGGGAGGGCTGCAGAGGGAGTGTTGGCTTGTCTGGGACAGGGGATCGCAGGGTTGAGGCAGTAACTGTCTGTCTGCTTGACTATGGACAGCTTTGAGGACTGTGCAGTGGTTGTGGGCCACGGAGCAGATGGCGGCCCTGGACTGCGGAGGTGGTGGTGATGGGCTGGGTCTGGCTCGTGGTCTTCTCTGTGATGCCAGCCCTGTTCATGTAGTGCCTTCCCTCATCCAGGTAACAGCCACAGATGCAGACAGCGGCACATTTGGCTCCCTTTCCTACTCCATTGGTTCTGGCATCGGCAGTGTTGTCCCCACACAGTTCAGCATCGACAAGCACACGGGGCAGCTGTGCACTGTGCAGCCTCTGGATCGTGATGAGGGCACATCTGCCTATGATTTCACCATCACTGCTGTTGATGGGGTGAGTGCTGGAGTGGCCGCGGGGATGCGATGCTGCTGTCTCGGCACTGTGCAGGGGACACTGTTGTTCTTGCCCCTGCTCTTTGCACCGTCTCTGATCAGGTCCTTCCACAGGGTGGCCTGAACTCCATGGTTTATGTGAAAGTTTTTCTGGAGGACATAAATGATAACCAGCCAGTGTTTTACCCCCTGGAGTATGCTGCCAGCATCAGCACGCAGAGCATGCCAGGTACAGCTGTGCTGCGTGTTACTGCCCACGACAAGGATGAGGGGCTCAACGGGAGAGTGACCTACCACATTGTCCTGGGAAACTCACCCCCTCTCTTTGCCCTCAACAAGGACACAGGTGAGAGAGAGCTCAAGGGCAGCCAGAGTAGGCAGCACTCAGAGCAATGGGATGCGGGCAGGTGTAAGAACCAGCCTGAGGGACAGTGCTTGGTCATCTCAGCAGTGCAATCTGCCACCAGGATACATCTGTTCCTCTCCCTGCCACATCTTCCCTGCCTCGGCTTCTTGAGCCTCTGGCAGCCCTTTCCCAGACTCAGTCTCTGACCTTTTGTTTCTGCCCCCTGCTCTGTTCCTCACTTGTCCTGTCTTCCCTCCTCTCTTTCATTCCCCATCCGTGACTCACTGCGCCTTTCCTCCTGCATGCTGCTTGCTTTGCCCCATCAGGCTGTATCCTGCTTAGTTCCTTGTCCCTGCCCTGTTCCCTCCCCTCCCCTGCTCAGTTTTACTCTTCATCCCTGTGACGCTCTGTTGTGCTCAGTCCCACCTTTCCCGCTGGCTGCATTTGCTCTGCCTTGCTTTGGCCACCAAAGCCAGAGCAGTTTCTGCTAGGGAGGTGAGTGCATGGGTGTGTGGTGCCAGGGTCTCTCAGCAGAACAAGAAGGAGCCCTGTGCTCAACACAGGCATCAGGGTCCCTCCACACTGGTCCCCAGGTTCCCAGAATGTGACTGGGATGAGACAGGCCAACCAGCCATCCTAATGCAGGGCGACCTCCTTTGTAGGGCCTGTTGCGGATGGTCCTTCAGTTCTGTGTCTCCTCCAAGAGCCTCCTCACAGCCCAGATCCCACCTGCTGTGTCGTGACCCTGCACCCCGCAGGGGAAGCCCTGTTCACTCCTTCCCCTGTCCCAAGACCTGCCCTCTGGCTTATTGCCCCCAGCCCTTACCCCTGCTTAGCTCAGGGCTGGGCTTAAGACTGAGAAGGGGGGATTTGGGGAGGCTTTCCCAGGCGGGCTCCTCTTCTTTACTCCGGTTCTTCCATGGTGACCTCCCCCCTGCAACACACACGCATTGTTGACTGTCCCCTTAGGTCTTCCTTTTCAAGCTTATGGTTCGGCCTGTTCCCTTGGTGCCAGACACAGGCAGGGGTGCGGGCATAGTGCCCTCTGAGCTGCTTTCTTCCCTAGGTGTCATCTCCCTCTCATGGTCGCTGAGTGGTAAAGCCAACACCCTGGTGCAGCTGGTGATCTCTGCACAAGATGGTGGGGGCCTACAGGCACAGCCCAATGCCCAGGTGAACATCAGCATCGTGGAGGGCACAGTCTCACCCCCTGTCTTTGAGCAAGCTCAGTACTTCTTCACAGTGCCTGAGGACATGCTGCAGGGTGCCAGTGTGGGAGCTGTCCGGGCCCAGAACCCTCCAGGTATGAGCTTGTCCCTTTCATACACAGTCACTTTTCCTGTCCCCACGTCATCTTGAAGCAGGTGCTCCTCACAGAGCAACCCTGTTCTGGGAGCTCTGCGCACACACAGGGGCACACATACCCGAATGTGCAGCCATGCGATTGTCAGTCAGCTCAGTGCATGCTCTCACATGTGTGCTTACACGTGTGTGTACACACACTTCCACACGTGTATCTGTGCATACATGTACATGTACACAGTGCCACTGTACGCCTCCCAAGCAGAGTCTGCCGCAGGCAGCGCTGCCCAATGCTGCTGCTGTCTGCAGGGGGCTGAGGAGGTGAGCTGGGTACACAAATAGTTCTTCCTGTCTTTGTTTCCTTGTCCACAGGTCATGCTGATGACATCTTTTATTCCATCTCCTCGGGGGATCCTCATGGCTACTTTTCTATTGACTCTGCCTCCGGGCAGCTCCGCACCAGCCTGCCTCTTGATCATGAGTCCCAGGCAGTCCTCGTTCTGGATGTCCAAGCCCGAAGTGGTTCACCTCCCGCCTATAGCAACACACGCGTGAAGATCTCTGTGTCAGATGTGAATGACAATGTGCCAGTGTTCCCAGCCCCCTCTGACTCCATTCTGCTGCCAGAAGCCACAGAACCTGGGACTACAGTGTACACTTTGCAGGCCGAGGACCGTGACAGTGGTGCCAACGGTCAGGTGTATTTTGAGCTGGTGTCAGGAGGTGATGGCACCTTCAGCGTGGAGCGCTCTTCAGGGGCGGTGCGACTGATCGGGGCCCTGCAGTATGAAGCCAGTGCAGCCTACAGGCTGGCCATCATGGCCCGCGATGGCGGTGTTCCCCAGCTCAGCTCCACGTTCACACTGCTGGTGCACGTGCAAGCCGAGCACGACAATGGGCCCATCTTCGACACACTCACCTACCGCGTGGAGGTGCAGGAAGGTGTGCCCGTCTCCACCCGCTTCCTGCAGGTGCGGGCCCTGGCACGCGATGCAGAATCCGTGACCCTTACCTACCACTTGCGTGCAGATGGGGATGCTGCCAGCTTTGGCATCATGCCTGAGAGTGGTTGGCTGTATGTCAAAAGCGCACTGGACCGGGAGACACGGGACCTGTATGTGCTCACGGTGCTGGCCTCAGCAGGAGGCAGTGGTGCAGGGGGGGAAGCCCGGAAAACAGGCACCAGCACTGTACGGATCAGCATCACTGATGAGAACGACAACAGCCCCCGGCTGAGTGAGGAGCGTTACTTCTTCACTGTTCCTGAGAATCAGGCTCCTGGTAGCAGTGTGGGAAGGGTGATGGCAAGTGACCGGGATGCTGGGCAGAACAGCCGGCTCACCTACCGCCTGCTCCAGCACGATCCCAACTTCCTTATCCACACACAGACAGGTGAGAGACTTTTGGCTTCCTAGGCTGGGGCTGGCTGGGGAGAAAGTCCAGGGCAGGTCAAAAGTGATGCGGGCCAGGCCAGCGCCACAAAAGAATACTCCTTTTCCTCCCTCTGTGGTGCTGGGCTCCCCAGCAACATACCTGAGCACTGGCTCTTCTCTAAAGCATTTTTTGGGCTGAGCTGTGTCCCCACTTCTCCCTCGCAGGGGAGCTCAGCACCAAGCATAGCCTGGACCGGGAGCAGCAGTCCAGCTACCAGCTCTTGGTGATCGTGCAGGATGGGGGAGCGCCACCCCGCAGTGCCACAGGAACCATCTATGTCACTGTGCTGGATGAGAATGACAATGCTCCTGCTTTTCTTCACGTGGCCAGTGGTCAGGAGCTACCCGTGCAGGTAGGGGCAGCAGGCTGAAGCCCTGGTGAGGCCGGGGTGTGATAGCCTCTGGGTTTGGGGACAGGCAGTTCTGCAGGGGCAAATGGAGTGGGCAGGGGCACCCAGCCGAGTTTCAGGGTGGGAGATAAGCAGGCACAAGTTGCATCTATGCAGCAGCCAGGGCAGTCTGGTAAATCTGATTGAGATGTGGTACGACTGGTCATGTCCTTGGGAAATGCAGACAACCCTGTGCACAGAGCAGGTGAGGACTGCACAGGGCTCTGAGATCAATAGAACTGACCAGCAGGCAGAAGCTCTTGGCTCACACGTCTGCAAGCAGGGAAAGCGAAAGGGAGCCCAAAACCTGGTCCAGCAGAGCCAGGGGTGAAAGACATTGGCAAGCAGAGAAGCATGGGCTGCCATTAACATCTAGGTCTCAGGAATTTTGGTATAGCCACTTGGCTTTCTAGGAGGTCAAGAAAGCACTGCCCAGCTGGATTTTGCACTCACAAGGGTTTTCTGAGAATCTGCTATGGGTCCCAGGCCAGCCTTCCCCCTCAGTGCTGTGTGGTGGCAGCAGTCACGCGGGCACTGAGTGTGCTGCAACCCGATTTATGTCTGTGCTGCTCAACAGAAGTGGGTGAGGACCAACCTTCCACCCCCAGCCCCAGCTGGCTGCATCTGCTCGGCTGTAGCCCCTGTGGTGAGGGCTCGCGGGAGCTGGGCGAGTGGTGCTGGCCACAGTGGAGCAGGATGGGCAGCACAAGAAGCCCTGTCCTCATCTCCTCTGCACAGAGTGAGGAGAACCTGCAGCCAAAAGGATGTGCTTGCTCTGCACGTTGCTGCGCTTCAGGCAGTGCTCTCAAAGCCACTTGTGCTGTGCTGGGTTTAAAACCATCACAGTGATGGCAGCCTTTGTCTGTCACAGGTCCTGCCTGAGCCGCACACCAGAGGCAGGTCAGAGCAGGCAGGACTGTATTGGCAGGTCACTGCCGTGCCTGGATGACCATCAGCACAGGACCCTGGGGACACTGCACCTCCAGTCACACCTTCCCTGTTCATTGCTTTTTCCCTTCCTGTTACAGGTTGCAGCCATCCCTTGCCCAGCTGCCTTCTTGCATGTCCAGCTGGCAGTCTCGGCTTGCAGTACTGTCAAGGCTTGGCCTGGATGAAGGCGTCTCTCAGGGCCTGGTGGAGGCAGAGGAAGGCAAAGTTAGTCTTGTCCTCTGTCTGAGCAGGGCTCTGGCCTTTGGGTCTCTCCTGCAGGCCAGGGGCCAGCCGTGGCATTGCCGAGGCTGTGACTGAACAGGCTCTGCAAAATGGCATTGCTCACACTACGTGTCTGCAGCCTGCTGAGTGTCCTCTCTCTGGGGCAGGGATACCCACCGCACACTTGCACAGCAGGTTCTGCAGTTGATTCCAGTGTTTGGGGGCATGAAATGCTGGGAGTGTCCTGCTAGAGCTTGGGAGGTGTCTTCTCATACAAAGGTACCACAAAAGCATACACATCCTGCGGGAAAGAGTGAGGTCGGGACAGATTTAGAGTCCTGAAGGCAGGTAAATGCTATGACAGTTCTGAACGAAACAAGTATTGGAGCACTGTGGTTTGAAGCCCTCCTGCTAGAAACACAGGTAGGGAAGGGTGAAGCAGAGGAAGAGGCCGCTGTTAATCATGATTTAGGTGTAGAAGAAAAGCTTGGAGGGGAAAGTAAGACCTGAATGATAAAAGCTCAAGTGATTTATTGCAGATTTGCTCACTGGAGTGTCCATATCAATGTTCATTAGGCAAAGCAGAGGGAGGTTTCTGTATGGGCACCTTGCTTTAAGCATCAGCTAGAGGGGTATCTCCCAGTGCCGGGTTGCAAGATGTGCTTGTCAAGCACATTGGTAGCACACTGGCAGGACCAGGTGGTTGCAGTAGTACTACCAGGAACTGCAGTTGTAATAGATCCTCCCAGGGAATGATCCCTGGGAAATGGGAGAGGGAGCAAAGAGGGGGGAGAAGCGGTCTGTATTCACAGAGCAGGGATATCACTGGTGGGTGCCTAGGACTGGTGCTGGTGCCCTTGCTATTTAGTGCTTACATATGTCCTCCAGAAGAGGTGGTTGGTTGTTGATGTTACTGATCTGTTCATAGTGTTCATAGTAATAAAGGTGAGGGCTCCCTGAGAAGAACTGTAGAAAGATCTTGTTTGACTGTCCAATTAGAAAAGAAGACGGGGAATGAAAGTCACGGTTGCTAACTGGAAAGTGATACAGATGGCAAACAGCAATATGAATTTCACTTACACAGTGGTGGGCTCTGAACTGGTTATGGAAGTTTAAGGAGTAGATTGGGGCGTCACCATGAATGCTTTGTGAAAATGTCAGCTCAGGGCTCAGCCGCATTCAAAAAGGCAAGTCAAATGCTGAGTTTTATTAGAAAAGGAACAGAGAATTAAAGAAAACATCATTACCCTACCTCTCAAATTCCGCACACACGCTCTGCCCAGCCTCCATTCTACTAAATAAGCAGTAGTGCTAGAAAAGGTTCAGAAAAGGATGTTAATGTGATCTTCAGCAGATAATGGTTTCCATGCAGAAAGAAAGTAATTTAACATTCTTTGGCATGGAAGAAACTGTAGGAATATAACAGAGGTGTGCAGTAAATGGCACAGAGAAAGTCATGGGGACATTAGAAGTTGCTTTTTTCACAACACAAGACCTATGCAGGCAGCTTCATAAGAAATGACCAGGCAGCAGGTTTCAAATAAACAAAGGCAGTACTTTTTTATGCAGAACATAATTAAATTGTGAAATCATTGCCAAAAGTTACATGGGTTCAAAACTAGATGAATTTATGGAAAGAAAAAAATCCATCAAAGGCTGTTGAACAAAAATACGATCTGTGGCTCAGGAAGTGACTTTAGCCACAGACTGCTGGAAGCTGGGAAGGTTTCACAGAAGGATTATTCCATACATACCCTATTTCTTGCATCTTCTCTATACATCCACTGCCAGCCACTGTCAGAGCTAGGCCAGTGGCTGAGGTGGCTCTCTGATCTTCGGACCAAACTGGTATTTGCAGCAGCCTTCTTGGAGGGTGGACACCTGACCTGGACAAGTCTGCCTGGTAGCAGTTTTACTAAGGCTGAGGTTTTTGCAGAGGCAAGACTATTTTGATTGCTGTTTATTCGTCTGGTTGTACATCTGAGATGGCATTTGTACATGGAGCCTGTGTAGATCCAACTCCTCTGCTGAGTCACTACTTTCCCCAGATGGAGTTTGAGTCCTTGTGGAAGAGAAGCGCGGCCATGCACATGAAGCAGGAGCCCCTTGTATCCTGATGGGGGGCGATTAGGGACAGGATGGGGGGCAGGCTCTGCCCCAGCCTGTTACAGAGGAGGGGCTGGAAGGGGCCTCCTAAGCATGGCCCCAATCAGAGGTGTCCACGCAGACACTCCTTTTCATAAACAGCTGAGCTATATTTAGAAGGTCCTCTGCCTCCATCGCTGCTGTGAAACGCTGTTCCAGATTCCTTGATCTGGTAGTTAAAAACCGTCTCTTAATTTCCAGCCTAAACTAATTTCTGACCACTTTATACTCATTTGTTCTTGTGCCAATATTGTGTTTTTGCTTAAAGAGCTCTTCTCTCTCCTTGGAATTTCCCTCCCCTCTCCCCAGTGTTTACAGAGTGCAGTCACATCACTGCTTGGCCTGGCTAAACAAGGCCAGCTCCTCTGGTCTCCCCTCCCTGAGCGCTACCAGTGTGATGCCAGCAGCTTGTGCAACAGCATTAACACTTGCCTCCTCTCAGGAGCTTGCAGCTTCTTTCCTGGGATTCTTTCCTTGCATTCTTGCTCTGATTCCACTTGTCTTTTTCATGAATGCATTAAAGTGGTACCACACAGAGGTCACCTAGCACAGCTAGATCTGTGAGGATGATTTGTGCTGTGGGATGTGCTGATAGGATGTGCATTTGAGGTCTGTAGCTTCAGGATGTGAATTTGATGTCTTCTGGTGTGGAAGGGACCACAGAATTTGTGCCAAGTGGAGAACCTGCCCTACCCGTCAGGTGTGGGTGGCTGCAAGGAGTCTGTGCTGGAGGAGAGACAGGTCAGCCAGCAGGCATGGGTTGTTTGCTGAGGGTAATCCCAAAAACTGACAGGTGGTGAGGGACAGTAATGGGGATGGGTCCATTTCCATAACTATCTGGGAAAGGTGTTTGCATGCAATGCTGTTACATGTGGTCTCTGTCAGGAGGCTGGTAACTCACCTGAGAATATGGGATTAGTGGAGCATGTGCGTAATTAATGCCTTGATGGTACTGTGATGCACTGGCACAAAATGGTGTTCTTAAGTGCCTACCGACAGGCAGTCAGCAGTGCTAGCTAGGAACAAGAGAGAGAAGGGAAAAGCCCTAAGAGTCCAGGTGTCCAAGCGCAGGAAGAGCTGCCAGCTGCATTTCCAGAGATTGCAGACCTCCCTGGGCTGGCTGGTGGGGACTGAGAAAGTCATCTTCCATTCCCAGAGTGACTGGCCTCTGAGCCCGTCAGTGCTCACACCTTTGCATGTTGCTGAAGGGGTCTGTTGGGGGGCAGAAAGAACCAGGACGGTGGTGGAGCCCTGGTTTACCTAGCTGCAGAGGCTTTAGGCATAACAGGAGTGAAATGGTGTCCCACCATCACACTGCAGCTCACTGCTGCAGCATGCCCCAGCGCCGCTAAGCTGGTTGCTAAACAGGGCGGTATGGGAGGAGGGCTGGCATGGCAGAAACTCCCTTTGCCAGCTTCGCTACGGGCACAGCCTGTGGGTGTTGCTGCAGGATCTGTGCCTTGGGTGAGGTGTGCAGCTGCTGTAGGGAGGTGCAGATCCTGTGCCATGCTCGGGGTTTTGTGGGGGTAGTCTGAAGGGTGCCCTGTGCCACTCAGCTGCTCCCTGGGCTGTGCTACAGGTGCTGGAAGAGAAGCCATCGGGACTTCTAGTCGCCTCCCTGCAGGCCAAGGACCCCGACGAGGGTGAGAATGGGACCATCATCTACTCACTGATAGGTATGAGCTGCAGAACTGACTGATGGTGCTCTCAGCCTTGCAGCCATCACCCCTGTGGGCAAATGGGTGCCCACTGCCCAAGCTCTGCCATACCGTGCTCCCTCCTCCATCCCAACCTGCTCCCTGCCCTCCCTCCTCTCTGCTTTTTCCTGCAGCATTTCACCTTCTTTCTGCAGGAGCCTGGGCAGAGCGTTTCACACTGCACATGGCTACTGGAGAGTTGCGGACTGCCACAGTTCTACGCCGATCTGATCGTGCCGAGTACATCTTCACTGTGACAGCCAGTGACAGGGGCACGGTACCTCGCAGTACGTCAGCCATCATTCGCATTCAGGTATCCAGCACCCCTGCTCCTCTTCTCCTGCACCATCTATCCCTTGCTCGCGTCCTGGAGAACACCATCTAGCTACTTGGCAGCCCTCCTCCCTGCCTTCCCACCCTCCACTGCCTTCATCCCAGTGCACCCTCTGCCCTTGCTCAGCTATTGATCCAGCCCTAAAATCTGTGTGGAGAACCTGGGATGGGAAGGGGTGGGTCTGTCTGCCATTGTGTGTGTTCTCATTTGTAAAGTGGTCAACAGCATTAATAGTAAGCAGTTCTGTCTTTTTCCTGGACAGCAAAGCCTGTCCTGGATATGCTGTTGCAGAGAAGACCTCAGAGGTCCCCTGCACAGACAAATTAATCCTTCCCAGCAGCTATTGAAAACAGCATTCCTGACATGCGGGGTGTTCTTCATGTCCATATAACTTTGGCACTTGCTGTCTGGTGTGTTGGCCCAGACAGCCAAGTCCTTTCTCTGTTGTTAGTAATGAGCTTCCTTTTACAGCAGAGACTTCGGTTTCCCCCTAGTTAAGGCACCTTCACAGCACACCATTCCACAGCTTTCTGTCCCTGCTCTTGCAGTTCCCAAAGCCATTTGACTCTCCTTGTTTGACATTCTGCTGCTTTCTGTGCTGGCAGTGCCCTCTAACATCGTCAACAAGTTAATAATGTGCTCAGCTTTCTTGTGCCCTTGCATCTGTCAAAAGCAAATACCAGCACCAAGAGCCATCTCTGCAAAGGCCAGCTAATGGCTTTCCTTGAGCCAGTCAGTCTTCTAGTCCTTTCTGTCACACAGCCACACTCAGACTGTGCCTTTTCTCAGTGTAATGAGTGATCTCCCATGTGCATCAGAGCCCAGCTAAAACCCAGGCAAGTTAGAATCACTGCATTTCCTTTGTCCTTGAGGAGAGCAGAGGTGTTAGCCTGACACATCTGCCTTTAGCCATTTCACAATGCATTTTATTCCACTTCCTTTTATGCCGTGTCTGTAACTGTTCTTGTCACTAAAGTTGTTCTACAGCCTTCAAAGTGTTCAGGCCAGGCTGGCAAGCAGGTTGTCCCTGAAGTGCATGTTGCCATCCCTATAATGTAGCAATTTGCTTGACAGTTGCGAGTTTTGATACCCCTTTGGGCTGACAGTTTTGCTGTATTCTCTCTTTCCCCAGCTCCTTGACATGAGTGCACTGAGCTTTTCAACATATTTTCCCTTCAGATAACACTGTGGCTTTTCATGCATCCTCTGTCCCATCTGCAGGTGCACTTCATCCCCAAATTAAATCCAGTATCTTTGGGTAATATTGGATAATCTTTCTTCTCTATATCTCTCATCTGGATGAGTGTTAACCTCTCATCTTTCCCACTCTTGCTTATGTTTTGCACAATTTTTTCTGCTGGTGTCTGTTGCCTTTGCAGTATCTAACACAATCACAGACTCACAGAATGGTTGAGGTGGGGAGGCACTTCTGGAGGTCATCTTTTCCAACCACCCTGCTCAAGGAGAGACATCCAGTCAGTTGCCCAGGACCATGTCCAGGTGACTTTTGACTGTCTCTGAGAATGGAGACTCCACCACCTCCCTGGGCTACCTGTGCCAGTGCTCAGTCACCCTTCCAGTGAAAAGTGTTTCCCAGTGTTCAGAGGGACACTCCTGTGTTTCAGCCTGTGCCCATTGCCTCTGGTCCTGGCACTGGGCACCATTGGGAAAAGCCTGGCTCTGTCCTCTTTGCATCCTCCCTTCAGGTTTTTGTATTTGGCAAGATCCCCCCTGAGCCTCCTCTGCCCAGTCAGCAGCTCTGTCTGTCTTTACCTACCCTAACTCTCCTGGTGAAGCTCGTCTTTCACCCTGTCAAAACCCGTGCTTGTTCTCAGTGTGTTTTTCAGGTTCTCAGGTTGCTGTTCATCTGTTAGGCCACAATAGATGAGACTTTGCTTCCCGACAGCTGCTGCCTGCAGGCCCCATGTCCCACTCTGCACTGGCTCCCCAGTAGGACCTCCTGGCACACAGCACCCTGGCATGTGTCCCTCACTGCTGCCTCTCCTTACAGGTCCTGCCATCCTCCCGGGTGCTTCCACGGCCTGATGCCACTGTGTTGACCCTGCAACCTCTTGAGGGGGTCAGGCCAGGGTCTGTGATTGGCTCGGTGGCACCTCCAGATGCTCCTGCGCGAGGACAGCTGACCTACACAGTGGTAGGAGGTGGTGGGGATGGCACCTTTGTGGTTGACAGTGTCACAGGGGAGATTTACGCTGCCCGGGAGCTGGACTATGAAGCTGGGGCACGGCATGTGCTTCAGGTGAGTGCTGAGGACACACAGCATGGCTATCCCTCCAGCCGACTAGTGCTGGTACAGATCCACGTGCAAGACTGCAATGACCAGGCACCCACCTTTCCTGAAGACCCCATCACCATCGTGGTGCCCGAGAATGCCCAGGCTGGCTCATCCATCTTCACCTTCCAGGCACTGGACGGGGACGGGGTGGGCCCCAACAGCCAGGTGCGCTATGCCCTGCTGCACCAGGAGCCCTCCGGGGCTCCCTTTCAGCTTGACAGCCGCTCGGGGCTGCTGACCCTCCGCCAGAGCCTTGACCGGGAGGCTGCTGCCTCCTTCCTCTTGGTGGTGGAGGCCACGGACCAGGCTCGCAACATCAGCCAGCGCCGCTCGGCGGCTGTCACGGCCCGTGTGTTTGTGACTGATGAGAATGACAATGCGCCCGTGTTCCTCTCACCTGCTGCTGTCAGCGTCATGGAGGACCAGCCAACGGGGTTTGTGGCGCTGCATGTGGTGGCCCAGGACAACGATTTGGGAGAGAATGGACGCGTGAGCTACTCGTTGCGAGCAGGCAACAGTGACGGCCGCTTCCACCTTAACCCTAGCACTGGTGAGGGCCCAGGGCGGTGCAGGGTGCACAGCAGGGATGCGGGGAACACGGGGACTGAGGAGGGTGCAGGGGCACAAGGGGATGTAGCAAGGTGCGCAGGAGGAGGGCATGGGCTGGGGAACCCAGAGGAGGAGACTTGCGGGGTGCATAGAGCCCCAAGCATAGCACCTGGCTGGCATGATACTGCTGTCTCTCTCGAGACCTGGCTGTCCCTGGCTCACTGCAGTGCCTGCAGCCTTGCAATAGCTCTGTCCTGGGAACAGTTTGCCCTGGTGCCATGTGGTCCCAGCTTGCCAGTCTCCCTGTGTCTGCAGGCGCGCTCTCCATTGTGCGGGCCCTGAACCGGGAGGAGGTGGTACAGCACAACCTGACCGTGGTAGCAACGGATCATGGTTTCCCACGCCGCTCCGCCACACAGCTACTGTCCGTGCTGGTGCTGGATGTCAACGATGAGGCTCCCACTTTTGAGAAACCTGAGTATGAAGCACACATCATGGAGAACTTGCCAGCTGGCAGCCCTGTGCTGCAGGTGCTGGCCACGGACCGGGACCTGGGTGAGGATGCAGGGCAAGGGTGAGCTGCCCAGTTTGTTCAGGGGTCCTTCTGGAGATGCAGCACCCAGAACTGGGTGCATTCTGCTTCCTTCCACCTGGTTTGGAGAGCCTGGATGACCATGGAAGGAAGGATCATCACCTGGCCTGGAGATAAGAGATGAAGGCTGAATCCTGGGAGGAGCTGAGAATGAGAACAGGGACTGTGATTCCCTCTGCTCCCTAAGCCTCTCTTCCAAGCTCCTCTGCTTCCTTGGAGGTTCACTGGCCCATCTTCCCTTCTATAAGCTGGGCTGGGCGAGGACCTCTTCCACCACACACCTCTGCCCCAGCTTTACTTGCCAGGGAGTGAGCTCATCCTCTCCCACAGCCTTCGTGGCCCCTGGGTGGGAAGCCTGGGAGGAGGGAGGTGCAGGGCTGTGAGCCAAATAAGAGGCTTCTGGGGTCACTGCTGGGCTGCCCTCAAACCACGTTCCTCCCTGCAGGTGCCAACGGGCAGGTGTCCTATGGGGGTCTCTCTGGGGGGCCATTCTCCATCCACCCACAGACGGGGCTTATTGTCACCACACGTGTCCTGGATCGCGAGGAGCAGGAGCAACACGTGCTGATGGGTAGGGCTGTGCTGATGCGCGAGAGGGGTGCAGCAGCGTAGGGGTAGGGAGCACAGGGGAGGCAGATGGGTGCTCCCTGCTGCTGGGGTAGGGCAGTATTGCAGGGAGGGGAGGCCATGCGATGTGATGGGGGTTTGTGGGGCAATAGGGTTGTTGGGTAGATTGAGCATGCAGGAGTGCCAGTGATCCCATGCCTGGCTGCCCCCGTGATTGGGCATTTGCATATGACAGCCTTGATAGCAGCTCGCAGTCAGGAGGGCAAGCTGCAGTGGTCTTGCTGTGTTCCTGCAGTCTATGCACGGGATGGTGGCCTGCCCCCCAACCTCTCCAAGGCAACTGTGCGGATAACAGTGGGGGATGAGAATGACCATGCACCACACCTAGAGAGCGAGTCCTGCTCTGTGGAGGTCCCTGAGAACCAAAGCTCTGTGGCACTTTACACCCTGCGGGCCACCGATCCTGATGGAGGCGAGAATGGGCGCTTGGAATACCATGTGGCAGGTGAGGAGCACAGGGAGCTCTGTAGCTTCTTTCTTTAGCAGTAGGTAAGGGCTGTTTACCCTGGGTTGCCCATGACTCTGCGAAGCATCAACCATGGCAGTTCATGTTCCGCTTCAGTTCTCTCCTGCTCCAAACCACATGTAGCTGCTGCCACCTCTCAGCCTTCTAGTTTTTCTGCCCTCAGTAAAGTGCACCCCAAGATCTAGACACCCTGCAGTTCCTCATTCCCCAGGCTCTTGCCTGGTTCCCTAGGCTTGGACTAGTTCCATACCTCTCTTGGCTAGTCTGACCTGTTGAATTTACAGGTTGCGAAGTGAGACGTCTTTGCTGTTATCATGCCATGCATTATCTGGGGGCTCCCTCTGGCAGCTGCACCGGCCTGTAAGCTGTTGGAGTCAATTCTTACATATACACACCCCTGGACCAACGAGATTCAATCTCACTGGGCCCTTACAGAGAACAGCTCACTCTGCCCTCCCTGCCAGGTCACAATGGGACGGACTTCATGCTGTCCTTCCTTGTACCAGTTATAGTCATGCAGTCTTGTTATTCCCTCTTCTTTTCCAGATGGAGACCCCAGGCAGGACTTCAGTCTAGATCCAGTCTCTGGTGTCCTCTCCACTGCACGTGCTCTTGACCGGGAGCAAGTTGCTTCCTACAGCCTCACTGTGGTGGTGCAGGACCATGGCACCCCCCCACGCAGTGCCACCATGTCAGTGAACGTGCGGGTGTTGGACCTAAATGACAATGCACCTGGTTTTGCTCAACCCACCTACGTGGTGGAGGTGCCAGAGGACTTGCCTGTTGGTGCCCTGGTGCTGCAGCTCGTGGCTGAGGACCCTGACGAGGGCACCAATGGGCAGGTCTCTTACTACCTGGGCAATGAGTCACTTGGCATGTTCCAGGTCGAGCCGCAGAGTGGGCACATCAGAAGTGCCCAGGTGCTGGACCGGGAACGCCAACCTAGTTACAGCTTCCTGGCCAAGGCTGTGGACTCAGCACCATGGGAGCCCAAGAGTGCAGCTGTGCGTGTCACGGTCACAGTGCGAGATGTCAATGACCATGCCCCTGCCTTCCTGCACAGCCCACTCACCGTCAACTTGTCCCGCCATACACCCCTCAAGCAGGTTGTGGCCACCATGAGGGCAGAGGACAGGGATGCAGGTGCCAATGCCTCCATCCTCTATCGCCTTGCCACCCCCAACTCTGCCTTCGCAATCAACTCCTACACAGGGGATATCCAACTGCTGCAGCCCCTGGGGTCACTCAGCCAGCGCCAGCGGACACTCTTCATCCTGGCCACAGACCTGGGGCAACCAGCACTCTCCTCTACTGGTGTGGTGGTGATCCATTTGCAGGAAGAGCCCTACTGGGGGCTGCGCTTTCCCCGGAGCACCAGTGATGTGGCCCTGCCAGAAAATGCTGCCCCAGGTATCAGCTGAGCAGAGTGACCAGCAAGTGCTGGGATGAACTGGGACAGAACAGGACGGGAGGTGGGTGCTGGGCTGGCAAAGCTGTGGAAAACTCAAACCAGGGAGCACTGCAGGGTCTTGGGAAGCCCCATTATGCTTTGGATAGAGCCAAGGGACTGCAGGCTGTGACTGGTGCCCAAGCTGTTCAGGGTGGTAATCCCTGTGCGTTTGCCTCAGGGTGTTTGGATCACTAGGCAATGACAGGTGCCCAGTTACTCCTGGAAGGTCTCCAGGGGTCACAGTGAGACTACAGAGGGGCCTTGGACAGGCCACAGGAATCCTGGTTCCCAGCCCAAAGTTACCATTAGATCTCGCTTCCTCTGGCAGCAGCGTCCTTGGGCAGAGCTGGGCTGCTGTGGTACAGCACGTGCTGCCCAAGCACCACCCTGACCCTCTCTGGGCCCTGCCCTGAGACTCTGCTGCCCCTTCACAGTGTTTCTCTCTCTTCCAGGCACTGCTGTGGCAAGCATCCAAGCTATGCACACCGGGGGATCTTCTGGACGCATCACATACAGCATCATCAGCGGCAACGAGAAGAATGCTTTCCTTATTCAGCCCACTTCAGGTACAGCACCGAGACCACCTGGGGAAGTAGTACGTGGGAGGCCACCTGTGCTCTGCCAGTGCCTGCACAGCTATCACAAGGCTCAGAGCCCCCTCAAAGGCACAGGAGCACAGTCTACACCTGTATACCAGTGAATTAAATAGTCTTAGCATTTAGACATGGACACTAACCTGTCATTGTCCAGAGGTTGTTAGCACAGCTCCCAGCGCAATTTTGGTCCCCCCTAACTGGACCTTTCCCCAAAAACCTCCTAGGCCCGGTTCAGGAGTTAGCAGAGGCCAGGACCATCACTAAGATGCAATCTGGTTGCAGTCCCTGCCTCAAATGGCAAGTTCAGCCAAGTGACACATGCTGTGTTGGGGCCTCAAGAGCCAGGGACCTGTAGTGCCATGCTTTGTTCTCTGATATGCATGTAGCTGTTGTGACTGCAGCACTGGTGTGGATTCATGACTGTCTCCGTGCGGTCCCACAGGTGACAATAAACAGGGAACCGCACACTGTCCAGTGGGCATTCTAACGGAGTCTTCCCTCTGCACCAGACTGTTCTTGAGCAGCCAGCAGGTGCTGAACACATCAGTGGTGCTTGTGGGTGGCTGGTAGCACAGGCACAGGCAGAGCAGCGATGCAGGTTGCAGGGTGCTGCCCAGTGACACTGGGCCAGCTGGCATTGTTTGCACCACATGCTTCAAAGGGCAGCCTTTGAAGGGCCGTACATTCCTCGGCTTCACGGAAAGCCTGGCTGAGAGCAGGGTGAGGGGTGCCTTGCTGTGAGTTTGGTGCTTGCCCTGTAGTTTGGAAGAGACGGGGATATCACAACGGCTGGTATCAATACAGGCTGGGGGACGAAGGGGTTGAAAGCAGCCCTGCAGAGAAGGACCTGGGGGTACTGGTAGGTGAGAAGCTCAACATGGCCCAGCAATGTGCGCTCACAGCCCAGAAAGCCAACAGAATGCTGGGCTGCATCCCCAGCAGTGTGGCCAGCAGGTTGAGGAAAGTAATTCTGCCCCTCTGCCCCACTCTGGAGAGATGCCACCTGGTATACGGTGTCCAGCTCTGGAGTCCTCAGCACAGGACAGACATGGACCTGTTGGAGCAAGTCCAGAGGAGGTCACAAAGATGATCAGAGGCTTGGAACACCTCTCCTGTGAGGACAGGCTGAGAAAGTTGGGGCTGTTCAGCCTGGAGAAGAGAAGGCTCCGGGGAGACCTTAGAGCAGCCTTTCAGTACTTAAATGGGGCTTGTAAGAAAGATGGGGACAGATTTTTTAGTAGGGCCTGTAGTGGTAGGACAAGGGGGGTGCTTTGAAACTAAAGGAGAGTAGTTTCAGGCTAGATATAAGGAGGAAATTTTTTACTGTAAGGGTGGTGACACACTGGCACAGGTTGCCCAGAGAGGTGGTCAGTGCCGCGTCCCTGGAAACTTGAGGTCAGGGTGGACAGGGCTCTGAGCAAGGCTCTGATCTAGCTGAAGATGTCCCTGCTCATGGCAGGGGGGTTGAACTAGGATGACTTTTGAAGGTCCCTTCCAACCCAAACTCTTACGTGATTCTGTGATTCTATGATATGAGAAAGTTGGTCTTCAGAGCCCAGACTTCAAGATGGACCTTCTTCTAAAACCCTTGTTCTCTTGTGCCTGCCAGATGGTTGGGCTTGGGACAGGATCCCAGGCTGACAGAGATCTTTCTGATACTGCTTGTGCCCTCTGCAGCCCATGGCCGCTCTGCAGGTCCTTGTGAGCCACCCATGGTACGGCACAGTGGGCCCTCCGTTGGCACCATGATAAAGTACTGGCCACTGCAGATTGCCCACAGGCATGGTGGGAAATGCTCAGCCATGCACAAGTACCCATTTGAAATCACAGCGCCCAGTGTTAGCACACATCCCCTCAGCCACCATGCAGGCTTCACAGCGCCCTGGTGTCACTGTGAGCCACTCACTGCACCGTGCTGCTGCTGCAAGCAAGCCACAGCATGGGCACTGAGAGCACTGTGGAGAGGCTGGACCAGCACACCGTATCTCATGAAGGAGGTCCCAACCCCGAGTGGGGCATGGCCCCACTGACTCCTGAGGAACCTGATCTACAGCTGCGGGTTTCCTGCTGCAGCCCTGCATGATGGCAGCTGGCCCAGCACCATGCTGAGCTGCCTCTGCAGAACCGCCTGCACCCTGGCTGTCCCAGAGGGCCCAATGCCACCTTGCAACAAAGCTATATGCACAGCCTGACCACAATTCTTCTGTCACCTTGTGCATGCCAGCACCCAGGCAGTGTAACCCCCAATCCCAAACTGAGCTCAAGCGTTGGTACTTTGCAGTTCCGGAAACCCAGAGTCAACAGGCAGGTGTACTAAAACACCAATCGAGCTCACAGAGGTCTTTGACTGTGGAGAGCTGCTGCACCCACAGCTCCCCGCGTGCTGCCAGTCCCAGGGGTTGCTGCCTCCAAACGAGCAGCCTTTGCACACTGCCAAAGGAGCGTGTCTGTCTGGAGCTGCCATTCAGAAGTAAGCGTGTGATAGCTATGGAGCTTGGCCAAAGCTGCTGTGTCCATGAAGGAAGGGCTGACAGGGTGGCACCCTGGCTAACTCTGTCTGGTCCCTAAGCCAGCACCCAGATCTCTGAGCCAGCAGTCACCCTGCTCCTATGTGTACCCAGGTCTCTCAGCCAAAGTCTACATCATAGCCTGGGGGTGAAAGCAACCCCAAGTGACTCCCAGGCTGCCCATGGGGCTGCCAGAGCCATGCCTTGTCCCAGCCATTCCTTTCAGAGCCAGGCTGTGTGAGAACGGGGGCTGCTCGGATCTGCCCCTGAGCAGACCTGGTGCAGCCCTGCACCACTGCAGCAGCTCACACCTGAAACCCAGTGCCAACAACACAGCTGGAACAGTCCTCACAGAGACTTCTCCTTCTCCTTGCTTTTCCACCCAGGTCTGCAGCCAGACCCTGCACGCAGGGACCATGCTCCCCACTGTGGGAGGCTGAGACCTCTGAGGTCAGTCGTGCAGTGAGGACTCCTCTCCCTGCTGTCCTAGGTACTGTGAGCAGGGCTGTGCTACACCGTGTGCGGCTGTGACACTGGCCTGCATGGCAAGCTGCCATGCTGTGCTGCAGCAAGGCCTTATGGGGTCACAGTATCACATCCCCCTGTGATCCCAGTCCCTTTGCATCCCTTTGTCTTGTCTCTGCGCGAGCTGTGTGTGCCAGTGATTATCAGAACCCTGGGCACACCCTGGCTGCACCTGCATTGCATCTTGGTTGCTGTGGCAGTACACTTCATCACAATGAGGAAACATTTTCCTTGGGCAGAGTCCCCAGAATACAGGATTTTTCCCTTAAAAACGTGTCCCTCCTTGAGTACCGTTTGCCTGTCTGAGATACTTCCCTGCTTTCTCCCAGGGCAAGAGACTGCATGCTGCAACTGGGTATGGGTTGCTGGAGCACCACAGTGAGGGAGGCCAAGGGCACTGGCACAGTGCTGCTCTCCTGCCCTCTGCCAGCTGCCAAAGAGTGCTGTACTGGGCCCCTGTCCTTCAGCTCTGTTGTGACACTGGACCAGTGCATGGCAGCAGTCCATGACCATCCTCAAGCCACCCACAGGATTATCTCCTCTCCAGAGAGGACCAGAGGTGATGTCCCCAGGAGCTGTGTGGGAGCTTTGCATTGGAGAGCTCCAATGTCTAAAGTGCCCACTGTGGACAAGACCAGAGCCGGGGAATGCCACAGGAGCATCCTCAGCCCCATACTGTGGCAAATGGTGCCAGAGGGGCAAGGGAGCACAGCCAGCTCCCAGCCCTCACCACCTTGCAGGAGGTGAGGATGCAGCCATTCTCCAAACCAGGCTGCCATGCTGGTAACTGTAATCTTGTGTTTTCCATTCCCAGATGTATGGCCTGGTTTCAGCTGTGTGCACTGGAACTCATATGGTCATCCAAAGCTGCCAGCAGAGCTCTTACACAGAAGCTGAGCTCGTCCAAGGCCACATAGCTGTTCTAGGTGTCTGATACCACAACCCTATCACCTGACCACTTCACCTGATAGTTGCATGTAGATGCTGAAACAGGCTGCAGAGAGAGTGAGGCTTGTGCAGGACTCCCCAAGGCAGGAACTCAGCCACAGGAGCACTGTTCTTCCTTATTAGATTTGAGTGTGTGCCTGTAGGAATGCTGCCAGCTGTTTTAGTGTATTTTTTGGGATGCCCTCCACCTTCTTGGGTGGGACAGCAATAGCTCGTCATTACGAAATTCCAGGTGCACAGTGGCTCAGGAGGACAATAATGGATGTCTGTCCTGAGACCCATAGCAGAAGAACTGCTGGCAGCTCCTGCAGTGTCTTTGTAAGGATTTGACCTAGACTAATAGCTGCAGCTACGTGACTTTTCAAGCACTGGAACAGGCTGCCCAAGGTGGTGGTTGGGTCACCATCCTTGGAGGTATTTAAAAGATGTGTAGATGTGGCCCTTAGGGACATGGTTTAGTGGTGGACTTGGCAGCGTTGGGTTTAAAGTTGGGCTCAATGATCTTAAAGGTCTTTTCCAACCTAAATGATTCTATGATTCTATGACTTTGGCTTGGAGTTTGATGAGCTTGTGTAGTCGTATGAGCTTGACATGGAGCAGTTCTTTTTTAAACCGGCCAGTACCTCAGATGGTGTCTCCATAGTGGGATGACTATTGCATGTTTTAATGTCAGCAGAAGCTGTCCGGCCCAAGCAAGGTGCAGGATTTATCACCCAGGGCAGCTGGCTGGAACTGATGAGAAGGCTGTCAGTTTGGAGAGGGCTCACAAGAGCTCAGTGAGTTTGTTCTGTCTATTTGAAAATGGATGGGTGAGCAGAAGGATGGACTGAGTGCAAGAGAGCAAAAGAGAAGATGAGGGGTGCATGTGCTGTTGCATCACTCAGCCCCTCTTCACTCACCCCATCCTGCTGTTTCCCTGCTCCCAGGTGCCATCTCTGTTCAGGACTCCAGCAGCCTGGATTTCGAGTCCAGCCCCCGGCTGCGCCTTGTTGTCCAGGCAGAGACAGCAGCTTCCTTTGGCTTCATGGCCATAAACCTTAACCTACAAGATGTGAATGACAACTTGCCACGCTTCCAGCTGCAGAACTATGTGGCATTCATCTGGGAGTCACAGAGCTATGACTCACCAGTCATCCAGGTATTGCTGGGGGCACAAACAGGGACATCCAGGCCGGTGGCCTGACTCTGTGCCAGGGGGAGGGGGGAGGGAGCTGTGCCGTGGGCCTGGGGCTGGCACCTACAGATAGGTCTAGCCTTGGAGGGCTCCACAACTGCACTGCTGCATCTCTCATGTCGCTTTTCAGGTCCTGGCAGATGATCTGGATCAGGGAGCGAATGGGCAGGTGACTTATGCCATCAACCAGTCCCTGCCAATGACAGGCTTGTACCACATCGATCCTCAGACTGGCACCATCACTACTGCCGCCATCCTGGACAGGGAGATCTGGTCCCAGACCCGGTGAGTGGAGCCAGCTAATTTGTGCCACAGATATGAGGGGGGTGTAGCTGCAGAGCAGCATCTCCAAGGCTGCGGAGGATACTCTGCTACTTGGTGCCACCCAAAGCTGTCTCAGCCCTGTCTGCAAAATGTTTTTGCCAAACAGCAGGAACTTAGTCTTAGTGTTAACACGGGAAGCAAATGGTATCAAAGGCATGTCAGATGGCCATGTTCAGCTTGGTCTCTTCACATCTGAGAAGAGTGTGAGAGGAGGCCGTGGACTTCTTTCAGAAGCTGCACCCATTCACTTTCCTGCCTGCTCAATCCAGACCACATATGCTCAGTCCCTTCCCACTCCCATGCATTGTACCCTCCTGACCTGACACACACGCTTCAGGCACTATGCACTGCCCTGAACCCTCTTGCAAGTCCTTCTGCATTCAGCCAAGGTCCTCTGGGCCCCTCACCATGTGCACATGTCTAGCCACATGTATATAAGATAACGGCAAACATGACACACAGTGAATTTAAGTCTTCCCCTACCCTTTTACGCATGCGTGGTTCAGATGCAAGGAACGACTTCTGCTACCCCACCCAGGCTATGTTCTGTCTGCTGTGTGCATGCTCTAGTGGCGACGTGTCTCCCTCCCCTCTTCCCAGGCATGGGGAGGCCTGGGGCATTCGTTCCATTCACACACCCATCACCATTCTGCACAGAGGCTCCATGCATTCCCTAACACCCAGATACGCTCCAAATGCCTGTCTCCCTGCACCACACAACATGCTCTGCTTGCATCATCTCTCACATACATTCCACCCCCTGCCCACTGTCAGACTGAAAATGCTGTGGGTGCACCCACTACCTCCCCTTGCAAAAGCCTCCAACTATGTGTGCATCTTTTGTCCCCATATGCCCATGCTAGGTCTGTGTGGGAATCCACTGCCCACATTTACTGCCTGCTCGCATGTTCCAGGTGCTGGACACAAACCCACTGCCCTCCGAACGTGCACCTCAGATATGCATCCATCTGCTGCCCTGCCCCACTGTACTCTTGATGTACACACATCCCCTGCCCCACACATGCAGTCCACGTGCTCTGCACATACCCATTGTCCCAGACATTCCAGATGCTGTGCACAGTTCCACTACCACATGTACACACTCCAACCTTGTGCACACATGCAGTACCCCCTGACAAGTTCCAGATGCTGTATATGCATGCATTGCTCCTCACACATACGGCCACATGTCTGTGAACTTTGTGCTGTGCCCTTGTGCTTGCCCACAGTTTGGTGGTAACAGCAATGGACAGAGGGACTCCGCCTCTTGTGGGCTCTGCCACGCTGACAGTTGTGGTGATGGACATCAATGACAATAGCCCCACCATCCCGTTTCCCTGGGAGGTGCGGGTCCCAGAGAGTAAGTGCAGCTCAGCCCCATGAGGTAATGCGTCACGGATGGCAAGCGCTGAGGCGCGATGGGCACCTGCGGGTCAGGGAGAAGCCCCCAGAGAGGCCTGTCCATTTCCTTGCCAAGGGCTGGCTTGTGCTGACCCACTGGCTGAGCTCCCCCTGAGCTCTTTGGCATTGCCCCATCTGCAGCAGCCTGGGACTGGGGGTTGTATGGCCCCTGTGCTGCAGCTGTGTCCTGAAGGAACCAGCTGAATTCCCAACTCATCCCTGGCCCCCTGCCCGCACTGTAGGGACTCCAGCTCCACGTACCTGCCCTGCCTGCTCTCTGTCCTCAGTCTGTGTGCCCTGTGCCTGTGTCAGCCTCAACCTGCCCTGCCTGGTGCCCCAGACCTTCCCCTTCGCCCCTAGCATCTCCCCCTTGTTCCCAGTGCTCATGCACTGGACTGAGCTGGGTTCCCACAACATGAGCCGGGTCTTGTCCGAGGAGATGGGGCTACTTTGTTCATGCCTTGCCTCTCCATAGACACGCTGCTGGGCACCCAGATAGCCCAGCTGACTGGGAACGACGTGGACTCAGGCCCCGCACTCTCCTACACGCTTATGCTGGATGGTGATGCCGTGGGCACATTCAGCGTGCTGCGATATGGGGGACACATTGCCCTGACAGAGCCACTGGACTATGAACAGCGCAGCCACTACACCCTTACCCTGCGTGCCTCTGACACCCGCCACGAGACCGAGGCCAACCTCACCGTCATTGTGGAGGATGTGAATGACAACGCACCTACTTTCAGCCAGGGCTTCTATCAGGTACTATATACGCAGGTGTGTCAGGCAGCGCAGGCCATCCTGGACAAGCCTCTGTCCTGCTCCTGCCTGACTCGCCTGGCCTCACGAGGCACAGAGATCCCCCTGAGGATGGGTCTGAGCCTGTTCCGGCCCCTCTCTTCCTGCACCCCCACCGGCATCCTGACACCCCTTGTGCTGTCACTGTGGCATGGACAGGAGGCTGAACCCAGGCACATAGCCCTGGCATCAGCAACTGCGGGCTTGCACAGCTGCATGCAGGTGGTACATGCTGGAGTAGGTGGGAACAGTTGGAGGGCCAGAACTGGTCTCAACCTGGACAAGTGTTTCTGGTGAGACCTGGCCTGGGGGCCCATAGGCAGATCAGTAGATGAAAGGTGACTTGTGCAATGTGCTGCATCTCTGGAGCAGAGATGCAAGAAGCTGGGAAGCCCCAGAAATGCTTGAAGGCTGTGAGACCATGGACCAGTGGAACTGTCTGTACATGCTGTTTGGCACACCGAAGAGGGAAGAAGAGGTGTTGTAAATTGTGTAAAATACCTTCTGTGCAGAAAATACCAGCTATGAAAGAGTTATTTGGAATAGCAGAGCAAAGTAGTGAAAAGGATCAGGAACTGGATGCTGAAGCTGGTTAGGACTCACCCTAACAAGGCTAGGTGCTGTGCATGTGGGACAGGCCCCATCAGTGTGCCAGCCATGGCCCTGGTGCGGAGGTGGGGGCAGTGATGAGCTGGGCCACCTTAGCTACCTCTGCCTTGGCAAGCCCCAGCCCTTCTCCCCATCCCTGCGGGCTGGCTCCAGGCCAGGGGGATCAGGCGCCTGCACAGGGGACCTGGCGTTGACAGGCTTCCTCCTCTTCCAGGTGGCAGTGCCGGAACACACGCCTGCAGGCAGCATCATTCTCACTGTGAGCGCAACTGACCCAGACTCAGGGAGCAACGGGGATGTCACCTTCCACCTGGCCGTGCCCAGCCCTGACATCGCCATCGACCCCAGCAATGGTGCGTGCGGCTGGCTGCTGTGTGGGGCCCATCTTGTGGGTTACTCTGACAGTGCCTGCAGTGGGAGGTGTCCCCATGCTGACCCAGGCCCATCCTCTCACCTGGTCACTCTCTGCGGTGGTCAGTGAGGCAGATGTGATGGGGTGGTGTTCCCACCACAGCGTCCCAGATGACTGGTTCCTCCAGCCAATAAACCTAACACCCTTCCCTGTTGTCCCCCATGCTGACTCTGGCTTTGTGCCCACACAGGGACCCTCTTCACCATCCGGCGGGTGGAATTCGATGCCAGCCAGCCCACCCTGGACCTGGTGGTGGAGGCGCGTGACCATGGCTCTCCCAGCCTCTCATCCTGGGCCACAGTGCAGCTCCAGGTGCTGGATGTGAATGATCACAGCCCCAGCTTCCAGGTGCCACGCTACAATGCCAGCGTCCCTGAGGACCTGCGCCCAGGAACCACCGTGCTGACACTAGAAGCAGGTGACGCCGACCTCTCCCGGGAGAATGCTGGTTTTGACTACACCATTGTCAGTGGCAATGGCGGCAATGCCTTCCAGGTGGAGAGCCGGGTGGCCTGGGCAGGGGGGCATCTCCGCACGCAGGGTGCCTTGGTGCTTGTGGAGCCCTTGGACTTTGAGACCATCCCTGTCTACAACCTCACTGTAGCAGCCTCAGACCGGGGCCTGCCGCAGCGCAGCACCACAGTGCCTGTGCTCATCACTGTGCGGGATGTCAATGACAATCCACCCATATTCACCCGAGCCGAGTACCGCACAGCAGTGAGTGAGAGTGCACCACCTGGCATGGAGCTGCTGCGTGTGGTGGCCCATGATGCCGACTCGGGGCCCCACGGCCACATTCACTACACCATCAGCTCAGGTGACCAGCATGGGCTCTTCCAGCTTCATGAGAGCACAGGGGCCCTGTGCCTGGCACGGCCCCTGGACCGAGAGGCCCAGGCGCTGCACACACTCGTGGTGCAGGCCGCAGACGTGCCGGGTGGGCACTTTGCACTGGTACCTGTAGCCATTGAGGTGAAGGATGTCAACGATAACAAGCCGTACTTTCCGGTGGAGGTGCTGAGTGCCAGCATGCGGGAGAACCTGCCTCCTGGCACACTCGTCACCACACTGCGTGCTGTTGATGCAGACACTGGTGTCTTTGGGGAACTGCGGTACACAGTGCTGGAGCAGCCAGTGGGGGAGCCCACCATGGTGGAGGGCTGGGATGCCTTTGCTGTCAACAGCAGCTCTGGGGAGCTGCGCTCCCGACTTACCTTTGACTATGAACGAGCCAAAGCCTTCCAGCTCTTAGTCAGGGCCACTGATGCTGGCAATGCCTCTGCCACAGTGACCGTGCGGGTGCTGGTGACAGGGGAGGATGAATATGATCCCATCTTCCTGAGCCCCTCCTTCAACTTTGAGGTCCCTGAGGGTGCCCGCAAAGGGCAGAGCATTGGGCGGGTGTTGGCAACAGATGAGGACGAGGGGGCTGACGGCGTCGTACTGTACTCCCTGGCAAAGCCCTCGCCGTACTTTGCCATCAACCAAACCACAGGCACCATCTACCTGCGTGTGGACAGCCAGCCCCAGGCTGGGGCTGGGCGCGCCAAGAGGGAGCCACGTGAGATGAGCCTGGAGGTGCAGGCGCGCAGCCCCCTGCCCGCCTCCCGCTCTGCCGCTGCCCAGGTCACTATTGATGTCACGCACACCTCCTTCGGCCTGGCTCCAGACCTCAACCTGCTGCTGGTGGCTGTGGCTGCCTCACTGGGGGTTGTGGTGGTGCTGGCTGCCGTGGCCATTGTGCTGGCACTGGTCCGCTCCCGGCACCGCCGGGGCCGTGAGAAGGCAGAGGGGGACAGGCCACTGGGCCGTGTACAGAGCGGCTCCCTGCAGAAGCTCGGCCACGAGGAGCCGCCACTTTCCGGGGGCGAGCACATCTACCACCAGGCCCTGCCGGGGTATGGGGGCGAGCCGGCAGGGCCCTACACGCGGGGTGGCTCGTTGGACCCCTCGCACTCCAGTGGCCGAGGCTCTGCTGAAGCCGCTGAAGACGATGAGATCCGAATGATCAACGAGTACCCACGAGTGGCCAGCATCACAGCCTCCATGCAGGAGCACATCTCTGCCCGTGGCCCTGACTCCGGCATCCAGCAAGATGCCGACCAGCTGTCCGACATCTCCTGTGAGCCGGCTGCCCTGGAGAGCGCCCAGTGGTTCAAGAGCAAGAAGGGCTCTGGGCTGCTGCTGCCAGGGCCACCCCCGCAGCTGTACCGCGAGGATGGAGGAGGCAGCGCCTTCCTCGGCGTGCGCTGCGGCCTCAGTGTCTCCTCCCAGCCTCAGGACTATGCCTTCCCAGAGGATGGCAAGCCCTCTGTGGAGGGCTCGCTCACCGCCATTGTGGCCAGTGATGAGGAGCTCCGCGGCAGCTACAACTGGGATTACCTGCTGAACTGGTGTCCCCAGTTCCAGCCGCTGGCCAGCGTCTTCACAGAGATTGCCCGCCTGAAGGATGAGAGCTCCCTGCGCAAGCCCTTCCCGACCAAGCCCAAGGCAGAGCCCAAGCCTCGCATTGACCCCCCACCCCTCATCACATCAGTGGCCCACCCAGGTGCCAAGTCTGTGCCCCCCAAGCCACCGCCAGGCAGGACCTTCCCACACCCGTCCTCCCTGCGCCGCTCGCCCATCAGCCATGAGGGCTCCATCTCATCCTCTGCCATGTCGCCCAGCTTCTCCCCCTCGCTGTCCCCGTTGGCTGCCCGCTCCCCTGTGGTCTCGCCTTTTGGCATCTCACAGGGGCCTTCTGCCTCCGCCATCAGTGCCGAGCACTCGCTGGAGCCCCCTGAGGAGGCCGAGCTCAGGATTTAGACCTGGGCCCGTGGACTCCTCTGCCCCCCACCCCGTAACTGTGGGGTCAGGAGCGGGGCCAAGGCCAGGGCTACTCTGCACAGGTGCTAATCCTGCTCTCCCAGCACCTTGTCTGGCCCGGGGCCCCCATGGGCTGTGGGTTCCTGTGTCCTTTGGGGCTGTTGGTTCCTGCCACTCCCTGTGGTCTGGCAGATTCAGTGCTGGTTTTGATGCTCAGTGGACTGCTGATCCTAGTGCCAGCACCCCTTGGCGATGGTTCCTTGTACTGCTCATGGTGTCTCCACCGGTGCCTGGCAGGACGGTGCTTCATGGTACTGTGCGCTCTGAGAGAAGCTGGGAGAAGATGGGTGCTCCCTGTCCTGCTGGGCTGGGGTTCTGCAGACTGCAGACCCTGCCCTTCCCCGGCCACTTGCCTGACCCACTCAGCAGCCTGGGTGCAGCAGGACGCTGAGCCATCCCCACTGGCCCTCTCCTCACGGGAGCTCACAGGGCTGAGAAGGAATCCCAGGGCAGGGATGCGCTGCGCAGCAGGCACAGCCACGGCAGCCTGCCAGTCTGCCCGTGCTGCCTGTGGGGCCGGGGGTGGCTGAACCTGCTTCCTGATAGTGAGGGGAAGCCCATCCCAGGCCAAGCTGGAGTGGAAGGAGAAGGCAGTGCCTGCTTTCTGCTTGCTTGCCCATATGGCTGGTGGGGAGAAAGGGGATCCTTTGGGGTCTTTCAAGCCCTTCCAGCTCCCACCACTGCATATGACCCCTTTAAGGAATCTCCTTCCCAGAGCTTCTGGAGAGCCCTGTTCCTTGGGGCCTGGGCTGGGAGGTGGGTGCCCTGCTCAGCACAGGAGCCCCATTCCCGGACAATCTACTCCTGGGGCCATGTACCTCTCTGGGCTGCGGGCTGGCTGGAGCATTGGACACGGACACTGCCGAGGCACCAGGCAGGCTGTGCAGCAGGGCTGGCAGGAGCTGCAGTGTGAGAGCTGTGGCAGAGCTGACCCCAGGAAAGGCAGTGATGTGGCCCCTTGGTGACACAAGCCAGTGACCTCCTCCCGCTCCATCTGCCCCAGGCCTGGTGGCCAGCCTGCAGGGCTGCAGCGGAGCAGGTGGGAGGGGGTACCCCAGAAAGCCACAGGGCCTGAAGCTGGCATGGTGGCAGCCAGCTCATTCTCTTACAGCCGCAGTGTAGGACACTGGGCAGCTGGCCTCCCCCAGGGGCCTGTAGTGCGACATGCTCACCAGGGCACCTCAATAATGTGGGCAGGTGCCAGAACCACCACCCCCTGGACCTCAGCGCTCTGTGCAGGGATGGCTCCACACCACTCCTTCATGCCATGTTGTGAGCATGGGATAGAGCCACTCTTCAGTGGGGCTGGTCCCCATCCTCACTCCAGCACCACTCACAGTCAGCCCACACCCAGTGCTCACCTCACAGCCCGTGGCTGCTCATGGTGGAGCAGGCACGTGTGGCGCAGCCCTGTGCCCAGGGAGTGCTGTCCTAGGGCCTGCCACTGCGGCCCTGGGCCCTCGGATGCTCACAGTCTCTGTGACCCACAGGCAAGGGTGCAGAGCGAGGGCTGGGAACAGGGCTTGTGGAGCACCACGGCAGCCCCACTTACACAGGCAGCCTGGGTGTGAGCATTTGTGGTGTCAGGGAGGAGACCCAGTCATCTGAGAAGGGGGTCTGGGGGACTTTCCTCCCTGTCACACTTTTCCTAGACCCACTCTGTAGCCTCAGCCCAAAGCATGTCAGCACCACGGCTGCAACTCCAGCCCAAAATGTTTTGTCACAGCAACCAAAACCCACCACTTTTTCCCAGTCCCTCCCCAATTCCCACTAAGAACCATCTGTGACTGCAGCCCCATCTGTCATTGTCTCAGCTTTAAGCCTCCTCCTTTCTGCCACAGGTCCCAGCCCAGCTTGCACTGTGAGTGTCCCTGCATCGTGGGCACAGTGCTGCACCCTGGTCCTCACAATGCACACATGAATGGGTCCCTGGTGCCTGGGACCTGTCCTGGGCACCAGGCAGCAACACAGGACAGGGATAGTGGCACCAGGGGGGCTGCAGGGCCATGCCTGCACTGCCTGGAAACATGGAGGACCCAAGGTGGCTCTGGGAGAAGAGGATGGGTTCTGCCTCATTCAGCACAGGGACAGCCCATGGAGGCTCTTGGGGCAGGCACCCCTCGTTTCTTCTCTCCTGGCTGGGCTACCCTGCTCAGGGGCACCGTGGGGAGCACGCTGAGGGTGCCGTGTGCTCCCTGAGCCCTGTGCTGGCCGGGGTCGCCATGCAGTCCTGCTCCGCCCTGCATGTTTGGGACAGGGAAATGTGGATGGGTCACTCCCCCTGCATGCCACATGGAAGGGTCAGACACACGGCAGCCCCACTTTGGTCTGGGGGGACACAGCCATGGGCTGCTGAGCCCAGCCAGGAGCCATGCCTCCAGTTATTTATTTTTACACATTGTACTATGATTCCTGTTTTCTACTTTGTTTGTACCTTTTGTATCGTGTCTCGCTGAGCTGCATGTATTGGGCGCTGCTCATCGGCCTGCACACTGGGCCATTCCAGCACAGCCTGGACCCAAGTGCCAACTTCTCAAAGAAATGCCTTAATAAACCACACTTGTTTGTACAGAGATGGACATCATCACTGCTGCTTTGGGCTGGCGGGCTGGCACCATGGCCCCACCAGGTGCTGGGAAGGAACACCAGGAATGCTGGCAGGTGGGAGAGAGATGTGAGGCACAGTGGGGCTCAGCACGTGGCTTGTCTGCTGTCGACATGCCGTGGGCCACAGGCACCCGGGTAGGACCCATACCCTGCACTTGGCTCTGGGCAGCTACTTAGCTGGGAGAGCTGGGACTGGCTGGGACACATGGGCTGTGCTGTGGCTGCCTCTGGCCCCTGGGGCAGACACCGCCAGCTCCAGGTAGCCCTGTTGCCTGGCCACGGCTGCCTGCCTCCTGGCCTCTGCAGCAGGTTGGGCCAGCACATGAGGTGCAGGTATTTCAGCCTGTAGCATAGCAGAGGAAATCAAGAGCCTGAGCACAGTGCTGTGGGCCTGGCCGAGGTGCCCCTGGCTGCTCTGGTGGTGCCTGTCACGGCATCACTGCACACGCGGCCCTGGCTTGGCTGTTGCCCTGGCCAGGCCACCGGCACCCACGTGTGTGACTACATCATGCAAGTCCTTCTGTGAGAGGCTGCTGAATCCAGCAGGTGAGGCTGCCGCAGTGCCATGGCCCCAGGTCTAACCAGTAGTAAGGTTGAGCATGTTTTCCTGACAGGTACACACACAAACACAGGTGTACAAGACACAACTACATGCACTCACACAGCTGGCCACACAGAACAACACGGACAGACACAAACAGCACCAACAGCCTCACCCTGCTCCCCTCACTGGCTGATGAAGGTCTGTTAGCACGAATACACCCCTAAAATGTGGAGCTCTCCAGCAACTGGGCTCGGGCACACAGTCTGCCCAGCAGGTGCCCCCCAGATTCCCAGTCTCCCCCGTTGCCGACACCTGGACATATGAGTTCCAGAGGCCACAGCCCCACTCCAGCTGCTACAGGCCCTCCCAGTACAGACACCATCACACACAGACACACACGCACTGTGGATTCCTGCAGCAAGAGAGCTTAGAAAATCGGTGTATGCAGTAGATTGCCTTTGGATCTCCTCACCCCCTGCTGCATAACACACAGACACAGGCATGCAGAGACACACAAGTGGTTCTCAGGCAATCTCCAAGCCCTGTGGTCTCTCTGGCATTTGGCTAGGACTCCCCGATCCCCCTGGCAGCCTTCTCCCCTGTGGTCCCACCACACACTCTCTATCTGACTCCTCTGCCTCCCAGGCCACTTCACCGACTCACTGTCTAGTCTGGCTTGCTGTTTGCTAGCAATGCCACACTCACACACCCCTGCTCACTCTCTCCAGTTGCTGGCACCATGGGCATGCTGGCCCTGTGACCTGTGATCTGACTCCACACACATCTGATGCACACACATGCATACAGAATAGAGGCCCCCTGGCCCAGGAAAATAGAAATTGAGTTTGAGAAGACAGGACAGGCTGTGCAGTCATTAGGCGTAGGACACAGCCAGACAAATGTACTGGCCATCAATCCTTTTACATGTGACCAGCCACTTTTATCCCTTTTTCCCCATTTTTTTCCCCTCCCCAAACCACCCTGATCCCTTGCTTTCCTCACCTTTTATTTCCTCTGCTAAATACCCCATAAGTCTTGTGCAACCCTAAAACGCTCTGCATTTTGCCTCTCCTAACATGTCCCGTACTCCTAAGCAGTGCCCCTTCAGTCTGTGGCACGACTGGGAGAGCAGCTCCCACTCACTTACTCTGATGAGTGCCACCTGCAGACCAGGGGCTTGATCATGAGCCAGTGACAGCCTGGGCAGAGCTGGGGAAGGGTGTCCCCTTCTCTGACTCGGTTATTGGGGTTCCTCTGCCTGCCACTCCTCTGTGCTACTTAACCTCATGCCTTCCAGCTCCCTGACTGGTAGCAACAGCAATGCAAGTGCATGCTGGGCATGCTCGCTGCTCTGTGGCTGAGACCAAGGAGGTCTTCGGCCAGCAGGAAGGACTTTGACGTTACTGTTTTCCCCTGGCACTGCTTGACCTCCCCGTAATCCCAGCTGCCCAGTGGAGGGGGCACATTGCTTCCATCTGCAGGATATGCACACAAGCATACCCTGGGGCGTGAGAAGAGCTCCACCAAGGACACCTTGGCAGCTTCACTGGATGGATGCTCAGGCTCCCTTGTCCTCTGACTGCTGCAGACCAGCTAGTCAAACTAGCAGCAGATGCTTGTTACAGTAATTAGCTCTGTCAGGGCAACCTAATCTTTGCTGGCCAGACAGATCCCGGAAATAATCTCCTACAAATCTCATCCCACTTAAACCTCTGCCCAAAGCTGTAACCAGCTGGATAGCTGGGTGGTCTGCAGCTCTCTGGCAGTGCACATTGTCCAGCACCCCAGGCCCCCAGCCAACATGCGTTAAGGCTGAGCAGTGAGTCCAGTCCCTCCAGGCTGCAGCTGTAGCTGCTGGGTTGGTGCCACACAGGCTAGGGTGGCTGGCTGGGTCTGGGGCAGCAAGGAACCAGGAATAGGAAGGTGGGCCACCTCGTACGTGGTGGGACAGGGTGAGGGTTGGGACATGGGAAGGTCTGTGTGCCCTGGCAGGATGAGGGAGCAGCAAGGGCTGCACAGCTGGGAGCACAGCGCAGCAGACGAGGAACAGCCAGATGCAGCCTGGGTGCAGGGACTGCACTCCACCCTGCAGCTGCTCATCCCAGTGCCGTCGGGGCCCCACACACCTCCCTGCACATCCCCAGTCTTTGTTTCCTCACAGGACCCTGGGAAGGGACAGGACCCAGAACCACCTCCAGCTGGGCAGACCCATGCTTCAGCAGGACACTCACACGCAGGACGGGTGACTCCCAGCCCTGGCAGGCAGCTACCTCTGCGTGGTTCAGGAGCCTTCCTGTGGCACAGCAGAAAGCTCTTCCCACTGATGAGGCTGGGGGGACAGGGCTTGGCTGGGTGTGAGGGATTCCTGGGCTGTTCCCTCTAAACCTTCTCTGCTGCACTGGGCCCCACATCCCATAACCCCCAATGCCAGCCCTGCACCCACCCATGCCTAGCCCTTTCCCCTGTGTTCCCCGGCCACTGTCTTCCCACACAGAGCCCCGCTGCTCACCCCTACGGCCCTGCACCATGCAACTTGACAGCTTCAGGCGGGCAACCAGCTCCTGCAAACCACACAGTGTTGCATGCGTGGAAACGCTACATATGCTTCCAATTGCAGGAACCAGAAGTGCCCTAGGGCTTTGGACAGACACTAATGCTATGGGCAGCACCCACAGAGGAGTGCCGGGACGTCCTGTAAGGAACAGGGATGGAGCACTGGGTTCCTAGAAGACACAAAAACTAGCCTCAAGGTGGCCATGGAAGTACCTTGGAGGCCAGGCAAGGGCTTGGGTGAGCCTGAGGAATGCGGGCTGAGACCTCAGTGTCAACGAGATGCTGGGTGGTGTCTGTGAACAGGAAAGATGCTGGGTCACCTGGCTGCCTCCCTTCACCCAAAAGGAGCAGGGCCAAAGGTCTGCAGCAGGCACTGCCCGCCTGGGCACACGGCATCTCCACCTCTCAGCCACACACATGGTGCAACTGGAAAAGCACCACCCACACAGCAGGGCTAAAAGCAGGAAGGAACAGTGGGACTACTACAGCCCTGGCCTTTCCTAGGAAAGGACCTTCACCTACCCTGCAACAATTTTAAGCATCAGCCCACTTCTTTGTTGATGCCTTATGCTGCTACTGAGGCAAGAGAGACTCCGGGCCTCTCTTCCCCCTGGCAGCTGCTGCTCTGGAGGGCCAGAGCGTAGCTCTGGCGTGGGAGACATGGCAGCCTGGGCCAGGCAGGTGGTTTTCCCATTGTCTCTTCCTGGCTTGGACTCTGCTCTTCAGAAGCAGGAAAGCAACTCGGAAATGCTGGAGCCATGCAGCTTGTCTGTGCATGTGACCAGGACTGGGACAAAGACTAGGCTAGCTGAGCCAAACTGGCCTGGGGCAGATAGGGTCACAGCACCCTCTGCCTTACCAGCCACCTCCAAAACACCCACTCCAGCACTGCCCTTCATCTTGCAGGCAGGGGGACAGCCTCCATGGTGTCTCAGGCACCGTTTCCAGAGCTCCCTTGCAAAAATGGCTTGAACCTTCCACAACCCCAAGATCTGCAAGTATCATAATACCACTTTTGTGATCCTAATTAGGTGAGCTCCTAGTGTGGGAACAAGTATCTGAAAGAACAAGCACAGGAAGCTGAGAGCTGCAGCTCAGCACTGTGGGAGCCAAGTGGCTGCCTGCGCTGGTGCCAGCTGGACAGCATGCTGCACTGGCCGCTCAGCAGCACCATGTGGCTTCTGCTGCGCGACCCATCCCCACCTCACAACCCACTCCCACAACCAAGCGGAGTCCCACGCTCATAGTCTCCTGAGCCTCCACCACAACCCCATGCTCCTGACTGACCGAGACACCCCGTGCCCACAGCTTCCCTATGTCCCTGCACGCAGTCCCAGGTGGCTGGGGAGTGAAGGCCGGCAGGGCCAGGAAGCGGCAGCCCTGGGCAGCAGGGTACACAGACCTGCGCTGCCACTGGCTCCACGCCTCCCGGCTCTTGCTGGGACTCAATGATGACGCCCAGCCTCTGCGCACAGAAGACAGCCAGGGCACTCGCCCTGGACTGCAGCCTGCTCGTGTGGGCTTGCTGCCCCAAGCCATGGGGTAGCCACAGAGGGACTGCCCCCAGAGGAGGTCAGAGCTGGCAGTCGCTCCCCTGCAGCTAGCCCCTGGGGCAGAGTGCCGGGAATAGCCCCTGGGGCAGTGCAGGAACGGGGAGCTCCAGCCTGACCCTCCCTGTGCGGGCCCTGCTGCTCCTGAGCATCCCTCCCCTGCCGGGGCCCGCTTCCCACAACAAACATCCCATCCCTAGTGGGAGCGCTGGGCAGGACCCCTGCCCCTCCCAGCTGGCCCCCAGCCACGGCTCCTCAGCCCCGTCCACGTGGGACCACTGCCCCCAACTCAGCACCCCCGCGGGGCCACCAGCCCTATACGGACGCTCGGCCCGGGGCAGCAGCCGAGGCTGCACCTCCCGTCCGGGCCGCCCCACCGGGCTGCCGCGGGAGCGGACCCAGAACGCCGGCGGGCGGCCGGGAGAAGGACGGGGCTGACCGGGCCGCGGCAGTGCAGGCCGCAGCGGGAGGCGAGCGGGGCAGCGCCCGGCGCCGCAGCCGCCCGGGCCTCCGGCGAGGGGCCCCGGCACCGAGGGGGCGGGGCGGGCCCGCCACGTGACCCGCGGCCTCCTCACGTGATCGCCCCTCATGCGCCCGCACACGTGACCGAGGCGCTGCGGCGGGATGGCGCGGGGGTAAGGGGGCTGCTCGGCCCGGGGGGCGGGCGGGGCGCCCTCGCCTGGGGGTGGCGGGGCTCGGGGGTCAGGCGGGGCTCCCCGGCCCGGGGGCGTCGGGGGCTCGGGCAGGTACCTGGCAGTCCCCGGTTTCCCCTGGTGCGGCAGGTGCCGCCGGTGCCCTGTCTCCGCTGACAGCCTGTTGCAGGTGCTGGGGGGTCCCCGCCGTGCTGGCGCTGTGTGCCGCTGCCTGGAGCTGTGCTGTGGGCCTGGCCCTGGAGCGGGACCAGCCGTTCCGGTAGGTGCCGGGGTCGGTGGGATGGGACTGGGCGCTGGTGCCCACCAGCCGCTCACAGCGTGCCCGCAGCATGCCCCCCGGCTGGACCCATACAGGCCGTGTGAACCCTGGCCATGAAGTGCAGCTGACCTTTGCTGTCCGGCAGCGAGGGATGGAGCGCCTTGCTCAGCTCGTCAATGCCGTCTCAGACCCTCACTCACCACGATATGGTAATGACTGCGCACCTGAACCCTGCCCGGCCCCATCAGGCCTGCAAACAGGGTGCTCTGACTCTCTCTGTGCTTCACAGGCCAGTACCTGTCCCTGGAGCAGGTACGGGACCTTGTCCAGCCATCCCCAGCCACACTCATGGCAGTGCTGAAGTGGCTGCAAGGCAGTGGTGTTGAGAACTGCAGGAGTGTGACCACCCTCGATTTCCTGGAGTGCCGCATGTCAGCAAGGTGAGCCCTGCATGGGGCTGGGCCCTGCTGTGGTGGCTGTGCTGCTCCCTTAAAGACAGAAGAAGCCAGACACTGACCCTGCCTGCTGCGACTTCCCCTTCCCCAGGGCTCTGCTGGGCAGTGCGGGCGATGGAGGGCTGAGCTGCATTTGTGCCTGGGCTCGAGGGTTCCACAGCCAAGAGCTGGCTGCCTGTGTGCTGGGTCCCAGTGCCGGAGGGAGTCACAGATCTAGAGTACTCGAAACAAGACACATGTACCCATTAGGTGCTTGGTCGAGCCCCACGCCTCCTCTTGCCTTCTGTGGGGCCACAGAGTCCCCACTGAAGGGCTGGGGGTAGAGTTGCAGGGGACCCTGCAAGCATCGGAGGTCTGGTTTGGTGATGGAAATTGGTTGGGCGTAGAAGGTGCTATTTGCCTTACAAGGCCAGCATTGCTGGTGGAAAGCAGAGCTCATACCTGACTTCCCAGTAGCAGGAGGGGTGGCAAGGGTGCGGGAGGCAGGGCAGAGGATGGGCGTGCTGCTGGACAAGCATGCTGATGGCAGCATGACTCCTCACACGATGGCCGTCCCTGTGTTGCAGCACGGCTGAGCATCTCCTGCCAGGGGCCGAGTTCCACCGCTATGTGAAGGGCCAACGCAGCATCGTGCGTTCCCCGCTGCCCTACACTGTTCCCGAGGAGCTGGCTGAACACATTGACTTCGGTACGTCCCACACAGGGGAGCTGAGGCTGCGCAGAGCTCTTGCTGCCTGGCATGCACATGCTGGTGGGAGGTTAAGCATTGAGCAGCCAGGCTGGCCATCTCCATGTCCCAGAGGACAGCGTGGCAGGCCCTCTGGCCATGGTCCCAGCTGCCCCTAGGTCCCCGTGAGGAGCTTTGCGGGTAGGATGTAGGTGCTCCATCTCTGGAAGCACTCAAGGATTCGGCTGGATGGGGCTCTGAGCAAGCTAGTCTAGTTGAAGATGTCCCTGCTGGCTGCAGGGGGTGTGGGCTGAATGGCCTTTAAAGGTCACTTTGACCCAAACTGTGCTGTCATGTTGACAGGCAGCATCCAAAGTTTTCCTTGTGTTTCTTGCTGGTGCTCTCAGGCCTGGATTCTCAGTGCAGAGAGTTCTGGTGCAGCCTGTCTCTGCAGACCATGCAGCTGCTTCCAAGGTGGAAAAAGCTCCCGTGAGTCCCTTTTGTGTGGGCATCCCCACCTGTTCCATGAGGAGAGCAGAGGGGTGCCAAGCTGCAGTAGTGGCCTGGTGGTGGGGAGACTGAGCTATGCAGCCTGGGAATACTTGTGAGGACTGGTGAGGAAGCTGAGGGAGCACTTCCCCACCTCCTGTGCAGTGCTTGGGGCAGGTGCTGCAGGGGATGGGCTCCCCTGAGCCCTGCTGCTGGCCAGCCCTCTTGGACACAAATCCTGAGGGTGGTGGAGAGGGAGCCAAGAGACTGGAATACTGTCCTCGTGGAGCTCTGGGCCCTAACAGCTGCTTCTTTTCCTGCTTGCTTGTGCACCAGTGGGTGGCCTGCACCGGTTCCCTGCAGAGAGAAAGGCGGTAAGCAGAGCCTGGGCCAAGAAGGGAATGGAGTCAAGGCAGCACTATGAAGGGAGAGCGGCTTTCCACCTGGGTGTGACGCCTTCCATCATTCGTAAGAGATACAACATGACAGGAGGAGACATTGGGCTACTGCCAAACAACAGCCAGGCTTGTGCCCAGGTAACTGGTAGGGCCGGTCCAGGTCAGAGGCCCACAGGCTGTGGGAATTCCACACATCGGTGCTTCTCCAGCACTTGGCTGCTCTGGTGGTCCCATGACAGCTGTGGGGATTCCTCAGTGGCCGGTGGGAGCACCTGGTGGGCTAGCATTTCACAGACGCGTGCTGAGCCAGTTTTCTAAGTCGGGAGAAGAAAATTGTCTGTTCCTTGTCCCCGCAGTTCTTGGAACAGTATTTCCACCAAGCTGACCTGGCTGAGTTTATGCAGCTCTTTGGCAGCAGCTTTGGCCACCGCTCTCAGGTTGACCAAGTGGTTGGACACCAGGGCAAGGGCAAGGCTGGGCTGGAGGCCAGTCTGGATGTGGAATACATCATGAGCACAGGTGCCAACATCTCCACCTGGGTCTTCAGCAATGCAGGTACTGATCCCCCTCCGGCGTCGCCTGCTTCCGTGCATCCCACTTGCTGTAGCACCAACACACCTGCTTGTAGTTTAGGGAAAGGCTTGCCGTCTGCAGAAAAATGGCCATACTGAGTCTATCTGGTGTCTGTTAAGGGGGGACACCTGGAGGGCATACAGGAATGGCACCCTGGCTGTGGTACATCCCCGGAATGCTTTCTCAGCTACCACAGGAGCATACCGCGTGGGCTTCCAGAGCTGGAGCTGATGCTGGTTGCTGATAGCTCCAAAGGTGATCATCTTCCATTGATTTGTGCGCAGTTGCTTTTGAGCCCGTGTGAACTTTCAGCACCTAGAGTATCCCGTAACCCGGCCTTCCATGCTTGACTACACAATGAAAAGCACTCAGCTGCCTTTCCATGGAGGGAGGGCACAGCAGCTGTATTTTACTGGAGTTTTTCCTGCTTCTTTGGGGTTGAAGCTGATCTCTTGCCCATGAATCAACCGGTAGAGTGGATAAAGGAGAGCAATGTGATTTGAGAAAACAAGGTTGCAAAATAGCCTGCACAAATATGGCTATGGTGTTGTAGGACAGTGTCATCTGTCCCAGATTAGAAACTGGCTGAGCAGGAGGCAGAGTGCCCTTAGGACTACCAGCTCTGCCTTCCTGATGGGGAAGGCAGGCACAGCTCTGCACTGACTTCCACCTCCCCCGCACAGCTGGTGACTTGGGGAGGGCGCAGAGACAGGCAGTTACTCAAGCAGCTGAGAGAGAGAAGGGGTGGCTGGGGCTTGGCTCTCCCTGCCTCATGGAGAGGGGTGAGGGGCAGGAAGGGACCTTGGCAGGTGGAAGTGGAATGTACAGCAAGCAGGTCTGGGACCCGCTGTTGCGGGTAGAGGGGCCAAGGCCTGGCTGGGTCTTAGGAGGGCTGCCTGGATGCTGAGGGTGGCTACAGCCCTGTGACAGATGCTGAGAGAGGGAGTGGATGAGTGTAGACCCCCTGCTCGGGTTCAAGGTGACCCTTTCACCAGACCTGCTGGCAGAGCTGGAGCCTGGTGCCTTCCGCTGTGACAATCCCCAAGATCAGCTGTGCTGCCAGCAAGAGCTCACAGAAGAGCTCCAAACCGGCTGTACTGTGCGTCTGTTCTCTGCAGGCAGGGCAGGAGCTGGAGGACCTTCAGCGCCCGGTGCTAGTGGTGCCGTTGAGGCATGGTCCCCCCTATGCTGTCCCCCTTTTTTCCTCAAGCTTGGTGTGCTAGGAGGAGCTGAACCCCCCACACACTGTCTCTGCAGGGAGACACGAGAGCCAGGAGCCCTTCCTGGCCTGGCTGCTGCTGCTCAGCAACATGTCATCGCTGCCTTGGGTGCACTCTGTCAGCTACGGGGATGACGAGGACAGCCTGTCCCAAGCCTACATGGAGCGTATAAATGTGGAGTTCATGAAGGCAGCTGCCCGGGGCTTGACCATCCTGTTTGCCTCAGGTTCGTGCCATTGCTGGCATGGTGCAGGTGTGTCTGGGGGTCCCAGCATGGCGGAGAACCTCTGTGCTGATCACCAAGTGAGGATGCTCTGCCTCTAGGCAGCGAGGGTCCCCTGCCTGGGAAACCAGCGTGGAAAGTGGAGGGAGACCTTCCTCTGGGTCACCCCGGGGAGCACTGGGTGGCTGGGATGCTGCCACGTTATCCCTGTCCATTTCTTTCGGCAGGTGATGACGGTGCTGGGTGCAGAAGGGTGCGCAGTGGGAACCACACTTTCCGGCCCAGCTTCCCAGCCTCAAGGTAGATGTGGAGAGGTTAACTGGGGTTTTGCAGAGACATGAGGCTCTGTGCAGAGCTGGCTGCTGCAGCTCACCCGCAGCCAGGGCCAGCTGAAAGCTGCTGCTGGCACGTCAAGCCCCAGCCTGTGGCCAGCTGTGGCCTCAAGCTGGTTTTGAGCCACTTTGGGGGATTCCTGAGGGTCAGCCCCACCGCTGTGCCTGGGGACACTCACAGACCTCGGAGGTGGGGGCATCTCTGCGGCTCCTTGGGAGGGGGCTGGCGTGTGGAGTGCCACTGCGTGCCCATCTGCAATGCCCACCTGTCCCCCCAGTCCCTACGTCACCACTGTGGGAGGAACATCCTTCAAGAACCCTTTCCTGGTGACCGCAGAGGTGACGGACTACATTAGTGGAGGGGGCTTCAGCAACATCTTCCCCATGCCAGATTACCAGGTGAGGAGGTGCCGGCTCTGCCAGACCCAGGGCAGTGGCTGGGGCCGGGGGGTGCTGTGTGGTGCTTGGCAGGGGTGACAACGGGCTGTGGTCGGAGGTGGTGGGCTGCAGGGCAGGGGAAGGAGGGGGGGAGGTGAACACAGGCAGGGTCTCACTGCCTGGCCTCCTGCTCCTTGTGCTGTCCACAGGCTGCGGCAGTCGGGCACTTCTTGCACTCGGCCTCAAAGCTGCCTCCCAGTTCCTACTACAACAGCAGCGGCCGTGCCTACCCTGACCTATCTGCCCTCTCTGACAACTACTGGGTGGTGACCAACCGCATCCCGCTGCCCTGGGTGTCGGGGACATCGGTAAGGAGTACAGCCCCATGCGGGCGTGTGGTGGCTGGGCTGCTGTGTGCTGAGCCGCCCTCATCTCTGGCAGGCATCGACGCCCGTGGTGGCCGGCATGGTGGCACTGATCAACGACCGGCGCCTGCAGCGGGGGCTTGCACCCCTGGGCTTCCTCAACCCCGCGCTCTACCAGCTGCAGGAGCAGGGCCATGGCGCTGCGCTCTACGACGTGAGCTGGGCAGGGGGCTGCGGGGGGGCTGGGGGGGCTATCCTGTGTGGCGCTGGGGGGAGGCCCGGACATCCCGCTCCCGAGGCTTGGGGCAGCGGCACGTTCCTGTTGGAGGGGTGTCGGGGCAGGGGCAGGGGAGGGGTGGCTTCTTGAGCTGCTGGGGTGTTTGGAGGGTACCAGTGCTGCACAGGGGTGTCCGCTGCCCCGTGGGCTGTCCCGGGTGTTCCCGTGCCCACCCACGGGTGTGTCCCAGGGGTTCCAGTCCCGCTGTGGGCTTCGGCGGTGGTGTCCCTCCCCTGCGGTGGGTCCCTGCCGGCCGCACAGAGGTCTCATCCCCCCCGCAGGTCACACAGGGCTGCCACCTCTCCTGCCTGGACGGCACCGTGCAGGGACAGGGCTTCTGCGCCGGCCCCGGCTGGGACCCGGTCACTGGCTGGGGCACCCCCAACTTCCCCCGCCTGCTGCGGGCGCTGCTGCCGACACCGTGATCCGCCCGGCCCCGGACAATAAAGCCACGGGGTCGCAGCCCTCCCGCCTCCGTCTGTGCTATGCCGCGCCACGCCGCTGGGGGGCGTGCGGGGCGTGGCCAAAGGGGCGAGGCGGGCGGCAGGGCCAATGGGGCGGGGCGGAGCGGGCGGCAGGGCCAATGGGGCGGGGCGGAGCGCGCAGGCGCCGGGGGAGGCGGCGACCGGTGTCGCGCGGCGGCGGGCGATGAGCGGCAACGCTGAGGCCGACCCCGCGCCCGCGGCCCCGGCCGCCCCCGCGCCGCCCGCCCCCGCCGCCGACAACAAACCCAGCCCGGCCGCCGTCGGCAGCGGTGTTCCCGGGGCGGCCCCGGGCGCGGTGGGCGGTGCGGCGCGGGGAGCGGAAGGCGGCGCGGCTGGCGGGAGGGGACCCGGTGAGCGCGGGCGGGCGGAGCCGGGGGGGTGGGGGGTGCGGGGTGCAGGGGGTCGAGCTGCGCCTGGGCTCCCGGGGGGAGGGAGCGCAGAGGACGGGGCCCGGGGTGAGCGGCCCGAGAGCCTGCCCTGGCACTGGCCGCGTAGGCCGCGGGGGGGGCGGCCCGCGGGTGCCCGTGGCGGGTGGGGGGCCGGCGCTGCTCCCGGTGGCTGCGGCCTACCGAGCGCCCTGTGCCCGCAGTGCCCGTCTCGGCAGCTGTGGCTGCGGCCCCCCCCGAAGGGGCCATGTCCAATGGGGTCTACGTGCCACCCAGCGCGGCCAACGGGGACGTGAAGCCGGTGGTCTCCACGACGCCGCTGGTCGACTTCCTCATGCAGCTGGAGGACTACACGCCTACGGTATGGGGGTGCCGGGGCGCGGGCAGCCGCGGCGGGGCAGAGCTCCTCCAGCTTCTCTCTTTCACAGATCCCAGATGCCGTCACGGGCTATTACCTCAACAGAGCAGGCTTCGAGGCCTCCGATCCGCGCATGTAAGTGGTAGAGCGTGGCCTCCGGGATCCTGCACAGGGTCCTGTAGCTGGGGGCCCCAGTAGGAATTCCTTAATCCTAGTGGTGCTCTGTGCTATCTGCCTGAAACTACCCCCTTCTCTTTCCCTGCTGGGTAGCATTCGTTTGATCTCTCTGGCCGCGCAGAAGTTTATTTCTGACATTGCCAACGATGCGCTGCAGCACTGCAAGATGAAGGGAACAGCCTCGGGCAGCTCCCGCAATAAAAGCAAGGTGAGAGAAGGACAGAATGGCTGCTGAGCTGAGGGGAAACATCCTCTCCTGGAGCTGTAGCAAGCTAATCTTGCCACCACTGAATGCGGGGAGGGGGATTGTAGAAAGTCTTAAATCCATTGTGCTCCTGAAGGGTCAACGTGTTTGCTCATAAGCTGGGGTTCTGCTGGTGGAAAAGGAACACTGGTAAGAAAAGGAGGGCGGTGGAATTTGCGGTGTACACTTTGGTGGCTTCACAGGAATGTGTGAGTAACTGCACCTCATCAGACCAAGGGCCATCTAGCCCTGCATCATCCCTCTGACAGCAGCCAAAACTGATGCTTGGGGAAGAACATAAATGGGTAGCAAGCGTGTAGTGATAGTTTCTGGGAATTCTCCCAGTCATCTGTTTGTGGTTCAGGGGCCTCATGAGGGTGATGTAATTTATGGCCTTGAGTAATGCTCAGCGTCTTTCTGTCCGCCGAGGGCACACAGCAAACTAAACACATGATATTTAGCATCTGGCTAGTGCCCCAAACACCAGTTTGCAGCTGCTTCTGGAAACTGCCTGTACAGGTCACCACAGCTTGTAGGGGGAAGACTGTAAACCCACAAGGTTTTGAAGGATACCTGGCAACAGAGGTTGTTCACACTGTGACTGACACTCCTCCTTGTCCCTTCAGGATAAGAAGTACACGCTGACCATGGAAGACCTGACACCAGCACTTGCGGAATATGGCATCAATGTGAAAAAGCCACATTACTTCACATAAAGACTGAGGGATTGTCACTGGGAATTTTTAAGGGTCGCTTCTGTGCCATTAAACAGCTGGGTAGTTTTTTTGTGGAAAGGCAGCTTGTCTCCTGCCCATACGTTAACACCCTGCCCACAGGTGAAACAGCACACAAGTGGCCTGCCAGGGCTTCTGTTCTCAGTGCACCAGAAGCTGGTGATGTGACTTTGAAAGGCCAGTGCTGAGAGGGGTTGGCTGTAGGGCTCGCAACTGGTGGGGTTCTAATTGCACCTTCCACTGTTCCCAGGAGGGCTTGGCCCTGCCCCAAGAAGCTGAAGGGGGAAGTGGGTGTAGTGCTAACAGGACTGCCCAGTGCTCTTCATTTTTTTTTCTTCCCAAGCACACCTGTTGTCTCTCGAGAGGAACACTCAGGGGCCTGCACCAACAGCGCTGCAGACAGAACCCAGGCCCTTCTCTTGAGAGAGGAGGGTGCTGTTAGCCCACCTGCTTTCTTTGCTGCAGTCGCCAGAGAAAATGTGGTAGCAGCTCAGATCCTGAGCCTAGGACTCCACAGACTGTTGGGCAGTGCCCATGTCAGTGTTGCCCCCTTTCTGCAAGGCAATGTCCTGTGCACATACGCACCCCTCCAATAGCAGCCAGTTTTAGTAACAAACGTTTATTTCAGATGCTGGCGGCTTTTCCACGTGGCCTGGATGGAAACGATAAAGAGTGAAGCGCAAAGCTGGGGTGGTGCTGGGCGCAACAGGCGAGCTTCACCCCACCGTCCTGAGCAGGGAAGGGCACCAGGACTGGCCGTTGCCTACTGTGAGATGGCTAAGTGGGCGAGCTGCTCTGGGCCTGGGGATGAGGAGGACAGGGTGGCTCGGCAGCCCTATCCCAGCCTTGCAGGAAGCAGAGCCCAGCCATGCTCAGTGTGGTGGGCCAGGCCTCCTGCTCAGTCTCTGCCCATAGCTGCCAGGGAGGATGGAGGTGCTGCCATAGATTTGGTGCCAGTGACTGAAGCCTGCAGAGCAGCTCCAGAGAAGGCAGCATTGTCTGTACCGTGTGTCCGTGGCTGGCTCAGGGTAAGGGGGCATTCCCTGCTCCCCCTTGGCTCTGGGGTTAAAGAAGGCACTTGGGGGTGGTGGGGAGGGGAAGCATGGCAGCGTCAGGTGGCTGGGAGGCACCTCCCTCTCTACTTCTCCTGCATCTTCTCCAAGATGGGCACGATCATGTCAAACTTGGGGCGCTTGGCTGGGTCCTCATTCATGCAGATCTTCATCAGCTTGCAGATGTGTGGGGATATGCCAGGTGGGATGGTTGGACGTAGCCCCTCCAGTGCCACCTGGGAGCATGGGAGAGCAGGGCCACATCAGCAATCTGGGCCCAGCCCTGCATTTGACAGGCAGAGCCCATACCTCCAGGAGTGTGGGTAGGTTCTCCTCAGGTAGTGGGCCTTGCCCCTGCTGCCTGCTTGGGCCCTGTTGTGCCCTGGCTGTCTGGATCGGGGCATTCTGCCCAGCCCTCTCCTCACCTTCATGCCTATCTCCATGTTGGACAAGTCTGCGAATGGCACCTCACGGGTCACCAGCTCCCACAGCAGCACTGCGAAGCTCCACATGTCAGCCGAGCGCCTGTTAATTTCCTCTGGCTTCTTCTGCAAGGCTGTAGGGAAGCCAGCATGGGGGGCTGAATGGGCCCAAGGGGTCGGAAGGGGCCAAGCAGCAGGAGGCAGCTGGCTACCGGGCACTCACCTTCTGGTGCCACCCAGGCTGGCGCGTACATCCTCCCTGGGCACTGGAAGGAGAACTTCACGTCGGCCATGCTGAGTCGTGCTGTCATGTCCTCATCGATCTGGGGAGAGGGGGATGGTCAGAGGGGAGCCTGCCCTGCCCCAGTCTGTGGGGCTGGGCAATGCAACACTGGCACTCACCATGATGCTGCGGCTGTTGAGGTGGTGGCGTGGAATGAGGGGCTCCAACGTGTGCAGAAAGGCCATGCCCCGTGCAATGTCAAAGGCGAATTTCACCGCCTGCATCTGGTCCACCACAAAGTCTGCAGGGAGTCAGGTGGCATGAGGGTAAGCAAGCGAGGCAGGGTGCCATGCCACTTGCAGTGTGTGTGGGAAGGGGGTGGTGTTGGCAGGCACACAGCACACGGGGTGTGGGGAAGGCATGCAGACTGGAGATAGAGCTCGCCTCAGGGCCCCCCCCCACCCCGTGTTGCAACTGGAGGGGTCCCTGCTACTCCCCCGAACACACGGAGAGGCAACTTCTCCAGGATGAAGAGACTAGCCTCCACCCTGTCTCTGTCACCCCATCAGCACTCACTTGTCCCCTCATGTAACACGTTGTAGAGGGAGCCATAGGGCATCCAGTGACTGATGACAATGGGGTGCGGTGCTGGGGGGGACTGGCAGGCGCCCAGCACCGGCAGCACATTGGGGTGAGAAAAGATCCTGCAAGAGAAGCAACAGCCCTGAGAACAGTGGGTGATGCCCACACACCCCCCCCCCATTGCCCCCCTGCCCTTTGCCGTCCTCCCAGGGCTTCCTCACAGCTGCTGGGCACCACTCTGGAGTGCTCCCACCCGACCCTGCAGACCTGGTTGCCCCTGACCTATTTTGTATCCCTCTGGAGAGAAGAGCATGCCTGCCCTTGAGAGCCACAGACACCTTGGGGAAGGATGTCAGCACTCACCGCAGCTTTGGGTATTCCTCATTGAAGTCTCGGCTCTTCCGAGTTGTCCAGTCCCGGATTTTCAGCATTTTGATGACAATGTCGTTGCCTTGCCAGCGCCCTTTCCACAACTGCAGATGGAGACAGTTGCTGTGGGAGGGCCACACAGTCCCTGAGCCCCTCCTGGCCCCTTGCGCAGGGCTGTGGGGCCTACAGAGCCCACAGAACTGATGGGTCCACAGCGATGTGGAGCAACCACGACAAAGCACGACAGTGAACCCTGCCCTTTCAATCCCAGGCTGGTGCCTTTCCTCTGCGTGGGCCAGCCTCACACTTGGAGGTGGAAACCCACCAAGCTGTCATGCCCCCACTCTGTGCTCTGCAGCCAGCCAGAGGCTGGGGGGAGAGCAGTGGTCTGCATGGGTGCAGCTACCCTGTCCCAGGGGACAACAGCCCTGTGTACCTCTCCTGACTGGTTCTCGTTGAGTTTTTGGCTCAAGCTCAGCTGTTTGAAGTCTATTCCAGCAAGTTTGTTAAGAGTTCCGTTTCCTGCAAGAAAAAGATGAGATGCAGCCTGTGGCTGCACGGACCTTCCTCTTGATGTCCACCTGGGACTGCAGAGGGTGGCAGTACCAGTGGGGTGCCCACCCTACCGCGCAGGAGAGCTCTGCTCTCCCCTCAACAGTGTGCCCCATTAAGGAAGGCTCTGCCCTTACTGGGACGCGTGCGGGTTGTGCCCTTCCAGAAGGTATCCTTGTAGGGGATCTTGGTAAGGCTCTGGCCCAGCTTCTCAGCACGCTCTGGAGAGGGACAAGGAGTTTGGTAGCCCAAGCAGAGAGCTCAGTGATGCCGAGTGCGGGAGCTGCAGGCAGGTTCTGGGGTCAGGATGAGAACCTACTACCTTTCAAGACCTCTCGCAGTGGCATCTTGGCTTTGTCAATGGGTGTCTCACCGTATTTGTTTGCAATGCTGACCAAGGCCCCGTTGCCCACCAGGTCCTGAGGGAGAAGAAAGTAAGCATCTGCAGAGTTTGTATCCTCAGCCTCTTCAACTGCACCCAGCCTCCTGCCTCATCCTTCCTTGCCCTCCCCGTGCCTCCCTCAGCCACCTCCCTTGCCCTGGGCTCCTGCTTGTGTCCCAGGTGCTTCCATTCACCTCTGCCACTTGGTCATGTCCCCAGAAGCAGGCATAGTGTAGAGGTGTGTTCCCGTGCTCGTTCACCGCATTGATGTCTGCTTTGAACTGGATCAGCTGGGGGCAGAAGGACAAACTCATAAATATGTTCCCTTCCACCCAGCACCTTGCCCTGGGAATGGGCAGAAGCACCAACAGCAACACCTTTGCTGCCTTGGTGCTGGCAAGGTCTGCTGTTGGGAGGGGGCTGAGACTGGAGGCTGGGCTTTTGTGGGGAGGGTGCAGGTGCTCCAAGGTGCCGAGGTGGGGATGCAGTAAGCTTGTGGCAAGGAAGCTGGCAGGTGACAGCGGGGAGTGTGTCCTGGGTGGAAAGGGCAGAGGGCTGCAGAGTCCTTGCTCAAGGCCGCACAAGGCATGAGGTGGGTGCCTGGAAGGTGGTGGGGAAGGGGCAGGGTGTGGGAGGCAGGTACCTTCTGCACGATGTCACGGTGGCCGTGGCTGGCAGCCAGGTGCAGCGGGGTGTCGTCACCGCGGTTCATGACATTGATTCGTGCTCCCCGCATGATAAGCATGTCGACCACGTTGGAGCGGCCCTCGCGGCAGGCCCAGTGCAAGGGGCTGAAACCATGGTCATCCCTGCGGAGGCGGCGAGGACAGCTCTGCTGAGTGGCTGCAGCCTGCCCACTGCGTCCTCCCCTGGCCCAAGAGAAGGGCCGAGCACCGCCAGGGTGCTGCTGTGGCACCACAGCCAGGCAGGTATCGCCCTGCGTGCCCACACACAGGCCACGGAGGTGAAGGGGACAGGCTGAGTGATTCTCCCCGTCTCTCCCATCCCCATGAGGGCCCCAGAGGCCCTGGCCAAATCTCATCTTCTCCAGGGCTGGATCACAGAGATGCTGGCAGGAGCTGGATCCCCTCCCCGGCCCCCCCCTCGCTCTGGCAGTGCCTGGCCAAGTAAGGGAGGAGGAGACCAGCCAGGCCTTAAAAGGAGCTTAGGGCCTGGCAGGGGGGAGCGGCTGCAGCCCCAGCTGCCCCCCAGCTCCCCGGCATGGCAGATCCCATCTACTCCCCTGACACCACCCCCACAGTCACGGGGTACCCCAGCACAGGCACCTGGGACCAAAATGCCCCAGCAAGTGCTAGCTGGCCTCCAATCCTTCAGGCAGGACCCATGGGACCGGGACGCCCAGGAGGGACTGACAGACGTGCCCAAGGGAAGGCCCCTCATCCAGAACAAGTTCAGGAATGATGCTGCCATGGTCCAACAAAGGATCTTCAGTGTGCGGGCAGAAGGCTGCACCTGCCCACAGGCAATGGAGATGTCTGCTCTAAACTTTGTGGCTGGCCTGAACGCCACTCCTGAAAGGCAGGCAGGCAGCATGTTGGACCGCATGGTCCCGGCAGGAGCTCCTGGAGCAGGGTATGTGCTGTGAGGAGCAGAGATCTGGGGCAGGTTGGCCGGGGATGAGTGCCCTGCGCAGCAACTGGCCCTGGGGTCATTCCCAGCCCTCCTGCTAGACCCCGACCGTGCTTCCACATGTCAGCTGCAGTGCTCCCAAGAGAGGGGACACGAGAAGCGGTCACCCAGACATGCCAACCACCCTGGGGACAGGGCGATTCTCCCCAGCACCCCCAGCCTGACCGCTGGATGAGACGCGTTCCATCCCACGACCGCGCAGCGAGGAAGCGGCTGGAGGATGTGCAGCCCTCATGCCTCAGCGATGCGGTAACTTCCTCCCGGCGGGGAGGAGCCGAATCCCACTCCCTCCCCAGGACACGGAGCGGAGCGGAAACAAGCCCCAGCCCTGGTCCAGCATCCTCAGCCAGTGGCGCAGCTGAGTGGGCGACAGCACCCTGGCAGGTCCAGCCCAGGCCAGGTCCTCGCCTGCTCACCCCTGGTTGAGGTCGTTCTCGGTGTTGTCCAGCCAGAGGCGCACAGCCACCGCGTTGCCCTCTCGGCACTGCGTGAAGATGTCGTCCATCGCGGCTCTCGCTGTGGGGAGGGGTGCGTAAAGACACGGGGCCCAGCTGTGGGGCTGGGCTCCCTGTCCCCCTTTCCCACAGGCAGCCCGGGGACCTGGACATCGCTTCCCACAGCCCCTCTGCTCCTGGCAGCCCCCTCAGCTGGGGTGTCTCCCTGGGGAGCAAGGACAGGAGCCTCATGTTCCCCCTCCTTGGCAACCCTGCAGAAAACCGTGAGGACTGCTGGAAGGCTGGGGACAGAGCTGGACTCACAGCTGAACGGGAAGTTCACAGCTGACTTCAGCATCACGAGCGCCTGCAGCAGCTCGCAGGAAGCAGATTGGGCATCCACAGGCTTATCGCCAGGACCAGCCAGAGCTGGGTGTCCGCATCTCCCAGAAAGGCCATGGTCCCCAGCTCCGACCCAGGCTCGGCTGAACTTGTCACAGCATCACGCTCAAGAAACTGAGACCCCAAAGGTCCACAAGCTTCCCCTTTCTCCACTCTAATCAACCGACACCCCAGGCCACAGCCAGGCAGAGAGCGCGTCCTGGTTCCATTTTAGACCCCCTCAACAACAGCAGCCTCACTGAGACCCAGGGCCACGCTGCCCCAGGCTCCCAGCAGCGCAGGGATGTGCCATCCGTGCCCGGCAGGTACTTTCCTGCTGGAGGCTCTGCAGCACCCAGTGGGGGTGCGGGGCTGCCCTCGGCAAGTCGCACAGTGCAGGCGGCCAGGACAGACCCGGCACGGTGCCCTCAGTGCACACTGGCACTGGGCCTGGCGCTGCCCCCGGCTGCAGCAGGACCCCCCACCCATCCTGCGCAGGCAGGACGGGCCCCAGCACGCTCTCTGCGCGTGGCAGCTTGCCCCCCGAGGGTGGCCGCCCTGCCCGTGGGGCCAGGGATGCAGCAGACCCCTCAAAGGGGCAAACTCTGGTGAACCGGGCGCCTCCCGGGCAGTACCGGCCCCGCTGCCCGATCAGCGGCTGCGGAGGACAGACAGCGTAGCTCCGCTCGGGGCCAGCGCCGTGCCCTGACGGCCTGCGGGTCCTGCCGCCCCCGGAGCCCCGCGCTGCCTTCACCCACCCACCCGGGACGGCACCAGGGAAAGGGCACCCCAGCGACACCCCGTCCCCGGCCAGCCCTGCGGCGCTCGCACCCGCTATCGCCAGCGCCTCCCGGGCACCGGCCGGCCCCCGGCTCCGCCCAGGGCTGCCGCGCTCCCGGCTGCCACCACCCCGGCTGCCGGGCCCCCCTGACCGAAACGAGCGGCCCCGCCGAGCCTCCGCCGCCCCTCTCCCCGCCGCTCGGGCCGTGGCCCCGTGATGCGGAGCCGCAGGCCGCCCCCCTGCCCCTCCCCGCAGCCCCCCGCAACCCCAGGGCTCGCCCCGGCCGCGGCATCCGTCCCGTCCGACGGCACCGATCCCTGGCCGGGCCGCGGGGCCCGGGGCAGCGCTGCGTGTCTCCGCCCGGCCCTACTCGGCCCACCGCGGCCACGGCTGCCGCCAGGTCCCCCAACCCCGTTTTGTCCGTTTCCCGCCCCGGCCCCAGGCCTGCTCCCTCCCGGCCCGGCCGCCCTTACCGGCTCCAGCGGCGGCGCAGGGCGGCGGCTCGGCGAGCGCGGGGCAGCGCGTGGGCTCCGCCCCGGACCGCCCGCCGCCAGCGCCCCCTGCCGGCCGCCCCCCGCACGGGCTGCACTCGCCGGGGCACCGGGCAGCGGCGGAGCGCAGCGAGGGCGGCGGCGCAGCGAAACGAGGGCGGCACCGGGCGCGGCGAGGTCGGGGGCGCGGCCTGGGCAGGGGGCGCGGGGCGTCGGCCCAGGAGCACCGGGATGGGGCGGCGCTAACCGGGGCAGGGCGGGACTAACCGGGGCGGGGCGGGGCGCCCGCGGCATTGCCCCGCACAGCCGGGCCGCTTGGCCTCCTGGCCGCGGGGGGGCGGGGCTTCTGCGCGTGCTGCCGGGGCCGCTCTGGCCGCGCGGCGCGGATGGCACGTGGGTAACGGCGGCGGGGCCGGGCCGGCCTGGGGGTTCACAGCGGAGCCGCCCGCGCCAGCGCCGCTGTTCCCGGCGCAGGCGGGCGCCGCGCCACCGGGCCATGCTCGCGGAAGGGGACAGGAAGGATGGGGCGGGTGTCCCTGGCCGGCCGGTAAGGGGTGCGTGCACGGCGCCGCGGCGGGCCGGGCCGGTTCCTGGGCGCGCGGGAGGTGACCAGTCCCCCGGGAGGTGACCAGTCCCCCGGCCTCCTCAGAGTCCCGGGGCAGCTGCGGGGAAGCGGCGCCGGCGGAGGGACAGCGTGGCCGAACCCGGCCGGGACGGCGAGCCAGCGCGGAAGCGGCCCGGGCCGCGGAGGAAAGCCAGCGGGCAGCGGGCTGCGGCCGAGGGGCGCCGGGACGGCTCCGGGGAGCCCCAGACGGAGCGGGAGCCGCGACAGGGCGGGCAACGCCCGGACAGAGGTACCGCCGCCCGCCGAGGGCAGCTCCCGAGGCGCTGGGGGGGCCCCGGTAGGGAGCCGGGCTGGGAGCCCCCCCACACCCCGTCGCCGCCCTGACTTCGCTCCTGGTCCCCGCAGGCGCGTCGGCTGAGCTGTCGGGGGGGCGGCCCCGGCCGGGCGCGGAGCCCGGGGCGCGGGGGCCGGGGGCTGCGGCTGGGGAGCCAGCGCGGAGGCTGAGCAGGCGGCAGCGGAGGCACAAGCAGAGCAAACGGCGCCAGCAGCAGGAACGGGCGGGGACGGGGCGGGAGCAGGGCGCGGGCAGTCGGGCGACACCGGGAGCCCCGGAGGCGTCCGGCCGGGGAGCAGTTCCCTCGGGACGGTCGGCGGCACTGCGCGCACGGATGGAGGAGCGGCTCCTCGCCGCCCGGTTCCGGTACATCAACCAGCAGCTCTACACGTCCACCAGCCGGGAAGCGGCGCAGCTCTTCCAGAGCGACCCCGAAGCATTCGAGATCTACCACCGCGGCTTCACCCAGCAAGTGGGGCGCTGGCCAGAGAACCCCGTGCATCGCATCGTGCGCTACCTGCGGCAGCGGTGAGTGGGCAGAACTGGGGAGTTGGGGCCAGGGCCCTCTCTGAGCTGCAGCGACCCGAAGCGCTGGGACAAGGGGGAAGGGATGTTCTGAGTTCTTGCTCACCATCCCCCAGGCCAGCCTCGCTGGTGGTGGCAGATTTTGGGTGCGGTGACTGCAAGATTGCGAGCAGTGTCAAGAACAAGGTTCACTCCTTTGACCTGGTACCTCTCAGCCCGCTGGTCACTGTCTGTGACATGGCCAAGGTAGGGGGGCTGGGCAGCACGTGGAGGGGATGGTGAGGGATGGCAGCTCAGCGGGGTGAGGACTGTGGCACGGTGGCAGTGCATGCATTGCACCCACCAGGGTGTGGGTGGGGGTAGGCCAGGCTGTGTGCTGCAGGGGCATGACAGAGAGCATGTATCAGTTCAGAAAACTGGGGTGCTTCTGTCTGTGGGCTCTCCAGACAAGATGCTCAGTTGAAGCCAAGAACCCAGGGAGTAGCAAAGCATGGAAGGGCTGCCCGGGCCCCGTCACCATCCTCCTCCTGCGGTGGGTGTCCTGCTTGGTGTCTGGTAGGTGCCTTTGGCAGCTGAGTCCGTGGACATTGCAGTGTTCTGCCTGGCGCTGATGGGCACCAACCTGCAGGAGATCCTGGAAGAGGCCAACCGTGTGCTGAAGCAGGGGTAGGCAGAGACACGGGTGCTGCCCTGGTGCTGGGTGGTGGGGCACAGGGGCATCAGGGTGAGCTGGGAGGCATTGGGCTGTGCCCTGGAAGACACCTTTGCCACCACTGCCACTCAGGCCTGGGTGTTCCACAGGGGTACCTTGATGGTGGCCGAGGTGGCCAGCCGCTTTGAGGACATCCGAGCCTTCGTGAACGCCATGGCTCAGCTGGGCTTCAAAAGCATTTCTAAGGTGTGTCCTCATGTGTGCCCTGTGCTGCTGGGTGCAGGGTGCACTGTGCCCCTGGCAGCCAGAGACCACCCTTCCTGCTCTGGCAGCAGGGCAGGGCAGCACAGCTTGGCCTGGTGCTGGTAGGGAGTGGACCTGGGGGTGGTGACAGCAGCATGTGGTGGGGGGATGGGGACAGGACACAGAACACATAGGGGCTATGGTGCTGAGGTCTGGGAGGAGGTTTGAGGGACCTGGGTCCTGTGGGCATTGCGGTGTGGGTCTTGAATGGAGGTATGCAGGCCTGGGGCATGCTGGGGTCATGGTGCTGGGATCTGGCGTGGGATAGGGGGGACTTGGGGCACCCTGGAGATGTGGTGCTGGGGTCTGGGCCAGGATCTGGGGGACTTGGGGCACCCTGGGGACGTGGTGCTGGGGTCTGGGCCAGGATCTGGGGGACTTGGGGCACCCCGGGGACGTGGTGCTGGGGTCTGGGCCAGGATCTGGGGGACTTGGGGCACCCTGGGGACGTGGTGCTGGGGTCTGGGCCAGGATCTGGGGGACTTGGGGCACCCCGGGGACGTGGTGCTGGGGTCTGGGCCAGGATCTGGGGGACTTGGGGCACCCCGGGGACGTGGTGCTGGGGTCTGGGCCAGGATTTGGGGGACTTGGGGCACCCCGGGAATGTGGTGCTGGGGTCTGGGCCAGGATCTGGGGGACTTGGGGCACCCCGGGGACGTGGTGCTGGGGTCTGGGCCAGGATTTGGGGGACTTGGGGCACCCCGGGAATGTGGTGCTGGGGTCTGGGCCAGGATCTGGGGGACTTGGGGCACCCTGGGGACGTGGTGCTGGGGTCTGGGCCAGGATCTGGGGGACTTGGGGCACCCCGGGGACGTGGTGCTGGGGTCTGGGCCAGGATCTGGGGGACTTGGGGCACCCTGGGGACGTGGTGCTGGGGTCTGGGCCAGGATCTGGGGGACTTGGGGCACCCCGGGGACGTGGTGCTGGGGTCTGGGCCAGGATCTGGGGGACTTGGGGCACCCCGGGGACGTGGTGCTGGAGTCCAAGCCAAGGTCTGGGGGTAGGAGGGCCCGGGGCATGGCGGGGGGGGGGGGGGGGGGGGGTGTCTGTGAGGAGGTTTGGGTGACCTGGGGCCCGAAGGGGATGAGGTGCAGGGCTCAGGATGGGGTAGCGGGGACCCCGGGCACACTGGGGACGAGACAGTGATGGGGTCCGGGGGCCTGCGCTGAGGCGGCGCTTCCCCAGGACCTCTCCAGCGCCTTTTTCCACCTCCTGGAGTTCGCCAAGACGGGCCCCCCCCGCCGGCGCCCGGTGCCCGGCCTGCGCCTGCGGCCCTGCCTGTACAAGCGCCGCTGAGTGGCGCAGGCGCAGTTCCCAATAAAGCGGCTGTACCCGCACGGCGCCGGTGTCCGGGGCGGGGCGGCGCGGCGCCTGCGCGGGGCGTGCGGGGCCTGCGCGGCGGCGGCGGCGGCAGCAGCAGCGGTGTTTCCTGCCGGGGATGTCGGGGCCGGGCGGGCCGGGCCCCGGCGGCGGGGGGAAGCTGGACATCAACCGTGCCGGCGTGGCCGAGCTAGAGGGAGCGCTCAGCGGCATCGGCCGCCGCCGCGCCCGCGGCATCGTGAGGAAGAGAGAGGTGCGGGCGAGGGGCGGCTGCTGGGCCCGGGCGGCGGTGGCGGGCAGCCGCGGGCAGGGGGCGGCGGGACGTGCCGGTGCCCGGTGGCAGGCGGAGCCCGGGGAGGGCCTGGGCTGCGCGGCCCTGCCTTGGGGCAACCGACCGCCGCCTCCGGCCTGCCGGCCTCGGGAGGCCGGGCTGGGTGCGAGCGGCCCCGGGCCGTGTGGCAGGCGGCGGGGACCGCGGCGCCGCCGGGGGGCTTGCTGGCGCCGCTCCGGGCGAGGGGAGCGGGCCGAGGGGCTTTCTGTTCGCGTGCGGCGGCGGGGCCGTGGCGGCCGGCGTCCTCTTCCCGGTGCCTCCCGGCGCAGGCCGGGGCGGGCTCCCGCGGCGGCAGGGCCTCCCTGGGGCGGGCGCGCCGGCCCCGCTCCACAGTTTCCTTGTTGCTGGGGTTCGGGGCAGAGCCCCGGGGGCTGGTGGCAGGTGACGTTGCTTGCTAAGAGCAGAAAAAAAACGAGTTCCTGGGTGGAACGGGCAGGAGCAGGAAGGGGTAGAAGCCCGGCTGGTGTGGTGAGGATGGGCTGCAAGTCCTGCCGCTCCCCCTTGATTGACTGTTGAGCTCTGTCAAATGACAGAGTAGGAGAAAAGCCTGTGTGTGGTAGTCACTCATAGGATGACTGGGCTGCCAGCGTGACACAGCCACCAAAAAGGTAAGCGTGATCTTAGGCTCCATCGGCCGTGACGCTTTTAGCAGAGACAAGGAGACTAATGCCATCTTTTTGCCACTAATGCCATGAAGAACTGGTAGGATCATGGCTGGAATACGGCATCCGTGTTGAAGCAGTCAGAGGAGTGAGGCAGGAGGAATCGGGGGAAGGGGAGGCTGGCTTGACAAGGCAGGACTAGAAGAGCTTGACTTTTTTTGGCCTGGAAAAGAGGAGGCTGAGAGAGGGGCAGAGCCACTAGCTATAAATACAACAGGAATGTAAACACTGGAGGCAGAAGAGCAAAAGGCATTTAAACAAGAGGACTTCTGGTATGAGAGCACGTGAGGACAGATTGACAGAAATGGGGTTTATTGCTAGAGCTGAGCTTTTGGGTAAAACCATTTATAGGGGAGAAGCAGCACAAGCGCCTTAAAATGACGCATGGTGGATTTGAAATGAGGATCAGAACCGTCTTGGCCCTGATGTCTATGTTAGCTGGACAGGGTGGATGCTTTCCACGCTGGGATCCTGCCCTCCTGGTAACAGCCAGGCCATCCCTGCTGCGTGTGGGCCCTTCAGGCTCATGGCAGAAGCTGCTTGGAGTCCAGGGCTGTAGGTGTGGTTGGTGGCAATGCGTGGTTCTGAGCGCAGGGCCGGGCAGTACTTGACCTGCCCTTTTGCAGGGTGGTGGGTGCCACGCAGGAGGCAGGGGCTGTTGCCATTCCCTCGGGCTGCTGGTAAGGGAGATTGACTGTGTGGACTGGGGAATGCTCCCAGGCTTGGTACTAGCCAGCAGGAAGGCACAATTCTCCTTTCTGAGCTTTTAGCCTTTGCTTTTGGGCCACTGCTCCCCTTGTTGGTAGCAGCTCTGGTGCTGTTGCCTGATCTTACAGGCATTGTGGTTGTCGCTCAGGCAGGGAAGGTTTGTGGAAACCCTAGGGGTTGTATGGGAGTGGCTGTTCTGGGCAGAAGGCATCCTGTACAGTGAGTGGGAGCAGCAGCAAGGACTTGCAGTACAAAGGTACCACCCTGCTGTGGCACCCGACCTGCGTTCCCTGAAGGCCTAAAGGGAGATAGCAATTGTAAGCAAGATGCAGGCTGGTAGGTCTGAACCAGCCAGGAAAGAGAGCCTGTCTGAGGAGGGTGTGAGTACACTTGGTCCAGCTTTGATGCTGGGGTTTCTCCACTCCATATCGAATCTTACTTGTCTTCTCACAGGAGCTGAAGGGTTTCAACTCACTTGATGATCTTCTCCATGTCAAAGGCATCACCACCCGCATCTTGGAGCTGAACAGTCAGCGGATGACTTGCAGGAGGAGGCCAAGCAGTGAAGAAGCTGCGAGGGTGAGCCCTGGTCTGCAGGGGGAGAGTAAAGCTCCTGTGCCTCAGGTAGGAAAAGAAAGCTAGGGTTCCCCCACCTACCTGGCAGGGAGGTGGTCCTCGTGGTGTAGGAGTTAAGGAGGGTGTCTTATGCTGGGAGAGCTGGTAGCTGGGAGAGGGTCAGAGGAGGTTTACAAGGGAGGAGACGCTGGAACGAGGAGGCCAAACGAATGCTGCGCCCTTTCAAACAGCCAAGTGATCTGTCTGCAGTTTTCCTGTAAGGTGGCAGCTTGGTTTGGGGAGCATCCTGGTGGGAAGGCTGAGATATTCCAGGCCTAGCTGGCTTTGTGGTATCTTGCCAGAGGCTGCAGCAACCCCTGAGCACAGAGCCTGGCTGGGAGCTGCTCTGGCCACTGTGATGCGCCCACCCCATCATCCCTGATAGAAACTGCTCTGACCCCAGAGGGCACTCATGGCTTCCTGCAGCCTCCACAGCCCCAGAGCAGCTAGCCATCCATAGATCTCCTGCAGATAGTTGTTAAGTTCCACTGTTGTTCATCGCTGGAGGCCAGAATTGGGTGTGGAGAGAGATTCTTCCTCTGGACCAACAGCTGAGGAGGCCAGAGTCTGTGTCTCTTGCCAAGCCTTCTAGCCTGTCGTCTGCCTCATCTGCGGAGAGCAGCAGCCAGCATGCTGTCCACTTGGGCTGGCACACACCCAACTGAGCTCTGGGGACTTCTTCAGGAGTGTTATCTTCCGGCAGTGCTGTGGGGCAGAGGAAATTCACTCACCTAAGAGCAACCCTGCCCTGTCAAGCTCTGGAGCACACTGTGCGGCCGGGAGAGGATGACTGTTAGAAGGTGTTTTACTGCCTGGGAGGTGTCAGTGACTGTTCTGCCCCAGGAGCATTGTCCTGGAGTTTGTTACCATCCGACACCTAGGTGCGACCCTCGATTCTAGATGCCAGAGGATGTGCTTGAGAAGCCTGGGTTCAGTGCTCCCTCTCAAAAAGGTGTGTCCAGATGGGCTGTTGTGCTGTGCCTTCTCATCTGGCCACTGCCCCTGCTTGAGAGTCCAGCCCTGTTCCAAACCCACCTGCCAGACAGGGTCCAGTCTAACTGGGCAGTGTGAAGAGATCACCAGTCTGCCTCTGATCTGGCGTGTCTGTCCAGGGCTAGGCACATGAGCACTAAAGCCTAATTTTCACATGTGAATAAACCTGGCCCTAACTGTGGTCAACGTTGCAGTGCCTGGTAGGAGGATTTCTCCTTCCCCAGCTATATTGCCTCTCCATTTCTTTTCTTATTTTCTCCAGATTTTGAATCATTTAGGGGAGGAGATCAAGCAATAGCTTTGAGGTTTAAGCATTGTGTTTAAAAGTGGGCTGGGCCTTGCATGACTCATCTGTGTAGGGCAGCACAGGGGATAGTACTGCTTTCCTGCTCGTGCTTCCCTGTTCACGTTTTTGAGCCTGAAGCTTGTGCCGAGTGCAACCCCTCAATCCTTTTCAGTTACTGCTTTACAGGACGCACAGTGCCTGGTGCCCAGCTGGCCCTGCTCTCCCTGTCTTTAAATGGAGAACATTGCTTCTGGATGTATTGAAATGCATTTAATTTGGGTGAGCCCAGCTTACAAAGTGATGCAGCTCACACCATGTAACTGCTCTGTCCTTGCTACCTACCCAAGTGTCAATCTTAAAATGTAATCAGAAAAGATTTTATCTACTTCCATATTGTGAATAAAACAAATTATAACTGCTGTGGTTTTCCACACACACAACCCACTCCTACAGGTCTGTGCTAGGCCCATCAGCAGAAAATGCACAGTTTCCCATTAACAGGTACATTTTGAGAGCTGCTCACTAGCTCTTTCTTGATCCAAGCCATCTCATCCAGCAACCCTTCAGAGGATATGGTGTGCCAGTGTCTCTGTCAGAGGCCTGTGCCTTGCTCAAATGCTTAGAAGTGTATGAGTGTGTCTCATCGATGTGATTTATGTAATTGGTTTTTTTGACCAAATGTAACACTGCAAGGAATAAACTCAACTGTATTTGAAAAGATGTGTTTTCGTAAAGACTCATCAGCTGGTGCAACGCATGTCCCTGTCATTGATCTTTTACTCGTTGAATGCTGCACCGGCTGTTTTATTGTCAGATGTCAGGCTATGTGAAGACTCGTTTTTCTCCCGCCTTCCTCACTTCTGGCACAACACTTTCCTGTCTTTGCATTTTCTCCTGTATTCCAAGATTTAACAAAAAATAATTGCTGTGGGCCAGTAATCTCCTGTACTACTCCCTAGGACTCTTATGTGCAAATTATCCTGGGCTGCTGATTAAGTAATTTTCTTGGTGTACTGGAAAACAGTTCCTCATTCCCACATGATACAGGAGCATTGCTCTGCTTCCTCCAAGTAATTGCTGGATACTTCTGCTTTTTCTGCTTTTTTTTTTTTTGCTTTTTTTTTTTTTTTTGCTTTTTTTTTTTTTTTTTTTTCCCTGTGATGTTACAACAGCGCTGGTTTCTTTGGGGAGGAAGGGTGCAGGCAGCGTTAGGTGGGCACATGCTATTTGCAACCTTTCAAGTAATCCTGGTCAGGTTGACTGGAGGGCGAAGGGGCCTCTGCACGGTGCTGAGGGCTGAAACACCCGGCATGCACCTCCTTGCTGGTGCTGGGATCCTGTCTGGGCATGGCAGCTCTGCTCCTTGCTTTGATCAGCGAAGGGTAGAGGGCTGTTCCCAGCTGCAGGCAGGGAGATGGCTCGCTGCAGAGGTGGAGCTGGCAAGTTTGGTATTGTTCAGCACCACTGATGCTCCTGCAGGGTTTGTGTTTTCTGCTCAGTTGCAGAGTTGCTGGCTGCCACGTAACACGGTCATGTTGTGGCTGTGCTTCCCTGTGGGGCTGGGAAGTGACCTGCCCCCAGACTGCTTGGCTGTAGCTGCCCTGTGACCCTAGAGAGTACCTTAGATCAGTAGTCTGCTCCCCTCTTCCCATCTTTGCCTCTGCTTAGCTCATCACTCCCTTTTCCATGCTGCCGAGGGAAGCCTTGGTGTTCCCTGGGCTGCTGCTCTGACTGGCAGCCCCCTCAGCTCCCTGGGCCCCGGGGCATGCTGCACAGAGCTGCAGCAGACAGACCTTGACCCTGCCTCCTCTCCCTGTGTTGTAGGTGGTGGCTGAGGAGGAGGATGTTTCGGGCCCCTGGGAGCCAGAACGCTCTGGGAAAGGGAGCCCAGGGTCAGGACCAGAGGCTGATGGCTCCAGTGGGCGAGGGGCGCAGGAGCCTGTCAGCTCCAATGTCTGCGGGGAGCAGGAGGAGGAGGAGGAGGAGGAAGAAGAGGAAGAGGGGAGCTGCTACAGTGAGGAAGGGGAGGATGGCAGCAACATCTACTTCTATTACACCATTGGAGAGCGCTGGATAGACTACCTGCAGCGGACAGAGGATGGTGGCCTCCGTCACGTGCGGCCCAAGGTAATGCTGCTGGGAGGGCAGCCCCAGACGAGGGCTCTGCAAAGAGCAGGGCTGCCTGTGCGGCAGGTGGCTCTCAGGCAGGAGCTGACAGTGGCACGCTGACAATGGTCCCGTCCTGGTGGCTGGTGGCCTCGGAGCCGTTGCTTGCCGGAGTGGTGGTGCCAGAGTGGGCCATGGACTGCCGTAACACTTCAAGCTCCTGCTGCGTGGGGCGTATGCCTGGCTGGCATTTCTGCTGCAGACCCCCAGGATGCAGCAGCCAGGGAGCTCGGGCTGCCTGCTGGGTGCTGGCTAGGCTGGAAGGCCTGTGGTGCAGGTTGTGCCTGGCTGTTAGGGCTGAGGGAAGGAGGGACAGTCCCAGTCTGTCCAAGCCCTGCTGGCAGTCCCCAGCCATGCCCGTTCCCAGCAGGGCCACCCTGCTCTGCGCTGGGGCCCCTATGTCATAGTGCAGAGCCTGGATTGGGGCAGCAGGAATCTGCTGGGGGGCAGACAAAGGCCTCGGGGAGGTTTCTGCAGGATGAAGGGGTTGTGTTGAGAAGCCCCAGCCAGCCCTGAACACAGGGCCCCGCAGCTGGTGCCCAGGTCAGTTACTGGAGGGGAAGAGCCCCCAACTTCCTACCTGGGTTGGGGGAGCTCCCTGCTCACCTTCTGGTGGCTGCCAGCACTGTCCAGTAGCCACCCTGCTCTCCTCATGTTTCCTGTTAACCCAGTTCCTCTTGTATGGAGCTAGAAGGATGTAGATTCCTTTTGATGTGGCCACGCTGGGGTATGGTCTGCCACAGGTCCCAGCATAGCTCTCCCAGTAGCTGCCCAGTGTAGCAGGGCATGCTGAACAGCACTGGGGCCTGGCTGTAGGACTGGTTTGCTGGGAGGCTTCGGTCTGCCGAGGTCCCTGCTCAGGCTGCAGGTCTGCCTGCTCCGTGTTGAACTGCACCTAGAGAGGGGCCAAGTGGACATACTGACAGGTGTTCTCAGCCACTGCTTTTGTCCCTGTGCAGCTGTTTTGCTGATTTTTTCCCCATCAGGTTTGATATGCCCTTCAGAAGGACCAAGTTCTATCCCTCCCACAGAAATTAACTCTTCTGCCAGCTGTATAGCTCAGGTGGCCATCAGCTTCCCTCTGCAGGTCCCCAGCATGAGTGTGGGCTCAGAAGACTTGCTAGGCTGGGCCTCCTACTCTGTCACTTTGGGCTGAAAAATGAGTGACCCAGAATGTGTGCAGAAGGCTCTGCTCCAGCCTTGAACTTGCCTTCTCCTTGCAGATGAAGCGGAAGTCAGAGAACGGCCTGGATGGCAGAGCCCTTTCCCCTGGTAAAAAGCTGTGCAAGGGCTCTGAGTACAGCAGGTGAGTGCTCTGTCTGCTGAGCAGCAAGTGTACCTGGGAGGTGGGAAGATCTCCTTCTACCAGTCTCCTCCCTCAGGCGTCTAGGTGTCCTGCTGAGTTGTGGAGTCTCCATCCTTGGGGAGACCAAAAGCCATCTGGGTTGTCCTGCTTGAGCAGGGCATTGGACCAGAGGACCTCTGGAGTTGCCTCCAGCCCCAGCCTGTGATTTTGTCGTCCTGTAGGGCGGGCCAGGCTAAGGGGACTGCATGTATAGCTGTGGTCCCAGTGGAAGTGATGGGGACAGGGGTTGGTTATCTTGGCAGGAGGTTCACAGCTGGTGGTTTATGGAGACTGTTCTGAGGACTGCAGAGCGTGGCCCAGCATAGCACTGACGTGTCTCACTGTTGCTTTGGTCTCTCCCCATGGTCCAGGACGCTGGGTCCCTGCATGCCCAGTCCTACCACCACCTTCGGGGACCTGCGCAATGCCAAGGCAGGCCAGGCACGGCGGCGCCGCATCCCCTCGGTTGCCCCCCCTCCCGAGCTGCAGGACTGGCTCCGCACCTTCCAGGTAGGCTTAGGAGCCTGGCCAAAGAGCTCGCCTTGGAGGGCCCTGAGAAGCTGTGGGTTTGACAGGCAGGCAGGAGGGGAGCCAAGCCCTCGGGAGTCTGTCTGTCTGCGTGAAACCTGCCACAGTCAGGGGCTTGGGTCTCACAGTGCTTTTCCAGTGAGTTTTTGCCTCGAGTAAAGGAGCACAGAAGTGGCATTAGCCACCATCTTGCTCCCCTTTGTCCTAGAGTTGTGTTGCCTTCACTGCCATCATACAGCACCTGTGTTCTGTCTTGTGTGATGCACTGAGCTCCCAGCCCCGTCTCTGTGGTTCCTTCATCTGTGTAGCAGAGCCCTGGCCTGCTGCAGAGGGCTGGCTAGCCTGTCTTGTCTGTGCTGGTTGGTGTCCCTGCTGGGGTTGGGCTTTGGGCATAGGCATTGCAGAGAGCCACAGGGGAGCCTGTGAGGGCCTGTTGTCTGCACAGGCATTGAGACTGATGTCCCTCTCCTCAGCGGTGGAGCGGCCCAGAGAAGCTGCTTGCTCTGGATGAGCTCATCGATCGCTGTGAGCCCTCCCAAATCAAGTACATGATGCAGGTCATTGAACCCCAGTTCCAGAGAGACTTCATTTCCCTGCTGCCCAAGGAGGTGAGTTGAGGCAGGGACAGGCTGGCCTCAGTGCTCGCCACCCGTTACCGGCCGTGGGATCCCTCTGTACCCTTGTGACTTGGCTTCCTCTCCTGCAGCTGGCACTCTATGTCCTCTCATTCCTGGAGCCTCGGGACCTGCTCCGTGCTGCCCAGACCTGTCGCTACTGGAGGGTCTTGGCTGAAGATAACCTGCTTTGGAGAGAGAAATGCCGTGAAGAAGGTAAGGAAAACTACTCCACATGGCACATAGTGGCTGGGATCTGCAGCGGAGCAGCCCACAGCTCCCACAGATGTGCATCATCTTAGCTCCCCAGTAGGGTGAGGGCATGTGCTGCCTGTGTGCCATGAGGCACGCTACTGTATTTTCCCCCTGCAGGAATTGAGGAGCCCTTGAACCTGCGGAAGCGGCGCCTGCTGAGCCCTGGATTCATGTACAGCCCCTGGAAATTTGCCTTCATGAGGCAGCACAAAATCGACATGAATTGGCGCAGCGGGGAGCTTAAAGCCCCCAAGGTAGGTGCCTTCAGGAGTCCTTGCTGAGAACCAGACTCTAGAGCTTTGATGTGTAGCAAACTGGTAGAGGAAGGAAGTAGCAGTGAAATATCCATGAGCAACAGGATGCAAACAACACTGAGAATTTTAAAAGTGCCTTGGGCAAAGATCACAAGTTGCCTATCTTCAGGAGGCACAGGCCAGAGGCATTCACCTGGACATACTTGAATTTAAAGGTCCTTGAAGCTGTACAGCCTGCCAGCTTCCTGCAGCTCCTGTCCCTGACTGTGGGGAGCAGATCCACAGCACAGCTTGCTTGCAGCTGATCTCAGCGATTGCCACAATGGGCAGTGCAGGGCTGCAGTTCTGCCAGCAGAAGGGTCACCCCGGACCCCAGAGAAGGGGGTTTCCATCCTGCACCCCTCCTCTGAGCGCCTGCGGCAGGGCTGTAGCCTGCCTTGGAAGCACACTGTTGTTTAGGGTGCCAAAGACCTTTAAGGTCATTGAGCCCAATTGTTAACCCAGGACCGCCAAGCCCACCACTAAACCACGTCCCTGAGCACCACATCGACATGGTTTTTAAACACCCGTGGGGATGGTGACTCCACCACCTGCCTGGGCAGCCTGTTCCAGTGCTTGACCACCTCTTCAGCAAAGACGTCTTTTGCAACATCCAATCTAAACCTCCCGTGGCACAGCTTGGGGCTGTTTCCTCTTGCCTTACAGACCCGTTGGCATCCAGGGAGGGACACAGCCCTCCTGGGCTCAGCCAAGCCTTGTCCCTGGTGTAAGGGTCCAGAACGCTTGAGTGTTCCCTCCCTGCCAAGGTCCCTGCCTGCCCTCACCCTGTCTGGGAGGCAGGGAGAGCAGAGCCCCAGCCACCCCTTCTCGCAGCCTCTCCAGTCCAGGTGCACGCTCTCCACCTCCAGAGACTTTTTCCAGGCCCCTGGTGTTCCCAGCCCCTTCCCCAAGCCCCTGCCTCGGTGGCACCTGGGTTAGCAGCAGTGCTGTGCACAGTGCCAGCACTGCAGGGGCTGCACCCGCAGCAGCAAACTGGCACAGGCAGCCCTTTCCCGAGCCCCGCAACACCGTGGTCTCTGCGCCCACTACCAGCAGAGCTGACAGGTGCTGCTCACGGGGACGTCTGCCCTCAGGGATGTCTGCCCTGTACCTTCCCCTGGCTGAGGGCAAGTTCAATATGTTCCCTGCAAAGGGCAGCTCTGGTCTTGTTTTCACACTGAACTGCTGCTCACCTTTGTGCTGCCCTTCCCCATGGCTCGGCCAGGTCTGATGTGCCAACTTGTCCCCTGGGGTCCTGCCTAACCTGCCTGGTCCCTGCCGACCTGCAGATGTTACTCAATCATTACCTGCCTTTGCTGCCCTTTTCGCACGTCACTGTGTTGGGGAGGTGGCAGCTGGTGCGCAGCTGTTTGTGTGCTGCCTGCCTTCTGCTGTGTGGCCAGTGGAGCTGGTGGTCCTAAATGTACTGTGGGTAACGGCTGCCAGGTTTTGGTCTAGGACAGAATGCAGCTCTGAGCGGGGGCAGCTTGTGCAGCCTTAATACCCACAAAGGTCCATCCATGGTTTGGAGTCCCCAGATAGCCCACTGTCCCACAGCAGTAGCCACCAAATGCCACCCCCTTCCCCTGACTCTTACTGTAGCTGCTGCTTTGTAGAGAAGCAATAGGGAAGTGGCTGGTGTTAGAAGGACTCTCCTGTTCTTCCTACCCTCAGCGCTTTCTGCTTACCCACCATGCCCAAAGGCTGCTTTTGAGGCCCGAGGTTCTGCAGGGTCCAGGGCTCTGAGCTGCCCTCGCCTCCTTCCTGACTCGTGTTATTCTCCATGCAGGTGCTGAAGGGACATGATGACCATGTCATTACCTGCCTGCAGTTCTGTGGCAACCGGATAGTCAGTGGCTCAGATGACAATACGCTCAAAGTGTGGTCAGCTGTCACTGGGGAGGTGAGCTGCTGTGCACAGTCACACCACAGAGCTGCTCCACTGGCACGCTGGGAGGCATGCTGATCCTCAGCACTGCTGCAGGAAAGGGTGGAGATGTGAGAGGCATAGTGGCCTTTTCGGTGGGTTTATCTTGTCTCTGGCAAAGTGCAGCTGGGGAGAGGATTTGATAGATCCTGTGGCTGCAGAAGCAGTGGGAAGAGCTGCCTTAAGCACAGGTTTGTTGGTACAGTAACGAATCACAGCATGGTCAGGGTTGGAAGGGGCCTCTGGAGGCCATCTAGCCCAACCCCCTGCTAAGGCAGGTTCACCTGGGACAGATTGCGCAGAGCCACCTCCAGGCTGTCTCCAGAGCAGGAGACCGCACAGCCTCTCTGGGCAGCCTGTCCCAGCGCTCTGCCACCCTCACAGTAAAGAGGTTTTTCCTCCTACTCAGATGGAATGAGCAAGAGTTGGCCACACGCATGTTTTAACTGGCAGTCAGCAAGTGTGGACCACCCTTCTGGAGATCCAGGAAGGGCAAGAAACTTGACTGGGTTTGGAATAGCAGCTGATCATTGTCAGGGAGAGGCTGGGAACCTGAGTGTGTCTGCAGGGAGGTGGATCGCTGGCCTGAAGAGCCTGATTGATCCCTTGCCTGGAGGAAGTCCTACACTTTGCTTTTCCTTTTTGCTGTGGTGTTCAGCCTTTCCCCAACCAGTGTCTCGCATCTTGTTCTTTGCAGTGTGTGCAGACACTGGTTGGCCACACAGGCGGTGTGTGGTCTTCTCAGATGAGGGACAGCATTGTCATCAGTGGCTCCACGGACCGGACACTGAAGGTGTGGAATGCAGACACAGGTGAATGTGTGCACACACTGTATGGGCACACATCCACCGTGCGCTGCATGCACTTGCATGGGAACAGGTAAGGGCGTGACGGTGTTGAAGGCCTGGTCTGGTCTCTGGAATGGGGCAGGTGGAAGTGTGGAAGCACTGGGGCAAGTGAGAGTGCAGAGGTGGTCAGGGCTTGGTCTGATCTGTAGCTGGCAGATGCTGTGTGGGAAGAGGTATCCCTAGGGAGGAGAAGCTGGACCTTCTGCTTGGGGAAGCTCGGGTATCCAGGGTTGACTCAGCTGGGTGAGGTCCAGAGTCAACACAACCAGGCTCCAAGTCCACCCTTGCCCACAGGGTTGTGAGTGGCTCACGGGACGCCACTCTGCGCCTCTGGGACATCGAGACTGGGCAATGTCTGCATGTGTTGATGGGGCACGTGGCTGCTGTACGCTGTGTGCAGTATGATGGGCACAAGGTGGTGAGCGGTGCGTACGACTACACAGTGAAAGTGTGGGACCCCGAGAGCGAAAGCTGCACTCACACACTGCAGGGACACACGAACCGCGTCTACTCCTTGCAGGTAATACCCTGGCTTCCCCTTCCCTCCCGCGCGCATGCTGCAGGGACATGAGCCATGCCTGTTCTGGCAAGTGAGAGGCTGTCTCCCCACCCCATACACATGCTGCAGGGATGCACAGGCCATGTCTGTTCCCTGCAGGTGAGGCACACTCACCCTGACCCACACTCATGCACGCACTGTGGGAACAGAACACACACACTGTCCCTTTCCTGGAAGGAAGATGCTGCCAAACACATGTGCATCCTGATTAGCCAAAGGGGATGTGAGCACATCACTTAGCACCGAGTCTCTGGCATCAGACTGCGAAGAACACTCCTCCCCTCTCTGGGCAGGCCATGCTGATCTGTGTCTCTCTGGGCAGTTTGATGGGACGCACATCGTGAGTGGCTCTCTGGACACATCGATTCGAGTGTGGGACGTAGAGAGTGGAAACTGCCTGCACACCCTCATGGGGCACCAGTCGCTCACGAGTGGCATGGAGTTACGTGACAATATCCTTGTATCTGGCAACGCTGACTCAACAGTCAAGATCTGGGACATCAAGACGGGCCAGTGCCTGCAAACACTGCAGGGTGGGTAAAGGAGGATGGAGCAGCTCCCCTTGGTAGGGCTGTTGGAGAGGGGTCGTGTTGCTCCTAGCTGCCAGATGTGGCAGGAGCAGGGCAGATGATGCCCAGCAACGGGTGCTCCTGAAGAGCCTGGGGTTGGAGGTGGGAGCCCAGGAGAACTAACAAGTACCCTCTGCTTCCAGGCCCCAGCAAGCACCAGAGTGCCGTGACCTGCCTGCAGTTCAGCTCCAAGTTTGTGGTAACCAGCTCCGATGATGGTACCGTCAAGCTCTGGGACCTCAAGACGGGCGAGTTTGTGCGCAACCTGGTTGCACTGGAGAGTGGGGGCAGTGGGGGCGTAGTGTGGCGCATCCGCGCCTCCAACACCAAGCTCGTGTGTGCGGTGGGCAGCCGCAATGGCACGGAGGAGACCAAGCTGCTGGTGCTGGACTTTGATGTGGACCTGAAATGAACCTGGCCAGTCCAGGGTGGGATGGAGGATCCCGCGGGTTGGGCATAGCAGCTGGTCTTGGTGGGGCTGGCCCCAGAGCAGGCACTAGCCCCCCGCGGGCTGTAAATACTGTTTGCAGCTGTCTGGGCCTTATTTATATATGTGTGAACTCCCTGTGGGGAGCCTGCGCCCGGCTAGGGCACTGTACAGAGGAAGCAGCATGTTTTGTACACACTAATATATCGATTTATTTCTGTACCTGGGGCCTTCTTCTCCACCCCTGCCATTCCCTGAGCCCTTCCTTCCTGGAGCTTGTCTCTTCTGGGGGAGCAGTTGGTGGCTGCAGCCCATCCCATTTGATTCCAGCCAGAAGCAGGAAGGGTACAGACTTTCCTTAGTTACTGACCTCGGAGACCAGCTGTCTCTTCGAGCACACAGATGACGTCTGGTGGAGTGCCCTCTGCCTGGAGTCCCATAGTTTGTGGATTCCAGGTTCTGTATTTTGGGCATGGCAGTGGGCTGGCAGTGGGCATGAGGCGCTGAGCACACAGTGCTGGGGGGATCTTGCAGAGCAGCACCACAGGTAGCACAGCCTGATGGCCAGCCAGGCAGGGAGGCTCATGAAGCTGTCCTGAGAAGATGAAGCCCCGATACTGCACCTGGGAAGGGAGCAGCGCCGTGAGCAAACACGGTTTTTTTGCTTCTGCATAGCTCTGATCCAGCCAGAGGGAGGCGGACAGGGCTGAGTGGATTGATAGACGGTGCAGCAGGCAGCAACTGACCGGGCAGCACCTGGACGTGGACCACAGGGAGATGAGATGGGGCCTGAGCTCTGCTGTAGCTAGGGGTGTGTGCATGGAGGGGAGGGCAGCGCTACCTTTAGTGTTGTCCCAGCTCTTGTGGCCTGCTGGGGCAGCCCTCAGAGCAGGGCCAGCAGGAGGTGGCATGGGTACTGGAAGGCAGCACAGGCAGCCCTGCCATTGCACCCAGGCAGACGTGTACCAGCTGGCAGCAGCTGTAGCGATTGCGGCTGCTTCCCTGGGACCCCTGGCCCTACAGGGTGCGGCGCAGCCACCACCGTGGCAGGCATCCTTGCTCCTTGCTGCAGTGCTCACGGGACGGCAGAGCAGCAGGGTGACTGGCAGCCCCCCTCCTCTCTTCAAGCTGTCCTGCAGGCAGCTGAGGATCTTGCCCACTTGGTGCAGTGGAGCGGGGAATCTTCCATGCCTCCTGTGGGGTCAGGGCTTCAGCCAATGTTGTCCACGTGGAAGATGGCTTCTGCCTCCTGTCCTTGCATCTCTAGGTCCTGCTGCAGCCCTGATGCCAGTGCAAGGGCCTGTTCTGCTAGAAGCCTTGGGGCTGCTCGCTGGCTGAGCGGGAGCTGCCAGGCGTGCTGGGAGCAGAGGAGGTGGGAGAGCAGGGTGCAGCTCGGCTGCCAGCAGCTCCTCCTGCAAGCCCTGGACTGCCCTGGAGGGGGGTGGCTCTGCTGGGCTGCTGAGCTGCTGGATGTGCATCTGGTTCTCTGAAGTCACCTCATCCTCGGGCAGACGTGGCGGCAGGCAGTGCAGGCCTGTGGCCCTGTGTCTGCCCTCCAGCCTGCAGAGGATGGCTCACCCTCACTCTGCCGTGAGGGGCCGTTGGCACTAGGGGACCGTGTGCTTTCCCAGCCATCTCTTGCCCCAGATGCATGCACGGCCCAGCTTCCCTAGGTCAGTGCTCGTTCCTACCTGTGTTGAGGCATCCTCGGAGAGGAGCAAGGAGGCTCTGGGATTCAGAGGGGAGCTGGGCTGTAGTGTCCAGGCACTGCTGAGTCAGGCTCTGCGCAGCTGCTGTGTCTCCATCCAGAATACGGCCTCCATAAAGAATTGACCCAGAAAGAAGGGACTGTCATCAGCCCAACCGGTGTGTAACATGCTGGGCCCAGTCTCCCCCGCCCCTGAAGGCACAGTTTGTGCTGTGTGCTGCTGCATGATGGCGAGGCTGGGAGAGCAGCCGTGTGATTTCGTGGGGGCAGCCAGCGTGGGCTGGGGCCAGGGGAGCAGCGCCACTGCGCTGGCAGCACGTGGCAGCCCGACATGTGGCAGCAGGAGTGCTGTGCCGTGCTGCACATGCTGGCTCAGCGCCTGCCTGCGGGTGTGGGACAGGAGGGGCAGCGAGGCCGGGGTGTCTCGCAGAAGGTGGGGATGGTGCGTGGGCACTGCAGCATGCAGGCTGTTGGTCCTGCCCTCTCTGGCAGGCAGGGGCAGTGTGCAGGGCTGGGTTGTGCCATGGCCCCGGCTGGCTGTACCACCAGAGGCCCGTGACAGACACACACTCGCACCTGCTGCAGTGCAGTAGCGCACGCGACACATCATGGCGCAGAGTGAAAGCCCTTGCTAGCGTGCCATCCCTCAGACATTGCCACACCACCCCATAGCTTATCACCAGTAAGCCTGATTTTATCCATTCCCCTGCTTTGAACCTAGTTTGAAGCTCTTCCAAGTCATGAGCAAAATACTTCCCCACCTTGAGACAGGTGAATCCCTCAGGCCCCAGCAGTCCTGGTATCACGTAGACCATCCTGTGAGACCACCCCCTGAGTGCTCTGAGGGGTAGCCTGCGGGAGCATGTGCTGGGTCAACCTCGCTGCAGACCATGATGGTAGGCTTGCTTCACCCGCCAGCTCTCCAAGAATCTGTCACAGCAGCTGCTGCTGAAGAATGGACTGAGCCACGTCTGACCGTCTGCTGTGGCAAGCAAGCCTACCTGGACCTGCTGCTGTTCCAGCTGTGTCTGTTAAGCCACTCATCCATACCCATCTGCAAAGCACTGCTGCCCAGAACATTCACCCATCAGACTATGTCACATACACACTGTGCACCAACCAGAAAAAGCCACTTTGCCCTTTCTCCTCGGTTCCTTCCAGCCTACAATCCCTGGGCCAAAGGGCCAAAGATGGAGACAGGAGAAAAGTTTTACCTTGCCAGCATGCCCAAAGGCATTTCATCATTTCATACAAACCCCAGCCCCATGCCTATGCAATGCAGAAAGCCCCAGGGCCCGCTCTTGGCTAGTGTAAACCAGCAAACTGACTCAAAGAAAGCAGGAGTGGAATGGCACACCATGGGCACAAGAGGGTGAGGGGTACTTGGGGCCGGGGACCAGTAAAACAGCTTGTTGACACATCTGGAAATGCAGCGATGTGGGGTATGGCCAGGGCTTTGCCTGTATCACGGTGCTGGCAGTAAAAGGGAGCACATGTGGGCACGTGCACACACACAGACACATGTAAACCTATGTGTGCACACTTCCACAGGCTCACAGAGCCCCTGGGGACATTGCAGGAGCTAACTTGTGCCTTCCAGGTTCCAGCTTCGAGCTCTCCACAGGAATCACCAAGACCAGAGCTGCAAAAAGGCTGCATCTCATTTTCCTGGAAGTAGTCCATCCTGCGGGGGATGCTGACATTGCAGAAGAGACTAAAGAAACTCTGCTGCCAGAATCTCTGATTTTTTGCAGGTGACATAAAATGGGAAGGAGCAGCTCATACACCAGAGGGTCATGCTGCCATCCAGAGGGACCTCGACAGGCTGGTGACATGGACTGACAGGAACTTCATGAAGTTCAGCAAGGGGGAGTGCAAAGTCCTGCCCCTGGGGAGGAACAACCCCGTGCAAGACTATGTGCTGGAGGCCACCCAGCTGGAAAGCAGCTTGGCAGAAAAGGACCTGTGGGCCCTGGTGGACACCAAGTTGAAGATGAGCCAACAACGTGCCCTTGCTGCCAAGGCAGCGAACGGTATCCCGGGATGCATCTGGAGGAGTGATGCCACCAGGTCGAGGGAGATGATCTTTCCCCTCTACTTAGCACTGGTGAGGCCACAGCTGGAGTGCTGGGTCCAGTGCTGCTCACCCCACTGCAGGAGAGAGAAGGACATACTGGAGAGAGTCCGGTGAAGGGCCATGAAGACAATGAAGGGACTGGAGCATCTCTCCTATGAGGAATGGCTGAGAGCTGGGACTGTTCAGCCTGGAGAAAAGAAGGCTCAATGTGTTCACATCTATTTGTACAAATACCTGAAGGGAAAGTGTAGAGAGAATCAGTGAAAGCACAACAGGCAAAGGGTGCATACACGCACACACATATATTTTTTTATGGTCAAGTGAGGGTGGTCAAGCACTGGCACAGGTTTCACAGGGGGGTTGTGAAGCCCCCCGCCATGGAGATTTTCAAAACCCGACTGGACATGGTCCTGGACAACCAGGTCTTGCTGAACCTGCCCAAGCAGGGGCTTGGACCAGGTGACCACGAGAGTTCCCCCCTACTGCAGCCATTCTGGGGTTCTGTGCTTATGGTACAGCAGTGAGCTGGCAAGTTGTTGAGCAGACTGGACAATAAAGGTGATGAGTGTCTCTCAGGAGTGCAGAGCTGTCTGTAAAAACACAGAGAAGCCTGTAAATGTATGTGTCCGTGTCTGTGCGCATTATGTACAGGCCTCAACAATATAAAAAGAGGCCTTTCATGAGGCATGGGGGGTGAGAGAAGGTGGCTATAAAAAGCATTTAGTACAGCAACAAGTGCTTTGGTGGAAAGAGTATGTTCCACTTGTTTACAGACAATATAAATGCAAAGGGAACAGAGTTTAGAGCATGACGTGCTGGGCGGTGGTACAGTAAAACACTGCTGTCAGTGGCGCTTGTCTGCAGACATGCAGTGAAGATGCACGTACATAGTTAAAACTCCACCCAGAGAAGGTCCATACCCTCTAGCCGATGCCAAGCGGGTGATGGCAGCACCGCAGCCCACACCACAGGCGTGCAGTCTCAGACACGAGCGGTGCCACAGGTAGGGCTGTGGCAAAGGAGGGCTGGAGTGAGCCAGGCGCTTCAGCAGGCAGGCTTTGACTTGGCTTTGCCTTTCTCAGGTTCACACATGTATGCAATATGGCAGTTTGCTCTCAGACAAGCAAACTGCACTGCTGGGGTGGTGGATAGCATCTCGCCAAGTGAGGCACGCTCGCTTTCTCCCAGGTTTGGGAGTGGGATAAGCTGCGCACGCTGTACGACGGGGGCTTTGCAGTCTGGTCTGTGTGCGGGAAGTAGCCTCCAGGTGAAATCCAGTGCAAAAGGGGTGACTAGCTTTTGTAAGATATGCTGAGCCAGAAACCTGGGGAGATGAGACATGCTGTGATCTGGAAGGCAGCAAAGAAACAGAGCAGAAAGACTCACTGGGAAACTCACCGATCTGTGCAGCAGGATGAGATCCGGCATTGCTGGGTAGGTGACAAGTTCAGAATTGCCGTAATAAGCTGTCACCAGCTGTGCTGCAAGGGTCCACTCATGCTTGTGAGCTCCTGTTGCACTAACCAGCTGCACAAAACCTCAAGCAGTTGTGCAAGCTGCAGTGCACAACTGTGTGTCACCAGCTGCTGTACACTGCCCTCGCCCTGCTCGTGACAGTAAGCAATTTGGCAGCAGCTGGCCAAACAAATCTGCCCACTTGCCTTTAGGATAAATTATTTCCCCAAAATAATATAAATCCCCAGGGCCCCTATTTTAAACTGTTCTGGATCATTCTGCCTTTTCAAAGACAGCTGCAAAACGTCAGTGATGAAGGAATAGAGTTCAAGAAAAGAATCTTCCCTGTCATCCCACCCACATGCTATCTTTTCGGAAGACTGAAAGACTGGGCAGATGCCATTTGTTCTTGGTTGAATTTTCTGCAACACTGTTCATGGGTGAAATGCCTCTTTCACAGTGGAGACGGCTCCTCCCAGTGGAGTCTGTCAGAGACCTCTGTGATGGCTCCGACTCCTCTTTTCCATAGGATAACAGAATCACAGAATCCTAGAACACCAGGTCAGAAGGGACCTCAAGGGTCATCTGGTCCAACCTTTCAGGGAAAAAGCACAGTCTAGACAAGACGGCCCATCACCCTGTCCAGCCGAATCTTAAAATGGTCCAGTGTTGGGGGGTCTGCCACTTCCCTGGAGAGTTTATTCCAATGGCCGATTGTTCTCATGGCGAAAAATTTTCCTCCTGTGTCCAGTCGGAATCTCGTGTGCTGGTTTTGGCTGGGATGCAGCTGCTTTACTTATTAAACTGTCTTTATTGTCTTTATCTCAACCCACAAGTTTTCTCACTGCTACCCTTCTGATCCTCCCCCCCATCCCACCAGGGGGGTAGCGAGCGAGCAGCTGCGTAGTTCTGAGCTGCTGGCTGGGGTTAAACCATGACATCTCCCCAGGAGTAACTTGCACCCATTACCCCTCATCTTTTCCATGTGACTCCTTGTAAAAAATACTGGAACGTGGTGATAAGGTATCCCATAAGCCTTCTTTTCTCAAGGCTGAACAGACCCAGTTATCTCAGCCTTTCCTCACACAGCAGGCTTCCCAGTCCTTTGATCATCTTTGTGGCCCTTCCCTGGACCCTCTCCAGCATGCCTGTATCTTTTTTTGTACAGCAGGGACCAAAACTGAACACAATATTCCAGGTCTGGCCTGACAAATGCTGAGTAGAGTGGACAATGACTTCTTTATCTCTGCAGGTGATGCCCTTGCTGACACAGGCCAGCATCCTGTTGGCCTTCCTTGCTGCAGCAGCAGCACACTGGTCACTCATACTGAGCCTGTGGTCCCACAGGACCCCCAGGCCCTTTTCCACAGAGGTGCTCCCCAGTCAGGTAGATCCCAGCCTGTGCTGCACTCAGGGATCATGTTTTTCCAGGTGCAGGATCTTACACTTTCCTTTGTTCCATTTCATAAGATTCTTGTCAGCCCACTCTTCCAGCCATCCAGGTCTTTCTGCAGGGTGGCTCTCCCTTCTGAAGTGTCCACTTGCCTGCTCAGTTTGGTATCATTGGAAAACTTCATCATGGTACACTTGATCCCATCTTCCAGATCACTTATTTTGGTATATATGGAAGCAATTAGGAGCCCTCTTCAGCACCCCCTGGAAGACCACCTGGTTATCCACATAACGAATGATCCATAAAACCGGTGAGGTACACTCTTTGCATAAGAGTCCTGGTCTACACACATCTATCCTGACAAAGTCTTCAGTAACACAACAACCAATAAATGAGGCTCTAAAAGTTTTTACTCTCAGGCAAAAGTGGCATGAGATCTGTAGCACCAGGCAGAGCAACAAGCAGGGACAAGAAGACCTGTGCTGACAGCTTTGCAGGTCTCTGACTGCGTCATCACGTGTCAGCTGATTCCGCACTGAGAACCAGATCCCACACCACCGAGATCCTCATACTGTGTCCTGGCAGTGGGGCCCAAAGCTGCCCCGCACAATGCCGGGCCATGGGCAGCATCCGTGACATGGGCTGTGCTGCAGGTGGGGACAGCGGGGGGGTTGCAGCTTGGCTTTGATGGGAACCACTGCGGTCTGGGGAGGCTCAGGCTGTGGGCACTGGGGCTGCCAAGGAGAAAAGCAACCAGGAGAGAAGTAACCCCAAAGCAGGACTGACAGCAGTTCTGCTGCATGATGGCTAGCCTGGGGATGCAAGTGAGCAGCCCTCTGGAAGAGGAATTTCTGGTGCCTGGAGCTGCTCCATGCAACCCTGGAACCTGTGAAGATGACAGGTACGCCAAGGGTCTCGTCCTCTGTTGCTGCCAACCTTTGAGCTGCCAGATTACAGCAACGTTTCACAGTGCACAGCTTCACATTCACCTGCTTACGCACACAGGCAGGCCTGCCGAGGCTTTCTGTCTATAATCTGATCAGGAGCAGTAACATGGATTGAAATAAGTCCATGGGTGTGAGGAAAATGACATAACTGCTATTAAAGATGCCAGCATTTCTTTTACAGCCAACAGCTTGGCTCTGCACTTCTGTCAGAGGTGTCTTGGGACCGCAGGCTCCCAGAGCGAGAACCGGGTGTTTGCTGCACGCGTCAGCTTGCAGCACGTGGGAGAAAAGCTGTCTCTCAATGGGAGGACTTGGTTTGGGACACAGATGCTGAAGCCACTAGCTAGTCCAGAACAAATCATCACTGCAGTACCTGAAACATTTTAATCCATATTTTTTAGCATGAGAGGTGCTGCAAATACATCTCTGAGAAGACGACCTGACTGCTGGGCGGCTGTCAGCGCCTGTGCTCCTCTGCATCCTACACCAGTGAGCAGAGGACAGTTGTAGCCAGCAGCAGCTGTAACTGATACTGCAAAGAGGTTCAATTCCCACAACGAGGAATGCCAACATTAAACTTAATCAGGAGGAGTCTTTTCAGACTGAAGAAACTTGTGAGATTTTTTTCAATTTCTTCAGCTGTGAAGCTGTTGGTTCTTGGCAAGCAAGGAAGGACAAGAAATCTAGAAGGATGTTAAGTATTTGCTAGAACATAACGCTCCTTTGAAATCAACAGCCCTAAATTACTTGCACTGCGCAAAGCAGTTTTTGCTAAAGCCATATTCTGAGACAGACTGAAGGAGCAACTGCTGCCCCACTTGGCAGCTGGTCTTGGTCCAACCAGGATCCAGTGCAGGAATGGAGCGAGCATCTTTCCCCACCAAAGATGCACAGCCTGCTCGCTTGCTCCAGCCCTTTGACCTCCCTTGCTGCCACTCTCTGGACCTTTTCCACTTTGAGAAGGAGACCGTAAGGATGTTCTGTTCTGTCCTCCACGATTGCCTTTGTTCCACTTCCTAGCACATAGCTCCTCTTTCCTTTTTGACCACCTCTATGCACTGAATGGCCGTTTACATAGAAATAGCTATCATCCCCTGGAGACCTAACTCCTGAGGGGCGGTGGTAAGCTCAGAACTCATTGTTTTACCTGCAAAACATGAAATGGGTGTCCCTTTCCATTTATTTACACTGAGTTGATCCTGCCCTTATATCACACAGCACTGCAATGTTCTACCGCAGCTTCTCAGAGCCTAATTAGCTGCATTATTTAACCCACTGCCGTGAACAGACTTTCTCACCTCGCTCTGCCACCATGCCAGATCATTCATGCACAAACTGAGCAGCGGCAGCCACCGTGGGGGGTCTCTGTGGGACTCCCCAGTGAACTCCTTCCACAGGGATCAGCGACCCTTCTCCCCTGCCCCTGTTCTTTGCTTGGTCACTTCCTAGCAGAGGACCTGCTCGCCTCTTCAGGGCACCTGTGGCTCCTCGGCAGCCTTTGCGGAGGGACCTTGCCAAGGGCGGGCAGACAGTGTGCTGAGCGTGCCATACATCTGCTGCGCAGCTGCTGCTGGGACCTCTCCCAGCCTCTGCACCAGCAGCAAGAGTGACCCTCACCGATTGCACTGCTCACAGCTGGCCACTGCCACAGCACAGCTGGATTTGCCATCTCAGGGTGGCCTTGCCAGGTGTCCCACGCACCAAAAAAGGTCAACCTGGGGAGCCTGTGCAATTCCCCCTGGGCACATGACAGCCAGCTTTGCCCTTGGATGGCAGACCTCCTGCCTGCTGGGACCAGCCACACCAGGCAGCCTGGCCCAGGCATTTCTGCAAGCAGAGAGCAGCTGTGGCAGTCACCCCTGCACAGACCCCGCACTCTGCAGCAGCTTTTTAATGTCTGAGCACCGGTGTATGCACGGGGCAGCCTGCAAATGGCATCGCCACCTGCCTGCTCGAGCTGCATGCCAGGGGAACCTGCCTCTGAGTCCGGAGAGGGAGCAAGTGTCGGATGGATTTTGGACAGCGTTTGTGTTCCTGCCCTGTCCACTGCCAGCAGCAGGCAGGAGCTTCTGCTCCAGGCTGGGGTCTGTACCTGGGTGGCACCTGAAACTTTATTTCAGGTGCCACCGTGTGACTTGTTGGGTCCTGATCACTGAGGAGAAGGTCTGGGCTGATGGAGGGAAAAAGGAGACTGTCTCTACCCAGAGCCCTCTTCCTTAGGGCTTCTGAAAACTCCAGGGAGAAGCAGAAAGAAGAATGTCATCTGTTCATATTTACCTTTCCCAGAGCCCTGTGCGGTAAAGGAGCTTTTCAAGGAAACACCACAGTCCAAACTGCAGCGTTTGGAAGACAATATGATCACGGGAGACTGCCAGGACTCTGTTTGGGGACATCATCCCTGTGGTCCGCAGCAGGCTGGGCTCTCCTCACCCTCCCTTTGGGGCACTAGGCTCCTTGTGCAGCCCCGTCCCTACCTGCCTCGCCAGACACATCGCCCTGCCTGCTGCCTGCCCTCTGGGAGCCGGGTAAGGGGCTGCTGGGTCAAGGGACCAAGGCCAGACAGAAAAGCAATGACATGCATGTGCATGGAGCAGGGGCTGTTTGGTGCCAACCAGTGCCCTGTGGCTCCTGTGGGCTCCCAGGCACAGGCAGGAGATCAGAGCTGTGTCATGCAAGCAGCAAAACTGGATTTCAGGAGCTTAACCAGGGCACAACAGCACCATTCTGAGCTGCTGTTGCATGTCCCTGGGCTCCAGGAGACCGTGGCAGCCAGCACACAGTCCTGCCATCTCTCCAGCAGCTCTTGGTGCCACACTGGGGGAAGGCTCCGGGCAGGAGAATGCAGCCTCATCTCCCTGAACTGTACTAAATCTCTGCTCCAGGAGCTGCTAAGAGACAAGAGGCAGTCAGGAGGCAGCTGTCCCTTCTCATGCCCATGGTGGCACCCATCAGGAGACCGCTCTCCCCACCCAATGCAGGAGACCTCGCACCAGCCAAGCAGAAAGGCCAGAGGGAGAGAAGGGAGGGGGAACAGGACACACAGATGGGAAAACAATGTCTTCCCGGGGAGCCACCTGTGGGGTCTACTGAGGGGTGGGCAGTGGGGTTGCCATGAGCCCTATCTCAGCACCCCCTGTCTGGCTAGACCCCTGCTCCACTATGGAGGTCTCCTTGTCCTCCCTATCCCTCCCCAGCTCCACACTCCATCTGCTGGCGAGTGCTCTGAGCCTCCCACCCACAGGTACAGGATGGGGGCTGCTGGATGCAGGGAGATGGGCAGCAGTGGGTGAGGGGGGGGGACACAGTGGGCTGACAGGGTGCTGAGGGGGTGCAGACCAGGAGGCAAACAGAGCTGCCATCCTAAGCAAAGCATCACCCTGGCTACTGGGGGACGGTGAAAACAATGGAAAGATATGAAGGCATGCCCAGGGATTTACATCTGATATGGAGAAAAGTCTGTGGAGCAGGTCACAGCATGGCCTGGCCCTGGATGGAGAGCAGTAGCCAGAGGTGCGGTCTGGGAGACGAGGCTTGGCCGGCACTGGGGCAGATGGGGCAGGGTCCTGCCAGGGAGAGAGGCAATGCCCGGAGGAAGGGTCTGAGGGGTAGGGCATGAGTCCAGCTGCAGTGCCAGATGTTAGTCTGGGCTGTGAGGTGGCAGCAGGACGTATGGCAAGAAAGGCCCTGGAAAAATATCAGAGGGGCTGCTGCTGTGTGACGAGGCTTCAATGGGCTTCAGCTTTCAGCATCTGCAATGGCTCAGTCCCTTAAGCGTGGCAGATCAGAGATCCACAGTAACTACATGCCAAAGCAGAACTGCGCTGCAGCAGTCCCTTTCCCTTTCCCTTCCCTTCCCTTCCCTTCCCTTCCCTTCCCTTCCCTTCCCTTCCCTTCCCTTCCCTTCCCTTCCCTTCCCTTCCCTTCCCTTCCCTTCCCTTCCCTTCCCTTCCCTTCCCTTCCCTTCCCTTCCCTTCCCCTTCCCCTTCCCTTTCCCCTTCCCCTTCCCCTTCCCTTTCCCCTTCCCCTTCCCCTTCCCCTTCCCCTTCCCCTTCCCCTCTCCCCACCTCCCCTCAAGAAGGGAAGGGCAGATGATGCACCATGCCAAGAACAGCATCTGGTGACTGGACTTGTAGTATTGGAAAGGGACAATAAACAAAATGAGACAAATGGCCTGAGTTCCCTCTTTATTTCTCAAAGCCTTCTATTCTCACACAAAGTCATCCCCGCGGCTTCTCCCAACCCTGACTGACTCAGAGCAGTGCTACAGCATGAAGCAGCTGTGGGCTGTGCCGGCACAGGGTGCAGGGGCTGACATGGGGTGCAGCAGCTGCAGTGGCCAGCATGGAGTGCAGCAGCCAGCGTGGGGTGCAGCAGCCGGCACGGGGTGCAGGGGCTGGCAGGAGCAGCTGTCAGCACACAGGATCAGCAGGAAACAGGCACCAGCATGGGTTTTGTCAGCATGCTGAGAAATAAGATAAACCAACGCTGGGTCACCGAGAATTCAGAAAATTCACCAAAGTTTACTTAATTGTGGCCAGAACTAGAGACTGATATCACGTGCCTCTTAAGTTTATGCTCTTTTATTTTTATGTTGTATAAATGTTTCCAGTCTCTGCAATACAAAACCTGAACCCTTGCTGCACCAGAAGCAAGCGTGCTGCTTTCAGGTGAGCTCATCTCTTGCCCACAACCGCTTTGAGCCATGCCGTGCCGTGCCGTGCTGTGCCATGCCCTGTGCTGCCCAGCAGTGCCCAGAGAGGCTGCCCGGTGGTGGGGACCCTGCGACAGCACTGCAACCCAGCAGCGACGGCTGCTCCATGCTGGCCCTGCTCCTGCACCTGGCAGGAATGCTGGTGAGGCCATGTCTGGGCTGCGCGCCGGGCTGCGGTCCCTGGTCTGTGGGGCTGTGGCAGGTGGTCCTGGCACGTGGTGAGCAGGGTCATCAGCCTCCCCGGCTGGGCTGCTAGCCCCAGGAGAGATCCTGGTCCTGGGGACAGGAAGGCAAAGGTGTCTCAGCAGTGCCGGGTCGGCCAAGAGGACACCATTCCCACTGCCAGGAACGGTGCTGACTCTGGTCCCGGCTCACCCATGATGACAGCGTACCCACCAGCCAGCCAGCTCCTGGGGTGGTTTGGTGAGGGCCGCTGGCCCAGCAGCACCTCAGAACCACCCGTCTGGACACCCGTGAGTGAATAACTGCAAGCATGCACTTGCTTTACCACCAGTAATTGTTAACAAGGATATTCAAGGAACCCCTCACCATGTCCTGGTGCACGTGGGAGTCCTGTGGCCCTGCCATGGTGACCCTGGCCCAGTGCTGGGTGGTGGCACTGGTCACGAATGCCAGTGGCTTTAACCCAAGCACATCCCAACCCCCAATGGCAGCACTGTCTCCTTGACATCCTGTGGATCTCATCCTGCTGTCCCAGGGCTGCAGGGTGGAAATCCCTCACCGCCATCAGCCCAGGGCATGGTGTGAACCCTGGGGTGGCACAGTGGCAGGGTCAGGCAGGAGATGGGGGGACATCAGGTGCTGAGGGTCCATGGATGGGAGCCCAGCGCAGCCCACAGATAGTGTAGATGGAGCCCATGTTTGGGGTATTCAGGAACTCCTGACCTGCGCAGCCCCCCCTGCTTTCAGGGACCGAGTGACTCTGCAAGAGGGAGCTGCTCCAAGGCCTAGCTGCTGTAGTGTCCATCAGGGTCTGCGCAGCTGGAGAGCGGCCGGAGTCCTGACACAAACACTTTGAGGAACGACCTGTGGGCAGCAGCTTGCAAAGCCGGGGAGCTGCAGAGTGAGCTGCTTGCCCAGAGACTGGTGGCGATACTGGTTCAGCCCAAGGGTGACCTGACCACATGGCATCAGCCTCTTCTGCCCAAAGAGACAAGGAGCACAGCAGATGCTCCCAGGTTGAGCATCTCCCTGCTCAGCTCGAGAGGCCACACACTTGAAGCTGTCGCACCTCTTGCAGCACAGGGAGTGCTGGGGCCCTGGGCAGTCCCCAGGGACCTTCAATTCAGCTCTGGCTTCTGTGGCTTTCTCCTTGCTTGCCCAACAGCAGTGCCCAAGCAGGAACAGAAAGCCAGGTGTGCCAGGCTGACCACCAAGTTCAGCCAGGCTGTGACGAAGAGTGGGGACCCCCGAAAAACACCATAAAGGTGATCACACATTATAGCAGGGTCAGAGTAAGGGGAATCTACATCCTTTGAGATATTTAACATCCGTCTGGACACTGCCTTGGGCAACCTGCTCTACCTAGACCTGCCTTGAATTGAGGTGGAGCACTAGCAATCCCTCCCTGCATACACAGCCCTGAAACATCCAGGTCTCCTGGTGACAAGTGATCCACCACTGTCCTGCATAAGTTGTTTGCACAGTTCATCCTCTTTCCTGCTGAAAATATCTGCTACATTTCTGTTTGACATGTCTGCCCTCAGTTCCCAAACACTGCGTTTCACCAGACCCCAAATCATTTCGGTACTCCTCTGGTCTGTGAACTTGGACAGCCGCAGTGTCACTGGTGCGGAGCACTGCAGCATTCACCCCTTCAGTGCTGGTAGCTATGATGCTGTTTAGCCCAGAACTTGGCTTCCTGGCAGTTCCCACAGTCACCCCCACAACCCTCTTCAGCAGAGCTGTTCATCAGGACACCACCTGCCCGATCACAACCTTGACTTGCATTCTTTGTAGCTGAGGGTACGCTCTTGTGCAGATAGCTCTGCAAACACAGGTCATCTCTTGTAAGATGGTAAAACAACTCCAGAAGCAGATTGTGCACCAGGCGCTGGGCAGAGGAAAAAGGTGGCAAACATCGACTAATCTCCACAGGCAGATGACAAACACACTGAAAAGCACGATCTGCCCAACAGCAGCCATGTCTCTGCCAGGAGCTAAAATCTCTACATGATGCTTCACTCTCATAATTACATTTTCAGACCTGTCAGTAAGCCAGCTTTTACCCAGCTGGTGAAGCATTTTTCATAGACCCACAGAATGGCTGCGGTTAGGGGGAGGGGCTCTGGAGGTCACCCGGTCCAACTCCCTGCTCAAGCAGCATCAGCCAGCGCCAGTTGCACAGGACCACATCCAGTTGGTGCTGACCAAGGATGGAGACCCCACAGGCTGTGCCAATGTATTTGGAAGAAAAGGGACATGTGGCCTATCAAAACGCACTCTTGCCTTAGCAGCTTGATACGATTAAAAGCTTTGCCTGCTCAGCAAGGCCGCAAGGTTGTGAGAAAGACACTGAGAACAAAGAAAACGGGATCTTTGGCAGTTAAGCAGGCAGAAAAACAGGAGCTGAGCTGGGAGCTGATAACTGCAGGAATGTCAACAATTTTAAAGATGGGACTAACTGCTCGTGTGCTTTTAACCAATTAGTTAATTTTAACCAATTAGTATAGCAGTGTCTGAACAGGGTATGTAACCAACAGAATTAAGGTGTGATGTGTGTACAAATATGAAAATTGTATATAAGCTTGCAGAAACTTAAGTAAAGCGTCTTCAACTAGGATCATATTGATATGTCATTGAGTCCGTTATTTCACTCCTGCACCAGGCAACCTGCGCCACTGCTAGACCAGCCTCACAGTGGAAAAGTTTTTCTTATGTTTAAGTCGAATTTCAGTTCATGCCCATGGATTCTCACCCTTGGGACACCCTTTCCTCCTCATAGACAAGCCAATGAAGCATGGGTTAGTGGCCGGCGAGGTGGGTTGGCAACTGGCTGGACGCAGAGGGTTGTGATCAGTGGCGCAGAGTCCATCTGGAGACCAGACACCAGCAGAGTCTCCCAGGCTCAGCACTGGGGCCAGTGCTGCTTAATGCTGGATGATGTTGTTTATTAATGACCTGGATGATGGTCATTAATGACCACCCTCTACAAGTCTGCAAGGAGGAATGGCTGATAGGCCACAGGGCTGTGCTGCCATCCAGAGGGGCCTCGGGAGGCTGGAGAAATGAGCAGAGAGGAACCTCATGAAGTTCAGCATGGAGAAATGCCAGACAAGGCAAAGGACAGAAATTAACACACATGGAATTTGAACACCAGGAAACTTTTTCATATGAGGGTGGTCAAACCCTGGCACAGGGTGCCCAGAGAGCTGGTGGAGTCTGCATCCTTGGAGACAGTCAAAAGCCATCTGGGTACGGTGCTGGGCAGCCAGCCCTGGGTGGCCCTGCTTGAGCAGGGGTTGGAGACAGTGACCCCCAAAGGTCTCTGCCAGCCCCGACTGTTCTGTGATTCTGTTCTGTTACTGGGAACCACCGTGAAGAGTGTGGCCCTATCATCTCTCCCCTCTTTCATCGGCTGTTCATACATGCTGATGAGATCCCCAGCACAGCCTCCTCCCCATGCTGCAAGTGCTGCACTGAAACTGGCAGATTCAGCTGCCCCTCCACCAGGACACGACCTCCCAGCAGGCTGGGAGTGCTGCTGTAAGTCCTCCTGCTCCATCAGGGGTTGTCCTGCACCGAGCAGCCCCAGCGCGAGAGCCACATGCCACAGAGGTGGACTCCATGGCATGCTGTCTCCTCGCTTGGGCATCTGCCTTCCATCTCGGGCACTGTTCAGACTGCAGCTCACCCATGAAGATCTCCTTCCAGCTGCTGCTTTTTAGCAGTGGGGTGCTCAGCCCCATGGAGAAGAGGCACGGGCCTCTGGAAGCTGGCTGTTACACCCATGCAGCTCTGTGGGATGGGGTGATCAGCTGCCAGAGACTCTGCTGTGAGCAACAGTTCCCTTTGCCACGCGGCCACCATCCCACTGCCAGGGAGTAACCGAACTGTTGGGAGAGAAAGACAGAGCAGAGGCAATTCACGTAGGAAGAGACCCAGGCTGTTCTAAAGACGGGCTCTGCCAGGTCAGACGAAGGGCTTGCTTACAGTAATGTTCTGAGAGCTACAAGCAAGAGATGCTTAGGGAAAAGCATCAAAGTAGCTTTTGCCAGTCCCTGCCCAGTCCTCACAGCCCAAAGCCAGACAGCTTCATGGGTCAGAGTGCATTTACACCTGTCTCTAGAAAATTATCTTTGAACTGTGAAAAGAGAAGAACTATAATCTGGGAAGCCTGGAGCCACACAACAACTCTAGAAATAGCTGCGTGCTGCCAGGCTCAATGTTTGCTGATACACCAGTGAAATCGTGATTAATGTATCACAACCCCGGCCTCTGCCTGGCCAGGGCTGATGCAGACCCCGCGGCCCCGGGGAGCAGACGGTGCTGCCGCGCAGAAGGGACAGTGGCGTATCCGAGCACCACCAGCAGGGCGACAGGGGCCACCTCCCAGCGCCGATGCTGAAGAGGGCAGCGGAGACAGACATCCCCCACGGGCAGACATCCCTGAGGGCAGACGTCCCCGTGAGCAGCACCTGTCAGCTCTGCTGGTAGTGGGCGCAGAGACCACGGTGTTGCGGGGCTCGGGAAAGGGCTGCCTGTGCCAGTTTGCTGCTGCGGGTGCAGCCCCTGCAGTGCTGGCACTGTGCACAGCACTGCTGCTAACCCAGGTGCCACCGAGGCAGGGGCTTGGGGAAGGGGCTGGGAACACCAGGGGCCTGGAAAAAGTCTCTGGAGGTGGAGAGCGTGCACCTGGACTGGAGAGGCTGCGAGAAGGGGTGGCTGGGGCTCTGCTCTCCCTGCCTCCCAGACAGGGTGAGGGCAGGCAGGGACCTTGGCAGGGAGGGAACACTCAAGCGTTCTGGACCCTTACACCAGGGACAAGGCTTGGCTGAGCCCAGGAGGGCTGTGTCCCTCCCTGGATGCCAACGGGTCTGTAAGGCAAGAGGAAACAGCCCCAAGCTGTGCCACGGGAGGTTTAGATTGGATGTTGCAAAAGACGTTTTTGCTGAAGAGGTAGTCAAGCACTGGAACAGGCTGCCCAGGCAGGTGGTGGAGTTGCCATCCCCACGGGTGTTTAAAAACCATGTCGATGTGGTGCTCAGGGACGTGGTTTAGTGGTGGGCTTGGCGGTCCTGGGTTAACAATTGGGCTCAATGACCTTAAAGGTCTTTGGCACCCTAAACAACAGTGTGCTTCCAAGGCAGGCTACAGCCCTGCCGCAGGCGCTCAGAGGAGGGGTGCAGGATGGAAACCCCCTTCTCTGGGGTCCGGGGTGACCCTTCTGCTGGCAGAACTGCAGCCCTGCACTGCCCATTGTGGCAATCGCTGAGATCAGCTGCAAGCAAGCTGTGCTGTGGATCTGCTCCCCACAGTCAGGGACAGGAGCTGCAGGAAGCTGGCAGGCTGTACAGCTTCAAGGACCTTTAAATTCAAGTATGTCCAGGTGAACAGTCCCCCCAAGCCCTTTCCCAACCACCCAGCACGGGTGGCTGTCCCTTGTGGGGCTGGCAGTCCTGGCTGCCTTCCAGCCTGAGTAGCCTACAAGCCTCAGCGGCTGGGCCTGGCAAGCCCAGAACCACTGCAGCCGTGCACCCATCACATCACCAGGAGAAACTGACCCCTCTCTGAATCCCCACCGGGTTCGGCCACATCCAGCACCTCCTTGCTCTGCCCAGGGCCAGAGTTGGCTGCACTCCACGAGGATGCTTCTGCTACCTCCTCGAGGAAGGACTCGCACCTGCAGAGCCACGACCTGCAGCCAGTTCTGATGCCAACAGCCAAAGTGGGGACAAAAAGGCTCCCAGAACGAGCAACACTGACCCTTGGCACCAGGGAGAATGGCCCATGCCCCTGCAGGGTGCACCACCCAGTAAGACCAGAGGAGCCAGGGCTCTACTCACCCTCATGATGTGTTAGTAGCAAGACATTAACAAAAAACCATTTTATTAGCCCTAGGAAACCGTTTCCTAGAAATACAGGCACCCCAGTCTAGAGCAGGAAAGCCCAGCAGGGGAGCCATTAGGACAGAGTTTAGGTGGGATCCCACCCAACCAGAGAGCCAGGCACTGTGATTTCTTTCTTGGTGCCCCCCATGCACACTGTTGGCCCCACCAGGCACAGAACAGACTTGGCCACTGCCACGAGGTTCTTGATGCCGATGCACAGAGGACACAGATCCACAAGGCTGGGTCTTAGTGCAGGGCAGATCTGCTGTTCCAGACCACTGGCAGCATGCAGAGGTCCAGACTGCGCTGCAGTGCTGAGACGTTACTTCTCCCACTGGTGATGCAGGGCCTGGATCCATCCTGCAGCCACCCAGCCCACCGCTGCTGCCAGAAGGCACAATCCAGATCAAGAGCCATGCTATGTGCCAGTGCCTGGAGCCCCCTGCAAGGGCTCACCAGGGTCTGGAGCTGCTGGTGGGCCAGGAGAGGGGTTGGGGCCCCCAGCCCCAGGCAGGGCAGTTACTGGCGCATGTTTCTCCTGGGCTGAGCTCTGGGATGCTGGGGCTGCACTGGCCTCATAGTCAGCGACACGGCGCTGCATGATGGAGGGCATCAGTGCCACGTAGGCACGCATCAGGCGGTGGTTGGAGTGGACCAGTTTTCCTGCGCAGCTGTCGAGGCACATCTCCTGCAAGACGGGGAGGATCAGTGCAGCAAGGGAGCTCGCAGGGGCCAGCCCTGCCAAACCCAGGGGCTCTGGCCACCCCGGGGCCTCACCTCACGCCCAGTGAGCAGGCGGTAGTTGAGGTTGGAGACGCAGTGCCGGAAGCAGAGCTCGGTCATCCGGTTGTAGACCAGCAGGAAGTCCCGCAGCTGGAAGAGAGGTGACACCGGCACATGCTCGCTCACCCCGGTGCCTGTCCCAGCCAAGGCAGCAGCACCTCTGGGACCCCCACCAACCCGGGGCTCCACCAGCTCAGCCGGCCTGACTCCGGACCCCAGCGGAGCCCCTGCATCCCCACCGGCCCCACCAGCCCCGGGCCCCCCCGACCCCTGGCCCCCACCAGCCCCAGGCGCCACTAGCCCCCCCGACCCAAGGGCCGAGGCTCCCGCCAGCCCCAGGCCCCCGCACTCACGCTGCGGAGCTGCTGCTGGTGCTCGGCCGCCGGCTCCATGCCGCAGAGGCCTGCCAGGCCCCGCCGCTCTCGGAGGGGCCCCACCACCGCGGGCAGCCCGGCCCCTGCAGCGGCGCTTCCGCCGGGAGGGTCCGCTTCCGCCCGGCGCCGCCGGTGACGCCACTTCCGGCCCGTCTCCCGGCGGCCCTCGCTCGTGGCGTGACGCGGCTTCCGGCGTGCCCGGGACCGAGACGGAGCGGGGCTGTCGAGCTCCGGGCGGGGGGGCCCGGCCGCGGCCGGGGCGGCGCAGGTGGGCGGGGGACGGGCCGGGGCTGGCGGTGGAACCGGGGGCCCGGAGGGGCCGCCGGGAGCCCGGGCAGGGTGAGCCCAGCCTACGGGACAGCGACGGCCGGGGCCGGGCGCTCCGCGGCGGGGCTCGCAGCCCGGGGCCGCGGCGGGGACCCGTCCGGGACGGCCGGTTCCCGGGGCGGCCGTGCCGAGGGCAGAGCAGCGGGAGGGCTGGGGACGCGTCTGACCTCGCGTCCCGCCCAGGACGGGGTCTGGGGGGGTCCCGGCCCCCTCGCCCGCGGAGCCCCCCGCCGGGCCCTGCGGCCCCTCCCCGGCTGCAGCCGCCCCAGTTCGAGAGGGAGCCAGCTCAAGGCGATCCCTCGGCGCCGGGGACCGGGGAGGTTTGGCTGAGAGAGGCTGGGAAGCGGGGCCGCCGTCGCAGCCTCTGCCTCTGGCCGCCTGCCCGGGCCTGTCCCGCCGCGCTGGGTGCTGCGTCTCGCCGGCTTTGTGCGGGACCGGCTCTACAGACCTCCTGCCAAAAGCGGCCGCCGGTGCCGGCCGTTGCCCCGGGGCAGCCGGCTCTGCCCACCGGCAGCTGTGTGGCCTCACAGCCAGGGGCGCCGGGCACCTCAGGGCGCTGGGACCCAGAGTCCCGGCCCTGCCAGCTGTAGCTCTTCCCACACTGTCATCTCCCCGGCTGGGCCATCGCGGTTCCCCTTCAGCCAGGGCCCTCTCCCGGGGGTCCAGCCGTTGGGGCAGTGTCCCCATCTAGGTAGGCAGGTAACGGAGCGTGGGGCTGTTGGATCCGGCCGGTGCTCAGGTGCCTGGCATCCTGCCCTGGAATGTGCTCTGACCGGTCTGGGTGCAGTGGGGCCCTTGCCACTCCCCCCTCTGGTGTTTGGCCTGGCTGCGGACGTGGCTCTTGGCTCTGTTCTCCTGGGCTTAGGGCCAGGAGCTGCTGTGCTGCAAAGCCTCGGTTTTCCTGGGGCAGGGTCTGCCACCCAGTCCGGACAGACAGACTGCTGCTGTACCCAGCGATTCGTGAGGGGTGGGGGAGTGCCATCTTATTCAAAGGCATGCAAGCAGTGGGTCAAAGGGATGGGAAGAACAGCGCAGGATGGCTGGCAGCTGCTATACTCCAGGCTTGTGGGGAGTGGGGCTGGGGCTGGCTCCTCTGGGACGTGCAGCTCTGCTGGGAGCTTTCTGGGAGCCAGGGTGGCACATCCCAAGGGATCGCTGTGCAGTGTTGCAGTGGGCAGCGACTGCAGGAGGCCCCTAGGCAGATGGCAGAGGCTGCTCAGTGCACAAAGCTGCCAGTGCAGCACCAGCTGCCTGCTGTCCTCTGCCTGCTAGCTGGCCGTCGGGAGCTCAGCCCAGGCCTTGGTCCTGTGGAGTCCTCGCTTGGAAAGCCCAGGGACCCTGGCCTCGGGGGGGCGGTCTCTATGTTTCCGTGGTCCCCAGGCTCCAGTGCAGTGTTTGTGTCCTTGCAGGCCCTGAGGATGTCGGATGGGATCATGAGCAAGGCTGCCACCATGGAGATTCCCATCAGCAGCAATGGGGACACGGGCAGCCTGCCGGAGGATGACAGCTTGGAGCAGGTTTGTGGCTGGGGCCAGGTGGGGATGTGCTGGACCCGCGGATGTTGCTTTCTGGGCTGCATGGGGCAGGCAGGGCTGTGCCACGCTGCTGTGCCCCAGGCTGTATGCATCAGGGCTGTGCTATTCTCTCTGCCACACGCTCTGGCTCTGCGCCTCAGCTGCCTGCGCTGCTCCCTCTGTTCCAGGACCTGCAGCAAGTGATGGTGTCGGGGCCCAACCTCAACGAAACCAGCATCGTATCTGGTGGCTACGGGGGCACAGCAGAAGGCATCATCCCCACCAGCACCATCAAAGGTAGGCTGGACCACAGTGCTGGCTTGCGTGGACGAGGCTGGGGCAGTGGAGGAAAGCTGGGGCTGCCTGGCAAGGGCACTGCTGCTCCTTGTGCAGTGGCAGAGGTGGGAGGGAGAGGCTTCATCACGGGAAGGACGGCACAGCTCATTTCCTCACTGGGCCGTGGAAGCCTGCAGGGAAGGGAAGGAGTTATGCTTCTCAAGCTGCAGGGCCCAGGAGCCTGCCCCCTCTGCCAGGCCATGGTCTGCAGTGCTGCCGGGCAGGTCTTGTGTGGGTCTTGTGTGGGTGCATGGGCAGTAGCTCTGTCTCCAAGCTGGACCGTCGCCTGGGCCCTGGAGTGTGTCCCTTCTCTGGTCCTGATATGCAGTTCTGCCTCAGCCTGGCCGCTTGGCACAATGCCTCCTTCCTTCCTGGGAAGGCAGCTCCTGCCAGCACAAGGCAGCTCATTCCCTTTCTTTCCTGCTGGGCTTGGGCTCTGCTGACAGGCTGGCACACATGTGCCCCTGGCAGAGCCTGGCAGCCTTGGAGCGAGGGGCTGCCACTTTGCTAATTGTGCTCCTCTCGTGCTCTCCATGCACAGGAACTAACAGGGAGGTACCACAGGAGGGCTGAGCCACAGGCACTTCCCTGTCTTGCAGGCATGGGGTCTCCCACTGGGGAGGGTCCTTTGCATAATGCTCCCGGGGCCAAGGGCTGTGGCTTGTGGCACCTGGGTTTTGTGCCATGCTGAGGTGGGGTGGGTCTCGAGTCCTTCCTCCAGTGAACAGGAAGCTCTGGGGGTGCTGGTGCCAGCAGTTGTGCGACGAGGACAGGAATAGCTTGCTCGTGGCAGGATGAGACAGGGTGGCTCTGAGCCCCCTGTCTCCGCTTACTTTCTCTTCTTGTTGCTCAGGCCGGTCCTGGAGTTGCAGATGCTCTTGACAGCAAGGCATCCTGCCTGCCAGGCGGTGGCATGGACAGGCATTCCACAGCCCCGGGGCCCTGCTGGTGCCTGCACCCCCCTGGGATCACTGTCCAGGTCCAGTGGGTCTGTGATGATCATCAGTGGTGATGGGCTGGGTCAAGCCAGCACTGCTGGGGCAGCTCTGGCACAGCCATATCCCTCCTGGTCCTGTTTCACACAAGTTTTTGTCCCCTGACTCTTGCTCCAAGCGGCTGTTCCACAGCAGGCTGTTGCTCAACCCTGGGCACTCTGTGCCATGCTGGGCCTAAGCGAGTGGATTTGCACAGGTAGAGGGAATGTATGCATTTGCTCCCGGCCTGCTGTGCCAGAGCAGCATGGGTGGGTGCCAGGAGGGGGCATGCAGGAGTGAAATAATGGACTCAATGACATATCAATATGATCCTAGTTGAAGACGCTTTACTTAAGTTTCTGCAAGCTTATATACAATTTTCATATTCGTACACACATCACACCTTAATTCTGTTGGTTACATACCCTGTTCAGACACTGCTATACTAATTGGTTAAAATTAACTAATTGGTTAAAAGCACACGAGCAGTTAGTCCCATCTTTAAAATTGTTGACATTCCTGCAGTTATCAGCTCCCAGCTCAGCTCCTGTTTTTCTGCCTGCTTAACTGCCAAAGATCCCGTTTTCTTTGTTCTCAGTGTCTTTCTCACAACCTTGCGGCCTTGCTGAGCAGGCAAAGCTTTTAATCGTATCAAGCTGCTAAGGCAAGAGTGCGTTTTGATAGGCCACATGTCCCTTTTCTTCCAAATACGTTGCCACAGGGGCATGTGTAGTGGTTTCTGTCCCCATGTCTCTGTCATGCCAGGCCTGTCCAGCTCTCAGCTCACAGGACACAATGGTGTCAGCTGATGGGATGGAAGGAGTGGGGAGGGAACGATTGGTATGGGAGGTGGCCGTCTGGCAGCCAGCTGTGCCTTCTGATTTCACTTCACACTCATCTGCTCCCATTGCTCTCCCCTGCTGCCATCCTACCCGCACACTCATCCTTTGTCCTGCCCATTCCTGCCCCCATGCCCGTCACACCACCCCATCTCCTCTCACCCCTCTCTGCTCGACACCTGCCAGCCCCTCCATTTCCAGGCTGTCTTGTCCAACCTCACCCACCCCGAGGACCATCCGTCTCCCCCAGTGCATCTGCCGCCAGCAGGATGGCCAACCAGGGTGGTGCTTCAGCAGGTACTGTGGCCATCTGGCCCCTGGCTGGTGCTCCACAGCCCCCCAGCCTGAGCTTGGGCTCCTCACCCTGGGTTTAGGGCACCTGGTTAGTGCTAGGTCCCTCGGGGCACCTTCACAGAGACGGCTGCAGCCCCATGTTGCTGCCAGCGTGCAGGCAGGCGAGCCCGCTGCTGCAGGAGGAAGAGCTTCCCAATGCTCACCTCCCATGGCAGCTGTAGCAGGGTGTTTGTCCCAGTGCTCTGGGGTAGAGGGTGGCGCTGCCAGGGCCCTCGGTGGCTCAAAGGTGAGACCCAGGTGGTGCCTGATTGTGGGAGGTGGTTCCTGCAGTGAGGAGCCCATGTGTGTGCCTCCCCAAGGTGCTGCCAGTCGCCATCTCTGCCCTGGGCTGCTCAGTGAGGAGGGGAGTTGGGCAGGATGCTGCTCAGGGCTGCAAGGAACGAGTTGGGAGGCACCGGGGCCCGTCTGTGAGAGCAGACGTGGCTGGGCTGGTGGCAAGTCAGCCCCAGGGCTGGTTCCTGCAGGCAGGCTGAGGTTGCTGCCTTCCTTGCCGGGTTGGCTGCCAGCACTACTGGGACCCTGCCTGGAACACTCTGGAAGGGCTTGTAGCAGCCGGTTCCCTGAAAGCACGCACGAGGCATCAGGTCATGATGGCAGCAAGACGGTTAACTGGTGTGCAGCAGTGCAAGGCTGGCTGGAGCCTGTTAACGCCAGCAAGGGAGAGCTGCTCCAGCCCAGGGCCTGAGCAGGGCAAGGTGCCTGGCACGGTGCTGCAGCAGGCGCAGCAGCAGCTTCCTGGACAGGAGTGGGTGCTGCTTGGACCGTGAGTCTGTTGTACGTGGGCTCTGTCAAGCCCCACTGCAGCCCTGTGAAGCCCTGTGCTTCTTGCACTGCCCTTAGTGCTCCAGGCAGAACCACGGTGCCCTGGGAGGACACCATTGCTTTTGGGTGAGCAGCCTGGCTTGTGCCCTTGCACACGCTGCTGCCTTGCTGAACCGATGCCACACAGGGCTCGCTCTGTTCCAGGCTCTGGGCTGCACCAGCCCCACCCCAGCCCAGCCACTGGAGGAGAGGAAGTCGTCCGTGGCATCGCCGTGGAGAAGTTTGATATCGTCAAGAAATGGGGTATCAACACATACAAGGTGAGCTGCTTCTCGGGACCATCAGGATAGCCCAGCTGGCTGCCAGGGGCAATGCAGGAAGCTCAGAGCTGGGCCAGTCCCTGCACTAGGGGTGAAGGAGTAGCAGGAGGTGGAGGATGCCCCCAGGGGTCTCCCCGCAGAATTTGCAGAGACAGCTCTGCAGCTTTCTGCTGCCCATAGCAGCAAGGCATGCTTTGTCCCTGTCAACCGGGCACCCGGGAGCTCCTGATGCCTCTTTCCCTTGCCCTGTAGTGCACCAAGCAGCTGATCTCAGAGCGGTTTGGCCGGGGCTCCCGCACCGTGGACCTGGAGCTGGAGACGCAGATTGAGCTGCTCCGGGAGACAAAGCGCAAGTACGAGTGTGTGCTGCAGCTCGCACGGGCTCTCACCAACCACTTTTACAGCCTGGTGCAGACACAGCACGCCCTGGGGGATGCCTTTGCGGACCTCAGCCAGAAGTCTCCTGAGCTGCAGGTATGCCCGCTGGGGAGATGGCGCATGCCTCACCTCTGCCTGTGCTGCAGCCCCTCGTGCCTGGGAAGGAGAGCTAGACACCCAAATCAACCTTGGGCTCTGCAGCACAGCTGGGGGCGGCGCTCTGCTCCACAGCACCTCAGGTGCGTGAGGAGGAGGAGGTTGGGGATAACTGTCCTCGGCGAAGGCTGTGGGGCCAGGGAGAGCGTGAAAGGCCCTGTCACAGCACCTCCTAGCAACACCTGGGGCCAGGCTGATTCTGGGTGTGTGGGAGGAGAGAGGGGGCCTTGCTGGTATGGACCCTGACTCATCCTCCTCTCCCAGGAGGAGTTTGGTTACAATGCGGAAACGCAGAAACTGCTCTGCAAGAATGGAGAAACACTACTGGGTGCTGTCAACTTCTTTGTCTCCAGCATCAATACACTGGTGAACAAGACCATGGAGGACACACTCATGACAGTCAAGCAGTATGAGACAGCCAGGTAGAATGGCGGTGTGGGCTGGGGCTGGGTTCGTGACAGGTGCATGGCATTCCCGGGGCGGGGGATTGCAGGGCTGCAGCGGAGCTCTGACACCGGCTGTCCCTACGCAGGCTGGAGTACGATGCGTACCGCACGGACCTAGAGGAGCTGAGCATGGGCCCTCGGGACGCCAGCACCCTGTGCCGGCTGGACGCGGCCCAGAGCCAGTTCCAGAGTCACAAGGACAAGTACGAAAAGCTGCGTGCTGATGTGGCCATCAAGCTCAAGTTCTTGGAGGAGAACAAGGTGGGGCTGGGAAGGGGCCGCGGGGCGCAGAGTGGGGGTCTGCCATGCACCGGTTGTGTCCCTTGGCTGTGCTGCCTTGCAGCCGCCTGCCCAAGACCTGTCTTTGGGTGGGCAGCACCAGCGGGGAAGGGCAAGGGAGCACCCATCTCTGCCCACCTCTCATTGTGGCTTCTGCCGCACGGCCTTCTCCCAGCTTTCAGCTTTTGGGGGCTGTCAGCAGCAGCACTGACCTCCCGCTCCTGCACTAGGTGGGGGCCATGTCCCTGCTGCCTGCCCCTTCTCCTGGTGCGGGCTCATGGCGGGCTGACCCCTCCTGCTCTTCCCAGATCAAGGTGATGCACAAGCAGCTACTGCTCTTCCACAATGCCATCTCTGCCTACTTTGCTGGGAACCAGCAGCAGTTGGAGCAGACCCTCAAGCAGTTCAACATCAAGCTGAAGACCCCTGGTGCTGAGAAGCCCTCCTGGCTGGAGGAGCAGTGAGCCGCCCCCACCGCCCCCCTGTGTGCTCTGGCCACGGGCACCATGGACCTGAATTGTGACCTCTGGCCGCTGGCGTGGGGCTGGGCCACGTGCTCGGGGGTGAGCGGGGGATGCAGCCTGGGCCCTGCTGCAGCCAGGGGCTGCCTGCTGAGCACGGGAGGGGGTCTGGTTTGGCAGGGAGTGGGAGGCTGCAAGCAGGGCCCTGGTCCTGCCTGGGGAGAGGAGCCTGGGGAGGCTGGGGCGCTCCCCATCCCACGTCTCCCCTTCAGGGCAGAGTCCAGCCCTGCCTGGCTCGTTTGCACTCTCTCCGCACAGACCCCTGGCACTGCACGATGGCTGGGAGCCCCCCCTGCCTCCCGGCACCCCTGCGGGCCAGCAGACACCTCCTGCGCTGGGCCCGCATGCCCCAGACCCCACTGCACACCCTGGGGTGGGACAGGACGCCCCACAGTTCTCCCTCTGCCAGCCCCCAGGGGCAGAACAGGAGTGCAGCCCCCTGCCCCGGGCCTCCTCCCTGCCCACCAGGAATAGCCCTGCCCTGCCGCCTTCATTTCCAGATGAAGACGAAGCTATGGAGGGGCTGCGGGTTCCCACCCGCTGCAGCTGGCAGCCTGGGGGCTGGGTCCTGCCTTCTCTCCCAGCTTTGGGGTTGCTGCAGCTCCCTCCTGGCTGATCCCTGGTGTTTCCCAGGCAGCTGCTCTTGCACTCCCCCGCCAAGCTGACCCGGGGGCCACCCCCCCAGCCTCACACTACACTCCCTCATGCGCAGGGTGGGCTGTGCCGGCTGTCTTTGGGCCTACAGCATGCCTGTCCTCCCCTCCGCATCCCCCAGCCTGGGCTGTGCTTACCCGGTCTTTGGTGGGGGGCCCTGCGCACTGCTGCTAGCCAGGGGTGGGTGGGCAGGTGCTGGCCAGGCACGGGTCCTCTCACCGCCCTGACGCTTGGAGGCCAGATGGCTCCAAAGTGGGGACTCAAACCAAGGACCAAACGCTGGCCGCGTCCCAGGAAGGTGCATGTGCATGCCTGCGTGCGTGTGCCGAGGGCACGTGTGCCGAGGGCATGTGTGCCACGCGCAGCAGTGCCAGGGCCTTGGCCGGCGTCCCAATGAGAGAGCTCTGTCCCGCTCCAGCTGAGTGTTGCTTCCAGCCCTGGCCACATGCAGCACTTGGGCACTTTCTCCTGAGACAAAACAGTTATGTTTTTCTTGCTAATTTAATCCCTGATAATTTAATATTAGTCTGGATCTGACAACCCCTCCCCCCGCCTTTCCCGGTGAAGGTCTTCCCTCCCTACTTGTGTAAGACTCCAGAATAAAACGGTACGGATCACTCTGCGTGTGGAGCTGCAGGGCTGGTGGCTGGCTGTGGGCCTGGGGGGCGGCGAGGTGAGGCTGGCCCTTCCCATGGCTGTGGGCTGGGGTCCTCCTGCAGCTGCCCTCTGCGGGTGGGGGTCTGGGGGGGCAGCAGGGGCTGTGCCCCTCCATCCTCCTCCCCACTGCCAGCAGTGGAGCGAGGGGCCGTTGGTCCTCGGCCCCCTGCCCACTCTGTGCCCAGGGCCAGAGGCACTGCTTGATCCTGCTTGCGTGCAGCCTCGGCCAGGTTGGCAGTCCCGGGGACATGTCTCTGGGGAGCTCGGGGCTCTTCCAGCCCCATCCTGCCCTGTGGTAGGAACGGGGCTGCCGGGGGCCGACCACAGGCAAGTCCCCAAACCGCCCCTAAAACAGCCGGGGGCTGGGCCAGGAGCTGGCGCTGGGAGGGCCCGGGGCCGCCGTGCGGCACCTGGGGGGGCTGGGCGAGTGAGCAGGAGGGAGCGCTGGGGAGTGCTGCGTCTGGCTCGGAGGGGCGGGAGAGGGCTCCATCCTCCTCCTCGCTCCCTGGCCGTGAGGAAGAACGTTACAGAGGGTGGCGGAGCGCTGGGACAGGCTGCCCAGATGGGCGGTGGGGTCTCTCTCTGGAGACGTTCAAACCCGCCTGGAGGCGGCCCTGGGCAGCCTGCGCTGGGGGAGCTGCTGCAGCCCCGGCCGGGCTGTGACCCCGAGACGTGCTGCTGTTCGCCGAGCCCTGGGGCGACCGGCCTGGCCCTGATGCCCGCAGCCGTTCCCCCCGCAGCACCGGCAGGCACCGGGACCCGGCTGCCGGGACAGCGCCGCTCCCGCCTGGCAGCCAAATGCGTGGCCTCAGGGGAGGGGCTCGGCGGGGCTCGTTTCCCGGGGACGGACGGGGGGTCTGCTGCTCCCGGGGGCGGCCGGCGCTGCCTGTCACCGCAGTCCCGCCGGCCGCAGCGGGGGCTCGGAGGGTCCCACGGGGTGGACGCCTGCAGCGGGGCCGGGGTGCCCGGGGTCCAGCCGGGTGCTGCACCCCCCCAGGAGGGCAGCGGGCTGGGCATCCGCGGCCCCGGCGCTGCCCTCGGCCGCCAGCCCGGGGTGGGACGGGCCCGGGGCGGGGCGGGGCGGGGTGGGCCGAGCCGCAAGAGCCACGGGGCGGCCATTGGCCCCCGTCCCATCCCGCCTCGGTCCCATCCCGGCCATTCCGGTCCCGCCCCGGTCCCGCCCCGGCCATCCCGCCCCATCCCGCCCCGCCATCCCATCCCAACCCGGTCCTGTCCTGGTCATCCCGGTCCCGTCCTGCCCCATCCCCCCCGCGGTCCCATCCCGGCCCGCCCCGGCCATGGGCTCCTCGCGCCGCACCGCACCGCCGCTGCCCCCGGGGCCGCCCCCCCGGCGCTGCCCTCCCTGCCGGCGGCGAGCGGCTGCGGACGCTGCACTGGGAGATGGTGCCCGCGGCGCGGGCGCGGGACCGCCGCTCGGTCTGGACCCAGCGGATCCCCCTGCCGCCGATCGACCTGCCGCGCCTCCGGCTGCTCTTCCGAGAGCCCCGCGGGGCCGACCGGGGACTCCCCGCCGCCCTGACCGCCCCGTGCCCACCCTCCCCCAGGCCGCGCTGCTGGAGCCCAAGCGGAGCCTTGCCGTCGGCATCTTCCTCCAGCAGATCAAGCGGTGAGAGCTGCTGCCTCCCCGGGGACGCCCCCCGGAGACCCCGCCGACCCCCGCCGGAACGCTGCCCCACCCGCCCGGGAGACACCCCAGCCCTGGCAACCAGTACCCCCGCCCCAGGGCCCGTACAGGGGTGGTGGGGAGACACCCATGTGATACATCCCCCCTCCCGGGTCCAGCCCATGGTGGGGGCAGAACGAGAGCTGTCCTCACGGGGGGGGTCCCGTCGCAGGGGTGGGAATAGGGGCTCTTGCTGCTCTGGGCACCAGGCATGGACGCGGACGGGTGCGTGCTCCCACCGTGCCCACTGCAGGTGGTCAGGGTGTCCCTGCCCCCCTGGGAGGGATTGAAGGGGTCTGTTGGCCGCCAGGGGTTGTTACCCCACTGCGGGGGGTGCAGAGCACTGCCCATGTTTCTGGGCCAGGGGGATCACCAGTGTCTGATGTGCCCCCCCAGGCCCATCCACCAGATTGTGCAGGACATCCAGGAGGGTGTCGGGGTCCCTGAGGGGCAGAGAAGCTGCTGGAGCTGTCCAGAATGCTGCTCAGTTCTGCAGAGGTGAGGGCTGGGATCAGAGGGGGGTCCCTGGTGACCCCCCCTGACCCCCCACCTCTGCCCACAGGTGTCCCAGCTGCACTTCTTCCCTGGCAGCCCCCACCAGCTTGCTGACCCCGAGCTCTTCATGCTGCTGCTGACAGAGGTGCCCAGGTGGGAGCCAGGGGGAGGCAGGTCCCGTGCACCAGAGGGGTCCCGTGCACTGGGGGTTCTCATGACCCCACCTGCTCACCCTGCACTTGCCCCCAGCTACACCCGGCGCCTGGAGCTGCTGGTGCTGAAGGAGGACTTCTTCCCCCAGATCAGCACCCTGCACAGCTCCATCCAGACCCTGGCGGACGCTGCTGTCTGTGAGCAATATCACGGGGGTGCGCTGGGAACCATGAGGGGGGGGGGGGGCACTATCCCTGCCCCTGCTCATCTCCCCGGCCACTCCCCAGTGCTGCTGGAGTGTGAAGAGCTGCACACCATCCTCCACCTCATCCTGAGTGTTGGCAACCACCTGAACTCGGTGAGCCCGTGGCACAGGGGCCCTGCTGCCTGCCCCCGCTCCCCCCTGGCACAGCAGGGCCACGGCAACTCCCCTGCTCTGCTCCCAGGGCAGCTATGCTGGCGGTGCCACCGGGTTCTGCCTTGCCTCACTACTGAAGCTGCCCGACATCAAGGCCAGCGAGCCAGGCATGGACCTGCTGCACTTCGTGGCTATGATGAGCGTGGTGGGGCTGAATTTTCCGGGAGGGCAGCCATTTATGGCAGAGCTTCTGGTCCGTGCTTGGAGTGGTCTTTTCCCTGGTGGTGGTCCTAAATGGAAGGTGATCCCTGTGCACCCCCGCAGCTCCCCTCCACAGTCTCATCCCAGTCCCCTGCCCACTGTCCCTGTGGCAGCACCCACAGTCTTGTGGTCCTTGTCGGGGTGCCAGGCTCCCTCCCGGGCTGCAGCCACCAGCCTCTGCAGGGACTGGGCTCTGCAGCAACTCCTCTGCCCACTGGCTACCAGCATGCCATCACTGGCCCATCCTCAGCTGCCTCCCCATGCTTGGGAGCCACAAGGTGCCACCGGAGTGGGGTTCATCAGAGCAACCCCATGGCTGTGGGCACTGTGTGTCCCTGGGGAGACACTGCTCCCTCCTCTGCCCTGTGCAAGGTCACTGCCCTGACAGCGATGTGCCCGGCTCGCATGCAGGGGTGTCTGTTTTCCCTGTCAGGCAAGCTCCCCTGTGGTTTTTCCCATGCTTGCCCCTGCTGCCACCTCCTCACCTTCCTGCTCTTGGTTTGGGCTTGTTCCTCCTTGGCTGGGTACCACCCTGTTGCCACTGCCATAGCGCCCCCTGAAGCCCCCCGTGCCTTCAGGGATGTTTTGACCCTTCCTGGCCGTTCGGTTATGGGTGCTGGTTCAGATCAGTCCCGCAGTGACCTGGCAGCACATCTAGCTGGGGATGCATGCCCGAAGCTGGCCCCCAGCCCTGCTGCACAGATGGGGAGTCACCTCCACCCATTCCACCAAGATCCAGCTCTGCCAGGGCCCTGTGGGATGCCCCTCGGCCATGTAGGGGCTGATCGCTGCCCCTCTCCCCGCAGGAGGCAGCCAGGGTGGACAAGAGCCTGCTGGACTTCCCCAATAAGCTGCAGCATGTAGGCCCCAGCCTCACGGTAAGGGCATCCCAGCACTGAGCTGGGACCCTGCCCTGGGGGCTGGCACCCACCGAGGGTGGGAGGTGGAGGGGTAGGAGGGGGGTCCTGGCTCGCAGTTCGCATGGGGGGGGGGGCGGGGGGGGCGGGGGCAGAGCATCGTGGCACAGTGGGGGATGGGTGACCCGGGTATGTTGGCAGGATTTAGGTGGCAGAGGGGGAGGGGGAGCTGCGGCAGCTGGCGGGGCAGCTGGTGGGAGCACAGAGCCTGGGCACGGAGGGGGCTGGGGCTGCAGCTGCAGCCCTTCCTGCGCACGGCTGAGGAGACGGAGGAGCTATGCAACACCTGGGGATACACTGGAGCAGATGCACCACGCTGCAAATACCACCCTTGATTTCTGCGAGGATGCGGTGCCCCACGGCTTGCAGGAGCTGTGTGCTATCCTGCACAGCTTCGCAGGCCAGCTCCACACTGCCGCGAAGGTACCAGCCCCCTGCAGCCCCATCGTGTGTGGGACCAGCCCCGGCTCTGCCACCCTGCTCCTGGCTGGCCCTGACGCTCCTCTGCCCCACAGGAGAACTGGGGTGCAGGAGCAGGCTCAGCGCTGGTGGCAGCAGCTGGAACGGGACGGGCTGAAGCGCCGCTCCGTAGCCATGTGCTCCACGTGGGGACACGGCCCCCCAGCACGCAGAGCCTGGCAGCCCCTTCCCGCTCACACCACAGCATGGCATCCACTCCCTGCACCCTACTTCCGAGCCCTGCCTGAGCTTGACCCCCCAGGACAACCGCCTGGTCCCCCAGGCTGCTGGAGCCCCCCACCTGCCCCTGGCTCTGCAGAGTCCCACCTGGTCACCTGGAACCCCCCCTGGCCCCTCCTCCGGTGGCACATGGAGCCGGCACTGCCACCCCTGCCCATGGTGGGGGGCTGTGACCAGCCCTCCCTGGGCACCCCGGACAGCAGGCAGGGGGGGCTTTTCGAGCCCAGTCCTGAGCTCGGGCTGCCGACCCCCCTGCCCCAGTGGCAGCCTCGGCCCCCTTCAGCCTGGCCAGCCTCTTCAGGCAGAGAGGGGCCTGGAGGGGTCTTGAGTGCCCCCCGCCATCCCCAGCCACCCCCACTGAGGGCTCTGCCCTGTGTGGCTTCCTCTGGCGCTTGGCTGGTAGGAGGGGGTGCTGGGCCTCCCCTAGTTGAGGTGCTGCAGGGCTGCCACATTCTGCTTTTGTCCTTCCCCATTTCCCTGCTCCCCTCTGGTTTCTTGTGGTAATAAACGCTGAGGATCTCCCTGGCTGCCTGCTCAGGACCTGGCTGCTGCGCTGCCCTGCCTGGCTGTCACACAAGGCCACGCCGGTGCCTGGCTGCCTCCATCCAGCACAGCACAGCGTGGTGCTGGCCCTGCTGCCCATGGCTGCAGCTCCCTGCCTGCTGCCCCCATGCCACGGCTGTGCCACAGTGTCTGGCACTGCAGCTGCAGCAGCCGTGTCCCCGGCCCTGCACTGGACAGTGTCCCCACTGAGCAAGCCATCCGCCAGCCCCATCACTATGCCCTTTGTTGTGGGGCTGGTGCTGGCCGTGCCAGGCACGGCTGCACACACCCTCCGTCGCCATGGCTGGTTCCCTCCATCCTGGCAGCGGGTCCTGGGGGGGCTGTTGTGGGGGGCCCAATGCAGCCTGGAGCGTGACCGGGGAGGGGAGTGGAGCCGGGGACCCCGGGGGTCTCTGGTGCAACCTGCTGCCCGAAGCAGGGGCAGCTGTGGGGTCAGACCGGGCTGCTCACAGCCTCATCCAGTAACGCCTTGGAAAGCCCCAAGGATGGAGGCTGCACAGCCTCTCTCGGCAACCTGCTGCAGTACCGGACGGTCCTCACAGGGCACAGGCTTCCCACCGTGCCCGCCCAAAGTTCTCATTTCAGACGGTGCCTGTGGTGTCTTGTTCTCCTGCTGTGCACCCCTGTGAAGAGCCTGGCTCCGTGTCCTTGGTAAGCTCACTGTCGGCGCTGGCAGCTCACTGCGAGGTCTGCAGCCTTCTCCCCTGAAGGCTGAGCGAGCCCCGGTTCCTCGGCAGCTCCTCACAGGGCAGGTGCTCCAACTCAGCGGCCGGCCCCGAACTCGCTGCAGTTTGTCAAGGTCTTTCCAGAGCTGGACATGGTGTCTGGATGCGGTTTAGCAAGGGCTGAGGAGGGGGGAGGAGAAGCCCCGGCCCCGGCCTCCCGGCAGTGCCCCCGTTGGCACCGGCCGGGGTTCTGCCGGGCTCTCCTGGCTGCCGGGGGTGCCCTGTGGCTCGTGCCCGGCTCACTGCCCACCCAGACCCCCAGGACATTTTCCCTGGAGCTGCTTCCCCGACCCGTGCTGTCGCAGGGGTGCTCTGCTTCCCGGCCCTGGCGTTTGTCCTCGCTGCATTTCACGGGGTTCCCTGCGGCTGCCCTTGGGGTGCAGTCCTGCCCTCGAGCGTGTCAGCTGCTCATCCCCCCCACACCCCCGGCTGGTGTTACTTGTGACCATGAGGAGCGTGTGACCATGAGGAGCGTGCACTCTGGTCCTGCACGGGCCGTTGCTGAGGCTGCTAAGCAGGAGAGGTGCCCGGGCTGGCCCCTGCGGTGCTGGTGCTCCGCTTGTCACCAGCCTCCAGGCAGAGCACAGCTCCCGAGCCACAGCCCTCTGAGCCCGACTCTCCAGCCTGGCTGTGACCCACCCCCTGTCCAGCCCCCCAGACCGTAACACCCTGCCTCGGGTGAGACGATTGTGGGAGAAGGTGCCAAGAGTCATGGCTGCTGTCACCTGCGGCCACTGTCGCTGTGCCACGGGGGGCAGACAAGGCGGTTGGGGGTGGCTTCACCCGGGTCACCTCCCAAGGCCCCACGTGGCTGTGGCGGTGGTGCCATGCTGGATGGCAATAGTGTGAGGTGGGAATGTCACCCAGCCGGTTGCTCTGTGTGGTTGGGGCCAGGCCGTCCCGCAGGGCTGCCGCACCCAGGGGCAGTGCCCAGCTCAGGGACCTGAGCACCCCACCTGCACCGACGGCCCTGCGCTGCGGCTGCTTGCACGCTTGCACGTGGGTGTGTGCACACCCCAGGGCCTGCTGCATACCTGGAGCCCACCTGCCTGCCAGTGGCGCTCCGGCGCACGGCACACAGCAGCAGCACGGTGCCCAGCCAGCCCCGGCGACGCGGCGGAGATCCCACCAGACCCTCCATCCAGGATGGCTCCCGGGGGCAGGTGAGGTGGTGTGTGCCAGGCATGTGGCGTGTAGGTGGGGGACAGTGGCACCGCAGATTCACCCCGAGGGTCGCCGGGTCACCGCCCTTGTGCCAAAGGAGCGGCAGAGAGCAGGAGGGCACACACAGGCAGGGCACGGGTGTGCATGGGTGTGCAAATGGGCACGGGAGCGCCCCGAACACGGGTGAGAGTGCATACCTGCACACGTGGGGCGTGAGCACACAGGCGCAGTGTGCGCAGCCCTGGGAGGGCAGGAGTGCACACACACTGCACAGCCTGTGCGCACACCCCCACCCCCCCACCCCACGCACAGGTGGGTGGGCGTGCACACGGGCACTGCCTGCACACTTACACCATTGCACGGCAGGGCGGGGTGGGGGGTGGGGGGGGCATGCACGTGCCCCGGCTGCAACCCCCATTCAAGCTACTCGTGGGCTCTACCCCACCCGTGTCCGTGTCCTCGGGACAGCCCCGGCCCCCACACTTAGGGGTCTGCCAGCCACGAGCCCCCACACTTTGAGGGCTCGGTGGGGGGACACGACGGGTGGGATGCGGTTGCCGTGGTGACAGCCGGGTACCCCGGGGATGCAGGGGGGCGCGCCCGGAGCCCCCCCTACTGCAGAGCCACAGCCCGGACCCGACCATTCGCGGTGAGGGGGGGTGCTGCTCTCTTTCCCCGGTTTCCCACGGGACCCCCCGCGCGGGTCGCCCACTCGGGAACGGAGCCGCGGTGCGCGGCGCCGCGGCGCCGTTCCCGAGTGGGCGACCCGCGCGGGGGGGTCGCATGCGGTCCTGGGGGTGGTGTAACAAGCGTGTGCACCCCCGCCGGCGGCATGGTACGGTCCGCTCTGGCAGCTGCCTCCCCTGCCCAACCCTGGCGCAGTCCCCGCCGCGCCGCGCCGAGCCGTGCCGGGCCGAGGATGCGCGCTGCCGGCCCTCGGCGGGGGCTGGGGCGAGGAGGGGGCTGCGGGGGGGGTGAGTGGGGCCTGGAGGGGGGACACACACGGGTGGGGGCGCCTGGGGACAAGGACACGGGGTTGGGGGGCGGGGGGACAAGGCGTCAAGGGGGAGAAGGAAGGCGGGGGGGCGCGGGGATGGGCCCGCAGCATCCTCACGGTGGGGCCCGCGGGCGCTGCCCCTCTCCCCCGCCCCGTGGCGGTGCCGGTGGGGGGGGGGCGGTGCCGCACAATGGCGGCCGGGGCGGGGCCGGGGCCTGGAGCGCGGAGCCGCCGCATCGCCGTGAGCAGGGCCGTGGGGCGCGGGGAGGCGTGGGGCAGGGGCTGGGGGCCGTGGGGCAAGTAGCAGATGCTGTAGGGTAGGGGCTGGGGGCCGTGGGGCATGGGGTGGGTGCCACAGCGGAGGCAGGGAGTGGGTGCTGTGGGTCAGGGAGCAGATGCCATAGGGCAGGGAGGTGGATGCTATGGGGCAGGCAGCGGGTGCTGTGGGGCACGGGCTGGGTGCCGCAGGGCAGGGAGGTGGATGCTATGGGGCAGGCAGCGGGTGCTTTGGGGGAGGGGGTGGGTGCCACGGGGCAGGCAGGGGCTTTGCATGTATGTGGTCCAGTGCTACGGGGCAGGGATGTTGTGCACCCCGACACTGGGATGCAGGGCAGAACTGTGGGTCGCGGATGTGTGTGGGGCTGGGCCAGGCAGCTCTGGGGCTGGCTTGGGGCACCCAGGGACCATGGGCGAGGTGGGGGGCAGGGCCCCCCCACCGTGCATCCTAGAGCATGTAGGGCCAAGGGCTGTGGGGCAAGCACGCTGCTGTGTGTCCAGCATGGGGCAGGTGTGGGGCGTGATCTGGCAGGGCTGGGGGCTTTGGGGTGCAGTGGAGCTGCCTCGGCCTCGCTGACCCTCCCTGCCCCCAGGCTGAGCACCGTGGGGCCGCGGGGACGCCGCCATGGCCAAACGGGAGGCCAGCGCCAGCCCGGTGGTGCGGCAGATTGACAAACAGTTCCTGGTGTGCAGCATCTGCCTTGACCGCTACCGCAACCCCAAGGTGCTGCCCTGCCTGCACACCTTCTGCGAGAGGTGAGAACCCAGCCCCACACACCCCACTGTGTGCCCTGCTGCATCCCCGCTGCATCCCCACTGTGCCCCACTGCATCCTTGTTGCACCCCACTGCAGCCCCACTGCATTGTCACTGCGCCCCACTGCATCCCCCCAGCATCCCTGCTGTGCCCTGGGGCCCCACTGCATCCTGACTGCACCCTAGTGCATCCCCACTGCATCCTGTTCTGTGCCCTCTGCACCCCACTGTCTCCCCAGCCCCGCTGTGCCTTGCTGCAGCCTACCGCGTCCCCCAGCTTGCACCCCTCTGCTGCGCCCTGGGCCCCGTTGTGCCCCTCCCGGCACCCCCCTCGTGCAGCCCCTGCAGGAGGGTAGCTGGAGTCCCCGCACCCCTGACATCCATGCTGCACCCCACCATGTATCCCCAGCACTCCCTGCCTGCACCTCCAGCAGGGGACGGGCTGGGGCCGCTGTGCCCCACGGCACCCCTCCTGCACCTTGTTGCACCCACACTGCCTTCCAGTTGTACCCCACTGCATGCCCCAAGCATTCCCCAAACCCACAGCGAGAGCAGAGCTGCCCTCCCCACCTGTCTCCCGTCACCCACCGTGGGGCAGCCAAAGCCCCCTCTGCCCCCAGGCCCCCCCACGGCTAGTGGTGAGCCAGGGCCCATCGGCACACTCACGGCCCCCAGCCCTCCCCAGTGAGAGATGGGGCTGAGCCCTGCTGTGCCCCAGGGGTGGGGAGCTGGGACCCTGGCACTCCGCAGTCACATTCCCCCCAACACTTGCTCGTGGGGGGCTGGGATCCCCACTGACCTCACACCCCCCAGTTCCCTGTAAGGGCTGCACAGCCTGTCCCTGAGCCCCCCACCCGTCTTGCCCCCATGGCCTGTAGCAGCCGGGGCTGATCGAATGCTGGTGCCCACCAGTGCCAGGGGGCTGGGGGCTGTGGCTGCGGTGGGCGGTGGTGGACTCTCTACTGATGTCTGCTCTCTCTGTGCCTCCCCAGAGACCCACCACCACCCCCTCACCCCCAGCCTGGCCTCTTCTGTCTGTCTGTCCATCCACCCCTCCAGGTGCTGGCAGTGGCTCCTCATGGCACCATGGTGCAGCCCTCCTGTCCATCTGTCCTGCCGTCTGTCTGCCCCTCCATCCCCCACCCTTGTTCCTGCAGCCCGGTGTGCCGCACGCAGCATAGCCCTCCTGTCCATCCGTTCGTCCCACCAGCTGGCTGCCTCCCTGGCCCTATGGCTGTGCTCCTGCCCCATGCACCCCGATCCCTCCTGTCTGTCTGTTCGTCTCACTGTCCGCCCCTCCAGCCTGGTCCCTCTGCTATTGTCCTGCGCACCCTGATCCCTCTGTCTGTCCATCCCGCTGGCTGGCTGCTCCCCTGGCCCTCTGCTCCTGCCCTGCACACCCCTGGCCCCGTCTGTCCATCCGTCAATCCTTCTGTCCCAGCTCCCTCCCCACTGCGTGGGTCCTGACCCTCTGGTTGTCCCCGTTCACCCCAGGTGTCTCCAGAACTATATCCCGCCCCAGAGCCTGACCCTGTCCTGCCCCGTCTGCCGCCAGACCTCCATCCTGCCCGAGCGCGGCGTCGCCGCCCTCCAGAACAACTTCTTCATCACCAACCTGATGGAGGTGCTGCAGCGGGACCCTGAGAGCTGCGGCCCCCACCCTGGCCGCGGCCTGGACCCTGTCAGCGCTGTCACCGGACAGCCTCTCTGCTGCCCCAACCATGAGGGCAAGGTGGGTCGCCCCTGCAGGTGGGGGGACTTGCGAGGGGCTCGGGGGGCCGTGGGTATCTGGGGGGACTGCAGGGGCTGGGGAGGGGGTGCAGGGATCTGGGAGCACTGTGGGGTCTTGGGGGGGCTGCTGGGCCGTGGAGGAGGTGCGGGTATCTGGGGGGGCGGTTGCAGGCTGCCCTGAGTGCCCGTGCACAGGTGATGGAGTTTTACTGCGAGCCGTGCGAGACCGCCATGTGCCGTGAGTGCACCGAGGGGGAGCACCGGGAGCACATCACCGTGCCGCTGCGCGATGTGGTGGAGCAGCACAAGGCGGCCCTGCAGCAGCAGCTTGATGCCGTCAGAAGCAGGTACAGGGCTGGGGGCGCTGCTGGGGCCAGGGCGCTGCTGGGGGTCCCCTCCAGCAGTGCCCACCCTGTGCCCGGCTGCCCTGCAGGCTCCCACAGCTGGCAGCGGCCATCGGGCTGGTGTCAGAGATCAGCCAGCAGCTGGTGGAGCGCAAGAACGAGGCGGTGCTGGAGATTGGCAGCACTTTCGAGGAGCTGGAGACAGCGCTGCGGCAGCGCAAGGGGCTGCTGGTGCGGGACCTAGAGGCCACCTGCGGGGCAAAGCAGAAGGTAAAGTGCCTGCGCCGCTGTGCCCTGCGCCACTGTTCTCTGCACCACCATGCTCCTGTGCCGGCATCCCTCCCCTGCACCTGCCTGCCGCCCCAGCCCTGCCAGTGCCAGCAGCTGGGCTCTGGGCGCAGGGCCATGGGACCAGCTGAAGCTGTGGCCAGGGTCGGGGTGCCAGCTCGGGTCCCAGCCCAGCGGTGAGGGTGACCTGCCCCATCCCGGCAGGTGCTGCAGGCACAGCTGGACACCTTGCGCCAGGGTCAGGAGAGCATCCTCAGCAGCTGCGCCTTCACTGAGCAGGCACTGCACCACGGCACTGCCACTGAGGTGCTGCTGGTGAAGAAGCAGATGAGCGAGCGGCTGAGTGAGCTGGCCAGCCAGGAGTTCCCCGAGCATCCCCATGAGAACGCCCAGCTCGACTATGTGGTGGAGACTGAGGGTGTCCGCAAGTCCAACCTGGGCGTGCTGATCACCACCAGTGCCACAGCCCACAAGACGGTGGCCACTGGTGAGGGGCTGCGGCATGCCGTGGTGGGGCAGCCCTCCTCACTCAGTGTCACCACCAAGGACAAGGATGGGGAGCTGGTGCGCAGTGGCAGTGCCAGCCTGCACTTCCAGGTGACAGCGCCGGACGGTGGCGCGGCCGAGGCGGAGGTGCAGGACAACAAGAATGGCACCTACGAGCTGCTCTACACACCCCGTGCTGAGGGCGACTTCCTCCTCTCTATCCTGCTGTATGGGCAGCCCATCCATGGCAGCCCCTTCCGCGTCCGCGCCATCAAGGCCTCGGACGTGCCCCCCTCTCCTGACGACGTCAAGCGCCGCGTCAAGTCCCCCAGCAGCGGGCACATTCGGCAGAAGGCCGTCCGGCGCCCCTCCAGCATGTACAGCAGCGGCAAGAAGAAGGAGAACCCCATCGAGGATGAGCTCATCTTCCGTGTGGGTGAGCGGCAGGGCCTCCCCGGGGGTGGTGGGGGCTCCCCGGTGTGAGTGGGCCCCCCCCGTGACCCCCAGTTTCACCGCAGGAAGCCGTGGCCGGGAGAAGGGGGAGTTCACCAACCTCCAGGGCATCTCCACCTCCAGCAGCGGCCGCATCGTGGTGGCTGACAGCAATAACCAGTGCGTGCAGGTAGGGCCCTGGCCCCGGCCCCGGCCCCGGCGCACCCTCCCACCTGACTGACACCCCCCCTGCTGCCCCCTCCCAGGTGTTTTCCAACGAGGGGCAGTTCCGGCTGCGTTTCGGGGTGCGGGGCCGCTCCCCAGGCCAGCTCCAGCGCCCGACTGGTGTCACCGTGGACATGAATGGGGACATCATCATTGCCGACTATGACAACCGCTGGGTCAGCATCTTCTCCCCCGAGGGCAAATTCAAGGTGAGGGGGGAGCTGCCGGGCAGGGGGGCTGCAGCTCCATACCAGGCCCTGACGACCCTCCCTGGCTGCAGACCAAGATTGGGGCTGGGCGGCTGATGGGCCCCAAGGGCGTCGCTGTGGACCGCAATGGCCACATCATCGTGGTGGACAACAAGGCCTGCTGCGTCTTCATCTTCCAGTCCAATGGCAAGCTCGTCACCAAGTTTGGGAGCCGTGGCACGGCCGAGCGGCAGTTTGCAGGTACACTTGATGGTAATACACCGACTGGCAAGTCCCCTCTTCCTTACTGCATGCCTTTGGCTTCCCGCTGTGCCGGAGCCGGGCTGGGACGGTGAGTACAGCACACCTCGCTGACAGCGGCTGGTGCCCCACCAACACTAGGACACCTGGGGCTGGGCTGAAGGCCCTGGGTTCAGGTCCTGGGCTCTGGCTCTTCTTTCAGGCTCAGGTTTGGGTTCAGGGCTCTGGGCTGGGCCTCTGGAGCGAGACTGGGGCTCTAGGTTTGGGGCTCTGGTTGTGGCAGCAGGCTTTGTCCCTGCGGGTCGAGGCTTTGGGGTCTTGGCCCATCCCCAGCGCCGATACCACTGTGGAGCTGGGTGCCCCCCCAAGCCATGGGGGGCCGAGCACTGCCTGCGCTAACCCCCTTGTGCTGGCCTCACCGGCTGCTCGCGCGGCACTAACCACACTAACCGGCCACCTGCTGTGGGACTGAGGGGCATCCCTCGCTCTCCGCGGCGCTGGCACTGGACCAGGCCCCCCCATCCCTGGCTGGGGCTGAGCCCCCTCCTCTCCCCAGGACCCCACTTCGTGGCGGTCAACAACAAGAATGAGATTGTGGTGACCGACTTCCACAACCACTCAGTGAAGGTGAGTGCTGCCGTGGCCGCTGGTGTCCCTGGCTCCGTGCCATCCCCGGTGCTGTGTGCCGGGGGAGCCCACGGTGACCCCCGCTCTCCCCAGGTGTACAATGCGGATGGTGAGTTCCTGTTCAAGTTCGGGTCCCATGGTGAGGGCAATGGCCAGTTCAATGCTCCCACTGGTGTGGCTGTCGACGCCAACGGCAACATCATTGTCGCTGACTGGGGCAACAGCCGCATCCAGGTACTGGCACTGGTGCTGCTGCTCCCGGGGCTGCCAGTGGGGATGATGTTTGTGTCCCAAGCGCTGAAGCATGCGCAGGGCAGGGGGACAACCTCCATTGGGGCAGGGAGTCCCAGGGCAGCGGGGCCATGGGGGACGGTGGGTGCAGCACATCTCTACCCACCCCACAGGTCTTTGACAGCTCGGGCTCCTTCCTCTCCTACATCAACACGGCTGCTGACCCCCTGTACGGGCCGCAGGGCCTGGCCCTCACCTCTGACGGACACGTGGTGGTGGCTGACTCCGGCAACCATTGCTTCAAGGCCTACCGCTACCTGCAGTAGCCGCCACGGGGACAGGGATGGGGATGCGGACGCTGCCAGTGCTGCCCACGCCATGACAGGGCCTGCGGGCCCCTGGGAGAGTACCCACAGCGGGATGCCCTAAGCAGTGGCTGCCCCACAGCCCTCACTGCCCCATGGCTCTCGCTGCCCCCCAAGCGCTGCCCCAACCTTCATGTGCACTTTATCCTGGGGGGCAGCCAGGCCCAGAATGGGGGCAAGGACGGGTCCAGCTGGGGTGGGGGCTGCCTGGGGACTGTGGCCGAGCCCTGCCTCTGGCCCCACAGCAGGCCCAGCAGCCCCACTGCCCCTGCTGCCAGGGGTCCTGGGGGCGTGTGGGGCAGGAGGAGCCACCAGGCAGAGCTGGGGGCTGTGCGCACTGCTCGGGGCTGTGGGGCAGCTGCGGGGCAGCCAGTCCCGGAGCTCCTGTGCCCTACAGGGGCTGTCCCCCCCAGCCCTGCTCCCCTGGCACTGTGGCCCCGCTCCCCCAGCTCAAGCCCCAGCTGTGGGATGACCACGCGTGCCTGCCTGCCCCACAGCGGGGCTGTGTGGGGCTGCCGCCGTACGCTGACAAATTGTATGTACAAAATAAAGTATTCTGGAAGTACTCTGTCCCCCAGTGCTGCCAGCCCCACAGCAGGGGGAACAGGTGGTGGGAACAACGGCAGCTCACACCCCACAGACCGACTTTGTGGCCATGGCACCATGTTCTCCGGGGGTCCTCACCAGGTGCAGTGGTGGGTGCCCCTGTCCTGGGGGCTGGGGGGCATGGGCAGGGGTCCGGGACCAGGGGAGGTGGGACCTGAGCCAGGCTGGGTGCTGCTGAAGCACTCTTGGGGATCCCCAGGCTGTGGCAGGACCCCCATGCCATGGCAAGACCCCCAGGCTGTGGTGGGACCTTGATGCTGCAGCGGGACCCCTGTGCCATACTGGGACCCCAGTGCTGTAGTGACACAGTGGGATCCAGAGGCCATGGTGGGACCCCAGTGCTGTAGTGGGACCCTGATGCCACAGCGGGACCCCTGTGCCATGGTGGGACCCCCGGGCTGTGGCAGATACTGGCAGTGCCAGGCCGGGCAGGGATGGGCACAGTGCCTGGAGCTCCCTGGCAACACTGAGCACCTGCCTGGCACAGCCTTCTGTCAGCTGTGACCCTGACCTGTGGCACAAGGACGGGGTTGGAGTGGTCCATACTGGGAGCGGGAATGGGGTTGGACTGGCCCATACTGGGTCTGTGCTCACCCTCCCCACGGGGAGGGGGGGTGAAGGGGGGGCCTTTCCCACGGGAGGCTCACTCACACACAGGGGCTGCCCCCCCGGCTATGGGGCACATAGCTGCAGGATGTGCACCCCACATAAGGGTGTGCCCCGCCGTTGGCAGCCCCCTGACCCCCAGCACCGCTGCCAGCTGCCCGCGCCTGGCTGCCTGTCCGGGCCTGTCCGTGCCCATGGCTCGTGGCCAGAGCAAACAGGCGCTGTGGGGCCAAGGCCCTTCCCAGCACTGGCTGCTGGGAAGAGGCTGGGATGGTGCCAGACCCCCCTGCTGCACCCCCAGCCCTGGGCAGGCTGCTGGGGGATAGCGTCTTCCCCACCCCACCACATGGAAGGCTGGCCCCTGGCCCCACCCTGCCACATGGGGGGCTGAACCCCAACGGGGTCTGAGCCCCCTCCCCAGCCCCACTGCATAGGAGGCTGAGCCCCACCGGGGTCTGGGCCCCCTTCCCTTCCTTGCCACATCAAAGCTGAGCCCCCTCCCCAGGGCTGAGCCCTGTCGGTCCAGGCCCTCTTGGAGTGGGACCCTCACCCTGTCCCTGCCACATCAGTGGCTGAGCTCCCCCCGCCGCAGGCTGAACCCCCGTGTCAGGGGCTGAGCCCCGCTGGAGTTGGACCCTCGCCCCTGTCCCCTGCCCCACCACAGTGAGGTCTGTCTCTAGCCCCACCACACTGGGGTCTGACCCCCATCCCCCCTGTGCTGCCCCAGCCAGGCTGGAGGGCAATGATGGGGGTCCCTGTCCCGCCCCCTCCATGCACTGCCCTGTCCCTCAGCCATGTCCCCCCCCCCAGCCCCCCCGTGCGGATGAAGGTTGCGTGGGGCAGGCCAGGTTAAGCAATGGGGCAGGGCAGGTTGTGCAACGGCCTCTCCTGCTCTATATAGGTCCAGGGACCGCAGCAGCCCCAGGCACACCATGAGGGTCTCCACTGCCGCCCTCTGCCTGGCCTGGGCCCTGGCCCTGGCATGCGCCCACCCTTTGTGTGTGGGGTGCTGGGGATGGGTGTGGGGCAGGGGGCTGCGGGGTGCTGTGGGGGGCTGCGGTGGCTGCGTGGGGCAGGGGGCTGTGGGGCAGGGGGTTGCCGTGGCTATGTGGGGCAGGGATCTGTGTGGTGCAGGAGGAGTATTGGGGCAGGGGGCTGTGGGGGGCTGTGTGGGGTGGGGGGCTGCGTGATGATGTGGGGTGCGTATGCGGCTGTTTGGAGGGGCTGCATCATAAGCCCATGGTGCTGCCTGTCCCCAGGCCCCACGGCAAATCAGAGGCAGCTGGAGGAGGGCACCCCCATGAGGCTGAGCCCCCCAACAATGACACTGGTGAGACCCCAGGGATGGGGGGAGGAGGGCAGAATTGCATGTGGGGCACGGGGGGTGGGGGTGGGGGGGCACAGCAGGTGCTGGGGGTGGGACATTGGGGGAGGTCTGTCTGGGGGGGTCCATACCATCCTGACTTGCCCCCCACCAAGACCTGGCCCAGCTCTGCGTGGATGAGGGCAGCTTCGACGCCGCCACACTCAATGAGAATGGCACCATGCTCTTCTTCAGAGGTGGGGCTGGGGGGGCAGGGGGGTTGTGCGTGGGGCTGGGGGGCGTGGGGCTGGGGGGCACAGGACTGGGAGACATGGCGCTGGGGAACATGGGGCTAGGGGCAGAGGATGGGGGCCATGGGGGTGGGGGGGGCAGGGGGCACTGGAGGAAAGGTTCTGAAGAGGATGGGGTTTGAATGTGGGGGGGAATTGGATATACAGGGGAGGGGAATGGAGTTTGTGGGTCTGGGGGAACTTGGAGGGGGGACAATGACACATGGGTCCTGGTGAGTCCATGAGAAATGGGGTACGGTGAGCTGGCACTGGGAGGTTGGGAGGGGGGGATGGCATGGGAGGGTCTGGGGGAGATGGGGGAGGGATGGGGGGGGGAGGGGGTCTGTGGGGATAGATTGCAATGGGGGTCTGGGGAAGGGGCCTGAATAAATGTGGAAGGGGGTGGAGATGGTGCCCTGGGGGACAATAAGGGGCGGGGGGTGCTGTGGGGTGCCCCGGGGCTGGGGGCTGGGGGAGTGGGGTGTGGGACGGTGTGGGGCAGTGTGGGGCTAGCCGCTGCCCCTGCCCAGGCGAGGGAGTCTGGGAGATCTCTCGGGGGGCGCCCCGGCCCCACATCCGACCCCTGGCTGCATCCTGGCCTGAGCTGGGGGGCCCCGTGGATGCGGCGCTGCGCCTGCACCGCCGGCAGCACCCCCAGGAGCACCAGAACCTCTACCTCTTCCAGGCACGGCCACGGGTGGGGGGCGGCAGGGGCAGGGCCCGGGCTGCATGGGGGCTCAGGCAGGCTGCTTGGGGGTAGGAGATATTGCCTCTCTGCCCAGCCCCCCCTGTGGGTCCATGGGGCTGGGGGAGGGATGGAGCTGGGGGTCCCAGCCTGTGGGTCAGATCTTTGGCCGGGGGGGGGGGGGGGGGGGGGGAGCTGTCTTGTCCTGGCTGGGGGAGCTTCTGCCCTGGGGGTCTCCCCCCAGGTCTGGCCCCACGGGGGTCCTGGGGGTGGTGCCCGTGGGGCTCACCCTGTGGGGCACTTGCAGGGCGAGCAGGTCTGGGCCTACGCTGGGGGGCAGCTGCGTCCTGGCTTCCCCCGGCGTGTGGCAGATGAATTCCCGGGGGTCCCCGGGGGGCTGGACGCCGCCGTCGAGTGCCACCCTGAGGAGTGCGGGGGCGAGAGCATCCTCTTCTTCAAGGGTGAGTGGGGTCCGGGGGGCTGCTGTGGGGTGCGTGGGGGCTGCTGGGCATGTGGGGCTCAGGTGCTAGAAGCTGCACCGTGCCAAGCCATGCCGAGCTGTGCCATTGCTGCATGCAGGGGACACGGTGTACGCCTTTGACCTGGAGCTGCGGGTGACGAAGCCACGCACATGGCCGGGGCTGGGCCCCTGCACTGCTGCCCTGCGCTGGCTGGAGCGGGTACTACTGCCTGCGCGGGACCCGCTTCCAGCGCTTCGACCCCCGCACAGGCGAAGTGCCCCCAGGATACCCCCGCGACCTCCGCGACTACTTCATACCCTGCCCAGGGCGAGGTGAGCACCTGGCCACCCCCATGGAACCACGTGCATCCTGGGGACAACCCCCCGCCACGGGGTCCTGAGCTCCAGTTGCCTGGACGCCCAGCCCCACAGTGGCAGAGGGGTCCCAGACCCCCACCCCAGTGCCTGCCCTGGGGTCTGGCCCCACTGTCAGTGCTGACGCTGCTGGCAGGGCACGGGAATGCCTCGTGGGGGGACGCCGGCCATGGCTGCAGCAAGATGCCCTTCCAGGCCCTCCTCTCCGATGACACCGGCCGCATCTATGCCTTCCGCGGTGAGGGGTAGCGTGGGGCTGTGGGATGGCTGTGCTGGGGGAATTGGGGGAGGGGCATGACCATGCTGGGGGCTGTGGGGTACAGAACTGTAGTCCCAGCCATTCTGTGGGGCCACAGACCATAGAGCTGGCTGTGGGGTGGGGTCGCGTGGGGCATGATCATGGGGCAGGTCTGTGGGGCAGTATGACTGACACAGTCCGCAGGGGGTCTGTCATTCCGCCTGGACTCGTGGCAGGATGGGCACCATGCCTGGCCCCTGGGACAGACGTGGCCAGGGCTGGAGGGGGAGGTGGATGCTGCCTTCGCCTGGGATGGACGCACCTACCTGATACAGGTCTGACCCTGCTGGCTGCCCCCTCCCCATCCTCTGCCCTGTGGGTCCTGCCCCCCGTCCCAGCTTGCTGCCCCACTGCCAACACTCCTGGGCCGGTGCTTGAGGTGGGGCAGCTCAGGGACTGCTGGGAGACATCCCTCCCGTGACCAGGGGACCTCGGGGATGTTGTGTGTGTGTGTCCCTGCCCCAGGGGCAGCCTGGGGACTCTCTGACGCTGTGTCCCCACTACTGCCCACGGCCCACACTGCCTGCTCTCCCCAGGGCTCCCAGGTCTCCATCTTCCTTTCGGAGCAGGGCCACCGGCGGGTGCTGGGGTACCCACGGGCGCTGCAGGAGGAGCTGGGGGTCCCCAGTGCCGACGCTGCCTTCACCTGCCCCGGCTCTGCGCACCTCTACCTCATCACAGGTGGGCAGCAGGCACACCAGGACCCCCGGCTGCTGGGGTCTCTGCCGGGGTGCGGGGCTGATGGGTGCTGTGTTGGCAGGGGACCACATTCGGCTGGTGGACCTGACGCAGACACCACGGCACGTGGGCGAACCGACACCACTGCCCCACGACCACGTGGATGGTGCCATGTGCACCAACGATGGTATCTTCCTCTTCGATGGCACTGGCTACTACTGGTACCCCAGCGTGGCCCAGCTGCTAGGGGCACAACAGCCTGCCCCCCTCCGGAGCATCACCACCGACTTCTTCCGCTGCCCACAGTGACTGGGGCCGGTGCCACCGCCCAGGCCCCTGCAGCACTGCTGGCACCGGGACTCTGCGGGCCCCAGCCAGCCTGTGCCTGGGACACAATAAAAGCCAGGGAGACCCTGAGACCCTCCCCGCTTTGTCTAGGGGTGCCGGGGGGTGGAGGGGATGGTGCATCTGTGTTGTGGCAGCTGTGGGGTGGCGTAGCACTGTCCCTGTGCCACTGGGCTGGGTGTGGCAGGGGCAGTGGGGCAGGACCTGCTGGGTGCAGGAGCCTTGCGATGGTGTCCTGGTAGATGACTCCTGGGGGATGTGGTACAGGGGCGGGGGGGGTGTCCACGGCTGTGCTGGGCTTTACCACACTGTGCCATACCACAAAGCATCGTTTGATGCTGAGCCACACCGTACTGTGCCGACTGAAATGTGTTGCCCTGTAATGTGCCACAGCGCACCGTGCTGTGCCATGCCCCATGGCACTATGTCATACCGCATCATACCATGTCATACTGTACTGTACCATACCATACTGTACCGTACCACACTGTGCCGTACTGTGCATGCCTTGCTGTGCTGTGCCACACCACAGCCCTGTGCCATGCCGTGCCATGCCGTGCCATCCTGCCCTGCGCTGCGGGGCTGGAGAGGTGCCAGCCGGGGGGTCCCATCCGTGGGCATCAGCACCCGCGGGGGGCAGGGGGAGCCGGGCTCTCCCCGGCAGTGCCAGAGTCATGGCACGGGGGCCCCGCCGAGCAGCCCCAAAGCCTCGTCACCGAGGCGGTGACACGGGCCAGGCTGCCCAGGGCGGTGCTGCAGTCGCTGTGCCCGGGGGCTGGACGCGTCGCCGGGGGAGAGGGGCTGGACCAGAGGAGCCCTGGCACGCTGCCAGCATCACCGCGCTGTGGCCGATGCCGCTGGTCCCTGCCAGCCCACCCTGCGCCTGCCGTGCCGTGCCAGCACCCCGTGTGCCCCCGTGCCGTGCTCTGCCGGTCCCGGCTGCGCCCCTCGCCGCTGCTGCTCCAGGCCTTGTGTCCCGTGCAGCGCCGTGCTGGGCCGGGCCGGGCCGCTCCACCGCGCTCCCGCCGTGCCGAGCCGTGCCGTGCCGAGCCGTGCCGTGCCGTGCCGTGCCGCTCTGCCCCGGCCCTGCCCAGGCCAGCCTGTGCTGCGCCCTGCGGACCCACCCCTGCCGGTGCCGGTGCCGGTGCCGGTGCCGGTGCCGGTCCGTGCCGGTGACAGTACCAGTGGCACGATCATGCCGCGCCGCGCTGTGCCAGCCGGTGCCGGTGGCAGAGGAGCGGTACCGTGCCCTGCCGGTGGCACTGTCAGTACGGGGGACAGCGCCGGCACCAGTGCCGTGCCGCTGTGTGCCAGCCCCGTGCCGGTGCCGGTGCCAGCCGGGAGGGGAGGGGCTGCGCCGCCCGCGGAAGCGGAAGCGGAAGCGGACCCCCGCCCCCCTAGCGGAGCCGCCGCAGGTACCGGCCGGGCCGGGGTTCGGGCCGGGGGGGGGATCGGAGCCTGCGGGGATCCCGCAGGCCCGGGGTGGGGGTGCCGGGGCGCGGCGGGGGGTCCCGGGGCTGTGGCGGGGCCCGCGGGGCCGGGCGCGGGGGGCCCGGTGCCGCAGCTGCCCACCGCCCGCTGCCCGCAGGCCCCATGGACGCGGAGGTGCCGGCGCCCCGGGGGCTGTAGGAGCCTCCCGCCAGCCGCAGGTGAGGGTCGGGCGGGGGCTGGTCCGGGGGGGCACCCGCCGTGTCCCCCGGTGCCGGCGGTGCCACCTGTCCCCGTCCGTGCCCCCCCCCCCCCCCCCCCAGGCCCCGACGATGTCGGGGGCCTTGAGCAAGCGAAGCGACCTGGCCAACGACAACAGCTGCCTGGGGCTGAGCCTGGGGCTGCCAGGCGCCCCCGAGCCCCTGCGCCCCAAGGCCCCCCCCGGCTCCCCCCAGGGCCCCCGCCTGTATGGCAGCACCGAGCTGCAGGGCGGGGGGGGGCCGCCAGGCCCGGCCGGCGAGGAGCCGGCCAACGCCAAGTGGGTGAAGGACGGGCAGAACCAGCTGCGCCGGGCAGCTGAGCGGGACCAGAACCGCAACGAGCTGGCCCCCCCCCCCCGAGGAGCTGGAAGTCTCGGCCCGCAACGCCCGCAACGCCGGCAACAACGCCGGTGGGGGGGCCCTGCCCCTGCTCATCGACCTGCGAGGTGCCGAGGAGGAGGAGGAGGAGGACGAAGAGGAGGAGGAAGGCGACGGGGACTCCACGCCGGTGCAGAGTGACCCCATGACGGCCGAGTCGGAGCAGAGTGGGGAGCGGGCGCCCCGCGAGCATGGCCGCAGCGCCAGCCTGCTCTTCGGGGTGCGCAGCGGCACTGCCAGCGATGAGGACTCCAGCTGGGCCACGCTCAGCCAGGGCAGCCCCACCGGCAGCTCCCCCGACGATGCAGGTGGGCACCCGCGGGCACCAGGTGGCCCCACGGCTGCCCCACAGTAGCCGCCTGTGTCTGTCCCACAGCTGGTCCTGGCTCCCCTGTGGCTGTCCCTGCCGGCTCTGCCTGTCCCGCTGTGGACCCCACCTGCCCCACAGCTATGCCTGCCTGTCCTGTGCCTGCCCCTCATTCCCTATGGCTTGTCCTGACTGCCCCACGGCGGCCCCCATCTGCTCAGTGGTGGCCCCCGCCTGCCCCACAATGGCGGCCCTGCCTGCCCCCCATCTGTCCCTGCGAGCCCCACAGTGGGCCCTGTCTGACCCATAGCTGCCTCTGCTTGCCCCATGGCTGCTCCATTTCCCCCACCACTGCCCCATGGCAGCCCCTGCCTGCCCCCAACCTGTCATGCCCAGCCTGGTCCTGTCAGCTCTACATTTTCCTCCGCCTATTCCTGGCTGTGTGCCCACAGCTGCCCTCCAGCCTACCCGTTGCTGCCTGTGTTCCTGATCCCCGCTGGGTGCTGTTCTTGGCCCCCCAGCCCCTGTCAGCTCCGTGGCACTCCACTGTGTGCCCCACTGATGTCCCCCCAACCCCCTCCATGACCCTGTGCTGTTGCTGGCAGCTCTGTGCCCCATGGTGCAGGCTCTGGTGTGCCGTTGCCTACCACCCCTCTCTGCGGCTCTGGCCCTGCTGTGTCCCCCGCTACCTCTGTGTGCCTGTCCCCTTCCCCCCTCCTCCGGCCAGTAAATGCCCCCCCTGTGTCCCCCACGGTAGGCAGTGTCACTTTCATGTGCCCCACAGCCTGCACTGTACCGTGCTGTCCCCCCCATCCCTGCACTCCAGCCTCTCCCCCATCCTTCTGTCCCCCCCCCCCGCCCTCCATGTCCCCGCCCCCCCGCGCATCCCGATCCCTCTGGCGCATCCTGCATCCCGCCGGCCCCGGCGCTGTCGTCAGCGGTTGCCGGGGAAACGCCTGGTCCAGCCCCGGCGCAGGTGAGCGTGGGGCGGGCACCCCCGCCGCCACCCGGCTGCCCCACAGCTGCGTGGGGCCGGGGCTGCGGGTGGGGCAGTGTGTGTGCGGGGGGCTGCGGCAGGGCAGGCCCCACGGGTGGGCCCGCGGGGGCTGCGGGCTGCGCTGTGGCCGGCAGCCGGCCCGACCCCCGGCATGGGGCGGGGGCACGATGTGCAGCGCGGATTTCTTCGTGGCCATCGTCCTGCTGGACCCGCGCCCAGGTAGGGCCGGGGGGGGAGTGGGACGCGGGGGCTGCGGCTCGGCCCAGCCCGGGGCGGGGGGAGGGGGCTGCTGCCCTGCTGCGCCTCTAGGTCCTCCCGTGGGGCCCGGCTGGGGGCCCCCGTCCTCATAGCGGTGTGGGGTACCCTCATCTTACGCCACCGGGAGTGGTCCTCAGCCCTGCCTGTCCACGGCCCCGTCCTCATGGCGATGGGGGAGCCTGGAGCCCGTCCGGAGGCGTCCCCACCTTGCTGGGTGGGTGCCCCATCCGGGGGGGCTCCCTGGGGCTGAGTGTGGGGGCCGTGTCCTGCTGGGGCTGCCTGGAGGGGCCCACCCCCGTGGCACCCGGCCCCGACCGCGCCCCTCACCCCGCCCCCCCAGACTCCTTCTGGACCCGCAACTCCTTCGAAACGGACTCGGACCTGCCTGCGGGATGGATGCGGGTGCAGGACACCTCGGGCACCTATTACTGGCACATCCCCACCGGCACCACGCAGTGGGAGCCCCCCTCGGGGCTGGCCCGTGGCTCGGCCCCTGGCTCCCCGGGCATCACCCCCTCCGAGGAGCCACCGGTGAGTCCCGGCCAGCCGTGGGGCGCCATGGGGCTGCCCCACAGCACTTGCCTTGAGCTGGCCCCGCTCTTCCCACAGCTCGCCTGGACGGGCTTCGCCCCGGCTGAGCGCTTCGGAGAGGGGGATTTCTGGAAGGTGAGGGGGGGGGGGGGGGCAGTGGGCAGCCGGGGGGGCAGCACGCTGCGGTGCCCAGCTGCTGCCAGCCCCCCCTGCTCCCTCCCCAGGACCCTGCGGCGGACGAGGCAGATGATGAGCCTGGAGTGCAGGACACGGAGCCGCCGTCGCCGGGCCTGGCCTCGCCGGGCACTGGGTGTGTGAGGCACGGGGGACCTGGGGGGTGTGGGGCTGCGCCTGGGCCCTGCAGGGCAGTGGGACCCTTGGGAGGGGGGCTGCCAGTTTGGTGTGGGGCCAGAGCTGCGCCCTGTGCAGGGGACCAGGGTCTCCAGGAGGCATCAGCCAGTGATACCCCCTTCGCTCTTGCAGCGCGGCGCTGGCCGAGGAGGACAAGCTGGGCTCCAAGGTAGGCTGGGGGCCCAGCCCGGCCCCTCCCTGTGCCCCAGGCCCCCCACCGGCTTGGGACCCCCACCCTGGGGTTGCAGCCCGGTGGTGCCATGATGCTGTCACCGCCATGGGAGGGGGCTCAGCAGAGTCTGGGGCATGCGGTGCCTCCACTGCGGGGTTTGCCCTGCCTCGGGGGGTGGGGGGCAGGTAGGTGGCTGGGGTCCCCACGCTGGGGCCATGCCTGCCCCATGCCGTCCCCCGCAGCGCTTTGCTGTGCGCTCACTGGGCTGGGTGGAGATGAGCGAGGACGAGCTGGCACCGGGCCGGAGCAGCATCGCTGTCAACAACTGCATCCGCCAGCTCTCCCTGCACCAGCGCGGCCCCCCTGGCTCCTGGGGGGGAGGTGAGTGCCCCCCGCCCCGCCTGCTGCTGGCAGCCCCCGGTACAGCCCCCGCACACCCTGACGCGGCTACCCCCAGGGCCGGGCGATGCTGCTGCTGCTGGAGAGCCAGACGCTGAAGCTGGTGGACCCGCAGGATCAATCCCTGCTGCACGCGCAGCCCGTGGCCAGCATCCGCGTCTGGGGTGTGGGGCGTGACAGTGGCAGGTGCGGGGGGCACGATGGGCTGGGGGGGTGCAGGTCCTGGGGGCAGAGGGTGTCTGGTGCCTGCGGGAACATGCAGGGGTCCCGGTGCACATGGGGTCCAGGGCTGATGGGGGTCCAGTGCACATGTAGTGCAGTGATACAGGTGTGCATGGGGTGTGGGGCTGGGGTCTCCCATGCATCTGGGGTGCAGGGGTGTGCGAGGATCTGGGTACATGTGGGGCATGGGGCTGTGGGGGTCCCGTGTGTGGAGTACAGGGATCCGGGTGCACATGGGATGTGGGGGTCCTGTGCATGTGGAGTGCAGAGATCTGGGTGCACGTGGGGCTCAGTGCCATGGGGGTCCTGTGCGTGTGGGGTGCAGGGATCCAGGTGCATGGGGTGCATGGGGCTGCAGGGGTCCCGTGCATGTGGGGCTGTGGGGTCCCATGTGCATGGGGTGTGGGGGGGATGTGGGTGCACACAGGGTGTGGGGCCCTGGGATCCTGCACGGTGTGCGGGCATGCGGGATCCCAAGGCTAAGCCCCCTAGTGATGCTGGGTGTGTGTGTGTGTCTTGTGGTGCCATGGGTTGGGCATGACCCTGGTGGGCATGGGGGGTCCCACGTGGGGGGGACCAGGGGTATGCGTGTGCCCCGGGCCCACTAACTTTGCTCTCTGGCTCTCTTCTGCTGCGCTGGCCGGGGATGCAGGGAGAGGTATGGCAGCCCAGCCCTGCACCAGTCCTCCCAGTCCTGTCCCTCACTGGGCTGGTGGTGGAGACACCCGGGGCGGGGAGCTCAGGCAGCTGGGTAGCTGGGGGGGGGGTCCTGAGTGCAACCCCTTGCCACAGGGACTTCGCCTACGTGGCCCGGGACCAGCTGACACAGATGCTGAAGTGCCATGTCTTTCGCTGTGAGAGCCCTGCCAAGAACATCGCCACCAGCCTGCATGAGGTCTGCTCCCAGGTGAGCCCCCCCAGCCCCAGGTAAGCCCCTCATGGACCCCCCAACCAGCTCTGAGGTCTGTTCCCAGGTGAGCCCCTCCTCACCATGTCCCCAGGGAACAGCTGGCTGGTGGCTCACCATGGGGTGCCATGGCCCCTTGTGGGGGACAGGGGCTGGGGGCTGTGGCATGACAACCTGCGGGGGGCGGGGGCGGTGCCCCTCATGCTCTCCCCAGATCATGGTGGAGCGGCGAAGTGCCCGGGCCCTGGCTAATGGCCTCTCCATGGACCCCTCCAGGCTGGTGGAGATCCCCTTCCAGGGTATGGTGGGGCAGGGCGGGGAGGGGATGGAGGGCACTGGGAGGGGATGGGTGTGGGTGTATGGCACTGGGAAGGGATAGGGGGTGTTGGCAGGGGGGGGATACGCAGGAAGGGGGTGGGGGTGTGTGTAGAGGGGGCACTGGGACGTGATGGGGGGCATGTGGGACACTGGGAGGGGATGGGGGGTTGGACTGGGGGAGGGAGCTCGTATGTCCCACTGCCACATGTGCTGGGGTGGGGGGCAGTGCAGGCTGTTGGGGGCCAGCTGGGGGGGCCAGGCATTGGGGTACAGTGATGTTGGTGGGGGCTGACCCTTCCCTGTGCTACAGTGGAGTTCCCGGCGCCCAAGAGCGAGGTGGTGCAGAAGTTCCCGGTGTGCTACCTGGGCTGCGTGCCCGTTGCCAAGCCTGTGGGTGAGTGGGGGGGGCACTCGCACCTTGTGGGGCTGCCATGGGGTAGGTGCCCTGGCCCCATTGGCCGTCCCCGAGCCCCCTGCCCATCCCCAGGCATGGACGTCATCAATGCAGCACTAGAGGCAGCACTAGCCACCAGCAGCAAGGAGCACTGGACCCCCATTGTGGTCAATGTGGCACCTGCCACGCTCACCATCATCCACGAGCAGGTGGGTCTGGCCCTGCGGTGCTCCGTCCCCATCCTGTTGGCATGGTGGGGATGGTGGTGACCCCTGGCCACATGCCTGCAGACGGAGGCGGTGCTGTGCGAGTGCCGCGTGCGGTTCCTGTCCTTCATGGGGGTGGGCCGGGATGTGCGCTCCTTCGCCTTCATCATGGCCAGCGCCCCGGGTGCCTTCCGCTGCCACATGGTCTGGTGTGAGCCCAACGCCGCTGGGCTGAGTGAGGCACTGCAGGCCGCCTGCATGGTGAGTGTCCACCTGCTCAGCCCCTTCCCCGGCCCCACGGTCCTGGCCCCACTGCTGACCCCGCTCTCCCCAGCTGCGCTACCAGAAGTGCCTGGATGCCCGGCCCCAGGCCTCCAGCTCCTGCCTGCCCGCGCCGCCGGCTGACTCGGTGGCACGCCGGGTGGGCTCCTCCGTCCGCCGGGGCATGCAGACCCTCCTGGGCAGCCTGAAGCCCAAGCGCCTCGGGGCCCAGACGCCATGAGCCAGGATGGGGGGAGCAACCAAGACCCCTTCCCCATCTGCCACCCCCGGCATGGGACAGGGGGATGGGACGGAGGGGGCGGCAGCGCCTCGGAAGTGCGGGGCACCAGCGGGGGGATGAGCCCGTGCCGAGCGGTGTGCGTGTGTGTGTGCAAGTGTCCCCATGCGCCGAGCCATGTGCGAGGGGCTGTGGGGCACGTACCTGCACAGGGGGTGCGCGCCGAGCATGGTGCCGTGCTGTGGCTCTGCCCCCCCCGGCCGTGCCCCAGGGCGGTGGGCTGGGGGGGGTGTCCTGCTCTACACGCCGGGATGAGCCCCCCGCTGCCCCACGGGGACGATGGGGCTGGCGCGGCGGGGGTGCAGGGCCCACCCTGCCCCGATGCATGCGGTCTAACCTGCAGCGTGGGGCTCCCCGGGGCCACCGGCTCCGGAGCTGCCACTCCTGCTGTAATGAAGATCTGTGTCGTACTAAATAATTAATAAACCCATTCCACCAGCCCGGCCTTGCCCCCTTCCTGCAGCACTCTCTGGGAGGATGAGGAGGAGCAGCAGGCACCCTCTGGCGCGTCCCGCGGGGCCTCGGGCAGGAGCCGCTGGGTCCATCACGCCTTTATTGTGCCGCGGTGGGGGTGGCAGCCAGCAGGAGCCTGGGGACAGGCAGGGCCCTGCCTCAGCCCCTGCCGAGCCCAGGCACCGCCGGTGTCCCGGTGCCCGATCTGCCCTCAGCAGAGCCGCCGCTGCCGCCAGAGCGCCTGGATGCGTGGGAAGGGCAGTGCTGGGCGCAGGGCCTGGCAGAGGCTGGGGTCGGCTGAGCGGCCGGTGCGCAGGGCGCAGAGCAGCGCTGCCTTGCAGGCGGCCAGGCAGGGCTCGCGGGGCGGGTGGCCCTTGTGAAAGAGGAACCAGAAGAGCTGGAAAAGGCGCTCATCATCCTGGAAGCGGCGGATGAGCTGGTCCCAGTCAGCGGGGAAGGCGCTGGGCAGCCCATAGGCCTCACGGGCGCGGTACAGGCGCTGCCAGCGTGGCTCTGCCCCCGGCACGTTCGCCTCCGTGAGGTTGAGGATGAAGGTCTCATGATCCAGCACGGCGTGGGAGCTCCCGGGGTAGGCGCCGTCCACCTCGTACACACGGTAGCCTGTGGGCAGGGCAGGCAGGGTCAGGGGTGAGCACTGGCACCACCACCAGAGTGGTGGGCTGTAGGGGGCTGGGGGTCCAGGCGTACCTGGGTTGAGGTTGATGTAGGTGGTGACACTGGGGGCCACGAAGGCGACAGAGACGGGGCGTGTCAGTGTCTCCTCATCGTAGAACATCTCAAACTCATCCACATGTGTGTGCCCAAAGAACTGAGCTGCAATGGTGCCCTCAAACCTGCGCGGGGCCAGGGCGTGAGTGCTGCCAATGCCCACACCCCCATCCCATCCCCGCTGCACCACTCGGCAGCTGGTGTGGTGCAGCTGATCCCATGACCCACAGCCCCCGCACCGCGCCAGGCTCAACTGACACCCCATGTCCAGGCCATGCCCATCGGCTCTGGTATGGCCCTGCCTGGCACAGGCAGCTTTGGGATTCTGACTCTGGACACTCTGGCGCGGCACCGTCGCCCCATCCCCTCCTGCGCCTGTGCCACCGCAGGCTGGGCAATGCAGGGGGGGTGCTGGGCCGCAGGGCTGACCTGCTGACAATGCGGTAGTAGTTCCAGCTCCAGCTGCGCAGGCAGTGGGCCGGAGGGATGTGCCCGATGATGTGCACCTAGGAGGCAGGGGAGGACAGGGCTGGGGTGTGCCTGGGACGCCCCTGCATGCAGGGCCAGTCCCCCTGCCACCACCCTCACCTTCTCCCCGGCCTGTTCGGCAGCAGCCAGGACCCCCACCAGCCACTGCAGCTGCCCCGCAGGGTCAGTGGAGTTGATGAGGAGCCAGAAGTTGGCCTGGGAGCAGAAGTTCATGTTGAGGGAGACAAGGCGCAGCCCAGGCCAGACCTGTGCTGTGTAGAAACCGGCAGCACTGCAGGGATTTGGGGCAGGGAGTGAGCACTGCTGGCCCCCACCCCTCACTGCAACCCCTCACCACAGCCCCGCGACATGCCCTAGGCCCAGCTGGCTGCCTGCCTGCCCCTGCACCCCCTCCCGTCTGCCCACAGCATACCACACCCCCCACCTGGAGCCCCCCTTGCCCCTGCCCACCCAAAGCGCCCTGCACCCCTGCCAGCCATGAGCCCACGCTGCTGCTCCTCCCAGGATGGAGACACCTGCCCTGACCCCTCCTAACCCGACACACCTGCACCCTGCCAGCCTGGGATCCCCCTTGCCCCCTCCAGTCTGGAAACCACTCTGTGCACCCCCAGCCGTGAGCCTCTGCTAGCACGAAGCCCCTCAGCCTGGAGCCCCCCCAATCCCTGCTAGCCCAAAGTCCCCCAGGCCTGAGTCCTGCAAGGCCAAAGGCCCCCCTTTCCCTCCCAGCCTTGAGCCCCTGCTAGCCCAGGGCCCCTCACCCAACCAGTATGGAGACTGCCCTGTGCTCATCCCTCAGACCCCTGATCCTGCTAGCCCAGGCCCCCCACCCCAAGCCCCTGCTAGCCTGGAGACTCCCTTGCCCGCCCGGCCCCTGCTGGCAGCTGCCCTCACCGGAGGGTCCGCAGTGCTGAGGGGGGCAGCCAGTCCTGCCAGGCCTGGGCCATGGCATCGTACAGCCAGGCAGAGGACTGGTTGCCCTGCACATATGGTGGGGGGAAGGCGTTGACGGGGGTAGCCTCATGGTTGCCCACGGCTGGGTAGACGGGCAGGTCACCCAGATACTTCTGCAGCAGCCTGCTGACAGTGCGCAGGGCCAGCAGCTGGTCCTGCCGGCTCTGTTGCCAGACGTCGTGCGCTGGGATGTCACCCGTCCAGTACGCAGCAGCGAAGGTGGCCGCGCTGGGCAGCTGGGCCAGCAGGGCCTCGATGGTGTGCAGTGGCAGGTCGCACTTGCCGTACTCGCCCCAGAAGCCGGCACCGCCAGGGCCAGGGTGGGCAGCTCCGCGGCAGCAGAGTGGGTCAGGGCAGGCAGCCTCGCTGCCTGGCACATAGTGGCGGTCCCAGTGCAGGTCGGTGAGGAAGAGGAGGCGGGCGGTGGGAGCGCCGGGTGGGGGGGGCACCGGTGGTTGCACTGGCGGCTTGGGGGTGGCAGGTAGGGTGATGTTCCAGGCACCGAAGATGTCCCAGTGGCCGCAGTGCTGGCCCAGCAGCAGCCCGCAGGCCTCACCAGGCCGCAGCACCGAGCGTGCCCAGGCTGACACCATGTCCTGCTGGAAGAGCTGCACGGCCTGCTGGCAGATCTCGGGGCGCGCCAGCCGCAGGTCCTGGCACAGCCGGGCCGCCAAGTGCCCCACGCGTGCCACGTTGGGCTCCAGCTGTGGGGCAGGGACCATTTGGGCTGCCGCAGGGTCCCCAGGACGGCCCCCACCGCCTGCCAGCCACCCCAACCCGCTCAGCTTGGCTCGGTCCCCTCCATTGCCATCACCACAGCCCCAGTCCAGTTCCCCTTTGGAGGAAGGAAGGGGGGCCTCGGCCTGTCCCTGTCGCTCAGAGCAGAGCCGCTGGCCTGTCCCCAGCCCTGTCACGAGGTCCTGTCCCATCCCTGTCCGAGCTCCTGTCTCCCGCCCTGTCCTGACCCCTTCCCTGTCCCCATTGCTAGCCCGTTCCCCCCCACCCCCACCCCTTCCCTGTCCTCCCTTCACTCCGTTCCTGTCCCGGACCCACTGGCCCTGCTCTGCCTGTTCCCATCCCCTCTCGTCCCTGTCCCAGTACACCTCTGTCGTCACCCTGTTACTGACCCCGTCCCTGTCCCTGTTCCTACCGGTCCCCACCCTGTGCCATCCTGTCCCCGTCCTCCCTCGTCCCGCCCCTGACCCCATCTCTGTCCCTGTTCTCCCCCTCTCCGTCCTCCCATCTTGTCCTGTCCCCACCCTCCCCCGCCCTTGTCTCCCCCGTTCCCCCCCCATCCCCTCCCTGTCCCATCCGGTCCCTGTCCCCGTCCCCCCTGTCCCGTCCACTCCCCGCACCTGCAGCGCCAGGTCCAGCACCCCAAAGAGCAGGTGACACACGGGGCACGACACGTTTCGCCAGCCCCAGCGCGGCGCCGCTTCGAGGAGCGACCCCCCCGCGCCCGGGGCCGACCCCGCCGGCAGCGACAACGACAGCGATAGCGACAGCGCCAGGGCCAGGGCCAGGGCGAGCGGCAGCGGGAGCGGCGGAGCCGGGCCCGAGCTCTCACCCCGCGCCGCCATGGCCGAACCAACGCTGCGCCGCGGGAGGGCGGGGCCGGGGCGGGCGGCGGGGCGGGGCTCCGAGGAAGGGGCGGGAACACGTGGGGGACGGACGGACGCTGGGAGCGGGCCACAGGGGCACGGTGGGAGATGGAGTCTCTCGGGCACGGTGGGAGATGGAGTCACTTGGGCATAGTGGGAGATGGTATCTCTTGGGGGTCCCTTCCCTGTCGCTTTGGGGTCCCCACACCGATGAGTGGGTCCCTGCAGCCACTGCAGGTGAGGACATGCCTGTAAGTACAGGCGTCTGTGTGTGTGTGAGCATGTGCACACCTGTGTGTGGGCTGGGGTTATGTGCAGCTGTGTGTGCGCATGTGTTCGTGCATGGGCAGGTCTGTGCGTGCACGTGTGAGTGTGCAGGTGTGTGCGTGTGTGCCAGTCTAGTCCTGGTCACGGTGGGCACCGTGGGGTAGTAATCCCTCAGGGTGGGTTGGGAGGTCTGGCAGGGCCCACTGCCCAGGAACCACCCAGCCACGCTGGGGCCAGTGTGGTACCATGCAGTGTCATGCCAGTGCCATGCTGTGCCATCCCGGTGCTGGTACAGAGCCTGGTGACGCTGCCTCAGAGCAGGCCATCCCCAGCCCTTTGGCATGGGGTGCACCAGTGCTGTTGGTTGCACCAGCCACTGCCCCAGGATTCCCACAGTGGAGGGGCCTGGCCCCTGGCCCTCCCGAGTGCTGTGGAGCCCCCATCCCACCCGTCTCTGGCCTGTGGACTCCCAGTGCTGGGTCAGGCTGAGAGCAGTGGGAAGCAGTGGCGCAGGCGGGTGCAGGCGGGCACAGGGCAAGTTTATTGCGTCCGGAGCCAGGGAGAAGCATAGGGAGTCGCTGGGCTTGGCTGGGGGCATCTCACTCTCCCCCCTGCCCCCAGCTGCCAGGCCCGGGAACCCCTGCCCTGGCTCCTTGCCCCCAGCCCAACCCGGGCACAGCGGTGTGTGGAGCTGGGGGCACTGGGGGTCCAGGGGCTTGTGGGACAGACTGGCGTGGCCCAGTGGCAGTTGAGTGAGGCGGTACTCGGTGGGAGCATAGAGGCTGGTGGTGCACTGAGCTGTGCCAGGCATGGAGGGGGGCCCATGGGGAGGATGCCAGGGTAGGTGGGGGCACAGGGGGATGCAGACAGAGCCTGGGGGAGAGCAGGGGGGGCCGGGGGGGCCAGATCAGGGGGGTCCAAGGCTGCTGACAGTGGTGTAACTGAATTTGGAGAGTGAGGCGTTGGCATTGGCAACCTCCTCCTCAAGTGGGCGGTGTGGGCAGGCATGGCGACAGCCAGCACAGGTGGCTAGGAAGGCTTTGCGGAAGCGGCGGTTCATGAAGCAGTAGATGAGGGGGTTGGCGCAGGCGGAGGTGTAGGAGAGGAGGTGAATGAATGAGATGGGTGTCCCCGAGAGTGCTCGCTGGGCCGCCCGCGGGGCGAAGGCACGCCACGTGTTGGCGGTGAAGATGGGCAGCCAGCAGAGGAAGAACATGGCCACGATGACCACTAGCATGCGGATCACACGCCTCTTGGCCACCAGCTTTGCCTCTGAGCTGTTGATGCGCGCTCGGTCTTGCTGCGCACCTGCTGCACCCAGTGCCCGCAGCTCCAGCGCGCCACCCGGCCGGGAGAGCTGCAGGTAGCAGCCGTCCCCCTCGTCGCAGGTGGGCACTGGCTCCCCACTGCCATTGCGCTGAGCTGTGGGGCAAAGGGATGTGGTCACAGCCGTGGCACCATGGGGACCCACATTACCCTGAGCACATCCTCTGCTGGCATGCAGCAGGGTGTCAGGATGGCATGCAGCACAGGCCCCTGCGCAGGGAAGGGGTCCCCAGGGAACCTCCCAGCTGCAGGGAGCTGGGGTGGGGGCTCAGACTTCCCCCTTGTCCCAGGGCAGGGAGCTCTGCCCACATGGGGGCCATGCTGCAGGAGGCAAAGGCAGGGCCAAGTGCTGCCCTCAGCCCTACCCCACACCAGCCCAGCCCCTCACCTGCAGCCTCCCCTTTGATGTCCAGCTCGAAGCGGATGCCTCGGTAGAGCTCACGGGAAATAAGCCCATAAGCCACGATCATCACCACACCTGGGATGAAGAAGAGGATAAGGAGCAGCAGGACGTACCTGAAAGACATGGTACCCATTGCTCAGTGGCTCCCTGCCAGCCCAGTTGCAGCAGCAGGGCTGGCAAGCAGACCATGTCCCTCGTCATGCGAGGGTCCTGGGGGTGGGTGGGAGTCCTAGTGCTGACTCACCAAGCCTGTCGAACATGCTCACTGGGCCAGTTGTGGGTGCACTGGCTGATGGGCAGGCGGGTGCCACGGGTGGGCATGGCATGCGTGGTGCTGTAGACGGCGTAGGGCAGCATGAGCAGTGCTGAGAAGAGCCAGGTGCTGGCGATGACCCGGCAGGCATGTGAGCGTGTCTGCCAGACACGGGACTGCAGTGGGTTGCAGATGGCACTGTACCGTTCGATGGCAATGGCCACCAGACTGAAGGTGGAGACCGAGACGGAGACGCCTGTGGGTAGCGAGGGTCAGCACCCATGGTATGGCGTGGCTCAGCCCTCCCCCGGCCCCTGCCTGCCCACCCCCTCTTACCCATGAGGTAGGCCATGAGCTTGCAAATGGCCTCTCCGAAGATGAAGGTGCCCATGAGGTTGGGAACAAGTGTGAAGGGCATGCAGCAGACTGCCAGCATCAGGTCGCTGAGTGCCAGGGAGAGCAGGAAGGAGTTGGTGACGGTGCGCAGGCGGCGGTTCAGGAGCAGCACAGCCACGACCAAGGCATTCCCGCAGACACTCAGCACAAAGATCAGCGTGTACAGCAGGATGCGCACCGTTAGGTCCAGGTCTGTGGGCAGCAGGGTCATGGGTTGCCACGTGGGCACCCCGGTGGCACCCCAACATGGGTGGGCAGCGTGGCCAAGCATGGTCCAGGCACCTGGGCTCCAGCTGGCTCCAGCTGTGTCCAGTAGACTTGGTGGGGAGCTGGCAGCCAGGCACCTGGGTTCCCTCCGTGTGGCTGCTGCCGCAGCAGACATGGGACCAGGATGCTCCACCTGCCCCACTCACTTGGCTCCAGGGGGGTGCCGCTGGCTGGGCTGGGCTCCAGTGCTGGGACACTCCGAGCCTGGTGGGTGCCGCGGCTGGAGCCACGGTGCTGGCTGTCCCCAGGGCTGAGCCCGCTGCCCAAGTCCCCACTCCCTTCGGCCGCGCTGGGACGTGACCAGGGCTGTTTATCCCCAGGAACCGAACGGCAGCTGGTGCTGGTGCTGCATCTCACTGCCCGCGGAGCCCCGGCTGGCGCGGTGGCGTGAGGTGGGGGTCCCGAACCTCGGCAGTGGAGCAGACAGTGGCTGCACTCCGTGGGGTCCCTGCCAGGGTCCCCTTCTGCCTTCCCTGTGTCCCCTCCCCGAGCAGCCCCGGGAGCCGACACCGGGACCGCTGGGCAGTGCCCGTGCCGCCGAGCCCCCAGCGCGGGGCACATCCCTATGGGGACCGGGGACCGAGACTGGGGACAGCGGTTGGCTAGGCATGTCGGGCCCGCTGCAGCGGGACGGTGTCGCACGGGGGGCACGACGGGTGCTGCAGGCTGCACCGGGGATGCAAACGGGGAGCGCCGGGGCGCATGGCAGGGTAAACCGGGGTGCGTCGGGCAGCCGGATGGGGTGCGCCGGGGTGGGACTGGGCGGGCGGACGAGAGCACCGGGGTGCATTGGGTGGGCGGCTGCACCGGGAGGCACGGCGAGGTGCACCGGGAGGCACGATAGTCTGAACCGGGGCAGGTTGGGTGCACGGGGGCGCACGGAGGGACAGCGAGGGTTCCCTCCCGTCCCCTCCCGGTCTCACCTTTGGGCGCCGGGGGCCCGCGGAGGCCCCTGCGGAGGAGGTCACAGGCGGAGCCGTTCCCGGCGGAGCCGGTGCCGGTCCCGGTGGCAGAGCCGGAGCCGTTCCCGGGGCGGCAGAGCAGCTCCTGCAGCGACTCATTGAGGCGCCGGGGGTCCATGGCGCCGGCGGAGCCGCCGTCAGAGCCGCCCCGCGCCCATCGCAGCGGCACCGGGAGCAGGCTCCGCTCCGCTCTTCTCAGAGCCGCTGGGGGAGTGAGCGGGGGCGGTGCCCGGCGCGGGGCGGGCCGGGGGGCGGTGGCAGGGAGCGGGGGGAGGCAGGGGACGGGGCTGCCAGGGCCCCGGGGGGGTCGCGGGACTCGCATGGTGCTCGCCGGGGGCTCCCGCACGGAACGCTCGCGGAGTACCAGGCGGCCGTCACCGTGGTGGCTGTCACTGTGCTGGCTGTCACCAGGCGGCGGTGCCGTCGGCCGCGGCTGCTTCCTGCGGGTGCCCCTGGGGCGGTACGGCAGGGCTGGGGGACCCCGGCTGGCCCCGGCCCCGGCTCGCCCCCTCCCCGGGCCCGTGTCTCGCCTCTGCCCACCCTCGCCCTGCTCGGGCCCTTCTCCCTGGCCGGCTCCTGCCCCGACCCCTGTCCCTGTCCCTGCCACATCCCTGTCCCCACCCCGGTCCCGGTCCCTGCGCCATCCCTATACCCATCCCAATCCCGATCCTGGTCCCTGCCCCATCCCAGTTCCGGTCGCGGTCTCTGTCCCATCCCTGTCCACCTCCCAGTCCCGGTCGTGGTCCTTGTCCCCATCCCAATCCCGATCCCGGTAGCTGTCCCACCGCCGTCGCAGCGCCGTCCTGGATCATGAACAACTCATTGTTACTTAGCAACAGCTGTCAGTGTTACCTAGCAACGGTTGTCACCGTCATCCAGCAGCTGTAGTCGCTGCTGTCCCAACCTCAGGCAACCCTCAGCGCCGGGGGCCTGTCCCCCGCGTGGGACCCCGGCCCCTGCTGGGACCCTGCACACCCCTGGGACCCTGCACCCCACTGGGACCCTGCATTCTGGGGAGATCCTGAACTCTGGGGGGGCCCTGCACCCCACTGGGACCCTGCACACTGGGGGGACCCCGCACTCTGGAGGGGCCCTGCGCCCCACTGTGACCCTGCACCACACTGTGACCCTGCAGTCTGGGGGGCCCCTGTGCCCTGGGGGGCCCCTGTGCCCCACTGTGACCCTGCACCCTGGTGGGACTCTCAGCTCTGAGGAGACCCTGCACCCCACTAGGACCCTGCACCCTGGGGGGACCCTGGACCCCACTGGGACCCTGCACCCTGCTGGGACCCTGCACCCTGGGTGGACCCTGAGCTCTGGGGGGACCCTGTGCCCTGGGGGAGGGCAGTCCCCCAGCAGGACGCTGTGCCCCAGTAGGCTGCTGCGGTGCGGCAGGAGCTGGTTTTTCTGCAGGACCTGCTTCCCCGGCAGACCGCTGGAGCTGGCACTCGAGGCGCTCAACGCGCAGTGCCAGCTTGAAGGCACTGGACTCCAGCTGGGCCAGCAGCCGGGCTGCCTGGGTCTGCAGCCCCTCCAGGGCCACCTCCAGGGCCTGCACCTGGCGCTCAGCCTCCTCCTCTGCTGCTGCCGCCACCGCCTCAGCGTGCACATCCAGCTTGCCCATGCGCAGCAGGAGCTCGCGGCCCTTGGCCTCCATCATGGCCCGGGCACTGGGGAACTCAACCAGCACCTCTGCCAGGTCCTCCTTGGAGAGGCAGAAGAGGTCCGAGTAGCCAATGCTCATGATGTTGGCTGTGCGCCTGTTCCCTGAGATGTTCCCTGGGGAGGTGGGGGCTGCGGTGAGGCTGGGAGTGGAGGGGCAGGGGAGCTGTGGCAGTGTGCAGCAGGGTGGGCTTACCTTTGATGTTGATGAGGCTGATCTCCCCGAAGTAGAGCCCCTCACCCAAGACAGCAAGCTGTGTGATGCCATCCTCTGCCACCACAGCCAGCCGCCCCTCGCGGATGAAGTACATCTCACGCCCCACATCACCCCTGCGGCAGACGAACTCGCCGGGTCCAAAGACCTGGGGCTGCAGCCGCAGCACCAGCTGCTGCAGCACGCTGCGCTCCCAGCTCTGGAAGAGTCCGACACGGCGCAGTGCTGGGAGGTGGACGCTGGCTGCTACCTCGGCCCGCAGCCCCCACGGCAGGTACTGGAGCACCGCCCGTTCTGCCGGCAGCTTCTGCTGTGCCCGCAGGTGTTGGTGCCAGCGGGCCACCCGCCGTGCCAGCCGCCTGCTTGCACCCTGTGCCTGCAGGTAGTGCCGCACCGGCTCAGGGTCGGGGTAGAAGGCAGCATCGGCCGCATTCATGTTGGAGATGACGGAGCTGATGCTGCCTGTGATGGTGGCAAAGCCCAGCACAGCCAGGAGGAAGCCAGTGGTGACGAAGAGGAACTCCTCCTCGCGCTGGGGCTCTGGCGTGTCACCCACAGTGGTGAGGATGAGGGTGGAGAAGTAGAAGCTGTGGAGATACTGCCGCAGTGGGCGGGCAAAGCCAGGGCGGCTGGCGTTGGGGCAGACCCAGCCATCCGTGCCCAGGCCCAGCCAGGCTGAGAGGGCAAAGTAGAGGCAGCCATGCCAGTGTATGGTGATGAAGACATAGAGCATCAGCTTGGCAACACGAAAGGCGTTGGGGTGGGCTGTGCGTGTCTCCTGGCGATCAAAGGCCTCGAAGAGCCGCGGTGCCTGCAGGCAGCGGTTGGCACGCACTACCGGCACGCCCAGCCCCAGGCGCAGGTAGAGCAGGTCGGTGGGCAGCACTGCAGCCACATCCCGGGGGAAGGATAGGGAGCGCAGGTAGCGCCACTGGATCCGGCCATGGTCCTGCACCAGGATACCATCCTCCAGGAAGCCTGGGAGCAGTGGGTCAGGACCCCAGTCGCTGCCAGGGTTCCTGGGTGGGGGGCACGTTGGCACTGGGGGGTGTCCTAGCGAGGGGGGCGGAGAAGTGAGGTCTGACAAGCTCAGGGTGCCCAGGGTTTCCCTGTGCAGGAGGAGGCTACTGATGGAGGACCAGGTGGGTGCCCAGCACAGGGGGGTCCCTGGGCCTGGTTCTCCTGGAAAGGACCCAGGGGGTCCTGTGGAATGCTGCTGTGGGCTGGGGGTCCTCTGTGCTGTCTGTAGGGCTGAGGGGCTCAGTGGTGGGTGGTGGAACCCCAGAATGCCCACCCTGTGCTGGGCTGGCTGATGGGTGACAGCCATGCCTGCCTGCTGGGAGCACGTGTGCATGGATGCACACATGTATGTGTGTGTGCATGTACACGTAGGCATGCCCATGCGAGTGCATGATGCATGGCTGCTTGCCACATGTAGTTGGGAGTGCACATATGTGCTGGTGTGCATGTGTGGGCATCAACATGTCTGTGCACACAGGTGAGCGTGCATTTGGGTGTGCAATTGGGGCAGGCATGGCACAGGTGTGGGACCAGGGCATGGCAGGGGCATGCTGGGGCACAGGCACCAACCGGTGTGGAAGTGCACAGCAATGTCCAGCAGATAGAGTGCGTCGCAGAGGTAGTCCAGGCTCAGCCACAGCACTGCATGCTGCTCCTGCAGGTCAGGGAAGCAGGACCTGGCAGTATGAGCGGTGTCACCAGGGCTGAGATGGTGCCATCAGGCGCCAGCAAGCCCCGTGCCCTCATGCCGGCCCCCACCCTCGCTGTGGGCACCAGGGGCCTTCGGTAGCAGTGCCTGCTTGGGTACCTGCAGATGAGGAAGATCCAGTTGTAGAGGACAGGCAGCGCCATGATGCTGATCCACCAGTAGTACCAGTCTCCAGAGGGGTCTAGGATCCAGGTCCGGGAGCGGGTAGCACTGTGCGGGGGAGGCAGAGGGACCTCAGAGCCTCCCCATCCCCAGCTGGCTGCAGGCTCCCGCCCGGGCACCCCTCGGCCGGCACCCAGCCGCTGCTGCCGGTGGCTCCCCGGCTCCGCCGGCCCCTCGCCCTGGCACAGGGTGCTCCGCGCCCGCAGCTCCCACGGGACCGAGGGGGGTCCCTGCTGCGCGCTCCCGCCCCGGGCCCCATGGCGGGCAGCCGCGCCCTGCTCACCCCGAGGCGCGTCCGGTGTCGGTGCCAGGGTCGGTCGTGGCGGCGAGCTCGGTGCTGCTGCGCCGCCGGGGCCAAACCCAGCGGCGGGACAGCAGGGAGCCGAGGCTGTGCATCCTGCACGGCGGGCGCGGGTGCCGGGGAGGGTCCTGCGCCCAGTGGGTGCGCAGCGCTGCTGCGGCACCGAGCACGGTCCCTCAGCGGGACGCAGCCGCGTGGCTCCTCCAGCGCTGGGCGCATCCTGGCAACGCGGGGCTCCCCCGGCGCTCGCCGGCCCGCCGGGGCTGCAGGCAGCCGCCGCCTCAGCCGCGCCGGTGTGCCGGGGCCGTTGCCCGGTTCTGCCAAAGGCTGTGGCGGACCGGAGCGGGGACGCGCTGTGGGGTGGTGCAGGAGCCCCCGGTGCGGGGGTGTCCGGCGCGGCGGTACCCGAACCCCGCGCCGCCGACCCCTCCCGCCGGCCGCCCGCTACTCCTGGCCCCGCCCCTGGGCCCCGCCCCTGCGCGGCGCAGCCAGTGAGGTGCCCGAGCCCCGCCGGGCCGGTGCCACCTCCCGCGGCGGGCAGGGCGGGGCGGGGCGGGGCGGGGCGGGCGGGGCCTGCGCGGCTGGTGCGTCGGGCGGCGGCGGGAAGATGGCGGCGGGCGCTTGGGGCCCGCAGCGGGGGCGGCTGGTGAGCGCGGGGCGGTGGGGCCGGGGGAAATGTTGCCCGTCCCGGGGCCCGGCGGGGCTGTACCCGGCTGGGCGGAGAACCCTTCTGCCGGTTGCCACGGGGGCGGCCCGGGTGGCCGCCTGCCCTTGGCCGTGCCGTGCCGCCCGGCCCCGGGGTGCGGCGTGTGCGGGCCGGGCCGCGGAGCCTGGAGGTGCGCGGGTGCCGTGAGCTGGGCCGGGACCTGGGCCGGGCCGGACGGGGCCGCCGCGGGTGTGGAGGGGTCAACGGCCCGGGGGGGCCCTGGCCGGCGCTGGGGCGGGGGTCCAGGCGCCGCGTCGGACGCCTCTTCTCCCCCTGCCCAGGTGCGGCGCTGATGGGACCGGACCCACCGCGACCTTGACCCCACAGGTAGGCAGCCCTGCCCTGCGCCGGGGTGTGTGTGTGTGTGTGTGTGATTCCCCGGGTGGGGGGTGCCCTGGGTGGGCAGCACCTCGGACGGCGCGGGGGGACCCCGGACCTGGTGGGAGGACGGTTGGCAGCAGCCCCGGGCAGCCAGGGTGTGATGCCCGCCCAGCAGTGGGGACATGGCGATACGGTGAGCGTCTCTGTGTCGGGGGCCCTGCTGCAGCTGGAGGGACCCAGCACCCTGCCCGTGACCTCAGCCCCCCGGCTCCTGGTGGCTGCCATTGACAGCCCCTGCCTCGGCACAAGGGCCCGGCTGGCAGCGAGATGGGGCTGAGCTCCGGCCTGGCGCCTCCAGGCTGGTGGTGGGCACAGGCAGCTTGCTGCAGGGTGGCCTTTGGCCTCACCAGGTGCCATGGCAACCCCGCAGCTGCCCCGTAGTCAGCAGGGCCAGCCCTGCGCTGTGCTCTCGCCTGCTGGGGTGCAGAGGTGGGGGGGGTCTGGTACCCACCGAGTACAGAGATGGACCTGAATGCCTCCCCTTGGGAGGTGCTGCCACCCCTCTGCCTGGGGCTGCCCACCTGCCCCTGCAGCCCCTCATCCCTCTCCACCTGTGTGGGGCTTGGTCCCTGTCCCTGTGGGGGCTGGGGCTGCTGGGCACTGCCACCGGGCTCTTTGCTGGGCAGTTCCCCAGTGTGCAGCCCTTGGCAAGGGCAGGGCGCTCCGCTCAGTGTCTGGTGTGTGGATCAGGGTCAGGGCGGGCAGCCGTGCCCCCAGCATCCCAGCCCTGGCTGCGGTGGCACCCTGGCTGCCTCCCTGTGTCATCGGCCACTGGATAGCTGCTGCCTGCAGGCAAGACTGGCCGCCTCCTGGCAAGAGGGTGCTCCCTGGCAGCTGGGATGCCTTGCTGCAGACCGACCCAGGATGCTGGTGATGATGGGTGAAACACATGCTCCCGGTGTGTGGGCAGGCTTGACAGCACCATACTGTCCCTTTTGGCTCTTGACTGGTGGCTGGGTCCCCTCCATGTGTGGTGGGAGCTGCTGGGGTTAGGAGGTGTGGCTGGGGTGAGGAGGGAGCCGGTGCTGGGATGGAGCTGGTGAGTCCCAGCTCTTGGGGCTGTTGCGTGGTGGCAGCCAGCATCCCGCTGGCACGAGTCTGGCCACGTGGCGGATGGGTCCCATGCCAGCTTGGCCATGGGGCTGCACGCCTTTGTGCCTACTGCATGGCGGGGGATGTCCCATGGTGTGCGCTGCACCTTGGGTTTTGCTGCTCTTTGCCATCATGTCCCTGCTTCAGTGAACACTTTGCTTTGGCTTGTCGCCCACCCCACTTCACCAGCTCCCGTGAGGGGCTCATGTGGTGACACCGTGCCAGGCAGTCTGGCCGCAGCCCGGTGTGGGTGTGAGCTGTGGTGCCGGTGCCCCTACCCCTGACCGGTCTGCTTCAGAGCTCACCCCAGCACGCTGGCATTCTGCAAGGTCTAACTTTAGCAACTGCATCAGACCTCACCCGCGCTGGAACAGGACGCTGGTCCTGCCGTGGTATAAATATGCCTGGCCTGTGCCTGAACCACAGGGTGTGTGTGCCTGCCTCCCGCTGCTGGCGCTGCTGTGCTCAGCTCCCCGGGGCCGTTGACCTGCTCGTTAATGTGTTTTGAGAAGGTGCTGGGCCCTGCCCTGCCTGTGTTGGCTTTTGGCTGTTCTTGCTCCAGCCCTGCCACCATCAGCTTCCCTCTTTCTGCCTCTTGTGGTTTGGGTTCTCTTTAATGGCCGTTTTCATTTCCTCCTGCCCGTGCTGCTGCTCTGTCCCCTCTGCCATGGGGCTGTGTCCTCAGGGGGCAGCTTCAGGCTCAGCCCTCCAGGCTTCCTGGGCCACCCGCCTCCCTGCAAGGTGCTCCTTGCCGAGCCCTGGTGTGCGTGTGCTGCTGGCGGTGACTTGCCAGGCCATGGCGCTGCTCCTGGCCCAGTGGCAGGAGGTGGAGGCCCAGAGCCGTGTCCTGGTACAGGGGCTGTGTGTGCTGGCTGCTCCTGGCCACATCTGCACTGGGCTGCCATCCTCAGAGAGCACTCAGTGCCTGCCCTCCCTACCCTGGCACGCTCTGGCATGCCTGCTGTGCTCGGCACGCGTGGCACCTGGCCCTAATCTGGCTGTCCCTGCAGTGTGTGCTGCCCGGCCACCCTGGGAGGTTATTTCTGGCAGGTCTGGGCAGCTGCCGGGGTGGGGGGGCAGCTGGCGCAGGGGCTGCCGACGCCAGCTCTCTGTGCTGTCACTCTTTCCATGCTCCACTGAGGGGGTTGGTGGGGCCCTGCATGGGCGCAGGGTCTCTGGGACAGGCGCTGTGGTGCTACAGTGGCTTCTCTGGGGCCAGCTCCCGCCCCGCGCTCCCCAGGGGCCCCAGCAGCAGTGGTGGGTGCAGGCAGCTGCCTCCCTGGGCATTGCGGTGCTCTGGGCCACTGTGCGGTGGTGGGCCCAAGCAGCGGCGGGGTGCCAGGGCGCAGGGCCCTATAAATATCCATCCCTGCTGGTTCCCTGGCAGCAGCATCGTGCCGCACCGTCTGTGGGTGCGCCGTTGGTGCTGCTGCAGCCGCCAGGCTGGGCTTTCCCCACCTTTCTGAGGGCCGATGCTGCCAGTGCCTCCGTCCCTGAGGTGACAGTGGTGGGGGCCGGTGGGAGCCCCGTCCTGCGCGCTGCCTTGGGTCAGCCCCAGCCTGCTTGCATGTCCCACCATGGGCTCTGGTTGTGATGGCAGCCAGCTGCCCCAGCCTCACTGCCTTCCCCAGCTCCCTTGCAGGGCAGGGAGCATGTGCTGAGACTGGTGTGGGGTGGAGCTGGGGTGCTGGGAGAGCAGACCCTGGGCTGGGCTGAGGGGTCAGGATAGGTGCCTGTGTTGGTGCTCGTGCACGAAGCCATGTCCCCACCACAGGACTGTTGGTGGCTGTGGGTGGGAACAGGGGATCCCATCTCTGAGGGATGGGGACCACCAGTTGCGGGCAGCAGGGGTATCCACTGCTCCCTGTCACCATTGCTGTGGTGGCAAGGCTGGTGGTTGGGCTGAGACACCGTGGTCGAGGGGAAGGTGCTGAGCAGGACCTGTGCCCAGTGCCATGGAAGGGGCCTGTGGGCATTCTGCTTCCCATGGCAGCGGCTCTGGGGGCACCTCATTCCCCTCCTTGCCTGCTTGCATGGCAGTGGTGCAGCTGGTGGCTGCTGTCAGGCCAGGCTCTGGCTGCAGTTGTCAGGGGGTTCGTTGCCCCCCAAGCTGGTGGCTCCTGGGCCATTGGTCCTGCTGGGTGCAGGATGTGGGGGTGGGTGGCTGTCCCGGCTGGCTGCTGGGTGCTTCCCACACCCCTGGGCTGTGCCGGCTCCTGGGTTCAAAGTACAGGGCTGGGCGTGGAGGCAGGGCTGGCAGCCAGAGCTCTCCCGGCCTGTGCCGCCCTGGCACGCTTGCCTTTCCTTTTCCCCAGCCCGCCTCCTGGTGCTCCAGCACTCCTTCCTCTGCCAGGCCTGGGGTCAGCTGTGGAGCAGCACCCCACTTCCACAGCGTGCAGCCTTTTGGGGCTGACACAGGGCTGGCAGTGACTCGTGGGGCAAAGCCACCAGGTGCGGTGTTGCTGCTGGCTCCTGTGCAGTGCTGGGGAGCTGTGGCCCTGTGGCCTTGCTCACCAAGGTAGGTGATGTGACTGCTCTGCCTGACCTGTCCCATGGCTGCTTGCCCAGGGAGCTGTGCCTGGCACAGGGTTGCGGGATGGTATTGGCACCAACTTTGCTTCTGTGTGCTTCTGTGCCTCCTCTGGCCTGGCTGCCTGGCTCGCCACCGTGCTGCCTGTCCTGCTTGATGGTGCCAGCCACAGCTGTGTGGCTGTACCAACCTCGGCTCCGGGGCCTGGGGCCGGCATCACTTGGCTGCGTGCCGTCCTGATGCTGCTTGGTTCTCAAGGGCTTCCCTGGTGCCTCCCCACTGGCTTGTTGCTCCTGTGGTGACCTGCCTTGCCGCGCCAGTGGCTGTGGCTGAGCTGGTGGTGCCTGGCAGGGTGGTTGCTGCCCATCACTGTGAGGAGTTGCCCCCACACTGCTCCCCCCACGCTGTGCTCTACCTGCCCATCCTGTGGTTGGCGTGGCAGCTTTGGCCTCGGGACAGCGTGGCTGCACCTCCAGCTGCCCAGGTACCCCAGGACGATGCTTCTCCCGAGTGCCCTTGGCCAGGATCCATGCCCCCTGCTGCCGTGCTGGCAGCACTGTGGCTGTGCTGGACAAGCCAAGACAAACACAGGGTTGTGGGCAGCACTGCTGCCTGCCATGGCCCTGCCCCGGGGCAGAAGCAGCCTCTGGGTGCTGGGTTCCCCTTGCAAGGTGAGGTTTGGTGGTGGAAGGTGATGCAGGGAAATGGGCAGCTGCCTTCGGACAAGGCAGGGTGGGGAGCTGCGGGGCAGGCTGGACAGGGCTGTTGCATTCGCCAGCCGTATTGGTGCGGAGGGAAGAGGCAGCTTGGGGGGGCCCTGGGCTGGGGCGGGGTGTCAAGGAAGAGCCAGGGCGATCCCGTGCATCTCAACTGCTTGATGGGTTGTGCTGCCAGGCCTGGCCCATCTGCCTGCCCCCTCCTCCTTGGTCATGGCGTTGAGCACCCCAGCAGTGCCAGGTGCCTGCCGTGACTGTGTCTGCTCTGAGCCACCACTCTCCCCGCAGCCCAGCCCGGGGTGGCAGCAGCATGGAGAGAGGGACCTGGTGGCCCGCCTGCTCCCTCATGCCCCTACGGCACCTCGAGGCAGCAGTTCAATTTGGTCCGGCCCACGAGGTGCCCTGCCGCTGCCTGTGACCGTCCCCCACACTGCTGATGGAGAGGATGAGCTGGCTGAGCAAGCTGAACCCGCGGGCAGCCGGGCAGCGTGCCCCCCGCAGCGCCAGCCTGCAGAGCCCTGTCACCGCTGACCCAGAGACCTGCCTCATGGTTTTCAAGAACCACTGGTCCCAGGTGAGCCGGGATGGGGGGCTGGGGCGCCGGGCTGGTAATGGGGACCCCCTGACCCTCCACCCAGCACTCAGTGCTGGCACTGTGTTTCCCCTCGCCTCACCCAGGTCCTGCGCATCCTGGAGCGGCGCGGCTGCAAGCCGGCCCCTGATGACCTCAGTGCCGTGCGCAACAACACCTACCAAATGCTGAACCTGCTGGCAGAGGACCGGCCACGGGGAGAGGCGGCGCGGGGGCCCATCCTGGAGTTTGTGGCCTCAGAGAATCTGCTGGAGCGGCTTCTGTGCTGGCACCTGCAAGGTGACTTCACCGAGGAGCGCAAGGTGGAGCAGCTGAAGCTCTATGAGATGCTCATCAGCCAGGCCCGGCAGCCCCTGCTGCGGCATAAGCCGGTGCTCACACCATTGCTGCGGCTACTCAGCCTCTGTGCTGAGCCCAGCTCTGCCCTGCTGGAGAACAGCCTCGTCCTGCTGCTCAATCAGCTCTGCGTCTCCGTGGCCAAGGAGCCCTCCATCCTGGAGCTCTTCTTCCACAGCCACACGGACCAGGGCCCCGCCAACCTCATCATATTCTCCCTTCTCATCCCCTTCATCCACCATGAGGGTGTCCTAGGGCAGCAGGCCAGGGATGCGCTGCTGCTCATCATGGCGATGTCTGCCAGCAACCATGCTGTGGCCAAGTCCATCACCGACAACTCCTACTTCTGCCCGGTACAGCACAGTCCATCATGACAACTCCTACTTCTGCCCTGGGGACCTGATGTGATGCCCCCCTACCCCAAAGTGGTGCTGGGAGGTCGAATTGCTCCGCTGCTGATGCAGGGTTGGATTTGGCTGTTGGGGCAGGAACCACAGCCACCCCTGGAGGGAAGTCCTGCCCTGGCTGGGGAGCTGGGACTGCTGAGCAGGGAAGGCTTGGAGGTGGAGGGCTTGGCAGCGGGCTGGAGACAAGGGTTCCCTGGGGACAGCAGGAGATGTAGGACCCAGCAAAGCTCCCCTGCTTAGAACCAGGATGGAGGAGGGCAGGCTTCCCTGTGGGATTGGTGTTTGGAGGAGAGTGGTTGGGTCTGATGGCTGGAGACCCAGAGCCTCCAGCATCTGGCAGGAGCAGAGCAGGCAGGGCTCCGTGGCATATGCCAGGGCAGTGTTGCAGTCACCTGCACCCACTTTCCTCCTGCTGCCTGCCCTGCCTGCCCTGCTGCTTCTCTCCTTCTGGCTCTGGCAAACTGTGGCTCCAGTCCTGGCTGTGTGCTGGCTGTGCTGAGGGCTGGAAGTGGATCCATACGTGCAGCCGTGCTGGGCTGTGGGGGTGGGACCTTCCTGGTGGGCTCAGCGTGAGTGGGGCACTGTGGTGGCTGTCCTTGTGCACGCTGCCTGGTGCCACAGCTTCCTGGCAGTGGGGCTGGTGGCTTGGGGGGAGCTGACTGCCTGTGTTCCCAGGTCCTGGCCACGGGCCTGAGTGCCCTGTACTCCTCCCTGCCCCGCAAGATTGAGGTGCGTGGGGATGACTGGCACTTCCTGCGCCGTGAGGACTGGATTGGCGTCTCCTCCCTTGTTCTCTTCATGAACTCGCTGGAGTTCTGCAACGCTGTCATCCAGGTAAGGCTGGGAGGCTGCCAGCCCTGAGTAGGACTGGCCATGGCCCTGACATCCCGTGCTCCACAGGTCGCCCACCCCCTCGTGCAGAAGCAGCTGGTGGACTATGTCCACAACGGGTTCCTCGTCCCTGTCATGGGGCCGGCGCTGCACAAGGTGAGGGACCACCCCACAGCGGGCTGCCTGCCAGCCTGGGCAGGGGGTTTCCTGCCTGTACGTGTCCGGGAGGGGGGCCCAGGGGTGCACGTGTGGCCCAGCCCTGTGCTGAGCTTCTGCCACCTGCAGACCTCCATCGAGGAGATGATTGCCAGCACAGCCTACCTGGACCTGTTCCTGCGCAGCGTCAGCGAGACGGCCCTGCTGAAAACCTTCCTGCGCTTTGTTCTGCTGCACCGCCACGATAACAGCACCATCCTCGACACCCTTGTGGGCCGCATCAACAGCAACTCCCGGGTGAGAGGTGCTGGGCTTCCCCCACGGACCCCCACAGCTCCCTGAACTGCTGCCCACCCAGGGCGCTGTTGTCCTGCCCCACTGCAGCTCCCTCACCTCCAACTTGTCCCCAGCTCTGCATGGTGTCCTTGAGCCTCTTCAGGACGCTGCTCAGCCTCAACTGCGAGGACGTCATGCTCCAGCTGGTGCTCAGGTAACTTCCCTGTGTCGCTGATGCCAGGGGCTGACCTGCTGCTGCCCGGCACCTGGGGGCCGCCACGTCTGGGACATGGCCTTGGGCATCGCTCCCTGCTGTGCCTGTGGGTTTGGGGCAGCTGCAACTTCTGCCCCACAGCTGGAGGCACTGGGGTCCAGCGCGGTCCCCCATCCCTGGCTGTGTCCCGCTCCCCTGCGTGTGTTCCCCCTGCCTGCGGCCCCTGAGTGCAAACCCGTGCTCCCCCAGGTACCTGCTGCCCTGCAGCCATGTCATGCTGAGCCAGAAGCGGGCGGTCAGGGACTTGGACATCTATGGGAAGACAGCTGCCAAGTTCCTCTCCCTCATCCCGCGGTGCTGCCGTCCCGAGAGCCTGCTGCTGCCTGACCGGGAGGAAGAGCATGCTGCCTGGTCCAAGGGTACGGTACCGGGGTCCCCTTGGACCTGTACTGTGGCTGCTGCCCCATCCCCATCCCGGCTCTGTGCTGAGCCTCCTCTGCACCATTGCCTGCAGGCCATGGCAGCCCCAACGTGGACACCTCCTCGGTGGTGACGGTGCCGAAGCCCTCCACTCCCTCCCGGCTCTCCTTCTTCATGCGGCAGCAGAGCACAGCCCCTGAGGCTGCCGGCCCGGCACCCCGCTCCCCCAGCACCCCGTCCGGCAGCCCCTGCCACCGGGCTGGCAGGTGGGAGGAGGTGTCTGAGCTGGACAGGAACTACCTGGAGTACCTGCGGGATGCGCGCCGCAGCATTGACCGCTGTGCTTGGGCCTGCCGTGTCTGGTCGGCCCCCTATGATGGCGAGGAGCCCAGTGCTGGTGGCTCTGCCCCCCAGCTCGACAGTGGCCCCCCACTTGGCCCTGACTGCCTCGGTGCCCCACGCCCCCTGGGACCCCCCACCCCACGGACTAAAAAGCGGGGCTTGCCGGAGGAGGGGGCGAGGGAAGGGCAGGGGGGTGCCCTTGGCAGCAGTGGTGAGCCCAGCATGGGGGGGCCTGGCCCTGAGGCCCGGGACTCGGGGACCCTCGTGAACGGAGCACATGGGCCAGCAGAGCCGATCCGGCCCGAGGGGGACGTGGTGGTGAAGAAGGTGCGCCGGAGCCCCCAGGGGGAGGGTGATGACGTGGGGGCCCCCCCTGAGCGGGAGCACCGGCCAGTCCCAGCGCAGAACGGGGCCACGGTCCCTCCGACTCCCCGGCCGCAGCCCCCGGGCTGGGAGCCGCTGCCCTCGGTGGACTCGCTGATCGAGGAGCTGCTGGCCCGGGTGCCGGCTGAGCCCAATGGAGCTGGTGTCACCATCGAGGCCTTCACCGAGGAGCTACAGGAGATTGAGGCTGAGATGAAGAATGGCAGTGGTGGCGGGACCCTGCCCGCTGCTCAGGACCCCCCCGAGGTGCCCCTGTCCCGTGAGGAGGAGGAGGCCTTTGCCAGCTTCGCCGCCCTGCCCGAGGGGGATACCACGGGGCGGGCACTGCTGCGGCTGCAGGACCCCCTGGCCCAGCTGGTGGCTAGCCCACCGCGGGCGGTGGGGCCGCCCCCCAGCCAGCCCTTCACAGGTGGGGCCGGTGCTGGTGGGGGGTCCCCGCTGCCTGTGGCCCTGTCTGACATGTCCCTTTCCCTTGCCCACAGGCCCCTTCGTCTCGGTGCTGTTTGGGAAGCTGGAGAACATGTTGCACAACTCGCTCTACGTCAACTTTCTGCTGACAGGGCTGGTGGCCCAGCTGGCCTGCTACCCCCAGCCCCTGCTGCGCTCCTTCCTCCTCAACACCAACATGGTCTTCCAGCCTAGCGTTAAGTCCCTGCTGCAGGTATGTCCTGGGCCAGGCAGGCAGAGCTCCCTCTGGACCTCCATGCGCCCAGGGTAGGCCATCATGATGTTCCCTTGCCCCACAGGTTCTTGGCTCGGTGAAGAACAAGATCGAAAGCTTTGCTGCTAGCCAGGAAGACTTTCCGGCTCTGCTCTTCAAAGCCAAGAAGTACTTGATCGCCCGGGGGAAGCTGGACTGGTCAGACACGCCGAGCGCAGTGCCCTCCCTGCGCCGTGCTGAGACCCTGGGTGAGGGCAGGCAGTGATTGCCACGGCGAGGCACGGCACGGGCTGGGCAGCTGCATGTTGAATTTTGCAGCCCCCAAACCCTGGTACACTGCATTGCATAGAGGGCTGGGGGCTGCATGTCGTGTTGCAGGGAGGGCTGGGGGCTGCGCATTGCCTTGCATGGAGGGCTGGGGGCTGCACGTTGCTTTGTACACAGGGATGTGGGCTGTGTGTGGGGCTGGGGGCTGTGTGTTGCATTTCACAGGGGCTGGGGGCTGTGTGTTGCATCGTACAGAGGGCTGTGGGCTACATGGAGGGCTGGGAGCTGAATGTTGTGTCGTGCAGAGGGCTGGGGGCTGCACGGAGGTTTGGGGGTTGCATGTTGCGTTGCAGGGAGGGCCAGGGGCTGCATGTTGGGCTGTGCAGTGGGCTGGGGGCTGTCCCCTGCATTACACGGGCGCTGGGGTCTGTGTGTTGCATGGTACAGAGGGCTGGGGGCCCCTCTCCAGGGTGCTGGGGCCCTGGGCCGTGGGTGCAGGACTGACCCCATCCCCACAGTGAAGAGCCGGAAGCCATCCATCGGGGAGCTGATCCTGCGGCACACCAACAGCCCGACACGGGCACGCCAGGCAGCACAGCTCGCCTTCCAGCACGTGCGGGATGGGCAGGTGCTGCAGGCCTTGGCTGGGGCATCCCTCTTCCGTGGCTCGGCCGAGAGACAGAGTGAAGCGCTGCGCGTCAAGAATGCTGTCTACTGCGCCGTCATCTTCAGTGAGTTCCTCAAGGAGCTGGCTGCCATCACCCAGGCCCACGCTGTCACCTCCCCCTTCCTGACTGAGCCCCCTGAGGAGTGACCCCCTAACCCGGCCGGCGCCTTTTTAACCACCCCCAGGACACGGACCTTTTTAATTTATTGGGGACGAATGTTTGGCTGAGACCTTGCTGCAATATGTACAGGAGTGACCGGTGGCCCGCTGCCCTCAGGGGGGTGGCAGGGCAGGACCCTGGGTGGCCCCTGGCATGGCAGTGGGGGCTCGGGGCGGGCTGGCTCTGCCCCCCTTTGCCTCCCACCACTCACCCAGGGGCTGCACGTGCTGCAGGGCCCCGCTCTGGTGCAGAGCGGGCCCAACAGCGCCGCTGTCAGCTGTCACCCCCCCCCCTCCCCCCCCCCCGACCCCTCTTTATGCAACGCCTGCCGCCCTCGCTGGCACACTTGTGCTACTGGGGGTGTGGGGCTGTGGGGGACAGGGTGCAGCGGGGCTGGGGCAGTGCATGAGGAGGGCTGCGTGTGTCTGTGCTGTGTAAAAGCCCTTCTGTAATAAAGGGTCTGGTCGAGGGCGTCGCCTGCCGCTGCCTGTGCTTCTGGTGGGGCAGGGGGGGACTGGCCTGGACGCTGACAACCCCCTGCATGGCCAGGTCCCCAGCATTCAGCTGCAGTGCCAGCTCCCCTGTGTTGGAGTGGGCTTCTCATCACCAGCGGCTGTTTCCGTGGGATCCACTGCTTCTACTGGTCTTTAAATGGAAATACGCTGTATCGGTGGTATCTGATGTAACGTCCTGGTGGATACTGCACAGGGCCTCACCACCCCCTGCACCACAGGTTGCATCCACATTGCACCTACCGGTGACCCAAACCATCGGAGTGCTCTAGGGAGTGGTGTTGATGGGTGTTCATTACCTTTTTGGCCCTTTAAGCCTTCATTTGCAAGTTCCAGCTTGCCCCAACTGAGTTTGGCAGGATTTTGATGTGCCTCCTGCCTGCCTGGCTTCCTTGGGCGCTGGAAAGCTGGATGCAAATCCACTGGATGAGATGGGAAAATCACCTGGACCATGCTGCTCAGTGACAGAGGTGTCACTGTGGTCAGAAGTGCTGATGCAGGGGACAGTTCGGTCTTGGGGAGAGGTCCCAGATTGGCACCCCTCTGGAGCCTGCAATCAGTGGGAGCATGGAGCCGTTGCAGGCAGGGGTCCTGCTCCTTCGCTGCTGGCAGACCTGCACTGCGTGTCCTGCACTGTCGGGATCCTTCTACACCCCCATCCCTTGCAGCACAGGGACTGATGCCATCACCCCTCGCACAGGGATGTGGTCCCTGGTGCAGTGTAGTGGCCATTGCACACAGGGCAGGGTCCCAATGTTCCCCACAAAGGCACTTTGTGGTTTGAGGGTGATGTCCCTCCTCAGCCCCCACCCTCCCCTCTCCCTCAGTGTCTTGCTGGTCCCTGCTCTGCAGGATGAAGACGAGCAACCTGCCCCATCTCGCAGGAATGCTGCAGTGCTGCCAGGATGGACAGATGGAAACAAGCAGCAGCCTATAGCTTCATGTCCTGCTGGCAGCAGCCCCCCACTGCCCTGCCTGTTCCCACTGAGGTGCATGCTTGCGGCTGGCTGGTGTTCCTAGTGCTCACCACACATCTGGCCTCCCAGTGGTACTGGGGCAGGCATCCACCACTGGGCTGCCCAGTGAGCGTTTTCTGCCCCAAACAGCCCACTGGTCCCCGCACATGTGGCTCCCCGGGCAGGCAGGTGGCTCTGCAGCCACCACAGCCACAACAGCTTTGGTGTTTGGGAGGTTTTTTCTGTCACCCTGGGGAATACGGGGTGCAGCATCAGCACCCCCAGAAACTGCTGTGGAGGGGACCAGGGAGCCAACATGGGTGGTATCTCTAGCTCTGCACCCTCTGCAGCCCAGGGCTGAGGCTGGACACTGGGTCAGGAAAGCACCCACTCTGGAGGCTGGGGCCAGCTGGCTAAACCTGCCTGTGCATGGGATGTCGAGCGGGCATCTCTAAACAGCGGGTTAGCTACTGGGAAAAGATGCCCCACATCATGTCAGCACAGAGCAGAGGGGGATCCCTCCTGCTAGGGCTGACTCCTGTGGGAGTGAGAGAAGCTGGAGTTAGGACTCAAAATAAGGATGCTTGTGCACCACAGCATCCCTCCAGCATGTGTCCTGCTGCAGAGACTGCCCAGGGAAGTGTGGGTGGGACAGGGGACACACGTCTTTGCAGGGGCTGTAAGGGCACCTGAGTCCCAGGGGCAGTAGGGGAGGTGCTGGCTGCCATGCCTGGCACATAGAGGAATCTGACATGATGGCACAGACCTACCCCAGGACCCCTGACTCTGGAAGACCCCAAGCTGTTTGTGCCCATTGGCTTCCGGCAATGCTTCTCTCCACTGGGTGCATGGCTTGGGAGGTGGAGGAGATCTGTGGCATGACAGACCATGGTGGGATGGAGAAAGTGTAGGGCACAGACATTCCTGTGCGCTGGCTGGGCCATTGCATTGGTATAATATGAAGGGTGAAGCCTGGTGGGAACAGCTTCCCAGGGTGCCCTTTGGCCAGCTCGGTCCTCCCTGGCAAGCAGCACTGGGTGGGTCCTGGAGGGTCCTGCAGAGGGGAGATGTGCCTGCTGGATGCTTTGCTGGCAGGCAGCAGGACTGCCTGGCTATGTTCCCAGTGCTCGTGCTGCCTCAGTGCCCACGGTGGTCCCCCAGCCCCCTTGGTGCTGCTCAGTGCCTGTAGGGAAGGGGCTTCCTCAGGTGGCACAGCTGAGCTCATGGGTATGGCACAGGGCATGTGTGAGGGATGGGTAAATGCAGCCTGGTTTGGCAGTGATGGTGACAAGCAGGATGTGGGTTTTGGCTCCAGGAAATGTGGCTTGGTTTGCTTTTGGATGTCGCCGGCAGTGCAGCAACAGCCCCATGCAAAACCCAAGCGACAACCCTGAAAGCTGTGTGGGGCCAACAAGGGGTTTGACCCTCCACCAAGTGATGCGGGAGATGTGCAGGCTCGTTATGCTGGCGATAAAAATATGGGTGGTGTTTTGGCAGTGACAGGCAGCCAAGGCAAGGCAGGGAATGAGCCCAGGGTCTGCTTCACACCTCTCCTCCCACCTGGGGCCAGCTCGGGGCGTCTGGCAGGCTTGATTGCAGCTGAGCTGGGCTGAGGGCTGCGATGGGGCTGTGGAGTCCTGGGGGCTCCTTCCTGACTCCCCCTGCAGAGTTGGGGGTGCCGTGTCTGTGTGCGTGTGTACACGAGCATGTACATGCGTGTGCAAGGAGCTGCTGGAGCTACGCTCTCTGTAAAGCCTGTGTGTTGCATTAAAGGGGATGGAGTAATTTAGCAGAAAATACCCTCCCTGCCCCCACCTTCCAACTCTCCTCACCGAGGTGGGAGGTTAGGTGTGCTAGGTTTAAATTCTAAGTGATGTCCAAGTTACCACTATCAGTCCAGTTGCATTTAATGTGTCTATTAAACGACCACGGTTCTGGATACACAGATAGCAGTCTGCACTGCCAGTCCAGCCGTGCTCATGAACTAGCACAGCCACACTGCAGGGTTTGGCCGCGTTCAATGAGAAACTGCGACAACCAGCTACTTAACAGTGCAGTTTTATTTGTGCAACAGATAGACAGGGTTTTGGATCGCTGGTGATAGTGACTGTCTGCAAAAAGACACATGCAATGTTATGATGTTATAAAGTATAAAACACGTGGAAAAGTTATGAACAATACAGCCTGGCTATAACTGTTAAAGAGTAACTCTCTAGAGTTTAGCACTTAGTTTAAGTCTCACCCAAGGTGTCCGAAGCCGGGGAGAAGAAAGGCTTAGCCCATCGGCCGGTCCCAGGAGTCAGTCTTGGTGCATCTTCCCTTAACTTGTTCTTGGTGGTGTCTTTCCCACTTTTCCCCTCATTTATTCTCTTTTTATACTTCTCTTTACTCTCAGGTGGAGCTTGAGTGACTCTAGTCATACATTCTTTGATTGGTGCAAAGTTCTCTCACTGTCATTTAAAGGTTCAGTTCATTTTAAATTTACTGGGCATGCTCCCAGAGCGGGGGATTCACTCTCTTCAGGAGGGCCATTTGAGTAGGAGGTTTCGATCTCCCACTACCACAATTATTTTACCCTAGCATCCTTCAGTCTTATCTTTTCAGCAATTTTCTTTTAGCAGTTTGCATGTCCTCCTCAGAAGGCTTTGAAGTGCTAAGGGGGCCTAGTTCCCGACCTTCTCTTGCAGATAATGAGGCTTTTGCTTGGTCTTTGACACATTTGTTGGCCCAGCAACAAACATCTTCTCATATATTTTACAGCCACTATGTAGCTTATCAGCTGTATGGTACCATCAGGTTCCCAATCCTGCAGTGAGCACAGCAGAGCCTGGCTGTGGTGTCTCCACTCTGCTCCACCCTCCCCTATTCCTCTAGGATAGCAGCTTGTGTGGCTTAGGGACCTGTGGTGATGTCAGTTCCATGCATGCCAACCATCCTGAAGGCGATAGCTGTATTTTACCCTAAAAAGCTTTCTGTAATACTACGCTTCTACTAGGACCCAGTTTTTCTCTAATTCCCGCCCCACCCCACCCCCCAAGGGTGATTTTCCCACCCTGTGAGACCGAGATGTGCTCAGCACCAGGCAGGCAGAACAGAGGAGCATTTACCTTCACCCAGGGGGTCTGGCGCAGGGTGGATGGATGCTGACTCAGCTCCAGGCACCAGCACTTGTTCATTCCAACTCACTGTGTCTTTACTTAATGGGAAAATAATGGTTATATGGTTTTGGAGTTCCCTCCCTGCTGCAGTGGCACCAGGCTTGCCACTGCCCCAGCCCCTGGGCAGGGATGTGCCAGTGCTGACGTAGCCAGCACAGGGGTGCTGTGCCTGTGCTGTGGCTGGAGGGTTGGCAGCCCATTGCTCTGCCTGGGGATGAGAGTGCTGCTGGATCAACTGGAGGACAATTCACCTCCTTCCCTGCCACAGCCTCCTTTAACAAAGGGCCAGGCAGAGAAAAAGGCAGGCAGGCAGGGCAGTGGGCAGGCATCATTCCTGGGGCTGCCTGTGGTGCATGGGGCCCTGGACCAAGGGACAGGCTAGGGTGACTGGTCCTGCCCTGACATGCTGTACCAGCAGAGCATGTGCCAGGGGGATGCACCATCCCGTCCCACTGGCAGGAAGGGGCTACCACAAGAACCCTGGTCCTGGTGGCTGCTGGGGGCTGCAGGGGAAAAGACACATGCCCTGGACGAGAGCATGTCAGCATGTTGCACATTTCCTCCACTTTGTTTTGTTTCTTCCTCCATCAAAACCAGCTGGGTCCTGAGTCATATCCTGAGCCTAGCATGGCCAACGGGCAGCACAAAGGCAGCCATGATCCTGGAACCCCAGGACTCTTGAGACACCCAGGACCATGCTGCCTGTTCACAGCCATCACCCAGAGCTTTCCTAATGCTGCTCCCTGCAGAACTCCAGCAGCCTCCCTCCCTGGCAGCAGAACTCACAGGGGCAGGGGCAGTTTGGGTCCTTAGCAGGGAGGCAGTGACCTTGAGCTTGCCCCCATGTTGCCATGCCCAGATTCATGCGTTCTGGGGTTGGGACCATCCCCGTGGTGAGTGCTGGCTCCTGGAGGCTTGGCTGCACATGGAGAGCAAGCAGAAGGAAGGGGCTGACTCTGACGGTTGGGACATGGGTGGAGCAGGATGGGATGTGATGGGATGAAGAGGGGGATGGGATGAGGATGGGATGGGATAAGGATGGGGACCCATCTCCCATTACCCTCCTTGTGTCATATTCCCTGGCGGTGGTCCCCCAGGAGAGCCCTGGCCCCACACCTGAGTCCCAGCATTGGCAGTGGTCTCCTGCTCCCAGCCCTCCTCACAGCCATGAGGATCCATGCTGACAGGGTTGGGAATCTGTGGCTGCCCTGGCAGCTCCTGTGGAGTGGTGGCAGACCCAGCCCTGGGGAGATGCAGCAATACCAGACTCACCAAGATGGGCCTCGGACCTCGGACCAGAGCAGGTGGCCACAAGGAGGAGAGCAACCAGGGTGGCTGCAGGGACCTTCATTGTGCTGTGGGGCTGAGGGAACTGTGACTGGGGCTGAAGCTTCGGGGCTGCGGGGCTCTCCTCTGCACGATACTCGTCTCCTGTGGCAATGCACTTCTTTTACCCCTGGCTGTTGTGCAGGTGCAGGGTTTCAAGGAAAGAAAATGAATGCATCGTAGCAAAGAAATTATGTTAGGATTGCCCAGGTTTGCTGAGCTAGAAAAGGAAAGGAAGCCACAGAATGGGCAGTGCTGGCCACTGGTCAGTGCTTCCAGCAGAAGTCTGAGCCTCCCTCCTTCTCCAGCCTGGTCCTGGCACCAGACCCTGCATGTCAACAAGCACACATGGCAAGTTCTGGCTGTTATGAGTCAGGATCTCCAGGTTTCTTGCAGAGGGGCTAGAAGGGAATTTGGGTGTCACGTTGTCCTTGGAAGACCCTGGCTTCTTCTCTCTCAGCAAAAGAATCAGGAATCAGGGCGCTAAGCAAGAGTACCTGTGCTGGGGTACTCTGGGGTACTTAGACTAGCCAGTCTAAGCTGGCTAGAAGGAAGGACAGGGCATGTCAAGGGGCAGTGACATTCCTTCCGTCCATACACAACAGCCCTGGGCCTGTCCCCAAGTCCCAGATGAAGAAAAGGGGATGAGTAGGTGTAAGGACGTTTGCCAGGTGAGATGGCGGATCACGGTGGTCACTACACAGTCCCGACATTCCCATGCCCAGATAGACCCATTCCTGCCGCTGTGAGACGGAGCTGAGGTCAAGGTGCCACAATAGGCCCCGCTCCCCGCAGCCCAGTATTCTGCAGCTGCGCTGATGGACCTGAGGTCAAGGCACCGTGATACGCCCCGGTCCCTCACGACCCAGTGCCCCACAGCATGGCCGGAGGAGGGGACCCGACATTGCAGCCGGACCAGACTCTGGCCCCCCTGGCGCAGGGACCCTGGCACAGCGCTCCCAGTAAGATCACTGGCACAGGCTGCCCAGAGGCTGTGGAGCCCCCTCCTCTGCAGACGTGCCAGCACCACCTGGACACAATTCTGTGCAGCCTGCTCCAGGAGGGCCTGCTTTTGCCGGGGGTGTGGCTGCCCCGCTGGGCCCGCTGTGTGGCAGTGGAGGAGGAAGAGGACGAGGATGAGGGCTGCGGATGAAGTGCCACCTCCATCCTGCAGGTCCTTCTGCTGGAGGCACCGGCTGGTGCAGCGAGTGAGGGCGATGCAGCGGGACCAGACCCTCTGCCTAATCTGCCGGGACGAGGTGGCGGGGCGGCCCTGTTATACCACCATGGTCTGCCCCAGCCGCGCCAGCACCTGGTTCCACCGCCGCTGCATCCAGGTAGGCGCCATCGCCCCGGTCCCTGACATGGTCAGCCTGGTGGTCACCCCGTCACCCAGCTCCGGGGAGCGAACGGGTCCCTCCCGCCACTGCTGATGCCGATGCCACCTCTGCCCTAGGGCCAGGCGCTGCGCTCGGGCCTGCACCACTTTCGGAGCCCTCTGTGCCGGGACATGACAGCCTTCCAGGCAGAGATGTTCCGCTTGGGCATCAAAATCCCCAACAGGTCGGTACCCTCCCCGCTGCCTCCCTTGCCCTCCGCAATACCCCAGCTGATCCCCTCCGGCCCTCCTGGGTGCCGACGGGGTGTCCCCCATGTCTCCGGTGCTGAGTGCTCCCCTCTTCCCACAGGGATGCTGCCTGGGAGGAGGAGGGCTCTCTCCTCGACTTGGTGCTCTGGCAGAGCTCCTGCGACGCCGACCAGTGCCTGTGCCCTCTGGGCCGCGACCAGGCAGAGCAGGCGGGGTGAGTGCCGGTGGCCCCGGACCCCGCAGCCCCAGTGAGGACACGATGCCTTCGTCTCCTCTGACGGGCAGGGGTGGAGGTTCCCTGGGATGCTGAGCCAGGCATGGCGCAGGGTGCGTTCTGGCAGCTCAGCCCCGGCTGCCAGGACGGGAGCAGGGTAGAGCTGGGCTCGGCACAGTGCCGGGGCTGTCGGCCCACTGCTCGGGGACCTTTGGTGGCAGTGGGTACCGTTGCTCTCCGCAGGCCCTGGAGAGTCCTGGTCTGCAGCTCCTGTGGCTCCCGTGGGACCCGCCAGTGCTGCTCCGCCCTGGAAGATGCCACCGAGTCCTGGGAGTGCAGGGACTGCAGCGGCACGCACAGCGGTGAGGGGGGCAGCGGGAGGACAGGGTGCCCAGGGCGTGGTGGCTCCCACAGCCACTGGGGACTTGGGGACAGGCGCTGTGACGCGTGGAGGGAGGGAGCGTGGCAGGGGCTTGTTGTGCTCATCATCTCCCTGCCCCTTGCAGTGCCCGACATTGCAGCCGGACCAGACTCTGGCCCCCCTGGCGCAGGGACCCTGGCACAGCGCTCCCAGTAAGATCACTGGCACAGGCTGCCCAGAGGCTGTGGAGCCCCCTCCTCTGCAGACGTGCCAGCACCACCTGGACACAATTCTGTGCAGCCTGCTCCAGGAGGACCTGCTTTTGCCGGGGGTTGGACTAGACGATCTCCAGAGGTCCCCTCCAGCCCTGACCATGGTGTGGTTCTGTGACCCCTGGCACTTTGGCTGAGGAAGTTGAGCAAGGCTTCTCAAGGGACAACCTGACATGCAACTGCCCTCCCAGCTGCTGTGCAAGAAACCTGCTGATCCTCACTAACAGAAGCTTGAACTTTGCCCGTGGGCTTGCTGATGTGCATGAGAACTGTAGGGCAAGAGCCTTCGCTCTTCCCCATCCTCCAGTGCCGGGCAAGTGCAGATGCTCTGAGGAGGGAGCACCAGTCCCTGCAGGCCCCGCTGCCATCCCTGTCATGCAGCGGCTCCTCTTCCCTGGGCTCCCTCTGCTGTGTCCTGGAGCCCTGGCCTGGTGCGATGGCAGAGCCAGCCGCAGTAACGCGCATGGGACTTGCCCGGTCCCCCAGAGCCACCTGGGTGCTGGTGGGGAAGCCGGGGCTCACCCTTGGCCAGGCCATCCCACTGGAGCTGCCAGAGGGGCCAAAGCACAAGGAGTTCCCCACGGATGGCAGGGACAGGCCGCAGAGCCCCGTCGATGTGGAGCCACCCCCTGCAGCCCCTCGGCCACGGTCACGCATAACCTCGCTGAAGAGCTCATGCGCATCGTCCAGGACACCCTCGTGATGGCCATGGGGTACCAAACGTTTCTGCAAGTGCTGATGGCCAAGTGGCGAGGGGCGGCCTGTGCTGGGGCCCTCCCCAGGGTTCCTTCCCCCCTGCTCACCAGGGAAGAGGAGCAGCCCCAGCCAGGGGGTGCCAGGGCTGCTGGGGACCAGAGTGTGGCCCCAGGGCCTTAGAGCCGAGCTGCCGGGGGAAGGTGCGCACACGGACAAGGCTGCGGATGGGGACAAAGACCAAGATGAGGACACGGGCCCGGGCACAAGTAGCCCTGTGCAGCTTCCGTACCAGCATCTGGCAGAATGGCGGCATGGTGTCGGCTTCGGAGAGCCAATTACGGATTTGTTGTGAAGCCGCTGTATGAGCTACTGAAAGCTTCCTGCAGTGGCTGCATTGACTGGACAGAAGGGGGTAACGCTGCTTTCAAGCGCCTGGAGCGAGCTCTGACGGAGGCCCCCGTGCCGGCATTACCCATGCTTTTAATAAAGACCTTTGATCTTTTCACCCAGGAGAGAGAAAGTACGGCCTTAGGAGTTTGGCACAAGTTTTTAGGGCCCCAGTGGCACGCTGTAACTGACTTCTCCCAACAGCTGGATGAGCTGAGCTCAGGATGGCCTGGATGCCTTCAAGCAGCAGCAGCAACTGGGCTACTGGTTCACGATTCCCCAAGTTCACCGTGGGGCAGAAGGTTACCGTCTAGGTACCACACTTGGTCATGACGGTACTGAAACAAAAAGGAGGACATCGGCTGGCCCCGGACCATTGAGGAAGTCTGCTCCAGCCCCCAGATCTCAAGAAGCAGGCTGGGAGCTGTATGCTGACGGCAGCAGCTGGCCCCGAGAGGGATAACGATTGCCTGGGTGCGCTGGAACTACCATCGACGAGGTTAACAGAATCACAAACTTTGCCCGCAAAGGTCTCTGCTCGGGAAGCCAAACCGAATGCCCTCGCGAGGGCACGGGCCCTGAGCAAAGGGAAATGAGCCCCCACACGGGCAGGCTCCAAGTATGCCTTTGGATCGGTTCATGCGCATGGAGCTCTTTGGAAAGAGAGAGGACTATCATCTGCTCGAGGAACTGTGCTCAAATATGCGCCTCAGATCCAGGAATTATTAAAGAGCATTCAAAAACCAGTGGCGGCCGCAGTTACGCATTGCAAGGCACGTCAAGCTGGTAAGAGCGCTCCAGGATTAGGAAATCAGTGGGCAGGTATGGCTGCAAAGGGGGCTGCAGAGAAAGGTATCCTGACTCTGACCCCTGCAGAGGGGAGAGTCCCGCCGGAAGCACCGCCAAAACATGATGAAAGAGGATAATAAGTGAATAACTAAGTCACTGGCCGAAGAACGGCTAAAGGGATGGGCAGTTCCACTGGGGAATTGAAAATTCAGTGAAACTCCTCCGCAAGGCACTTGTAAGTAGGGCCACGCACAGGTTATCAGATCCATTACAGGGAGGTGTGAAATACGCCTTAGAGACAATCCAAATGCTACTAAGAAGCTGATCATGGGGGTGACTAAGGTAGGAAATTCTCCTGGAGATTATTGGCAAACAGATTTCACCGGGTCACCCAGAAAAGAAGGATATCGATACATTTTGGCCTTGGTCGATACCTTCAGTGGATGGCCTGAAGCTGGAAAGCTTGTTGAACCAACAAGGCGGGGGAGGTAGCCCAAATCCTGTTACAAGAAATTATTCCCCGCTTTGGTATGCCTTCAGGAGTGCCATCAGACCATGGGTCCCACGTTATCGCTGGAACCGTAAAAGAGTTGGGTAAAAATTTGTTCCTAACCTGGGATTACCGCACTCCATACAGACCGGAATCTAGCGGTCAAGTGGAGTGGGTGAACTACGCCCTTCAGCAACAACTCGGAAAAAATGGTCAGGAAACACCTATGACTTGGGTTCAGGCACTACCTCTGGCGGCACTGAGAATCAGGTTCCAGCCTCGAGGGAAGGGCGATTTGAGCCCATACAAGCTGTCGCATGGATCGCCCCATCAGGCTGCACATACACCCTCTGATACCCATCTAACAGGGCAATGAAACGGGAAAACTCAGCTAGTTTCTTTAGGGAATATTTATTTTTAGGGAGTATTTTGCAGGAATTTCAGAAGTACGCGACGGCGCATAGATCCTTGGAACTCGACACACGGCTCATCCTTTCCAGCCCGGAGACCGGCTGCGTATCGAGTGGTGGAATGCAGAACCTCTAAGGGGAAAGGGGAAAGGACCATATCGCATCCTTTTAACAACCTCTACAGCCGTCGAGAGTTGGGGCAAAGGACCCTGGACACATTATTCAAGAATTAAACGAGCCCCTTCATCATGGACAGCAGAACAGCTGGCCCCTCTCAAACCTTTAGAAACGGCATTAATGAATCGATGGGACAGCAGAAAAGGCCAGATAAATTGTTAAATCAATAGCTATAGGCATTTGTAGCGTGGTACAGTGTTTCCCACTGAAGCAGTTAGGAGGAAGTTGCTGTTCATCCTCCTACTGAGCAGCATAAGCCTAAGCGAAACACAGGAGAATGTGATCGCAAAACTGGTGCGAGAGCTGGGAAGAATGAGAAACCCAAGCGGCATCAGAGCTTGCGTTCCTGTACCTCCGGCTGTGGGAGACCCAGCACCTCGGGGCCTTCTCCCAGTTGATGACAGTTATTTAGAATGGGTAGGTCACGTCACCGGCAAGGCCCACAAAGCTGGGGCGTCCCATTTTCTTGGCAAAAAGGGCCGGTGTCGACAGCGAGGAAGCGAGGGACTTCACGCTCCATTGACCAGAGGGCATAAAACTCTGTTTTCACCAGGAACTGGTGAGTGCCCCCTCAATTCACCAGCCCTAGATTTAGGATTTGCTTCCGGAAGCCTGGATACAGTGCCACTTAGATTCCGTATAGGAAAGGCTACCCTGTGAAGTACAATTAGCCTGCCAGAATGTGAAGACTTGAAGAGGTCCCCAAAACCATGGTCTAAATGAGTTGAAGGGCAATGGAACTGCACCTCGCGTGTTTGAAGGCGTCCTTGACGGGGACACCAAAACGCGTGGAATCTGACCCTGTCGAAACGGAACTGCACCAAGGTTGTTGATGGAAGGAAAATGAGGATTTTGAAAGAGGGATTCTGGATAATGAATACCTGTAAGCAAAATCAAAATCAGGGAAAACCTTGTTCCCTAGGCCTCTCTGCTCCGAGCCTCTTGGTACGGGCAAGTGGAGATGGATACTAGACAGCGAGACTAGAGCTTGCAAAAATAACTCGACCAGTCACCCTAGGTGGACTGACCTTATGCCCCACATGGAGACAGAAACCAATCGAATGTAAATATTGGGGAAAAATTAGAAGAGCTCAAAATGCAGAAGAGCCCTGGCATGGACCCCCCACTTTGGAACTGGCAAACTGGGGTCTTGGCAGCTTTATTCTAGCTGGCTTAATGGCACTAGAGGATGGATAGTTGCTAGAACATGGAACACGGCAAAGGGAAACACTAGCTAAAGCAGTGGAAAAGGGATTCAAACTGATGGGTGAACAAGTACAAGCAAATAGCAAGTGTGCTTTACAGAATCGGCTGGTGTTAGCTTTAGTACCGGCTGAAGCACATGGAGTATGCGGGTACGTAAAACTAGATGTTGCTCACATGTCCCAAATGCTACCGAGGATCTCCAGAAACAACTGGATGAGATGCAAAGGGCTGCCTCAAGAGTTAGGCGGGCGGTCAATAACCGGGCGCCTAGCGAATCCCTTACAAACTATCCTTGTTATAGGTATCGCTGTCGTAGTTTTGTTGACAACATGTAGCTGTATCAGATGGAACCTCCCTGGAAATCTATGTTGCAAGATGAGCAAATATTATAGTTATCTGATCTAAATGAGGCTTTTGATTTTGAAGATTCAAAGCCTCCAGAAAAAAAAAAAGTGTGTGCGTGTGTTTGAATTGATGCCACAGTATAGATACCTCTGTATATACATTTATGGCAACCTGGCCCAGGAACTGGATGGGCACCACTGTGAAGAGCCTGGGCATGGGCTGAGGGTCAGGGGCAAGATCTGGGGGTCTCCCCTGCACTCACTGCATCTCCAGCTCAGTGTGGGCTTCTCCACTCAGAAGCACGCCTGGGGCGAAATGGGCCCTGGATGTTCCCCACATGCTTGCACCCCTCTTACCCACTCGGGTGCAGCCCGAGGGGTTTGAACATCCCGTTTCCCTCGGCTCTCTTTGGGGTCAGCAGAGGCCAATGTTCTAGAGGGGCATGTGGTCGGGGTACCGATAGCACCGCGTAAACACGCTGTTCCGTGCACACGCAGGTGCGAGGACGTCTCCAGAAAGGACTCGGAGGGGCTGGATATTGAGCGGTGGAGGGTGCCGACGGGTCGTAGGTTTTTCCTTTTCCTTCCCACACAAAATTCCACTGTGCTTCATGGGTAGGCAATACTCTACACTTCAATGCTGTTTCTCAATGGACAGTTTTTCCAAAACATGTGGGATCTCCAGGTTTAAACCTTGATGCCGGAAAACCCCAACAAGTACGTATATGCCAAATAAAGGCTCGCAGCTCTGGGGCACACCAGGTTTCCTTCCACTGGGTCCCACGACCATGTTTCACAGCTCATTGTTTGTGAACAATTCCTTAGGAAGTGTTCTCATGGGCTCGGGGATTTATTTCCCGTGTATCAGCTGTTACGTGCATTGGACAAAACAATATGGAAGGGACCAAGCCCATACCCCATCTGAACAGGCCAAACTGGGGACAATGGGACGTTAAATTTGTGGTATATGGGCTCACCGTGGGGTCTCGATACAAACCGGATCCCGCCTTTCCAAGGGGTCCAGACCCCCTGCTCAACGGGCAGCTGGTTGAGGTGCCCACCAGGCCCCTCTCTGCCAAGCTGCTTTCCAGCCGGGCGTCCGCAGCCTGTGCTGGTGCCGGGGCTTGTTCCTCCCCAGGGGCAGGACTCGGCACTTGCTGCACCCAGTGAGGTTCCTGCCAGCCCCTTTCTCCAGCCCAGCCCGGTCCTCCGAAGGCAGCGCAACCACTGGGGTGCCAGACACGACCACCCCCCATTTTGTGGGTGCCAGCAGTGCCCAGTGCCAGCCCGTCCCCACTGGGGTTGGGCACCGAGGGTGTCACACTCCCACCTGCGGAGATAGATGGATGGAAAAGTCACAGCACCGGGGCAGAGGAAATATTTAACATTCCAGATGGGGGGGCACTGCGGGAGGCTCCCAGCCCTGCACTCCTGCAGCCGCTCACTGGCAGGGGAACCTGTTCCTCTTCTGGCACCAGCGCTGCCACCACAGGGGCTTGTAGAAGCGGATGCGGTGGGGCCAGCAGTGGCATCTCCACCAAACCTTTGGGCAGCCCCAAGACGGGTGCAGCCCTCCCTCATGCACCGTCCTGCCCATGCCACGCTCCCTCTCTCCACGCAGCACAGCCCTGGGCCTCTCCCCGGGTCCCAGATGCAGGCAGGGGGATGAGTGGGCGTGGGAGGCTTAAGACCAGGTTAAGCAAATGCGAAACCCCATCGGTGACTATACACGCTTGCAGCGCTGTGTCATAAAGAGCCAGGGCTCTTGAATAGATGCACGCAACCGCCCCCAGCTCAGGGGTGTGTTTACCAGTGGTGCTGGAGAATGACCGTCCAGAACGTCCCAATGCCCCGCCACCCCCTATTCTGCAGCTGCGCTGACGGACGTGAGGTCAAGGCACCGTGATACGCCCCGGTCCCTCACGACCCAGTGCCCCACAGCATGGCCGGAGCAGGGGGCCAGACCCTCCTTGCGTCCCCCCTGCTCAAAAGGCGGTGTCAGGCCCCAGGGTGGACAGTGAGTGCAATGCATCCCCTGGGGACCTGCCAGAGGGGCTTCTGGCCAATGCCCACCTCTGGAAGCAGAGGCCACAATGTCCTCCGGCCTCTCCCCCATCCCACTTGCCGGGACGAGGTGGCGGGGCGGCCCTGTTATACCACCATGGTCTGCCCCAGCCGCGCCAGCACCTGGTCCCACCGCCGCTGCATCCAGGTAGGCGCCATCGCCCCGGTCCCTGACATGGTCAGCCTGGTGGTCACCCCGTCACCCAGCTCCGGGGAGCGAACGGGTCCCTCCCGCCACTGCTGATGCCGATGCCACCTCTGCCCTAGGGCCAGGCGCTGCGCTTGGGCCTGCACCACTTTCGGAGCCCTCTGTGCCGGGACATGACAGCCTTCCAGGCAGAGATGTTCTGCTTGGGCATCAAAATCCCCAACAGGTCGGTACCCTCCCCGCTGCCTCCCTTGCCCTCCGCAATACTCCAGCTGATCCCCTCCGGCCCTCCTGGGTGCCGACGGGGTGTCCCCCATGTCCCCGGTGCTGAGTGCTCCCCTCTTCCCACAGGGATGCTGCCTGGGAGGAGGAGGGCTCTCTCCTCGACTTGGTGCTCTGGCAGAGCTCCTGCGACGCCGACCAGTGCCTGTGCCCTCTGGGCCGCGACCAGGCAGAGCAGGCGGGGTGAGTGCTGGTGGTCCCGGACCCCGCAGCCCCAGTGAGGACACGATGCCTTTGTCTCCTCTGACGGGCAGGGGTGGAGGTTCCCTGGGATGCTGAGCCAGGCATGGCGCAGGGTGCGTCCTGGCAGCTCAGCCCCGGCTGCCAGGATGGGAGCAGGGGAGAGCTGGGCTCGGCACAGTGCCGGGGCTGTCAGCCCACTGCTCGGGGACCTTTGGTGGCAGTGGGTACCGTTGCTCTCCGCAGGCCATGGAGACTCCTGGTCTGCAGCTCCTGTGGCTCCCGTGGGACCCACCAGTGCTGCTCCGCCCTGGAAGATGCCACCGAGTCCTGGGAGTGCAGGGACTGCAGCGGCACGCACAGCGGTGAGGGGGGCAGCGGGGGGGACAGGGTGCCCAGGGCGTGGTGGCTCCCACAGCCACTGGGGACTTGGGGACAGGCGCTGTGACGCGTGGAGGGAGGGAGCATGGCAGGGGCTTGTTGTGCTCATCATCTCCCTGCCCCTTGCAGTGCCCGACATTGCAGCCGGACCAGACTCTTGTCCCCTGGCGCAGGGACCCTGGCACAGCGCTCCCAGTAAGATCACTGGCACAGGCTGCCCACTGGCATTGGCAGCCCCAGGTGAGATTCTAGTGTCACCCCATGGGGCTGTCTTGCGTGGCACTGGATCTGAACTTGGGCTGGGGAGGACGAAGTACCGTGGGAGCTGCCTTGGGTCGAAGGACAACCCGCTCTGACGGAAGCAGCGATCCCATCGTGTTGGAAGGTCAAGGTGGTCCCTGTGGGTCCCTTCTTTCACATTGTGGCCCCAGCAGGGGCTTCAGAGACACCCAAGGTGATCGATAGCATTCTGTATTGCAGCACCAAAACTCCTGACTCTTCATTAACAGGCATATAGATATAGTTAAATTATTTCTGGGTTAGGTTATTAATTGGACATAGTTCAAAATATGTTTATATTTTCCTTTTTTGCAGCAATTAATATTTAGTTGAACTGAAGTAAGTTGAAGAGATCGCACTGGCAGCAACCTGGGTGGCCCTGGCCATGTCCCTGTCCCACCACCTGGCAACCCTTGGGACAGTGCTCCAGTCGTTGCACCCCAAGCCGCCAACAACGGTGGGTACTCACATCACCCCCGGCTGGGTGCAGCTGCTGCTGGTGATGTGGGCAGAGGATGAGGCCCCGTGGGACAGGGTGTTGCTGGTAGCTGAGGCAGCAGGCGGTGGGGACGTCATCTGTGAGTGCAGGGAGAGAAACGGACAGCTCTGGTGAGACCCGAGGCTACAGTACAGGCCCTGGCCCCACCGGTGCTTGGGTTTGCCCAACGTTTTTGCCATCTCTCGTCTTGTCGCTTGTTTCATATTCCCTGGTGGTGGCCTCCCAGGAGAGCCCTGGCCCCACGTTTGAGTCTCAGAGTTGTTGGCGGTCTCCTGCTCCCAGCACGTCGGCACTGCCCTGGCACTGGGATGCTGCACAGGGCACGGTCACACTTGTTACGGTGCTGCAGAGCAGAAGGTGCAGCCCCAACCATCTGGGGACATGTTTCTTGAGCCCTGTCCAAGGCAAAGAGGCTGGGATACTGCTGCCAGCTGCGGAGGAGCCATGTTTGTAGCGCAGCTCCTGCTCCCCTGGGGATGCCAGCTCGTCCCTGAGCCCAGAAGGCCCATGGTGATGAGTAACGGATGTCCGTGCCCTCCCCTGCAGATGCACATCCAGGCTGAGCCAGGATGGAGCCACCATGGGACTGGGCGGATGGCTGTCTTGTGCTGGGTCTAGAGGAGGACATGGGGTCACAGCAGCATGGCATGCCCCCAAAACAGCTCCCAGCATTTGCCTATCCACACCCCGGTCCTGGGAGCCTAGAGAAGCATGCGAGTCCCTTTCTCAGCTCGGGCAGGGAGGGGGTGGCAGCCAACACGATTTTGGGTTGAGCTGTGAAAGATTTGAGGTTTCACCAAGAAGTTTTCTGAGAGTCGCTTTTTCTCCCTGGCAGGAGGAAACCCTCGCTCAACCACTGCAGATGGGGAATCACAGATGGAGACGTCTCCAGGCTCTGGTCATCACCTGAAGCACCAGGAAAGACCCAAAGAAGCAAATGGGGGATGCGTGCATGCATGTGTGTGTGTGTGCCATGGGCTCCCCAGTACTCCCACCAGTGGGAGATTTACTGGCCCAAGTTTGCCACAACTTCCAGGCATTTTCCCATCACTCTGATGGTGGCTAATGGCACGTCTAGGGGATGCCTGGGCAGGACGGCTTCGGCTGTGATTTTGAGAGCCGACACGTTCCTGGGCAAAACAATTGCAATGTGTGTGAGTATGAATCTGTTCAGCGGATAAAGACCTAATGTGGATCTTTAATACTATTATTGCTAACAATAAATATCACAGTGCTATGGAGTGATGTTTGTACTTGTTAGCTGGCAGCATGCTAGCCATAGTTCATGATCCTTAGGGTTAAAAAGTTGTTTCACCATGGTGATGTCTTCACAATAACAGTTCTTGGCATTTATGGTTATTCTCTTTTTTTTTTTCTCCCCTCTTTTGGGCTTTCTTCCTTTAAAACCTGTCAAAGCTCCCCTTGTCCTGTAGCCCGACCCAGCGCTCTGCAGTACAAGGTGGGGCTCGGCTTGCGAGAGGACAGACACCTTTGGGGTTCTTCTCCCTGCCCCTGCAGAATTTGGGATGGCTGGCCTGTAGCAGGGGACAGAGCACCAGAGGGAGGAAACAAACATGCTGGCCCAGTGTCCCTTTGGAGGGGCCCCTACAGGCTGTGCTGGCTGCTTTCAGCTCAGGAAAAGTTTTTCCTCCTGGCTCAGTAGACCTGGATCTCAGAAACCTGGCAGCTCCATCCGCAGCGGGGTGCGTGGGCCACGGGCTGAGGCTGCCCGACATGGCCCGCAGCCAATGCCCAGCTGCAGCCAGCCGGTGCCAGTGGGCCCAGACATCAGGAGCAGCCGCTCAGGGACTGAAATACTGCAGAGAGACCCCCGGCTCAGCACAGCGGTGGCTGAGTAAGAAGATCTCCGGCTCCTACTGGTCTTAACTCTCATGGCATGAGGAGGGGCACGGGTCAGCATCTGCCACCCACAGCAGTCTTGTGGGGTGACATTGACGCTGGACGGGCAGGGATCGTCACAGCACTCTCCAAACTATCAAACTGCAACAAGGTCTATTGCCATCCCATACCAACACACTCTTCATGCCAGTCCCTCTGCTGCCTTCTCCTTGTCTCGCCTCAGCCAGAGCCCAAGCCCTCTCGCCCTCTCTCTGCTTCTTCCTCCTCTCTCTTCCTTGGCTGCACTCTCTTCCCTGGCTCTCAACCACTTAACTTAACCAGCCACAGCTGCACCTTATCTACATCAGCCAGCCTGCTGCCGCTGCAGCCAGCCCACAGCTGTATATTATCAGTGCTAATTAACCCAGCTTCATGCCTCTACAGGGATCACTTGTGCTCAGGCAATTAAGGAAAGGATGGACTTTGGTGGGGCAGGTGGGTGGATAAAAAACACTGTAGTGCAGAGTGGGAACGTGCTGAGATCAGAAGACACTTGTTCCAGGTGGGGCAGGGGAGAGGAGAGCCGGATACCCAGTGGTGAGGCACGACAGAGGTGGGAATGGGGAACGAGGACTGGGCAGCTCTGCCCAGCCTGGTCGTGCTGCACAGGAGAGCATGGTGAAAGGCCTTTGCTTTGCCCGTACTCCTTGGGATCCTCACAGCCGTTGCCCTCTGCACCCAGGGGACAGCAGGGACTGCCCTGGTGGGATGAGAGCTGGGGCAGCCTGGGGCGTGCAGGCAGGAGGCTCCTCCTTGAGGTGTCTGCACAGAGACCCTGCAGCTCAGGGTGTGTGATGGGGGCTCTTTGCTAGGCTTCAGCTCAGCCACTCCGGTGGCCTGGCACGGGGACTGCTCTCCAGACCGGCATTCCCATCAGCAGTTTTGGTGCTGGGATGCTGCCTGGCTTCTGCTCCAGCAGTAAAATCTCTGTGGATGTCTTGATGGTGAGGGGCGGCTGTGTTCTCACCTTGGCTTTCAGCTGGGGACTTCCCAGTTCCTTCCTTGGAGCTATTTCAAGGAGGTGTGAGAGGGGATATTTGGGGGGGACGGTGTGTGAGGGCTGTGCAGGGCTTGTGGGTGCAGGAAAGGAGGAAAACTCTGGGTGGGAAGCGAGGATGTGCATGTGTTGGGGGGTGCAGCTGAGGAGACTCTCTGCATGCTGGGGAAACCCATGCACGTGACCTTACAGATTACCATCCACGTGCTGGGATGACTGCCGTGCTTCTGCTGTGTCTTTTGGGTGGCCACGTAAGGTACGGCTGAAAAAATATATAAATTTTTCTATGAATATAATTGCCTACAGATATTTAGTGAAGATTCTAAAAGAAGGTGAGACAAAAAAGTGTATTCTCCCAGCTATTCCTTGTCAATAATCTACATCTGCCAGAACTGGTGGCTGAACACCGAACACGCCACCTGCGAACCATCAGTTGGGCTTGCTACTCCCTTTTGTAATTATTTATGCTTTTGGCTTTCATAGGTGCCTGACACAATGCACCATTCATTATTGGCCTCCAAAAGAAGCTTCCAGATTTCAATATTCTGTTGCCTCTTGTGTCTTTATTCAGGAAACACGGTGGGCAGATGAGGATTTCCCTTCAGCCAGAGCTGCTGGCAATGGGCACTGTGCTCCGAGGGAGCTGTGGTGAGGTCCAGTCATGTTGGGAAGTGTTTGCTGCCTTCATCCTAGATGGGATCCCGGTGTGGAATTGGCTCAGCGTGGGCAATTCTTCCCTCCTGCTCTAGGCCCTGGTGCCGTGGGAGGGTCCAGCTGCACCCACATCTCCTCCAGACCGAAGGCATGCCAGCTGGCACTGTTGGGAGCCCCTTGGGAATGCCCTCCTGCACTGGCTGATGCTGCCTGCCCAGCCCAGATATTCACCACCCATGCAGCCACCGTGGTGGCCTCGGGTCCATCACCCTTGACCAGATCCTTGCAGCCTCCAGCCCACCCAGGCTGAAATCCTCTGGGTTTCTGCCCCCACCAGCCCGCAGGAGGCTATTCCAGACCTTGCATCACTGCTGCTCAGACTTTTTTTCCCCCCCTCATTTCCAGGTGAGATCAATTTGCACCCAATTTGAACTCATTCATTTTTGCTCCAGGGTCATCATCTAGCTGAACTGTGCTGTTTTCCCCATTACCCTTGCTTTTTTCTCCCATTTACCCCCCACCCTAGCTATAGACAGCAAAACGGGCTAAGCAGCACATCACTGCTTCTAGAGTTGGCTGCTGATTTCCCCCACTATTTTGGCAGGCTTTCTGTGATCCCACTGGGGCTTGGGTTATCCTCTCTGGTACCTGGGATGCTGAAATTGCAGGTGAAGTCCTGCCATTGCCCTCTGCAACAGCTCCAATGCTTGCCTTCAGCGAGTACAAGATCTTTTGCGCTAGGCACCCTGGAGAAATTGTTGCCCTCCTTTTGCAGCTGTATTGCACACCTCTAGCTCCTAGCAGACAAGATCCTGATATACCAAAAAGCCTCTTTTTTTAGTCTGCGGAGCATGGCCTCGTTCCACATACAGTTAAATTTAATCTCAGTTCAATTAATCCAGCCTCTAGCATCCCTTGGGTACTTCTGAGCAATACTCAGCCCTTTGTCTATGTTGGCGGCATCTCCTGTCTTTGCCTCTTCCTCCTCCAGAGCTTGCAAACGCGTTGCCAACCACACCTGCTCGACACACAGCCGGCGGAGCCGGCACAGAAGCATTTATTTTCCTAATTCGTAAATAACAACTGCTAAATATAAAATGTTCTTCACTCCCCCTTTCCAAAATGCCACGGCAAAATGCTCTCGCAGCCCCCGATCAGGCTCACGCCGGCAGGCAGCAGATGTGCCTCCATTAAACGGGGAACCTCGGAATAAATTTTGCATGGTTTTATAAATCCCTGCCGGTCCTAGGTGGGGGCGTGTGTTTTTTTTCCCATGCCGTCTGCATGAGCTGTCAGGCTGAGCGCTGGCCTCCCTCCGGGCTGCAGGGAAACAGTTTATTATTTGCAAATATCTCAAAGCTGTTTCTGAAAAGATGGAAAGGATTAGGGACATGTCTGGTAACAAAGCAGAGCAGCAGAGAGCTGTGGCTCACAACGTTCCCCGTGTGCATGACAGGGAAGGGAACAAGTGTTTTGGGGACAGTGTTTGTGCCATTTACTCCCCACCTGAGCTGGCTGGATGCTCCTGCACGGCAGCTGCTTGACTTAGCAGAGGGGATGAGGTCAGGCTGGTGAGAGCGTCTCCATCGCACCCCTCTTGCAGGGATGCTAGGCAGGATGGTCATATCGGGGGGGTAGAGATGAGCCACCCCTGTCCCGTGCAGGTCCAATTCCCCAGGTCTGGCAGGAACGAGGCAGCCGCAGGAACCGAGCCCTGGCTTTCTGTGTCATTGGGGTTTCTGAAGGCGTACCTGGAAGTCCTTGCAGTGTGCAGTGAGATGTGAGACAGCCAAAAGCTGGCTCCAAGACATTGTCTCTGGCTTTGTCTCCATGTGGGCAAAACACCTTGTCCTTATCTTTGTGGCTTCGACATCTGTTTTCCTGTCTGCTTGGTTTTATTAAGTACCAGTTCAGTCTCCCTGAGGGGATGCTGCCTTGAAGATGTGAGCCAGCAGGCTGAGTCCATGAGTTTGAAAACCACGAGTACCTTTGCTGTGATGGTATCTGGGTGAAGGAAATGTTGTGATCCTCCAGCTGCTGGGGAAGGATCCCTCTGAGGCCATTTTCAGCCTGTCACACGCTGCTTCCAGGGAGTGTGTGTGTGGGGGGGTGTACACGGATGCCAGGCAGCCCCCAGGAGCAGCTCGTGGGTCTTGTGCCCGGGCTGAGCCAGAGGGAGTCTTGGCTTGCGGGCTGGAAGCAGAGTTAAAATAGTTTGTGTGACAAGAGGCTGCCCCTGAGGGAAACTTTTCAAACAGTCTTTTGATTTCCCCGTCTTCAGTTTCTCACAATCATATCCGTTTTTTCTTATTTTCCAGGTGAAGGCACGCGACTGCAGCGCCAGGTATGCTCTCCCCGTGTACAAACACGAAGAATCATCCTGTTTTCAGCTGCCTCGTGTTTAAGCCAAGCAGTCTGGCTCCTCAGCTCCAACTCCAAGACGATTTCCTTTCCAACCCACTTCTGCAGGTTTCCCCTGAACCCGCACCAGGTTTTCAAAGCACTTTGGGGCGTTTCCACCTGTGATGCTCTCACCCTGCCATGCACGCTCTGTAGAGCTGCCCTGCTGCACCCAAAGACTGGGACGCCGAGAGCCCAGGACTGCGACTTCCCCGGATCTCCTCACAAGGGTGCAACGCAGCAGTGGGTTTCAGGAGCTTGATCTTGGTGGAGGAGACAAGTTGTCTGCCTGGGGAAAATACGCAACTTTTGTCGTGGGTGATTTCAGATTCCTGGTAACCTTCACCCAGCAGCATGGCTTCTGTTAGGATCTGGACAGACCCTTAGTTCCAAACTATTTAATACTTTAAATCAATTAACAGATATGTTTTGAAATCTATTCACTCTGTAGTGTACTTACTCTGTGATTTGCTGATACATTTTTAATGACAATGTTACTGCAATTGAGAGTGTAATTGCAATATGAGACTGTTAGGCAATTGCTAAAGAAAACTCCTTCCAGAAGTTAATTGGCCATGATCTATTTTCCATTAAAACCAGGCTGATGCATTAATTTCTGTTACCAAGTTTTACAGCTTTGTAGACTGAGCTGTATATGAGATGTTTTTTTCTTTTTTTCTGTGTCCCTACGTGGGACCAGAACAAAATCAGCTCACCCCTAGCAACCTGGGTCATCTCTCGGTGGCTTGAACATGGGCTGTGGCTGGTCGCTGCCCCCCAGCTCTGCCCTGAGGTCCATCCCTGTGCCCTGACACAGGTGGGAAGGGCTCCTGGTCTGCTCCAGCCTCTTGCTGCCCATACTGGGGGACCTGAACAGCAAGCACCCGGGGCCCTCACTAGCAGCACAGGGCTGCTTTTGAGGCACCACCAAAAATACTTGTGCCTGTCTGTGGAGTGGCAACAACGGAGGATTTCTGTCCTCACACCAGACCAACGCCACATGCCGTCGCTCCAGCTAATGACAACATTTATTGGAGATGCCATTGGTGCAATTCTCAAATGTTCATGATTTCTGAAAGCAAAAGGAGCCACCTATTTTAAACCGCCAAAGACAACAAGGTTCCTCACGCAGAGTGCGGCTAAGCTAAGCTCTCATTTAAAGCCTTTAACCATGTTCCCTGTAGCTCTGGTGAAATTTTGCCAGTGAAAATGGGCAAATTTTCCAAAATTTTGCCAATTTTACAGTGAATGCAGTGAAACATCCTCCCTGTGAGCCTTTCTGCTAATTTGAAGACACCTCTGAGCAGACACCAGCCCCAGTGAAAACGTTCAATACTGGATGCCCTGCCCAGCTACTGGGGACTGATTAGAAGGTGTAATAGGATTTCCAGAAGAGGTTTGGGAATATTGGAAGTGTAGTTTTATCTCTTCAAAGATAAGTGCATGGGTCCCACTCAGCAGCTGAGACAAACGCCTTTGGCATGATGACCTACATGGAGAGCTGGATGAGCGGAGGCTCCTTGCAGCCACTGATGGGTGCCCAAAATGAGGGTGAAGCAGGTTTCTGGATGGGGGAGCTGCTGGCTGAGTGGCCAAGCTGCATCCTTGTCAAAGACAGTGACATTAAGGAAGGTGGGGGGTGCAGATTTGACAGTGAGGCCACTTATCCCCCCTCCTCCCAGCTCACCTCTCTGTGAGATTGTTCAGCTCACCAAACCAGCAGAAAATGACCTGGAGAGAAGAAAAGCTGGCTGTTTTCTGACTGGTTAACGAGCAAAACCTGCTGGGAGGGAGGAGGAGGAAGGACAGTGAGACCCCTCCATTGGGCAGCAGCAAGCTACCAGATCAGCCTTACTGGGTCACACAGCCACCCTCAGATGCTGCAGTCTTGCTGCTCCTTCAGCTTCTGAGCAAGCTGGAAGTGGCCTGATCTCTCTCCTCTGAGAGCTTCTAAGGGACAGATGACATACTTCTGCAGCCACAGAAGCTGACATGCTCTTGCTAAGAGGCAGCAAGCAGAGACACGCCGAATGCTGTATCCACAGGGACTGCTTGCGCTGGGGAAGCTGCTACATCATAGCAGCAGGACACAGACCTTCCAGCAGTGGTCTTGCTGTATGTGGAAGTGGTAAATAATTAGTATTTTATCTGCTTGGTGTGAAGCCAGTGAGGCATCCCTAATCCCTCAGCCTACTGCTGCAACAGGCCCAGTGCCTTCTCAGCACAGCCACAGTGTGACAACGCCATCCCCAAGGAGATGCCCAGGCATGGCAAGCCCTCTGGAAACCATCACCTTTCCCGGTGCCTTCCCATATATTAGCTCCCATCTGACTCCTTGACACCCAGGGATGGACCTCCAGAGGTGCTCCTCCCACTTGCTCTATGGCCAACCTGTTTCAGCCCTGGCCTCAGCAACTTTCGGAAAGTGCCAGCCACCTCTTCATTGCTCTGGCCTGACCCGCTGCCTCCTACCCCCTCTGCTCCAGGCAGACGGCACATCCGAGCTCTGGGCAGCAGAGCAGAGGAGCTGATGCACGTGCTGGCTGCTCCAGCAGTGACATGCCACGGAGGCTGCAACATCCCCCAGCCTGGGTGGGAATGTCATTCTGGAGCTCTGCGTGGATCCCGTACCACCAGCTGTGCCTCCACTCCTCCTCTCTCCCAGCCCTGACCTCAGTCTCCCTCAAGGCTCACAGATTTCAGCGGAGAAACCTCAGGGCACCACAAACCCACGCAGCTGGCTCCCCAGCATCCTCATCCAAGGGTCCCCACAGGTAACAGCCATGGCATGCCTGTACAGCCACCCAGACTGGGCTGGTTCAGTTTGTTACATCCCTGTCAAAATAGAGCTCAGGTAGAGCCCCATGGAAGGAGGGACAGGCTGCTGTGAAGCCTGGCAGGAAGGACACTTCCCGCTCAGAAGCGGGGAAAAGCTGTCTGACCCGGCAGCTGCTGGAAACAACCACTCATATCCTAGTGAAAGCTGACCCTGAGCTTAAAAGCTTTCTGCTCAGTAGGCACCAAAATACCAAGGTATAGAGACCAATGCAAAGATATAGACCGATACAATTGGGGATCCTACCTTCGCTCTATGGGACTGACTAGAGATCAGCTTTATTCAACAGCTCCAGCCTGCCACGCAGCAAGCACTGCTCCCAGATCCCACTGAATCACTCTCCCTAGATGCAAGAGGACATCCCCGCCACAAAGGCACAAGGCAGCTCTCACAAAAATGCTACTGAACTTTTGCAAGCCAGGTGCCTGTTAATATAGAAGTCACCACAATTCAGTTTTCTACAAGCTGTGGGCCACAGAATTGCTCTTGCAGCCCTTCCTAGCACCAACTCAACAGGCAACACTGCCAGAGTCAGCCTGGGGTTAAGGTAACTGCCAGCTGAGCTACATGCGTTTAAAACACTGGATTTTGTTTCCTTGTTCCACATCTGGTTATCATACACACCTCCTGTCATCTGTACCATGTCATACCATTGCTCCCTTCTGGCTTCTCCCCCCTGAACACAGGATCGGTTTCCTATGAAGGGCTTACTCAGATCCCAGAAAAACATTTCCTATGACTGTTGGAACCACAAGCAACTATCACCTCTAAAAAAAAAAAATCTGCAGAAAAAGCAGTTTCTTCAGCGTTAACTCCCATCCCCCCTTCAGCTGCTGACACCACAGCCTTGTAAAAATGTGCTCGGACACCTCCAAGTGTGAAAATGCCACATGGCATCTCTCTTTAAATACATACTTAAGCTTTCTGAGAAATGATCTTTTAAAATCACAACTGCCTTTGTTATCACTAAGAGGCTTTATATTCTAAACCAAATTATTACATAATCTCCCATCTGTTACCATCTGCAGCAATGCTGGGAAGGGGTGAAATGGCGACACCAGACATCAGTATTGAACCGGAAAGCCACAAGAACTCTCCAGAAAGTAACTAAAAACAGTTAGCAAAAGGGGACATGCTTTTTTTTTCTGTGCCCTGCTTTTCAACACAATAAAAATTTGAGCCTTGGTAAGCCTGTCTGGGATAGAGGCGCCAGGAGAAGAGATTGCCAAGGCACCTTTCCTTCAGACAGGCTGTGACACACCTCAGACCAAGCACTTGCTGACGGTTCCAGTTGGATTGTGAGTCACTGCCATTGAAAAATACTGCAGTCCCTATTTATCAACAAAGGCACAACACTCACTCCTTGTCCGTCACCCAAACTGTCATCATTTCTGAATAGAAAACCTCGAATATCTTAACATAGCTGCATAACACTCGCATGTTTTCCTCCAGAGATGCACTCATTTTGCCTGTTTCTGCAGTCCGATGCGTGCCATGTGGCTTTGCGTCCCCATGCTGTTTATTTCAGGTTACACACACAGGGTACATTTTTACAAGTTTTATTTGTCCTGTGTATCTTCCATAAGCTGTTTTTAAAACTTCTGGAATTGCTTCTTGGTACCAGCAGCCTTTGTGACTTTGAGGACATTGAACCGGACAGTCTTGCTGAGGGGACGACACTCTCCCACGGTGACAATATCTCCAATCTGGACATCCCTGCAAAGACATTGCTGCTATTTCAGTAGTTCTGAATTTCCCACATATGCAGTTGGTTTGCTCTGCAGTGCAGGCACTTGCATTGCATAACGCTACCGAGTAATGCAGTGCTGAAAGCGACCTTGGATAAGCTGTGAAGCAAGGCGGTTTAATTTTAAGCAAAGACGAATGTGCCTGATAAACAGCAGTCACCCTGCAGCAGCTGACACAAAGCCTTCCGAGTCTGACCACACTAAGTTCAAACTCAAAAGACAAGGCTAAACACGAGCTTTTCAAGAACAGGATGAGTGCTGAGCACAGAAGGGAAACCCTTCAGAGGTGGGGAGTTTCCCTTCCAGTCACACGCAGGCTTGAAGCCCTTCTTAAGCCAAATCAGCTGCACTGCAACGCTAGTCCAGGTTTTTCTGGAAATGCTGCACTACAAAGACAGGCTTAGGAAACATGCAAGTAGAAAAAAAAAAAAAAGAGCCAGCCTCTGAACCTGTCCCCTCTGACCTCAGCACTTACTTCAGAAACATACATATTTGTTATGCTTTCTCAAGGACAGCAATGCTGTAACAGTGGATGGTTTCAGAAGGCAACAGGCAGACTGACTGGAACCTCTCTTACGGTTCAGCAATTGCCACTGGCGTTGTCAGCAGTCCCCTCTCACCAGCAGGGACTCTGAAGACCATCGTGAGTTTAGACATCACCACCAGTAAGCAGATTCCAGGTCAGAAGCAGCAATAAAACCACATGTCACCTTAACTGCACACTTGCAGTTTCTACGTGAAAGCAGAGTTCGGCATTATAAGCAATACATATAAACAACACATATGACATGTTCTGAGCATGTATGGCACTCCCACACATCTCTTCTCCTGGGGTTAACACTCCCCTAATGTCACTGCTGGAACTTGCACGCACCTGAAGCAGGGGGAGAGATGCACAGACATGTTCTTGTGGCGCTTCTCGAAGCGGTTGTACTTGCGGATGTAATGCAGGTAGTCCCGACGGATGACAATGGTGCGCTGCATCTTCATCTTAGTAACCACACCTGGGCAAGAGAAGTCGGGGGGAATGTGATGAGCATGACCATAAGCACGGATGCACTGACCACTGGCAAACTGGCTGGAGACTGGGGTTATAACTTAACACATAAAAGATTTCTCAAAGAGTTACCCAAGAGGATCAGCAGAGATGAGTGGCATCTGACACCTGAAGGCAGTACCTATCAATTCCAGCCATTTCTCCTTGCCTACTTTAATAGTAAACGACAACACATCCTTTGGAGACTGCTGTGGTGCTCTACCAGGCAGAAATGGCTTTCCACTTTTCTGCCAGGTTACAGCTTTCAAATTTGTATTTTAAAACAAGTTTCTCTTGTCTTTTTTAAGACTTTCTAAGCATACTGTGCCCTGCTGCCTAGAACCAATGCTCCCTACCTTATCTGCTACTGCATTACATCAGCATCTGCACTACAGAACAGCACATCTGGAAGGGTAACTGCCAGCAACTGGTCCTTTCACTGGGCATCAGCAAAGCCGTGCAGCATTGTCATCAAAGCCCCTTCAAGGTAAGGCTTAGAAGACCATCGTGAGAGAATGGCATCACATGCAGCTCAAGGACCACAGCAGTTTCCAGGCAACTCCAGACTGCTGCTCACAGGCTTTGCTTAGAATCACAGAACACTCTGGGTTGGAAGGGCCCTTCAAGACCATCTAGTTCCAACTCCCCCACCATGGGCAGGGCCCCCTCCCCCCAGCCCAGGCTGCTCCCAGCCCCATCCAGCCTGGCCTTGAGCCCTGCCAGGGATGGGGCACCCACAGCTGCTCTGGGCAGCCTGGGCCAGCGCCTCGCCGCCCTCACAAAAAAGAATTTCTTCTTTATGTGTACCCACTTCCAGGCAGTCCAGGGATTATGTCTATATCATTACTCCTTAAGGTGCCTACACAACCCACCTGACAGGATTCGGCCACGGATAGAGACATTACCAGTGAAGGGACACTTCTTGTCGATGTAAGTGCCCTCAATCGCCTATAAAAAGAAACAATTGTCAGCATTTGGATAGACCAACAGGTCAGGCAGCACCGAAGCCTAGTGACCGTGCTCAGAGGAGTCACAGCTACATCGCCTTAATAGTCTGCGGGACCATCACGGCCTTTGGGTTGCAGTGGGAGGAGATGCCGGGCTCGGGAAGCACGGCCGGGAGGCAGGGCAGTCCTGCCCACCTGCATCCTGCAGATAGCCAGGCCTTACCTCCTTGGGAGTCTTGAAGCCGAGGCCGATGTTTTTGTAGTATCGGGGTAGCTTCTCCTTGCCACCTTCGCCCAGCAGCACCCGCTTTTTGTTCTGGAAGATGGTGGGCTGCTTCTGGTAGGCCCGTTCGGTCTGAGGTAGGGGAAGACGAGGAGAGAATCACCAGCAGCCCTGGGGCACGGTACCTCCTCAGCACCGGGAACACGTCAGGCCCCACATCGACACCGACAGCAATCCCCGCCCCCCAGGGCACAGTACCTCACCCAGTACGACCGGCCTGGCCCGCCCGCCCGCCCCACAGGCCGCCCGCCGTCACCCCTCGCAGGGCCGGGCCGCATCCTCCCCGCCCTCCAGCAGCGCCGGGGCGAGCAGCGACCCCAGAAGGGCCCGTCCCGAGGCCGGCCGGGCGGCCGGGGCCCAGTCACAAGCAGCACCCACCTGCGTGTCCGCCATCTTGCACCGCGCGGCTGGAAAGGGGAAGTCGCGGCGCACGCGGCACTATTTATCTCAGGGGCGGGGCGAGGGAGCCGGAAGCGACATCACGGGGAGGCCGATTGAGTGACGTCATTTCCTCCCGCCGCGCTGAAGCGAAGGCAGAGCAGCTGCACAGGTGCCTGCCCCTGCCCCGCTTTGCTGGCTCGGGGGGGCGCGGTGCTAGGCTCGTCGTAGTCCCGTGTCCCACCCCCCCTCCCCCCTCCCGCCTCTGTCACTGTGTGTCCCTACTCCCCATCCCACCTCGCCCCCGTTACCGTTTGTCCCCCCCGCCGCCCTCGGCCTAGGCGCAGGCCGGGACGCGCTGGCCGCCTGTGGTGCTGCCGGGCTTGGCTGCTGCTGGGGAGAGAAGGGCAGAAGCTGGCTGGATGCCTAGCGCTTTGGTGAACGCACCGCCAGCCCAAGAGATTCTTGTCCCAAGCATGGTGGATTAGATCAGGGGATGGGCGGCCGTGCAGGATGCGGAGGGAGGATTCCTGCCGCAGCGTGACTGCTATGTTGGGTGCTGGAGTTTTAAGAGGAAAAGATGCAAACAACGTGACGGAGGTAGGAGAAGTGAAGGATTTCTGGAGGACCTTTTCCAAGAGCAGGTGCAGGGCAGCATCGACGGTTAAGAAATAAAGGGAGTACGACACAGCCCAGGCTGACTCACAGTGGTTCAGCAGTTCAGTTGTGTGCCACTGGTTCAGACACCCCGTGGAACAGCTTTGCTAGTGCCTCTTTGCTTTGCTGGCTGGCTTTGTGGGCTGCAGCTCCTGAGATGCTGAGCTCTGTAAAGCCTACGTGTGAATCGGGGTGAGACCTTTTCTGCGTTGGTTCCCTACCTGGACAGCAGAGAGGGAAATTCTCAGGAGAAGCACATTATGTATTGATACCGAGACCTAGGGTTTGTAGTTCCTTTGGGTGAGGGAAAATTTAACTACCGCAGGGTTTTGGTGGGAATTTCTTCCTGGTCTCGGGCTGAGGGACAAAAATATCCACCTGTGAGGGCATATGCTGTCAAGGGGTCTCCAGATGTGCTGGTGCTGCCTGATGTCCAGAAAATGGGGGACCTTTTGGGTGGATACCTCTGCGTCCGGACAAGTGCTTCTGTTTCTTCAAGGTCTTTTTCAGAACCTGTTAGCAATATTACTGGAGTTGGACCTAAATTACAGTTTATGGCTTCCTGCTAACAGATATATTACATGCAGCAGTGTACCTCAGAAAAGGCAGTAAATCTGCTTTTACGTAGTTTGACAAAAAGACATCAGTATAATTTAACATCATTTGTGATGCAAATAAAGTTATATTAAACCAACAGAATATAGTTCCCTGTTTACTGCGTATCGCATTATTAATCGTTTGAAGACTAAAGGGAGATTTTAGGGCTTTTTAGAGCCCTTGTGCTAAAAGGCATTTTGTTCTCTGTTAGTCGTTGTCTGCCTCCTTAGGGGCTGAGTGCAGGGAGAACTTCAGTAGCTGAAAGCAAAGTAATTTCTAGCCATGAAGAGCTACCTTGTGTGGATGCTGATTTGACTCTTGCAGCATGAGAAATGAGGGCTGATGTGGAACAGTTTCAAAATAAAAAGCAGTTTGTTCTTTGTACAGGAGTAAGCCATAGCAGAACTCCTCAATGAGCAACTGGGGATGTTGAAAGTTTACAGGGGCTTGTGGAGGGACTAGACAGGTTCATGGAGGAAAAATCCATTTGTGTTTGCTGAATATGTAGCAAAAACGTGCAGCTCAGGAAGTCTGGGCTGAAAATCCTCAGCACTAGGATGTGGATGAGGCAAAGCAAACCTTGATTCAGAAGAGACTTCAGATCTGCAACCCAGATGGGGCAGTGGGATGATCCTGTCCAGTGGGCTGAAGTAGGGCAGAAATATTTTTAAATTTTGGTCGCTGGGACACTGGTGGTTTTGTGATTAGTAAGTGCCTAGATGGGCCCTTGCACTGGTCACTACAACGTTGTGGTCTTGGACAGGTGGTAGGAAGACCTCAAGGATTTTTGTGTTTGTTTTCAAAGGCCTTTCAAACTCTCAGGGGAAAAGCAGCTTGAAATGGAGATATGTAACTAAATTCTCTTGAAAAACACTGTTCTGCTCTGCAAATTATCCATAAGCTGATGAATAAATAAAATACCATTTCTTTACTAATTTGTTTGACACTAAAAATGAAACTCAGTCATCTGCTGCCTTTAACTCATGATGAATTGTGAAGAATAGGGGAATAAAGAAATAATAGCAATCTTTTTCTCATTTAGGTGAGCACATTCTGTAGGTGTTTGCATCTGCTCAGATGAACCTGCCGCCAGTCAAGAGTCTTGTCTTTGAGTTCAGCATCTGCAGCGGCAGTTGGAGAATAGCTGCCACTTTGTGGTATGGAACTGTGTTCAAAACGAGGGAGGAAGGTGGGGGAGTCAAACTGCTGAGCTTGATCCTGATGATGCAAAACAGAGCAAAAGGGAATTTCAGGCAGTGGCTTAATCAGAAATCCCTGATTAACCCCTGATTAATCAGCAGCAGAGTGCTGTGGCTTTAGGAGAGAATATGCATGTTGGTAGGCTGCTAGAATGCAAAGATATTGGTAGGCTGCTAGAATGCAAAGAAAGAGGTTCTTCCACCAGAACATGTCCAGACTGAGGTGAGGAGTCTTCTCTCCAAGAGTTACTAGTGCCCCTGAGTTGTGTCATGAGGGCGTTTCCCCTGATCCTGCTAGCAGCCCTCTGTGTAAGGCTGTGTTTCTTCTGATGGCCCGCAGCAGGAAACAGCTTCAGAACATTGTGTGGGTCCAAGGAGGAAACAGAGGTAAATCATAGACATAGTGTGGCGAGAGAGGGGGTTTTCCTCTGAGCATTGTCTGGCTGTAGGAGGTACCATCAAGCCTTTGCCATAAGGAAATATGCAGAAGCCATATTGCCTTTTCAGAGGAAGCTCAAGGAAGCTTCAGCACCTTCAGAGACTGAGCTGAGGAAACTAGTGACTGCCTGGAAGTGTGTTTCTTCTGGCAGCGAGAGAAGGTTCTGAAGCACTTTGAAATGACACAGGAAGAAACCAGAAAATTGTGTTCTTGTTTTATGACCTGCAGCATCAGGTTATGATGAGAGATTATGGAACTGCTTTCACTGATTTTTTTAAAATAGACTTAACAGCTACTGAATGTGCTCTGTTTGGGCAGCCTGATCCTTTCCTGGTGTGCATGTTTGGTTTCGGTGCCATCTTGAAGTCCCTCCCAGATAAGCATTTCTGCCCTTTCTACTGTGCTGTCATGCGTGGCTCAATAAAACAGAAGCATGAAGGTGTGGTGTGACGTGGCAGAGAGGAGATACTCGCTGGGGTCTGAAGGTGGGTGTCCTCTCCCTTCTGAGTGCAGCCAGCTTTCCATGGACATGGATCCTATAGACACTCCAGGGGGCTGGTTCTTGGCCTCTGGCTGCAGTGGGATCCACTCTGGGAGCAGACTGGCTCTTGGCCTCGCTCACCTGATGGTACAGTCAGTGCTGAATTTGTTAGTCTGCTTTCTTAATCCCCGCAGTATTGATTGTAGACAGTAGAGATTATAATGTATTGATGGTTATACACACTAGGGTCTAAATGCATGACAGAAATTAATTCAAACCGTGGTTTCATTTTTACCTTAGCTCAATTAGATCCTTGTTCTATGTCTTCTGAGGGTGGCATTCCTATCACCTGTCTGTCCTGTGTCAGGTGGTCAGTTACTTTATCTGTACACAGCACTCCCACCAAACACAGCACCAAACATTTACAGCATTGTGGGCTCAATGCATATTTTAATTGTTTAGGTAGACATTGAACTATCTGCACGTCCTCTTCCTCACAGTGCCACAGAAGGCGCATTTAGGCCTTTGTTAGGATGTTGATAGTTACTCAGTATTTATTTAGTATTAACTGTCCCATTATCTTTGTCAGCTCATTATTTCACTTGTAATATGTTTTTCTGCAGTCAGTCCTGTGTTCTATAAGAAGCGGCCCCACAGAAGAACAAGGAATGCCCTGCCAGTCTGCTCAGGATAGTACTTGAGTTTGCAGCCTACCTGGGTCCAGCTATGGCAATACCTTTTGGCTACCCAGTGTGCCGAGGGGCCAACCAACACAGATTCCTTTGTGCCTCATTAAGAGCGTGCAGCCTGTGCAGCATTTCTGATGATGGGCTTTGCTGACGCTCACTGTGGGCAGGTGGAATTGGTGCACAGAATTGTCTGAATCCATTGCAAGAAGAGAGAAACGTTTCAGAAGTGATATTTGTGCCCTAGTGTTTTGATGTGATAGCAGCAAGCTTCAGACGGGGATACATGCAAGGCATCTGTGCCAGATCACCGTAGTCACTGGGTTGTCTGTCACCCTGCTGAGTCCAGTCGTTATGTTTTATAGCTGATATAGGGAAGGTGCAAAGACTGTGGTAACACATCTGGGCCCATCTGTATTTCTGGGTGCATGTTGCATCCCGGTGAAGTTTGGGAATTACAGCTGCCAATGTGCCCCTTGTGACTAGCATCTGGCTAATTTCAAGCCTGTGCTGGTGTTCAGCAGTCTCTACTCTTGCTGCTTCTCAAAACCTGAGTACTGAGCAGGGCTCAGTAGCTGTCCTGTTCCCTGGAAGCTGGAATGGTCCCTATTTCAGCCCTTTTTTTAACTTGATGAATTCCTCCCAGGCCAGGTGAGCAATGGTGCTCTGAAAAAGCAAACCCCTCTGGGTTTCTATAAGGGAGCTCTGGACGAACCAACGAGAGTTGCATCTCCTCCTGCAGATCCAAACCAGTATGTGGACAAGCAGGGCAGAGCTGCGTGCTGGGACAGTACCTCTCTGTGGCCATGCACCCTGCTCACCAAGCAGAGCAGCCAGGGTGCCTCTGGAAGCTTGCAGGCACAATTATGGCACCCACTCTGCTCACAAGAGCCTTGCCAGCCAGCAAGCAGAAACGGGGCATCAGCCAGCCCTGTTCAGGGTTACCAGGAGTACTGTGTGAGGTAGAAAAATCAAGGACATGATGGGCTTGGAGGGAGACAACCCATAGACTTCATCCTGTACCATGCGTGCCCAGTGGTGCTGACTGCAGAAAGCAGGGTGCAGATTACTGCACCTTAAGAAGGACACGGAGCTGTTGGAGTGAATCCAGAGAAGGCTGCAAAGCTCATCAGAGGGCTGGAGCACCTCTCCTGTGAAGAGAGCCTGAGAGAGTTGGAGTTGTTCAGCCTGGAGAAGAGAAGGCTCCAGGGAGATTTTAGAGCAGCTCCCAGTACCTAAAGGGGCTGACAAGAAGGCTGGGGAGGGACTTTTACAAAGGCATATAGTGATAGGACAAGATGGAATGGCTTTAAACTGAAAGAGGGGATATTTAGATTAGATACTAGGAAGAATTTTTTTCTGTGAGGGTGGTGAGACATACGAACAGGCTGCCCAGAGCAGCTGTGGGTGCCCCATCCCTGGCAGGGCTCAGGGCCAGGCTGGACGGGGCTGGGAGCAGCCTGGGCTGGGGGGAGGGGGCCCTGCCTATGGTGGGGGGATTAGAACTGGATGGTCTTTAAGGTCCTTTCTATGATTCTATGAAGTGCAGTGCAGAGTGGGTTGAGCCATGGCAATCTGACCCCCTTGACACCCATTTTCCTGACCCTAGTCTGCAGCTTAACTCTTGAATAGTTGGGGGTTTTTTTCCCCCTGGTTCTCAAGTCTGGTGTGATTTTAAGGCTCCTGTCTATCCTCTGTGGAGAATTGGGGTGACTAAAGGAATTCTCTTGATATCTGGAAGAGAGCTAATGCAACTCTAATCTTTCAGAAGGAAAAGGAGAGTCCAGACTGTTATGGACTGGTCAGCCTCAGCCTGGAAAGAACATAGAGCATATCCTCTTGTGATCCCTGTCTCCAAACAAATGAAGCACAGGAAGGTAATCGAGCAGCTGACATGGATTTGACCAACAGCAAATTGTGCTTGACCAAGCACAAAGTTAAGGCTTTAAGTGCTTTAAAGCAGCAGCCCATTAAATATTTTGTTTGTTATCTTGTTGACATCCCTCCTGTTAACGTCTCATTAGATCTTTCAGTGATTGTTAACAGCTGTGGTGGTCAGGTTTTCTGAAGCAGTGGCTTAACACGTTCCTGGCACAGCTCAGTATTCACACAGGCATACCTCAGCTCCACAGAGGCACAAGGTGGGGTGTCGGGAGCGTGAGCACTGCCAGAAATCTCTCCCATCTGTATTCCCCAGAGCACTAGGAGCTCCCCACACTACTTGTTGAGGGATAGCAGGGGTTTATGCCACTCCAGGGCAAGGAGCAGTTGTCCTGGGGTAAGGCAGCGCAGAGTCAGCGGCACAAGAAACCTCTCTTCCTCAATATACCACAGGGTGGCCATCTGTACTGCCACGGGGATGGCAGAGGGACCATCCCTTGTGGGTGTGTGAAGACCATAAACATCTGCCAGGTGGCTGGAGGGTGAAGCTTGTTTGGGGGTCCCAGGAGCTTGAGAGAGTCGATGTAAGTTGCTGAGAGCAACTCAGTCGCTGAGAGCTAGGATGACTGCAGTGGCATTTTAGGCAAATGAACTGTCTGACCCCTCAGTGTCTTTCTATAGTGAGGGGCCCAAAACTGAACACGGTATTTGAGGTGTGGCCTTTCATTCCCAGAGAAGTGAAATTGCCTGTGGGTGGCAAAGGGTTGAGAAATGCTTTTCTGAGTCCAGTACTGACTTCCGATTAGCCAGCTGACCAGGGGAATCCCAGTTTGCTCATTATACCAGCTTTCACAGGAAAATCAGTAAGGACCTCCAAACCAGCTAGGGAACCTTCTGCACCATGGCTCATGGTCCCTGTACATGAGGTCGTGTGTCCTCTTCTGCTGTTGCTGAAGTGCTTTGTTCTCTCTTTTTTGGTGTAAATGTGCGACTGTTCCTGTGGCTCTTGCAGCTCTGCATGACTCTAGTTGTGAAGTTACAGGTTGTCATTAAGTACTGAAAACCTGGTGAAGTTAATGGCAATTGCATGAACTTAGCCTAAACTCTGAGGCTTGTTCAAATAGTCCAAGCCTATAGTACAGCTAAAGGCTCAAACCCCGTCAGCTCCAGTCTATCTGTGAAGGTCTGTGGGTCACATAGAGTCCTGAGCAGGTGGAGACAGCCAGAGTTCTTGTAGCCAAATTGCAAACTATTTTCCCATCTTAGGCAATTTTTTATTTGCCCGAAGTCCAGTATATTGACCTCACATAGACTCTCAAGTCCTTCCTCTACTCATTACTATTTGAGATATTGAAACCTAGCAGGTTTAAAAGTTAATTTGCAATTGCACTTACTCCACAATATACTGAAGGCCTGCAGAGAGAAGGCACAATGCATTCTCTTCAGATGATTTGCAGCCCGGGCACAAAGATGCAGTTAAGTAGGGCAACAGCGACTGAGCAATCAGCAAAACATGTTTCAGAGAATCACAGAATAGTGTGGGTTGAAGGGAGCTTTAAAGGTCACTTAGTCCAAGCCCCTGTCATGAGCAGGGTCATCTTCAACTAGATCATGATGCTCAGAGCCCTGTCCAACCTGGCCCTGAATGTTTCCAGGGATGGGGCATCTACCACCTCTCGGAGCAACCTGTGCCAGTGTCTCACTGCCCTCAGTGTGAAACATTTATTCCTTATATATAGTCTAAATCTCCCCTCTTTTAGTTTAAAATCATTGCCCCTTGTCCTATTGGTACAGGCCCTACTAAAAAGTCTGTCTCCATCTTTCTTATAGCCCCCTGTAAGTACTGAAAGGCTGCTCTAAGGTTTCCCCAGAGCCTTCTCTTCTCCAGGCTGAACAGCCCCAACTGTCTCAGCCTGTCTTCACAGGAGAGGTGCTCCAAGCTTCTGATCATCTTTGTGGTCTCCTCCATGTCTTTCCTGTGCTGAGGATTCGAGAGCTGGACACAGTACTCCAGGTGGGGTCTCACCAGAGTGGAGTTGAAGGGGGAGAATCACCTCCTTCAACCTGCTGTCCACTTCTTTTTATGCAGACCAGGATTTGGTTGGGTTTCTGGGCTGCGAGTGCACATTGTTGGCTCATGTCCAGCTTTTCGTCCACCAGTATCCACAAGTCCTTCTCCGCAGGGCTGCTCTCAAATCCTTCATCCCCCAGCCTGTATTGATACCTGGGATTGCCCTGACCAAAGTGCAGGTCGTTGCACTTGGCATTGCTGAACCTCACAAGGTTCACAGGGCTCCACTTCTCAAGCTTGTTGGGGGCCCTCTGAACAGTATCCTGTCCCTCAGGCATGTCAACCACACCATTCAGCTTGGTGTCATCTGCAGACTTGCTGAGGGTGCACTTGATCCCACTGGCTGTGTCACTGATGAAGATGTTAAACTGTATTATAAACGTAGTATTACAGAAAGCTTTTTAGGGTAAAATACAGCTATCGCCTTCAGGATGGTTGGCATGCATGGAACTGACATCACCACAGGTCCCTAAGCCACACAAGCTGCTATCCTAGAGGAATAGTGGAGGATGGAGTGAAGTGGGGACACTGCGGCCAGGCTCTGCTGTGCTCCCTGCAGGACTGGGAACCTGATGGTACCATATAGCCGATAAGCTACATAGAGGCTGTCAAATGGAAAATATATGAGATGTCTGTTGCTGGGCCAGCAACTGTGGTGAAGATGTAAACAGGAGCCTCATTATCTGTGAGAGAAGGTCGGGAGCTCAGTCCGCTCAGCACTTCAAGAAGGGACAGTTAGTACAGATGTAGATGAGCTCAAGAATGTAAATAAGGAGCCTTCTGATGAGCACATGCTAACTGCTAAAAGAAAACAACCTGCTGAAGAGATAAGACTCAAGGATGTTAGGGTAAAGTAATTGTGGTAGTGGGAGATCGAGATCGCAACCTCCTACTCAAATGGCCCTCCCGAAGAGAGTGAATCCCCCACTCTGGGAGCATGCCCAGTAAATTTAAAATGAACTGAACCTTTAAATGACAGTGAGAGAACTTTGCACCAATCACAATAAAAGAATGTATGACTAGAGTCACCCAAGCTCCACCTAAGAGTAACGAGAAGTAAAAAAGTGAATAAATGAGGGGAAAAGTGGGAAAGACACCACCAAGAACAGGTTAAGGGAAGATGCACCAAGACTGACTCCTGGGACCGGCCGATGGGCTAAGCCTTTCTTCTCCCCGGCTTGGGACACCTTGGGTGAGACTTAAACTAAGTGCTAAACTCTAGAGAGTTACTCTTTAACAGTTATAGCCAGGCTGTATTGTTCATAACTTTTCCACGTGTTTTATACTTTATAACATCATAACATTGCATGTGTCTTTTTGCAGACAGTCACTATCACCAGCGATCCAAAACCCTGTCTATCTGTTGCACAAATAAAACTGCACTGTTAAGTCGCTGGTTGTCGCAGTTTCTCATTGAACGCGGCCAAACCCTGCAGTGTGGCTGTGCTAGTTCATGAGCACGGCTGGACTGGCAGTGCAGACTGCTATCTGTGTATCCAGAACCGTGGTCGTTTAATAGACACATTATACGCAACTGGACTGATAGTGGTATATTCCATCCCCTTTAACACAACAATCATGCAACATCAAGGCTGGGGATGCTGGGTGGGATGAATGCAGCAGGATCAGGAAGGGTGCCATTAAAAGCAAATATCACGCGCTAATGGCAGAGCAGGTTGAGAAAACATCTTGTCATGTCAAGTAAACAAGAGCCCCTTGCTTTGAGATGGTTAACACTTCTGTGTTTCAGTGCACATGGTTTACGTTCCTGGCTGTTGCTGCTGTGGCTTACAGACATTGAGTGTAAAGGGACAGATTTTAGAGGCCATGTGAGGCGAGGCAAGTATGAAATGAGCAGAAGGTGAGGAAAACAGGAATTCACTCAAGTGTTTACAGGGTTTGATATTGGTATGTGCCCTTGCCAGCTCTTTCCCTGTCACTGTCTCTCATAGCTTGTCTTCTCTACCAGAAGAAATAACATGCTCATCCTTCAGTTATCTCCTTGTTCTAGGCTAAAAAGTCAGACTCTGTGAGAGACCTCTGAAAGGACAGCATGTGCCAAAACGGGGCTGCCTAAGAGCAAGACTTTGGCCAAAGAAGCAGCTCAATGACCACCTTCTTTGCAAAGTTGTTGTCAGAGTGTAGCACTTCTCCATGATGAGGCACCTGTGAAAGACACTTGGTTGGATGAAGTCGGGTGTTGGTAGAAATGTCCTGCACTTGGATTACCAGAGCCAGGGCCAGTGCAGCCTCAGCACTGATGTTCCTCTTGGAGGTGACAGCATATCAGAGAGGTGTTGGGTCTGGCTTGGTCCTGCTGAAAGATCTGCCCTTCTTTCCAGTTTGCACCATCCGTCAGCACTGATAGGGATTGGGAGCATAAGAGCATTGACTGCAGAGAAGGTGGAAAGTGGGTGGATGTGCTTGCACAGGCTTTCACATGTGGGTTGAGAGGGGGATGGCTCTCAGAGACTGCTGCCTACTGCCAAGCCTGGAAGTCTCAGAATCACAGCATGGTCGGGGTCAGAAGGGATCTCTGGTGATCTAATCCAACCCCCTGCTGAAGCAGCTTTCCTCGAGCAGGTTGCACAGAGCCGCGTCCAGGTGGGTTTGAATGTCTCCAGAGCAGGAGACCCCACAGCCTCTCTGGGCAGCCTGTCCCAGCGCTCTGCCACCCTCAAGGTAAAGAAGTTTTCCCCCATACTCAGATGGAGTTTCCTGTGTTGCAGTTTGTGCCCACTGCCCCTTATCCTGTCACTGTGCACTGCTGAAAAGAGCCTGGCCCTGTCCTCTTGGTACCTGCCCCTAAGATATTTGTAGGCATTGATGAGGTCCCCTCTCAGTCTTCTCCTCTCCAGGCTGAACAGCCCCAGCTCCCTCAGCCTTTCCTCATCAGGGAGATGCTCCAGCCCCTCATCATCTTGATAGCCCTAAGTCTCAGCTGAGTTAAGCCCAGAGAGCTGGACCTTGAGAGGGTGATGCCCTGGGGTGGTCCTGGGCCAGGCCAGCTGGGGACTGTGTTTTACAGATTTCACCCATGCAATGAGGAGGGTCTGGGGGGAGCCTAGAGGTCTCTGAATGGGTGAACTCTGGTTTTGCTTTAAACATTGCAGCGTGGTGCAGGTATCCTCTGGATGGGGTCATCACGCAGAACCAGTAGCTGAGCTGTGGTCTGCTCACAGCCCTTTGCATTTCAGCAAGTGACTCTCACTGGTAGTTGTCATGGTCCACCAGCTGCGATTCATTTACCATTTGCTTAGTGACACCTCCTTTCAGCGTGCCCTCGAAGCAAAATCCTTCAGTTTCCTATTGATGCGCTTCAGGCAAACTCACTGTGGCTCTTAACCCGGCAAAGGGAACCTGCTGAGCATTGGCGGAGGTGCGGCAGCTGCATGATCATTATCTGTTTGTCTGCTGAATGGTTCACTCAACAGTGAACACATGCAGGCAAAGGGACATTTATCTGGAAGGTTTAGGAAATTAGAGACTGTCTAGAGATCTTTACAGAAAAAGATTGCGTCTCCCTGAAAATTTCTTGAAAATCTTAAAAAAGAAGCACTGCTGCTATTTATGCCAGTGACCCAACAATCCAATTTCAAATTCATATATAAAGCTTTGCTGAAAAGTTATTTGCACTTACCATGTACCCACATATCAAATACTGCAGAAACACCACATTGCACATTTATCGTTCTTCCCTAATGTGTGTCTGCAAGGAAGCCCCAGGCAGACTTGATGTCTGAAGTCAGGGGTAGCACAGAGAAGAAAGTGCCGTGGATATGCACTGAATATAAATGTGAGAGAAATTAACAACCTCTGTTGTAAGGAAAGCTCAGAGTTTCAGACCCTTTCCAGTACATAACTTGGCTTCTGTCTTACAGTTGTACACAATCACCTCCCTCGACCTGCTGGCCACGCTGCTGGTGGTGCAGCCCAGGACACGGTTGGCTTTCTGGGCTGTAAACACACATTGTTGGGCCATGTTGAGCTTCATGTCAGCCAACACCTCCAAGTCCTTCTTCTTAGGGCTACTTCTAATCCATTCTCCACCCAGCCTGTATTTGTGCTTGGGATTGCCCCAACCTAGGTGCTGGACCTTCGTTGAACTTCATGAGGTTTACTCGGGCCCACCTCTCAAGCCTGCCAAGGTCCCTCTGGATGGCATCCCTTCCCTCCAGCATGTCAACTGCACCACTCAGCAAACTTGCTGAGGTGCACTCGATCCCACTGTCTGTGTCGCTAACATCACTATTGGATGTTGTCCTCAGAGAAGACATTGAGGTTTGCCAGGACTGAGCAAGTGTGGAGCTGGAGGTAGTCTGACTACTTGATGATTATACCACTAGTCATGGGTACAAGTTGTGGTAGCTTTTGATATATTTTTTTCACCAGTAGACATTTCTCTCACTGCTGTGCAAATCATAGCACTGCAAGTCTGGTTGTGCAGCAATGAGTGCTCGCCCACAGGTCTCAGTGAGCTGTGGAAGATGCAGGAGTACTACATTGACACCATAACACTTTTGATGACAGCTTTGGTCATCTTTGGTTGCCCACTGGGTTGACAGCTTGGTTTGCCCAGAGAGGTTGTGATGTCTCCATCCTTGGGGATATTCAGTGTTGGGACATGGTCCTGGGCAACTGGCTCTAGGTGGCCCAGCCTGAGCAGGAGGCTGGACCACATGGACCCCAGAGGTCCCTGCCAGCCTCAGCCATTCTGTGTATCTGTGAACTTTGCAGTTCTCCTCTCAAAGGTTATTTTGGAATTGCCAAACCTTGTTCCTGTCCTCCTAGGGACTGACATCTCATCTTGCATGCCTCCTTCAGAGCTGTCTGCCAACATGCTGACTCACGGGCCTCTCCTCAAGTCCTTTCCCCTTTCTCCAGCCTTCAGCCAGGGGCCCAGCAGCTGCATGGGCTGGGATGGAGGGGGGCGGGCAGACCCTCCTGATGCTGACTGTGGATGGGCACCAGGGCATGGGAACAGCTGTGTGAGGCAGCAGCTTAGCAGCTGGGACTGTAGAAGTGGGTGCGGTGAGCAGTGGGAGCATGAGAGGTCTTACACCACGCCTGCCTTAGCACTGCCTTCCCAGCTGCTCTGACCACCTCCCCAGCTGCTCTGGCCACCTCCCCAGCTGCTGCGACTATCATCCCAGCTGCCTCCACCGACTGCCCGGCTGCTCCCCAGCTCACCAGCTGCTCTGACTGCCTTCCCAGATGCTCCCACTGTTTGCCCAGCCAGTCCAACTGCCTCAGCCACTCCAACCTCCCCAGCCTCCTTCTCAGCTGCTCCCACTGCCTCCCCAGCTGCTGCTACTACCTCCCAGCTGCTCTGACCACCTCCTAGCCACTGGACCACCTCCCCAGCCACTCCCACCACCTCCCAGCCAGTCCTTCACCAGTAATGCTACCCAGAGAGCAGTGTTTCCTCTGTGAATAGCCCTAGAGCTCAGCAGAGCCAGGCAGCACAGGCACTCCAGGCACTGGTGGCTGCAAGGACAGTGTGTGGCTGTTCAGCATGAGGATTTATCAGATCAGATACTAGACTGTCTCTTGGATCCATCCAGCTACACTGAGTGTGAGGATTAAGCCAAAGGAGAAACAAGAAATGAATGTAGCAGGCACAGACAGAGCAGCCGGCCAGGAATCACCTGAGGATGACAGTTGCTCTTTGGCTGGAGTGGTGTTGCCCAAAGCACGAGCCAGCAGCAAGGACTGGCCCAGTGGCTTTGTGCTGCTTCTGTTGCTTTGAATAAAAGATGTTTTTCTCTGAATAAGGAGTAAAAGGTTACCCCTTGCAGGCTGTTCCTTCGGAGGTCCTCTAGCAGTGACACAGCTGTAGGGAGGAGCTCGGGGGTGCTTTATGAAAAAAGACATTATTTATGTGAAAAGCACTTGCCTCCTTGCTGCAACTAGTCTTGAGTTGGCCCAGATGTAACCTCAAGCCATTTGAAACTGCACTGATTTGGCTTTTGAATGCTGCTTTGTGTTCCACTGGAAGGTAAGCACTGATTCCAGCGTTATGGCTGGGGAGCATCTTTACCTATTAAACCCAGGTGAGTAGTGCTCAAACTGCTTTATGCAACCTTCTCTGAAAGGGATTCTTTGATAGAGGAACCCTCATTGTCCTCGGTGTTCTTGTATGTGACAGTGTCTCCTTTTCCTCCTTTTCCCAGGAGACCCATCTCAGGTACAGCAGGTTGCACTGGTGGTACTGGGGGCCACAGGAGACTCATGGCAGGACCTGAGTGTGGTTGGAGGTTAAGGGAGCAGAGATGACCAGTGGTGGTAAACAGCAGGCTGCACCACAGGCAGGTAGGAGGATGGTGGTAGGACTGGCAAGCAATGGCAGTTGAAGTTTGGTGATGAAATGAGATTTTCTGAATCTCATTTTGCACTGTCCTGATAGCCACAATAGCAGTGCTTGTTTTATCCATCTGCTTCTCAGCTCCCAGTGTTTATCCTGCATGTCTCCATCCTCTCTCTCCATCTTCCCTCTCCATCCTCCCTCCCTCCCTCTGTCCCAGGAATTAAGAACCATGTTTCAAGGTGACTCCCTGGAGCTGTGATTCGCATTCCTGGATGGGTCCAGGACTCTCCAGGGGACACTCAGGAGGTCAAGCCTCTCTGACTTTTCTGGGCTGTCACCAGCGTGGCACCAGGGTTTGTGAGCATTTTCCCCACACTTTCCTAACTGCCCGGATGTGGAACTGATGCTTGAAGCTCCAGGGCCTGCAGTGATTGAGAAGCCTCGGTCCCCTCCCATGCCTTAAGGCCCTAATTATTTTCTCTTTGGGAGATTAACCAGAGCCTTTATTCCCCAGAGCAATTAGTCCTCCTTCACTCTTGTGCTTTCTTTAGGAAGATTTATTGGGCTAATGTGCTGGTCTTGTGAATTAGCCCAACAAGCCTGTTCTTAACAACTAAATCATAAATTTATCAGAGAATAAGGGCATCTAAGACATGGGGTGGCCTGACCAATCTCTGAGCCCTGCTGGGAGCTTCTGCTCCCTGTGACACTCCTGCTGAGTGATTGCCCATCAGCAATGGCACAGTGAACAGCTTGTGTTTAAAAGCCTTCCCTCTTAATCCCTTCCTTAAGCCCTTCTGATGACAGCAGACAAGCTGTCTCAGTACTCAATCTGTACTCAGATGTGCTATGATTTGGGTTTTTTGGGGGAAGGAGCTCCCCAGCAGCGGTGTGGGGAGCAATCCGTGTCCCCTTGGTCAACAGGAGCTGGTGCTCCCTCCTCCTGTGCTGCATCCCCTGCCGCACTGGGGATGGGTACCCCAGCATTTCAGAGCCGTACCAAGACTCCTGATTTTTTTCCTCCTGATGAAAGTTCACAGAAACTGCAGCGTCAGAGGCCAGCTGACCAAACTCATCTTGGAAGCAGGATCAGGGCTTTTTGTCCTTTTACCTCATCCCCACAATTCCAAGAAGGAATCCCCTGGTCTCAGGCTGCAGGGATGGAGAGTTGCATCTCCTGGCAATGAGACTGCTGCAGCAAGGTAAGAGCAGCCATTAATCACCGCAGAGGTGTCCATGACCAGAGCTATTGTTGCTGCTGTGGTCTGAGTGCAGCGAGACAGCACGGCTACTGCCTGGCAGGGGAGAACCTGCCTGGCACAAGCAGTGGTGCTGGCAGAGCCGATGGTTATCCTATGGCCCTGGGTGGATTCCTCAGTCAAGCCAGTCGCTCTGCAGCACAAAATATATGATGCTTCCCAGCATCAAAATATATATGCACCCCAGATACATGCTAGTGGCAATTTCATTAATTACTTCAGTTTCAGGGTGCACTTGATCAGCTTTATCTCTTCATCCAACTTCTCAAGGTCAGTGCTTTTCAGATAAATCTTGGAATTAGTGCTCCCATCAGGAAGCTCAATTATTCTACATTGCTGCAGCTGACTAAGAAAACTCCTCATACCCTCCCTGCCGCTTGCAGCCCTCGTATCATGGAAAGTTAACTTGCCAGCCTTCAGATTGACCATGACACCTCAATTTCCAAGTGCAAAGTTTCCAAATGCATAAGCATTTATAGGTCTGACAGGTTGCTTGATTTCAAGGTGGGGAGCTGTCCCTGGGACATGTCTGCTGAAGGCACCCATGTGTGTGTAAGAGGGGGAGAAACCTGTTTTCATCACCTGTGCAGACAGGCAAGGCAGCACGACCTTTTCTAGAGAGGCAAAACCCAATCTCAGCATCTCTTTGCTGGTTTGTTTTGAATAAATAAACTGAATTTGCAGGGCAGGACCCTGATGCCTTCACTCAGCTTTTCAAGCTGAAGCTGTGGCTCTCTTGTGCAGCTAGCTCAGTGCTGCAGTTTCCCTGGCTGCTTTGGATGTGGCCAAAGTGCAGCATGTGCCTGTGCTTGTCTGCAAGGATGGGGGGATCCCACGGTCCTTCAGCTTTTTGGGGCACCCCCACCAGTGACCCTAACCCAGAGGAGGTGTTTGTTGCATGCTACTCAAATGTGGGTGGCTCAGCATGAAACACAGAATGGCAGCTTGTCATCTGCTGTGGGAGGTTGTTGGTGATGGTAATATCAAGGTGCACACATATATATATATATATATATATATATAATTTTTTTTTTTAATGAGGTATGATGCCTAATGAAGGAGGTGTTTTATCAGCTGAAGGGTCAATTAACATACTGGGCTAGTGCATACATTGATATTTTATCAGGCTTTAGAAGCAGAGCTTGTACCAGAATAGAAATATAAACCACAACTGAAGAGTGAAAAACCCCAACAAATCAGAGTAATAAACTGCAGAGTAATGAAAGATATTGCCTTTGGCAGCGAGTGTGATTTAATAAACTTGGAGGACAGAGCAGATTGCTGTGATTGCAGCCAGGGAGACGGTGCCCTGCACCCACTGTTGCTGTCTCACAGAGCACCTTTAGCAATTTCCCAGCTCCATCCTTAAGTGCTGCACGTGTTTCCTCCTCGTGTGTGCCCCTCCTTGCCACTCCCATGGCTGAAAAACTCCCACCAGGATTAGCTGTCTCCATCTGTGTGATAAATTGCAGGACAAGCAACTTCAACACAGTGTCCCATTGCACTGTCCCCTTCCGCCTGGTGTCTCTGCCTGCAGAGGGTCTGTGGGCAACACGGGGGACTTCGGGCTCTTTGGGGTTTTTCTGGCAGGGGCTGGGTAGAGGAGGGGGAAGGAGATTATGAGAGTTCCCTGAATTTGCATTTGCCATGGACAGGGGGCTGGAGAAATGATGCTCCTGTAGACAGCGCGAGCCATCATTTCATTATTGCCTCCGCTTTAGAATGTATTTGGCCAACTTCTTATCTTCTGCATCCAAGCTTCTGAAGGTCAGTGCTTGTCAGAAGCAGCACTGGGAAGACACACTCATGCACACCTGCTGCCTGGCTGCACACACACCCCCCCCCCCCGCCCCCCTGCCATGCTGAATTATTAACCTCAGCCCGAGTGCTTTTGCTGGCTCTCCACCCCCACACACCAAAGGTAAACACACACTAAAAACTGAGATGGAGAGAAATAGAGGCACAAAGCACCACTGAGGCACTGTCTCATCTATTCAGGGGGCTAGCACTCTTGCCAAACCAAGCCAGTGACCCTTCTGTTTTCCTAGCCCTCCCTGCCCCAAGCCCAAGCAGTTTGACTAGGGCTGCATTTCAGAGACTTTGAGATATGCACGGTGGTTATAAAGCAGAGGTGACTTTCCTGCTACGTTTTGTCATGGTCCTTCCCATCTCCTCCTGGTCCTTTGCTGCATTTCAGGGTGGTGGGAGGATTTCTGTGGTCTTGGGGGCGATACCGCCACACAGGTACTTGGAAATAGGAATTTCAGAGAAGAGGGAAAAGCATTGCTTGTACCGGAGCAGCATGTGGCAGTGGTGCAGCCAGCCAACATGGGGCTGTGCACAGGGTCACGCACGGCTGCGGAGCACCCAGGGCTGGCATGGCTGCAGCCCCAGCTCTGCCATCCTGGGATGTCCTCTGCTGCGCCACGGTCCCATGCCAGCTGCCCGTACCCCAGCTCCTCTGGAGATGACATTGGCCATGGAGCTGCTCCCTATGTCAGTGCTCTCCTGGCTGGCACCCATTGGTGTCCCCACTGTGACAGGCTCTGCTGTGCCAGCAGTCAGCTCCAGCTCCAGCCCCAATATGGTGTGTGGAAAGGCCACAGTCTGCATGGAGCGCCGCTGTTGCTTGCTTTAGACTCAGGAGGTGGCCATCACCATAGTCAGCATGGGAAGCATCTCCAGTGGTTTGGAATTTCCTTTCAGACGAGTGTTAGTGCTGACCAGAAGAATGCTGGACCTGCAGAGCCAGAGGTGCTGGTGAGATCCAGCTTCTCCAAGCTGTCTCAGCCCCATCCTGGCAAGAAGCAGGTGGGAACAGCCTGGGATTTGGGGACAAATTCCCAGGGAGGTATGGACCTGGTCCGACATGGTGGGCATGTTGTACCGGGACAGCTCTGCTGGCTTGCTGCAATTACTTCTGATTTGCAGATGTGTGAGCTCCCTCTTCTGCATCCTCTTGGAATTTACGCGGAGTCCACAGTTCAAATTAGCATGACTTGTCAGTTGTAAATTTTGGTAAACAGGAGTCTGGCTTAAATTTTGTAATCCTGGCAGAGATTGCAAGATCAGCAGAAAGAGAACGGGGGAAATGCCCAACTTCAGAGGAATTTGAATGTGGGGTATCTGTTTCTTATTTGGTGTAAATCTGGGGAGGTTTACTTGAAGGCTGAATAATATAAATGAAAACGTACATCAGAGATGATTTCTTTACTGGTACTGCTCCAAAGAAAAGGCCAAACTTCAGCTGATGATTCTGCCCTGCTAAAGTTTCCTCCCTTTCCTGTAATGACATGGAATAGAGAAAACTCAGGGGAACCATTTCACACAAGGAGCATTAAAACGCGAGGAGTCGTAACAGGATTGAGTCTGAAATCAACGTGTGAGTGACTTTGAAGATCAGATGGTGCCTGAGCAGAGCTGGCAGCACCTAGCTCTCTCCCCAGAAGCCCATGCAGACTTTGGGGTGACAAACTGGGCATTTCATCTGCTGGATTGACTCAGCCTCCCATCTATGTAATTGATCTATGGTGGGTTTGCTCTTTTCTCTGGGAGGAACTATGTACCAAATGCATTTAAGAAGATTAGGAATTAATTAATAAATTATTAAAAGTATGCTTTCTTGCCATGATGCAAGAATAGATGCATTTTTGTCATGAAGAATACACTTCTGCTGAGATTATCAGCACACAGCTTCCACCTGAAAGATCCTGCAGATGCTTTTGATTGAATTATTGGTTTGTGATGCTGACCTCCTCTACAATAGCAAGGTGGGATGGGTGTGCTTCTGGTGTCTGCTGCAATGTCTTCCCTCAAAGAGCAAGTTAAATACGAACTTTGAAAAACAGCAGCATAAAAGGTCAAAATGATGTTATCAGGCAGTTTAAATTCATTAAGTGCAGTTCTTGTCTTTTACCAAGAAAATGTTGTCGGTAACAGAATGGCGTTGTTTAGAAAACAGATATGATGAAACTGTTTTGCAGATGACACAATAAAACACATATCCAGGCAGAAATGACAGGAGTGTGACAGAGGCTCACGTATGACTTGGACACTGTCAGGTGAGATTAAGCACTGAAATTTGAGGCAGCAAGTGTGCTGGGCTCAGGTGAGCCTTCCCCTTCATTTGGAGGTAAGCAGTGAATGTGATGGAAGGAGAGGACCTGCTGAATTGAGGCAGTGCCCTCCCACTGCGTTCCAGTCTGGCTGCTGGGGCTGGGAGTGTATCTCACATCATGACGCCACGCTTGTGGGGCTTTCACCTTCATCAGGAGGGTCATGATGATGACCCTTAAGATGAGATCATGACAAAGACCCATGATGAAGATGCTGCCTGAGGGCCTCCTAAAGTCGATGAGATCTACCAGGATCCGGGTGGACATGGTTTTGAAGAGAAGAGAGAATAGGAACAAGCCTTTCCATTCCAGGCACAGGCTGGCGGATGGGCTGGAGAAGCTGCTCCTGCTGGGGTGTGCTCTGTGATGGTGGGGGGCAGCCCCCCACCCAAGGAGGGTCTGCCAGGGGACTCTATTGGTTACTCTTGGGGAAGCTATGAACTATCAACAATAAACGCAAATAATTTACCCATCTTCTCTTCAAAGGCTCCATGTGCTCCAGGGGCTCCTTTTGGCCAGGACCACCCCTTGGTCCTGCAAGCTCTCTGCTGTGCTCCCTGCTCTAGAGGTGTTTGAAGAAGGGTCTAAGGCTGGTTTGGAACCCCTGTACAAGTGGCTTTCAGCCTGCCTTGCGTTTGCCAGAGTTTGCACATGCTTTCTTCTCTTGGAGGTGCCTGCAGCATTTTTGTCCATCCAGCCCCTCTGTTTAGCTGGACTGGCTCCCCTCTTCCCTGCCTTTGGCCCTCTGAGTTGGAGGTACACCTTGGCCGCAGTCTTCCAGCACCATGTCCTTGTGTAGTCTCCAGCCTGCCAGCAAGGATTTCCTTCTGCTGTGACGGAGAACCCAGCTCTTCACATTGCTGCTACATTTGCTCTTCCCTCCAGCAGCTCCTGGTGGCCAAATCCAGGTTGGATTTCCAGTTTTGAGCTTCTGAAGAGCTGCTCTGTGAGACACCGAGCATGCCTATAGCCTTGTGCTGTGTGAGCTCTTCCTGGTACCCCCATCCCCCCAGGCTGGGCAGCTGCTATGGCAGATGTAGCATAAACTCTTCAGGTCTGAATATCAGCCTGTGTGTATTTCATTATTTGTTGAGGAATTTAATTTACTAACTCAATTTAATCTGAAGATCTCCTAGACATGGAGATGTGCTACGCTGCCAGCATGGGCTCCTTCCTCTTTCTGTAGATTTCCTGGTATCGGTGTCCTCCTGGCTGTCTTTGTTTTGTTGAGTTTCTAGGAGACTTATTACAGTGGTGCTCTCAATTAAGGCCCAGCACTGAAGCTCTCATCTTGTTTCTTAGCCCAATAGCAGTGCTGCTGACGCACCACTGATTTGGTTCCCCTCTCTGCACCTCTATTAAGCAACACTATTATTTTCATTTTTGACCATTTCTAGTCCTTCACTTGAGAACACTCAGTTTCCACGGTTTTGCTCCTAAACCCAGTCATTTCTTCTGCCAGCACTGGTGTTGCTCCACACTTCAGTGTAAAGCTCCCCCCTCATGACCTTGTACTTTGACGGCTTATGTGAAGTCTGCACTGAAGGCTTCCTTCCTCTCTCATCCCAGTGACAGGGGAGATGGCACCAGGTTGTCCATGTGACTGCCCAGTGGGCAGAGACCTGTGCCACCGTTTCAGGGATGTGTGGGATGTGTTGGCAGGTCTTGCTGCCCACAGGACTCAATGTTATGGAAAGGAAAGAGGAAGGCTGGATGGACTGCAACAAAATGCAGATACTTATTTTGGAAATGTCCAACCGATATTAGTAGGTGTATATTTTCATACAGGATTTGCCCCCAGAGTATGTTTTCATATGTCAAAATTTTCCTATTGAGATGCCTAAAATGAGACAACTAATGAGCCTCGAGGCACTGACATGGAGTGAGCTCATTGCTGAGTTCATCGAGGCTCCCAGTGACTCAGGGTGCAATGGAAAGTTTCTAGACATAGTTTGGCTGATGCCTCCTCCTCCTGCCCAGCAGGGACCACAAGAGCAGGGTCCAGGCACAAGCAGTGGTTGGGATCATCATCACTGCTCATCATCTGTATGTGGAAACCTTCTCATGAGGCTGCCGCCCTTCACTTGCAGAGCATGGGTGATGAGTCTGGACAACTGAACCGCAATCTGGGGTTTCTGTTCTCATAAAGACAAGAGCAAAACAAGCCATTTCTGTGGTTAATTGTTCACCTCTTGAGGCAATTCCTGCAGAGAGCAAATGCCACCGAGGAGCCTATGAACCGCCAAGCTCTCTGTCCACAGTCTTGAATTGCATTTTATGTGCTCCCTCCCTCTTTCCCTGGGGAGTGGTATGGACAGACAGATGGAGACAGCAGTCGCAGGATGATGGCTGCTCGGGCAGTGTTCACTGCCGGGGAAGGTTTCCTTTTGGTTGCACAGCAAGATTGAGCAATCACCCTCTACCCTTATCATCCCAGGTCTGTCCCCAGAGACACAGCTTCCACTGCAAAGGGATTTTAGATACTACTTCTGGACTAATTAAAATTTGCTGAAGTAATTAGGAGATAACAACCTCAGCACTTATTCAGATATGAGCCTTAAAAGCCTGATTATGGCATGATTAAATCTGTACTGGCTATAAGAAATTTCAAGCATCATGTAAATGATGATACTTTCAGCTTTGCATAATAGAAAATTGTTAGAAGACCTGGAGTCACCACATGCTCCCTCCATGGAGGAGAGGGAGCATGTGTGTGCAGGCACCAGGGCTGGCCACTCCCCCCAGCACCGTCCCCATCCTTGTCCTTCGCAGGGAGCTAAGGGCACTCACCAAGGCTCTGCCTTCAGTTGGTGTGGTGCTGCCAGCTGGGATGGAGGCCAAATGGGTTGGAAACCTGCAGCATTAGAGCACTTCAGGTCCCAGCATAGGAATTGCTAAATGCTTCCTATGGCAAACAGGGGACAATAGCCATCACCTCTTGGGGATCGCTCAAGGCAGTGCAAGGTCAGGTCCTAGAGGAGTTTTTCCATCAGCCCACAACACCTGACTCCATCCCACAGCTGCCATGGGGACAGACACACGTGTGACCCCTGTGGAACCACAGGGCAGCCACCACAGTGTGTGCCACCAGCTCTCCGGGTGTCTGATGCACCAGAGCTCTTGCCCTTTCAAGGGTGGTGCCCTGAGAAGCCCCGCTGGGCTCTGCCACCCTGATATATACATGGGAGAGCCACTGCTGCTGCTGGTACCCTCCTGTACCTCACAGCTGCCGCCGTGCCCGGGAGCAGTGACTCAGCATGGTGCTTCAGGATGGGGACAAGGTTTACAGAGGTCCCTATGAACTCCTCCACTTCTTATTATCAGATCATAAAATGGAGCATGTTGGCTCAGGCCAAGGGTCTTTCCAGCCCTGTGCTCTGCCAGACATGGGCCCCAAGGGAAGAGCATGAACATGGCAAATGCTTGATGCTTCTCCTGGGCTGCTCCCAGCTCCGGGTGTTTCCTGAGCTGCTGCAGCCCTTGCATTCACCAAGGTGCAGGGTTGCCAGTGGAGACCACGGTCTCAAGCCCATGCTCCAGGCTTCTCGCTCACAGTGTGTGTCAGGGGCAATTTGCTCTCTGCAGGTTTCTAGGTTATTCTGGTCTCACTGGTAAAAGCTGCTTTCCTACTGGAAATCCCAGCCCAGGTCCGGGATTACGTTAACTGCAGGGGTTACTGCTTGACCACCCTCATGGTGAAAATATTCTCCCCAGTATCTCATGGAAATTTCCCCTGCTGCCGCTCACTGCCTCGTGTCCTGTTCCCGTGCCCCTCCATAAGAGCCTCAGCATCCCTGGGCCCCCGGGAGAGGAGTGCGGCAGGGCTGGGAGCCAGCTGCCTTGCAGGACATGCCATGGAAGCCCTGTGCCATCGTCCATGGGGCCATATCCAGCTATTGATGGAGTCCACGTCAGAGAAACCATGCCTTTACCCTGCGTGGGGCAGGAGGGGCTTGGTCCTTCTTTGCTGGGTGAGACCCTGCCCCATAACTTGGTTCACACCTCTCAATACTGGTGCGGGGCCAGTGCCTGCTCCCTGAGGATCCAGGATTGGCCCCACATCCCTACGGCAACAACCAGGATGCAGCACTTTCCATTTCCACCCCCCCCACCCCACCCCACCCCACCCCCACCCCCCGAGGACACCACACAAGGAGTGCGTGGACCTGTACAAAGGGATGGGGAGCCTGAGTGGGGGTAAAGCCCCAGGCTGGATGGGTAGAGCTCAGTTTCGCCCATGAATTTGGATCTGGTTTCCCTCACATGTATCACACCACATTGATGCAGATCGACTTTCATCTGCAGTTTCAGAGATTGCTGTTTTGCAGGATCCCTCTGCAGCTCCTCAGGATTGTTCCTCCTCTGTGCCACCCTCAGCTACTCTGACTGTAAATTAGCAGGGATAATGAAGTAGAAAAGAACAGTAAGTGTTGGGAGGGAAAAATCAGATGACACAAGAAAATGCAAAATGCGAAAATAAAAACAAACTTCAGAACAATAATGTGCTGTGATTAAGCTGCTTAAAGAAGCGCAAACAAGTTCCAGTGAAAATGAAAACAAGTGGTGCTTACAGACAGCACCAGAAATAATTACAGCAAAAGCACTTAAAACCAGTGATATTTTTAACTCTTAGAGCAACCTGATAAAATGCCATTTGAAACAAAAAACAAGCGAATGTTGTGTTTGAATAAACAAGTTTTAACATTATGAATTAACTAATGGAAAAGCTCGACTATTAAAAATGCTTATTTAAAGCACGGTCCTGGCAGCGCCTGCACTTACAGGGCTGGTGCAAGTGTTGGCTATGGCAGTTTGAAATCGGCAGTGGCCCTCAGGAGGGGAGATGGATTTTTCCAGCCAGAGCAGCCACAGGGATAGGTCTACTGTAGATGCTGGTGGTGCTGGCATCACTCCCCACTATAGGCACTCTGTGTGCTGGGCTGGAAATTGCCTGGAGAAGGTGGTTGGGGCTGAACCGCTGTGTGCAGTGCTGGAGCTGTGCCATGGCTCTACGCAGATGTTACCAAAGGCTGGACACTGGGTCCACTGGGATGTATGAGCAATGAAAACTTTCTGAGTTAGAGTTTTAGCACGGCATTTACCAGAGGCAAAGAGGAGAAAAAGCCAGCCTGCAGCTAGAATTAAATTTTAAATTAAATAATGGCAGGTGAAAGGCAGTTAAGAAGCTATAGTAGGTTCCTGGGAAGGAGACTTTTGCTTCTCGTGCTGCATTTCAGACCCCATAGCCCAGCAGCCTCATGGGCACAGGGAGATTTGAAGTTGCCATGCCATAGGGAGAGATCTCACTTGGGGATGTACCTGTGGGAAATTTGGCCGGGACACTGCTGTATGCTGGTGACAGGCGCACAGCCCGGATGGACAGAGAGGTTGTTTCTGAGGCTGTCGATCTGCCAGTGCTGCAGTTGGAGCCTCTGGGGTTGGTGGGATTTGGTGCTCTCCTCCTCCTGTGCAGAGCAGCCATGGGCTGGGTTTGGTGGCAAAGTGAGGGGTCTGCCAGGGGCTGTTCCACCAGGCAGGCAAAGTGGTCGAGCCTGTAAGTCCCAGCCAGGCACTGACACAGCCCAAGCAGTTCCCCAGGCCAGTGCCATTTTCTGTACCTATCTGAAGATTTGTTCAGACAGGGCTCTGGGCAGCTACGCAGCTGGGCTGTTGCCGCATGCTGGCCTGGGCTGTTGTTTTCCAGTCCTGTCCCATGGTGTGGCATCACCTCACGGTCAACAAAAGTCTCTCTCATTCCGTTTTCCCCCATAATTTTGCTAGACTCTCTGTCTTGCACCATCCGGCTTACATGTTGGCGGCCTCGCACGGATGGTTCATCTCCTGCTTTGGGAGGGCAGGGACTGATGCATTTGCAGGGTCCTTATAGGATCACACGCAGAGTAATGGGTGTACCAGCACAACCTGCAAGAGAAACAGGCATTTTGGTCTTAGGGCAGGCAGGATCCTTGGACCCTCAGGCACAGCCAGCTGTGGGGACAGAAGAGGTGAGATGAGCTGGCTGGAGAGGGGTACTGGGAGGGCACTGCAAGGGTGGCACAGGGGACCAGGGACACCAGGAGCTGTTGCCAAAACGTTCTGGCAAATGATACCTGGTGGGAAGGTAGCTGGGGCTTTTAGAGGTCATGGAAGATGAACACTCTTAAAACAAAAAATTACAGCTCTAATAACATCAGCCCCAGCACTGTGGCCTCTGCTGCTCTGGGAAGGATGCTGTTAGGACTGCCTGCAAGTGCTCTCCCACTCCGAGGAGCAGGGCACATGAAAGGATCTTCTTAAAATGCAGATGTCTTCAGAAAATTACCTCTGCTCAGCACACATTGTGGGGGGTGCCGCACTGCACAGCGGGGAGCAGCAAATATATTCAGCTTGTAAGTAATAATTGAAAATGGCTCACTCATCTTTACTGAATGCTCTGCATATGGCCAGTGTCAAGCTGAGATTGTCCCCCTGGGCTGTTTCTCCTTCTTGCAATGGAGCAAAGCAGCCCTGATCCCATGTTCACCTTCCTCTCCATGCTGCTGCAGTGCCTAGGCTGTGGGGCACCTTCTGCTTCAGCCCCAGGAGCCCCATCCCTGCCTGTCTCACCTGGGTGGTCTCCACATTGGGCAGGGAGCTCCCACCTTCAGCAAGGAGCGGCCAGGAGCTCAGGGGCCTTCAGAAATGGGCTGAGGGGGTTTCAGTAGTGGAACTGCTGTTTATCTGACTTCTAGGAAGCCACTGCCCTTTGTCTGCTTCTGGCAGATAAGAAGGGCCTTCACTTTAGTGTGAATCATATGCATGTAATTATACATAATCTTTGCCATTTTATGTATGCTGTGAAAATATTTGCTGTGGTTAATTCAGCACACGCTGAGGTAGCATTTCACATATGGCTGCATGCCATGAGGCTTGCCCTGTGGGAATTTCTCTTCATCACCCTCATCTTGCTGTGGCCATACGTATTGACCTCTGCAGCACCTCAGGGTGGTGCTTTCAGATTTCAGGGGTGCTGAGTACGGCAACAGCTCAGTGGGGAGGCAGTTGCCTGGACCTCTCTTTAAATGAGGCTGCATCTTTCTGCCAGAAGCTGGACTGAATGATGTCTTATCCTGGGACTGCATGGGAAGGAGCAGTTGGGGGACTGAAAAGTCTTTTCTCCACTTAATCTGTGAATCAATTAATTCAAGCTGCATCCATTCCAGGGAAGCTGCCAATGGTCACAAACCCACAGGGCAGAAGATCCGGTTCCTCAGCAGCAAAGTCTTTGAATACTCCTGACTCTCCCAAGTGGACTCTGGAGCTGGCATGTGTTAATGTATCACAGCAGCTGGGACTGGGTACTGCTGGTATCCTGGTGGAGACACACCGGCTGTGTGGTGAATGCTGGCAGGTGCTGAAGCAATTGGGTACCCCTCGGGGGGGAGATGGATCTGCCTTGCTCATGTTCCTGACTGCATGCACGGATCGCAGGGGTGTGGGTAGGCCTGTTCTCTGCCCTTAGTTGTCCCCTCCTGCCATCATTGTGGTGTTCAGACCCCACTGTCACCACTGCTGTGGCACGTTGTGCTCTCATGTGTTGGCCTGTGCTCTGGGAGAGCTTGGGAGATGCTTGACTCATTTAACCAAAATGAGTGACTCAGCTCCCAGTTCCACCTGGGGTGTCTGCTGGGAGGGACTGGGTTGGCTCCTTTTTTAGGACACAGCCAGATAAGTTGGGAGCATGTTAGTAGATCTGATGGGTCTACTGAAGTCAGCCCATTAGCAGCAGGACTATTTTATAAGAGGATTGTTGAGGATCAAGAACAAGATACTAACTTTAGGGCTACTTGTAGGTCATTGTGTATGCCTGAGGCTTGATTTCACACCAGAGTCCAAACTCCACACAGGTCCTTGCTGGTTTGTGGTGTGTCAGGGCAAGCAAGGTGGTGGAGGGATGGTCCATTGAGCTCTGCGCACCCAGGAGGTGTGACAGCAGCTGGCCGCAGTAGTGGAGCTTTGGTGTTGCTGTTGGTACACAATCTGTGCAGATAAAGGCTCTACTTGGAGAAGTGATGCTTCACCCCTTGAATTACGCTGCAGGCAGGCACCGTGCTGGGGGAGGGAGAGCTCAGACTCTGGCTGTCCATCCTGATACCCGTCTGGATGAGGGCTCACCTTCAAATAGCTCTGCAGCCACCTTGATACCTTGTGGTCATGCAGATCTGCAGTTCATTGTCCTACCCCACCATGGTGCCTGGACACTGCTTCCACTTTGCTCCATTCCCCCATGAAAGGGCATGACAAACCCTCTGGTTTGCGCAGCACAGAGAACTGGGGTGGGGATCTGCCAAAGTGAGAGGGACTGATCAGTCAGGCTGAGTGAGGGAGAGGCTCTGTGTGAGCTGGGAACCAAAAAATCTGCATCCCAGAAAACACTGGCAAAAAGCAAAGCAAAACAGCTTAAAATGCAAGGCAAATACACGCTTGAGATCAAAAATGGAAGGGTAGAGAAAAAGTATTTTTCTCAGCAGCCACAAGGTCTAAACACTCCTACATCTTGCATATTAATGCAACCATGATAACTGCATAATGCAAAATACCAGATGGCATTAGATTTGTAAAGTTCACAGGGTTTGATGACCCTCCCACCTCACCCCAAATGGGCTGCCTCAGCTGTTAGGAGTGATGGATGGAGAAGGACAGCTACAGCTCGCAGACAAGCAACTATTTCTGAAGTGATGAAAGCAAAGCAAAAGGTCTCATTTCTACTGTGCTCTGTCTGACCCACTAATTTCTGCCAGCTCCTGACTGCAGGATGCTGCCTTTCTTCCGCACGCCAAGCAGTTACTACTCCAAATTTTTTCTTTATAGTTTGTACTGGTTTTCTCCTCTCTGTGCTCTCCCCTGCTTGTTCAGATTTGCAAATGGATTTGCTTCCACCACCTATAGTGTTAATTGGCAGATTTGCATTTAATTGCCTGCATCTGGAAGCACCGGAAGATCAGAGTCCTGCATCTCCCCTTGACCCTACAGCATCCTTCTGGGACTTGCAGCATATATGTGCTGAGCTCTAAGACATCACTACTGCAAATCTTCCACCGTGATCACCCACAGCAGCTGCTTGCTCCTGGTCCAGGCAAGGGCTGCTGAGTCCCCTTGTTCAGCCCTTGGCTCCAGGGCTGCTCCTTATTGCCATGGCACAATGACCCCTGAGTTGTCTCCCCCAGAACTGGGGGCCTGTGAATCCACGAGGCTATGGGGATGCAGCTGTGCTCTGTAACAGAATGGGGAGTGAGTGGTGGGGTCTGGCAGAGGTGGAAGATACAGCACGAGGTTGGAGAATCGTGCTGCATGTTTGAGCAACACGAAGGTGCGTGTTTTAGGCAGGTCCCAGCTCCCAAAGTGGACATGAGATGTCCTGCAGGGCATGATGTAACCTGCATCAGGCTTGGCTGGTTGCAGCTTTTTGGGGATGCAGGACATGGCTGAGGGATGGATACAGTCAGGTGAAAGTGTTCTGGTCAATGAACTGGTCCCAGGGTTTGCTCCCAGCCCAGTCTGGAAGGGAACCAGCAGTGGTGAGTACTAGTTGCAGCCCCAAGCTCAGCAAGATGGACCCCCCTGCCCCAGAGCTGGAGGCCTCCAGCTTCTGCTGAGCTGGGGACATGGAAGCATGAGGAGGTCTGAGAGATTTGACTGTGGCAAGCCACTGGATTTCATCAGCGGGCTTGAACGGGGGCCAATCTCTACTCACCTGCACCCAGGCAGGCTCTGTCTAAAGGCAGGCTTAAACATCTCCTTCCCATTTGTGTTTGTTGCCCTGAACTTTGCTGCTGCAGTGCTGACATCCATGCCATAGGCTGGGCTGTCGCCAAGCTTCTTCCCCCTCTTTCCTCTTGCCTAGTCTAAGTGCCTGTGCAAGCATCACTGCATGTCCTCCCTTCCTGGAGTCACAGGAGCCCAGAGGCATCTGCTCCTTCTCCTCCTGGAGGATCAAACCTGGTTGCCTTTCCTCTGCTCCCAGTATCCCAGCTGGGCTTGGTGCCAGGTGATTCTTTGGATGGGGGTGGTTGGGTGCCCACCTGCCAGCAGCCCTTGGTGCCACCTAACTCTCGCCTTCAGGGCTGGAGGAACCCTGCTGAGGACTGTCCATGCAGCCCAACTCCTCGCTGATGTTGCTTCTCCTGGAGTTAATCCACTTGGGCAAACAGAAAGACTAACCCTCAAGTTTCTGTTTTTCTTTACCAGAAACCAATGACCTGGAATGGGTTCGGCAGCTTCCAGCTTCCCTGTCCATCATCAACATGAGGACTGAAGGGCAGAAAAGCTGCCACACAAAATCAGTCCAGGGTCCAGCTCTGCGCAGTCCCTCTTGATGCTTCACATCATGACGGGCTTCTGGTGTGAACACTAAAACTCACACTGGGTCCAGCAGAGACAGAAGCTCACCCCTGGTGAGTTCTGCTGGGCTCTGCTGGGATTTGTGGTTTCTCTTATGCTGTACTTTATTTTTCAGATGCTTTAAATAAAATATCAAAGACGCCTATGGCAGCTGTCAGTCATGCTGGCTTCAGATGCAGAACCTTCATTCCTGTTTGACTCCCAGGCATGGAGAGGTCTCAGCTCTGGACTTCTCTCCCCTTCTTTTCCATGTATATTATTGCATTTCCAGGCAGCTTCATCTTGCTTTTTATATCAAGATAGCGAAGCCTCCCCAAGCCAATTTCTTTTTTCTTTCTGCAGTAGCAGTAGCAGAGTTGCTGTTCTCAACCTCTGCAGTGCCCAGGACATTAGCTGTTTCCTGGGTCAGGGTGAGGGAGGTTTCTTTCAGTGTCTGCCTTGCCCAGGTGCTTCTTCAATTTACGTTTGTTGCTGAGTAAGTGATTCCGCTGCCTGTGGCATTTGATCGGGACATTGCCATCTGCAGTCCCAGGAGATACACGACTTTATTGACCCACTCAGTCCCACAGAGATGGAGCTGGCAGCTTTGCCAGCAGCCTCTGCATCATCCTCCCCTTCATTTTTCTGCTTCAGAGGCAGCTGCTGTGCTGCAGAAGCCGCATTATCCCTCATTCCTGGGTGTCGCTGGGCTGGCCCATGTGAGCGGAGAAGTCAATGTCAAGAAAGCTGGGGAGGGGCCTTTTACAAGGGCTTCTCCTGTGATGACAGGACAAGGGGGAATGGCTTGAAGCTGAGAGAGGGGAGATTTAGGTTGGACATGAGGAAGAAACCCTTCCCCGTGAGGGCGGCGAGGCGCTGGCCCAGGCTGCCCAGAGCAGCTGTGGGTGCCCCATCCCTGGCAGGGCTCAAGGCCAGGCTGGACGGGGCTGGGAGCAGCCTGGGCTGGGGGGAGGGGGCCCTGCCGTTGAACAGGGGGTGGGACTGGCTGGTCTTGAAGGTTCCTTCCAAGCCAAACCCTTCTGTGATTCTATGTGGTTGAACAGTCAGGCTGCTGCCAGTGGGGATTGTTGCTGTTTCTTGCAGACTGATTCTCAGGGTCTTCCATCCCCCTCCCCCACCACGTGCTTGTCTCCAGGCAATCAGCACCAGGGCTTCCACCACAGCATCATTTTGATGTTCTACACATTGTTGTAGAAAAGCCAGTGTTTTCTCCTTCACCCACCAGTTTGGTGGTCACAGCATCCCCACCACACACACACTCTCCTGGACAGTGTCGATGTGGCTGCTGCCCCGTGCTAAACCCCATCACTCACGGAGCGAAAGCCAAAGAGATTGCTGAAACAGTGATGTGTGCAGTCTGGGCCCTGTGGGGCACCAAGGCCAAGGATCACCCACATTTTCCTTGGCGTTAAGGGTCTCCAAGGCAGGGATGAGGCTCCTGATGGTGGGCAGAGAAGAACAATTCCAGCAAGCAATGACTGCAGAGAAACATGAGCTGCAGCACTCCGGGTCTGCAGGGCGAAGGAGTGAGCATCTTTCCTACCTCCCAGCCTGTCCTACTGGCACATTTTCTATCCCCAGCCCTTGCTGTTCTAGGTGATCCTGGCTCTGTGACTGTGTCATATGTAGCATGACTGACTCAAGTCTCCTGCAATATGGAAATGCCCTGCTTTTTCAGAGGATTTCCCTCTGCCTTGGGGGCAGCATCTCTGTGCCTGTCCTGTCATGCCCCAGCAAGCACTTCAGAAACCCTGGGACTGGGAAGCAGCAGCCAAATGAACTGCTGGATGGTGTTGGGCCATCCATCCTTTGGATAATGGTAGACTGAGCCTGTGCCTGTGTGGGCAAGGTTGCCAGTGCAGAGTGTGAGTGTGGCACTTGCCCAGCCCTGTGGAGAAGAGCAGGATGCCAGAATGTGACATCCTTGTTGCGGAGGGATGTTTTTGCTATTTTAATGGAATCAGTTTGGGCAGCGACGATGGAAAACGGGTTGCTAAAATTAACTGTGTGGAAGGAATGCTTTGTCCATGTAAATGGATTCAAACCTTTGTATTGCCAGATATCGTAACAAAGAACAAGGAGGCTCAGTCTGCAAAAAGCAATGAGCTGTGGCTGGAGATTTCAGCTGCTGGTATTATCTAAAAGGCTGGTAAATCCCTGTTGCTTTTGAAGGTGTTGGTGCCTGTGCGCTTTTATTGAACTCAAGCTTTGCTGAGGGATAGCTCAGCAGTGATAATGATGTTGTTAATGGTAATTGCTTCCTATCTTAGAATACGTATTTCATTAAGTATTTTTTATCTTTTGGTCAGAAAAGAAATTCTTAGTATAAGGAAGTGAAACCTATCCTTGACTGAATGCACTCCAAAAAGAACATGTGATGCCTCTTCTGAACCCTTGTTTTTGTGGGGGTCTGATGTGCCGGTGTCGTGCCTGCCCGTGGAGCTGGGGCCAAGGCTGTGCTGGCAATTCGGCACAGGATTTCCCCTGCAGGACCCTCCACACCCTGGGCTCTGCACCAGCACAGCCTGGAGAGTCCCGGCCCTGGAAAGGCCACCAGTCAGATGGCATGCAAAGCAAATGCAAAATGCACAGAAAAGCCCTCATGTCAGCCTGCCCTGCAACCTGCCTGGGCACTGGGGGAGCACAGCCGTGGTGCTGGATCCGTGATGTCCTCAGCATGTGGCGCAGGGCAAAAGGCATCCTGCTTCTGCACAAAGCAGCTATTTATTTATTTGTTTGTTTGTTTATTTATTTATTTATATGCAACACAACCTCCTCCATCAGGCTGGCATGGCCCTCCCAGCGCCCTTCTCCCCTTATTTCCCTGTCTCTGCGATGTGCCTGCCCAGGGGTGAGAAAGCCTTCACAGGAAGCTTCTGTTCCTCTCTCTTCCCCGAGAGAGGCTAGATGTCCCATTTCTGTGCTGGAGCCAAGGCTGAGCAGCTTCATTAGTTGGCATTGCCACTGGATTCTGAGGTCTGTGCAGGACGGGGCTTGGGAGCTGTGTGGTCCAGGCCCCTGGGTTTGTGTGCTCTGGGCTTTGCTGTTTTCAAGACCTTCATTTTCTCTGTCAGTTTTAGGCTTGAACAAGTAGCCTGACTGCATTTCATTGTCATGGGCAATGTGCAGCACCTCTCGTTTTTCAGCTGAATCCTCCTCGGCTTCCTTGTGTCTCTGGTGATGGAAATGCCTGGCCATGAAGTGGGTCAGGATCGGTAAGTGGATTATTTCTGATGCCCATCTTCCTCTTCCCAGTATTTCCAACAGAAACAGCCACCTGGGCTGTGTTATCTGAGCAATGCGAGCCCTATGCTGCTGCTTTTCTTCCGATAAAAGATCTATTTTGTCCCAGGTGTGGGTGACCCATTAGAAGCCTTTCTCTGTAGCATTAAAAAATGATTCCCAGCCTGTGTTTACCTTGCTTGTTCAGTGCAAACATTTCCACTGTGAACACAACATGCTGTGTGTGACGAGTTGGGAGGAGTGTCTCATCCTTGTCCCGTGCTCTTGTCACCATCCAGGTGCCAGAGGGGAAAGGAGAGGACATCAGGGCAACTCACAAAAGCGTCTCCCGTCTTGATGTGATGTGGATTGCCACTTGTTCTTCTATTGTTAGGTGACTTATGCATGTCCTCAGTGTTCATTAGAAAAGGCACCTGCTGTGCCTGCATCCCTGTGCTCGGTGGATGTCAGTGTGTTGCTTCAGCCACAGCAAAGAGCCTGCATCCTGCAGCACAAAAACTTCAGTAGTGAAGACACGACTTTATTGACCCACTCAGTCCCACAGAGATGGAGCTGGCAGCTTTGCCAGCAGCCTCTGCATCATCCTCCCCTTCATTTTTCATTTTTCATAATTCATTTTTCAAGAAGAGTGACACAGGTGTGAATTCCAACAGGCCAAATATCACGATTTTCACCTGATTTTCAGTTTTTGTCAAGCCAATTTTCAGTTTTGTGAAATTCTTTTCAGGGAAGGGATGCTCTGCAGAAGCACCCAAGTCTGACGCCAGTTCTGCTGCCCCTTACCACTGCTCAGGGTCACCCGAATGCCATGCACAGCAGTGCCTGTGGTAACAGCCCATCCCCAACACCGCCACCATGAAAAAGAAAACACTGAGGCAGCAATCAAGGCAATTCCTGCAGATTTATGGACCCCCATATGGGGAGTTTCAGCCTCAACCAACTTTTTGTCTCAGCTTTTTGACTTCACCATCCTGTTCCTTCTCGTCTGAGAATTCCTTCTTGGGCTCCAGTCAAGTTCAGCTCCTGGAGCAATGGGAAGACACAATGATTTCGAGGGTACTTGAAGTGGGGAGCTGGGTACATCACAGCCAGAAACCCAGGTTTTCCCAAGTGCTTTTCACCCAGGGAGGGAGGAGAGGAAGGCAGCAGTGCTGGGGCCAGGCTGGACTCAGGCTGCTCGGCATATGTGGGGAAACTGAGGCACAGGGCTGCACAGTGCTGCTTTGCAAAAATCACTGAGGCCTTGGCTGTAACTCCAGGCCAGGCAGGAGCAGGGAATACTGTTGGGAAAGCCAGCGTAGGTGGCCAGGAGGAGAACCCCTGCAGCCCCAAGCCCTTAGAATCATTTAGGCTGGAAAAAACCTTTAAGACTGTCAAGTCCAACCATTAATCCAGAACTGCCAAGTCCATCCCTAATCCATGTCCCTAAGCACAGGGCTCCCCGCGCACCCTGTCCCCATGAACTCCATCCCCAGGCACCCTGTCCTGGGCACACTGACCTGGATACCCTTCCCTGTGCACCCCGTTCTATGCATCTATCCCCATGCACCCTTTTCTGGGTGCACCCCCGGCACCCATCCCCAAATACACCCACCCCATTTACCCCATTCCCACGCACCCACCCCCACGTGCCTGGGTCCCAGCCCCCTGTGGCATGACCAGCAGAGACCCCCTCCTGTTCCCCAGTGCCTGGTTCCCTGTGCCAGCAAAGCTCCCCCACCCAGTGCCCTGTTATCAGCGCCAGTTCCCATTCCCCCGTTCCCTTCCGCAGTTGTCATTCCTGTTCCCCGGAGTAGCAGCACCCCAGCTCCCGTTCCTGTTCCCAGTAGCCCCTCGGTTCCTGGTGGCTGTTTCCGGTGCCAGCAGCCCCCCCATTCCTGTTGCTGTTCCCAGTGCTCGATCCCGCTCCCGGCAGCGCCCCCCCCCCCCCCCCCGTTCCCATTCCTATTCCCACTCCCATTCCCGGCAGCCCTCCATCCCCGTCCCCGTCTCTGTCCCCGTCCTGCCGCCGCCGCCACCGCCCCGCCACTCTCCCGGACGATGCGCGGGGCCGCCGCGATCCCGGCCCAGCCGAGCAGGTACCGCGGCCCGGCCCGGGCGGGGCTGTGCATGGCTGCGGGCGCTGCATGGCCCGAGGGTGTGTGCGTGGCTGGGGGCTGTGCAGGGGCTTGCGGGGCATGTGCATGGCTGGGGGGCTGTGCAGGATCAGGGGCTGTGCATGGCTGGGGGGCTGTGCAGGATCAGGGGCGGTGCATGGCTGGGGGGGGCTGTGCAGGGCTGGGGTGTGTGTGCATGTCTGGGGGGGCTGTGCAGGATCAGGGGCTGTGCATGGCTGGGGGGGCTGTGCAGGGCTGGGGTGTGTGTGCATGGCTGGGGGGGGCTGTGCAGGATCAGGGGCTGTGCATGGCTGGGGGGGCTGTGCAGGATCAGGGGCGGTGCATGGCTGGGGGGGCTGTGCAGGATCAGGGGGCTGTGCAGGATCAGGGGCTGTGCATGGCTGGGGGGGCTGTGCAGGATCAGGGGGCTGTGCAGGATCAGGGGCTGTGCATGGCTGGGGGGGCTGTGCAGGATCAGGGGCTGTGCAGGATCAGGGGCTGTGCATGGCTGGGCTGTGAAGGGTTGGGGGGCAGTGCATGGCTGGGGGCGGCTGTGCAGGGTTGGCAGGGGCTGTGCAGCTTCGAGGGGGCTGTGCATGGCTGGGGGGGCTGTGCATGCTCAGGGGGCTGTGCAGGGCTGGAGGGCTGTGTGGGGCTGGGGGGCTCTGCATGGTTGAGGGCCTGGGGGTGACTGAGCAGGCCTGAGGGTGCTGTGTCCGGGCTGGGGGTGCTCTGCCATGCTGGGGTGGGGAGTGCTGTGGTGGGCTGGGTGAGGGGGTCTGCAGGGCCTGGCAGGATTGCAGTGCAGAGCTGGGGGGGCACGTTCAGTGCAGGACTTGAGGCTAAGATGGTCTCCAGGGCTGGGAGGTGCTGTGTAGGGCCAGATCAGGCGTGCAACACAAGGCTGGGGCAGGTGCTATTCAGGGCTGGGGGGGGTGTGCAGGGCCTGGCAGGCCTCCCGGGTAGCCTGGGTGGGGGGAGCACAGTGCTGTATCTGTCCAGTGCCCGGCAGAAGAGCCATGGGCATGGGCTGGGGTCTCAGCTGTGGGGTGCTCTGAGGTGCCTTCCCTGGATGCTGGCTCTGCTGGGGTGTGAGAGCCCAGCTAAAGGACTGTGCGGTGGATTTTCCTCTGGTGGACCAACCCTGAGCCTGGGCTGTGGCTACTGCACCAGGGTTTCTGGACCTTCGTGCTCAATGGCAGCCTCACCCCGGGGAAGCCATGCTGGCTGCCCTGCACAGCACTGACACTATACATACCGTTAGCAATGGCCTGGGTGTCATGCTGCATTCAGTGCCTTCCCCTGTGATGGTGGTGTAGCATGTGTGAAGGGCACAAGATTGCAAATACCTGTTATTAATAATTATTTATTGGGCTGCTGGTTTACCAGACGGAGGTGTTGACGCTAAATTAACCTCCCTGTTGCTAAAGCTTTCAGAAAAATTACTTGGTTAGGAAACAGAGAAGTCTTCTTAACACTGCTAGGATGCACATGGGTGTGAGTTCAACCCTCCTGCCACTGTAAGTGAGCTGCTGGTGAAGTGTGATAACCACGTTTCTTCCCTGCTCCCCAGGTCTCTTCCTGTGTTCCAGAGCTGGGCATGTCGCATGGACCCGCGGGACGCCGGGGCCGGGGGCACCTTGCCGGCAGCTCTGCCACTGGATGATGGTACCCGGGCTCCTGGGATGATGACGGTTTGCAATAAGGCAGGAGCTTGTGGGATGCTGAGGCAAAGACATGACTTGCTGAGTATGAGGAAAGGCATCACCACCTTCCCTGCCTGGGTGACCCCTTCTAGATCCTGGCTGATCCTGTCCCAGGAGCAGGGAAGTGGGTCTAGTGTAGAAAAGAAGAGGCTGAGTATTGCTTCATCTTTCATGCACATGAACAAAAAGGTGTGACACCACCTACTGGGATGTGGTGACAGGACATAAGCAGGGCCGCAGGGATCGGCTCCGTTGGTAGCTGACAAACTCTGGACTGTTGGCACTGGGCTGTCAGACTGGTGGGGAATGGGAAGATGGTTCAGAAGATGGTGAAGGGGAAAAGATGTATGCCAGTCTTCCAGAAGCAGGGGAAAACAGGGAAAAATAAGAGCATAGCCAACCTGCCTCAAGATTGTAGAAAATAACTGGGAGGGATCTGCAGTTAGTGCAGTTGCGGAGTAAAACCACCCAGCCTGAATTCCTGTTGTGATAGGTGTTGGGCTTCATACACTGGTTTCATTTGCAAATACCTTTTAATCACTCCTCATACAGTCACAAAGCCAGTGGAACGCAGGCTGCGGAGAGCACTGTGAGGTGGCTGCAGTGAAGCTGTTTGGACCGGTGCATGCAGGGGACAATTACCAGTGACTCCTGCACTTCCATGGGCCGGAGCACAGCCACTCGCCGTTGGTTTCATTGCTGGCCTCTGGAGATGGAGATGGGTGTGTGCTTGGAGCCCTGGGCTGCGGGTGAGCAAGTTTGAACTAATATTGACGAACTGTGGAAGGGACGGGACGTACGGGCAGGTGTGGAGGGCAGGGTGTCAGCTGCACAAACACGGGAGCTCAGCTGGGCTGAGAACTGGAGGGGGTGTAGATTGCAGGTGGATGTGTATTGGCAGGGTCGATGGATGGACAGCGATCTCAGCCCACAGAGGGGTGAGATGAAGCTCCTCTCCCCTGCGGTAGAGGCTGCTGCACAGCAAAGGGCAGCTAACCCTAACCCACTGTTGGGGGGGGGCAGAGGAGAGTAATGGAAGTGGGCAAAGAGCTGGAAATCCTACAGGCAGGAGATGATGTTGCTGGGCTGGGGAAGGACAGACATTGGGCTTGGCGGGTGCCTGAGAAAAGGAAGGAGGTGAGCTGCTCTCCTGGTAGGCGGAACAAGGAGGAAGGTGATAAACTGCAAGACAAATCAGGAGTGAACATCAGCAAAGATAATGTGAGAGAGAGTGCGACAGTAAGAGGAAACTCACTCAACCACAGGTTTAGAGCACAGGAGGGGATGTTTTTACACAACAGGGAAACATTGGTCCCAGCTGTGGGGAGAGGTGCCTGCAGGCGCAGGGCTGGCAGAGCGCGTGGCCAGGACATGGAGGCTGGGGCAGGGTGGGCTTGGTCATGAGGCCAGTGCTGGCTGTGCTGCAGAGCCTGGCAAGGGGCAAGGAGCTGCTGCGGGCCAGGGGCTCCCAGCGTTGCCTTCTGCATGGGGACAGGGGACACGTTTGCTCTCGGCAACGGCACCAACCCCATGGAGTACTCACTGCTCGAGTGCCCTGCGGGCAGCAAGGGTGGGTGTGCTCCCACGCTCTCTCCTGCCAGGGTACCAACCCTCCCACTCGGACATTTTGGTAAAGGTTGGAGGAGGATGCGCCCCCTTTGTGGATCCCCCAGGCTCTGCGGAGGATTTGTCCCTGCGGGACCCTGTGGCAGGTGACTGGGAGAAGCTGAGGCTCCGTTCTGGCCCTGGACAAACCCTTTCCAGGCGCAGAGCCTGTGCTGGTAGGCTGCTGTGCCACGCTTGCAGGGTGCTCCTCACCCAGAAGCAGCTCCACACATCTCGGCACTGGGAGGAAAAGCTGTCCCAGCCCGCGGAGCTGCCTGGTGCCTGTGGGCTCCCAATGATGCCCCAGCCCTCGCAAGCTGCGGATGGGCCGGGGGATGTTTTACTCTTTTACCTGCAGCTGGGCTGAGTCAGCTCTGGTCTGAAAGCGGGGCAGGGCTGTAGCCTTACCAGCCTGAGGATGGTGCAGTGCCTTGCTGGGTCTGTGGGACCCATCAGACCTGTGCAGAAAACTGAAGGCAAGTCTTGGTGCTGCGTGTGGGAAGGGGTCTCTTGCAGGCAGCCCTCCCTGGGGTCTCTGCTGCTCTTCCTGGGCCAGCTCAGGCCGCCTGTGGGGGCCTTTGTGGGGACAGTGGGGAGAAGAGCGGCTCACACCTCCTTTATCTGCAGAGGGTCCCAGAGCACACCTGGCTGTGATGGCAGAAGGGGAGGATGAGGTGGACACACAGCCATGGCAGGAAGGGAAGCTCGCCCAGTGCCCATGCAGGCAGGGGACAGTGTCACTGTGTGATGCTTCAGAGGTGCTGCATGAGTAACAAGGGCTTGTCCTCAGCCTTTGGCACAGCTGCTGTCAGCACACAGCAGCTCTTTCATACCTGATGCAGCTGGTGGTACGTGGGGGTGATAAATTGTGTTGTGGCACTTTGTGAGTGGAGAGGTCAGGAAATAAAGCTGAACATTTGCTGGTGGCGGTCGTGTCCTCCAGCCCAACATCTCCTGGCTTTGCCATGTGATGTCTACCTCGTGCAGGTAAAACCCTCTTAGAGGGAAGATGGTCTGGGAGCAAAAATAACAACACTTGAGCATCAGTGCTGCTGTTTGTCCATATCTTTGTTCTCTTGACCTCAGGGTTGTGCAGTGCTTGCCACTGAGCTATTATAAACTGTGAGCATCATGTTCTGCAGCCCCATGCTCACTGTGCTCTTCTTCCTGGGAGAAAACACTTAAATATATACTGGCCATCGCTCAATGAGGTTCTGTAGCTGAAAGGCAAACACAAACCAAGCATTGTGCATTTGGACAAGAACTAAGGGAGGATTTCAATTTTGCTCACTGGGATGGCAGAACCTGGCCTTGGCCTTGGAGCAAGAGGCAGGAGAGATCCTCCTGAGACTGTTTGCTGTGTGAGCTGCCCTCCCTGCCCTCCCCCACCGCAAAACAGCAGCAGAAGAAAACCAAGTAAACCCAACCTGGTTGATAGAGAGCTCAGCTCTGTGTGCCTCTGATCTCTTTATGGGGATGTTCAGTGTTCTGGTTTTGAAGGTGAAATGAAAAAAAGAACAAAGCCCAGTGCTGAATTGAGGAGCTGATCTGCAAAGGCAACTTTTGGGAGAGCTGCGGTAGACGATTTCTGCTGAAATCTGCTTTGACAGCATTTCTGTGGAAAACAAAAAACTCCTGCCCCACTCACTTCTGAGCTCTGCACAGCCTCAATACCCCATCTCAGTGTGGTTTTTACAGTTTCTCCTTTCAGCATCCTGATGGGAATGCAGGTGGGGGCTGCCTGGGGGAGATTTCCAAACGCAGTGTCAGCAGGACACTGAGTTCACATGGAAAGCTGATGTGAACCAGACCACAGCTGGGGTGTCTTTGATGCTCTCTCAAGCTGGTGCTGGTCTCATGGTGGTGGGGTCCTCAACTCCGGCTGTCTCTCCTGCTCTGACGTGGCCATGATGTAGCATCAGAGCTGGGCCTGATCTGCCACCACTTTGCAAAATAAGTGGGAATATGGGCTTTCAGCAGTGGTCTGGCATGTGACCTGCAAGGCTGGGAGCCTCCTGGAGGGGAAGGAGAGCTGGGGCTGGGTGCCTGCTGCTGTTGGCAGGGTGAGTCCAGGCAGGACCTGCTCTGGCTCCCCTGGAGCAGGCAGACTCATGGGGCAGTGCCTGTGCCAGAGGGAGAAGGGGCTGCTCCTCTGCCGCCCTGGCAGCATCTGGCCTTTCCTCTCCTCCTGTGGCGTAAGGGCTATCAGAGAAGAAGGGGCTGGAGAAGGCAGCACGGAGGAGCTGCTGCCTGCTGTGCAGCAGGGATGCCCTGTATGGAGCCTGGCATGGCCCCGAGTGAGACCTGCTGGAGGGAGGCAGCTGGAGAGGGGGCAGGATGAGTCCCCTGATGACCCTGGGAAGGGCTGTGCTGGGGGTTGGGCTGGGGTGCCGGTGCTGGCTTGCACTGACTGTGAGCTGCAGTCTGGGGATGCGGCATCCCTGCGGGAGCAGGCAGAGTGGTCCTTCATCTGCACCAGCTATGCGGAAAGGTTTGGGTGTCACCACACCCCAGAGCACCAGCGCCATTGCTCCACCACCCTCATCCTCTGCACCCTCTGTGGCAGAAACTGCTTGCACAAGGCAGTACTTGCTGTGCAGCAGCATACACTACCACTCCTCCCCCACCCCCCAGACCCCCCCTCCACTGGCCCTGCAGCCCTGGGCTGGGATTAGGGTTCCCTACAGTCCCTGCTGTGGCCAGTGGACAAGTCCTTTCCCTGTGTGGACTGCACAGGGGGCTTTTGTTTGCACCCCTTCCTGCAGAGCCACCAGCACACCCCCACCAAGGAGCATCCCCACCAGTGTTCCCAGTTCAGGAGGACTGTCTGCTGCCACTTGGAGCTGGTGTTGTACTGGCTGTGCCACCCAAGGAGTGCCAGTTCCCCTGCCACATGTTCAGCTTCCAGGCAGGCCTTATCCTGCACGAATGCAGCCGCCCTGGGTCCCAGAAGTGCCTCCATGCTGACAGTGGGAAGACCGCGGTGGGGCTAGCTGACCCAAGCCAGCAGCAGTCTGGATAAGGTACATGGCTACAGCTGCTGTGGGAAGGGCTTCAGATGCCTGTCCTACCTCCTCATGCACTGGTGTGCCCACCGGGGAAGCTGCACCCCTGTGGGCAGTGCCAGAATGGTTTTGGGTCCTGCGCTGACCTGCTGACCCATTCTTTGAACATGGCAAGCAGCCAGGGCTGCCTGACCATAGCGGGGATGTGTCGTGGGCTGGCTGGTGGCATGTGCCTGGTTGCCTTGCTGCTGTGAGGAGCTCCATCCATGGGATGCAGGGAGCATCCTCCATCAGTGCAAAGGTTCCTCTGCCTGTGCTACCAGTGCAGCCCCGAGTTAAGGATGCGCTTGGCTTGCCGTGTGCATGGGGAAGAGAGATTTCAAAAGCATGAGCATCAGCCCAGAGGAGCTCTCCTTAGATGGGGCTGAGCCACAGCAGAGGGGGGCGAGTCTAATCCAGACCAGATGTCAGGTTTTCTGTACTCAGATGTACCGATGAGGGAGGAGAAAAGTTGCTTCCTTGCACGTGGCAGGTGCTGTGTGGAAAAAGGCCTGTGCAATAAATGAAAATGATAAAAAAAAACTTGGAAACAATGGTACAGCAGCTGTTAGTGTGACTGCCTGGGCTGTGGCAGGAGCCAGCTGAGCTCAGCCTGGGAAAGCCAGCAGGTGAGGCTGCCCTGCTCGGGGCAGGGGACACAGACCGTGCCGAGCCCAGCCTGTCCTCGCTTGCTCTCAGTCTGCCAGGCTCGCTCCTGTCACTGCTGTCCCTGGGGTGAAGAGCAGCTCAGCTGCTCTTTGCACTGAGATGGGGCAGAGTGAAGATGGTGACAGTGTGCTTTAACTAGCTGTGCTCATCACTGCTCCCACAAGACCCAATGCTGCTTTCTTAACTCCTTTCAAACCTTTTTTTCACAGTGTCTCTGCTTTGCCTTTACATGGAGACCACACTGATGTACTGGTGCTCCTGTGCGGGTTTTGTCCCCCCTTGAGTGGCTGCAGCCCTGGGAGCAGACTGAGAGGCTGCAGAGATGGGCAGGTTTTGCACAGACAGTCCCCCGGGGGAGGGGCATGGGGTGGCAGTCTGAACTATTTGTAGTTAAACCGTATGCAGGCCTTCTATGTTGAATACACGCACGCACACACGTATGAGCCACTCCATTTAGTAGTAGTGCATGGTAAAGCAGCATGGATGGAAGCCAAAGGGCTTTGGCGGTGTTTGAGTACTTCTCCTTAAATCTCTGATAAAGTCAGAGCTCACTTCAGATGTGGTGTAAATGCAACTTATCTGGAGAGGATGGCGAGGCGCTGGCCCAGGCTGCCCAGAGCAGCTGTGGGTGCCCCATCCCTGGCAGGGCTCAAGGCCAGGCTGGAGGGGGCTGGGAGCAGCCTGGGCTGGGGGGAGGGGGCCCTGCCCGGGTCAGGGAAGTGGGAGTGGGTGGTCTTGAAGGTCCCTTCCAACCCAAACCGTTCTGCAATTCTATGGTTTTATGATGTTGGAGGACTCAGTGAGGGGCCGTGTCAGGACATGCCTGGCAACCCCTCATGTCCTGGATGACAGACCGGTAGACTGAGCCCACATCCCTGCTCTGTGCCAGGCTGCAGAACATCTCTCTCCCTCTCCTCACTCGCTCCTCCTCCCGGCTGGAGCATCCTGGCGCCTCCACCACCCGCTGCCCTGTGCCCGTGGGGTCTGGCTCCTGGGTGAGGGCTACCAGCAGTGTGGCCACTGCAAGCCCCGCAGAGCCCAGCTTCGGGTCCGCAGGACTGCAGGATTTCTTGCAGCGCAGAGACCTCTAGAGTTCACTCTCCTGAACGCTCAGTGCTTCTCTGCTCTCAGATGAAGGCTGCCATCCATGCCTCACTATTTCTTGCAGGCTGGAGCACCATCATGAGCTTTTCAGGCCTGTTGTTCATTGAACAGCACACTCCCCTACCTCAGAGCAGCCTCTGAGAAGTCCCCTGTTGTGTGACTCAGCTGCCTGGGAAAGCAGGGACCACCTCTGCATGCTGCCCCTCCTAGTGACACCCTCTGTTTCTGGGACTTTGTCCTTGTTCCTGGGGCTCTGCTCAGCCCAGCAACCCTGGTGATGGATGCTGGGGCATCCCCTAAGGATGGATGCTGCACCCCCCATAGAGGGCATCTGCCCACCAAAGCCTCCTGGCACCTGGGCTGGCATGGGATGGCATGTGGCACATGGCTGGGGGCTGCTCTGGCTCGCTCTGGGGTGTCCATGGCATTGGGTGCGGGGAGGCAGTGGCCACAGAGGGGGCAGCTGGAAACTGGCCCATAGTAGGAAGGCTCCCTGGAAAGCCAGAGTTCCTTGTTTAAGCCCTGCGTTTGCAGGGTAGCAGTGGCACATCCTCCATGTCCTGTACAGCTCCTGCTCTCTGCTGGGACATGGTGGCTCAGTGCTGGCAGAGCGGGCAGTGAGGATGGGATATCATTACTGGCTGCAGAAGGAATTGCTTCCGACCCTGGAAGAAACCCAGCTTGGATTGCTCACCATAATTCAAATTCCTTCCTGAAGTGGGAAGTGAGTGGAATCATCAAAACGATGCATTTTGAAATACACAATGCATAAGAAAAGAGACAAAACAATTTTTTCTAATTCTTTCCATGGCTCCCATTGAAGATTTCCATGACTACTGTGAGCATTATGATACTTTGTTGTAGAGCTATTGCCTTTCCAGGTTCCTAGATCTTTCTGCAAGACCAGGGCCTCCCTTTCCCGCTGCCTTCTTTACCCCAGGAGCCATGGAGAGGCATTCCCTGGCTCTAGGGGAGGAGAGAGAGGTGGCCCGTGGAAAAGGGCCCTGGAAGGATGGGGATGGAGGGGCTGGGGCAGGAGATCAGTGCCCCTGGGTGTTGCAGAGTGCTGGTCAAATGTTGTCTTTTCTGACACTAACCCATGTCAGACCGGGGGTGTTGAACAGGGTGCATTCATTTCCTGCATGGAAGATCCTACCTACCAAAGAGAAGGGGTTTTTAAAGGCAAAACTTTTGTTTTCTGTTGTCATAGTGCCACAGAGAATGTCAGCTCTGCTAGATCCTTCTTCTACGGGTGTTTTGCAAGGCTGAATGGGTTGTCACTCACCCCAAGGCTGAAACCAGCTGTTTGCCATACTGGGCTGGTGCAAAGCTCTGTGTGCCAGGGGAGTGGTGAGAGGCATGGAAGATAACAACATCCTCGCACTTTTAGTCAGTCTCAGACACTCCTCTTTGCGTCTGCAGGGTGAAGCCTGGCTCTGGCCGTACCAGCCTGGGGAGGTGATGAGCTGGAAGGTTGCTCAGACCCTCTCCAAATTTGGGAGGGATGGGGGGAGATTTCACCCTAGACCAAGCAGCAACTCAGAAGCAGTAATCGCAGCCTTTGTACTCGGCAGGAGCATCATCTCTCAGTTCACGTATCTCACCATCTGCATGTTGCTCTTTAGGTAAAGGGTGTCAGGAAATATTCACAGTGCGTTCCCACTGAACACTATAGTTAGCAGGGTTTCCAGCTGGCTGCAGCGTTACTCTGCACCCACTTCCAAAAGGCGAGAAGCAAGCACAGAGCTTTCTCCATTGACCTGAATAGAAACGGTCTACACCAGGCGTGCAGCTGCTGGCAGACCAGCTTGCGAGGGTGCAGGCCTGCGGTGGGTGAGGGATCCGGGCCCCCCAGGTTAGCTTCTCTGTCAGGAACATTGCTATCCATGCCCTGCCACCCAGCTGCATCTGCCTGCGCACCTCTGGCCCTCGCCTTGGGCAGAGCAAGAGCACATTCAGAGTCGTGATGAGACCTTTATTTCCCACAGATGGCAATGCCAACCCCTGCCCAGCCCCTCCCTTTGATTTGCCCGTATTCCCACTGGGTGTGTATAGCCTGCTTCTGCATCATTTTGGCCAAGAAGATGTGTCTAATCCCCTCCGGGACTAAAGAGCTGGGCATCCCTGCAGAAAAGCCTTCTGTTCCACCCCACAGTGAGAGTTGGGACCTTGTGGAGGCACCGACCAGAGGTGGGGAAAGGGACAGGACCAAGGCGCTTGAATGCTGATGGGGAAGCAGCACTGAGCCCCAGGCTGGCCAGGCTTGGGGTGGGGGATGCTCAGCGGGATGGATGATGGGCTTAGGTCCTGTGAGCTCCTCTCCACTATCCCCTCACTGGCTGCAGGGGTCGTTGGAGCCTCATGGACCCTGTAGCTGTGCATATCCATCCAGAGAGCACCTACAAGGGCAGGGGAGGACAGAGCCTCCACAAAATAAATCCTGGGCTTTGCTGCTGAGATCTCAGCATGCTGGGAATGTGTTCAGAGCGTGCTGTGTCAGGCAGGTGGCCAAAGCTCATCCTGAATTAAAGGGCTGTGAACTAAAATAATATTGATCTGGAAGATATTCCCTGCAGCAGGTGTGGTAGAAATGGAGCTGGTTTCTGTACTGCAGCTGCATCCATCAGCTAACAGCCCTCGACACAGCCATGGCAGATGCTGGCTGAGCCTGCCAGGCTTGTATAAGGAGCTGTAGCTGCCTGTGACAGCTCACCTGGATCTTTGTTCACAACAGGAATGGGACCCTGGGCACAACCAGGGCTCACCAGCAGGTTGGGAAGGAGACGGTTGCGTTTGTTTTGCCTGGGTGTTTCCCAGAGCTGCCTTTGGAGAGTGAATTGCTGGAGGAGATGTTGCTTTGCTTTGCATCGTGTCTTGGTGTCCTCTGGCCCCATGTCCAGCTAAGACCAGACTCCAGTGTTCCATAGCAGATGCTGGATGAAGACAGCTCGTGCTGACAGCCGAGCTGCTGAGGGATGCTGGCCAATGCAGTGAACGAAGCCTGGGCTTGGCAGTGCTTCACACCCCTGCACAGGTCTGGTGACAGCAAGAGGTGCAGAGCAAGGAAGAGGTTGTTTTGTCTCCAGGTTTCTGGAAATGCTTAAAAATGGGGAGCCAGGAGCTGGATTCCTCAGGCACGTTTTCTCCTACTTGCAGATTTGCACCACCAATATGTGTGTGGTTAAGTGCATAAACTGTGAACCTGGTTTGCCAGGGACACAGAAATGCCAGAGCAGGTGCTGTGGGAGTGAGTTGGGGCCCAGGACTCCTCCTGAAGACACTGCCCCCACCCCCGCCCTTGAGTCCAGAGGGGTGAGGAGTTTGGGGTGCAGCACCCACAGCAAGGCCTCCCCCCACAGAGCCTCTGGTCTCCCGTGCCTTCTGTGCAGGATAACTCTCTCCGTCTTTGCCTCCAGGTCACTGGGCTTTGATCAGGAACCAGTTCCTGGGAGACGACTATGTTTTGTAGCTCTTTTTTTGAATTTTTGTGTTGCTGTAGACTCTGTTGTTCCTGCTGGGCAAGAAATTTAACAATTTATCAAGAATTGGGTGAAAAACTCCATTGATTCATTGTTATCAGGGCTGAAGCCAGCTGCAGTGAAGCATCGCAGCTGAGGGAGCAGGTCAGCCAGCAACGCTAAGGCTGGGAGGAGAACCTTCCTGCTGCTGCTGCTGCGTGTGCAGTGCAGCCCTGCACCACCCTAGCAACACACCATTGTAGGAAAAAAAAACCAAAACAAAGCAAATTTAAGGGAGAGAAAAGAGGATGTGTACTCCTTTGTTCCATAATTTGCCATACCAGAGTTCAGAGGAAAAAGTGGGAACACAAAAAACTCCAGTGTTTCACATGAAGTAATTTTACATGGCAGGGAAAAGGTATTCAGATTACTCTGTAAAATGAGGTTATTGTTGTGCTTGATTAGAAATACTTCAGCTACTAAAACGTTCTGAAGACCTGAAATAACTGACTGCCCAGTAGTTTCTGGAATAAATATAATTCCTATTTACTTCTGGCAAGATTACCCTTTGGTCTCTAAAAATGTGGTTTGTTTGAATATGTGACAGAGGATATAATTCAGGTGTCATTTTTCTAGGGAAAAGCTTGGAAAGTAAACACAACCTTCTTCCATAGATGCATGTGAATGTTTGAGACAGATTAAACTCACTTAACTTAAAATATCCTTAAAACATCTTTTCCTGAAGTAGTAATTTCAGGCACCAGTGGAGGAAAATGGGCACTTCCAGGAGCTATTCATCTTCCCCTACTGCAGACAGCGGCTACTTTCCTGACTGTGCCCCATTTCTCTGTTGGGGGATGAGGTGGTTCAGATGATGCTGTCTGCAGCTTGCTGGGTGGATCTGCTGCATTTACCGGCTGACAGTCACAATGATTTCTGTTTGCTTTCTCACAGTCCTGTCACTACAGTGGGAGAACCAGAAAAACACACGATGTGCATCCCTGCTCCATCACTTGTGAGGAGGTGTGGATGCTGGTGGACCTGCCCTGCTGCAGCCCCTGACAGGCCTGGAGCCCCTGCAGCCAGGTGCATGGGGGCAATGGCTGTGTCACCCCAGACCCCTGCCATGCATAGCTTGTGGCTTTCAAGCGACCAATGTGGGATGCTCCACTTGGGGTGTCAGCCCCTGCTTCCACCGGTCTCCAATGTGCTGTTGGAAGCCCAGCTGGTTCCTAGGGATCATGCTGGACTCTGTCCAGTTTTGGTGTTGTGCTGGTGCTTTCTGCTGCTGTTTCCCAGATGTTTACACTGTTGCTGTCATCGCTGTAGGTGGGGGAAAGGCTCTGTTGTCCAAGGTGATGCTCTTTGAGTCTTGGACCCTGCAGCCTGTGTTGTCGTGGTGCTACCTCAAAGGTCACTTGCGTGCTTTTGGTGAGTCAGTTCATCAGGCAGTGTCGTGCAAGTGCCACGACAGAACTGGACAATATTGATGAAGAAATATGGCAAGGGGCTTGGACGGAGAACTTACATCTCTGCCCTTCCCATGCCTGGCTTGCTTGGCAGCCAAAATACAAGTTTCCAAGGTGGAGACCTCCAACCTGTGCTTGTCCCCACTTTTAGTTTTATCATGAAATCACAGAATCATTTAGATTGGAAAAGACATTTGAGATGATCAAGTCCAACCACTGACCCAGCACTGCCAACTCCACCACTAAACCATGCCTCTAAGCACTGCATCTACATGTTTTTATGATGTTCCTGATCAGCGTTTGCCTAACCTAATTTTAGATCCCCAGAAAGGCATAGTCTGGTCCCTCTGGAAGTTGTTCACCTCTGATTTAACTTCCTAGTGTGTTCCCAGTGTCTGATCCCAGCAATGAAGACTGTTCTTTGTTTCTGGTTTGCCCCAGGGATGGTAGCACCCCTGCCTGTTCACAGTTATCTGTCACATATTTGCGGGCTGTTATCATGTCTCCTCCTTTCTGGAAAACAAATAATTGCAGTATAAAGATGGTATAAAGAAGGTACCCCACCTTTTCTTAAAAATACTCTCTGATGTGAAATCTATCAAATCCAAATTCCTCCCCATTTCCAACAGCTGAGAAGTGGAACAGCTTTTCCTCAGTCTGAAAGGCTTTGGGACAGCTTTGTTCCCTAGAATCCACAGGCAGAGAAACACAAAGGAAATTAAAAGCTGTACACTGATAAGATGAACTTGACACATGGGTTGGAAAGATCTCTGGCACCTGCAAGGTGCCAAGACACAAGGTGTTGTCTGATGGGAGAATGATTATTGACTGTCTGATGGAAAACAGGCGGGGTTTCTCCTGCACAAGCCCTTCTCAAGATTTGTCCCAGGTCCTGCGAACACTGAGATATTCAGGAGTGTTGGACCATTCCCACAGAAACTGAGTGTCCTTGTGATGCTCTCAAATGCCTTGCACTGTGGCCCATCATACGGCAGAACACCAGCATTCATGTACAGGGAAAGCCCAGGTCAGCCTCTGCCAGGAATGGTGCTTCCTGCTCCCAGGATCATAGAATCATTTAGGTTGGAAAAGACCTTTAAGATCAAGTTCAACTGTACACCTAATACTGCCAAGTCCACCACTAAACCATGTCCCTAAGCACCACATCTACACATCTTTTAAATGCCTCCAGGGATGGTGACTCAACCACATCCCTGGGCAGCCTGTTCCAATGTTTGACAGCTCCTTCGGGGAATAAATTTTTCCTAATATCCAACCTAAACCTCCCCTGGTGCAACCTGAGGCCCTTTCCTTTCGTTGTATCACTTGTTACCTGGGAAAAGAGACCAACCCCCACCTGCCTACAGCCTCCTGTCTGGTAGTTGTAGGGAGTGATAAGGTTCCCCTGAGCCTCCTTTTCTCCAAGTTAAACACCCTCAGCTTCCCCAGCTGCTCCTCATCAGACTTGTGCTCCATCCCCTCCCCCAGCTCCGTTGCCCTTCTCTGGGAAGGACAGGCATGTCCCATCCTCATCTCCAGCACCCCTCTCCGAGGGCCAGAGCTGCCACAGGAGTGCCCAGCAGAGCAGAAGCACAAATCCTGCCTGGGCAAGGCTTGTCCCTCCGCGCTGCACCTCCACACTGAATTCTCTGGGGATATCTTGTCCTCTCTTGCAGGCTTCCTGCCCTTTACACCACAGGTCTTCTCCTGCCCGACTCTGCTGCAGCAGAAAGGACTGCTCAAACCCCAATGAGGCGCTGGGGTCCATCCTCTGGGCTGGCATCGACACCCCAGCTGCATGGGCAGCCCCCAGCCCCAGGGGTATTTGTGTGCCCCCCCTGCCCATCCCAGCAGGCACTGCAGGGATCTGCCCTCTCTCTGGCAGGAGATGTTAAATTGGGAATTACTGTGATATTTCAGAAGCAAATCTACCCTCCTGAGCAAATACACGAACGGAGACCTGGGCAGGACCGAGCGTGATGACTGTCAGTAATGGCACAAGCAGCATCCCCCAAAACTCACTGGGTATTTTCCAGGTAGATAAAACCTGGTGCTCCAGCAGCAAGGGCTCAGCACATGGTGGGCAGGGCAATATGGTGGAGGGAAATGATCCACACTTCCATATGACTGCTAAAAACCCAGGCAGGCATCTGTTTTCTGTCTGCCTGCCTTGGTTACATGTTATTTCTGAACCTGAGGCACTACAGCACTGAATCAAAACAAGAAATCACTGGATGATGAACAATTCACTGCAGGCCAAGTTATAGATTTCATAAAATCACAGAATCATTTAGGGTGGGAAAGACCATTGAGATCATCGAATCCAACCATACACTGTGAAAATGTCAGAGTTCCCAGGTGAATGTGGTTTATGGGATGTTTTGCCCAATTTCTCTCTACATGGCCATTTTCTGAGCACATGGGTTTGTGCAGCTTTTAATGCAATACAATGAAACTCAAGTACTTTCAGTCCTACAATGTTACTAAATACAGTCACAGCATTGTTTCTATTATCCAAAAGTAATTTCAAACAGCATTTCATCATCATTATGATTAATTGTAGACAGCAGAAAAGTAAATATTTGATATTTGAAACTTGCATTCTACAGAAGCAGACTTTGCAAAAGAAACTGTGCCTGGACGCAGAAAAGTGCATAAATACCCTTTCTTTCATTAAAACAAAAATCACATTTACTTTCAATCATTTTGATTTGGTCCTGGGATGGAAATTTTTTTTTTTAATTCATACAGTCCTATGTATTCAGGCACTTTTTTCTGCTGCGTTAATGGATCTTCAACATGTTGGTTGTAGGCAAAATATTTTCAGATCATCTTTTAATTAATTTTTTGCATCCTTTGAACAGACAGAGCTATTGTTTTAGATTGGTGTGGGGGTTTTTGCTGCCATCATGTACTTTGTTTTGCAATAACAGTATGTTATAAATTATGCAATTGTGGTGTTTCTGTTTTTCCAGTTGATGCCAGTTCAGACTAGCAGCTTGGTCTGGGTAGAAATCTCTGCAGCCTTCTCTGTTTTGCAAGAACCAAGGCAGCTTTGTGCTCGCAGCCACTCATAGGCTTCGGTACTTGTAGATCATTGACATGGGCTGGAGACGGGCTGGCAGAGGAACCCCTCCCACAGAGGCACTGGGCAGCAGGGCCAAAACAGGGAGGCTGTTTTGGGAGGTTTCACTAGTATAACAAGGCAATTTTCACCCTGTGGGGGATAAAACACTGCTGAACATCAGAGATGCTCCTCTGGAGCCTGGGGACGCAGCTTGGGCAGGGTGCTGTGCCGGTCTCCTGCTGCAGTCCTCACTGCAGTCAGGAGCTGTGGCCGGTGCCGAGTGAAAACACTTGCAATGCAAATGATGGAAAAGCAGGAAATATCTTGACTCACTTGGGAGTGTTAACTGCTGTTAATCTTTAATGCACTAGCAGTGTAAACTTCCACAAGTCAACGGGCTGATGTTCCTTCTGAGATTCAGGAGAGGGAAGGATTAATATCATCAGCCCTTGGCAGCACAGACAGGGATTTGCACTCCCCTGCAGCTCGGCGCTGAGCAGGGCTGATTCCTCATTCCTCATTCCTCTTTGGGGCTGGCCCTTGGTGAGTCATTTTATGTTGAACACTGGTGTTTGGGGCAATGCTTGCTTCTTTGAAAAGAATGAAAGGAAGTGAAGCAGCATGTGAGAAAATTGTATTTCCATATCACTAAGAACTGGAGGTGTAAAGTCTTGCTGAACTGCTTTGTAAACCATATGCAATCAGGCATCGGCTGGCATTGGTGCCTGGGAATGTTCCCAGGCTGATTTAATTTACAATTATAGATATAGCCTAGCTTTATTTGCCTCTGTTGAATTACGTGGTTTTAAAAGTGGAAGAGGCAATTGGATAAATATTTGTGATGAGATGAAGCTCTTTTCTATACTGATTGATGTTTTCAGTGGACTTTCGGTTCACAGAGGACAAGAATCCTTTTTAATGGAAACGCTTAGAAATGAAAACAAGCCTTGGGCTTAGACTTCTGCCATCTGCAATGAAAATAAAAGAGGTGCAAGCAGGTGTGAAGAACAAAAGTTTAGCTTTGGTCCAAATCAGACTAATTTTCCTGCATCCCAGCCGTGGCCTAGGCTTTTCCTGGTGTATGATACATGGGGGATGGGGTGGGGCTACTAACAGGGGTAAAATGGGGAGAAGCACATAAACCCAGCAGTTCTGCAGCCTTCCTCTTCCTCAAAGCCCTTCTCATGGCAAAGAGCACTCTGCAGGCTGGGCTTGTTTGCGTTATTCAAATCTGCAAAAATACCCTCAGGCTGATCAGCCCTTCATGGGACAGTGCTCCCAGCTCAGGCTACCCTGGCACTTAGGGAACTGGGAAACTGCTCAGAGGTCCCGTGTTGGCTGAGCATCAATCTGTGCAGAAATCTGCACTCAGGGTATCTCTCCAGAGCATTACTATGGCTTGGCTGCCCTGGTAGCGCTTGTTGCCTTGCATCTTGGGCCAGGATTTCTTTGTCCAAAGATCATGCTGTTCAGCTCACCACGTATTTTCCCCTCTTTACAAAGAAGAGGAAAAGGAATGGAGGAAAAGGCAGGGAATCTGCCAGGTAAGAATGTTGCTCCAGGTCATTCAGAAAACCTGGGTATAGGCTGAACGTCCAGCCTAGTTCTCCCTGTTCTCCCTTGGTGTTTGATCCCCCTGTGGGATGGGGGAGAGGCACAAAAAGCACTTTGTGGTGTGTGCAAGCAGCTGAACATGTTTATACAGATGGAAACATGGGGAGTAGTGTGTCTGGCAGAAGTTGCAGGAGTAGTCACAACCTTCAGAGCTGGTAGTTGAATGTCAGCCCCATACATGACATCTAGTAGTGTTGGTACTGGTACAGTTTTTATTCCTATCTTAATAGTTTGTACAAGCAGCTCTCAGAAATGAATTGGTCACTGATTGGAAGAGTGATGTGTATTATTTCACCTCCCTGAAGAAACACAGAATCCTGACAAAGACACCCACCTTTCCAGGTGCACACAGCTAGAGAGCCCACCGACAGCAACAAGGCAAGTAATTACGACTTTTTACCAGACTTTTTGCCACATTGGATAAAACAGAGATAGAAAAAGACCCAGTCTGTTTTGTGGTGCAAATGGAGGTACAGAGAAGATGTTTTTCTTACAGACACAGTTTCTAGGGTTGATAGGAAAGGGTGAATAGGTTCCTATTCAGCAAAACAGAGCCAGTCAACCCCTTGGCCTTCAGAAATGTCTGGGGTTGGAAGGCAGTTGCAAATAGGACATTGTAGGCACTGATTTGTACAGATTTGTAGGTGGTCGTGGGCTAACACCAGGCTCTCCAGGCCTTTTATCCCTTCTCTTTCTTGCACAGAGCAGAGTCAGGCTGACACTGAGCACTGAAACACCATGTATGAACTCAACGAAAGCAGCTTTGATCCCATCACCTTCGTCCTAACGGGCATCCCGGGTATGGAGGAGTCCCACATCTGGATCTCTGTCCCCTTTTGTCTGATGTACATCACTGCAGTGTTTGGCAACTCTGTCCTTCTCTTTGTAATAATCACGGACAGGAGCTTCCACGAACCCATGTACCTCTTCCTCGCTATGCTGGCTGTTGCTGACCTCATGCTTTCAACCACAACAGTGCCCAAAATGCTGGCGATCTTCTGGTTCAGTGCCAGGGAAATTTCCTTTGATGCCTGCATTACACAGATGTTCTTCACCCATTTCAGCTTCATCGTGGAATCGTCCGTTCTGCTGGCAATGGCGTTTGACCGGTACGTAGCTGTCTGCGACCCGCTGCGGTACTCTTCAATCTTAACCCCCTCAGTGATTGGGAAAATAGCCGTGACTGCTGTTGTCCGAGGATTCTGCATCATGTTCCCACCCATCTTCCTCCTCAAGCGGCTGCCATACTGTGGACACAACATCATGCCCCACACCTACTGTGAGCACATGGGCATTGCCCGCCTGGCCTGTGCTGACATAAAAGCCAACGTCTGGTATGGGCTGACAACGGCTCTTCTCTCCTCTGGCCTGGATGTTGTGCTCATCGCTGTCTCTTATGCTCTGATCCTCAGGACAGTCTTTCGGCTCCCGTCCCCAGAGGCTCGTCTCAAAACCCTGAGCACCTGTGGCTCCCACCTCTGTGTGATCCTCATGTTCTATGTGCCTGCCTTTTTCTCCTTTCTCACACATCGGTTTGGGCACCACATCCCAAGTCACATTCACATCCTCCTGGCCAACCTCTATGTTGTGGTCCCGCCGATGCTCAACCCCATCGTGTATGGGGTGAGGACAAGGCAGATCCGGGAGCGCGTCATCCGCCTCTTGTGCCCCGTGGGGGAGTGCCCCTGCCCTGGCTCAGTGAGCAGGTGCTGAGTGCTGCTGGAGGGAAGGGGGATGTGGGACAGGGTCTGGAAAGCAGCACCGAGTGCCACAGCATGCTGTTCTCACCCTGGAGGAACAGATTTGCCCAAGAAGTTCAAGAGAAGCTGAGAGTGGTGGGATTTCTGGAAACATGGGCTTGAGTCATCAGCTCCTTCATTGCTACTGGTTTCTCCTAGAGATGCTTCCCCTGAATGGTCCATTAGAGACTGGGCAGAGTTCTGCTGAGGAGTATCAAGTCTCTTACATCTCCTGTTTTGCCATCACCTACTGCTGCTGATTTTGTTTGCTGTCCTACAACTTTGTTTCTGTTTGTTCCCTCACCTGTTATCTCAGTGCCTAGACCATGAATGCCTTGTTGGTCATCAGACCAGAGCTGGGTATATGAACCATAGCTGGGTGGGGAAAGTGCTGTTTACCATGGCACAGATAATGGTCTGTCCTTCTGTCTTCAAGGGTACAGCTTGCGTTGCTGAGGGACTCTGGCACCTCTTGCTGCTGAAGGTGCTTACATGCTAAGAGCCAAGTGTGAGCATGGCCTATGGGAAAGGTTTTATTGTCTTGTGTTTAAGGGAAACATATCCCTTAAACCCTGCTGTCCAAAACAGAATTCAAGCCTCTAGAATGGAGTGCAAAGGGACAACGGTCTCCTACATCCTACGCATCCCATAGGGATATTTTCTGTCTTTGCAAGAACACTGCACTGCTAAGCAGTGCTCAGCATGAAGTACATTGCACCTCAAAATCCTTGTCTGACCATACGGCTGGCTGATTGCCCATCACTTTGTTGCAGTTCATTTGATTAATCCTTCAACACCAAAACAGTTTTGTTGAACTTTTTCGTGTTCCTCTCATTGGTGTGTGTATCAGTTGTATCAATAATACCTTAATCTACCTGAAGTCAGTGGCAACCTGTCTTAGACAGTTGTGAAAAGCAGTGCAAACATGAAGAGTGAGCATTAGATATTGCTGGAGGAGCAGCAAGGACAGTTCTGTACATCTGTGAACAGTCTGAGTTTAACTTCTTGTCAATCTGACTAGCAAGGAGAGCCCTTTTCCTCACCTCTCCCTTCCTCAGTAAAGACAGCAATACAGACTGTCAGAGTAAACTCGTGTGCTCTCTCTGCTTCAGTGAATCTCATGAGTGGCAAGGTCAGAAAGAAAGGAGATTCTCATCTCAGCCCAGTGAGCACCAGTGCTGCTGGTGTCCCCGGTGTACATAGAGACCCATGGGGAGAATCACAGAATGGTTTGGGCTGGAAGGGACCTTCAAGACCAGCCAGTCCCACCCCCCGCCAGGGGCAGGGCCCCCTCCCCCCAGCCCAGGCTGCTCCCAGCCCCCTCCAGCCTGGCCTTGAGCCCTGCCAGGGATGGGGCACCCACAGCTGCTCTGGGCAGCCTGGGCCAGCGCCTCGCCGCCCTCACGGGGAAGGGTTTCCTTCTGGTACCTAGTCCAAATCTCCCCTCTTATAGTTTAAAACCATTCCTACTTGTCCTATCACTACAGGCCCTTGTAAAAGGTCCTTCTCCGGCTTCCTTATAAGCCCCCTTTAAGTACTGAGAAGCGGGTGAAGGCAGCACTGGAGAGCTCAGGGGGAACCTTGCCAGAATTTCACATCTGCGCTGGAAGGTCAGCGTGCCCTGCACTGCTTTTGACGTGCATTCTTGTCATATCATTATAACATCCACAGTCCTGTCAGGAGTCTTCTGGTTCCTGCAGCATGGATTACAGCAGGAATGGGGCTGTTCCCATATGGCTGGAGCCTCTCAGTCCCACAGAGAAGTCACAGCAACACTCCCATTTGCATAGCTCTCATCACCAGAGCACAAGGTCCTTTTGTCCAGTGTTTTGCATAGCATTGACTTGGTGGGCAGCACATGCTCCGATGGGACCCGTCTGTCTTCTCGTTCTGACAGCGGAGTCCTGATGGCCATTCTAACTCGGCTGTAAATGCCGAGGCTTATGTAACCCATTACAAAAATTGCAGTGTGAGTTGCTGTTGACTCTGAGTAGGCAATGCTCTTGGTGCTTGCTCAGGGCTCCAGAGAGCAGAGGAGGATGCAGCAGGCCCTCCTCTAGGAAGGTCAGGCAGGATGGTCCTGGCAGCTGCTGAGCCTGCTCCCTGCACAGCCTAAGCTTGGTCAACATGCAGGGTTAAAGAGGCCCCACTGCTGTCCCTCCATGAGCTCCTCTGGCTCTGGTGGCTCCCAGGGGATGTTAAGCACTAACCACCAGTATCCTTCAAAGCTGTGGCAGCAGGTTCCTTTCCACTGTGGCAAGGAACTCTGGGATGAGGAAGAGGAGGGAATGCACGAGAGCCCAGAGACCTTTCCTTCATGTCCTACTGGGTGGGATGTGCTGAGACAAATGCTTGCTTCTCCTCTCTGCATCATATCTACTGTCAGCTGCACTTCTCTTTTATGCACCACTGAGACATGGGGGACTGGGCACTTTTAGTTCCCTCCTGAGCTCAAGGGCTTCCTCGGGTCTAGCCAGTATAACTCACAGCTGAATGACGAAGGAGATGACACAAATACAGCAACCAAAACCCTGCTCCACTCTAGTCATCCCAGTAATGCTGCTATGACTTCAAAAGAAAAGGGAAAGTGTTTCATGATTTCAGATTAAAAAAAAAACAACAAAGTTCTTCAGCCTTTCAACTAATTTATTTTTTTCTTTGTTTTTTTTTGTTGTTGTTTTTTTTTTTTTTTCCCTGATCTCATCACAGGTGGGAACCTTGTGACAGGCACAGGGGAAATGAAAGTCTGCTCATTAAAAGCTGTTTGCTTAACAGTGAAGATAACAGAACTGGTTACAAAAGCTGCTCATATTGTTGGTTTTTTTTAATGTCCTCAAAACATTTGTCTTTGTGTTAGCTTTCTTAGCAAAAAGAAAGAGTATTTACACAGAGCAGTCCATGTGTTTTCTGGTAGCTGACGGAGCTGTAAGAAAGAAAAAGTGTCAGGAGAGCAAGTTGTTATAGGCAACACATGAATAGATTTAGACTGAAATAGATGCTTTGAGGTCTTTGGGGCATGGAGGACCTGGGGTAGCTGCACAGCAGCTGTCACAGGAGATACAGCAGATTTGGAGGTAGGGGTGAGATGCGAGACAGCTCATGACTGCAAGAGACTTGTTTGCTGATTCAGAAGGTCTCCTTCGGCCTGCCTTCCTACCTGAAAACAAGAACAAAGTCACCCTCTGCTGAAGAGTTTTCTCCTGAAAGCCTTTTGGCCAGCTATAATAACTGAGCTGCCATCTAAAGTTGTCAATATTAAAGAACAATATTGGTTACTGGTGTCTCTGTTACACGCTTTAACTCACACGATTATTTCTGCCCCCTTCTTCACTGCTTCCCTCTGGCTTCTCCTCAGTGATGAACTTAGGCACACACATAACTCTGAGCACAACAGCAGTGCAGGCAAAATGAGGGTGTGTGCTCACAGGTGGCATGAGTCTGAGCATGATCCTGAGATGGGACCCTTTTATAAATCTCAGGAGTCTAGTCTTGTGCCATCATCATCTTCATCATGGAGGTAGTGGGAGGTAGAATCTCCCTGGGCAGGTGTTGCACAAAAGCAAAATGAAAGACCTGCCTCCTAATTGCTTCCAAACAAAGTATATATAATGAAAAATGAGTAAGGAATGGCAACGACATTACAGTGCTAGCCTGCATGCTACGTTACTGTACTCTCCCACTGGCACTTGGGGTGAAGTTACTCCAGCAAGTGGTCCTCTGTACTCAGGGGATCCTCTCTCAGGGGCGATGCATTCCTGCAGGCATCCACATTTTCACCTGCATTTTCGCAACCAGTTTGGTTGGGATGGGCTGTGTGTGTTGTGGTACCAGACAAGTGCATTTCAGGGATTCTTCTGCTCCTCTGGGTTTCCAAGAACAGTTTTAAACAACTGAGGAGGCAGTTTTAAACTCATGGCCCTTGTGCTGCTCTGCTCCTTGGATGGATGTAGCAGCCAACTGCACAGGCAAATATCCTTGAGTCAATGAATCACTAGCTTAGCAATTAGTGTCCAAAGGGGCATGCATAATGGGGTATTAGCCAGCTGATCAAGAAGATTTATATTTCTAACGTGGTTAAAATGTTAGCTTAATAACTCATACAAGATGTGGAACCAGAACTTCTGCACTTTGTATTTAATTTCCCACTTGAAAGACCTGGGGTTTTTTTAGCTCAGTTGATGTGGTAGGCTATTTGTAAGCATGTTGGGATTGCAAGGACCCTTTCCTGAGGAGGAGGAAGGGATTTTGACTGTATTTTTTTCACAGCATCCACGTATGCAAAAAGTAAATGAAATCTCAAAAATTTTGGGAGAAAAGTAGAAGTCAAATGGAGTAACTGTAAGAAACGCTCCTTTGTCCCTGGTGAATGCGTAGGCAGGCTTTTCATGCTTACATGCACTGAGAAGGAGTCAAGCCTGCGCCTGAAGTGGAGATCATGCTTCAGGTCTGTGCTGAGTCAATCTCTATGCATGTGCTTAAAGGAAAATGCTCTTCAGCTGTATTTGAATGCTTTGCTGGATAGAGAGACACAAGCATGGCTTTCATCATGAACAAAGCCTTGAGTGTTCTGAGTTAAAGTACCACATTTCCATTCATTTTTATTGCTGTTTACAAACAGTGGTGCTTTATTAATTGTTCTTCATCTGCAGAGCTCTGTGAGTAATAAATTAGAGTAGCATAGCTTAACAATTTTACTTCATCTCACCTCCATGACCATGATGTCTTAGCAAATGTTGGTTTAATAAAAATCCCCACTACACAGACAGGCAGATGATAAATAGCACATCCTTGTAAGCTGACCTGCCTAAAATGAGCTGGTAACTCAGAAGCCAGGTTGACTGGTTTGCTCTCATGCATTAGAGGTCCCTGACAGCTCCCCAGAGTGTTGTGGCAGTCAGGAAGCTGCTGGTTGCAGTTCCCCTGACCCCACCAAACAGTCTGCTCAGGGTCTCTGCAGGTTTCTAGGGGACAAGCAGTAGTCCAATAAATCCATTGCTCTCTTCTAAAATCAGAAATGAGGAGAAAATCATCTAAAAGGTTTATAGCAGGAATTTCTGCTGCTCTCTCTCTCAGAGCTCCCAAATGCCTCTCCATCATGGTTCAAAAAAGCTGAAATAGGTCCTGGTCCCAGAGCACTTTCTATCTAGGGCAAGGACAAGGATAAAACTCACATCTGATTGACATGTCCCTGCTTGCCCCAGGGTGGCTCATGCATAGTCCTGGGTACCCCAGTGGGATCCAGGACCAGGCAATGGATTTTGCAGAAGTTGCTGTGGTTGGGGTGGTAGTGAGTGAAGGGGCAGTGAGGATTCACCAAGGCTGCTTTGGGGACAGCCTGAAGGCCTTCAGGGCTTGTACAGTCCCCATCCAATTAGCCTGGTAGTAGGAAATACCCAGGGAAAATGAGCTGGTGATATCCCTGGTGCTCTTCAACACCTGCATCAGGGTATGAGTGCAAGCATGCATGCCCCGCAGTGCCCCAGGGCACTCTCTGGGTGCAGTATAAACACCCTGGCTCAGCCTCCATCCAAGCAGGATCCCATTGCTGGCACAGGAGGTGAGTGAGTTGCCTGGGTCACCACATTGTTCTTTCAACTGGGTTTGGTGAAGCAGAGATGGATTGGAGAGATGGGGAGATGGTTGGGGTCCATGTAGGATATATTGTGTGATACCACTGCCAGAGATACGTAAACATTTCCTGGCAGCAGTTCTGGCTGCATTGTCCCAAACTCCCTGCATGAGTGTGGCAGGGAGGGCACTGGGCAACTTGTTTCTCAAGGGGATGGAAGCAGCATGCTCCTCCTGCTCAGTTCTGCCTGACATAGCGGATATAAAGGATTTTCATGTGGAGTGAGAACGGACTTGTGTTTTTCTAATACTTAAAGTGCACTGGGTGGGACTAGCATAGAGGTTTGCCTGTACATTTTCAGTGTTCTCTAAAACAGTAGTCCCCAGTGCCAGGGAGTTCTGAGGGTTTCATTATTTATTTTGTACTGGCTCAATAGCACCTGGAATTCTCACAGCAACTCAGAGCCCTGGCTTATGCTCTGTGGACATAATAAGATGGCAGCTCCTGACACACAGCTGGTTACTCCTCATGGCACTGTAAATCCCCTTTTAGATCCTGGACATTTTGATAACACCTTGCTGCTGGTGGCTTTTAATTTTGTCTCTTTGCATATCTGACAAGAGAATTTCCCCAGATACCTGGGTGATTGGACACTGCTGTCTGGCGCTCTTTTATGAAGCAGAGCTGTTGGGATGAAAGGGGCTCTCCCCTGCCTTTCACCCACTTTGTTCTTGGTGGACTGAGCTCACACAGTTACAGAGACAGACCTTTTGTAGGAGCTGATACAGGCAGGTGAAGTCCCAAGAAGGACAGGACTGAACCAAGCTCCTTGTGTCCTGATTTCATAGGTAGCTTTCAAACAGCTCTGAGTCACTAAACTGGGTGTCCCAGAGGAGGATTAGCAATGCACATGCCTTCTTTGTGGAAGTCATGGGAGAGCAGAGAATTTTCCTTAATATATTTCCAATGCTAGAGATTTCTCAACTGCAGCATAAATGGTGGTCACATCCAAGTCTATCTGCTAGAGAAGCACTTGTGATCACTGATTCAAGAGTGAATCTCCTGTATATTTTGCTCCAGCAGCTGCAAGTGGATGCAGGCAGAAGACTCCTTATTTCAAAGACTCAAACAGCAGAGACGAAGGGACCTGAACAGTGGAGGGGAACCCTGATGGAGCAAATTGTCCAATATTTAACACTTCTGGATAAAACGTGGTTCAGACGTTTAAGTGTCTGTGCCATGAGTGATGCTTATCATGAGTTCAGCTCTCCTTTATATCCTGGGTATAGTTCAGCTGCTCTTAGAGCCTTTCTTTCTACCATTATACAGCTCCTGCAAGTGAGAAATGACATGAGATATTGCATTGAGTCATGTCAGCACCCAACACGTCGCGATCCCACCCCACATTCTTCATCTTGGTGGGTATACCTGGGATGGAGAAGTCTCACACCTGGATCTCCATCCCAGTCTGCATGATGTACTGTGCTGCTCTTCTTGGGAACTTGGTCCTGCTGGTCACCGTTGCGAAGGAGCGCAGCCTCCAGGAGCCGATGTACATCTTCCTGTGCTTGCTGGCAGTGTGCGACCTGCTGTTGTCCACTGCCACTGTCCCCAAAATCCTTGGTGTCCTTCAGTCTCTGTCCACCCAAATCTCTTTCAGTGGCTGCCTGGCACAAATGTTCTCCATCTATTTCATTTTTGTGGTGGAGTCAGCCATTTTACTGGCGATGGCCTTTGATTGGCACATCGCTATTTGCAAACCCCTGCAGTACACAGCCGTCCTGACACACTCTGTCATGGGGAAAGTTGTCATGGCAGCCTTAATCAGGAGCTTCTGCATCATGTTGCCTGCCATCTTCCTCCTCAAGCGGCTGCCCTACTGTGGGCACAATGTCATGCCCCACACCTACTGTGAGCACATTGGTGTGGGCCGCCTGGCCTGCACCGACATCTCCATCAACATTTGGTATGGGGTTGCTGCTGGCTTCCTTTCAGCTGGCTTGGATGTCATCTCCATTGCTGTCTCCTGTGTGCTGATCCTCAGGTGCCTCTGGGGGCTGCCCTCCCCACGCACCTCCCCCAGGGCTCTGCACACCTGCGGCTCCCACCTCTGCGTCATCACCATGTTTTACACACCAGCCTTCTTCTCCTTCCTAGCGCACCGGTTCAGCCAGCACGTTCCTCAGCATATCCTCATTTCCTTTGCCAACCTCTACATCGTGGTGCTGCCCATGCTTAACCCTATCGTCTATGGGGTGGAGAACAAAGCAGATACGGGAGCATGTGGCTCACCTGCTCAGGCTGAGGGGCTTGAGTGGCAGGACATAGCTGGGCAGGCAGGAATGGGCAACTGCGCTGGTCTACTGGTGAGAGGGGTGAAATGAAGCTTTGAAAAGAAGGAAATGAATGAAAGACAGCAGGGACCTGGCAAATGTGGACCAGATGGGAACATTTTCAAGATGCGATGGTCAACAGCCAGCTGAACATGAGCCAGCAGTGTGCCAAGATGGCCAAGAAGGCCAACAGCATCCTGGCTTGTATGAGAAACAGTGTGGCCAGCAGGACTAGGGAAGTGATTATCCTCCTGTACTCGGCACTGGTGAGGCTGCGCCTCAAATACTGTGTTCAGTTTTGGGCCCCTCACTTCAAGAAAGGCACTGGAGTGTGTCCAGAGAAGAGCAACGAAGCTGGTGAAGGGTCTGGAGCACAAGTCTGATGAGGAGTGGCTGAGGGAGCTGGGGTTGTTTAGCTTGGAGAAAAGGAGGCTCGGGGGGACCTTATCGTTCCCTAAAACTGCCTGAAAGGAGGCTGTAGTGAGGTGGGAATTGTTATCTTCTCCCAATTAACAAGCAAGAGGGCAAGATGAAACAGCCTCAGATTGTGCCAGGGGAGGTTTAGATTGCATATTAGAAAAAATTTCTTCCCCGAAAGGGCTGTCAAACACTGGAACAGACTGTCCAGGGATGTGGTTGAGTCACCATCCCTGGAGGCATTTAAAAGATGTGTAGATGTGGCACTTAAGGGACGTGGTTTAGTGATGGACTTGGCAGTCCTGGGTCAATGGTTGGACTTGATGATCTTAAAGGTCTTTTCCAGCCTAAATGATTCTATGATTCTATGATAAGTGTGTTCAGTGGACATCAACATCCAACCCGTATCTCTGTAGCAAATAAGCTGGACAGGTTCCCAGATGTACTGATGGGAAACAACTCATTGGGACAGTAGGAGCCAGACATTGGGGATTACCACTGTTCCCATATTCCTGGGGTCCTCTGCATTGTCCTGTTGGGTATTTGTACAGTCAAGTCCTTTGCAAGCAAAAATACAGTTTCTGAATACTTGAGGTACTATTGAGGATCTAATTAAACAGAAAACATTAAAGAAGTACATATAATGTCTGTACCTGTTATCTCAGTATACAAATGTCTCTGCTTGAGCTGGGTGTGGTCTGCATGGGATGGGAACAGGCATGGCTGGGGCAGTGATGCTCCCTGAAGGCACTCAGGTCTGAGAGGACCCACTGGGTCTCCTCTCTCCTAGTGCCCTTTCAGAAGGCTGCAAGGACACAGAGTCACAGAATCATAGAATGGTCAGGGCTAGAAAGGACCTCTGGAGATCATCTAGTCCAGCCTCCAAGAGAGATAGTGGGAGCACTGCTTCTCTGCCCAGCTTGGCTCAGCCCAGCCTGTGTGTTTGCACCACAGCCAGCCATCGTGTCTGTCAGCCTGGCAGCTGAGGATAGCTTGCCAGGATCCCAGCTGATCAGGTCCCAGTGTCCCTCCCTAGCTGTGCGCTGTGGGGAGGCTGCAGGCTTTGCTGCATGCAACATGGGTTTGCTTGACTCTTGCAGCTCAGATCTGTGCACTCAACTCTGCTGTAGGTAAGGATGGGAAGATCTGATGCCTTTGGCTGAGCTGGGCACTTTGGGGTGAAAGGGGAGTCAGTGGTAACAGGAGACATCCAGGTCCTGTCTCAGCATCTCTGTCTCTAGACTCCCAGAGAGGCACTGAGCCAGCCTGGTGTCCAAACAGGAGGAAAACCTCTATGAGATAATGTTGGATGCAACTGAAGTATAACGTGCTTGCACAGAGAAGTGGCCCTGATGCCACATTGGGCACTGAGCCAAGTCCAGTGGGATAGATACCTCCAACTCCCCAAAACTCCTCTCCTACCATTTTTGCAGAGGTTTTTCTTGGGGCAGCCAACTAGGAAGGAAACTGGGGAGCAAATCCTGATATAACATCAGTTGTGGTAATAAAAATGTGACTTTACCTGTCATCAGTACTCATCTTTCAAATATCTCAAAGTGTTTTGCAAATATTCATATTCTCACTAGTAACACCGGTAAGCTGGTCGTCAGTATATTTTCTGTAGTGGGGCCACATCTACTGAAAAAAGGGAGGTGTGACCAGGACATTGCCTAAGGATGAGGAAGCTGGCATGGGTTAATAGAGAAATACAGGTAAGGGCAGTAACATTATATTTATGTTGGTGAAAGCTGAGATGACAACAGTTTTGAGCCTGTGTAGTGATGCTAAGAAATACAAGAAACATTGTTTTTCTCTGTCTCTTGATTTGAATTTCTAGACCCCTTCTCCATCCTTTTTCTGCACCCAGAATGGGCTAGGTCTAGATTTGGGTGCTAGCCCTAGCTCAGAGAAGTCCCTGACAAGCCTGACCTCTGGAAGCTAGGAGGTATGTCCACCTGAATGTGTCTGCTACTGACCTGCCGGATTTGGACCTCAGATGTGGACAAAGAAACCAGCCAGCCTGGTGATCCGTAGTGTGGACCAGTCTTGAAGGCTTTGGGACCAAGCTGCTAAACCACGGGCATGGACCAAAGGTCTGTGTCCCCCCATTCCCAATGTCACACCTTAATGGATGGGAAATTTTACTAGAGGATGTCTCCTCTTTGCCTGGTTTTCAAGGAAAAAAGACCTGGTTTAGGTCTGTGAATGGAGGCGAGGGTAGAGGTTCCCTCCCAGACCCTGACTGTGCCTGTGGTGTGCAGATGGAAACTTTCCCTGGACTTCTTTTCTGCCTTGACACAGCCACTTCAGGCAGTATTTCTGGTGCATCCATCCCTAATGACTAAGTTTTGCTGGATTTTACAGACACCTCCATCAACCCCAAAGTCTCCACTGCAACTGGAACTTCTTTACATTGTGGTGCACATTTCAATTCAGATTTCACCTGTGAATATTTCCATTCACATTTTCAACCGCAGACTCATGCCATCCATAGCCTTTGGGAACAGGGACTCAGGCAAGTGGAAATCAGCAGTCAAGAAAACATGTGCCTGGGGGATCCAGGTGGAAGCTCCTCCACCAAGCCTGCAAGTCTTCCTCAGGTATCCCCAGGCTAGCAAAACTAGTGAAAAAAAAAAAAGAAAAAAGAAAAAAAAAGTTTCTGACATGCTTATATTTAAAAGGAGAAATGGGATTACTGGAGAAATTTGACACTGCTTCATTTGACATTAGCTCCAAATAAAATAATGGAAAAGAGAATATGAGACTTGATCAATAAAGTGTAAAAAGGGCAAGAATGTAATTAATGGCAATCAGTACTTATTTTTGTTGTTTATCTTACGTAGAATCATGTCATTTAATTTTCTGATGACTTCCACATTTGGGTGATAAAGTTACCCGAAGGCTGGATACAACTGTGAGTATTTTTTTATTTTCACAATATTGTGATATATACCTCATTATAACAGACAAACAAACAAACAAATAATAAGTAAAGCAGATGTTAATGGAGTCTGGCTAACTGCAAAGTCTTCTTTCAGTGATAGCTCCCCACTGAGAACTAGTTTTCCATATATTCCTGACATTCAGCAGGGATTGATTGGATGCTCGGTCTGAAGCTATGTATGGTTGTTACCAGTTGTGTAGAAGCAAGTATAAAATCATTGCTAATAAGGTTTTATATGATTCAAAGACAGATAATTTAATAGAGCTGAATGCAAAGTCATACTCCTAAGGAGGAGGGGTAGCAGGCTGTATCAGAGAAAGGGGATACGGTCCCAGCAGAGGTGGCTCCACAGAAGCTCAGGCATCCAAAGGATGGGGCATTTGGTGGGTGCACTTTGGCTGATGCTTGGCCAGCAGGTCAATGTGAGAGTCTCAGTGTGTTCCCATAGCTGTGCAGGGATGATGGTGGGCAATACAGATCCATTTGGATTGAGAACATTTGGATTGTTCTCAAATACTTCACCCAGACCCCAAGTCCATTGAAAACTTATGGTGAGCTGGAAGGAGATGTCAATGCATGCTGTACTGCCCTGGGCAAGATGGAGAGGGACTGGGGGAGGCTGGAGTCATGCTGGCTTCCAGGAGAGCTCCTACTCCTTCCCCCAGCACTGCCCAGTCCCTGTGAAACACCCTCCCACTGCTGCAGTGATGATGTGGGGGAGAAAATCAGGAGAAACCAGCACTTTGATCCAACTTTGCTCAGCAACAAGAATGGCTAAGAGTTGGTTCACAGTCCCCTTTTAATGAAAATGAAAGCAAAACGTCTTACAGATGCTTTATGATATTATGAAGGTGTCAAAGCTGGGTGATCACAGCAGTTCTTGGCGGTGTTAAAGGCCATGAAAGATAAGCCTTTGGTCCTAGTAACTGCTGGAGGTCAAGAGAAGCTCCTTTGAGTGCCTGCTGAGCAGACAGGGAGCTGGTGACTTCAGGTGAGACATGGGGTGTTAGCTTGAAATTAAGAAGCATGGTCTTCACCCTGGGGTGGGGTTTAAAAGGGTGAATTTCCTTTGCCTATTTTAGCATTTCTCTCATAAAATATGCTTCCCCTTGTCTGATGAATCAAGAAGAGCAAAACCCTGTGTTTTGAGTCATGGACATCTTTGGATCATGAGCACCATCTGGAGAGTTTCCTGTACATAAATGCAACAGAGGAGTCTAAAATATCTGCCTAGTATCACGGCTTTCACTGAACAATGTAAATTATCAGATGAAATGGGAAGAAAGTGCTAATTTTCTGTTTTTTCAATCAACACATTTTGAGACAGGGTGCAGATGGACGGAAGCAAAGTGAGCTGTCTCCTGAGTGTGGGTCCCCTGGGGTTCACAGAGAGGCTCTATAAATACCCCCATCCCTTGCTGTGAAAGCAGATTCCTGGCCATGTGCACATCCCTGCCTGAGGGCTGTGGACAGAAAACCCTCCTTAGTGGCTGGAGCAGGAATCCACTGAGTGAGCAAGTCCGTGGGCTTTTAAAAAGGTGTTATATCTTTGGAACTGTTGAAGTTAAAATTATGCCTGCTGTGTGACTGCCAGAGGCTCAACGATGTGCTGCCTGGCTTTGTGTCAGAAGACTGCTGCCTGGTTAAACAGTGTTTCAGAACAGCCTGTTCTGGTTTTGCTCCCTGCAGGCGCCCGTGCCTGGCCACACCTTTGCACTCACCCAGTACCTATTAGCCAAGAGTTGGATTATGCCATGATGAGATGAGTAGAGGAGGAGGGGGAAACAGCCTCTCCCTGTTCAGGCTTAGAGGAGGATGCTCTCGTATCACCCTCAGTGCACCGACCTCCCATCTGTTTGCAGGGAAGGCTGGTCCATAGTTGCACAGGGCTGACTGATTTACAGACCTAGTGCATAAACTGGATTGGGTTGTCTGGAGAGATTGTGCAGTCTCCATCCTCGGAAGTTTTTGAGACTCAACTGAATAAAGCCCTTAGGTGACCCTGCTTTGCACAGGAGGTTGGACCACAGACCTCCCAAGTTCCTGTCCAGCCTGGATTGCCCCACAGTTCTGTGGCTCCATGAGTGTTATGAGTTAGGTCTTCTGGCAGTGTCAGTGAGCTTGTGAGCATGTGTATTCAAGACCTGCAACACTGAAATTTGTTTTGTCCTTTCTTTTTAGTCACTGGAAGCCTTGTAGCAAGTGCAAGGAATAAGCTATAATGTCAGCTGGCAATTGCACTGCCCTTGCTCCCATCACCTGTGTCCCAACGGGCATTCCTGGCATGGGGGAGTCTCACCTCTGGGTCTCCACCCCCTTTACACTCATGTACATGGTTACTGTCCTTGGGAATTTTGTACTGTCATTCATCAACAAGACGTAGAAAACCCTCCATGAGCTCAGGTACTACTTCCTGCTCATGCTGGCCATTGCTAACCTGCTGCTATCCATTACCATCATGTCCAAGATACTTGACATCTTGTTTAGAACTGAGGAGATTTCTTTGGAAGCCTGCATTACACAGGTAGTCTTCATCCATCTCATCTCCTGTGCTGAACAGGCAATCCTGCTGACTATGGCATTTGATTGGTACATTGCCATCTGCAAGATCCTCAAATATGTCACTTTCCTGACAAAGAGAATGACAAGGACAATAGGGCTGGCTGCTCTAGCAAGAAGCTTATCTGTCATTTTCCCCATTAGTGTTCTCATGAAGCACTTGATCACAAAAGAAACAAACTCCCCCTTCACACCTACTGTGAGCAATCTTATGGCCAATATCCGAGCGAGTTACCACCATGGCCAGATTCTGTGTGCTTTTCCCTACCAAGTTAAACCTCAGCATTTATGGAGTGACAAACAAAGAGATTCAAGGGAGTGCAATCCAGGTGCTTTACCAGTGCCGCAGCTGTGGCTGAGCAGGTGTCCTGCTGAGCCAGCAAGCAGGAAAACACTTCTCAGGACTTGGATACCAAAGTTACATTTTCCTTTTGAATACATTGAAATATGTTATTCTAGAAGTGACAGCTTCTGCTTGTCTGGGGGACTGGGCTGAGGTGAGACAGTGCAGTGGGAAGGATCACAAACAGGAATTGTTGCCCAGTGTCCAGTTACTTGTGTGAGCTGGACATACAACAGCCACGGCCAGAGCCCATTCTGTGCATTGGGCTGGACTGGGGGCTGTCAGCCTGCCACCGGCTTGCTGGTCAACTGCTCCCTTACTCTGCTTCCTCAGAGCTTGTATGGGACACCAATACTCTGCTGTAGCTTGCACAGACCTCTGGGTCTGCAGCAGCGCTGTGCAGGGTTGGTCATGCAGAGCAGGGCAGTAGGCAACAGCATCTACACCGCAGCAGCAAGACCTGCGCCTCAGCGACCCTCATCTGTGAGCGGCGTCAGCCCACAGGCACAGCCCTCAGATTTGCTGCTTGGGACCAAATGCCTCCTGCTTCAGCTCTGCAACAGGTGGGCTGGCAGGAGGGCTTGCAGGCAAGGATATTTTTAATTCCACTCTAGGTCAGATAGGCTTTGGGCACCACCAGCAGGAACAGCTTTCATCTGGAAGGACAAACACAGACAAGCTACATGCAGAGACCCTTGCCCCTCAGACTCAGCCCAGAATCCTGAGTCAAGCATCTCCTGCTTCTTTATCACATGTGTGCTTCTGTGGTTGTGGGCACCTTGCCCACACCTGGTGGGCTGCAGAAGCTCAATGGCCAGCTCAGAGCAGCCACGTGCACAGCAAAAGCCCGTGGTTAGTGATTTCCACCCTGGCACCATCCTGCTCCATGCATGGGGCCCTGGCCTGCCCCATGGAGATGCTTTGCTTTTCTCATAGCTGACCTGGATGGCTCCTTTCAGACATGCCTTTCTTGGGGGACCAGTGGGGTGCTCCCTGCAAGTATGACAACCTGCCCCAGGGGCCAGACAGGCTTTTCTTACATGGTGTATAAAGCAGGTGAGGAAAACTGCCTTCCGTGGGCTGGCACAATCTCTTCCCACCCAGACATCTGTGCTGATGTTCAGAAGAGGGACCAAATGCAACTTTGTGGTGCGGGCACTATTTGGAGTGCATGGGTACAAGGTGGGGAGGGTGGGAGTGGAGGAAATTGTCCCCCTCCAGAAGGTTTCCCCTCCAAGCAGGGGAGGGCTCCGGGGCTGGCAGGGAGATGTAGGGGCAGATGCATTCAGCTTTTGCTGATGTCCTAAATCCAATCTGCTCTAGAGCTGCAGTGTGGTACAGCACCACAAGCTGAAGTGGTTTGCAAACATCAAAGTTTTGATGGTTTGCAAAGAAGAAGTTTTGATATTTGCATTTGTATGGTAGCTTCCTATATATGTGTGCGCACGGATTATTTATGGTGTGAGCTGTGCTTAATGCAGGTTAATGGGGAAAGAGACATTTAATCTAAAAAGCTGCAGGAGTGAACCTGCTGGCTAATAAATATAGGAGAACAAGCTTGCTGGTGATTGGGGGGCACGGTGTATTGAAGCTGTGCTGCCCTAGCTGAAGGCAGAAACAGGCAGCAGCAAATGCTGCTAGAGCAGCAGGTAAGAGCAAGGAAAGTGCCAAATCCAGAGGTCTGCTCTGCTAATTTGTGGCTGTTAGGGTGCTTTAGTGCAGCCTTTGAGCACTGGAGTGTACCCCAGGAAATGCTCTGTCTTGGGCAATATGAGGTCAGGAGATAAAGCACATCTGACCAGAGGCATCCTAAAAAATACCCATTTCTGGGCTCAGTGGAGGATAAGCAGGTGGACGATTGGCCTGACCAACCTATATGGGGCTCTTACTAATCCACAATCTATTTTAGCCTTAAAATGAATTGCTAGGGATGAGCAGGTTAATGTCAGTCATGGAGTGAAGTGAGAGAGTGGTCTTGCTCATGGTGAGAGTGGTGCTGTAGTCCTGCCCTCTGGTTTGGGGTCAGTGTTTTAAAAGACAGCAAAAAAGTCTGGAGGGGAGAGAGACAGAGCAGACATAAACAAGTGCTGGAGAAAATACTTGATCTATAAAGGGTGCAAAACATATTAATTTTTAAAGAGCTGTAGAGGCATCTTCATTGCAGGGTGGAAGTCTCAGGAGAAAATATCTGATGCTAAGGATCATTGTAATGCCCTTGAGAAGGATGAATTTGAATGAATGGAAAATGAAGCCAGACTCATGATTAGAAATGAAAGCCTTATTCTGAATAATGAGAGTAATTAACTGCTGTGAGAAGCTCATGAAAGCAACAGTAGATTTTCCAGAAGTGACTATACCCGTATATATATGACCATGTGGAGAGTGAAGTTATTGGGTACAAAGTTATTTTCTCAGTAAGATCTTTGGCTTCCAGAGTGGTGGAGGACCAAGAAGCAGTCCACATGCCTGCTTTGGCCTCCAGCAATACCTATGTGCATGCTTGCAATATGATAATTTGTGGTATTTCTGATATGCCCCTGCCCATTCTTTCTGGAAGGGCTCTTCTGAGCAAGGATAGATGCTACTGGCACTTTAAGGCCAGTTACATCATCTTCTGTAGTGCTTGGTGATGAGAGTTGTTGGCAGTTACAGTGCCTGTCCTACCTCTTCCCTACCACCCTGCCCCATCTGTGCTCCCCTTCCCATCATTTGTAGTGATGCTGCTGGATGAGACAAGGCCTTGCTCCCTCCTCCCAGCATCCTGACCTCCACCATCTCATGGTCGCTGTGGCCAAGGCTGCCTCCAACATTCATGCCCCTGACCAGTTCATAATTGTTGGCTCCTTCATTGCCTGTGCCAGGAAGTTGACATCCATGTATGTACAAATCTCCTAGATTGCTTGAGCCCTGTTGTATTGTCCTTCAAGCAGATATATCGGTGTCAACTTCGAGTAGTGAGCAAGCCTGAAAATATCCCAGGAGGTGACAATCTGTTGACGTGTGTGTGCACCAGGTGCCAGGAGGCATTGCCTGGTGCTGCACATGAGTCAGTTGGAAACAATCCATCTGCTTCCTCAGCGAGGAATTGCTCCCTGAAGAGGGTGGGTGAGCAGGACAGGCCAGCTTTCCTGTGGTGATACCAGGGACCATCAGCATCTCGTTCTCCTTCCCTGAGTCCCACAGTGTTTGCAGGAGCAACAGCTCTGCTGACTGGCTGTGGGGTTACCAGCAGCACCACTCGCTTGCTGGGACGGAATTCCCTGTTACTCAGACAAGATTCTGGGTTGGGAGTTGGGACGGCTGAGGCAAGAGGTGTCCACAGCCTGCTCCATCAGGTCACTGCATCCCTCCAGCTGATGGTGAAGTTGTGCATGTCCCCACGAAGCAGATGATGGTGTTGCTGCTGCAGAGGTCCCAGCAGGCAGCACTGGGACTGTGGACACCAAGGACATGCAGCAACAAGAAATTGCACAGAGGATGCCAAATTTCTTCCAGCAAACCCGGAACTCAGAAGTGGTGGTGGTGGTCTCTAACCCACAGGCCTTGCAGGCTTGATCAGAGATTGAGTGGGGTTTGTGGCTGCTTGTGGTGGAAGCACAGGTCACTGCCATGGCTGGTGGGCTCTAGGGCGGATACCAAAATCTCTGCAAATACTGAGGGCCTCAGCAGTTCTGCCATAATACGAGTGATCATAAGGAACCATGACTTGGCTATGAACAACCTCGAAAGCATCCCTGGTGGGTACGCAGCTCTGGAGCAGCTGTACAGGGAAATCGAGGAGCCCATCTCGGACACTGTGCAGGCACAGCTGGGCAGCAACCCTTTTGCTCCACCAGACAGTAACCCACCCCTGAGTGGAGCCAGGCTACCAGCTCACATCAAAAAGCGGAGGCCGTTACCCAACCCTTGGGCTCCGTGGATGCACAGAGCCAGTAATAACGCAGATGACTGTGATGGCTGATGTGCCAGCAGCAGTGCAGGCAACAGTTTTGCCTTGCTGCGTTTGGGTCCTGCAGCAGGTGCAGCGGTACCCAGCTCGGGTGAGGTTCAGAGCACGGTTCAGCAGCTAACAGGAAACACAGAACTCATGCACGACTCGGAGTGTGTGTTAATGAACCCCAAGGGCCCAGCACAAATGCTGCTCAATAGCGCTCATGTATCAAGTGATGGAAATTCTCCACCTCAAGATGAACAGGCCCAGCAGCTGTCACTGGAGATGGAGAATGCTGAGATCTCGTTCTTGCTGAGAAACGCCAGAGCACTGTGGACATTGCTGCATATCCATCTGGGATTACAGACACTCTCAACAGAAGTACCAGATTTTATACTTAGTTTGGAGGACTCATATGTAGAGCTGGATCCGGAGAGCATGGACTACTCAGCGCAAAGCAGTGAGTGTAAGGATGATGGCAGTTTTGGTGTCAGACGAGGATGAAGCAGAAGGTCAGATGGAGATGGATGAGCAGGTGCTACAGGCAGGATATAAGAGACAAATGGAGCAGCTCAGTGCCATGGGCTTCCAGGACGAAAGTGCAACTTGCAGGCACTGATTGATGCAGAAGGAGAGATCAAAGCAGCAGTGTCATCAAATCATCAAAAAAGATGCCATAACTGTCTTGCCCAAATGAATCAGTTATGGTACCTCATTTGTTGATGGTTGTATTTCAGTCTTATTGCACACTAAAAGCAGCAGGGTGCATATTAAAAAGTCGCGTGCTGTAGCATCCTTCCATCTGTGAGAACTGATTTCCTCTTAGCTGCAAGGATTTCTTGCATTCAAAGGCAATAGACATGCAGACCTTTCTGTGTTGTGAAACTGTGAGGGCAGGACCTACCTGAGTGTGGTGCTGCCCCTTTACAGATAGAGTCTGTGATCCAGGTGCATGTGCAGGGGAAAAGTATGCCAAGAAAAGACACCAGAGAGGGAAAATTAGCTTTTTTACAGGTTATGAACTGAGATCCAGAGATACTGAAGACCAGATGATGAATGAGCTTGGCTCCTGTTTGGACTTCAAACCAAACAGTGGTGCAGCTGCTTTTTGGTTTTTTTACATCTGGCCTTACAGGAGAGGGGCAGGGGGTGTCTGAGCCACCCAATTCCGGTCACTGCAGGCGTCAGCCTTCCCTCAGCTGAGCAAATGCTGTTTGGAAAGTCCATGTGCCATTTCTGCCACTGCTTCTCCTATGGGAGTGAAGTCCATGAGGGTCATGGCAACCATCAGTGATGGCTGTAAGTCAGATTTTCACCCTGAATATGTTTTTTACCCACCTCTTCTTGCACAGAAGTTTTTAGTTTTGTTCATCAGTTCAGAGCTTCTGCCATTAGCAAATTCTACACCCTCTGTGCTTTGTTCAGTGTCACACATGGGACCAGGGATTAAGGCATCTTCTCCAGACCCTTCCTCAGGACCAGAGCTGTCTTTGCAAGTCTTTTACCCTTTGGTTTGCTGTGTGGGTGAGTCTGAGGCTGTGAACAGGGTTGTACCATGTGCAGCCATAATGCTCTTTAAAGCCTTGTCTCAGTAACACAAATTGTGATGACAGATTGGGAGCTTTAGACATTCAAGGTTTGCTGCTGCAGACCTGCCCCTACTGTCTCAAACCCACATTCTGGCCAGCCCTCCTGCTGCCACAGCAGAGTTGGAGCAGCTGGGGCTGGCTGTGCTCCTCTGGACCATCTTCCCTTCTCCCAACCTTGTGGACAAGGTCAGCATCAGCCCAGATCCCTCTCCTTTGGCCCCTCTGTCCAGTTTTCCACCAGTCCCATTACATGCCTCCACTCCTGCTCCTCACCCATCCCCTCTGCCTTGCCGCCTGAGCTGAGTCATCTTCCTCTTGTTCTGGGTTTCCCACTCATTTCTCCTGCCAGCAGTTTCTCTCCCAGCATCCTTCCCTTACAACTTGTCCAGTGAGAGGGTTTCTCTCTGTTTCTTTCAACACCTTCTCCACCTGCCCCATTTCTGGTTCTTCAGCCACCATTCTTCTTATGCCAAATTCAGGCTTTTCGTGTCCCGTCTCTCCTTGCTATTTTGCGTCTTGTTCGTCTCTCCTTGCTATTTTGCATCTTGTTCGTTTTTTCTCCCCACACCCTCTTTTTTCACCATTCTGGAGCTGACTAGAGGATTGGTCCTGGGGAGATGGGATTAGTGCTCATTAGCCTGTGGCTGGAAAATGCTCTTCTCTTGTGGCAAACCTCTGTGTGACTGCATGTACCAGCAGCTGTGCTTTGTCTGACCTGCTGGGATAAAGCTAATTCCTTATGACAGCATTAGCCTCTGGCAGTAATTGACAAACTGATCTTGGTCATATCCTCTCTTCACTGATGGACAAGAGCTTCAGCCCTGCCCTCTCCCCTCGGCCACAGGGATGTGGTTTATCCCAGGGGTGGGGGTCACGGGTTCATTGGGATCTTCATGCAGCAGCCATGGCCAGAGGAGTGTGTTACCTACACCAAGTCAAGACTTTGGAAACTTCCCCGGTGGTTTAAAACTGCCATTGATTCTTCAGGATCGGGCTGCTGCAAAATGCCTCTGCCTGGGGTTATGCTTGAAGATGCAAGATGACAACGGTTGCCCCTGAAGTCATAAGAGGCTGAACATGTGCGCAGAGCCTGTATGACCTGTGCTGGGTTGTTTGTCCAAGGCTGATGCTGGAGTGAGGTAAGTGTGGGTGGCAGACACCAAAAGGTAAGGATCTAGATGTGAGATTGCATCCAGGCTCCTGCTGCATCTGGTGGAGATCTTGGCATGGCTCCGTTCTCACATGGAGGAGCCCAGTGCCACCAGAGATGCCCTTGGGCATCTGAGACATTTGCATGGAACTGGTAGATGTGACACAGGACCTAGAAGACACATGCGTCCTTTTAGATCAGTGGCTGGAGATGACAAGGAACAGAATAGGGTATCTCAGAAAGTGCATTAAAAATCGATGGAGCATTTACACACAAAAGATTGGTGGAACAAATTATTTCTTGAAAATGCTTGTGTTTCAAATGAAGTGGTTTTAAGGTTTCAGTTACAAAAAAGTGCTAAAATAATTTGCCATTTTAAAAACATTTTTATTTTTTCTTCTTAAAATTATTTGGGTGAACCTGGGAGGAGCTCAATGACACATGAAGTCATCACTGGATGTAAATATTTCTTTCCCACAAAAAAGTCCTCCTGACTTTGCTCAGTTTTTTTATGGGATTTTATGTGTGATCTGGCAGTTGCTGGAAGACTGTGGTCCCTTGCAGTCTGTGTAGCGGGGAGCATAAAGAGTATTTGTGCTCGTAGGACAGCATGACCTCTGCCACTACTTTCATGTCCTTCTCTCTTGTCCTTGTCCATAGAGGCAGCTGGGCTGATAAACTTCAACTATATATCTAGTTCACAAGCTGGTCCTCATCCCTGGAAGGTGGGCTTTTTTAAAGGAACCTGGGCACCTGCTGGCGTGGGTGCTCCACCGGGAGCCTGGACGGTGTGGAACAGCCTGTGTCCGGGATGCTCACCACCCTCTGAATCAGGGGGCTGATCCAGCCCTGGGCATTGCTAGCTCCTGTGCCCAGGGATCATCTGGCAGTCTGCTGGCTGCAGGCTGAAAACTCCCTGGGGAATGCTGTACCACCTATTCGTACAGATGGCTGAGCGTCAGTGCCCACCCATTTTCCCTGGCACTGGCTCCTTCCCTGGCACGGGCAGCAGCAGTAAATGATTCCAGGCATCTCCAGCCTGGCCAGGACAATGAATATCCTCTGCCCAGCGTCACCCTTGACACCACTCATTGTGCTTTTCTAGGTCCCTGAAGCAGCCATGCCACTGCAGCATTGATCCAGCCATCCTGCATCTTTCTTGGCCACCTGTCCTGGCCCTGAGCTCTGACACAGCCAGACATCATGGTTTGTTTTGTGTAGCAATCCCAAAAACCTGCAATACCTGCAATCCTAAACAGGACTCAGCATGGTGGGACTTCTGCCTTGGGGGTTTTACATGTGTTGAATGCTGTGCCCCGCAATTGCTTTTGTGGAATTTTTTTTTTTTTTTTTTAATGGTCCAAATCTTCCTGGGTTTCTTCAGGTGTGGGTGTGCTGCTGAGCCTGTGACATCCACAGCTGTCTCTGCGGAGAGGCTAATTTGTACTGGAATGATTCAACCTGCAGAAAATAGTTCCTGCAGGCTAATGTGTTTCTAACCCCATATATGGTGAGGTTCCTGGGGGGCTGAAGGGAGGGGTGGTCCCCCACAGACCTGGGAGGTGGGTGCAGTGTCCAGTCCTTCATCAAGGAGAGCTCCAAAGCCCCAGCCTCTTCCTCCCATCCTCTCGAGGCACCCAGCCCACAGATCGCCTGTCACTGCTATGGAGAAACTCTTCCAAATTCCTTTTGTTGCATTAATGACTAATCTATTCAGAATGTGGATTGCTATTTATACGTATGTGCTAAGGTATTTGCAAAAGTAACTGCATCGAGTTTGTACATCTGCATGCTCAGCACTTTTGATAAATGAAACCACTTTATTAGGAGTCATCAGGACTGTTTTTCCAAACCTTGCCTGTCTCTTGACACAACCTGCAGCTACACCAAGTCAGTCCAACCATGGCCCCGAGGGGAGGAGATGCAAAGCAGCGTAGGTAAAATTGTGCATTTGGTGTGAAGGGAGGCAGGGCAGACATGGAGACACACACTAGGGACCTGCGAGCGTGTCTGCAGAGAGCGACATGCTTATAATGTGTGTGGTGCAAAGGCAGGGATGGAGGAGCGGGGAGGGGACATCCCAGGGCACGTCTCTGCAGCTGGAGGGCTCTGACGGAGCTGCTGAGCAGGGCACAGTACTTCCCCCGACCCCTGGCATCCTGCGGAGAGGTACAAGTGCCCCCATCATCCCTGCTCCGGCACTGCCGCCTCTGCCTGGAGTTCCTCGTTCCTCGTAAGGTCAGGGATTTGGTGAACTGTTTGCATTGTGAAACCAGGGACCAGACAGATCTCAAGGGTGTTGGGAGTCTGGCACAGAGATGTCAAATTCCCTGTTAACGATAACCGTGTGAAAAGCCTTGCCTGTGAGAACAGCCACTCTCTGATAGAGAGGATGTGTTTTTCAGGGCTGGGGTTGCTGAGTTAAGGATGGTGGAGCAGCATGAGCAAGGAACAAACCACACACACGGTGATGTACAGGGAGGCAACTCCAGCGTGGACCGCTCCAGCCGGTGCTTGCAGCTTGCCTGGGTCAGCTGCAGCATCCCAGTCTCACTCCTGTGGGAGAGCTGCCGACATGCTCAGGCTGTGCAAGAGAAATACTTCTATTATTTTCATTTTCTTGTTGGGAGACGAAGAATCACCAATGAAACCTTTCTGTTCTGCCCCGTTTTTGTTTCCCTAACCTCTCTCCTGAAGGCTGCTTACTTGCAGGTTAGGTTTCCCCCATGGATGGCAGCCAGGAGGGCTCCATCCCCTCCTGGTCCGCAGCCCCGGCAAGTTGCATCTGTGACCACATCCCTTGTGCTGGGGGCCAGGGACATGTAGGGCAAACCAGAGATGCAGGCAGCTACAGCCTTCCCAGCGATGTCAGCAGACTTCTGCAGAGTTTTCTGTAATCCTTAGGCATCTCTGTAGGAATGTGATATTTTTTTTTTGTGTGTGTGTGTGTGTGTTATAGCTTTTAGTTTAAATTAGGATGACAAGATTTTAGGAAAGAAGAATCCAAGGGACTGCTCGGGGTATCTGTAGGAACTGAACCCTTAGAGCTGTATCTGTATCAGTACAGTTTTACAGTGGTGATTAGATTATGTAGAAGGGGGTCTAATGCTCCTCTGTTGCAGAGCTCCTGGTTGCACGGAGATTCACATCTGCAGGTGCCTTGGATCCTTGTTTATTTGCAGTTTAACATTAGCATTTTGCAAGAGGTGACCAGCTTTTAGTAATGCAGAACAGAATACATAAGCTCTCAGCATTAGTACTATTTTTTCAGTTAATACATCACATATATTTTTATTTCATGCAATATTTATACTGAATTGTTTTAAATAACTTACATAATTAGATAGGTATTACTTTGACTCATTTTATTTTTAAAGACAGTTCACTGTCATGTTTTGCTTCTATGGAGCAGGCTCCTTGGCCTTTCTCAGTTCAGCATATTTTAGACATGAAACGTGTCTCTCACTGAGTGTGAACAGGGAATCAAATCTTGTTTAAAATACAATTACCTTCTCACACATGGAGGCAGTATTTTTGTATGCAGCAACCTCACAGGTTTTCTTTTAAAGTGCAAGGAGCATCACTTTCTTCTCTCAACCTTTATAAGTAATTCCTATTTTGAGTTGTGGTACTGAAGAGCTGACTGTTTAATGCAGAAGCTGCTGAGAAGTCACATCACATTTTAAGTGGTGTGAATCTGGGTCTGATCCAGCCTCTTTAGACCTCTCCAGGGCAGCAGTGCATCCGTTTCTTTGTCTGCTGGGTGAAATCCTTCTCACACAGGTTTTCCCCTGACACAAAGCTCTTTCAAAGTGCCTGGTTAAATTTTATTTCTGCTAGATTTGCGCTGAAAAATAGGTGCAAAGCCAGCTGAACTGGGTTCCAGAACGAGAAAGAAAGGGAGGGACATTTGGAAATACAGAAGGAACAAGGGCAGCCAACTTGAAACCTAGAGCTAATTTTGTTCTCTAATCTAGAGTGAGCCCAGTTATCTTTAAACTCCCAGATGTCCCTTCCACAGTTCCCGATGCCCAAGTACATCTTGTGCATCCCTGCAAACACTTGACCTTTCCTCTCTTGTTGCCTGACTTCTTCCTTCTGCTCTGGACTTACAGAGCATCAGTTTAAGGTATTAGTGCAATAAAGGCTGATTCCATCTCCATTTACTCTGGTCTATGTAGGAGTCCTTGGGAGGAAAATACACTTACAGTGTGTTAAAATCAAGTGAAGAGAAAATTTGGACATTGCTGTTTACACATAATAGGAGTATAAGTACATGCTGACCATGTATAGTACATTGCAGACCACAGGGCTTCATAATGCGGGATCTTACATCTGGCTGTGGCTATTAGCAGAGCAGGGATGGTGATAGAAGACATTTGATAATGATGGAAGGTCTTAAGTTTCTAAAATAATGTTCTGCAGTGTCTTCTGCCTTTGCTTTCAGGTGAAACATGCCACCACTCAACCTTACCAGCTTGACGCCAGCAACATTCATACTGGCTGGCATCCCAGGCATGGAGAAGCTGCACATCTGGATCTCGATCCCATTCTGCTCCATGTATCTGGCAGCCCTGCTGGGAAACGGTGTTGTGTTGTTTGTCATAAGGACAGAACATAGCCTGCACCAGCCCATGTACCTCTTTCTGTCCATGCTGGCCATCACTGACTTGATGCTGTCGACCACAACTGTGCCCAAGATGCTGGCTCTGTTCTGGTTCAACACTGGGGAAATTTCCTTTGGCGCTTGCCTGACCCAGATGTTCTTCCTTCATTTTAGCTTCTCGGCAGAGTCGGTGATCTTGCTGGCCATGGCGTTTGACCGGTTTGTTGCCATCTGTTACCCGCTGCGGTACCCAGCAGTGCTGAGCCACTCAGCCGTCATCAAAACTGGGCTGGTGGCTTTGCTGAGAAGTTTCTGTGTCATTTTTCCATGTATATTTCTTTTGAAAAGGCTGCCGTTCTGTGGGCACAATATCATCCCACACACCTATTGCGAGCACATGGGTATCGCCCGGCTGGCCTGTGCTGACATCTCCATCAATATCTTGTATGGCCTTGCGGTACCTTTTGCAGCAATAGTGGTAGATGTTGTACTCATTGCTGTCTCCTATGTTTTAATTCTTCTGGCATTATTCAGACTCCCCTCCAGAAGTGCCCATCACAAGGCTCTCAGTACCTGTGGCTGTCACGTCTGTGTCACATTACTTTTCTATATTCCTGCTTTTTTCACTGTTTTAACGCACCGCTTTGGTCGGGGAATCCCCCACCATGTCCACATTCTACTGGCCAACCTGTATGTGCTCTTCCCTCCACTGCTGAACCCCATTGTGTATGGCGTGAGAACAAAACAGATAAAAGAGAAGGTTGTGAAAGTGTTCATCTCCCCCAACAGTCATTTGCTTCAAGAGTGAGGGTGAGGTGTCATTGTCAGAAAGTGAACACCTTGGTGGGACTCTAAGCCTCCCACCCCAAATGCTTTCTTTACACTGTGGCAGGCAACATGTCTGTCTTCTGCTGTCACGGCCAAATGCAGAACACCCAACATCACTTTCCCCAACAGGCTGTAGAACATGTAAGACAAAGACAAAAGTCAGGATCTCTAATTGGCAGTGGAAGGAGAGTGATCAAAGAAATGAGAACCTACCCCAGGTCACTTGTGGGAAGTCCTCTGCAAGGTGGAGGCAGGCAGCATTCACTGTAGCATGACAATAAATCTACATCTTGGCTGTTATCTGTGGAGTCAGGTGAAAAGACATGTCATGAACTTGTTCTTCTGAACCACGGGGGTGTGATGGAGTTCACTTTAGGAATTGCTTTCTTATTAAAAATGATGGTATTGACAAAGTCTTCAAAAGGCGTAACACAAATAAAAGCCAGTGTTGCATGTTAGCATGCATGGCATCTCTTAACTATACTATTGGACCATACTTAGAGTAAACACATAGGTTAAAAACTATTCCCCCAAACCACCTGAAGATTTATTTTTCAGTAGGATAGGTTTATAACGGAGGAAGGGTTGCTTCAGAGGCATCAGATCAGGCATCCCAGCTGTACCTTTGGCTCAGAAGTGTTACTCTCTGCTCAGGCAAACTCTCTCAGTGCTCTGTGTGTCCTGTTCTCTTGCCCTCTCTAAAAAGCTGTCCCTATGAGAAAGCACTACCTCTGCTCTTTTTAAAGAATTGCTGAGAGCTGAGTGATGGGCCAGAGCAAGTCAGAAAGAGGGGATGAGGTGGGATCACAGTTGCAGAGAGAAATGAGCTGCTTTCTTGCCTGGTGGAAGTGCAGGAGGACGATGGTCCTGGGGCTGGGGCTGAACCTGCGAGTTGTCATCAGCACCTCCCAGGGTGTCAGAAAAGGGAGATCCAGCCAGGCCAGAGGGAAACAGTTCCTCCTTTCAACGTCTCCCTGCTGTGTGCATGGGCAGCAGCGAGTAGCCTGGTGAGGCTGCCGAGGTACCAGACAACTTCCCTGTGGCTACAAATAACCAGCTTGAAAGCTTTCACCCCAGTAGAGTCCTTTCCAGATGTTTGTTGCTAACCAGATGTTTTTGCTGATGCCCAGACCCCACTGGCACCTCAGGGAGCTCAGTGCTGGGCATGCATTTCAGGATACAGCTGCCAGAGCAGGGAGCCAGTGGAAGTTAGTGCTGCAGTGAAGTGTCCTACCTTGGGTGGCATGTGCCATCAACACTGCTACTCGATGCACACCAAAGCTTTCAGATTTAGCAGTATGTGCTAAAGTAAGAATATGACATGTGGATCACATGACAACAAGAAATGTGCAAAACTATCTTGGAAAGGTTTTGCCTCCTGCAACCAAGTGTCTCTAGTGAGACACAAATACCTACTTTCCCAGCAGGCCCAAACTTCATCTTCCTAAGAAAACGGTGTGTGTGATTGTGGTGTGTCAGAACAACAGCATCTGAACGTACTGTAATGCTGCGTGCAGTTCCTGGGACAGTCTCCAATCCTCACAAGCTCCAGAAGCCAAATTCCAAGAAGAACTGGAGCTAGTCAGGGTAATGACCCTCCTTAGTGGGGAGAGAAGTGTTAGAGTGGTTGGGAAATTCCATCAGAATTTTTGTTGCAGGTTGATTTATGTCCTGACTCTGTTAGAGGAGAGGCACTCCCTAGGCACACGTTAATACAGGCATCAAAAATAAATATAGGCTGCAAATCAGAAGGAATTTCTCACCTGTTAGAGGTTGCTCCAGGTAGTGCAGCGGGGGTGAGGTGAGTAAGCCCCTTTTTAACACGGAGCTGTGTTGCAAAAAGGAGGATACATGTGCCGGTGAGGCAGGATGGGTTTTTCGTGCCTGGGAGAGCCCTGACACCCTGTGCTCCTGATGGCAGGTGAGCACCACCCAGCCCTGAAGAGCACATGCTGCTCAGAGCTGGGTCCCCTCGGCAGGTGCCCCGTGCCTTGGCATTGGGGTGCAGTACACGTGATAAAGGATCTCTGCTTGTTGCAGTATGCATGTGAGATCTCATGGCAGTGTTGACTCCAAGGTGTCAGTTTTCCCCGGCTCTTCTCTTACTGATGTCCACAAGAGAGCAGGAGGACCATTCCCATTTCTTACTTCCGTGCTCTGACAATCAACCAACAGAGAAAACAGTGATCAAACGCACCATCGCTATATTTAGCACTGTTTTCCCATCACTTCTTAGCGAACTAGAGCCAGTGACAACGAGAGGGCTGTGGGGTCACCACACAGAGGGACGGGTGCCCTGTGCTACTACTGCTGCACGCAGCAGGGAGAAAGGTTGTCGGTGGCAGTGATGGAGGGATGAATCATGAGAGGAGAGGGTAATTTGTTACTGGTGTCCCGGCACGGGTGTGCATGTCAACGCATTCTATCTAAACTTGTAATTACAGAGGAGCTCTTTGTTATAGCAGACAAGAATGCTGGGGCTTTGGAAGTGCTCTTCTCTTGGCATGCTGTCTGGAAACAGAAACGTACCATGTTCTTCGGGGAGGTACTGTGCTGCATGATTAGCAGATATGACATAAGCACTCTGCAAATGGATCAGAAGATTTTTGATTAAAAGAAAACTTTTGTAATTTAGAAAATTAATGTCAACATCAAATAACTTGAAAGCTATGAAAAAGAGGCTAAACAAATTAACCTGTTGTTCTAGTATGCACCTGGATTTGTATCTTGAATCCATGAAGGTTAGTCTTTGAATTTTGCAGATGAAGGACCCACATGGGGACTGTGAAAACTTTTCTCCAAGCATCATACAAACAAGAAATAAAAGATGGGATTTTAAGAAAAATTTACTTCATTTTGGCTTTGATTTGAAACAAACACCAGCTTTCTTAGCTGGGTGAAGGAGAGATTTGTTCTGTTAATGGTGCTGGAGTGTTTCTGTTTTCTGAACATGGGATTAAATGTGGGTGCTGTTGAAACTGGTGGGATGGTGATGCCAGCCTGCAAGCAGCTGGGTGCAGTGGTCATCTCCAGTGGAAATGGTCCTGGAGTCCCCTGAGTCTGGATTTTCCCATGTCATTGTCCTGCCGGTGCCTCAGGGACTTGGTTGACTGGGGACCATGGAGGCGAGGAAGCCTGAGCTCAGCTCCAGGGGAGGTGCACTGTCTCCAGGCCATTGCTCTCATCACTCTGACATCAGCCATGATGTCACAGCACAGGGATGGCTGCATGGTAATTCTATGTGGGCAGGAGGCCTGTAAGAGACTGTGTCGGTGAGAACCACCACCACCAGAGCAGATGTTTGTCTCAACATTGCTATGGCAGGAAACTCACACCATCACCACAGCAGAGGTTTCTGTCAACATTGTTATGGCAGGAAGCCAACACCACTACCACAACAGAGGTTTATCTCAACATGGTAAAGGCAGGAAACCCACCGACTGACACCAGGGAGCAACGGGAGGAGATAATCCTGAGAAACTGAACCAAACTCCTGTGCATGTGCCCAGACCCTGGGTTGTGGGGATCAAGGGGCCTGGAGACCCCTGAGGACCACCTGATGGTATTGGACATGCACACCACTGCCCGGTGGAAGGTGTGGTTAAGCAGAACAGCTCGTGACAACCCTACAAAAGAATGGAACCAACCGACATCAGACCGAATGTTCCCTCACCGGGCTTGAAAACAAATCAGACTGTTGGGATGCTGCAGCTCCAGGGTGGTAGCTGTTGCTGTGAATGTTTGCATTCTTTCCTCTTTCTTTCCTTCCTTCCTGTCTTTCTTACGCTCTCTCTGCTTTGCATTTGCAAACCTGTTGTCGGGCAAATAAAGTTCCTTGGGTCTTGACTCCATTTTGAGTCTTAATCCTGTTCCTGAGAATACAAGCAGAACCTCACTCTGGTCTTGGGCCGGCATGCGACAAGGCCACAGTGGGACGAAGAACATGGTGGGATTGCTCAGGTGGTGAGCAAGCAGAGCAACTATAAAATATCTGGCTGGTACGTGCATTTGGTCTGTACTGGCGGGAGAGGCCATCTTTGTCCCTGTGTCACTGCTCCCTCCTGGCAGCTGTCACCATAGCAGGGGCAGCAGCCATCCCCCTTTTTCCAGTGGCAGCCATTGACCCCTGTTGCTGCCCACCTTCTGCCAGCACCTCTGCGTTCCAGCAGACCGAAACACAGTCCTGGTCTGAGAGCCACCATGTCTGAAAGCAAAGAGGCAATGGAGACTCATCGATCTGTTGTCACCATGGATTCCTCAAATATCATCAAAATGACTGTGAAGACCCTCAGGTAGAAGGAGCCGTTTGAGGTAGCTCAGAGCAGCACCATCCAGGAGTTTAAGGAAGAAGTTGCCAAACATTTCAAAACACTCCTTGATCTACTGGTCCTGGTATTTGCTGGGAAAGTCCTCAAGGATGAAGACATTTTGAGCTAGCAAGGAGTTCACAGTGGATTCAGCATGCACACGGTCATCAGGTCCCCAAAGAGACCACAGGATAGCCTGGAAGATCAATGAAGAACGACCACCCTGTTGCAACCTCCCAGCCACAGTAATTCCAACTTACTCGACTAGGGAAGCATACCTGACCTGCCAAGCCCATGCTTGATCCATCATAACTTGTCTAAGCTGTTGACCTTCAGCCAGAAAATAGTGGCCCAGACCATGGAGAACCTCTTGCCTAGGACCCTCAGTTCATGCCTGGATCTGAACACCATCAACAACAATGCATTTTTGCTAAGGTTCCACCTTGGGGTGGCAGGTGTACATCTCTTAGGCCTGGACTCAACAGACATGTTGGACTTGAGGAGTAGCATTCCAGAACAAGATGTGTCCGTGCACAGCTTGGTAAGCGAGATGCTGCAGAGCATCTTTGGGCAGAACATCCTTGACAAGACTGATCTTGTTGGGGACCTCATCAAGTCCAACCTTCAGATGTGGCAGCTGGCTTAAGAAAATCCTGTGACTGCTTACTTTCTCACTAATTCACATAGTATCAGAGAAAGAGTAGAGGGCCTCAGCAGTCCTGCCATAATACGAGCAATCATAAGGAACCATGACTTGGCCATGAACAACCTCAAAAGCATCCCTGGTGGGTACGCAGCTCTGGAGCAGCTCTACAGGGAAATCAAGGAGCACATCTCGGACGCTGTGCAGGCAGACCCCGACCTATAAATAGTCACACCCAAACGCCCCCAGCTCAGTGGTGTGTTTGCCAGGGGTGCTGTCAGATCAGGGTGGTGGCTGACCATCCCAATGTCCCCACGTCCAGCCATCCCCTTTGCTGCAGCTGCGCTGATGGAGCTCAGGTAAGGGCGCCGCAAGAGGCCCCTGTCCCTTGTGGCCCAGTGTTCCACAGCATGGCCAGAGGAGGGGGCCTGACCCTCCTCTGCCCCCCCCAGCCCAAAAGGTGGTGTCAGGTCCCCAGGATGGACGGTGAGTGCAGAGCATCCCCCTGGGACCTGCCAGAGGGGCTTCTGGCCGGTGCCCACCTCTGGAAGCAGAGGCCACAATGTCCTCCGGCCTCTCCCCCATCCCACTCGCGGCCTTAGTGGGGTGCAGCACAGGGGGTGACGCTACGGTGCCATTGTCCCCTGGCAGTGTGCGGGCTGTGCCAGCGAGCAGACTGCGGCCCGGACATCGTTGGGGAGCTGCGCCAAAAGCGTGAGCTCTGTGTCCACGAGAAGTGCCTGGTGAGTCCCCGGGGCTCGAAATCCCCTGCTCCCCGACAGCCTGGAGTTCCCAGCCCCACACCGCCGGCAGCCCCTGGCACATGCCCTCTGTTCCCCTCTTGCAGTTCCACGCCAGCAGGCTCAGACAGAGAGGGGCCGATCAACATGGCTTCTACGGCTTTCTCAAGTCTCCGCGACGTCAGGCGGGTGATGAAACGGACAGCACAGAAGGTGAGGCTTGGGGCCACGTGCCCCCAGCGCTGTGCCCATGCCCCACGTGCCGCGCTGCATGGGCCAGCAACCTCTAGGGATGCTCTGGCAGCCGGCTGCAAGCAACCGCCAGGTCCTCCGTGATTCAAAACGACCCATTTCTGTGGGAGTTGGGGACTTGGAGAGGAGCGGTTGCTTTATCAGTGGCCCGGTGTCCTTGGCCTGGTGGCCCCCCAAAACGAGGCACGAGTCTTCATGGTGAGGGCAAACCGCGATCCCCAGGGGCATGCGGTGCTGACGCCATCCACCTCCGTGCCGTTCCCAGAGGTGCTGCATCTGCCAGCTACTGGGAGACTCCATCTCCTGCCGCGGCTGGCGCTGCCGCCGGACGTTCCACTTGCCCTGTGGCAGCGAGCGGGGCTGCGTCTCCCAGTTCAGAAACAGCTGGATGAGATGCAAAGGGCTGCTTCAAGAGTTAGGCGGGCGGTCAATAACCGGGCGCCTAGCGAATCCCTTACAAACTATCCTTGTTATAGGTATCGCTGTCGTAGTTTTGTTGACAACATGTAGCTGTATCAGATGGAACCTCCCTGGAAATCTATGTTGCAAGATGAGCAAATATTATAGTTATCTGATCTAAATGAGGCTTTTGATTTTGAAGATTCAAAGCCTCCAGAAAAAAAAAAAGTGTGTGCGTGTGTTTGAATTGATGCCACAGTATAGATACCTCTGTATATACATTTATGGCAACCTGGCCCAGGAACTGGATGGGCACCACTGTGAAGAGCCTGGGCATGGGCTGAGGGTCAGGGGCAAGATCTGGGGGTCTCCCCTGCACTCACTGCATCTCCAGCTCAGCGTGGGCTTCTCCACTCAGAAGCACGCCTGGGGCGAAATGGGCCCTGGATGTTCCCCACATACTTGCACCCCTCTTACCCACTCGGGTGCAGCCCGAGGGGTTTGAACATCCCGTTTCCCTCGGCTCTCTTTGGGGTCAGCAGAGGCCAATGTTCTAGAGGGTCATGTGGTCGGGGTACCGATAGCACCGCGTAAACACGCTGTTCCGTGCACACGCAGGTGCGAGGACGTCTCCAGAAAGGACTCGGAGGGGCTGGATATTGAGCGGTGGAGGGTGGCGACGGGTCGTAGGTTTTTCCTTTTCCTTCCCACACAAAATTCCACTGTGCTTCGTGGGTAGGCAATACTCTACACTTCAACGCTGTTTCTCGATGGACAGTTTTTCCAAAACATGTGGGATCTCCAGGTTTAAACCCTGATGCCGGAAAACCCCAACAAGTACGTATATGCCAAATAAAGGCTCGCAGCTCTGGGGCACACCAGGTTTCCGTCCCTTGGGTCCCACGACCATGTTTCACAGCTCATTGTTTGTGAACAATTCCTTAGGGAAGTGTTCTCATGGGCTCGGGGATTTATTTCCCGTGTATCAGCTGTTACGTGCATTGGACAAAACAATATGGAAGGGACCAAGCCCATACCCCATTTGTTACGAATCTGAACAGGCCAAACTGGGGACAATGGGACGTTAAATTCGTGGTATATGGGCTCACCGTGGGGTCTCGATACATACCGGATCCCACCTTTCCAAGGGGTCCAGACCCCCTGCTCAACGGGCAGCTGGTTGAGGTGCCCACCAGGCCCCTCTCTGACAAGCTGCTTTCCAGCCGGGTGTCCGCAGCCTGTGCTGGTGCCGGGGCTTGTTCCTCCCCAGGGGCAGGACTCGGCACTTGCTGCACCCAGTGAGGTTCCTGCCAGCCCCTTTCTCCAGCCCAGCCCGGTCCTCCGAAGGCAGCGCAACCACTGGGGTGCCAGACACGACCACCCCCCATTTTGTGGGTGCCAGCAGTGCCCAGTGCCAGCCCGTCCCCACTGGGGTTGGGCACCGAGGGTGTCACACTCCCACCTGCGGAGATAGATGGATGGAAAAGTCACAGCACCGGGGCAGAGGAAATATTTAACATTCCAGATGGGGGGGCACTGCGGGAGGCTCCCAGCCCTGCACCCCCCAGCCGCTCACTGGCAGGGGAACCCATTGCTCTTCTTCACTAACACTGCCACCACGGGGGCTTGTAGAAGCGGATGCGTTGGGGCCAGCAGTGGCATCTCCACCAAACCTTTGGGCAGCCCCAAGACGGGTGCAGCCCTCCCTCATGCACCGTCCTGCCCATGCCACGCTCCCTCTCTCCACGCAGCACAGCCCTGGGCCTCTCCCCGGGTCCCAGATGCAGGCAGGGGGATGAGTGGGCGTGGGAGGCTTAAGACCAGGTTAAGCAAATGCGAAACCCCATCGGTGACTATACACGCTTGCAGTGCTGTGTCATAAAGAGCCAGGGCTCTTGAATAGATGCACGCAACCGCCCCCAGCTCAGGGGTGTGTTTACCAGTGGTGCTGGAGAATGACCGTCCAGAACGTCCCAATGCCCCGCCACCCCCTATTCTGCAGCTGCGCTGACGGACCTGAGGTCAAGGCACCGTGATACGCCCCGGTCCCTCACGACCCAGTGCCCCACAGCATGGCCGGAGCAGGGGGCCAGACCCTCCTTGCGTCCCCCCTGCTCAAAAGGCGGTGTCAGGCCCCAGGGTGGACAGTGAGTGCAATGCATCCCCTGGGGACCTGCCAGAGGGGCTTCTGGCCAATGCCCACCTCTGGAAGCAGAGGCCACAATGTCCTCCGGCCTCTCCCCCATCCCACTTGCCGGGACGAGGTGGCGGGGCGGCCCTGTTATACCACCATGGTCTGCCCCAGCCGCGCCAGCGCCTGGTTCCACCGCCGCTGCATCCAGGTAGGCGCCATCGCCCCGGTCCCTGACATGGTCAGCCTGGTGGTCACCCCGTCACCCAGCTCCAGGGAGCGAACGGGTCCCTCCCGCCACTGCTGATGCCGATGCCACCTCTGCCCTAGGGCCAGGCGCTGCGCTCGGGCCTGCACCACTTTCGGAGCCCTCTGTGCCGGGACATGACAGCCTTCCAGGCAGAGATGTTCCGCTTGGGCATCAAAATCCCCGACAGGTCGGTACCCTCCCGGCTGCCTCCCTTGCCCTCCGCAATACTCCAGCTGATCCCCTCCGGCCCTCCTGGGTTCCGACGGGGTGTCCCCCATGCCCCCGGTGCTGAGTGCTCCCCTCTTCCCACAGGGATGCTGCCTGGGAGGAGGAGGGCTCTCTCCTCGACTTGGTGCTCTGGCAGAGCTCCTGCGACGCCGACCAGTGCCTGTGCCCTCTGGGCCGCGACCAGGCAGAGCAGGCGGGGTGAGTGCTGGTGGTCCTGGACCCCGCAGCCCCAGTGAGGACACGATGCCTTCGTCTCCTCTGACGGGCAGGGGTGGAGGTTCCCTGGGATGCTGAGCCAGGCATGGCGCAGGGTGCGTTCTGGCAGCTCAGCCCCGGCTGCCAGGACGGGAGCAGGGGAGAGCTGGGCTCGGCACAGTGCCGGGGCTGTTGGCCCACAGCTCGGGGACTGTTGGTGGCGGCAGGTACCGTTGCTCTCCGCAGGCCGTGGAGACTCCTGGTCTGCAGCTCCTGTGGCTCCCGTGGGACCCGCCAGTGCTGCTCCGCCCTGGAAGATGCCACCGAGTCCTGGGAGTGCAGGGACTGCAGCGGCACGCACAGCGGTGAGGGGGGCAGCGGGAGGACAGGGTGCCCAGGGCGTGGTGGCTCCCACAGCCACTGGGGACTTGGGGACAGGCGCTGTGACGCGTGGAGGGAGGGAGCGTGGCAGGGGCTTGTTGTGCTCATCATCTCCCTGCCCCCTGCAGTGCCCGACATTGCAGCCGGACCAGACTCTGGCCCCCCTGGCGCAGGGACCCTGGCACAGCGCTCCCAGTAAGATCACTGGCACAGGCTGCCCACTGGCATTGGCAGCCCCAGGTGAGATTCTAGTGTCACCCCATGGGGCTGTCTTGCGTGGCACTGGATCTGAACTTGGGCTGGGGAGGACGAAGTACCGTGGGAGCTGCCTTGGGTCGAAGGACAACCCGCTCTGACGGAAGCAGCGATCCCATCGTGTTGGAAGGTCAAGGTGGTCCCTGTGGGTCCCTTCTTTCACATTGTGGCCCCAGCAGGGGCTTCAGAGACACCCAAGGTGATCGATAGCATTCTGTATTGCAGCACCAAAACTCCTGACTCTTCATTAACAGGCATATCGATATAGTTAAATTATTTCTGGGTTAGGTTATTAATTGGACATAGTTCAAAATATGTTTATATTTTCCTTTTTTGCAGCAATTAATATTTAGTTGAACTGAAGTAAGTTGAAGAGATCGCACTGGCAGCAACCTGGGTGGCCCTGGCCATGTCCCTGTCCCACCACCTGGCAACCCTTGGGGCAGTGCTCCAGTCGTTGCACCCCAAGCCGCCAACAACGGTGGGTACTCACATCACCCCCGGCTGGGTGCAGCTGCTGCTGGTGATGTGGGCAGAGGATGAGGCCCCGTGGGACAGGGTGTTGCTGGTAGCTGAGGCAGCAGGTGGTGGGGACGTCATCTGTGAGTGCAGGGAGAGAAACGGACAGCTCTGGTGAGACCCGAGGCTACAGTACAGGCCCTGGCCCCACCGGTGCTTGGGTTTGCCCAACGTTTTTGCCATCTCTCGTCTCGTCGCTTGTTTCATATTCCCTGGTGGTGGCCTCCCAGGAGAGCCCTGGCCCCACGTTTGAGTCTCAGAGTTGTTGGCGGTCTCCTGCTCCCAGCACGTCGGCACTGCCCTGGCACTGGGATGCTGCACAGGGCACGGTCACACTTGTTACGGTGCTGCAGAGCAGAAGGTGCAGCCCCAACCATCTGGGGACATGTTTCTTGAGCCCTGTCCAAGGCAAAGAGGCTGGGATACTGCTGCCAGCTGCGGAGGAGCCATGTTTGTAGCGCAGCTCCTGCTCCCCTGGGGATGCCAGCTCGTCCCTGAGCCCAGAAGGCCCATGGTGATGAGTAACGGATGTCCGTGCCCTCCCCTGCAGATGCACATCCAGGCTGAGCCAGGATGGAGCCACCATGGGACTGGGCGGATGGCTGTCTTGTGCTGGGTCTAGAGGAGGACATGGGGTCACAGCAGCATGGCATGCCCCCAAAACAGCTCCCAGCATTTGCCTATCCACACCCCGGTCCTGGGAGCCTAGAGAAGCATGCGAGTCCCTTTCTCAGCTCGGGCAGGGAGGGGGTGGCAGCCAACACGATTTTGGGTTGAGCTGTGAAAGATTTGAGGTTTCACCAAGAAGTTTTCTGAGAGTCGCTTTTTCTCCCTGGCAGGAGGAAACCCTCGCTCAACCACTGCAGATGGGGAATCACAGACGGAGACGTCTCCAGGCTCTGGTCATCACCTGAAGCACCAGGAAAGACCCAAAGAAGCAAATGGGGGATGCGTGCATGCATGTGTGTGTGTGTGCCATGGGCTCCCCAGTACTCCCACCAGTGGGAGATTTACTGGCCCAAGTTTGCCACAACTTCCAGGCATTTTCCCATCACTCTGATGGTGGCTAATGGCACGTCTAGGGGATGCCTGGGCAGGACGGCTTCGGCTGTGATTTTGAGAGCCGACACGTTCCTGGGCAAAACAATTGCAATGTGTGTGAGTATGAATCTGTTCAGTGGATAAAGACCTAATGTGGATCTTTAATACTATTATTGCTAACAATAAATATCACAGTGCTATGGAGTGATGTTTGTACTTGTTAGCTGGCAGCATGCTAGCCATAGTTCATGATCCTTAGGGTTAAAAAGTTGTTTCACCATGGCGATGTCTTCACAATAACAGTTCTTGGCATTTATGGTTATTCTCTTTTTTTTTTTTTTTTCTCCCCTCTTTTGGGCTTTCTTCCTTTAAAACCTGTCAAAGCTCCCCTTGTCCTGTAGCCCGACCCAGCGCTCTGCAGTACAAGGTGGGGCTCGGCTTGTGAGAGGACAGACACCTTTGGGGTTCTTCTCCCTGCCCCAGCAGAATTTGGGATGGCTGGCCTGTAGCAGGGGACAGAGCACCAGAGGGAGGAAACAAACATGCTGGCCCAGTGTCCCTTTGGAGGGGCCCCTACAGGCTGTGCTGGCTGCTTTCAGCTCAGGAAAAGTTTTTCCTCCTGGCTCAGTAGACCTGGATCTCAGAAACCTGGCAGCTCCATCCGCAGCGGGGTGCGTGGGCCACGGGCTGAGGCTGCCCGACATGGCCCGCAGCCAATGCCCAGCTGCAGCCAGCCGGTGCCAGTGGGCCCAGACATCAGGAGCAGCCGCTCAGGGACTGAAATACTGCAGAGAGACCCCGGGCTCAGCACAGCGGTGGCTGAGTAAGAAGATCTCCGGCTCCTACTGGTCTTAACTCTCATGGCATGAGGAGGGGCACGGGTCAGCATCTGCCACCCACAGCAGTCTTGTGGGGTGACATTGACGCTGGACGGGCAGGGATCGTCACAGCACTCTCCAAACTATCAAACTGCAACAAGGTCTATTGCCATCCCATACCAACACACTCTTCATGCCAGTCCCTCTGCTGCCTTCTCCTTGTCCCGCCTCAGCCAGAGCCCAAGCCCTCTCTCCCTCTCTCTGCTTCTTCCTCCTCTCTCTTCCTTGGCTGCGCTCTCTTCCCTGGCTCTCAACCACTTAACTTAACCAGCCACAGCTGCACCTTATCTACATCAGCCAGCCTGCTGCCGCTGCAGCCAGCCCACAGCTGTATATTATCAGTGCTAATTAACCCAGCTTCATGCCTCTACAGGGATCACTTGTGCTCAGGCAATTAAGGAAAGGATGGACTTTGGTGGGGCAGGTGGGTGGATAAAAAACACTGTAGTGCAGAGTGGGAACGTGCTGAGATCAGAAGACACTCATTCCAGGTGGGGCAGGGGAGAGGAGAGCCGGATACCCAGTGGTGAGGCACGACAGAGGTGGGAATGGGGAACGAGGACTGGGCAGCTCTGCCCAGCCTGGTCGTGCTGCACAGGAGAGCATGGTGAAAGGCCTTTGCTTTGCCCGTACTCCTTGGGATCCTCACAGCCGTTGCCCTCTGCACCCAGGGGACAGCAGGGACTGCCCTGGTGGGATGAGAGCTGGGGCAGCCTGGGGCGTGCAGGCAGGAGGCTCCTCCTCGAGGTGTCTGCACAGAGACCCTGCAGCTCAGGGTGTGTGATGGGGGCTCTTTGCTAGGCTTCAGCTCAGCCACTCCGGTGGCCTGGCACGGGGACTGCTCTCCAGACCGGCATTCCCATCAGCAGTTTTGGTGCTGGGATGCTGCCTGGCTTCTGCTCCAGCAGTAAAATCTCTGTGGATGTCTTGATGGTGAGGGGCGGCTGTGTTCTCACCTTGGCTTTCAGCTGGGGACTTCCCAGTTCCTTCCTTGGAGCTATTTCAAGGAGGTGTGAGAGGGGATATTTGGGGGGGACGGTGTGTGAGGGCTGTGCAGGGCTTGTGGGTGCAGGAAAGGAGGAAAACTCTGGGTGGGAAGCGAGGATGTGCATGTGTTGGGGGGTGCAGCTGAGGAGACTCTCTGCATGCTGGGGAAACCCATGCACGTGACCTTACAGATTACCATCCACGTGCTGGGATGACTGCCGTGCTTCTGCTGTGTCTTTTGGGTGGCCACGTAAGGTACGGCTGAAAAAATATATAAATTTTTCTATGAATATAATTGCCTACAGATATTTAGTGAAGATTCTAAAAGAAGGTGAGACAAAAAAGTGTATTCTCCCAGCTATTCCTTGTCAATAATCTACATCTGCCAGAACTGGTGGCTGAACACCGAACACGCCATCTGCGAACCATCAGTTGGGCTTGCTACTCCCTTTTGTAATTATTTATGCTTTTGGCTTTCATAGGTGCCTGACACAATGCACCATTCATTATTGGCCTCCAAAAGAAGCTTCCAGATTTCAATATTCTGTTGCCTCTTGTGTCTTTATTCAGGAAACACGGTGGGCAGATGAGGATTTCCCTTCAGCCAGAGCTGCTGGCAATGGGCACTGTGCTCCGAGGGAGCTGTGGTGAGGTCCAGTCATGTTGGGAAGTGTTTGCTGCCTTCATCCTAGATGGGATCCCGGTGTGGAATTGGCTCAGCGTGGGCAATTCTTCCCTCCTGCTCTAGGCCCTGGTGCCGTGGGAGGGTCCAGCTGCACCCACATCTCCTCCAGACCGAAGGCATGCCAGCTGGCACTGCTGGGAGCCCCTTGGGAATGCCCTCCTGCACTGGCTGATGCTGCCTGCCCAGCCCAGATATTCACCACCCATGCAGCCACCGTGGTGGCCTCGGGTCCATCACCCTTGACCAGATCCTTGCAGCCTCCAGCCCACCCAGGCTCAAATCCTCTGGGTTTCTGCCCCCACCAGCCCGCAGGAGGCTATTCCAGACCTTGCATCACTGCTGCTCAGACTTTTTTCCCCCCCTCATTTCCAGGTGAGATCAATTTGCACCCAATTTGAACTCATTCATTTTTGCTCCAGGGTCATCATCTACCTGAACTGTGCTGTTTTCCCCATTACCCCTGCTTTTTTCTCCCATTTACCCCCCACCCTAGCTATAGACAGCAAAACGGGCTAAGCAGCACATCACTGCTTCTAGAGTTGGCTGCTGATTTCCCCCACTATTTTGGCAGGCTTTCTGTGATCCCACTGGGGCTTGGGTTATCCTCTCTGGTACCTGGGATGCTGAAATTGCAGGTGAAGTCCTGCCATTGCCCTCTGCAACAGCTCCAATGCTTGCCTTCAGCGAGTACAAGATCTTTTGCGCTAGGCACCCTGGAGAAATTGTTGCCCTCCTTTTGCAGCTGTATTGCACACCTCTAGCTCCTAGCAGACAAGATCCTGATATACCAAAAAGCCTCTTTTTTTAGTCTGCAGAGCATGGCCTCGTTCCACATACAGTTAAATTTAATCTCAGTTCAATTAATCCAGCCTCCAGCATCCCTTGGGTACTTCTGAGCAATACTCAGCCCTTTGTCTATGTTGGCGGCATCTCCTGTCTTTGCCTCTTCCTCCTCCAGAGCTTGCAAACGCGTTGCCAACCACACCTGCTCGACACACAGCCGGCGGAGCCGGCACAGAAGCATTTATTTTCCTAATTCGTAAATAACAACTGCTAAATATAAAATGTTCTTCACTCCCCCTTTCCAAAATGCCACGGCAAAATGCTCTCGCAGCCCCCGATCAGGCTCACGCCGGCAGGCAGCAGATGTGCCTCCATTAAACGGGGAACCTCGGAATAAATTTTGCATGGTTTTATAAATCCCTGCCGGTCCTAGGTGGGGGCGTGTGTTTTTTTTTTCCCATGCCGTCTGCATGAGCTGTCAGGCTGAGCGCTGGCCTCCCTCCGGGCTGCAGGGAAACAGTTTATTATTTGCAAATATCTCAAAGCTGTTTCTGAAAAGATGGAAAGGATTAGGGACATGTCTGGTAACAAAGCAGAGCAGCAGAGAGCTGTGGCTCACAACGTTCCCCGTGTGCATGACAGGGAAGGGAACAAGTGTTTTGGGGACAGTGTTTGTGCCATTTACTCCCCACCTGAGCTGGCTGGATGCTCCTGCACGGCAGCTGCTTGACTTAGCAGAGGGGATGAGGTCAGGCTGGTGAGAGCGTCTCCATCGCACCCCTCTTGCAGGGATGCTAGGCAGGATGGTCATATCGGGGGGGTAGAGATGAGCCACCCCTGTCCCGTGCAGGTCCAATTCCCCAGGTCTGGCAGGAACGAGGCAGCCGCAGGAACCGAGCCCTGGCTTTCTGTGTCATTGGGGTTTCTGAAGGCGTACCTGGAAGTCCTTGCAGTGTGCAGTGAGATGTGAGACAGCCAAAAGCTGGCTCCAAGACATTGTCTCTGGCTTTGTCTCCATGTGGGCAAAACACCTTGTCCTTATCTTTGTGGCTTCGACATCTGTTTTCCTGTCTGCTTGGTTTTATTAAGTACCAGTTCAGTCTCCCTGAGGGGATGCTGCCTTGAAGATGTGAGCCAGCAGGCTGAGTCCATGAGTTTGAAAACCACGAGTACCTTTGCTGTGATCACATCTGGGTGAAGGAAATGTTGTGATCCTCCAGCTGCTGGGGAAGGATCCCTCTGAGGCCATTTTCAGCCTGTCACACGCTGCTTCCAGGGAGTGTGTGTGTGGGGGGTGTACACGGATGCCAGGCAGCCCCCAGGAGCAGCTCGTGGGTCTTGTGCCCGGGCTGAGCCAGAGGGAGTCTTGGCTTGCGGGCTGGAAGCAGAGTTAAAATAGTTTGTGTGACAAGAGGCTGCCCCTGAGGGAAACTTTTCAAACAGTCTTTTGATTTCCCCATCTTCAGTTTCTCACAATCATATCCGTTTTTTCTTATTTTCCAGGTGAAGGCACGCGACTGCAGCGCCAGGTATGCTCTCCCCGTGTACAAACACGAAGAATCATCCTGTTTTCAGCTGCCTCGTGTTTAAGCCAAGCAGTCTGGCTCCTCAGCTCCAACTCCAAGACGATTTCCTTTCCAACCCACTTCTGCAGGTTTCCCCTGAACCCGCACCAGGTTTTCAAAGCACTTTGGGGCGTTTCCACCTGTGATGCTCTCACCCTGCCATGCACGCTCTGTAGAGCTGCCCTGCTGCACCCAAAGACTGGGACGCCGAGAGCCCAGGACTGCGACTTCCCCGGATCTCCTCACAAGGGTGCAACGCAGCAGTGGGTTTCAGGAGCTTGATCTTGGTGGAGGAGACAAGTTGTCTGCCTGGGGAAAATACGCAACTTTTGTCGTGGGTGATTTCAGATTCCTGGTAACCTTCACCCAGCAGCATGGCTTCTGTTAGGATCTGGACAGACCCTTAGTTCCAAACTATTTAATACTTTAAATCAATTAACAGATATGTTTTGAAATCTATTCACTCTGTAGTGTACTTACTCTGTGATTTGCTGATACATTTTTAATGACAATGTTACTGCAATTGAGAGTGTAATTGCAATATGAGACTGTTAGGCAATTGCTAAAGAAAACTCCTTCCAGAAGTTAATTGGCCATGATCTCTTTTCCATTAAAACCAGGCTGATGCATTAATTTCTGTTACCAAGTTTTACAGCTTTGTAGACTGAGCTGTATATGAGATGTTTTTTTCTTTTTTTCTGTGTCCCTACGTGGGACCAGAACAAAATCAGCTCACCCCTAGCAACCTGGGTCATCTCTCGGTGGCTTGAACACGGGCTGTGGCTGGTCGCTGCCCCCCAGCTCTGCCCTGAGGTCCATCCCTGTGCCCTGACACAGGTGGGAAGGGCTCCTGGTCTGCTCCAGCCTCTTGCTGCCCATACTGGGGGACCTGAACAGCAAGCACCCGGGGCCCTCACTAGCAGCACAGGGCTGCTTTTGAGGCACCACCAAAAATACTTGTGCCTGTCTGTGGAGTGGCAACAACGGAGGATTTCTGTCCTCACACCAGACCAACGCCACATGCCGTCGCTCCAGCTAATGACAACATTTATTGGAGATGCCATTGGTGCAATTCTCAAATGTTCATGATTTCTGAAAGCAAAAGGAGCCACCTATTTTAAACCGCCAAAGACAACAAGGTTCCTCATGCAGAGTGTGGCTAAGCTAAGCTCTCATTTAAAGCCTTTAACCATGTTCCCTGTAGCTCTGGTGAAATTTTGCCAGTGAAAATGGGCAAATTTTCCAAAATTTTGCCAATTTTACAGTGAATGCAGTGAAACATCCTCCCTGTGAGCCTTTCTGCTAATTTGAAGACACCTCTGAGCAGACACCAGCCCCAGTGAAAACGTTCAATACTGGATGCCCTGCCCAGCTACTGGGGACTGATTAGAGGCTGTAATGTAATTGTTTAATTAATTAACCCTGGCTGTTAATTAGGTACCACGCAGCCACTTGCTCACTCCCTACTCTCACTCACTCCCCCCTTACCCCAAGGGATGGGGAGGAGAGTTGGAAAGGAATGTAGAACTCAAGGGTTGAGTTAAGAACAATTTAATGAAGTGAAATAGAAAAAAAATGAATGAACAGTAATAACAATTATGACAATAACAGTTACAATGAAAAGGGGAAGGGGGAAAGAATAACATGCAGAGGGAAGGGGAGAAAGGAACGTGTGGTGCCCAACACAACTGGTCGCTGCCTGCTGACTGATGCCCAGCCAGGCCCCGAGCAATGACCTGCCTGCCCCGGCCAGCCCCCCAGGTAGATATACCAGGCATGACGTCCCATGGTATGGAATGCCTCTTGGCCTAGTTTGGGTCAGCTGTCCTGGCTGTGTCCCCTCCCAATTCCTTGTGCCCCTCCAGCCTTTTCACTAACAAGGCCTGAGGAACTGAAAGTCTCACATCAAAGCCAAAACACAGCACTGCACTAGCTCCTAAGTCCATCCTAGCTGAAACCGGGACACCCTACCTGCCCAACGGTGTGAATTGCATTTCTAGTTTCATGTCCAGCATGTCAGGACAGTTCTGAATGTCATCCTTCTCCCCATTGTACTTTCAGTCCTTCTGCAGTGTTCTCTCCGACAAATCAATAAGCAGTCTCCCCAGCCAGTTACCCGAGGCATGCTGGAGTTACACGGAAAATTTTAAATAGGCAGCATAATAAAAGATGTCAGTCTGGTACATTCACACAGAATACACTGATTAAACGCCAGATCTTTTAAACAAGATCAGATCTACGTCCCCAGAATGACATGACAACAACTACATTCAGACTCAAAGAAACTGCTGTTTCCTTAAAAGCTTATTAATGAAAACAGTGAGTAACTGCAGAAATAAGACAGCTTCCTTCAAATTCCTGCTTGCTTCATCTTTGACAATGAATAATTGATAACTTTTCTTCAAAAAAACCCCTTTTTCAATGAGTTTTGCCTTCACTTTATGGTAGTTTCATTTAGATCATTCTCCCTTTTCTTGTTTCTGAATATGTTATATGAAATGTGTCAAAAGCATAATTACAGTCAAGGCAGATTTAACTTTCTGTTTCTTCCCTGTCAGCAAGGCATGTTACCCCATCTAAAGGAAAAATTAGATTGCTTTGTCACAATTTGTTCCTAAGAAATTCACAGCCACAGCTGCTTATTTCCTTGATATGCCATGCGTGTTCCAAAAATGTTTGGTCCTTTTAAGGACATTTTTCAGGAAATAAATGTGAATCTGACTGGCTTCTAATTCCCTATCACTTCTTTACCCTTTCCCACCTTTCTAAAGTCAGGCCCTGGGGTTACCTGCTTCCAGTCTAGTTTTCATTCTTATTTATCTTCTGTTCATTCTCAAAGATACCTGCTGACAGCCTTTGGACTGCTCCTGCCCTCTCTCTAAGTACTCTTAAGTGGAATGTCACCCTGGCCTTAGGTGCCCTTGTAATTTACAGCCATCTGTTTTCTTAACTTTTTAACCCCCACCTCACACCCCCACCCACGGCTTCCTCTGATTTTTCCCTTTGCTGCTGCTGCTGTTTTCCCCTGAAATTATTTCAGGGGAAAATAATTTATATTAAAAAAACCCTCATGCATGTTTATAGCATTTGTCTTTCAATATGCTTCGCTAGCATTTGAATAACAAAGTAACTTTTACATTAATCTATGTGTCTAATTAAAAGCAAATTGCTTTTTGCCTTTCCCTTCCTTTCTGTTTTTTCTTTATATGCTCTTGCTATTTCTTTCTGTAAATCTAATGGTTTGACCAAGCTCAAACACCCGTGTTTTTTTCTCATGCTAGGGATCACTGCAAAGGTGATGATTTGTGCATGATGACTTTTGGTGCCCTTCTTGCTTATTAATTCTATTGATGTGGTTTGAAAAAAAATGCTTTTTGTATTGCATCTTTAATGAACTACATAGTTTCCTGAAAAATATTCTTCTAGATGTTTTTCTCAAGAGATACCACTGTTTCAGTTTTACCAAGTCTACTTTGCTGAAGTTCAGTGCTTTCAACTACAAAAACCAGACAAACAAACAACAAAAGCAAATAAAAAAACCCTACAGAATAAAGATATTTTAAAAATTGTAATTGTGTTTAGTGGTGTTGCTTCTTTCCGTGAAATAATTACTATGGACACCATGGGAAATTTAATATTCCTGTACATGCCTATGGAGTTGTTTGGGCAAAGCCATAAGCCCTGGGTAAAAGTCAAGTATCACAGGGAAAAGAAAGGTATTTTGAGACAGTGCTGAGACCAAATAGTTTCTCTTCATCTTGCTACCAAATTCTGCCTCTCTACTGGCAGCTGCCTAACTCTGGCTCTCCATCACCTCCTGCATGCCACAGTCCTGGCTGCCACTGCAGCTCCACTCCTGGCAAACCTTGTGGGTCTCAGCCTGCCCAAGGCTGTGTGCATCATCCCTTCTGCACTGTTGGTCTCATCCTCAGCCCCAACAACATTCCCAAAATATTGCTCACCCAGTGACCTGGTTTGCAGCAGCCTTTTGCAGACCAACCACCCTCTCCTTTTCAACCCATTGGTTTGGGCACAATCTTCCTCAGCCTGTTCACATTTTCCTGGACAGCCTGTGTGTGCAGCTTCCACTTGCACTAAAGCCCACCATTTCTGGGATTAAAACCAATCAGATCTGGGAGGAATCACTGAAAATATTCAACCCTTAGAATTTGTTGTTCTGCAAACTCTCCAGTGACCATTCCTTCCCTTCAGAAAGCTGCGTAAACAAAAGCACAACCTCCAACACAGCCGGATTTACTGACCTTCTCCTTCCACACTTGGAAAATGACCTGCAGAGCCAGGTTTTTCCAGATCTGCATTTTGGCAGTCCCAGGCAGATGGAGCAGCAGCAGCTCATTTGCAGTTGGAGGCGAGAGGGATGTCACCTGCCACACGCTGCTCCCACTGCACAGCCCTACTGCAGACATGTGCCCGGGGCAGGGGGACCAGCAGTGCTGGCTCCCCTGAACACTCACCCAGCCACACTGCTCAGAAGGCTGCAGATGTGCTCGTTTCCCTTTCGTCTTCCCCTCGCCCCAGCAAACCTTTCTTTGACATCTCCGCTGTGCTGGCATTTCCCTGAATATTTTGACATTTCAGGAGACAGCATGCAAAAGCAGCTCCCATTTTCCCAACCCACCATCCACCTCATTCTGATGCCTGCTTGCTGCCTGGCTGTCCCTCTGTAGACATGGTCTTACTACCTCGAATGGGGCTTTTTTTTTTTATTATTTATTTTTATTTCTCCTTTCAATCTGAGCTTACTCTCAAAACACTGCCCCACTCAAGCCTGACAGCTGGCATAGGTGATTTCCAGGCTGGGATTTTCAAAGCCTGTTTGGTAGCTATGTTTAGGGTGCCCCAGTGTGGCGGAGTAGGGTAGACCCACACTGACAGCACAAATTACTCAAACCTGTTTCTACAGACAGCAGCTTAGGGACCCCCACTACAGTGGGTCTCTCTGAAAGCTGCTCCCAATCCTCAGTCTCTCCTATAACCATCTCCTATAGCCATCTTGTCCCTCCAAGACCCCAGACCCCAAACGTCAGACCCCTGCTTTGGCCAGAAGTTCACTGGTGGATTGCACACACCTGCAAACACATGTTCCTTTAATAATTCCTCAGTAATTCCCAATAATTCCTGCTGTCAGCCTTTCTGCTGAACATCCAATGATAAATCCTGTACAATTCCATAATTCTCTTGTTCAATCCTCAAATCCTTCTTCAGGCATGACACAAAAATCCTATACCTGTTCAGGCAATAACCCAGGAATTTATGTAGTGTCCTGGAGACAGTTTGTTCTGATTAATTGCTCTAGTTTCCAAATGGGGACAATGGCTGAACAATTCACCTCTGATGGTATTAGTAGATACAGAGGACTGAGCCTTCCTGGTTTTCCCCACATTGTCACCACTCTTCTGATCTCTGCCTGGCCTTTGTGGTCACTTGAGCAGACATTGTCAGCTATCCTTGGATGTGGACTCAGTCAGCAGAGACCCTAATGAATGACAGGGTATCATTAACATAGGATGATTTTCACCCAGAGGATGCTCAGTGGGAAGATGTGTGCATTTAAGATGTTGGCTTGGCCCTTGTCACACAGACACATCATACCAGGTCTTGCCCTACAGCTGTCACCTGTCCCAGTCTCATACAGGGATGCCTGGGCAAGAGGACCATGAAGACACACCCTTGCAGATGTGTTTAGTTTTTATGACATAGATGATGGGGTACAGCATGGGAAGGACTGGCATGGAGACGTTGGCCATGAAGACATGAATGAGAGGGCTGGCCATAGGCTGGCCATACCGGTGAACCATGGACAAGTCAACCATGGGGATGTACAGGCTCAGGGCTGCCAGGATAAGAGACACGCAGCTGCTCAAAGCTTGAGATGCTCCCTCTGGGACACAATGCTCAGAATGGCCCTGGCAATCAGTACCTATGACAAGAAGGTGAGGATGACGTCAAATGTCAGAAAGAGAATGGCTAAAGTGAAGCCTACCAGTTATTGTACATGATGTCTGCACACACCAGCTTGATCAGGTCCTGATGCAGACGGTAGGTGTGGGAGGGCACATGGGACTGGCAGATGGGCAATCCTTTTAATACCACAAATGGGGGACAGTTGGTAAGGCACAACTGCACAGGGCAGCCAGCCCAGTCCTGCCTGTTCTGGCACTGGTGAGGATGGAGAAGTCGGGTAGCAGATGGGCACATAACAATGAAAGGTCATGGCCAGGAGCACTGAGGGCTCCAAGAATGAGGATGAATGAATTAAAAAAGATTGAGCAGAACAAACATTAAGACTAATCTGCCAGGCATCAAACCAGAACACACTCATCACAGTTGGCATTGTAGGCAGAGACAAACCCAAACTGGTTTGGTGGTGGCCAGCATGGAGAGTAATTGGTACATGGGCTCATGAAGGCTCAGCTCTGTCCTGGTATCAAACAGGACTGTGATGTTCCCCAGAAGTGACACAACATGAATGAATGTGAAAAGACGAGAGCCAGATGCTGCCAGTTTCCAGCCCTCAGATGCCTGTAAGGATAAATGTGACTGGTGTGGAGACAGATTTCTTGAGAGACATGATGTACTAGAGATGACCTGCAGAGAAAAAGAAATAGTAAAGAAATCAAAGTAGCAAGTCTAAGAGGACATAGCAAACACATGTAAATGTGACAGATTTGAAGCCAAAACTGAAAGAACACAGATGCCAAATAGGGACATGGATTAGACACCACAAACTTCAGGTCCTGGGTAGCCCAGCAGATGGGTGTTCAGTTATCTTAAGGTAAGGTCACACACAGAAGATACACAGATAACTCATTTTGGGGTTCTCCTTCTCTGTATGTCATAAGCTGCAACATTGTAGTGTAGTTTTCAGAGAGAGTATGCTGCTTATTAATAATAATAAGCACATTATTATATATATGTATTATTATAATATATAATAATAAGCATAAGAATAAAATACTTCTGTGCATATTAAATATGGGAGATAAGAAAAATGCACCTGTGTCATATCACTATTTTACAAAAACCTTAGTTAAGTGATTAACACCAAAGAGCTCTTGCAGTTTTCTTGTTCTAAGTATTTGGACAAAGATTATCATCTTAGCAGTAGGTCTAGAGTTGGGTGAGAGAAGTTCCCTTTTACCCGTCAATCCGGTGGCACGGAGCAGCCCTTGGAGTCCCTGGGGAGCACCAGCAGCACCTCAGAGCTTCCTACCAGCACAGTTGACCCTTCCTTCATTCCCCCTGCTTTGGCCAGCACTTGCTGTAGAGCCAGGCAGATCAACAAGCATCTCTGTGCCAGCTGCCCAGGGTGCTGTACAAGGTCCTCTGGCAGAGGGCTCACAGGAGAGTTACTTTCCCCCTGTGGTTTGCATGTAGGATGTGAGAAGAAGGCTCCTTTGGTGGGAGGTCAGCCTCTCCAGCAACCTCTCTGACCAGGAGCCCTATAGACAAACGTCCACATGTAAAGCTGGTGGCATTCCTTGTCTCCAAGCTGCTCTTGGAGTGGAAAGGGCACTGCCAGCCATCTGGCATGCAGGTGCTTATGCATGGGTTGACGCTCAGGACTGGAAGCTTCTACTGTGCTGGGGCTCCTCATTTACAGCTCTGTGGGGTCTTGCTGTGCACTGGACTCCGAGCCTTGCTCTGCCTCTAGTCTCCAGCTAGAGAATATGGCTTATCTATGAAACATACAGAACAGTTTGTGTCCCAGAGCATGGCTTTCTTCTACAAATAGAAGTTGGACTAGATAATCATTGTAGGTCCCTTCCAACTGAAACATTTTGTTCTATATTAGGAGGACAAAAAGAGATGTTATGGTCTTGTTATCAATTTGTTAATAAGTTAAGATTGATTGACTTTGATTGATTAATTGATTTTATAAAATCATTTAATAAAATTAAAATATAGAAGGATAAGAAAAATTTTAAATGAAACTTATAGCTGCACAGTAAAAGCTGTTATGAGATCTTCTGTACATCCTGTACCAAGGCTAGAAGAAGGGGCTAGAACCATTGTTAAAACTCAGGTGATAACTTTAGGGTTGAAAGGTTTCTTTGTATTTGACCAGTCTTCTGTATGTAGAGGTGTATTGAAATGTCAGAATATGAGATTAATGGAAACCGGGGAGAGTCGACTGGAACAGCTTGTAGTTACCTGCCAAGAAATCGTGAACTTTAGTAAAAGGTGATTCCGGCAGGGGGAGATCGCGACCACCCACTCATATACCACCTACCCAGATCGTACCCCAGACCCATTTCTAGACCTTTTTAAGCTCTGCTGCGCAGAATCGGATATAGGAGGAGAATATGTTAATGATTTATGGGAAATATCATGGTTATGCATGAATATTTAATGAACATGTATGAATAAGTTTTATATATGGAATCTGATTTTGGGACCTGGCGTGTGTTGATCGTGAGAGGACTCGCTCACGCACCCGGCCGTTAATAAAGAAGTGTCTGCTTATCTACATCACATTGGTGTCGATAAGTTCTTCATTCCGAGATTTCGGTAACAGTTTTGGCACCCCAGATGGGACCTCGCTGAAGGAGACCGGAGGAGTCGGGGACCTGATCGGTTCCAGCCGGCACCAAGGATTTCTCGGGGATACCCATCGATCCCCGATCCGTAAGGCTCTTGGCGACGTTCCCTGCATTTTTGGTAAGACACTTCTTTTTTTAATTGTAGTAAGTGGGTTGGAGTCCCACTAAAGTAAGTAAGTAAGTGCACTAGAGGAAGTGGGTAGGAGTCCCACTATAATAAGTGTATGGGAAGGAGTGGGATGGAGTCCCACCAGTGGGTTGGAGTCCCACTGAGTAAGTCTGCCTGTCAGAGGCGGTGAAAGAGCTGCGCAGGGTAGGACTAGGACTCTGCCCGTAAGACATAAGCGAAAGCTGTTGCAGGGTTGGACAAAAGTGTAGACAAGAGAAACTATATGCTATAGTGTTCTCTAAGGTAGTGCCTCTATACAAGAAGTTAGAAGAGGTTTTTGGGTTTTTTTTTGTTGTTTTGTGAGTTTGTGTATTAAGAAGAAAATGAAGAGGTATAATATTGTGTTATATGTTTGTTTAAAGTAACTGTGGGAAAGTGTGAGTGTGGCTGTAAGGGTGAGACGTGTAATTGAGAACGAAAGCGAGTGTGGAGTGTGGATCCGCGGACCGGAGTGACAGAGTTGAATAATTGTGTATTGTACTGTGAGTAATTACACCATGGCAGCTAAGTTAACTCGGTTGTTTAAAAGTAAAAGCATGGGTAATCTTGCTGTAAATGACAAAATCCCGAAAAATTCTTTGTTGGGATGTTTATTGGCACATTGGGGAAATTTACAGGATGATCTGCAAAAAAGCCAGATGATTGAGTATTGTAATAATTTGAGTACTGTAATAATTGGTGGCCTTTGTATATATTGGATGATGAGGAAAAGTGGCCCACGAATGGGACACTGAATTATAACACTATTTTGCAGTTAATGCTGTATTGTAAAAGAGAAGGGAAATGGAATAAAATGCCAGATGTGGATTTGTTTTTTTACTTAAGACAAAGAAAGGATTGGCAGGATGAATGTAAGCTAATTATTAGAGATAATTTGGTAATGGCTATAACTTGTGATAATAAGAAAGTGGAAAAAAATGTTGTTTAAATTGTGAGATTGGGAGTGGATACAGGAGCGACATTTTTTTATTAAATACCTGTAAAGGAAAAACTGGAACAAAACCAGGCCATTCCTGCAACCCCTGGATTTGAAATTTGGAAATAAGATAATTACACATGAATTTTTGTATGTACCAGAATGTCCGATACCCTTCTTAGGAAGAGATTTGTTATCCAAATTAAATGCACAGATTGTTTTTGACGAAGGAGAACTTTTCTTGAAAATATCTGAGTCAAAACCAGGAGAAATCCTGATGATACAAGAAAAGGTAAAGGAACAAGAAATTCCACCGGAGGTGGATTTGGCAGTGATCCCTACTGTATGGAAACAAATATTCCTGGTAAATTGAAACTAGCAAAACCTGTTAAAATAGATTTAAAGGAAGGCGCAGGAACAGTGAGAATTAAACAATATCCAATCAAACCAGAAGTGAGACAGGAACTGAAGAAATTGATTGATAAATTTTCGGAGTATAAAATTTTGGAAGAATGTGAATCTGAGTATAATACTCCTATTTTACCAGTCAGAAAACCCTCGGGTGAATAGAGACTGGTACAAGACTTGAGAGCAGTAAATCGGATAGTTAAGGATATTTATCCTGTAGTAGCAAACCCTTATACACTGTTAACAGCACTGAGGGAGAATGATCAGTGGTTTATAGTGCTTGATTTAAAAGATGCTTTCTTTTGTATACCTTTGGAAAAGGAAACCAGAAAACTGTTTGCTTTTGAGTGGGAAAATCCTCAAACTGGGCGAAAGATGCAGTTGACATGGACTAGATTACCCCAAGGATTTAAAAACAGTCCAACTATTTTTGGAAATCATTTAGCAAAGGAATTTGAAATCTGGAAACAGGACAAACCAAGACCTGGGCATTTATTTTTACAATATGTGGATGATCTATTGATTGCTACAGAAGAAAGATTTATTTGTATACAGGTGACTATTGACCTTTTGAATTTCCTGGGACTAAATGGGTATAAGGTATCCAGGAAGAAAGCCCAAATAGCCTGCCAGACTGTGATATATCTCGGCTTTGAGATTTCAAAAGGACAACGACAATGAGGAAAAAATCGCAAAGAAGCTCTTTGTGGTGTACCTGAGCCGAGAAATATTCATGAACTCGGAGCATTTTTGGGCATGACTGGGTGGTGTCGCCTTTGGATCATGAACTATGGGCTAATAGCTAAACCGCTGTGCGAGGCCCAAAAGAACTCTCCCTTTGTATGGGGCCCACAACGACAAAAGGCTTTTGTAGAGTTGAAACGTGCCCTAATGTCTGCACCTGCCTTGGGACTGCCGGATCTAACCAAAGATTTCCAGCTGTTTGTACATGAAAGACAACACCTTGCACTGGGCGTGTTAACCCAGAGGACAGGAAGCTGGAAACGACCAGTCGGATATTTCTCTAAACAACTGGACACAGTGAGTAAAGGGTGGCCAAACTGCCTTCGAGCAGTGGCCGCAACAGTGATGCTCATACAAGAAGCTCGGAAATTGACTTTGGGAAGAACAATAACAGTCTATGTTCCACACATGGTGATAACTGTCCTAGAACAGAAGGGGGGACATTGGCTGTCCCCCAGCCGAATGATGAAATACCAGGTGGTATTGACTGAACAGGATGATGTGATTCTAAAGACAGCTAACCTGGTAAATCCTGCAGTGTTTTTAAGTTCCGTACAGGAAGAAGGACGACTGGAACATGATTGCTTGGCTACCATCGAGTATGTTTATTCCAGTCGTGAAGATCTGAAGGATGTGCCATTGGAGCGACCAGACTGGGAATTGTATACTGATGGAAGCAGCTTTATGGAACAAGGAGTCCGATACGCCGGATACGCGGTAACAACAGAGGCTACAGTTATAGAAGCAGGAGCATTGGCGAGTACCACATCAGCCCAAAAGGCAGAACTCATCGCTTTAATTCGAGCCTTAGAGGTAAGCAAAGACAAGAGAGTAAATATCTGGACTGATTCAAAATATGCCTTTGGGGTAGTGCATGTCCATGGAGCTTTGTGGAAAGAGAGGGGGTTATTGTCCTCTCAAGGATCAAACATTAAGCATCAAACAGAAATTTTACGATTATTGCAAGCAGTTCAAAAGCCCGATCAAGTAGCAATCATGCACTGTAAGGCACGCCAGATTGGGAATACAAAAATAGTAGCTGGGAATAATTTAGCTGATAGAACAGCAAAAAAAGGTAGCAAAGAAAGAAGCATTGCAAATGGCAATAATTCCTTCTAAAACAGTAACCCTTCCTAGGGAAAAACCGAGATATTCAGAGGAAGATGACAAATTGGGTCAGTTATTAAATGCTAAGAAAAACTTAGCAGGATGGTGGGTAACTCCTAACGGACAAGTAGTAATTCCACCTCTTTTGATGAGAGAGATAATTCAAACGAGACATCAAGAATGTCACTGGGGGGCAGAAGCCTTAGTAACATCTTTACGAAAGCAAGTAATATCAGTTAAAATGTTGGGAATAGCTAAAATGGTAACTGCAAAGTGTGAAGTATGTTTGAAAAATAATCCATCGATTAAGAAAAAGGTTCAAATGGGTAGGCTGAAGTCTGGTACAGAACCTGGAGATTATTGGCAAGTAGATTTTTCAGAGTTGCCTAGATACAATGGGTACCGGTACATCTTGGTAGGGGTTGATACTTTTACAGGATGGCCAGAAACCCTTCCCTATCACACCACACAAGCAAAAGAGGTTGTAAAGTGGTTATTACAAGAAATAATTCCAAGATTTGGAGTTCCTATTGGAATTCCCTCTGACAGAGGTCCACACTTTGTTGCTGAAGTAGTCCAAAGTGTTAGCAAAGTATTGGGTATTAATTGGGATTTACATGCGTCTTGGAGGCCACAATCTAGTGGGAGAGTGGAAAGGATGAATCAAACTTTGAAACGACAAATAAGTAAAATTTGTCAAGAAACCAGTTTAAAGTGGCCTCGGGCGCTTCCATTGGCGTTATTATGAATCAGGGTACAGCCAAAGAGTGGAACCTCAGTCAGTCCTTATGAATTATTATATGGAAAAACATATGAGTCTCCAGAACCAAATCTAAACATACATGTAAAAGGAAAACAAGATGTGTATAACTATTTGCTTTTTCTAAGGAAAACTTTGGCTGCAATTTGGAGTGCAGTAATTTGGAATAGACCTTTATTCCAGGAAAATTCAGTGCATGATTTCCAACCAGGAGACTATGTCTATGTGAAGACTCGGACCTCCAAACCTTTGCAGGAGCACTGGAGAGGACCTTTCCAGATACTGCTAACCACTTTTACAGCTATCAAAATTGCAGAATCGGATGCCTGGATACATTATACTCGAGTGAAGAAAGCACCGTGAAGAAAGCACCTACTCCGTGGAAGACTGTGAATCATGACCCAGAGACTTTAAAATTGACTTTGAAACATGTCTAATTTTTCATATCAGGTTATGATTGTTCTTTGGATTTTATTTTGGTCGGTAGTGTTGGTGGGATCATAGGCTGACTTGGTGGACAGGAACAAAAGACAAGTAGAAACAGAACAAGTGATTGACATTCCCAAACAAATGGCTGAGGAAAATTTGTTGGTAGGATTGATTAAAGAATTTGCCAATTTATAAAATGTCACGCAGATCACTGCTTGTTTGCCAGTACCGAGGGCAGTAGGTGAATCTATTCCATGAGGAATTTTAACCATGAATCTGACCAATCTGGAATATAAAAATGAGACGACCTATTGTGAACAAAGGCCAGTAACTCAATGGTATGAACAAGTAAAGGTTATTAGAAAACAGTGGAAGTCACCAGGTAAAGAAACAGATTGTAAAAAAAAAACCTATTGAATTATGATTTTATAACAGGATCCCGACCTAGTGCCATAGCTTGAGTTCTTCCTGGGGGTCCAAATCCCCAGTTAGGATGGTGTTCTTATGATGAACAACTTAAAACCAATGTGAGCAGAAGTATCATGAAATAGAAGTGTAACAAAACTGGCCAAGGTACCCAATTAGTAGAACAATGGGACTCTATATGGTCTATGTCCATATTTTCCCATTTTCAGTATATGGCAAGAACTTCTTGGTGTTTTACCTGGGATGGAAAAGTTTGTTTCAGTATTACCCTGGGTCAATGATAGGTCAATTTCATCAGGAGAGAAGGAAAATAAAGTAGTGCCATGGTGGAAATGTGAAAAAGCCTATGATTGCAGTAACACAGACTTAGTAATCCAAAGAATTCCTCCGTAGGCCACTGTTTTGAAATACGGTTGTTTTTGTCGAGGTCTTAAGAACACTCTCAATTTAACCAGCACTTTTACAGTTAGAAGTAGAAAATCTACTATTCGAAGTCCAAGACATTTAGTTTGGGCATTAAGTGATGGAACCTGGACAACTCACTTACCATTAGATGGTAAGGTGAAACAAATCACTTTAGGCATGCCAACATTGTGTCCAATTTGGAAGAAATCATCATTTAAAGGATCCTTAGAGAATTTAGAATTGAAACGAATAAAGAGATCTGGGATAAATGATGATATTTGGAATGAACCATTTACAGGAGTGAAAACTGGCTGGGCACTTGAATCACTTTTAAATCCTATAGCTTCATATAGAAACAGAGCATGGGTCTATCAGTTAACTGGTCAACTGGTCAAGTGGAAAAATTAGCAAACGTTAACAAAAAGGGGTTTAAGGAATTGAATATATAATTACAGGCGACCTCCAGAATGACTTTACAAATAGAATGGCACTAGATATGCTCCTACTTAAAGAACACGGAGTGTGTGGATATCTCAAGGATAAACTGGACCACTGTTGTATCCACATTCCAAATGTCACTCAGGGTGTGGAACATGATCTAGACCTATTAGGAAAAATTGAAAAAGAAACTGAAACAATTCAAAAGAATATGTCAGAAGATTGGCTTGGGAAAATTTTTAACAAACTGGGATGGAATTTGAGCTCTTGGATACAATCTATAATTAAAACTTTGTTTCGGTTACTAATTGTCTTTTTGATGAGCATGCTAGTATATGCACGTTTGAAGAAACAGTTTACCAATAGAATTGCAGTCAGTCGTATGATTATGAGAGAAGTACCAACTATTTTATCAAGACATGATCCATCACCAAAATATGTTGAAACAAAAATGATTTTCAACACTTTCAAAGGGGGGAAATGTTATCGATTTGTTAATAAGTTAAGATTGATTGACTTTGATTAATTGATTTTATAAAATCATTTAATAAAATTAAAATATAGAAGGATAAGAAAAATTTTAAATGAAACTTATAGCTGCACAGTAAAAGCTGTTATGAGATCTTCTGTACATCCTGTACCAAGGCTAGAAGAAGGGGCTAGAGCCATTGTTAAAACTCAGGTGATAACTTTAGCGTTGAAAGGTTTCTTTGTATTTGACCAGTCTTCTGTATGTAGAGGCGTCTTGAAATGTCAGAATATGAGATTAATGGAAACCGGGGAGAGTCGACTGGAACAGCTTGTAGTTGCCTGCCAAGAAACCGTGAACTTTAGTAAAAGGTAATTCCGGCAGGGGGAGATCGCGACCACCGACTCATATACCACCTACCCAAATCGTACCCCAGACCCATTTCTAGACCTTTCTAAGCTCTACTGCGCAGAATCGGATATAGGAGGAGAATATGTTAATGATTTATGGGTAATATCATGATTATGCATGAATATTTAATGAATATGTATGAATAAGTTCTATATATGGAATCTGATTTTGGGACCTGGCGTGCGTTGATCGTGAGAGGACTCGCTCACGCACCCGGCCGTTAATAAAGAAGTGTCTGCTTATCTACATCACATTGGTGTCGATAAGTTCTTCATTCCGAGATTTCGGTAACAGTCTTGTAGCAGACCATTATAGCTACAGCTATGGTGGTAACTGGTAGAGCTGACAAAATACCTTCTCTGTTAGCTGGAGAGCAAAAAATAGTCAAACATCCCTCACTAGCTGATGTTCCTGGTCCATTTTTCAGCTCTTGCAGTTAGCTCCTGAGACCCAGGAATCACATCCAACACAGAGCCTTCCTTCCAGCTGGTCTTGGCTTGTATGTAACCACAGGGGGGACCTCTCAGGCTGCAGCAATCAGTTACGTACATACATGAGAAGAAACCTACAGCCAGCTTGGAAGCATCCTGTGACACAACAAGAACTGACAGGACAGTGGGGGGAATACTGCTGTGCTCTTGGACTGAGAGGAGTCTGGGCTCCTCATACCCTGGACCAAGGCACTGGATAGCGTTGGCAATTTGCCTTACCCTGTATAAAAAAAAAAAAAAAAAATCACGGTCCTGAAGAGCTGTGTGGAAAAGAGGAAATTCCCAGCCTGAAGATGTAGCAGCAGTAACGGCAGCAGAGTCATGACTGGAGCATGATATTTGACAGATTGAGCCTTGAATTGCAGAGCTAATTTTTAGCAGTTTCAGGACCACACTTCCAAAGTCTCTGTCTGAGTATCAGGGTGACTTCCCTGTACATGGACGCATTTTGGTCAGGACAGGAAATCTGTCTGTACATCTACCCAGGAAGCTACATCTTTCCTACTCCCCAGACTCCCACGTTTACAGATCCCACACCCACCACCTCCCAATCCAGACCAGCAACCTTGTTCCACCCCCAGAGCACTTCCACCTCCCCACTAGTACTTCACTTCAGTACAGCAAGTATGATTCAAAGGAATATTTTATTATCATTCCCACCGTTCAGATAGTCAGAGCAGCCTGAAGGACCAAACATCAGAGCTCAGCCAAGGACCTTGAACAAGCACTTCCAACCCAGCACAGTCACAGGGTGGGAACAGATGCAAAAGAGCTCTTACACCATAAGAAAGAGTATTTCCCTTCCTAGGATGTCAAGGAAACAACTGCCTTCAGCAGCAGCCAAAAGCACTTACTGGAGGGTGTGACCAGTGTGAACAGACAGACCCAAGTTATCTATGCCAGCTCTTCTTGTAGGGCACCTGGAGCAGTTCAAGCCATGTCCCTTCAGGGAGCAGTCACAGAACCCTGCATCCATGGGACCAACAGCTCTCTCAAGGAGTACCAGAAGGATCAGAGGCAGCAAGGTCAGGAGAGGCCATGGCAGAACACACAAAGCTTTGTCAGTTTCAGGAGTCTCATCTTCCATCCAAGCAGGGGAGGTTCTCTTTTTCCAAGCATAGTACTTTGCCACAACCACGTTGGGGTTTCCCTGGGCAGGGTCAAACCACATCTGGATACAGCGTCCACTGCCCCGGCGCTCTGTGGTGTATTTGTAGGAGTTGGACCAGATTTTCTCACACAGGTCTTTCGGCTGGGGAAAGACATGGCTGAAGGGTCTGCAAATGGAGCCCCAAGGACAGCGGTTTGTTCCTGAAGACAGCACCACAAAAGAAAATACGAGCTAGCACACTTCACTCATGTCCTTTCACCTGGGAAGAGCAGACAACCTGCCCACAGCCCATTGCTGCATCTTAGCAGATGGACAGTGGCTTGGCCACCTTCTAATTGCCAACCCCACAGACAGGCATGAGGGATTAGTGGTCTTAGCTCCAGCCACTAGGCGGGCAGTAGTGACACTGCCAGGGGAGAAGAGGCTTACTCCACACAGCCCACCAACCTGTTGCCCAGTTCCAGCCCTTGTGCCAGTTCTCTTTGCATGTGACATAGTCCTTGCAATCCTTCCACCACTCCTCACAGTCCTCTTTGCAGAGTGGCACATGAAGAATCCTCTCCCGACGCCAGCTGCTGTCAACCTGCAAGAGAACAGGACCATGTACACTGGTAACGGCCCTGGAAAGTTAAAGGGCAGGATCTGCCACATCCCAGATTCCACTCCATCCCTCCCATTGGGCTCCAGAGCTGATTACGCAAGTAGAGTCTAGCAAAGCCCATTGCAAGTCCTCACCTGCAAAGCTGCATCGAGCTTGGCCCCTCCCCCCCCCCATAAGGACATGGACCTGTTGGAGCAATTCCAGAGGAGGCCACGGAGCTGGTCAGAGGGCTGGAGCCCCTCTGCTGTGGGGACAGGCTGGGAGAGCTGGGGCTGTGCAGCCTGGGGAGGAGAAGGCTGCGGGGAGACCTTAGAGCAGCTCCCAGTGCCTGGAGGGGCCGACAGGAAAGCTGGGGAGGGGCTTTGGGCAAGGGCAGGGAGTGGTGGGACAGGGGGGAATGGCTTGAAGCTGAGAGAGGGGAGATTTAGGTTGGACATGAGGAAGAAACCCTTCCCCGTGAGGGCGGCGAGGCGCTGGCCCAGGCTGCCCAGAGCAGCTGTGGGTGCCCCATCCCTGGCAGGGCTCAAGGCCAGGCTGGACGGGGCTGGGAGCAGCCTGGGCTGGGGGGAGGGGGCCCTGCCCGGGGCAGGGGGTGGGACTGGCTGGTCTTGAAGGTCCCTTCTAAACCATGCTATGAATCTTTCCACCCTGTAGGAAAGTTTACTTTCCCTGGAAAGCACTCTCCCATCAGTGCCAGGGGTATGTTATATGGGGGACCAGCATATAACATATCATGTAGCCAGCACAAGTCCTACTGTCTTCATCACAGCAGGTCTGATCCTACCTGGTCAATCCAGGGCCCCAGGTTGGGTGAGCACTCATACAAGCATGTGTCCTGGATGAAGTGGCGCTTGCACTTAGATGGCATCAGGCCACAATGGTTCCAGTTGAATCTGTACAGGTTGGATTGGTCCTTGTGGGCTTCTGAACTAGTGTTGGCTGTGCAGCAGGCATTGTCCTTCCAGGGAGCACACTACAGAGCAAAAAGACAGGCTGGTCAGGGGGGCACACACCAGCTCAAGGAAGTCAGAGGATGCTGCAGGTGCCAGCTCCCTGCATAACCTACAGCAAGAAACCTGCTGCAAGAGGATTTTCTCTCCTCCAGCAAACCCTTGGGCACTTTGGACTGAAGGGTTCAGGGCTGCAGCAAGGTGAAAGAAGAGGTCAGATCCTCACCAGTAATTAGTGCCAGACTGAGGAATGGAAACAAACTCCCTTCTCTTGCACCCTGGCTCACTCTTAGCTCCATCTCTACTGAGGACCTGGGGCAGAGCTCCTCAGTTAGCAGGAGGAGGCTGTAACACAGAGAGGGAGCAGCTAAGGGTCTTCCCTTGCCATCCTTCACCTTGTTCTGATCTGGGGTACCTAGACTTTGGTAAGGGGAAGTCTCTTGGTTAAAGGGGTAACAGTGGACTGACAGAAATCCTTACTACTGCATCTGCCCTAGCCACCTACTAGAAGAAGAGGAGCAAACAGGTCTCATACCCAACAGAGGCTTTCTTCCTCAGGCAAATGGCTGCCAAGCCCAAACCAGCCCACATTATCTGGGGAGGTAGGCACAGGGGACCCAGACAACCCCACCTAACACATCAGCAGGAGTCATACCTGGCCATAGAGCATCCCTTCTGGGCCAGGCTTAGTTTTGTGGTGTTTGGCATCCATACAGATGCTCAGCAATGGGTCTTTCGTAGGCATCACTGTGCAGGCAGCCAACAGCATGAGCAGCACCTGCCCCACTCCTATTCTCACAGCCATTGGGGAGCTGGCAGGTGATGGAGCTGTACAGAAAGGGAACAGCATGGGAGAGATTTTGTGACAAGCAGCAGTAAATGAGGTGCTGTGGGGGTCAGGCACTCCTGAGGACACATCAGCATCCCATCAGCAATTCACAGCCCTAGGACACAAGTGCATGCAAGTGCAGCCCTGCTAAGCAAGGCTGCAAGGTCAGCTACACATCATCCTCTGGACAGTGATGCAAAGACAAATGGCTCTTTTAGTGCCTGGGCTGCTCAACAGTTCATCTCAAACAGTCCCAGTCAGAAAGGGGATGCTGTGAGACCCATTCTAATTTGGGTTCTTTTGCATTAAGCCACCCTGCTGTTTTAGCATGGAGCTTTCAGGTCCCAAATCTTCTGCAACCAGACGTTACACTTGAGGGATCTCTTTAGTTAGTAGTTCAGAGGAGGTAATTAGATGCACTAGCACACTGACATGCTATGCAGGTTATGAGCTGCAGGAGGCCCACCTTGTTTTCAGGAGTATGTTAAGAGAGGAAGGCATTTTCTTTGGTTTGTCTGCATCTGGGCCTTCAGAGACCCACACCTGAAGTCTCCAAATGAGAGACACTTCACACTGTCATGCCTTAGCCTCCCCTAGATGATAGGAGCTTTAAAGTAATATACTACAAAAAAAACACCCACCAAACCACAAAACCAAAATAAAAACACAAAAAAACCCCCCCAAGCATCCACCCCCACCAAAAAAACCCCAAACATCACACGCCACAGTGCTCCCTTCCATTCCTTGTCAATACAGCACAAGGGTCAAAAAGAATTGCTTTTTAAAAACTATTTTGCAAAACACAGGAGCAAGAAAAAACACAACATTAAATCAGTATAAAACAACACAGAAAACAAATACAGAACTAAAGAAGCAGACACATAAATCTGAGGACTAAGAAGTAACTAACTTGCATCATAACTTCAACTATATAACCAACATTAAAAAAAAAAAACCAAACCAACCATAAAACTGAAAAACCTCAACCTATCAACCTTACCAGCCCAGAGAGCCTCTGCTAGACCTTGAAAACACTCAACACAGCAGCTTCCTGGGGTCAGCTTTAATAGGAAAGCCTTCTAACCTAACAGGTGCTGGCACTTGAAAGTCCCTTCTAATACGTTTAATGAGGTTTAACTTCTCCAGCAGCTGTTACCTTAGAAGCATTTGGTTTGGTAACAATCAGCCTCTCCAGCCTCTTTCGTAAGCAACACCCTGTTCCCTGGGAAACAATCTCATGTTTTTTTCAAAAAGCGGGTCTCTTTTATCGACCTTGGCCATTCATAACAAGCCCCTTTTCCTCTGCTTGCCTTACACCAGGCAGTTTTGATTTGCATCATTGCATCAGACAAAAAAAGCCAAAGAGGGAGAGATGCAGGATTCTGCCATGCACTGAGAATAACTAGAGAAGTGCTAATGCTCGTCACATAAAAATGACATGCAGTAAGTGCTCTTGTCTCAGAAGGAAGAATAATAACTCCCAACACACACACACACACAAAAATGCTAGTTGATGAGGGGATCTTGTTGCAAAAAACTGAGGAGATAAAAGTTTGGTGGGTGGGTGGGATTGGAGATAAAAGCTAAGGTTTGCTCTCAAGACTCCTTGCAAAGCCCTCACCCTCAGCAAAGGGGCAGAGTCTTCCTCCAGGAACAGCACAGGTTTTGGGGCTGTTTTGCTCTTCAGTCACATCACTGATGTTTTGGTGATGAACCCACTTGTCTAAGGAGCTCATCATCCTAAATTTAATGCATGAGCACTTTAAGAGACACTGCTTTAGTGATTTCCACAGTCTAATGACACGTTGCATGAATAATTACCTCTTTGTATTTGTTCTGAACTAGATGCATGCTGTTTTAACTTCTCATTATTCTACCTCTCCTATTGGAAGTGACAATGAGCAGATCTTCCCCCACACATCTCTGAGCCTTTGCCACCTCTTCTGTCACCTCTTTCCAACAGAAGCCATGGTCTGCTCACTCTTGTCCCATGACAGGTGTTCTGCTCCCTGAGGCATCAGGGCTGCAGAAGTATTTCAGATGCGCAACACTGTCCTGACCTTGTTTTTTGGTCCTTGCCTAGGAATTTCTAATATCTAGTTTGGTTTTGGAACTGCTGATCACTGAACTATGTTGTTGTAACATTATCATAACTGTGGCAGCTTGCTCCTGAGAGATAATTGTCAGCTACCAGCCTGCCATTTCCTATCTGAAGTGTTCCCTTTTTTCCCCAAGTGCATCACTGTATGTTTATCTCACTTTTTCTTTTTTTTTATTAATCTGTTGGGGTTTTGTTCAGTGACTCAGTCTTATTAGGGTCCTTGCAAATTTTTGCAGCTGGTTCTCCTGTCCCTGGAGTAATTCCGTATCATCAGAAACTTGGTTGCCTTGCTGTTTTCCCTCCCTTTCCCAGAAAAAAAAATTGTGGAAAAACAGAAATCCCAGTACAAATTTCTGTAGGGGTTCACTGTAAAGGATAGCCATGCACCTTTATTTTATGATTCAGTTATTCAGTGGTGTGCAGAACTTTACTCTCATTCCATGGCTTCTTGCTTGATGACCTTCTGTGGGGACCTTGCTCAGAGCCCTTCTGTGGGGACCTTGCTCAGAGCCCTTGGGAATCCAGGTAGCCTATCACCTGAATCAGCCTCAGCCCTAATCCTTTCCAGCCCTTCAAGGATATGCGGTATGTTAGGGAGTCCTGTCTACACATTAGAAGATCCATACCGACCCTTCCCCATATGGCATACTTATCCACGTGCCTATGGATTCAAACCTTTATCACATTTTCTGCAGACTTTTCCCATGAAGGTACCATGTGCATAGCTGTGCAGATCCCTCGATCTCTCCAGAAAGCCTTTTAAAGTGTCCCGTGTGAATGCATAGACCTTGTCCTTGTAGGGAGTACTTGTACACATAACAGCACAGAAAATGGGGCAACTCTCTCCCTCTCACTGTAGTCCTGCCCATATCCTTGTACTTAATGGGATGGGTATGTAGCTGAGTGCATCCTCATTTGCTCCATGCAGCTGATTTGCCTTGTGCAACCTGTTCTCCAGGGTTTGGATGCTTCTTCGCTGGGGTCCGATTGGGTGATCTGCTGCTGTCACCCCCAAACTATTTTTGTCCAGCTCCAAGCTTGCATTTCTTCAACTCACCGTTCCTAAGGTTTTTTTATAGCTATGAGGTCTTCAGTACCAGCCTGTGCCCCATCCCATCTCTTATCACCTCGTGCTTGCACTCCTGTGCCGCATCCCATGTCCCTACCTCTCAAGGCCCCTGCCATCCTGCCAGACATGTATTTTTCAGCACTACAGCATTATGTTTAAGTAACAAATATCTCGTCCAGCACACAATAGTTACTTTTTGCTGATAGCTGCATAAAACTGAAACTATGGTTGCACTGTACAACAATAAGCAAAAAAGCCATAGCCGTAGTCAGAATAAAAATAGCCATTACTGCTGAATCTGTTAAAAAAAAAGCTCCAGGCAGGTCAAGACAAGTTCAAAGAGAGCAAACCTGGCACGCCTCAGTCCTGAGACCTTGTAAACTCAGTACAAAGTCTGTGGCCAGCACTGACCATGCGTGGTACTGAGCTACAGGGTCAGCATGCAGGACCTGTGTCACAGCTGCACAGCCAGGTGGATGTTGAGGACACCTTGAATGGGACTCAGCACAAGCAGGGGGCAACCAAACTGAGCTCTGGGTCACCACTGGCTGCCAGGGTCTGGGACACCCCATGCACATGGGGACCCTTGCAGAGAGACACCCACCACCAGCACAAGGAAATACCTCCACAGAATACTTAACCATCTCATTCTGGAGCTGCATCTCAGTCCTGGAGTCCTCCAGGAGTGAATCAGCGCTTGGCTACAAGAAGAGCAGAGATAATTGCAGGGTCCCTGAGAGAACATCTAATGTTTTCTTCCTTTCCCCAGAAAAACTGGTTAAAATGCACTTTAAAAGTGAGTGTAAACAGGGGATTTTTTGATGCACATTGAAAGGGAAAAAGGTGATATACTTTACATCGGACAGATATTGTTGCTTCAGACTTTTCATTTCAAATACTTGATTGGTCCATCCATCAAAATCTTTGCTGTGTAAAAAAAATTTTAGAATTTTGAGGATGGTTGTTAAAACTGAGATTGGAGATTAAATGGCACAACTCCTGGATCACTTTGGTCTTGTAACAGGGAACAAGAAGTTTTCTGGGTCCCTGCACACCAGGGCAGTTTGATGAACTGTTCAGGTCAGGGGACGTTGCTATCTTTGCTCGTGGAGAATAAGCAATATAGGTCTGTCTAGGTGGATAGCTTAGATGAGGAAAGGAGTTATCTTTGCTGTTCAAAAGGATGCTGGGCACTCAGGTACTTCAGGATGAGGAGGTGCTGGTGGAGGGATGGCAGATACAGATAGAGAGACTGCAGAACCTAATTTGTTCTGCTGCTGCTCTGCAACAAGAAAGCCGATCATTTATTTTACAGGGTAACACACATGCTTTGCTTGCTGGAAGGTTAGGAAGAGAAACTGCCTCTTTTTGATAAAGTACTTTAATACCTCTGAATGAAGAGGCTATACATATAGAAGTAAGTTACATCTGAGGCAAGAAAAACCAAAAACCTAAGAACAGAAAGCAAGGAAGGAGTAAAAAAAAAAGGGAAAAATGATAGCAAGAGATATATGAATGAAGACAGAGCCACAGAGTGATCTTTCTTAAAAATTAAAGTTCCTACCTGACAATGAAATGTCTCAAAAGCCTCAGGGGTGTCCCACAGAGGGTACAGACATGTTGCCTCAGACCCATGGTAAGAGCAGAATGTCTTTGGGAGCCACAAAATAAGATGGAAATTGGCCTCTGAACACACAGGCTGGGAAAATAAACCACGTGCACATGGGTGTGCTGGGGAAATGCAGGGGGAAGGCAGTTCAGAAGAGAAGCTGAAGAAAACTCCTGAGTTCACCCAACTGCTAAATGTATTTTGACTCTTCTGCAGCAGATTTGTGTTAGCATGGTGATGTTACCTGGATGCGCATCAAGGAATGGCAGGAGGTTTGCTGCTGTATCTTGGCCCAGTGCTTGTCCAATGTATCACACAAGCCAACCGTGGAACAAGCTTCCTCGCTGCGTGGGAATATGCTGTAACACTGAAGTGAGATTAAATCAGGCAAGTGAGATTGTAGTTCCCCAAGATCATCCCTGAACATAAGCGATGAAGTATGTAACTCCTCATTTTATCTCTGTTCTTACACTGCTCTCAGCTCTGCTGCATTTCCTCTGCTCAGAGACAGCTTCACCCCCAACGCCCTGTGTACCATCAATGTTTGTGCTGTGGCAGGTCAGCCCTTCCCCAGTGGGCACACCTGGGGGGCAGACCAAGGCCATTGCTTCGTGTCCCTTCTGAGGGGGTTGTCTGCGACAGCCCATTGCAACAGTCCTGCTTCTTCCTTGCAGAGCACTTAATGAATTGCAAGTCTCCCCAGGGAAGTTTGCTGGGATCTGAGTAGGGAGGGTACATGACTTTGGCCAGTTTCTACAGTTTATTCCCCTCATTGTGCCCCAACTTCCATTACTGCTTTACTAGTGATAATAGAGGTCCCTGACTGATCACTAGAATACATGTTTATGGACCCATTACTCATTAATTTGTATAATCAACTTTTAAACTCCCTGATGTCCTCTGTCATAACTGATTGTGAAAACAAGTTTCAGAAACTTCTCTGTAAAAGAGGTATTACTCTCTGCTTCTTCTAGCTTCAAACAGTTTTAGTATTGGTGAGTAACTGCTATGCATTCAGCCTGGTATTCCATAGTCTCGTATGTCTTCTACCAAGGCCAGACCTGCAGCAATTTTTTGCTGTCATGTCTGCCAAAAAAGCAACCTTCTGCCAGACAAACTGCCAAGGTAATATCAGTGCAAAGTTCCTTCAAGCATGATGATACAATATTGCAATTATTAAGCTACATAAGCAAGGACATACATGAAAACTTCTTGGACACCCTTCCTTCCACAGGAGCAGCAACATATGTTTATCTCATCTCCACCAACATCAGTGCTGTCTTGTGGGTCAGCATCCAAGGCGAGAGGGCTGTTCTTGCTGCCCATGGTCCCTTGGGTCTTGGCTGATGAAGTCACTGTTGTCTGGAACAGATAGTGGAAAAATGGGTGATTTTGATCAAGAAAGGGAAGCATAGGGTCAGAAAGAAGCTGAAGCTAGCGTCAACCTGTCATCGGCCAAAGAATTTGAAGGGTCCTCCTGGTATCTGCTCTGCTCTGACCGAGTGCGATAGCTAGCATGCTGTTTTCTCTTTCTGTTATGGTCTGTTTCTATTTGGAAGTAAATAATTGAGGGAACTGGGAAGAAACCAACCAGCTGAATTCAGACATGCTTGCCCCTGCCACACGTGCCCAGGATCACTGGTAAGCGAACCAGAGTGTGGGACATCCCAATTACTGCGGCGAATGAAGAGACGGGATGCAGCTTGATGCAAGCAAGTTGTCCATTTATTAGTGATTTTCTTACAATTATATACGTTTCTACCTTCTACATATTACACACTGATTGGTTAAATCTTCAGCGTAAAAAACACTGATTGGTTGATATTTAAGGCACACCGTTAGAACAATAGGAACTTACTAGTTTACCTCGACATAGCAACAGTTTCTATTCCAAAATTAGGGGGTTTCTTTCTACGCGGCTTTCTTGATTAACAAAGTTACATATTGGTGCCATCCGTTCCCTTATCTGGCTACTTGTTTCTCTGTCCGTCTGGTTGCCTCCTCAACTGTAACGGCTCAGCGGCCTGCAGTTAGCTTGCTCCTTTGTTCCCAGGGCTTGTGCCCTACAAGTTCTAACAAGTCTCTATTCATCAGGCTATCAGTACTTGGACTCTTGTCCTTGAGGCCTTGTCCTACAAATTACCTGTGCTCCTTTTGAGATGAAGGAACCAGAAGCACGGGATGTCTGAGCAAACACCAGGTTCATGCAGCAAAATCAGGAGTGCTCCCTGTTGCTGATTCCAGTCCTAAACACTATCAGCATTCAGTTTGGGGTTTTTTTCTTTAAATCGTTCTGATCATTAACCGTGGAGCTGCTGAGCAGGGAGCGAAAGAAAAAGCTCAGCTTGCAAACCCTGGCCCTGCTTTGCAGCCTGCTGTTGTGCTCTGCAGCACTTCTTGGGCACTGAGAGCAAGCTCAGACTTCAACTCAGGTAAGGGACCCAGGGCAGGAGCCTTGTGTTAGTACATTGGTAACACGCATGGGAAAATGCAAAATCTCAACTAAAAATGTGCTCCTCATTTTCATTGAGCTACCAAACCTTTCTTCCTTCAGCAGCTGAAGCTTCTTATCTTTCTTCCCCTGTTACCTCAAAGGAAGCTCTGTTTTCAGGAACTGGCTTCCCGACCACAATGGCAAATTCTCTCTTAAGTCAGTTTTACCTGCTCAGCATAAAATCAGACCCTGGTGTCTAGTATGAATTATTCAGATTTATATTGCTATGTCCCATTATGCTTTACTGCTCTTTAAAAGATATTCAGATTAGAAGTCCTGTGCACTTGACAGGTACTTAGGGAATTCTCCATAGATAAAATTAACATACAGCATTTCTGCACTGTCTCGGTGTTGGATGCACTATATACTTATAAAAACAATACAGCTCTCCTGTAAGCTGTTTCTCCAAGAGTCTGCTGTAAAGCACAGGCAATCGCTGTGCAGGCTTGAAGGATATTCCCTGGCTGTGTTTAGGTAAGCAAGGGGTAGTGGCACCTGAAGATGTGGTTCCTCAGCTGAGCTGGACTCCTTGAAACGAAAGCATTGGAGCATGTGTTGTGTGGGAAGAGAGGAGAGAGAGGAGGAGAGCCATCTGGCATGAAACCACATCTCCTCCCGCAGACAGGGCAGTCTAGACAGCTCAGCAGCGCTGCCAAATTCATCACATAAAGAGAGGCTCCTGCTTATTTCTGGAGTAAGAAAACATATCAGTGATGCAAGGTCTCTCAACTCCATAAAGCAGAAGCCCTGAAATGCCACGGGCGCACATAAAATTGATGCAAATGTCTTTGCTTCACCTAGTACATTTCGTTAGTCATTACTTACCTGGGGAACCAGTGCAAACTCTCCTCACTTTTCCTTAATGATACTATAATGACAGTGACATTACATGTTGATATTTCTCACAGTAACAGGTAAATTAAGAAGTTATTGGGCTCATAGGTATGTGGTATTTATTCTTGCCATAACAAAATGCAATGTTTACATGTTTAATGGTATATTTCTGTGCCATCAAACTCTCATTTAAATAAGAGCTTGTATTGCAGCACCCTGAGAGAGCCAGAGTGCATAACATAAATCTGTTTGCTTAGATTTGGCAGATTTATGATATTGGATCATATCTAGTTCATGTTTTTTTCTTTGGTTCACTGATTACAGGATTACTTTGCCTTTCTGTGCTTCAGCTCATGTTGTGTTGCAGCAGAACCAGTTTCTCTCATTCCTCTCGTGCTGTTCACCCTGGTGGGCATGCGGGGAGGGGGGTGGGGGGGGGGTGGGGGGGGTGGGGGGGTGGGCAGGGGGGTGGGCAGGGGGGTGGGCAGGGGTATGTGTGTGTTTGTGTAGGTTTCCTGCGTCTGGCTCTCCATCCCTTTCACTTGCGTTTACACTGCATCACTTATGGGGAACTGCACAATCCTCTTTGTAATCAGGACTGATCTGAGCCCCCACGAGCTTGTGTACTGTTACCTGTCCACACTGGCCATCACTGATTTGGTTTTGTCTCTGCACCATCAACCGTGGTGAGAGTTTTCTGGGTCAACTACAGGGAAATTGGGTTTGGAGGCTGTTTTGCTCAGTTTTACTTTGTTCATTCCTTCTTATTCTTGGAGTCCTCGGTGCTTCTGGCCATGCCCTTTCATTGTTATGTGCCCATCTACTACCCGCTGAGATACTCCTCCATCCTCACCAGTGCCAGAATAGGCAGGACTGGGCTGCCTGCCCTGTGCAGATGCCTCTCAGCAGGGCTGCCATCACCTGCTGTGTCATCAAGCAGCTGTGCAGACATCACATTCAATAACTGGTGTGACTTTGCTGTAGCCATTCTCTTTCTGACATTTGACGTCATCCTCACCTTCTTGTCATAGGTACTGATTGCCAGGGCCATTCTGAGCATTGTGTCCCAGAGGGAGCATCTCAAGCTTTGAGCAGCTGCGTGTCTCTTATCCTGGCAGCCCTGAGCCTGTACATCCCCATGGTTGACTTGTCCATGGTTCACCGGTATGGCCAGCCTATGGCCAGCCCTCTCATTCATGTCTTCATGGCCAACATCTGTCGTGACGGAGGGAAGACACAGTCACTCAATATGAGTGATCAGCAGACTTCGTTTATTGTGCCTTACAGTCACCTTTTATGCCTTCTTATAATTAACTCATACATATTACAAAAGTTAAGCTCATTATTGGTTAGTTGCCTAAATACCAAGCCCGCCCCTAGTTTCTCTTCTGTAGTTATCTGTTCCCACCTGCAACATTCTTTTCCCTCCGCGATCTTCCTAGTGTATTTTTGCTTTACTTCAGATAAGCTGAGAGCCATGTGCATTTTTGTCCAGCCAGCTGGACTATGTCTATGTGACCTTTTTCAGCTAGCCAGTTATCCACAAACATCCACATGCCAGTCCTTCCCATGCTGTACCCCATCATCTACATCATAAAAACTAAACACATCTGCAAGGGTGTGTCCTCAGGATCCTCGTTTCAAGAGGGAGTTACCTGAAGGCACATGAGAGATGCTTCTGGCAAAGATCACGGCTCTGGGAAACACTCACCATAACGATTCGGATGCCAGCTCCTCTTTTGGAAAGTGCATCTGCTTTGCATCATGTGGGGCATCTATCCAATTAATGTATTAACAGTTAGTATTCTTATCCATACATTAAAACAAACTAATCAGAAACCTCAGCATGTGGAGTGGATCACGACTGACACTTGGTCTGTCCCCATGCCCCTGATGATGGTCAGCCAGGAGTTTTCTCTGGTCTACAGATTGATGCTGACTGTGAGATCCTTTTATAGCCCATGATTTCTTGCAGTTATCCCTGTCCTCTGACTTCATGTTTTTTTCACCCTGAGTACCTGAATAAGCTCTGTTCCATCTAAAGGCTGCACAATCAGTCACAAGCCAATTTCAGTGACATTATAATAGCCATGGATGATTATTTGATATTTGTCTTGTGTTTTTGCTGCAGATTGGGATGATTTTGATAAGAAGAGCAAAATGAAAATAAAAATTTAAATAATCTCAACCCTTTCTCTTTTCCATCTGATTCTGTTAATGAAATCTGTAATTTTCAATATAGTCTCGTTTGCCTCGTATTGTACAGTGATACTTAACAGCTCCCGTATCCTCTCATGATGACCCATGCTGTTTATTGTTCATTTCCTCCCCTCATTTCTTTGTGTTCTTCTGTCCTTATATTTGAAGATCTTGGTAACAGGGATTTTCTTTTTGTTCCACACCTCTAATATTATATTGAAGTATCTGATCTGTGCTTCAGTGTATAGCAAAGGTATAGATACTAAATACTACTGCTACTAATTGCTTCTCTTCCTGGGCTACGTGATTGAGATGCAAATAAGAAAAAAAATGTTAAATAGCAAGAAAAAAACTACACTTTCAATTGCAAAATCTCATATAAATAAATATCAGTGATGGACTTGGGTGCCACTTTGTTGGCATGTCTGTATCTTGATTTGTATGGATCAGCCATGTGTTATCCAATGAATGAAATAATTATTCAATGTCTGTGGTTCAAAGACAGCTCTATCACTTGGGAAAATCCAGTTCTTAATTCTTTAGCCTGCTGAGAGAGCTGGAAAGAGAAACAAGTGTTAGAAACTCCCAAGAGTGCTGCAAGCAAAGGAACTGGGCACCCCAGAAGGAAAGGTTTCTACTCATACTAGGCAACATGTCGTGAGTTAAAAGCATATACTTAAGGCAAGAAAAAGCTCTTTGTGGGCTTGGGCTGGTAAGTAGGTATCTTTTTGGAGAGATTAGTGAAAGGAAGAAAAAAGCTGAGGTGGTTGAGAAAGGGCGGAGGACAATGTTGAGAGTATTGTGGAGAACATTGAGATGGTCATTGAGGCATTTCAGTGGAAGACTGCGGTGGTCCAGGAGGGAAAGACAGGCAAAGAACGGGGCAGGAGGAGGGTGGTTGTTTGAAGGACAGCAATGTGATATGGCATTTTGTGTTACTGCTTGTTTTACAGCAAGGACCCAAGCACTTATCCCATTGATAAGGTATTTCTGGAAATTGTACTGCATGTCAAAACAACGTCTACCTATGATCTTTTTTTTTTTACATAGAAATAAGAAGGAAAGGCGTAGTGGTTTTGGCTGGGATAGAACTAACTTTCCTCATAGTAGCATGTATGGAGCTATGTTTTGGACTTATGAGGAAAAAAATGTTGATAACACAGGGATGTTTTCACTATTGCTGAGCAGTGCTTGCACAGCCTCATGGCCTTTTTTGCTTCCGACGCCGCCACACCAGCAAGTAGTTGTAAGAGACTGCGCCAGTGAGATCCACCATTGCCACAGCTGATGTGTTGTCTCAACATTGCTATGGCAGGAAACTCTTGCCATCACCACAGTGAATGATCTATCTATACATTGTTAAGGCAGGAAGATAACACCACTGCCACCACAGAGATTTATCTATACATTGTCAAAGGAGGAAACCAACTGATGCCATGGAGCAATGGGGGAGGCTGATCCTGCAAAACTTAACCAAACTCCTGTGCATGCGCCCAGACCTGGGATCAGGGGGATCAAGGTGCCTGGAGGTTCCTGAGGACCACCTGATGATGTTGGACATGTACACCATTGCTGGGTGGAAGGTGTGGTTAAGCAGAACAGCTTGTAGCAACTCTATAAAAAACGGAACCAACTAACATTGGAACAGAATGTTCACCTGCCAGACTTGGAAACGAATCGGACTGTTGGGACACTGCAGCTCCGGGGTGGTAGCTATTGCTGTGAACTCTTTCCTTTGTTTTTTCCCTTCTTTCTTTCCTTCCTTTCTCTCTTTATCTCTCGCTCTCTCTCCCTTTGCATTCACAGTTTTATTGTTGGGCAAATAAAGTTCCTTGGCTCTTGACTCCATTTTGAGTCTTACTCCTGTTCCCAAGAATACAAACTGAACCATGCTTCGGTCTCAGACCAACATGCGACAGTAGTCTTGGGGTGCACAAGCAGTGGGGAGGGGACACATTTACCTTTTCATTTCTCTCCCCATCCCACCAGGGTGGCTCTGTGGGGCTGAGCTGCCCACCAGGGTTAAACCACAAGAAAAGGCTTGTAGAAATAGTGAATTACTGAGTAAAAGAGACAACTGTATTTATCATATGTGTTTCATAGCTGCTGCAGAACACTATCAATGTCTCTAGAATTCAGTCAATGCAGTCAGGAAACTTTCCCTATCAATAATTCATCCACTTTGAGCTTCAAAAGAATGGTTTCTCCAAGTTCAGAAAAGCTCTGTGAATGGAGGGGCTGGGAGGGTTCCCAGGGCAAGTTTTTTTCAGCAACCTCCCCTCTTCCTGTTTTTTTTTTTTTTTCTTCTGTATTAGATATGCTTTTTCTTTCTGACCTGCAGGACACAGCTTTTAAAGACAGCTGAGATGATGGGTCTGATGTCATCTGTTACCTCAGCTCTAATGTTTCCCCCAAAGACGCTGTGCTCCACACAAACTATTTTGTGTCATGGAGACCTTTTAGGAAGGCTCTGGGTGAAACATTTTCACAGGCAGTGTTCACCACCACCTGTGGTCACTTATTCCATCAGTGAGTTGTAGTCACGGTTAAAAACCACACCTTGTTTTGCCTTGAAAGGTAAATCCTAAAGCCATTTCAGATTTGCCAGCAGGCAACATAAAAAGGTCTTCTTACATGCAAATGGACACCAGACCTGCTCTGTTTAGCACACAAAGGCTCAAAGCACAAGGGAAATCTGTATGTTGGACAGTGCTCCTGAGGGTGGCTTGCTCCATTCTGCCTGTCCCACGATGATGGTGGTTCAGGGCTGTGTAAAGCACTTTCTGTATCACCCCTGCATCTTGCATCTCATCCTGGAGAAAATTTCAGATTTAAGGTGGTCTTGATTTTCTTGTGCAATCCCTGAATCAATGATCATGCTTCATCACTCCTTTGCCCAGCTGGTGGGAACTCAATGGGGAGGTCACTGATGCCCACACACAGATTTATATTTCTTCTTTCCTTGAAATAGCTGTAACCCCACCAGGACAAAGAACCTCTCATCTGTCTTTGACACCCTGCCAAGACTCAGAGGGTCCCTGTTGTCCCAGTCTGTGTTCTTTGGTACAGAGCAGAGACAGAAACTATCATCCTTGGTGGAGCCAAGAGCATGGAGGAGAAGGTCAGTGCATCACTGCTATGTGGTACCTTGTGCCCTAGCTCACATTTGAGGAGAAATACCTGATTGCTATACTTTGTTCACTTATTAAAACCACACTGAAACAGCAGTATGTTTTGAATAATAAATGGATTTTTCATTAAGCTTTATTGAAAAATTATTCTCCCAGATAAAATCATGAGGGACAAAGCATCACTGTCTGCTGAAAATGCTCTCACAATCACACATGCCCACATATGCCCTGACTGCAATCCCCAGGTCTTATCCTTCAGCCATACTGTCTTTTTCCACCAATACTTTTTTTAATACTTCTAAATCATTATGTTAGACATTTTTAGCCATTTTAGAAAACACATGCCCCAAACAAAGCCTCTATACTGATTAATAGTATTTTTCAGCACAAAATTTTAAAGCAAAATGCATCTTAGGGCAGAACTGAAACCAAGATTTTAAACCTCATCTCCTCCCAGTCTGTTTCCACTCTTGCTCAGGTCTCCAATCCTGTTTCACAAGAAGGCCACACACCCCAAGCCAGGAGGAATCTGGGGAATAAAAAACACATATTCTGCCCCTCCCTAATGGTCCTTAACTGAAATGAATGTGAAACACATCTGACCCCTTCCTGAGCATCAGTCAACATGCTTTATCCCTCATGTCAACCAAAGCGTTTTGCACCAGCAAGTGCAAAGCAAACTGTGGGACAGAAGTCCCCGAGAAAGACTCTGGGGCCTTTGGGAAGCTATGAGCAGGGTGGCTGCAGAAACTCCAAGGGTAGGGCTAGCAGAGGCAGTGTTTGTTGTAGCTATAAAAGCATCATTATAAATACATAGCTTCTGTAAGCATGTAGCTGCAAATACGACAGACAAATATAATTTGTGGTGAGAGGTACTGTCTTTTATTAGATGAACTTACAGTCAGAAAAACTATAAAAATCTACCAAACTCACAAGCTGTTCTTCCAGTCTGAAAGGTAGCAATCTTCACAGTTAAATATAGCCTAAGAAGAACAGCTCTGAGATTTATGGCACATATCTCACTTTCCTGTTTCATGCCTGTTTTTAGCATCCATAGAATCAGGAGTCTGCATTTTTATGGTGGTTGCCTTGAAATCCAGCTCTGAGATAAGGTGGGGTTTCCTATGTTTTCCCATCTTTAGCTGCTGTTGGGGCTGTGGGGCAGATGTGTGTCCCCCACTGCTGCCAGGGAGCTCTGGGCAGTACTGGGCTCTCCATCCTCCAGAGCTTGGTGCACACGTGTGAGAGGCTCCAGAGGACACAGCTGTTCTGTGATCCTCAACCACATCCCAGGAGCGGGCCAAGGAGCCCTGCCATGGTCCCACACTGTGTCCCAGTGGTCCCAGCCCCAACCTAGGAAAGCTTTTGCTATTCATCCTTGGTGGTGTGAGGGGCTGTTGGCAGAGACCAACACTAGGATCATGGTCTTGGGGACAGATATGTGTTGACAGTGCAGGGGGGATTCTGTGTCTTTAATAACAATTCCCAAGGCAGGAGCTGTAGGAAAAACCCAGTGCAGCAGCTACCTAAATCAGCAACCACCCACCCTGAGAGCCTGGCTCAACATGGTGTCCAAGTGAGCTGCACCGGCACTGGGATGTGACTGTGCAGCCCCTTTGGTGGCTGTAACTCATGTGTGGCCAGGCTCCTTCTCTGCTCTGAACACGCTGAGTTTGCAGACACCGGCATGGCCATGGTGCCGTGCACAGAATCACTGCAGTGGATGTCCCTGCCTGTCAGTCACCGGAGATGGAGGTTTTCCATTTGCTTTGAGCACAAGGCAATTGCCTGCTGAAATGCAATGGCAGAAAAATTCCTTCTTCCCTGGACTGGTTCTGCCTCACATTCTCTCCACACCCTAACATGCACAAAAAGGAGCATGTCCACCTGCCTCACTGCCCCTGAGTGTCAGCAAAGGATGGCAGGGATGAGCATAGCCTGGGGATGTGTCCTGTGGTGCAAGACTCATAGAATCATAGAATATCTCAAGCTGGAAGGGACCCATCCACCTCCCTGGGGATGTGTGCAGCACCGGGTTCTCCACCTTTCCTCCTCCCAGTGCAGGCTGCTAGAAGACAGAGACACCGATGCAGGGGATGCTGTGGTCACACTGGTGCTGCTCCCCACGCGAACTGTCAGCACGACATGGCAGAGGTGAGTGTCAGACTGGCAAAGCAGGAGGTTGAGAAGCATGATGAGTGCAGCAGCTTTGATCCTCTGTGTCCTTTCAGTGCCACCAAACTGTGGGGAGGGTCCTCCAGCAATGGAGCTGTGTGATCAACGCCCTCAATCTCCCATACCAGACACCTTGTTGGCCCACAGGACAGCTGTGCAAATCCCCATGCAGATGCTGCAGCAAGTGGACAAAGCCTGGCAGGTGGATCTGCAATCTCTGGGTCCTTCCCAGGCATAGCTTGTGGCTCTGTGTCTGTCCCTCTCCCATTTAGGCAACTTAAGATGTACTCTGTCCCATCTTGGTCACTTTGGCTGTTAACACTGTATGTCGTGATGGGGTTCAGCTGCCTGCTGCACCTTGGGAGGGTGGGACCGTTGTGGGACCAGCTTGGGGGCCTCTCTGAGGTGAAGTGTACAGCCCGTGGGGTGCTGACAGCCCGCCGTGGGGCAGGAAGGGAGCAACAGACCCAGCTTCTCATCGCAGCATTTTTCTTCTCAACCTGTACTTAGACTTAAAGATTGCTTTGATCTTAACTCAGGAAGTGAATGTTCAGAGACCACAGCATCTGCCACCTGCCATGCATTGCTGGTGTCCCCAAAAGGCACAAGGAGGGGGCTGGTGGGTATCCACCCCAGGGGATGGAGGTGGCATGGTGAGGAGAGCTTGTGCATGCAGCAAAGCAACCTCCTGAGGTGCAGGCAGGAGCAGTTTGCTTGCTGTGAGCCACAAATATAGTGGCCAGATAGTTTATATCCATGGCTCTGAAGGTGGAACCTGGCCCCTGTGGTGGTGATTGAAGGTCCAGCAGAAGGGCTGTATCTGTAAATACCATAGAGAATAGAATTGTAGCTGGTGGTCTGCTATGATGTATTTCCATGTATGTATATGCTTGGAAGATCTGAAATCTGCGCTCCTTGGATTTATCAGTGTCATTGCTGCTCTTAATGTGGGAAGTTTGCCTCAGGAAGATGTGTAAGTGTATAACAATGCTCTTCTTTTGAAGAACAGGGACAGCACCTTATAATTCGTATAAGATTGTTCTTCTGTTTAAACAAGGTGAGCACCTGGCTTGCCTTGCCACACCCTCTGTCGTCTGGAGCAGACTGTCAGTCAGACTGACAGTCTGCTGTGCAGTGGATTCATCCATTTCTGTCTTTTGCAATCAGTGAGGTTGGAAAGAAATTAAGTACCAAAGTTGAAACAGGCAAAGACTGTTCTAGACTGAATAAACCCACAGAGGGTTTCACTGCTTGTGCAATGTTAAAGATGATCTACAGTTTAAAGCCATAAACACCAGGTGAGACTCCCAGCTGAGAACATCTTTACAGGGATCACTGGGCTCCACGGTAAATCCTCCCTCAGGAGTCCATACAACTCTCATATGAAATGCATTTCAGGGATTTTAAGTGCTATGCAAATATCATGACAAGCAGAAAGCTTTGTTTCTGCTGTGCTGGCTACAGCATTACTCGTGTAAGAAAACATTTATCCAGGCATCTGTCTGGTGTTTGCTTAAAAATCACTCTATTGATGGGTTTTATCTTTCAGGTTCTTCACTTTGCTCTTAGTTAACAAAAGAAAACTAGTATCTTGCTCTTGAAACTTTTTCCAATTACTCTAAGAGTTTGGAGCACACTCTGCCATTTGAGTATGGTGGGACCTGAAGTGGCATACATAGCCTGTCCTTCCTTATTCAGATTTAGACCCTGATATTCTTCAGCAAAATCAGTGTGAATCTAGAGAAACTCTGTTAAAGGTGATGGTCCCATTTCTATTTCACGGTAATATAGTGAGGTTGGTGACTGATCTCATCTCAGCCTCAAGTATTACTAAAGCAAGCAATTTTACATCATCACTGCTGTTCAGATACCATGGTGGTAGAAGGAGGAAAGAGCAGGAGCTTGCAAAAAGGTGGAGGAAAAAAAATATCTTTAAAATTGGGAGAAAAGGAGGTCTGAACGCTCCAGTATCAGCACAAGGAAAGTATAGGAAGGTGCCGAGCACAGGCAAAGTCTGCACAAGCCAACTGCAGGGTCTGTCCTGGCCAGAGGGGCTGGTGGGGGTCACTGTCTTTGAACCATGCACAATTTAACTGCCTCAAGTTGTCTGGGCTGCACCGCTTGCCCTGGGGACAGGGTGCAGGTCCTTATACCACCAAGCTCCATGATGCTTCCCAAAAACCCTCCCAGCTGCCAGCAGTTCACCTGTTAGGGACTCCCTGAGATGTTTGTGCTCTTGTATTCAGACTCTAGGGTAAAATTTAGTCACAATCACTAGAAAATGTATACATAAATGAACAATCAAATCATGGGTTTTGGCAAATAAGGAGACCAGCAGAAACTTTTACAATATTGTCAAATACAAATCATGTCAATCAGATAATTTCTCTTGTGTGGAAGAATAGCACAGTTTGTACATAGAGGAAAAGAATATGTCTCTTAATTTCTGAGATGAATTAGCATTCTTATTTTCATAAATGACCCAGAGAATATTGCTGAGCTTGAACCATTATGGGGAAGTTCCAAATCCCATTTGTGCTACTGCAAAGAAAGATGAAGGGAGAATCTGAATGAGCATCCTGGAACTTGTATTAGCCTGGGTAGCAAAGTAAAGGAAATACAGCTTCTCTGGAAGTGCAGAAAAAAAGAAAGATTAATGCCCAGGGTAATTCTGAAAAATTGAAGGAATGGTCTGCAAAAACCCCCCACCAATATAATTTGCATTCAGGATGGGAAAACTGGGGATGGATAGCAGGAAACAGCGGAGAGGTGACAGTGGTGTTTATAAACTGCACAGCAGTCATGGGTGTTGTGATGCTGAGAGGAGGGACATCGCTCTGGGATGCACCCAGAGCAGCTTTCCCTGTGAGACACGTGCGATTGCTCTACAAGAGATGAGATCTGATCACTGACTCAGTTCCTGAGCTTTTCCATTTTTACCTTCTGGTGGATTTTAAGAGAAACTGAACTCTTAAGTATTTAGATTTCAACTCTGTCAGGTATAAAGTGAGAAACACAGCATCTGTATTAACTTTGTGAGTGGTACTGGAAATGCTAGGTGTTTTATGAATGGTTAATTGTGTGTCTGTCTCTCTGGTAAGGATGGCTATCACGCTTCAGACAAAAAGGCTTTCAAAGTTGATTGACAATCAAGCCTGGAAGGAGACTTTTTTTGGTTGTTGTTCCATGGGAAATTCCAGGAAAAAGAATTGCTTTACTATGTGTGACAGAGGGACTCCAGCTGGAGAGGGGGAGGTATTTCCATGAGAAGATTGCTAGCTATGATGTATGCTGATCCCAGCTCCCAAAGCTGTAAGTGGGCATCAAAGCTCATTGATGGCTGAGCTAGAAGGGTTGTAAACAGAAATGGTTGTGGGCTGATAATCTTAGGTAAATCAGAATGATTCAAGGACTGTGAAATGTAGAAATTAAATCCCACAGAGTTCAAGTATTCAGCTGAGTTGTAATAGTCAGTTGTTATTATAAATGGTAATTAGCACAAGTAAAGGACATCGTGTGCTGCTGCCACAGGTGGCCTTGGGTCTAAATAGATCTGTCCCACAGGTGTTTTTTTTTAATTTCATTTTAATTGGTGCTTTTATTCTAGATGAGGTCTGTCTGGCCAGACAGAACATCTGTAGAAAAAGACCTGAGGTCCTAGTGAGTACAAGTTACCCCAACATCACCAGAGGACCTTTGGGGGGTGCTGGGGGCATGCAGGCTGTGCAGGGCAGTGGTTCCCCAACAGTTCAGCACAGGTGAGACCATGTCTGGGCAACTCCAGTCTGGGTCTCCCAGAACAACAGGCAGTGACAGGCTGCGGGTGCTGGAGCCTGGGCTATGTGGGTTTTTATTACCAAGTTGTCCACTTTGATGCATACCTCAACTACATGTATTTCATCCACACCTTCTCCACCATCAAATCTGTTGCGCTTGTGGCTGTGGCTTTTGACATGTCTGTTGTGACCTACAGCCCCTGAGGCATACATCCCTTCTGACAATCTCCATGGCATCAAGACTGGTGTGGGGTTGACTATTCAGGTGGTACTTCTGGTGTTCCCGGTCTCCTTTCTCCCAAAGATGCTGCAATATTGCTGGGTCAGTGGCCTCTTGCACTCTTTCTTGTCTATACCAGGATATCATCAGTGTGGCTCAGTCACATTTGTGTGACATATATGAGATAGCAGCATTTATGGCTTAAGTGTTTGCTCTTTCCTCAATGGCTTTAGACTCACTGTTACATGTTCTGTTGTACAATCATGATCCTTAAGATTGTCTTGAGTATTGCATCCAAGAAGGAGCGGTCCAGGACCTTGAACACTTGTATCTTTCACATCCATGCTGTCCTAATCTTCAACATCGCACTAATCAGTCTGTCTGTGATTCACCAGTTTGGGGAAAAACTCTTCTCCCACTGTTCACATCCTCATGGCCAACATCTGCTTGCTGGTCCCACCATGATGACCTGATTGTGTACAGTGTGAAAACCAAATGGATCTGTACCCGGACCACCAGCAAGCTGCAAGAAGCCAGGTGTGACTCCATAGTCAAGGTGTGAGCTGCATTGAAGCTGAGGGGTCTGACCGTGATTGCACGGGTGGGTGGGTAAGGCCTTGCAGGCAGCAGTGGAGTCACACAGCTCAGAAAGGCAATGAGGATGATGTTCAAAGTTTAAGGGGCAAACTCATCACCTGGTGCCACCTTGAATAACTGCTAAGACCTGGGCAACAAAATTCCAGTTGAAAGATGTGCCATTTTTATGGTCAGATGCAGCTTCTTGCATTGCATACACAAAATGTTATTAATTAGAAGAAATGCATTGTTGTGGTTTAACCCCAGCCAGCAACCCAGTACCACGCAGCCGCTTGCTCTCTCCCCCCCGACCCAGAGGGATGGGAAGGAGGATCGGAACGGAATGTAAAACTCAAGGTTGAGATAAGAACAATTTAATAGGTTAAAGCAATAATTCTGAGTGATGTAACTGCATAAATATTTCAACCAAGCATAAATTTGCCTATTGATTTTCCTCTTACAATAATGTCTAACGGAGAATGATGTTCTCTCTGCTTTCTTTGGTTGAATAAAAAAGGAAGGAATAAATGCTTCAATAAAGTTTAAAATGTTGCAGCAGAGTACTGGATGTATTCACCAATATTATGCTAGCAATATCAGCTATTCGTATCAGTTAATTAGGGAACACAGCCATCGTAAGGATTGGAAAGGGGATTATCGGTAAGAACAGTTATTCTCAGGGGGTACAAAGGAGAGTTAAAGATTAACCAGCGGAAGAGAATCACGAAAGAGGCAGTTTTAAGAACCAGGTCTGTTGGTCTGCAGAGGAGCTGACAAGGGAGATCCCTGAGGTGGGATTCCTGCTGGATGAATCATCTCAAACAGACTGGATAAGCTGTGAGACCCACCATGAGGATGGGTTTGCCATAGGCCTGCCTGGGGTTTCATGCACAAAAGTAAAGGTATATATCTGCATCATGAGGCTGATGTTTCTAGGGCATGCCAAACCATGTCAAATACCTACAAAATTTTGGTATTTTGGCAAATTAAGAACTGGGGGTCTTCTTTACTTAGCAATGCAATGCATGCATGATTAATGAATGAATTTACCCTGTATTTGTATTTCTGTGGTAAACAAACAAACAAACAGGATTTGGAGAAGGGAGAAGTTCATTTCACTGTCTGGCACTCAGATGTCCCCATTCCACCAGCATTTTATACCCATTATGTGATGGTGTGAGCCTCCGGGCGCCTTTCTGAGCAAAGGCGTCTGCCATCTGCTGGCATGTGCCGTGGGAAGGCTGAACCATACTTCACATTTTTTTTCCTCAAGACCCTGAAAGAATAAGCTGATGCACAGCTTTGTGGGACAGAGATAGTAAGGTAAGGACAAGACATACATGGTCAAGACCCATCCTTGGAAAGCATTAGCAGTCTACTAATCACGTGCCTTCAAGGCAAAGAGGAATTCCTTGGGCTCTGGTTGCTCATGGGCACTTTCATTCACTTCAGGTTAGACATTGAAGGCAGAAGTGGATTAATACATGGAGTTCTCTGTCCTGAATTTCAAAGATCTATGAATTTCAGAGAGTTGTTTTATCACCCTGAGTTCTCTGCTACTCATCACATGGCCCTGACTTACATGACCAATCCTGCTGTTTTAGGATTGTGAGATTTCTCATTACCATGCTGATGGCAACTGGGGAGTTTCTTGCATCTGCTTCTGATGGGGATGGTGAAATGAAGGATTTTCTAGTCCATATCTGGGAGAGACTTCCAGACTAAAGTGGGGTCTGTCCCCTTCCCTTCCCCATCCCAGCAGAGCTTCAAAATGTCTTTGGGAAATCTAGGCTACCCAGGGATACCTGCTGGTCGCGAGCACTGGCTTCCCACTTTCCCCTCCCAATACACTCTGCTGCAGCTGCTTCTCCTGGCCCTGTGACCCACTGCTCCACCTTCTCCTTTCCACCCACCCAGCACTCCATCAGGCAGAAAGGGATGGAGAGCTGGGAGTGCAGATGCATGCCCAGCAGAAGGAACGAGGCAGGCTGCAAGCTGGTTTGATTGAGAGCCACAATAGTGGGATGATATCTCAGTTTGTCTGGGCTCCCTTCCCTGCGAGTGAAAATAGGGGAAGAGGTAGGGAGCACAGTTCATAACAGAAAAAAACCCCGAGTTTCCCTAAAGCACTTTATTTCTCTGGAACCCCAAAGTGTTTTACAACATCACTCCCATACACATCGGGGAAGTGTGCTTGAGATACTGACTCCCAATTAAGTAATAAATTTAATTAAAAATGTATTTTGTAGACTCATATATTGAAATCCAGCAAAGGAATTTACCAAAGTTCGCAATCTGGTGCAAAAGCTTGGCAAAGGACCCAGGAATCCAGCCCCCTCCAGCTCCAGTTGCTGTTATTTGTTGTGCTTTCTTTCTGTAGAACCCAAAAGCATATGAGGCAGGTGACAAGCTGGGACTAACACTGATTTTATGCAATATGCTGTTTCTGTCAGTACCTGCCTTACCTCTTTCCTCGCTCATTCTCACCACATGTTGCATGACAGCAGGCTACCGTTCCTGCAAAGCAAGGAAGGCTTGCACAGCATCCAGGGCGACAAGGCTGTTTGCTGATGACTGCATTGCACCAATATGAAAGGGTGATCCATGAAGCTGTGCAGAGCAAAGCAGAGTGGAAGATCAACACCCCACAGAGTACATGATCTCAGGGAATGACCGTGTGCCAGGGAGGCACGACAGCCACTGAATTTTAAAGCAAAGTCAGAAGCAATTGTCTAAGGCGGAGCATGGCTGGTGGTAGGAAAACTGTGCAATCCTGGCACAGGGTGTGATATGGAGAAATAGTGTGAAATGGGGACAATGGACATGGATTGTGATTGTATATATCTGCCCAGGAATGTGGGTATGGTGACTAGTCATGGGTGCGGTGTCTGGTCACATAGGCACACAGCTTTGAGGAGACAACTACAGTTTTGAGGAGACGCCTGCCCCTCTTCCTCTAACAAAGGGGCTATTTAAAAAAGAATGAGAAAAGGATAAGAGATATTCCAATGCTATCTAGAGGGAGGGAGTGCTAAGTCTCCTTGCTGGAGAAGATGGGATGGTCACAAGAACATGAATCACCTACAAACCTGCAAGAACACCACATTGCAGGCAAAGGACTGATAAGCTAATTAACATACGAAGAGAGAGTAAGCGGGTTTAGGTAACGAATATGTATAGGTGTTAATTGAATACTCATTTGTTTTATTGTATAAATGTGAGATGGTTCGTCACTTCGGGCATGCAGGCTTGTGGAGGAGCGATCCCCCGTGCATCTGCGCGCAATAAACATACCTACTTTATAACTTTCGAGTTATAGAGTCTAATTCCGCACGTCAGGTGTACCCAGGGGAGCTCAGAATCCTCAGTGTTTGCTCATGTCAGAGCACAAGGATTGTCCTGCTGCATGATGGGGTGGAGGGACATTTGCACTGCAGCTGGGTGAAATACAATCCAGCAGTGCTGCCTGAGTGTAGTCTGCCCTACACTGTGTCACATCTTCGTGTTCTGGTCTCAGCTGGCCACATCTGCTGCCAGATGTGCACTGAACAAGCCCATATCCTGCAGTGACCCAATGTGCACTGGGTTTGTGCATGCAGAGTCCTCTCTGTACATGCCAGGGACTGCTGCAGCTTTTCTCCTTGGTGCTGCCTTGGAACTTCTGTCTGTGTTTCCTCTTCCTCTACAGGGTGCTCAGCCCTACCAAGAAAGTGATTTGCAGTATTTCTGGGAAAATAACAAAGCTACCTATGAGGGCAGCATCAGTCAAGCTAGTCAAAACATGAAGAAGAGTCATGAACCTTTCACAGATGATGGGTGGTCAGGGCTAGGTCTCCAGCTGCTTTGACTAGCAATAACCTGGTGATGACAGCAGAAGATTTTGCTGATAGTCTTTTTCTCCTTTGAAGGCACATCCTGGCCCTTTTCTTGGGAATTATACATGACAGGCAGCATGAGGGCGTCAGGCAGGCTGTCAGCTTTTTAGAGCCAGGCTGTTATCTCCTGCATGAAATATTAATTGAGGTGGAGCCTGAGAAACTGTCCTGCAGGTAGGTGCTGCAAGTGGCATACCCTTCTGGTCAGAGAAAAGTCCTGGAGCCAAAGTAGCAGCATTTACACCACAAACCCTGCCTGGAAAATGGTGTTTCTCATCTCAGAGCCTAAAGATGCAGCTTGGAGTGGCCTGGGGGAGTTTCTCCCAGCTGCAGAATTTTACCTTCTAGTTCAAATCAGGCACCTCAGCCACAAAAACCCACCAAATGACAGCTAGTGCAAACAACTCACCAGCTCCCGTGACAGCCAGGATTGAGGATATCTGCCTCTGAACCTGAAGGGATGCTTGCAGAGATGGGCAGGGAAGTGGTGATATTTATACCCTACCCCTGAGGCCCCATGGGGCTCATGTGTAGCTGGGAGCAGCATCTGGTCTGTGCTTCTTGGAGAAACATGATGAAAATACAAAATTCATGGGGTTTTGAGTGGAACACCTTTAATGTGAGCTGCCAGGTGAGACCTTCCATTGAAATTATGGCATGGGATGGAGCACATAAGGCCATTGGTGTGCTGTGTCACCTCCTTTACAGGGGAATTGAGATGAGGTGGGGTGGCTAAAGACATACAGATGAGTGATGCTGACCTCCTCCAGCCAGCCCTACAGATGACACAGGATCTGCTGCTATCACTGCCTCTAGCCTTGCTCTGCCTGCCTCTGTGGGTGGTCAAACACTGCTGCTTCAAGCACCAGGGTGATTAATACGGTAAATGTGTGTGCTCTCTGCAGCAGGCTTTCATTGCCGTTCCTAGTGTGAATACTCAGCATTGGTTTGTACCCTGTGAGGACTCTCTTTGGGGGCATAAAAAGAAAATCCAATATTAACCAAGAGTGGGAATGGTCAACAAGTGGGGTGAACAGAATGAGGTTGTGGGGGAAACTAATAAAAGTATGGAGAAAGTCAAACCTGGGTACCTTAAATTAAGCACTAAATCTAGAGTTAGTTGCTGAAATAAAACCAGACAGACTTCTTTCTTCCTTTCTTCCTTCCTTCCTTTCTTCCTTTCTTCCTTTCTTCCTTCCTTCCTTTCTTCCTTTCTTCCTTTCTTTCTTTCCTTCTTTCTTTCTTTCTTTCTTTCTTTCTTTCTTTCTTTCTTTCTTTCTTTCTTTCTTTCTTTCTTTCTTTCCTTCTTCCTTCCTTCCTTCCTTCCTTCCTTCCTTCCTTCCTTCCCTTCCTTCCTTCCTTTCCTTCCTTCCTTCCTTCCTTCCTTCCTTCCTTCCTTCCTTCCTTCCTTCCTTCCTTCCTTCCTTCCTTTCTTTCTTTCTTTCTTTCTTTCTTTCTTTCTTTCTTTCTTTCTTTCTTCTTTCTTTCTTCTTTCTTTCTTCGTCTTTCTTTCTTTCTTTCTTTCTTTCTTTCCTTTCTTTCTTTCTTTCTTTCTTTCTTTCTTTCTTTCTTTCTTTCTTCTTCTCTTCCTCTCTCTCTCCCCTCTCTCTCTCCTTTCTTTCTCAGGAAAATTGTGACCTGTCATCTTGGGAATCAGTATTTCAAGAATAGATTTTGAAGCCCCCTAAACTCAGGTCTGAAAAGCAGGCATGGCTATTAAGCTCCTCAGCTTTGGGGTTTTAAAAGTCTCAAAAATCAAAGCACAGCCACCTTTTGAATGCAGCAGCTGTATTGGGGGGGTGGGGGGAGGGGTGTGTGTGTGTTGTGGTGGTGTGCAGGTCTCTGTGCACATGCACCCTTTCTCTGACAGAGGCTTGATAGGGGTTCCTCTGCAAAATGCCTTCAGTAAGCCACTCAGAAGGACCCTCTCATGGAGACTTTACATCTAGTCTGTCTCCCCCGTTTCAGGAAAATGAGAAAAGGAAAAAGAAAAGGAGAAACAACCTTTCCATGAAGGTGCTGACATGGGACAAAGACCCTATGGGGTGAGCCTGGCATGGGGCAAGCTGTGTGACCCCCATGGATCTGCTTTCTCATTTGTGGTCTCCGAAGCGGAGACATGCCCCCCTCTTCGTTGACATGAGGCGCTCCCCTGCTGTGGGCTGAGGCCACCGGGACCTGGGACAGCGGGGACGGGGAGCATCCCCGCATCCCACGCCGCAGCACCCAGCAGAGGGAAGCAACGAGCCGCGCTCCGCCAGCCCCCGCGGTACCCGGCCTGACCTGCGGGCAATGCAGCCTCATCCCCCAGGACAAGGGGAGTACTGCCAGTTTGCAGGCTCCTGGCTTCACACCTCCCCCGGTGCTGCTGCCAAGGCTCTCGGCTGGCGAGACGGCATCCAGCTTCGGCCGCGCTGATGCCTCTGGGATTCCAGTTTGTGATGGAAGGACTGACTCTGGGGCGGCAGAGCTCAGCTCAGCCTGCACTGGCGTGGGAGTCCTGCAAGGAGCTGGTCCAAACGTGCTCTAACCCAACAGCCCCAACAGCGTGGCCACCAGCAGATGCCTGGGGGAGAGTTTAAGCACAAGGCAAACATGCAATGGTGCTCCCCAATGCAGAAGAGCGCAGGGGCTACTCAGTCAGAGAGGCTATTTTGTTATCAAAGGATTGCTTTCCTGTGTATTTATCTTGCCGGTTTTTGTGCTTGTAGAAACTTTTGCCATCCACAACACACTGCAGAGCTCTTCCTCAGTAGAGAAGGGCAGCTCTGAGGTGGAGGGCTGTGGGTCTCATGCATGAGCAAGGCTCTGCCAAGCAGCTTTTGGGCAAGGGTGTCTGACTGAAGCTCTCACCCGAATTACCCAAAACTTAGACTCTGGAAGAAGCAGAATTACTGCTCTCCAGGGTATTTTGTTGGGGCTTGTAATTTCATTGTAACATAGGAGGATGCACGTATGTGTCTGCATGGGTTATATAGATGTGTGTCAAGGGGTCTGAGCCTGGAAAAGCTGGAGGAATCCACTGGACCACATTTTAAAATATTTATAGTTCCCAGTAACAGCACTCCCCAAGGACATGATGATCTTACTTGTTACAGTACTAGGTACCCAGTCCATTACAAACACTGGCAGAACACACACAAAAGCAGTTCCTAAATGTTTAAACTGTTTTAAAATGTCCTTCCAAGGGTGTCAGCTTATAGAGTGCCTGCACCTCTGGGTCAGCTGGAAAAGAACTGCTTCTTCTGAAGCCACGCTACCTCATCAGCTCAAGTAGTAGGAAGAAATCAATCTTTTAAGTCTAAATGAGCCAGTCTGAGGAGGTGTTGTGCTGCAGTGACTTATGGAAACTCCAGCATACTAATTTGTGCATGCTAATTCAGGAGGGGGCAGCTATTTCCCAGAAATCTTATATTGTGGTCTAACCCAAGCAAAATACTCAAGTGAAACAAAGAAAAACCTAGGGACAAAAGCACTTGCATTTTAAAGAGAAGACAATACTTTTGGTTAATGTCTGAGAGTTCAAAAGTCATTACTTGCTATAAAGGGTTTCCCCTGCAGACCTGGGGGGCTGCTTCTACAGAGAGCAGCGCCTGCCCTGGCACCCACACCAACACCAGCAGTGCTCAAATAGACATGACCAGCATGACTCAGCCCCATTCCTCCTCTATGGATGGTCAGGACAGGACATGACCCTTGCCCACTTGGTTCACAGCCACTCTCGTGTGCATGGGCCCCTTGAACCCGGGAACAGACCAGAAGCCCACCCAGATCTATACCCAGAACCTGGGCCCTGCTTGTTCACTCTTCAGCTCCAGGCTTGGGTCTTTCCAGGTTCTGGTCTCCTCCCACTCATCAGTTAGTCCAGCTTAATGTTTGTCACCAAATCCCACCCATATAACCCTGTACACCAAGTAAGGTCACTCAGAAAAGAGCTAGAAGTGAGTTTAATGAGCAGACAGGACAGGCTGCAGTGGCCTGGAGAGTGTATTGAGCAGCAACTTGTTTACACTTAATCAGCCCCACTATCAGTCCCCCTCCATTTTCCCATGCTGGGCTCTTCCCAACACACCTAGATCCCTCCTTTCCCTTACCTTTGGTCCTTCCTTTAAACGCCCCATAATGTATTTTGCACATTTGCACAAGCCCCTTAAATCATTCAATAAAAAATTTCACATAAGCCCCATCGAATATCCCGCACCAAGTCTGCTCTTTTCCGGGAGAACCATCATAATTTCTTTCTCCCTTCTCAGCAGTTTTGCTTGAACCTCTTTCCTCCTGGCTCCTCCAGCCACTCCTCAATCACTGACCTGAAGGTTGTGGCCTGTGTTACTGTCTCTGTTATCTCCTGGGGTCTTGGGTTTGCGTATCTAGGTACGATTTGTTATTTTTCCTGTCTTTGGCCTCTGTTTGTATGTTGAAGAGCCACTGACTAGATATTCTTACAAACCATGGTTCTTATGTTGCCGGTATCAACATATCCTTTACCTTCCACATACCTTTTACCTTCCTTATAACCTTACTTGCCACATACCCTTGCATCAGCAGAAGTTTGACATGTTCCCGTCTCTGGGCTGGTCTTCACTGGGGTTCAATCTCGCATTGGATAGCAGTGAGCATCTTATTGACTTCACTAAATGGCAATGCTGGACTAGCGGACCCCTGTTTGGCAGAGCATTCTTAGTATCCATCTCCGGATCATTTAGGTTTCACACTATATATGATAGGATTCAGGATGGGTGGAGCAAGAAAATGGATGCTGGCTGTGAAATCATAGGTCTGGGGGGATAAACCGGTGCATCATGGACAGGCAGATCATGGGGATAATGAAAAGCAGGACAGCACAGATATGTGAGATGCAGGTGTTGAGAGCTTTGAGATGCTCCCTCCAAGTCACAGTGTTCAGGATGGTCTTAAGGATGTGAAGATAGGACAGGAGGACAAATAGCAAGTCCAAACCTAGTGTGGAGAGTAGCACAAAAAGGTCATAGGTACTGTTAATCCTTGTACCTGAGCCTGCATGTTTGATGATGTCTGGATGCAGACAGTAGGGATGGGAGAGCTTGCTGACTCTAGTGAAACGCAGCCGAGTCAGTAGGATTGGGAGTGGGAGCTGGACAAGGGTGGTCCTCATGACAATTGTCACACATATCTTGGTGGTCCCTGAGTTGGTGAGGATGGAGGAATATTGTAGGGGGTGGCAGATGATTACATAGAGATTGAAAGCTATTGCCAGAATGACAGCAGATTCAATATCTGTGAAGGTGTGAATGAAGAACATTTGGGCAAGGCAGGTGCAATGCTGACCTCCCTGGCCCTCTGCTACAGCATCCTCAGCATGGTTGGGAACCTGGATGTGGACAAGCCCAGGTCAGGCACAGCTAGCATAGCAAGGAATAGATACATGGGTGTGTGGAGGCTCTGCTCTGCCTTAATGATAGAAAGAATGGTCAAGTCCCCAAGCGGTGCCAGGGGGTACGTAGAGTAGAGAGGAACAGCTGACCACATATGCGTGGTTTTTCATGCTGGAAAGCCACCGAAAAAGAAGGATAGGGTCCTGGTCTGACTACTGTTGGTCCTTGTTGGGATGAAACAAGGATGCTCCATCTTATCCCTGAATAGCTGCCCTGGAAGGAAAGACAGCAAGGTTCACACAGGCAGTAAGAAATGGGGGTAGTCCAGGAGCCCTTCCCTCTGAAGCTTCAGATCAGAGGCATCACCATGACCAGCAAAGCTGCACTATAGCAAAACTTACCAGGAGCTGTACAGAAACAGCCTGAGAGTTCTCACCTGCTCCTGCATGCACACTGTCACAGGAACCACGCACGGGCAGAAAGCACTTGTATGTGTTGCATGCCCAGTGTAGGCAAGTCCTAGTTCTGGCTGCCTGGTATAGCAGGGGAATGAACAATTAAAAAAAAAAAAAAGTCTGTGAGCGCTTGTGTAAAAGCAAATCAAGAGAGAGAAGTGACATTGCAATTAGAGGGGACTGTGGTGAGCTCTGATATTAAATTTTGTGCTTTTGCTGGGAATATCTGGTGAAGGAAAAGGAGGTGATAATGGATTAGATACTGCCTGTGGAAACAGAGCAACTTTCTTAGGAATGGAGACCAGTAAAGCCTGACCCTTTTAAACCAACAAAACACATGCCATCTACAAACACATGCAGGGAAAAAGATCTACTTAAACTGAAGGATAGTAATTACTCACAAAGCAATATGTGTAAATTGTACAAGATAAATGTCAGCTGGAAATTACAAGGACATCATATAAAACCAGGATGTCTCTGGACATCCTCCCACTAGAAATATAGGGAGGAGAGACAGAACTGCTTTTAGAAAAAGTTTTCTTTCTGTAAACTCATGCTGCCTTGAAGAATGGGGACAGGACTCAAGGACTGCAATGCCTAGAGCACTCTCCCCATAGTACCTGTAAGCTTCTCTGCATGCCTGACTCTGGTCCTTGTGTCTTGTCTTCGAAGGACAGGGCCTCCCACGCTCTCGTGAGTGCTTGTTCACAGTCTGCAGGGAGCAAAGCCAGTGCACCCTCAGCATCTGTCATGAGAGTCACTGGGGTCTCCAGAGCACCAGCTCAGCTCAGTTTGGTCTGCGTTGGCTTCTAACATCTAGAGAAGTCTTCCTTGCCCTCCCCCCCACCCCCCACTCCGCCCCTGCCCCAGGCATATCCCATGGAAAACAACAGGGAGGAAGGCAGTGGGAATGAAAGGGTGCATAAGAGGGTTTTTAAGGAACTGCTCTGGAAATTACAGGTTTTGACAGCTCAATGAGATCTATTATGGATGTTTATGTCACCTTATCTGTAATATTCACCTGTAAGTCTAGGAAAGTTTATGAAATTACTTAAATAACTGTAAACCTATTAATTTTTTTCAAAAATATCTACACTTGTTCATAAAATTGCAGAAATACTGCCATTCTTTCCTCAGATTCATAAGGCTTCTAACTCACAGCATCTCTCTTCGCCCTTCCCTGTCTCGGTACACAGGTTTATGGCACAGTGCAGCACCCTTGGATAACTGCAAAGACAGAACAAATTCCATGGATAGACCTGGGCTTGCACTAAGCTGCAGACTTTAATGTGGGGGAGTTTTCTCTAGTCCTCAAGAGAAGTTTATCAAAGATCATCCCCCTCATTACATGGAAGGGGAGGAGGAGGAGTTACAGGAGAAAGTTATCTTCAGACACAAACATCTGACAGGGTCAGTTAAAGCAGCCATAATTCAAGTGCAGCCTCCACCCTGACAGTACAGGAACTGTCAGAGGTCGTTTTTAATTGCCCTAAATTTCTGGTATGCCCCATCTCTTCCTCCAGAGCTTTACACACACTGTGCTAGGTGGATGCTGCATCAGTTACATGCATGAAAAACTGTGGAACTCCCTTGTCTCATCCACCTTTGTTTATGCAACAAAACAGCACGCTCCCCACTGCAGCATGCACTGGAGCAAGTGAGCATCGCTGTTTTAAGCAGGCAGAGTGTGAGCTGGGACTGGGTTGGCAGAATGCAAAGACCCTCCTAAATCTGAGATCAGGTCCATGCTAAGCTCTTGCATGCACAGCCTGTCAGGAAGAGCATATAAGAGGGCTGAATCCTTTTGATTGCTTCTCTAAGTGATGATTCATTTTAACTCTTACAGTTTGATGTACTCCAGAGAATGACAAATTCCACAGATGCGCATCAGGATTTCACTGAGAATGAGTGTCCTCATGAAGCTGTAAGTGGAAAAAGAGGCTGCACCCTGATCTAGCACAGAGTGGTTCTCTGAGCAGATGCAGAGCTGCATATTCCCCTTTGCAAGCAGGGAGATATGAGAGTTTGGGGTGTCTGAGAGGTTTCCCACCTCCATGCTAGCCCTCTGGAAAGGGGACAGAGCACAGCTCTTTGGAGCTACCTCAGGTAGCTGAAATGAGCTGGCCCACAGGAGGGTGACAGGGGTGTTTGCAGGAGCAGGCATCACGGACCCTGTCCACATCTGTGAGGAGCCAGGACCCAGCTGAGCCCTTGTCAGTGCCACAACGAAATCTTCCACGACAGAGCAAAGAGCCCACTCAGCTGCCACACTCATGACTGCCCTGAGCTTCCCACCAGCTCCACTGCAAGGAAGCAGCCTGTTCCTAACCAAGGAAGCAGCGTGTTCTTGACCCTCAGGGCTCACAGCAGTGGAAGATTTATAGAAGACCCTGAGCAATCCCTCCACAGGAGAGGGCTGGCCTGGGAGCAGGAGGGCTCTTGGTTTCTCAGTGCTCAGAGCAGATACATTAACCCCCACAGCACCAAGTCCATCCTGGCATGCAACACGGCTCTGCACTGTGCCAGTCACTGCCTGTTGATGGTGGCAGGGGATGCACCCTGGAGACACTTTCCAGCGGTACCCTCCTCCTCCTCCTCCTCCTTGCTTCCCCTTCCACAGAGAATAAGGCCAGACATGGTTTGGGTAAAGCTGCTCCTGCTCCGTGGCAGGGTGATGCATAGATGAGTCCTAAAGGTTGTTGTTCCCAGCCCCACTTCAGTTCTGTGGGTGTGGAAGGAAACCCTAGCAGGTCCCCGGTCTTTGGAGCAGACCAGAGCTATGTGGCTTTGTGTCCTGTCCCCAAAAGTGGCTTTAGGCAATTGCCAAACAAAGAATATAAGAACAGGGAACATGTGCTCAGTAATTCCTTGAGCACTTTCCCGGCCTGAGCATCCCAGCTCCCTCCAGTTGCCCTGGGTCACTCCAAGTTCCTGCAGTAACTCACCTTGCTTGTAGTCCTCCTGCTGGGGTGCTTTGGGGGTGAGGAGCACTGTGAGCTCCCAAGTGCAGCCACTGGAGTAGTGAGGGAGAAATAGGATTCAAGTGATCACTGTGGGATGGTCCTCAGAGGGAGCATGGCACGAGCGTGTACCTCTCTGAGTTCGGTGAGACCAGAAGAGATGCTCCAAGACATCCCATCTCCATCCCCATCAGCTCTCTGTGGGGTTTCCCCACACAGACCTCTTGCTGTGCCCTTGCCATGTGAAAGCAGACACTCTTGCAGTGTTGCAATTATACTTTAGTTCAGAAGGTCAGCAGCATGTCTAGGTATGAGTAAAATATTCTTTCAGCCCTCAGAAATGTTCTTGTGAGAGGCAGAAGGTTCATGGGGTTCTTCCTAAATCTTGGAATGGATTTTAATGCAGCACTTTGTGCACTGATGGATGAAACGTTTTGAAAACAACATAATAATAAAATAAATGCCCTGGGAGGATTTCATCTGACTAGAGGAAATGATGAGAACAAAATACTTTAATGGCCATTGTCGGTGAGAGGGAGAAATGGATTATTTAGTGCTGAACATTGTAGCTCCAGAGCCTCAGAGTGGACGAAGATGGTCGGATTTCAGTATCTAAAGTTATACTTATTACCGTATTCTTTGGGGCCTATCTTCCCCCACCAGTAAAACAGTAATGAAGAAGTAGGGTGCACAGGGATACAGGGAATGCTTTTTTATTGCAAGGACGAATTGCATTAGGGAAGTGTTAACTTAAAGATCTAAAACATTTGCGTTTGTGCAGTCATTCTGATGGAGGTTTGTTAACCACAACTGTCACAACCCCCTCAGCTGAGGGGGTTGGAGGCAGCAGCTGCAGCACTTCTGCTGCTGAGCACCAGGCTTGAGCTCTCCAGGACCATGAGGCTCATCACAGCGGGTCCTGCTTGGGGTGGTGGCCTAGGAGTGGTGGCAGATGCCTTATTTTCAAAGTGAACTGAGATAAGCAGACCGTATTCCCATCCTGGATACTTGGGTGTAAATTCCACAGCGCTACACACACAAAGCACAGTCCACGAAGACTGTCAGGAGGGGACATTTGCTCAGCGCTAGCTCAGACACCAGGACCGACTCTGCACATCCCAGGGGACAGCAAAATGGCACCCAGCCCGTCCCTCTGCCCTGACCGAGCAGAGCGCAGCCCACGCAGCCTGACTGCAGAATGGCTGCAACACTGGGAACTTCTGCAGCAGGTTACTGTACGGAGCCAGGATCTCATCCCAGTGCATGGACCTTGCTCCCAGTTCCTCCAGTAGACACAGGGTTAGGGATGACAGATAAACTCTTTGCAGACACAACCCCACTGGTGCCAGGGGATAAACTGGTGCGTGCGTGCGTGTTGTGTGTGTGTGTGTGTGTGTGTGTGTGTGTGTGTGTGTGTGTGTGTTCTCACAGCACAGAAGTGCTGAGCCAGTTTCTGTAAACCAGCTCACCTGGAGGGGAAGTTAGAGCCTTCCAAGTAGAGACCAGTCTTCTCCATGACCAAACAGGCAATGAGAAAGTACCAGCCTCTGAAACAGTTGTGTCTGTGGGTAATTCCCGTTAAAAAGAGGGGTAAGAGAGAGTCCCTGAGTGCTGTTATAGGGTCAGAACAAAGGACAGAAAGGGTAGAGAGGAGGAAAAGGGAGAAACTAGAGGTATTCACCTACAAAGTCTTTTGTTGCTCATCTCATCACACAGAAGGTGTGGGAAGGGACTTGATCCCAGCCCAGAAAAGCCAGACAATGCAGCAGCCAGATGCATTTGCTCTTGATGAAGACAGGGTGAGGCCCTCCTCCTCGGAGTCAGCTGATGAGAAGGCAAAACTGAGTTTGTTAGCAGAGAGATTTACTAAAGTGTGTAGGGGGGGTCACTGGAACAGCACAGCTTCATGCTGTGCAGCAATAAGTGCAGAATAAGGCCTTTATCAGGGCAGGGAGACACTCTCCTCACCCCTTTCTGAGCTGGTGGCCCTACACACCCGCCTCATGCTGATGCCCAAGGTCCTTATTTTTATCACCAAGGTCAGCTCAGGAGAAAAATTCACCCCAAGTCAGATGGTCCGTTGTGTGCAGAGGGAGCAGCCAGCCCCTTGCAAGGCCCCCCCATTCCCTCCTTGGCCTCATCAGGCATTTTCTGATGCTGCTTTGTCACCATGACGGGATTGACCTCGTGGGCTGGAGACCTACAGCGTATAACTTGGGGTGGTGGGTGCAAGGCGCTTTCACATACCTTGCTGGCATGCAAATGAGGGTGCAAAGCGCTGCGGAGCTCTGCACTGCTGCTCTGGCCTCATGTTGGTAGTAATTCTGGGAGTGAGTGGCGTAAATCAAACCTCGGAGGAGGTGGGGGAAGCTCATTCCCCCCAGCTCTGCTCTGTGCTCCTCTGCCCTTCATCACACAGGGAATCAAACCTGGGTTGTATGTCTGAGAGTGGCTTTGGATTAAGCCCCAGATTAGCAGCAGTTAGTACCAAACACAGCCCAGCTAGAAAATCAGCACCCAAACTGGGTAAGGGTTTGGGACATCTGAATCCCAGCCCTCTTCTGGAAATCCCAGGCACTGACAGGAACATGGTCCAGAGGGAGCCTTGGTACCAGCAGGCATCACCCTGCCCCATGCTCGCAGGCTGGCAGCACAACCAGGTGTCCGAGGCTGTGCCTCAGTTTCCCCACTCACCTCATCTTGCCCTGGCTTGGCCTGGGCACGTCGTGGGGTCTCACTGACACTGGAGGGAGCAGGATCTCTCCCTCAGCAGTGGGTTTGCCACAGTCCAAAATTGCCACTGCCTGTGGAGCGCCACAGGGCACGGGGTCTGCGGTCGCGGGTCTGGCACTGCTGCCGTGCTGGGCTCCCACAGCCATGATGTGCCTTTCCTTGTGCAAAGCCACACACACAATCCACGTGGTGCTGCGGGGGCCTCGTGGGGAGGCAGGGGGTCCTGGGGGGGACAATCCAGGTCTGCTCCAGTGACTCTTGCAGGGTGGCTTGGCCAGCCTTGTTTTTCTTTCCCCCTCTCTTTCTTAAACCCATGCCTCAGTTTCCCTGCCTGGAAAAAGAGGGTTTGCTTTCATTTGCATATGCCTGAAGGTCTTTTGGTCCTCTTCACAGCGCTGCATGCACCCACCGGCACAGAGGTTGCCCCAGGGAGCACTACATTTCAACCACAAAAGAAAAGGTGCTTCCCAGGGCAGTGATGATGCCTGTGTGCCCTTTTGGAAGAGAGGCTTATGCAAAAACATTAGCTCCTAGTATGACAGGAGATCCCAGGTGAATTTTGTGCCTTATGATACATGGGAGCACAGTCTGGACAGCTTAATGCTACCGAACACAAATGTTTTGTGCTATGGTTCACCCTAAATCACATTTACCCAGAAGCTCCTCAGTCCCAGCGAAAGAGGCCAGCTTTACAGCTTGCCCCAGGTACAGCAGGCTCAGCACTCACCTGCACAGAGCTGTGCTCCGTACAGCTGAGAGGGCATTGCACAAGCACCAAACTGGCCTGGCACCCATTTCCAGCCAGAATGCCAATGAAAACCTGGCTAGGGAAGATTCTATCTTGTATCCCTGGGGTAGGAGGGCATGGGACAGCAAACGTTTCCCTTTCTTGACGTGGATCCTGCCCTGTCATAAGCATTTCATGGCATGTTGGGTGAGCAGCCACCTGTTTGGTGACTCAGTTTCTCCACAAAGATCTCTGCCTGCCAGCCAGTGCAGGAGAAGGCAGGGGAGCCCTCTAATCCCCTGAGAGCCTTTCTCTGGGAGGGTGAGCAAGGTGCTGTGCTTCCCTCTCCTGTGGAAATAGGAAACGTTTTAAAAGTAACCAGCACATTTGATGCACTCAGCTTCCACCCTCACCCCCCAGACTTGCAACAGGGTAAGAGGGGAGGATGAAGAGGGGCTGGTTATCAAGACACTTCCTACCACCATCTCTTTGGGAATATGAGTCACCTGAGCCTGTCTTAGGCTTTACCCCAGAGATGAACTGCAGTCAGGGAAACCATGCTGCCGCAGGGCTGAGCAGTCTGCACTTGCCCAGGTAATCCAAGGCTGCCCTATCTCTCCTGGATCTCCTAAGAAAAATTAAAAAAATAAAAAAAAAAAGCCAAATATTTTTCAGCTGATTGCCACACCGCCTCAGCAGACATATTTTCTGCTGCGTCAGAAGTCTGACACAGCATAAAGTGGAATGCTGCCCGTCAGCCAAGGGTTGCCTTATCTGTGCCCAGCTGGACTCCTGTTTGTGCTGTCGGGTTATCATCTCACCGCAGCCCCATGCTGAAGCTGGGCTGGGGGAGGCTGCTGTGACTCAGCATCCTGCAGCCCGTGCCCGCCGCCGGTGCAAATTTGTTGCACTCAATTTATGATGGGAGACAGCCACAGCAATACAGCAGAAATATCTAAAACATCCTGCTGCAGGAAACGGGGTTTGAGTCCTAGGCATGGGATTGAGCCTCGTCTGGTTTTTCCAGGCAGGCAACGCTGGTTTCAGAGCTGCTTTTCTGCCTGGATGTCTGAAGAAGACCCTCAGAATAAAGTGTCCCTCTGGGCTGGGGTGAAACAGGGTTTGTGGGATGTTCCCTGCCCCCCATCTCAGCTCAGCCCCACAGAAATGCTGTTATTTGGGACTCCCTGGGAGAAAGGGAATCTGCCTAGTGCATGATGCTGGGGTGATGTCTTGGTGCTGTGGAGAGCTGAGCAAAATGAATGACTTTCAGGCCAAATTCTGATTCACCCACAAGCCCTGGGACTGCAGAGGTGCTGGGACAAGCTGCTGAACACCAGGGGACAGGCTCTGCCAAGGGATGCCCCAAACATGGGGCTTTGGCATCACTCAGGGCAGGGGGCTGCTCTCTTATGTGGGGCACATGCGGTGCAGGCAGCCCTCAAACAGCTACTTGGTGGCTGCAGAGGTATTGCCCCAGGTGACATCCCATTTTCAGAGTCACTTGAGTAATAAGTGGGTGCCAGGTTGGAGTCACATCTCCTTTTCTGCCTTCCTGAAATTGTCCCAAAACAGAAACAGGTCTGCCTCTGTCCATTGCCAGCATTAACTGCTTGAAAGGCATCAGGGGACCATTACCCATACAGAAAATGTGTTCCTGACCCAGCTGGTCCTATGCACAAACAGGAGGAGAAAAGTCCTTGTCTGAGCTCAGCAATGCACTCCTTGGTCCCATAAGAGCCTTCTTTGCTCACAGGGACATCTTTCATTACAACTGACCTGGGATTGGAAAGTCTTGGACACAGCTCTTGTGGCTCCTGTCCAATGCTGATGGCTGTTTTGGAGGGGTGTCTGTGGGTGTCTTCTGTTAACCATTTTTTTTTTTCCTTGTGTAAAGCAATGGCAGGCAGAGCCAGCTAGAGCAGCAGCAGGTGTAGTGCTGGGAGCAGTGGCTAGGTCCCCTGGAGCTAACCTGCTCCTTAGAAAAAAAGGATGCTGGAGCCTTGTTAAGGGGAAAGCAAGTCCATTTACCCTTACTCTGAAGTCTCTGGGGTTTAAATGTGTGGAGAGTTACCTGCTCCGCATACTACACTGCTGACCAGCATGAGTACAACGAAGCATCTTCCTGGAGCAGCAGGCTCCTTTGCTCTTCCTGAAGCAAGACTCAGCTCAGTTTGTCCAAGGAGCCCTGGCTCCCTTAGTGGCCACAGTTGAGGAAAGATGTGGGGAGGAGAGCAGCCTTACCTTTCAGGTGTGAGAGCGCTCACCAAAGCACAAGCACGCACAAGGGGGAGCGGTGGAGGAAGGCAGCATTGGATGCCATTAGCAGCTAAGCAAAGGAGGTGGCTGGTGCCCATACTTGACATTTGGAGCTACGGGTGCCTTGAGAGCACTGCAAAACCCCCAGGATTTTCAGAGGCAAAGGTTTCATGCCTCTTGTCTAAGGTCCTGAGGATGGTCTCTAACCTGCCTGGCATGGCTGGGCTACCTCCCACAGGGGTTTCCCTCCCCAGCCTGTCCCATAGCAGGTGAGCCCAGACGCTCTGTGCTCTGTGGGCTGATCCTGACCTCCTGTGCCAGCACCTATTTTGCTCTGCAGCTCTTCCCTTCCTGGCCCTGTAAAGCATCCAGGGTCCAGCCTTGGGCAATGGGTCTTTCTGGCCACTTTCTGTTCTTCTGAATCGACAGCTGTGAGTTTGAGTCCTGCATCAACAGACCTGCATTTGCAAAAAAAGCTGAATCCAGGGGAATTCTTGTCAGAGTGCAGAGATGCAGGAGGTTGAAGGTACCAGGACAGCCCCCAGCTCCAGACACTGTTTATGCCTGCAGGGCTGCAGGGATACTGCAGACCACCAAGGATCAGGACTTTCAGATTAGCCACGATTGAGCTGAATTGCCAGCAAGAGACAGCAGAGCAGCTGCACTGCAGGATTTGTGTGTGACCGCAGGGACACAGTGTCACACACAGGGCTATGTCAATGCCTGCAGGCTTTTTGCTTTGTAGGTTTCCTAACCAGGGCACTGTAATTTGTGGCACTGTGTTATCCCCTGGTATTGCAATCACTTATTTCATCTGTATGAGCAGGAGACCCCAGAAGGGACCTGATTTTCCATCCCTTTCTCCCTCCTCCGCTCACCTCCTGCTCTGGCAGTGCCCAGAGGCCCTGGGGAACACACATTTGGGGGATATGCACATTGCTAGAGGAGCAGAGGGGGTGGCTGAGTGGCTGAGCACCAGTTCCCACCCTCCTGATCAGCTGTGTTGGTACACGCTTGGCTCTGGTGTGAATGCTGCTTTTGGGCACCAGGCAGTTATGAAGGAGATTCTGAAATCCTGTCCTGTAGCACCTCTTTCCTGCCCTAAAAGAAAAAATTATAGGAAAACTCAATTTACCCCATAGATAACAGGGGTGCATGCTGGTGTGACTAACAAACAGTGGCAGCTGATGTGTGGATAGAGGTATGGCTGCCTGGCTCTGCCTGTGAGCCCTCAGGCAGCAGAGCCGGACCCCAGCCCCACTAAATGATGAAGCCCATTTCTGCTAAATCCAGGGGCAGAAAACAGGCTGTCACATCTTGAGCACAGCCGGGTGCTGGCTTTTATCTCAGGTTGCAGTGAGGGTGGCGAGGAGCTATCTGCGAGGGGCTCACAGGGTGTGGGTGGCGATGAGCTGCCTGTGGGTGATAGAGGGGGAGCTGGGCACGGCCAGGGAGGTGGGGTCCCAGCCAGCCTTTGTCAGGCTGATAGCTGGGTGTCATGCTACATCACTGGGGCGGGGATGCTGCGCCAGCCTGAGCACTGCAAAGCAAGGCAGAGCCCTGCTCTGGAAGAAGTGGTGCTACAATGGTGCAGCATGGTCCTGCAGCACAGTGTGCATGGTGTAAGACTCGTCACACACCTGGCCACAGCTGGAAAAACTCCTTTGGCTCCCTCAACCCCTGCGCCATTGCTCTGCACCCCAGGAAGTGCTGTACCAACCACGTCTGTCACTTGAACAGCCCCATTCTGGTGTCCCCTCCAACCCAGAGCTCCTGTCGGTTCATTTTGCAGCCCAGGGTAGAGGTTCTGGTATGGAAGTCAAAGGCTGGACCCTCTTGCAAGTAACCTGTGTCCCTCTTGCACTAGGCAGATGAAAACCTCATTGAGGGTGAGGGGTGAGAGCAAACCATCAGCTCAATTATAGGCAGAAAAAACACTGCCTTAAATGAGACTGTCTTGGAGACAGCTCATCATAAAAAAAAAAGCTGGGTTTGCCCATTTCTAGATTGCTTTTGCCCGAGTTCTTGTGTTGAGGAATAACTCAGAAGCTGTTTAATTAAATTTTTAACTTTTCCATGAATATACTGGCTCTTATTCCTGACTTTGTGCCTTTCATCCCTTCATCTCACTCATTCAGATCTGAACGTAGCCTATGACACTGGGTTGGCTTTAGTGCTGAGTATGTCCTGGTGAATCCCTTTACAGCAATTTAGGGACAGGGATGTATGAACAGAGTCAGGTCACATCTGCCATGCCCTGCAGTTCCCCTGTCCACTTCTGTTGCAGCCAGCCCCTAACCTCCAGACAGTGTCACCTGAGACCCAAATTTCAGACCCAGGAGATTTCCTACAAAATTCAAGCAATACAGTAAAAGGCTGTAAGTCAATTAAAACACCGAGGCCCACACTTGCGTGCTAAGTAAGTCATCATGTGGCGTGAAATTCAGGCCAGAGCAGTCAGAGCAAGGGGTGCTCTGCACCTCTTGGAGTCAGGCCTAAAAGGTACAAAGGGTTAAACCTGGATCCTGAAATTGGAGATCCACAGTTAGGGGCAGAGAGGCATTCATTTAACCTGCAGTTATATTTTCCCTTAGTTTATTGTTACGGCACAGAAACAATTTCAAATGTCTCCATGTTGAAAGCAGAGTGCCCCAGGCGATGAGCCACAGCTAAATTAGATAACTCTCTTTGCAGTAATAACATCAAGCTCTCTGTCTGCTTGCTGAAAAACTCCAATCTGCTCCAAATCTCCACTGTGGTGTGCCTGTACCTCTTCTGTTTGTGGTTTTTCCTATTCTCCCTTTCCCTCCTAAGGAGAAGAATTGCATTTTCAGAAATTCTCCTTGTCTTTTATATTCAGGCTAGTGACCAAACAGTCCCAGCCAGGGAAAGCTGTATAAATTATGGTAATTCAGACCAGCCCGCTGCTGCTCTGCATTTCCCTGAATTCATCATTGACCACATCCTGAACAGGTTTAGGGCAGCTGCTCTGCCAGTTTCCTTAAAGTCTGTGAGTATTTGGTAAGGCTTTGCTGTGGTCCTGAATTTGGGCTACAGCAGCCTGAAAACCCCTGCTGCCCCAAGCACCATTTCTGGAGCAACCCTTTACAGGGTATCTGCATTAGCAGTGTGGTGGTGAGAAGCTAGCTCTGGTCTTCAAGTTAAATCAAGGCACCTGTGGTAGACTGGACACAGCCAAAAGGACCAATGGAGTAGGAGTAGTCTGAAGCTCATATACGAATTTACAGCCCAGAGTGGCTGTAAAAGGTCATTGCTATTACAGGCTTTCAACATCCAGAGGTATACAAGTCTCTGATATGACCCTAACCCGATTAGGGTTGATTCACCCATTATTCCTTTTCTACAGTGCCTGTCCTACAGGATTAAGAGAGTGTCAAGAATTACTGTGGGTATAAACCAAGCCATTAAAAGGAAAAAACCAAGCCATTAAAAGGAATCAATACAGAAGAGCAGCACCAAATGAAAGAGTACCCCAATGAAAAGGTAGAATGACTTCAGCCTCTCTTCCTCCTGTTTCCTCTGCCTTCCCTCTTCCCCCTGCCCGCAGCTCTTTGTGACCATCGTTAACCATTCTGTGAAGAAGTGGTCCTGCTCACGCAACTGCAACAGAAAAAAACCCAAAACCTAAATAGGTCAAAGTGTGGGACGAGGACCTGGGGTTTCTCGCTACAAGCCACGTATCTGCTGCCTTTCCTGCAGTCCAGAAAGCCAGCATTTACTAACCACATTTTTATAAAATATTAATACTGCAGTTAATACTCTCCTCCAAACCTCTGTGCCTGATGTTGTCCTGCTTGTCCCAGCTTCGCACTACTCCATGTCCCTGCCAGACCTCCCTGAGCTTTTTCATGCTGCTGGTTCAAATGCAAAAGAAAAGCATCATTATCTTTTCTCTTCTAAAGTTCAGCTTTGCAGAGCTGAAAATGAGACTCCTATCACAGATGATTGCATTGCTAATAATAGACCCAGATGTATCTTGGATTTTATTTTCAATGCCAGGAAATGCAGGCTACAGGGTGAGAGAAATAATAAATGAAAAGGTCCTGCTAGGTCATTTACTGTCATCCCCCAGCTGAGGATATGGCTGTTTTGGTCAGCACTGTGCTCAGTTGTATGAGCTGGCTGACTCACATGATGGGAATAGCTTGTGAATTTAGGGCCACACATTTTGGATTTCACTCTCTGAGTCCTGTTATATTGAAAAAAGACAGCTTTTGAAGTCTTCAGATCTTAAGAACCGAGGGTGTGTGACCGTGTGTCTGCTCTTTAGGTGAGTAACTAAAGCAAGCACTGGCCACCTGCACAATGCCTTTATCTGCCCAGAGCAGCCTCTGCTCCACATCGTGTTATCAGACCATGCCAGTAGCTCGCTTGCTGCTGAAAGGGGCCTGTGGGCCTGGCCTAGGATTCAGAAATTTAAAAGAATGAATAATGCCTCCTAGGACCCTGTGGCAAGGAGCTGAAATGTAACCACAGACGTGAACCATCCTATCTGGATCATAGTGATGAGCTTGTGCCACTGCTCAGCGTGGCTCCCATGAGATCAATGGACTGGTATCGATCTGTAATGGGTCAGAGGTCTGGATGAAACCTCCTAAACTGCCTGCAGATACACCCAAAGTCCATGGTCTTGTCAGGGTTCCCTACACCTCATGCACCCTGGCTTTGCCTTTCTGAGTGTGGGAGCACATCTTCACCCGAAGCCTGAAAAACAGGAGAACACCCATGGTGTTCAATAAGAAGGTGATACCTAGAGTCAAGCAAAAGCCTTTGGTCAGAGCTTGAACTGGTGGAAATTTGCTGGTGGAAACTTGCTGTTCTGGTTGTGAGATGGTCGGTCCTGCTATCCTTGTGCAAGGCATTTAATTTCCCAGCAGGGACAGGCCAGTGAAGTGTCTGCCTTTTTAATATTGTACATATATTGAAAGAGCAGAGGAGCCTGCACCCAGTCACAGCTTGCCCTGGCACCAGCATCCCACAGAGGTATTCATAGAAACCTAGACCGTGAGGATCTCTGTTTCATTAACACCAAGCAGGCTGCATATCCATGGATCTCCAGCACACGCTTCAGGTGTGGAGGAACTGGACTGACAGGCTGATTTTTTCTGCACTTCTGCCTGGTGAAAGGTGCCTGCTTAGGAAAACAGAGAGGGGCTTCTCTGCTGGTCTGTGTGTGCAAAGCTGCAGCGCAGGGTGAGAGCACTCAGCATATCCAATATGCTTCTGTGCAGAAGGATCTGTGAAGTGCCTAAGTTCATAATCAGGTCATCTGTCCCATCAGAGAAATAGCCCTCAAGTTTAGAGAGCCTGTAAACCCTGCAGAGGGTTGGGTGCTGCTGCAACTCAAAGGTTGGGTGCTGCTGGCATGGATCTCTTCTAAAGTACCTTACACATGGGTCAGTGCCTGCTGCAGACTGCAGGTCATGGGGTGAGCAGGCAGTCAGAGAGCAGGGAAGGAGCAGGAGATAAGAGGGCATTATGTCCTGAGCCTGCTGTTAAGCATGTCCCAGGGCTTTTTCCTTGAAGACCACACCTCACCGCAGACTGACCACTGCGTGGACAGACCGACCCACCACTGCTGGGGACCCCCACCCCAGCCCCAGCCAATGACCCCACAGCGCAGGACAGGGAGGAGCTGCTGGCAGGGGATAAAAACCTCCATGGGGTCTGCAGCTCAGCTACAGGGTCTGTGTCCTCCCGCCGCTCTGAGCAAAGCCGCCTGCCACCATGGTGCACTGGTCAGCTGAAGAGAAGCAGCTCATCACCAGCCTCTGGGGCAAGGTCAATGTGGAGGAATGCGGTGCCGAGGCCCTGGCCAGGTAGGTCCATCTCCCAGGCATCTGCTCAGCTGCACCCTGGATAGACAAACTGTGGCAATTGCATTTGGGAGCATTAACATTGTGTCTGTGTCCCTCTGTCTCTCCCCAGGCTGCTGATTGTCTACCCCTGGACCCAGAGGTTCTTTGATAACTTTGGGAACCTCTCCAGCCCTACTGCCATCATTGGCAACCCCAAGGTCCGTGCCCATGGCAAGAAAGTGCTCACCTCCTTTGGGGAAGCTGTGAAAAACCTGGAAAATCTCAAGGCAACCTTCGCCAAGCTGTCTGAGCTGCACTGTGAGAAGCTGCACGTGGACCCCGAGAACTTCAGGGTGAGCTGCACTTGGTTTGCATCAGTTTGACCCCCTCTCCCTCCATCCTGTAAAGTACCTCAGTGCCTGCAGGGTTCCAGGCAAGCACCAATAACATATATTTTAGTCACCAAACAGAAAGGGGCTGGTTTGGATGGAAACTGGGGGAGAGGAGGAGGTTGGGCATTTGACAATTCCAGGGAAATGACAGGCTCCAGGCTGTGAGGGGTCTGGGGACAATTATAGGGAGATGCTCTGAAAGCCTGGAGGCTTGTTCAGGCATGGTTTGGGAGAAGTGGTACAAGGATGTCGGGAGGCCTAGTGGGGCTGAGGGTGGAGAGCATAGAGGGAAGTCTCGCTGTGTCAGCGCCATGGGCAACCTCTCCCTGGCACCTCCTCACCCCAAGGATGAGGACCACTTCATTTCACCTTTTTCCAAGGTGAAAAAACATGAGAGGAGAGGGAAAAGCAAGTGTGGGATGGTCAGGGGCTGTACACTGATGGGAAGAGATTCAGGCTGGGATTAGAGAGAGAGAAGACAGATCTGCATGTGAGGACAAGGTCAGCAGATGAGGGAGGGGAGTGGGAGGGAATGAAGCAAAAGAGATCAGGGTGCAGGGGGGTGAGAAGTCACTGCAGGTGAAGAGAGGGAAAATTCGGACTGAAAGGGATTGAGAGAGCTGGGTGTGGCTGATGGCCTCTGAGTGAGTCTTTGTTTAAACCTGACTTTGGGGGTGTAGTAGGTAGACCTCATAATGACCTTAACCCCCTGCTCAAGTAGGCATGGATTTTCACAGCAGAAAAAAGAAAAGAAAAGAAAAAAGACAGAAAATGTCTGGAAATACAGTCTAGAGGCTGGAAAAAGAGGCAGTTGAGAGAAGAAGCAGAGACAGATCAAGTGGATACTGGTGCATACGATCAGCACAGGACTATTTTCCTGCACAGAGAATTCAGCTAAAAATTCTTCCCCGGGTCGCAGCCTCCAGGACCCACCAGAGAGTTGCGTCCCCTCCAGCCTCTGGTCCCTGGGTCCTGTGCAGGGGTGCTTAGCACCATGCTGATGTGATTTCCTTCCTTCTCTCTCCAGCTCCTAGGAGACATCCTCATCATTGTGCTGGCTGCACACTTCACCAAGGACTTTACCCCTACCTGCCAGGCCACTTGGCAGAAGCTGGTTGGCGTGGTGGCCCATGCTCTGGCCTACAAGTACCATTAAACACTCTGGAGGCCAATGTGTTTGTAACAGTCAATAAAAAACCCCACATTTTCTGGACTTAGTGTGCTCCTCTGTCTCTGGCTGCCTGTGTTATGGGAGGGAGGGAGCAAGGGTCATTGAAGGGGGAAGATGGGCTCTGGACTGCTGAGACCATCATGGTCCAGAAAGGCATCCAGGCTGGCCAAAGGGGAGGCTACATTTGCTGGCTATTTGGCCTCTCTCCAGAAGGCATCTCCAGAAGGCACTGCTGCCCTTTCCTGCCTGCCCAGCAGTACTGGTCCTGGACCTCCATGCACAAAGTGATCATAGAATCTTTATAAAATCCTTTAAGTTGGAAAAGACCCTTAAGATCATCAATTCCACCTGTAAACCATAAATCTCACTTTAAGTGCAGGCCCAATAGCTTAAACCTTATTGTCTTCCAGGGAGGGAAAATACATTGCTTTCAAAGGCACAGGAAAAATGCTTATGCAAAGCATGATATCCTGACAGCAAAACAAAGACGGAAGTCTAGGTGCCCTGATCTCCTGTATCTGACTTCCAAGATAACAAAATACACTGTAGAAAGACTCAGTGAGAAGATCCATGATAGAACAGAGGTACTTCTCAGAGGTGATACTATAAATAAATCAGTTTTGGTGAGTGAAACAGAGCGCAGCTCCATACCCACCCATTCAACTTATTAGCCTTACCAAGTGTATTACAGTAGGACAGCTGCTAGGATGCACCTCACATATGGAGCTCCAGTGGGACATCTGGGGATACTGGCCTCTAAACCAGTGATGGGCACATCCCAGCCCACCTAGTACTTCTGAGCTTGCTGAAATCAGTGGGGGGTGTGTGTGTGTATTTCTGACCTATTCTGTGCAGAAGAAGCTGCAGGGCAAGCAAGGGCCCCTCTGTCCCTAAACATCTCAACCTGTGATGCATGTAAGGATATACATTTGTAGAGATTCACTGAAGCCAGTTTAGATTAGGCAGAAATTTAACCCTTTGTATTTTAGTACCAGTACCAATTTTTGTGTATTTTTACAAAGTTCATCAAAAGCGTTCCCTGAATCAGCAAGGAAAATGCTCTTACCATTACTCTTGCACATTTTGATGAGAGTACGATATCTAAAATGTGTATGAACCCACGAGGGGGGAGTGAGGGCTGCTTTGAAACAGGACTGATCAGAGCTTTTTTTCACTCAGATTGGCTCAATGGAAGAATGTTTTTTCATTGGAATGCAAGGATTCTGTGTAATGCACACCAGTTTCAGCAATGCTCTTCCAGGAATAACTTAAAAAGCAACAGGGACAGACATGTGAGTGTTGCAGATTGTTGAAATCTTTTTTTTTTTTTTTTTTTTTGCATGATTTAGGAATAAATTTTCTACCTTTCTCCTGAAGTTATGTTATGACACCTCTGTCCCACACAGGCAGCTTGTCTAACAGGCAAAGGACCCAGCCCTGCTGGCAGTACCAAGCACATCCTGGGCTGGGGGAAAAGAAAAAGTAAAAAAACCCTAGAAACCAGTCCAGCTTTCCTGCAGCACATCATTCTCCTTTCAGTCAGCAAATGGGCATTTCAGCAGGATTTTAGGAGATAAGACTGTTTTCAATGTCTTGTTCCAGTTAGCACAAAAGTGCAGTTCAAAACCTTGAAATCTGCCGCCAAACGGAAAAGGGCTCCTGTGCCTGAGGCATGGGTGGATGTAACAGCAAGAAAATGGCTGTGCGTGCATCCAGCAGCACACGCTCTGTCTGTTCATGTCTTTATACCTCTGGGTCCCAAACCAGCAAATGCTTGCAAAGTGTCTGTGGACCTCAGCAATATGTTTTTGCTCCAGGGTCTGTGAATGTCTTAATCATTCTGCTCCTCCTCTCCCACCCTGTGCCATGGACACATACCAGTGGTGATGTGGAGTGTATCCTGCTTCCTAGCCGTGCACTATGCCAGCACCTGGATGGTCCTCTCAGCCTTAATCTGCAGTTAGAGGTACAGGCAAGGGGCAGAATGCAGTGCTGGGGTTGCAGAGCCAGTGTACCAGGCTTTCCAGGTGAGAGTTGCACCTCTCTTGTGTGAAGCAAGAGCAAAGTTATGGCCACCAACAGCCCTTCTGACCCCAAAGGGGGGCTAGAGGTGAGTCCTGGATGCAAGCCAGGCAAACACCACAGCAAACCTGGTGTTGAAATGACCTGCCTAGTCCCCACAGTGTGGCATCAGTAGCTCTAACATCTCTTTACAGAGGAAGTGGTGTCAGTAATGGCTCCTTCCTTTGCAGCCAAGGAATGGAGCAGCCCAGGGAAAGTGGCTTGATCAAAGTGCCTCCAACAGCTGGTGGGAAAGCAGGAATCAAATGTGCATTTCCAGGCCATCACGCTGTGCACATTGTCCTCTCTGGGGAGGAGAGCCCAGCCTCACCAGCACAGTGATGGGGCAAAAGCAGTGCTGGTGTTTTACCATGAGACAAAATAGTCATCAGGGCATTTCTGCAGTGGCTGTGCAGAGTGATGCTGGGATGCTCAGGCAGGGCTGGGAGCCACGAAATGTCCAGGACACAGTGAGCCATCAGCTTGGTCCTTAGCAGCTAGCTCACATTCAGGACCTGACTTCTGCCTTGCTCTCTGTTACGCCCTTTCAGTGAGCCCCAGATGCTCACCATGAACCCCAGCATCTCTACATAGTGCAAACACCCTTTTGGAGCCCAGGGTCCCTTTGAAGTGGTTCCAGCCCTCCATGGCCTGATCAAAGCAGGGCTAGAAGATGCACATTCCCACTTTGCTGTCTGCTGCTTCCATTCCAGGGGGAAGGAGCAAGCTCCTGCTCTCAGCTAGGAGAACACAAGGTACTGGCACAGAGTGAGAGGAGCATGGACAGGGTTGTTCAGCTGGGAAAGGAAGATCACAGCAAATAAAGTGGGAACAAAGACGCCCTTGAAATCTACTGGTTTATGACACAAGAAATTGCATGTTTTGGAGGAGGGAGAAGAGGCTGGCCTGGATCCAGAGTGGCAGAGGCTGGGTATGGATATCACTCCTGCTGATAAGGGCTCTGGTGAAGCTTGGTGCTGGACACTCCCTTTTGCAATCAGTGACAAATAAATTCTGCTTGTTTCAGAAAGACTGTCACTGTAGCTGCCTTTTGCCATCATTGGGATCATTTATCTATTAAAAGGGATGGTTCCCATCCATGGAAGTGGGCATGGCCTAGTGAGGGGCCAAGAAATGAAGAACAACTTTGGGAATCTTCCAGCCACCAAAGTGAACAGCCAGCAGGAAGGATGCTTGAGGCAAGAGTCCTGACCATAGTGAAATCCATCCCAGGCAGACAGAAAAAGGGGCCCTAATTTTCCTTCTGGGGATAAGCATGCTGTAGGGTGCTGCTGTGGGTGCACTAGGGGAAAGATCTCCCTTTGACACTGTGAACTGGAAAAAAGCTACAGAATTTGCTTCTAATTGGCACTGTTTTGGTTGTGATGAGCATTTCCCTTCCCATCCTGTGCCACCAAACAGCTCCCTCAGCAGACAACCCCTGTACTGGGAGCTCTGAGCATCCAAAAATTGCCAGCCAGGCCTTTGCCCCCAAGCCATAAAGCAGGTGGCCTTAAAATGTACTTAAAATGAACTCTTTCTTACAAAAATGGATGCGGTGGATGGAACCCCTGAAGAAGCCCCAAGCAGAGCACAGGGCTTGGACTGTCTGGGCTATTTGCACCTTTGTTTTCTGCCAAGTGTCTCTGCCATCCCACAGCGTACAGGGCTGCTTGCAGCGAATGCTCATGGTGTCCTGGCTGAGATCACCCTGTTATCCTTGCAGGCACCTTCGGGGCTGTACCTGCTTGACTGTGAGCTTGTGCCTCTGACAGCATTATGGACCACTGCCCAACTGTTGTAAACAGCCTCCAGGCCTGCCCAACATAGCAGGTTTCCTTAAAATGTCTTTGTGGCTAACCACCCTTAAAACTAAAAAGCCATTGGAAGTCTTTCACAGGGAGTTTAGTGTCATGCTGTTTCCTTCTGTCAGCTGATAACTACCCTGTGGCACTGATGGAATTGCTGGAGATGATGTGAAAAGCACCTTGAAGGAATCACTTGCCAAGATGGGACGACGTTCTCCAGCAGAAACACTGCAAGCTCAGGAGATGCTGCTGCCCACAGCACTGAGTGAGGAGGAGCCACGTAGGATGTGGAGGGACAGGGCTGAAGGAGAAGGAAGGCAAGATAAGCCAAAGCTCAGCAAGCCCCATGAGCTGTTCATCCTTTGCTGCTTCTCTTGGTTTAGCATCTCGCCTCATGCCTGGGATGGGCATTTGAAACTGCCCTCATGGGATGGTGCATCCAAGCTCTTTTGGTGCTGAGGTACCACAGGACTGATGCCACCAGTTCACCAGTATACTCTGCTAATAAAGAATCTGGAAGCTGTGTCCGCAGAGCAATTTGCTGACATTACAGCTTCCTCATTTCTTATGTCTATATTAAATGGGAAAACATGTGCATGAGCCATTTTGCAAACATAGCAGAACTAGAGTTGCAATTAGACAATTTAGTTTAAAGTCAGGTCACCAGTTGCAGCTGAAGACAGAGCTCAGTACCTCACTCTATAACACACTTCTTGCATCAATGCTTCCTACAGTGCATCAGGACCCAGTTTGAAAAATTATACTGGTACGAATACTTTGACAGCCTCCCTTGTTAGTAAAAAAACACCTTGGATCAAGACGCCTTCTCAAGTAGGAGGGTGGAAAAAGTCACAACTTTCAAAGATCTAGTAACTGCAGGGAGTAATGGTATTGACCAGATGTAAGGCTGGAAGAACTTATTGACAGTTTTATTTGGAGCAGGCAGAGAAAAGACAAGGTAGAGCTCTTTGGATTTGTAAAGGCTCTTGCTAAGAAGAAGACATGAGGGCAGACTTCATCCTGTACCAGTGAGACATCATCCCTGCCAGGCCATTTCTTGGGGCTGAATTATTTGATGTGAACAAGGAATCTGATCAAGACAGCTATACCAACAGTAAAACTGCTGCTTTGCCAGGACAGCATACTGCTTTTGGGGTACAAGGTATGCTATATACCAAAAAAACTTTTTTTTCAAGTGTAAGCAGTGTCTGCACTCAAGAGTTTGTCAGTACTAGTGCCTGGTACAGCAAAACCATCCAACTGTTGCCATGCAGACAAGGTTTTATTACCTATTTCTGCTAGCTGTCTGAAAAAATAAATAGGTCCCTATTTGGTTCTGCCTTTTATTTGGTGTACACCCTATTCCTGGTTTGATCAGGCTCAGAACTGTGCCCCAAAGCCACCCAGTTATTAGACTAAGGGATAGTCATCAGCCCCATACAGTAATGAAGCATTCAATATCTAAACAAAATAAAAGTTGTGTTGTCCTCTTCCTGGAGGGCTAGCAGATAAAATTAACATTGGTTTTGCACAGTACAGCCTGGTCCTAGGTGGCATCAGGTGGGACTGACTGTCCACGTGGGTGATGTGTCTGGCTTGTACCTCAAGTTGCGCCAGGGGAGATTTAGATTGGATATTAGGAAAGTTTTCTTCACTGAAAAGGTGTTCAAGCATTGGAACAGACTGTCCAGGGATGTGGTGGAGTCACCATCCCTGGAAATGTTCAAAAAAGGTGTAGATGTGGTGCTTAGGGACATGGTTTAGTGGTGGACTTGGCAGTCCTGGGTTAACGGTTGGACTTGATGGTATTAAAGTTTTTTTCCAGCCTAAATGGTTCTATGATTCTATGATTCCTCATAGGACTAAGGATAGGGGTAGCGCTGTGCTCTTGAGACCTGCAACTCAGAGGCATGCCTTCAAGGTGAATCCACTTTCTCTGTTGACAGGGAATTGCACTGGAGATGGGAAATAGAGTTTAGGTTCATGATGGCATGGACAGTAATGATGGACAATGACGATGGACAACAAATCTGAAGCTCTTTGCTAGGAGAGACAAGAAAGAACATTCTTACATTAAAATCATGGGTCCTAGATTTGGGAGTGATCATTCAATCCTTGTTCCCCAGTAATCCTCTACTCCTTTGAGCTGGGGTGGATGATGCCTAGAGCTGTTCAGGATGAATTCCAGGAACGCAGGGCACCAATGCACATTAAAAGCCTGAAAACATGGTGAAGATGGAGACTGCAAACTCTTTGAACATCTTCTTCTTGGGTCTGCATCACATGTTCAGCCCCCAGCCTCTGGCTGCTGCTGAAATGCTCGAAACCCACAGCTGGGGAGGAGCCGTGCAGGCAGCTCCACCTGCACTTGGGGCTGCAAATACAAGTGCATGGGTATGAGATGATGCTTGTCCACTCAAAGACTGAGGGGGAAAAGGGCCCCTTTTCCCCTTGGACAGCATCCAAAATTGCTATCTTTCCTTGTGCAGCCCAGCTCCCTCCCCAGCCCCAACCAATAGCTACGTGAATTGAGATTAGAACAAGCGGTTACTAGTGTATAAAAATCCCTGGGGCAGACTTCTGCTCCACTTCCTTGTCATTGTTCAGGGAAGCCCCAGCCAAACCCTCCTGCTCTACACCATGGTGCACTGGACAGCTGAAGAGAAGCAGCTCATCACTGGCCTCTGGGGCAAGGTCAATGTGGCCGAATGTGGTGCTGAGGCCCTGGCCAGGTAGGTCCATCTCCCAGGCATCTGCTCAGCTGCATCCTGGATAGACAAACTGTGGCAATTGCATTTGGGAGCATTAACGTGTCTGCTTGTGTCCCTCTGTCTTTCCCCAGGCTGCTGATTGTCTACCCCTGGACCCAGAGGTTCTTTGCTTCCTTCGGGAACCTCTCCAGCCCTACTGCCATCCTTGGCAACCCCATGGTCCGTGCCCATGGCAAGAAAGTGCTCACCTCCTTTGGGGAAGCTGTGAAGAACCTGGACAACATTAAGAAATGTTTTGCTCAGCTGAGCAAACTCCACTGTGACAAGTTGCACGTGGACCCCGAGAACTTCAGGGTGAGCTGTTCTCAGAGTCCGGCCTCAGCTGGGCAGGGGTTTCTGTTCTCTGGAGGGAGCTTTAGGGGTCTCTGAGGTGTCTGTCAGTCATTGAGACCTAGAGAGAAACTCTGAGGCTGCCTGAGCCTGGGTGCCTGCTGAGGGCGGGCAGGGGCGGTGGAGGGGAGAGGGGAGCGAACAGGCACACTCGGGAGAATAGAGAGGAGTTATGGGACTGGGAACTGTGAGAGGATGAACCCAGGCAGGCAAGGTGGATGGGCATGAAATGCAGAGTCAAATACGTGCTGGTCATCAGCAATGTTGGCTTGGAGTGGCCAGAGACCAGAAGGGAGGAAAATGAGACAGGGTTTGGAGGACAGAGCTGAGCTTGGCTATGGTGGAGTGGTTAAGCCAACAGAGAAAATAAACACAGCCACTTCACCAGAAGGAGGGGATTTGAGCCAAGAGAAAGCAAGGGTGGGTAGGGATATGAAAGGAAAGGATAAACCCAGTTGAAGAGGAGGGAGGAAGGTAAAGGAAGGTGTGTGGGGAGGAGGATCCAGCACATCCAGGCATCTTGATGAGTGCCAGAGATGCAAGCTGTGCAAGGAGCTTGGTGCTCTGCACAGGACTGTGATAAATCCATTCCTTGCTTTGTGATGCATTCCCCAATAACTGGTCTTCATGTGTGAACACCTGGGTGGTGTGACGGTGGAGAGGGAGGAGGGGGCAGCACCGGGCTGATGCCTTCTCCTCCCTCCATCGCCAGCTCCTGGGTGACATCCTCATCATCGTCCTGGCTGCCCACTTTGCTAAGGACTTCACCCCCGCCTGCCAGTCCGCCTGGCAGAAGATGGTCCGTGTGGTGGCCCATGCACTGGCCCACGAGTACCACTGAGCCTCCTGCAAACATTTGTGCCTGGAGATTCTCCTGGTTCATGGGGAAACATCCTTTGGTTCTGCTGGTCTTTAATTGCCAAATAAACACCAACTGCTTCAGCTATGAAAAGGTGTCTGCTTCTCTGTGGGGCTGGGGTGGGGGCCACCCCCAGGTGCTGGAGAATGGGAAGGAGGTACTCACACACACAGGGTAACGTGAGCTATGGTCTTGTCTGTGAATTCATGCAAGTGAGACTTGTCTGAGCTGGAAAATCCAGGGGGAAATTTAAAAAAAATAAATAAACACTATAAAATGCAAACAGAAATACTCTGATGCTTTTTTGAGGCTTCAGGCAACATCGTTGAGTTTAACATTATGAGTTTTTCACAGATTAGGTGGAACAAAACTTTGTACAAAAACGTGCAGTGGGAGAAGGGGCAGTGAGATCAGGGCCATTGTAACTTCCTTCATGGAAAGAAAAATGCTTTTTTTGTTGTTGTTTTTTGACTAAATCATTACCATTCTCGAATTATTAAAGGCAGAATGTAATAGACACAACTATATATTATGCAAAAAATATGCCAAGAAGGTAATTTCACAGATGGGAGAGACAAAGCATCTGCTTTCACTGGCACCTATGTTTAACTTTCCACAAGCAAAACGAAATTCCCTGAACAGTCCCCATGCCACGTGGAGGACCATGGCCCTCACCAGCCTCCTATCCTCCTTTCAGACTTGCAGCATCCCCGCAGCACTAAGAGCAATTCAGGGACATGTCTGGGGTTTCTGGGTGGTGAATCCCTCCCACCCCCTTATCAGGGAGAAGTCAGGGTGAATGGCTCCAGAGCAGCTCTGCAGTAAACACTGCACTGTTCAGCGTGGAGGGCTGGGGACCAGTGTCACGCCCCAGGCATGTCCCCAGGGTCCTTTGGCCAAGCCCACTCCTGAAGTGAGCAGGCAGGGGAGAACCGGAGCAGCAATCACTACAGTGGCAGCACAGCCAATGCAAACCCATTGATCCATGGTCATCCAGACCCTGCTGGACCAGCTGGCATCCCTGTGTGCTGCCTGGGTCTACCCCCAAGCTCCATCCCTGACCCCAGTGCCTGTATCCCACACCACCACCTCCAGCCCGCTATGCTGGGAGCTGAAGGAGACCAAGCTGCCTTTCCCACCACTTGGCAGGGCCACTGCTCCTCTGGCTGCAAAATCACTAGCTCAAACACTGTCTCCTGCTGCACATTTGCACAGACCCCAGTATACACAGTCTTCCCCAGCTCTCCTGGGGCCCCTGTGAGCTAAAACCCTACATGCAATTAGCATGCCTGTGTTACAACATTTCCCTTCCAACGTTGCTTGGCCTTTCCTAACAGGCTTTTTGAGACAGGAGCTCTCTCAGACTGCAAGCCACTGCCCATGGTTTTCTTGGTGTTATTCTGATGTTAGCACACTATTAAATAGCTGATAGGAAAGAATGAGGGCAACCCAAAGCCTGACAGGTCCTGCAAGAAGAGGACAAAGAGAAACAGCTTGCACACTGCTGGTGCATTCAAATGGAGGACCCAACAAGCCTCAAGTCCAAGTCTTCAGCCTCGCAGCCATGCAGCCTGATGTGGTTTGCACCTTCCGAGGGGTGCCAATCCTTGCACACAGCTTCCTCTGAGGGCTTGTGCAGGTCTTGCGTGGTGCCGTGCTTGGGCTTTGCATGGAGATAAATGCCACTCGTCATCAGTGAGCTGCAAAGCTGGAAATCAAAGACGGGGGGAGGGCAGTCTGCCAGCCCATCCCAGTGGTGGATCTGGGCATCTTGCCCCGGGCCCCACCCTGACACCATGTCCCCTCCCTTGGGGTGCCAGGGCTGTGGGCCCCCCCCCCCCCGCAGGCCCAGCCAATGGAGGGGTGCATGTGGAAGAGGAGGGGCCCGGTGTAGCATATAAAAATGGAGACTGGGAGAGCTGGTCACCAGCGTGCGATCCCCTTGGGAGCAAGAGCCGAGACTTCCTCCATACCTGCCAGCAGCCACACGCTATCCTCCACCCGACACCATGGTGCAGTGGACAGCTGAAGAGAAGCAGCTCATCACCGGCCTCTGGGGCAAGGTCAATGTGGCCGACTGCGGTGCCGAGGCCCTGGCCAGGTAGGTCCATCTCCCAGGCATCTGCTCAGCTGCATCCTGGATAGACAAACTGTGGCAATTGCATTTGGGAGCGTTAACATGTCTGTGTCTGCTTGTGTCCCTTTGCCTCTCCCCAGGCTGCTGATTGTCTACCCCTGGACCCAGAGGTTCTTTGCTTCCTTCGGGAACCTCTCCAGCCCCACCGCCATCCTTGGCAACCCCATGGTCCGTGCCCATGGCAAGAAAGTGCTCACCTCCTTTGGGGATGCTGTGAAGAACCTGGACAACATCAAGAACACCTTCTCCCAGCTGTCTGAGCTGCACTGCGACAAGCTGCACGTGGACCCCGAGAACTTCAGGGTGAGCCATGCTCCTGACTGGGGGACCCATCCTCCCCATTGCATCTCTGGGCAGTTTCTCTTCTAACCCTGAGCCCTGCCATGTGAGGGATTTACCTTAGACAGACCAGTGCAAATGGAAGAGATGTTGTTGGTTGGGTTTAGGGGAGATGCAGGAGAGGAAGGGAGAGGGAAGGGACCAACCTGCAGCTTGGTGAGAATGCACCGAAGGGGCTGAGAGGTGATAGTTATGGAGAGGTGGACTGGAGGGTGCAAGCAAAGACGCATGGGAGATGGGAAGGAGGCGAGGAAGTGGTTTCAGTGTGGAAAAGGAGGGGAAGAGTAAAGTGAAAGCAGATGTTGAGCAGGAAGAGGTTTGAGCCAAGGAGAAAGCAATGGAGCAAGAGTTAAGCTTGGCATGCAGAAGAAAGGAGAGATGAGTGAGGAGCAAGGCATGGTGGCTAGATGCCAAAAGTGAAAGAGGAATGGGACTCAGGGAGAGAGAAAACTTTGGCTCCCACATCTCTGCAGCTGAGAGTTTCCCAGCGGGGAAGTAACCCTGACATTTGTCACCAGTGCTGGCAGAGATCCACCACCACCTTAGCATGAGCTCATTGTTCGTGCCAGGTCACTTTGCAGTGCTGAGTTCTGGATCCTTGCCGTGCAGCAGATGCTCATCTGTGTCTTCTGCTCAGGGGAAACTCCCAAACAAAGCCAGAAGGGAGAAAGAAAAAAATTAATCAACAGAATTTCTGGAGGCTTTTTGGTTACTTTTCCCACAGCAGTAGCAGAACCTGAATCTTTAGAGTAAAAACAGAGAACAAGTTTAAGGTACATCTTAAAAAAACCTCCAGGGAAATATTTAAGCCTACAAAGTACCTGGAGGTTTCCCTGGGTCTAATGCAAGTGCTTGTGTTGAGGATCTGCAGGCTCCTGGGCATTGCTAACGCAAGGGTGCTTTTGTCCCTGCAGCTCCTGGGTGACATCCTGATCATTGTCCTGGCCGCCCACTTCGCCAAGGATTTCACTCCTGACTGCCAGGCTGCCTGGCAAAAGCTGGTCCGTGTGGTGGCCCACGCTCTGGCCCGCAAGTACCACTAAAGCATCGGCAGAAAAGCCTGAGCAGCATCCTGCGTGTTGTGCACCAGCTGACATGCTACTATGGGGCTGACAGCTTTTAACAACCAAATAAAGCTCATCCTGTGAAGTCTCCCATTGAGTCTGTGTGTCCCTGTGAGGCTGGGGGAGGGGGGGGGGAATGGGGACCTGGGGTACCCGCAGGAGGACTGAAGTGTAAGCTTGAGCAGAGTGGGCATTTTCCTCCGAGGAAATGCCACCTCCCTTTGTTCTGTGTTTTTTTGGGAGGCTTGTGGGGGATTTGCCTCTGGAAATCATGCCTACAGAGTACTGTGTAGATATAGCCCTGCTGCCTCTGTAGTCACACACCAGAAAGTTTGCACTGAGGAGCTCACCAGTATTTTAGTGTGAAACCTGCGTATTTTCTTGCAGGGAACGGTAACTTGTGGAATTCATATTTTTTTAGGGACAATAAACAAAGTGATGACTTTAATCTACCCTAGCTCATTCCTGGCATAAAGCCTACAAGAAATTAGCTGACTCATACTGGCCAAGCAGCCAGCTGGGTGGGGGTAGGTTTTAGATAAACATTTTGTTATCAAAACCTGTCCAGACTTTGTTTATGCTTTTTCACCCTGCACCACCCATTCTGCAATTGGGGGGGGGGGGGGGGGGGGGGGGGGGGAGGGGAGGGGAGAGGGAAGGGCAGTCCTGCTAACAGTGGCAACTATTAATAATTTTCGGATGCGAGTATCAATCGATGCTCAGCGCATGCAGAGCATTTTGGGTGTTTTAAGTGTCTGCAGAGCAGGAGTCTCTAGGGTAGCATTTATTCTTGGTGTGGGAAGCACTGTCTGCCCTGTGTGAACTGAGCATGATGCAGTAAAAGCAACGGTTAGCTGAACAGACATGCTTATTTTTAAAGGGAAAAAAGGGCATACCTATATATCCCCGTGTCTCTGACACTCTGTTTGCACTGTGTCTTATCCCAGCTTCATCCACATTTATGGGCATCCCACTCACTGTCCCTGACCCACTGGAGGGTATTAAAAGCCCTCTGTGACCCATAAATGCCCCTTCTCACACACCTTACTCGAAGGAAAAGGTATTTTGTTTCTGGTGTTGAGGAGGACTCTGAGAAGGTGAGAAGATGATTTGTAGTAAATCCCAGAGGTTTTTTCCTCCCTGCAGGGAGTCAGGGCAGGCACAGAGTGTGGTGTCTTGGTCAGGAGACCAGGGTCACAAAGAAACAGATTCTTACATGGTTTTTCATAGGTTTCATGATAAATATTCATAAACTTTTATATGAACGTGATTGTTCATAGACTTTAGGCAGAAATGACTGAATTATTTGAACAAGCTGGTGTTCTCCTGCAAGTGAGGTGTCTGGGGGTAGAAATGAGCCAAGCATACCTCTCAGGTTAGATCCTACATGTCAGTACAGCAAGGGAGGGCTGGGCTCTTCCCACTGTTGTGGTTCCTGCTGGCGTACCCTTTCCCAGGAGCAGGGACGAGGGTTTCCATTCCCTGCACCTGGCAGCAGGGTAGGACCAGTAGAGTGCCCACTGGCACTGCCCGTGGCTTCATGCCCCAGCCCCAGCTGCAGCTAGGGGGTAACACCCTGGTTCATGTCCCTACAGCAAATAGATCCTGCGGGATGTCCTCTCCCCATGCTGTTTTGCCTGCTCCCATTTTGTCTCCTTCGTGATGGCCGATGTGGGAACTGATAACCCGCCCGGGCGATGCCTGGTGCAGTGCGGTGCTGGCAGCACCACAGGTCCTGGGGACGGGGGGGGGGGGGGGGCGTGATAAGGCGGTGCAGGAGGGTGGGCACCAGCAGCAGCCCGGTGGCATTTTGCCTGTGTGTTCTCTCCCCCATGCATGCACCCAGGCAGTGCTCAGCTTGATTTCTCATCATGTTCTAGCACACCAGCCCTCATGCATTAGGTTTCCTTAAGAAAAGGCAGATGTAGGCAGCTCTAATGAAGATTACTCATCCCTATTCCATTGAAAAAAACCTCTACAACTAAAAGGGCAAAGAGATATTATCAGGCTGAAAATCTCCCTCAGTATTTTCTTTCTTTTAATTGACTTCCCTCCCATTCGTGTATTTGCAGTAAAAGGCTTGAAGACACTTGGCAGGAGGAACATGGAGGAAGGCAAGCCCTGATGTCCAGACAGGAACTTTGTCAGGTCTTTAGCTCCACTGCAGCCTGGCCATCCAAATGCCCCTCATCTTACCCAGCCCCCAGACCAACAAGACCCAGTGCCTCTTACGTAGCCCAATCCAAATCCTATGGAAAACACCAGGGAGACAGTGGATTGATTGCCCTAGGTGCCTTGAGATCAGGATCAAAGCCCGTGTGCTTTCAGCAAGGACAGCATTTATTGGGGCTTTATGCAGAAAATAAATCAGGAGAGCCCCCCCACCATCATGTAAGGGCTCCTGGCAAAGGTCCATTGCCCGCAGAGTGCTGAGGGGTGTCCCAGGACAGCAACTCACATGAAGCACAAATATCTCTTCCTGCCAAAGGAGGTTGGGCACAGCCTGGCTGAACGTGGGGTGAAACATGAAATACAGCAACCTTGTCAGGTCAGGTTCAGAAGGGAAAGGCCCTGGGCTCCTCCAGGTTGGACACAGCTTTTTGCTGCTTTTTGAACACAAAGGAGATCCCAAAGTGGAAACCCTTGTGTTCAAAGCCCATTTCCCCTGCCTTTTATGGATGTGGATGAAAGCAGAAATGGGATGAAAAGGGTGATCCTTTTTAATACTTGCTCCCTGTCCAGCAGCGCTGCATCTAGGTGGTCCTTTTACATCTGAGGGGAGAACATTTGGATGAGCTTCCTCACACTCCAAAAGGGATAAGTAAACTAAACAGGTCAAGTTCTGTTACAGGAGGAGGAAAATAGGGTTAATGCAGATTTCAGCTGCAAAGCCTGAGCATCCTCTGGACAACTCCAGCATTGCTCACAGCTGCTGGTGGTGCAAGGACAATGGAATCCTCCTGCAGTACAGGTATCTACACGGTTTCCTGGTGGCAAATCCCTCTAGGTTGCTCTGCCACAGGATGCATTTTGGCAGGGGCATTCATCATTTTGCTGATAGAGGCTAAGGCAAGGCAGAGTCCAGTATTTGGGAGAGCCAAGGCACAAGGCTCTCACCCACTGAGTCCCATGCACTTATCATAAACTCATAGAATGGGTTGGGTTGGAAGGGACCTTCAAGACCACCCAGTCCCACCCCCTGCCCCGGGCAGGGCCCCCTCCCCCCAGCCCAGGCTGCTCCCAGCCCCGTCCAGCCTGGCCTTGAGCCCTGCCAGGGATGGGGCACCCACAGCTGCTCTGGGCAGCCTGGGTCAGCGCCTCGCCGCCCTCACAGCAAATAATTTCTTCCTAATATCTAATCTAATTCTACCCCCTTTCGATTTAAAGACATTCCTCCTTGTCTTATCACTACATGCCCTTCTCCAAAGGTCCTCATCCATGATAAAGCATAGTGGACTACTGCACAGTGGATTGTGCAGTCTTTTCTCTGCAAAGGGGCTCACATCTGGTAGGTGAAACAGAGAATTGCCTGCACAGAGGGGAAGGGATAAAGCTCTTGAGCTCAGGATAACCAGGGGCCCCTTCTCAGGATGCCACACCCTGGCCATCCCCTTCTGCTCCACCACTTCTGGGGACCCCCACCCCAGCCAGCCCCAGCCAATGACCCCATAGCACAGGACAGGGAGGAGCTGCTGGCAGGGGATAAAAACCTCCATGGGGTCTGCAGCTCAGCTACAGGGTCTGTGTCCTCCCGCCGCTCTGAGCAAAGCCGCCTGCCACCATGGTGCACTGGTCAGCTGAAGAGAAGCAGCTCATCGCCAGCCTCTGGGGCAAGGTCAATGTGGAGGAATGCGGTGCCGAGGCCCTGGCCAGGTAGGTCCATCTCCCAGGCATCTGCTCAGCTGCACCCTGGATAGACAAACTGTGGCAATTGCATTTGGGAGCATTAACATTGTGTCTGTGTCCCTCTGTCTCTCACCCAGGCTGCTGATTGTCTACCCCTGGACCCAGAGGTTCTTTGCTTCCTTTGGGAACCTCTCCAGCCCCACCGCCATCCTCGGCAACCCCAAGGTCCGTGCCCATGGCAAGAAAGTGCTCACCTCCTTTGGGGAAGCTGTGAAGAACCTGGACAACATTAAGTCGACCTACGCCAAGCTGTCTGAGCTGCACTGTGAGAAGCTGCACGTGGACCCTGAGAACTTCAGGGTGAGACATGTTTGCAGTCCCAGCCCCTTCCCTACCTCGGGTGGGAGAAGTCAGATTTTGCTTTGAAACGGTTGGTATTTCCTCCAACAACTCTGTCCAAGGGTGCTTTATGGAAACAGAGTCCCTCTGTAGTACCCAAGCATGGTGATAGCTTGTGCAGGACTCTTTGCAAGGTTGTGGGTGGCTTTCACAGTGAAAAGTCCCATTTTAAGTACCATCACAGTGATGGGGAGATTGTTACCTGAAGGAGATCTGGTCGGGGACAAAAGAAACAAACCCCAGGGAAGGTGCAGCACGGGCTGGAGGAGTTGGAAGCAGAGGGAAGCAAAGAAGAGCATTTAAGGAAATCATAGGTCCTATAGCAAGATGAGTGGCTAGCGTGCCGGAAAAGCACAGAGAATGGGCTGCCTGTCTGGATGGGACACTCCCTGCTCCTCCAACAGTTTTAAATAGAAAGGGATAATTTTCTCCATTTACATATAAAGGAGAAAAAGAATTAAAAAAAAAAATAAAAACAACCCAAAAAAAACCCAGAACAGCATTTTGCAGGGTGGGTCTCAGGCCAAATTGCTTTAGCATCCCCAAAATGGTGGGGAATAGTTTCAAGGCTCTTTCTTTCCTTTTTTTTTTTTAAGACTGAAGCAAATACTGTTTTTCGAAATCCCAGAGATTTCTAAGGAACGACTGAGGATTTTGTTGTAGCAGTCTCAGGGAATGGGGAGTGAGCCAGTCGCCATAAGCAGCCCTGGAGCCTGAGGGTCACTTATAGGAGGCAGAGGAGCTGAGGAGAAAGACGAGGTGTGTGCAGCATGTGAGTCCTTTCAGTAGGGAAGTCCAGCCTCAGGGAGAAGTCAGGAGAAGGGAAATGCAGCCTGTGGGTTACAGGGTGGTGTTGGTGGGGGATGGGAAGGAGAGGGACCAAGGGAAGTCTGCAGCAGGAAAACCAGGGAGACAGGGAGTTTGCATGAAGGAAGAAGCTGTTTAGAGCTAAAGACATGGCAGGACAGGGTAGGGCTGGTGGAGTTGTGAAAAGCAGGAGCACAGAGCCTTCTCTGAGAGGTTGTGGGTGCAACAGCTCAGCCCCAGTTCAGGGATGCCAGTTCCCTGCTCTGGGGTCTGCAGTGGCACAATGCTTCAAGCAGCACTGAACCTGTCTGTTTTCCTCTTTCTCCTCCAGCTCCTTGGAGACATCCTAATCATTGTCCTGGCTTCCCACTTTGGCAGGGATTTCACCCCTGCTTGCCAGTTTGCCTGGCAAAAGCTGGTCGGTGTCGTGGCTCACGCTCTGGCCCGCAAGTACCACTGAGCATCCCAGGACCAGCCGTGCAAGGAAGAATCCCTGCTCCACCACAAGCACCTCTGAGCCCGAGGAGATGCCCTGTGGGTATTGACAGGCTGTAACCACCAAATAAAGGCTTTCCAGCACTGTGTCTGCAGAGTCTCTGTGCTAGGAAAGTAGGGGGGCCAGGGGAGTTTGTGCTGTTCCACACAATGCCATCCATGTTTGGGTACATTTCTTGTTTCTAAGGGCTGTTGCAAACAGTTTCCTTAACTCTGCAGTGCTGTCTCATGTGTGCTCCCTGCTAGTGCGTGCTTGGGTGCCTGTGAAGATGAAACCCATGCAAAGGGCCCTGACACTTGGGGCTGTTTCAGGGAGGGCCATAGCAATAATGCGAGATTGTGAAGAATCCACATCTGGTCTCCCAGCTCTACATTAATGTGAAATAAGGTGAAGCCAGCACCATCTGGAGCACAGAGTTGCCAGCCAAGCTGCTGCTGCACTTTGGGGGCTGGTGCCTGCCTTGCCCTGCTCTGCTCTAGGGCTGGGGATGGACCATCTCCTTTTAGACCAGCTGATGCAGGAGAAAACCTTTCAACTCTGACTCTTGGGAGGTTCAGGAGATGTCCACTTCTTCTAGCTGTATCAGCTGGTCTAACAGGAGATATGCTTCTCCAGGGGGCATTTTTCATGCTGATGCACATAGCAGATCCTCATCCCCAGGCACCCACAGTCCCAAAGACCCCCTCTGTCCAGACCAAGGGGATTCAGTTCCCAGCATCACCCAGCGAAAAAATCCCACCACACTAGCTGGTATTGGGGCTTTGCTGTGCCTGGCCCTCCTTATCCCATCCGAGGGGCCTTCATGGTGCACGGAGCCAGGCTGTGTGTCAGGCTTCGTCATTCCTTCATTGGAACAAAGGTGACAAATTCAATTATTTTTTAGCTATTTTATTATACCAAACAGAAAAAAAAAAAAAAACACCATAAAAATAGCCAGGACTGTGTCTATCTTACTCTTAAATCTTTTCTTAAACCAGGACTGGAGACACCTTGCACAAGGGGGCTGACAACCAGTGCTGTTTACAGCATCTGGCACAGCAGAGACCTGGCTGTGATAGAAGTTTCTGAAGTTACCAGGGAGGACACAGTTGTTTTGGACCATAATCTTTCAAAATCTGCCCTCATCTCACCTGGATTCTGCAGGCTTCTCCTATGTGCCAAATCTGTAGGGATATGGAGAAGAGCTGAGCTCCTGGAAACGCTGTGCAGCCAACAGCAGAGCAACCCATGTGCTGACCCTGTTTCAAGCAGGGCATCAGACCAGAGATCCCTGGAGTGCCCTTACCGTTCTGTGGTTCAGTCTGAGTTTGCAAGGCATTTGCTTGCTTTGCTCACCTATGGCTTAGTTTGAAGGGGTCCATAAAGAAACAAGTTGTAGGTGCCTTTGTAAGTTAGAGACTCACAGAATCACAGAAGGGTTTGGGCTGGAAGGGACCTTCAAGACCACCCAGTCCCACCCGCGGCCAGGGGCAGGGCCCCCTCCCCCCAGCCCAGGCTGCTCCCAGCCCCGTCCAGCCTGGCCTTGAGCCCTGCCAGGGATGGGGCACCCACAGCTGCTCTGGGCAGCCTGGGCCAGCGCCTCGCCGCCCTCACGGGGAAGGGTTTCTTCCTCATGTCCAACCTAAATCTCCCCTCTCTCAGCTTCAAGCCATTCCCCCCTGTCCCACCACTCCCTGCCCTTGCCCGAAGCCCCTCCCCAGCTTTCCTGTCGGCCCTCCAGGCACTGGGAGCTGCTCTAAGGTCTCCCCGCAGCCTTCTCCTCCCCAGGCTGCACAGCCCCAGCTCTCCCAGCCTGTCCCCACAGCAGAGGGGCTCCAGCCCTCTGACCAGCTCCGTGGCCTCCTCTGGGCCCGCTCCAACAGGTCCGGGTCCTTCTGATGTTGGGGGCCCCCGAGCTGGACACAGGGCTGGGCAGGTGGGTGTCTCATCAGAGCAGGGTCAAGGCTGGACAATCACCTCCCTCAGCCTGCTGGTCAGTCTGCTCTGTTTGGATGCTGCAAACGAGAGGATTGAAGAGAGGTGGGAGGAGCATGTAGATGTTGCCCATCACAGCGTGTAAGACAGGTGTGCCTCTTTCCCAAATCTGTGCAGGATGGGCTAGCCATATTCTGGGATGAAGAAGACTGAGACCACACAATCTTCAGTCCTTTGCCCTTGGAGGCAATGCTGAGAGGTGTCACAAGGACCATGATGGAGGACAACAAAATGAAGAGGAGAACTGAACCCTTGGTGAAGAAAATTAGGTTTGGGGCATAGATGCTACTGAATGCCATCTCTCTGGAAGGCAGCCAGGTCACCGTGAGATGGAGGCAAATGGGATGGGACAAGGCACTCCTTGGTCACCAGGCAGTCAGAAGAGATAAGGAGACAGGGTATGATCAGGTCTATAGTCCTCTGTGGTTGTGTCAGCCCTGTTTTGGCTCCCCTAATGCCTGTTGGCATGGTCACACACCTCCATGGGGGGCAGAGAGCCATCAGCTTATGAAGGGGCATGGAAAAAAGCACTGCTGACTCCAGGAGGGTGAAGGAGCACATAAGAAAGAGCTGGGGCACATTTATCTCATAATAGACATTGTTTGCAGTGGTTACAGGTTTTAATAAAAAGAGGTAGTTGACTAGATGTGCTAGGATACTTAATGGAGTGTGCACAATGAAAAATGTGGTGGTGCATTTTGTGATTATGAGAGAAACATTCCTGTCTTCTCTACAGTAAAATCCTCTTGTTAAATGCTGTGGCACATTGCTTGCAAATGGAAACTTAAAAACTCCAGCTTAGAAAATATAATGAATTAATCAACCCCCTGAGCCTTTTAAGGAATTCTTATTTGCAGTTTAATGTCAGCCTAAGGAGCAGGCTGACCAGGGGACTCTCAGGTAGAATTATTTTAATCTGTCTTGATCTCCACACTTACCAAAATAACAAGAGCAGAAAAAAAACCCCCAGTTCACTTCTTAGCACAAGCCAAAAACACTTTCACTGACTGTGCTGCCCCTGGTGGGGTTATATATAGTGTAAGGCACGATTTTATGCCTCTAGAGGGAATATGCTGTCAGGAGTGTCAGCATAATAGAGCATTTCAGAAGACAGGTCTTGGAACTGGTGGGACTGGAATACAATCGTAACAAAATTCAGCCACCCATGTGATATGTTTGTTGTTTTTTCCCACACTATTTGAAATGAGGATGAATGGTAATGTACTTGTTCTGATTTTGAAAAAGATGTTTTAAAGCTTTTGAGAAGTAAATAAAAAGTGGTATTAGCTTTTTCTGGTTTCCCTCTTTGTTTTAGTTGCCCTGTCCGTAAGATGGGGAAAATAAAATGTATCCATCTGTAAGAGGGTTTATTGGGATTCCACTGCTGATGTTTGAGAATGCAATGTGTACATGACAGTGCTTTTGCATGGCCAAAATATAGGCTCACCCTACACCCATGCTGGTACATGCTGCACCTGTGAGCACTGCATATCCCTCTCCCCATCCCTTCCCCAACTCTCTCTCCCCAAACATTTGCCATGGTAGAACTTTTTCAAGCATACAGAGGAAGAAGAGTGAGGCACAGCTTTTGCACTGAAAGGCTTGCCAGGGATGGGTGTGTTTTACTTCATGGTTCTATGTTAAAAGGGAAGACAAATCTTGGGGAAACTTTTTTTTTTTTTTTTTTTTGTGTGTCATTGCTGCTCTGACCACCAGTTCCTAAACATTTATGATCCTTGTTTTTGCTCGTGTAGTATTTACCCTTGTGCTGCTGCCAGGGTGGTAGCAGTTAAGGTACAAATGGGAGTACCATTGCCTTCCTGGACTGTGTAGTTGTTTTGCATTTCATGGCCTCAGCCCCTGCAGCAGGTCCCAGGTGACTGCCATTGCTGCTGAGATTTCACACAGGCATTACAAAACCAGACAGCTTCCTCTGCATGTGAAATGGGCAGAAGCAAGGTTCCCTTTCACTCCGCATCTTCTGTGTAAGGACTTCAGCTGAACAGAGGTAAGGACATCTGAAGGCTCAATGCACTTCCCTGCCAGCCTTGCTTCATCACTGATGTTTTAATTTTGGGTGGGACATTTTCAGTTCAGAATTTGTGCTAAAAGGGAGCTTTGGTTCACAGCCAGCTTGCTTATCTGTCACTGTGCATTCCTGCAGCTCTTTCACACACTCCATCCATGCATCCATCCACCCACCCATGCACCCATCATTCTTCCTTTGTTGTGGTTTAACCCCAACAATGTTCAGCGAACAGCCCCCCCGCCCCCCCCCCCCCCCCCCCCCCCCGAGGTTTATGGCTGAGCGCAATGTCATCTGGTACGGAATATGCTGTTGGTCAGCTGCAGTCCTGGCTGCGTGCCTTCTCAAGTCCCTGTGCACCCCCAGCACAAGTGGGGCAGCTGGGAATAGACCAATTAAATTTCTCATGGCACAGTCCTGCCTTTAGCCACAAACCCTCCACTTAAGCAATGCCACATTCCCTGTTTACATAGACAGATGGAGCGCAAATTCCTTAGATGAGCATTTTATAACAGCATGTTTGTTGGTGGGTTGTTTTTTTTTTTACTTCCAACCCCAAAAAGTACTGTCCCTGTGTTCAGAGCTTCAGCCCTTTAAACATTGCTTTTCTTTTATGATTTGTGTTCCACATAGCACTGTATTTCCCTGAGGTCTCTGTGGGCTGTTGACTGGAAGCCCTTGGCTACAGTTCTGTAGAAGAAATGAGAGCTGGCTTTGTGTACACATTGCTTAATTTTACCCATAACTGTTACTGTAAGAACAACATTTCTGCTAAGAATTACAGTTGCTTGTGTATATTACTAACACAGACATCAATTGGAATACCTGTCACTTCAAAGAGCTTGGTGTGCTATCGTTAAGAACTGCACTAACAGCAACAACAATTAGAACAGTAAATAATCTCTGGAGTGGAGGGAAACAACAATGTCCTAAATTTGCCAATGCCTTACCAAATGTAGACTGGCAGGAGTGAGCGTGTCCCCTCAGGGTTCAGAGTGGGTGACAGATAAATTCTGGTAACTGCTGCTGCTTCTGTAGCTCCCAGGGACCCTTGTCAAGGAACACAGTGCCACGATGCTGGGTGCTGCACAGACGCAAACCAAGGGGAAAGCTGCGGGCTTTTCCCCTTTGCCTCCTGCTGAAGGGAAGGTTAAGCGATAGCAAAGGGTGCAGGTGGAGGACAGAAGGACAAGCAGGACCGTATCTGCCAAGAGCCAAGCCACGGTCCCAGCTCAGCAGGCAGACAGGGGATGGTGGTTTGCAGAGCTCCAGGCAGGGCATCCTGCACAGGGTGGAAGGTAGAAGGCTGAACATCCAGCAAGCAAGCTGAGGGAGCTGGCTGGGCAAGATGGTACGCGCAGGTAAGGACAGAGAACAGGCTGGAGGCACAGCCTGGGAGCGGAAACAGGCATCTGGCATCTGCTGCAACAGCCCATGGGCAAGGGGAGGGCTGCCCAGAGAAGCAAGGATGGTCAGAGGGACCATTGTCCTCCTGCTTTGTCCTGCATGGAAGTGCATGGGGTGAGGCTGTGTGCATCAGGGACTGAGAGCAGAGGTGGGGAAGGGGCTGGGGACTGAGGGGAGAGGCTGCAAAAACAAAGCTGAAGAGGGACCCACATGGATGCAGAGACCAGGACCTGAGTGCCAGGGAAGGACAGCAATGTTGCGTACAGCAACTGAGAGGAGAGGCCATAGCAATGTCCTGGGATGGAGGTAGCCCCTGTGTGATAAATGATGTTACTATTGACATTACAGGGGAGGAGCCTGGGGAGAAAATAAAGCAAGAAACAGGACAGAACTGGCACATCAAAGTGCTCATCTCTGCTCTGGCACATCTTCAAGGAGGAGAAAAGAAATGAGATCTTCATGTGAACCGTTCATTTTCATTGCCTTGTGAAATCTAACCTGGCATCAACTTTGAAACACTAATAAAAAGAGGGGCTTTAACCCAGGCAGAGCATCAAGGTGGGGCAAGTATGTCCCCAGGGAACAGCAGCCATGCCCTGACTTTCCTGCTGACTGGCATTCCTGGGATGGCTCACTTCCAGCACTGGGTTTTCTTCCCTTGCTGCCTGATGTATCTCATCGCAATGCTGGGAAATGGCACCATCCTGCTGGTCGTGAGAGCCAATCGAAGGCTCCACCGGCCCATGTACTACTTCCTTTCGATGCTGGCCACCACAGACCTGGGCCTGACTCTGTCCACCCTACCCACGGTGCTGCGTGTCTTTTGGTTTGGCACTGGAGAGATCAGCTTCCCGCTCTGCCTCACCCAGATGTTCTGTATTCATGCCTTTTCCTTCATGGAATCCTCGGTGCTTCTGGTCATGGCCTTTGATCGCTATATGGCCATCTGCTGCCCGCTGAGATACTCCTCCATCCTCACCAGTGCCAGGATTGCAAAGATTGGGCTGGGGATGGTCTGCCGCTCTCTGATGGCGCTCCCGCCCATCTGCCTGCTCACACGACTGCCGTTCTGCAGGTCCCACGTGCTATCCCACTCCTATTGCTTGCACCAGGATATGATACGGCTGGCGTGCACAGACACCACCCTGAATAGCCTGTATGGCCTAACTCTGGTGCTATTCATCACCCTAGACTCAGTGCTCATCATCTTGTCTTACAGCATGATCATTAAGGCCGTGGTGGGCATCACCTCCAGAGAGGAGCAGACCAAAGCCCTCAACACTTGTGTCTCTCACTTCTGTGCTGTTCTTCTCTTCTATGTCCCCATGGCTGGCCTCTCCTTTATACACCGGTACAGGAAAAACGCTGCACCCTTCAGCCAGATGCTCATGGCCAACATCTACCTTTTTGTCCCGCCTATGTTGAACCCCATCATCTACAGCATGAAAAACAAGCCCATTCGCAAAGGCCTCCTCAGGTTCCTGTGTGCAAGACTGGCCTGGCCTGGCCATGGCCAGCAGCCCAGGAGTCATTGAGAAGTGGGAAGCTTGCCTACATGAAATTCCCACAAGAAATGACAGATGGAACATAAGCAGGAGTTTAAGAAAGGCAAAAATTAATGGGATGAACACCTTGCAAAGGATGCTCTAACTGTCAGAGGAACACTTTTTAAATGCATCAAAAGCAGGAATCTGTCTGGGAAACAGGTGAGCAAGGGTGAGAAGCGTACTCATGGGTGATAAGGCCACAGCAGAGAAGCTCAGGAATTCTTTCCATGGGGTTTCTATACCCGGCACCGTCTTCATAGCAAATGGATTAGAGGATTTTGATCAGTTCAAAGTAAATATGGAGGAAGTGTTCCATCAAAGAAAGATCACTTAGATATCACTAACTCCCAGAACCAGATATCATTCACCCGAGAGTCTGGAAGAAGCTTAGATGAGAAGCTGCAGAGCTGCTGTTCAGGGTGCAGCACTCTATTGCAAATGGTCATGGTGCTGCAGGGCGGAGCATCCCTTCAACTCCGCCTGCAAAAGGGGCTCCATGGGGTTCCTGAGACCTACTGACCAGTAGCCTTGATTTCTCTCACTGGTAGGACAGTAGAGGTTGTGATAAAGAATAAAGTCACTAAGCGTAAGGGTAAACACTTAGGGGTAAAGCTGTGGTGGAGCCAGCCAGGCTACGGCAAGGGGAGATCCTGCCTTGGTGCTCTGCTGGACTTCTGTGAGGGGGGCTCCAGCTGGAAGGATCCCATGGCCATAATACACCTGGATGCCCCAAAGCCTTTGACTAAATGCTTTTAATGAAATTACTTTGTAGGGGGATTGGAGGAAACTCTCTTCAAGGGATGAACAGTGGGTTTAAGTAAGGGTAGGCCATTTTCTGTCCAGAGAAGACTCAGCAGTGTCCTCCCCAAGGGATCTCTGCCAGAACTCCTTTCTTTCTGCATTGTCATCACTGACCTGGATGAGGGAGCGCACAGTGAACGATCACAGCTTGCAGATGATACTAGGTCGGCCAAGGTACTGACAGCAACTGTCTTCTGTAGTTTTGTAACATTGTTAAAAATTTAATTGCAATGACAATAAATTCTTGGCTCCACATAGATGGTGTGCTTCCTTTTGCCCTAACAAGCTTTTGAGGGTACCACAGCCCCAACAGACACAGAACCACCATGACACTTGGTAACACCTGAATGAGTAAGCTATTATTTGGACCACAAGTCCCATGCGAGTGGGTCTAAAATGAAGGAGTTTGAGGAAACTCTTGCTGCATGCTGGTATGTATACATAATCCATCTGTGGATAGTTCTCCTGGGCTGCTATGAGAGACAGGGAAATGCCATGAAGCTTGTTTGTCAAACTCAGTGCTCAACCCTGAAACCCTAGGAAGAGGGCTCAGCCTGAGGCAGGCGGCTTCTGTTGTTTGGATCACATCTGAGAAATCTGATCAGCCTGTAAAGCACTGATGGCCATTCAGTCCATGGTCTGACTTGGAGTACACAGGGCATTTTTTGTTAGTTTTCCGTCATTTCCCTTGGGTATTCATGTGCCTATTTAGGCTTCAGTACATACCAGTGTTCCTTGGTTGTTCTCAGTAATGACAGCTTTCTGTAAGGGAAAAAAAGAAAACGGGATTTTTTTGGGCTCTTCTTAGCCCATCCTGAGATGGTGGGTGCTTCAGGACCATGAGGAAGGCGCTGCCTTCAATGTACAGCCTTGTGCACAGCAAGGCTGCGACCAGCACTGCTATCAATAGTTTTAAGTGCATAGCACTGCTTCGCCTCTCTGCTTTCTCACCCTATGCTGAAGCAATCCTATTCATAAAGATGGAAATTAAAGCAGAGGGAGGCATGGGGAGCAGGCAGGATATTCTGGGGTGAAACCAACCCCAACTATCTGCTTTAGGGGAATCTGTGCCACTCTTCTGCAGGCTCTGTCTTGCTCAGATCTCCTACTGGGGGGTAGGGCATTAAACACACAGTGCGCATGGCAGCACCTCGTTTCAGGGGTCCCCAGTGGGAGCTGGCTCTCCTATTGCTGTAATACAGGATGGTGGAGCTGCAGTGTGGTGGCTGAGCTGGACCTACTCACACCGCCTGGGGATCTGACCTGAACCCTTTTGTGTATAATCCCGCTCCTGTTATGCCCTGATGGTATCATGAGCTGGGTGCTGTTGCAATGATATTGCACAGGCTCCATTTCCATTGTGGGTCCGCATTGAGGCGTTTGGTTGCTGGTCACAGAATCAGTATCACAGAGTGGTTTGGGCCGGAAGAGACCAACCCCCTGACATGGGGGTTCCAACCCCCCTGCCATGGGGGGACACATCTTCCACCAGACTAGGTTGCTCCCAGCCCCGTCCAGCCTGGCCTTGAGCCCTGCTAGGGATGGGGCACCCACAGCTGCCCTGGGCAGCCTGGGCCAGTGCCTCACCACACACACAGCAAAGAATTTCCTGCTAGTATCTAACCTAAGTCTGCCCTCTTTCAGTTTAAAACTGTTACCCCTTGTCCTATCACTACATGCCCTTGTAGAAAGTCCCTGGTCCAGGCAGAGCAGGTGAACCATCCCAGCTGCTGTGAGTCTGCAACACCCTGGAGTGGGCTGGTTACAGTCCTAGGGAAGGGAAATGTCTGGTGACTTTCATCTTAAACACCTCTTGCACATATGTAATCTGTGCTGTAGTGCATGCTGCTGCACTAGAGGCGAGATGGCTGAGCACCTCTAGTTAGCATTATATTTCCCATGCAGATCCATCCCTAGGCAGTGCTGGCCAGGAGGATCAGCTCCCTTGTTCTGACAGGACCCCTGGGTCCAGCTGACCCAGTACCATGGTGAAGGCAGATAACTCTTATCCCGACATGCCCCATTGCTATGTCTTCCTTGTCTGACCAGAAGGGCCATTAGCTTAGGAGGCTGCAGTTGCAACTCCTCAGGCAGTTACAGACCCTGCACTATTGACCAGGAAAGCATACGAGACTATAGATACTGTGACACCCCTTTATACGGCAAAGAAAATGCTGTGGGCTTTGAAACAGGGTAGACTTCACCAACTGCATAAAGGTTAAAGGTTCAGGATCCTCAGCACTCAAATGGATGGCAGGCTGGAGTAGAGAGCATCTGCACTGTTATTCACCAACTGTTCTACCATATGCAAAAGCTCTTGAGTCTTCTGTGTCCTACATCAGGGCCTTCTTGGAGTGAGAAGTTTGTGTATCTCTCTGCAGATCTGTTTAGTTTTGACACTGTAAATAGCAGGGTTTAGCACAGGGTGTACAAGGAGGCAGATACTGGCCATGAAGATACGGATCAGAAGAGAGGGAGATTTCCCAAACCTGTACACCATGGACAAGCCGATCATTGGGATATAACAAATCAAACCAGCACAGATATGAGAGATGCAGGTGTCCAGGGACTCGAGACGCTCTCACTTGGATGCAATACACAACACAGTCTTAATGATCATGATGTAGGACAGGATGATGGACAACAAGTCTAGCCCAAAGGTGACCAAGAGGACAAATAAGCCATACATGCTTATTCACCCTGATATCTTCACAGGGCAGCTGGAGCAAGTTGGGGTGCAAACAGAAGTGAGCCAGCATGTGGGACTGGCAGAACGACAGCTTCTTCAGAAGTATTGGCAAGGGGAGCAAGAGGCTAAGGCTCCTGACGGCAAGCCCCAGCCAGATGACACCTACCCTGGGGTTGGTCAGGATGGATGCATACTGCAAGGGGTTGTAGATGGCCATGGGGCAGTCGAAGGCCATGGCCCACAGCACCCCAGAGTCCAGGATGGAGAAAGTGAATGAAAAACATCTGGGAGATGCAGGCATGAAACCCAATCTTGTGTGCATCAACGAGCAACACACTCAGCACTGTGGGGAGACCAGACAGAGACACATCAAGGTCTGCGAGAGCCAGCATGCACGGGAAGAGGTACATGGGCTCATGGAGGCTGCGCTCTGCCTTGATGACAAGGAGGATTGCACTATTTCCCAGGATCGAAATGACATACATACAGCAGAAGGGGATGGTAAGACACACATTCCCATTTGTCATTCCTGAGATTCCTGTGAGAAGGAAGGTAGAAGGTATAAGGAAGATACTGCTGGTCATTTTCCTAGTGCAGCATCTTCGTCCTATCAAAGACCAAGCAGTAGTTCCCACTCCTACAAAAGAAGTCACAGAAAACATGAGAGAGTAATCTCACCATAAAGCAGAGCGTTCTTTACGTCTCTCTCACAGTGACCATAGGGACCCAGACTTCTGAGTTTGCTGAGACAGCAAGAGGGCATTTTACCTTTGTGATCAGTTCTGGCCACGGAGAACTACAGCTCCTAAAAGTTAGAAAGCTTGTGGAGATGGAGGGACACAGTACCTAGCTGATGGCTGAATTATGGCCACCTCTATGCCAGGACCCAAAGAACGTTTTACTAGATTGGCAGGTGTGATAGTGTATTGACTGTGTGGCACCAGCTGGCAAAAAGACTTAGGAGCTGGCATCCTGGATGAAGGCTGAAAGCAGACTTGTATCTCATACAGAAAGCCCACATCTGGACTCGGGAGTCACAGAGGGACTTCACCCGCCCTAGCTCTGGCGTTTCCTTGTCCTGCAGAAGAACAAGACAAAGGAGCACCATGCAGATACCTACCCCTGTGCTCTGACATTTCCAGGTGACTCCCTCACCCGCATATCTGAGCGTGGCTTCCAGTACTGTATGAATGAGCTTCCTACATCACTTCCGTGCTAGCGTTTCAGAGCATGTCTTCTCTGCCGGTTGTGAGCTTCATCCTCATTTCAGATGTTTTTCTTTCTTTTTTTTTTTTTTGTTACTTTTTTGCACCTCAATTTTCTTTCTTTCTGTGAATGATTATCAGACTTGGTGATCTTTTCCTCCCCTAAAAATAACCCTGGCAGCAAAGACCTGACATAAGTGCCTGTGCACCAAGTGGTTTCTGCATCTGAGAGCTGTGCACAGCTGAGAACCCATGTAGTGCAGCAACATTTTGCAGGATCCAGCCAACAAGCATTCACCAGCATGTTGCCATAAAGCAGTGTTGTGAACATCTGCTAGCCCAAGAGTGAAAGATGTGGGACTCAGATATTCTTGTCTGTGCAAACACAAGTGCTGCTTTGCATTGTAAATGTAATAAACAACAACCAAATGACCCTCTAGCAGGGAGGACAGCTCCAGCAGCTCCCTGTGGTGCACAGGAACCACTTCTGCATGCTGAGAAGAGAAGATTTCAGTCTTACTTGCCCACCTTGCCAAGCTGTAACACAGGCAGGGACTGTTTGTTCTTCCTTACAGGTCACTGTCCCCTCAGCTGGGTGCAGATGCCTGCTGCATAGGGATCAGCATCTCAGGTGGTTGCCTGGGCCCTGTGAGGCACATTGGGGAACAGGCACTGTCAGAAGGCAGTTTGTCTCACCCTGATGTCTAGCTTGGTCAGATAAATGGTGTGTACAGGCCCCCATCAACAAGAAAAGGGTCTGAGCTCCTTTACCTGAGCTGAGGTAACAAGCTCCTCATTACATGCACATCCTCCTTTTAATAATCACCTGAACAGTAATATTGTAGTAATACTGGCATAGTTCTCTGAAATTATCAAACCGGAGACTTGTAACAGGGGAAAAGCAGCCCAGAAATAGCAGATCCCTTTGCCTTAAATATGGAGCAATAGTCAAATATGAGCTGCCTGAGCATCTTGCCTCCAGGCTGCCAGTGAACACGTCTCCATATCCCCACTTCACCAAATCCCCTGGGAGTCCCAGGCTCACTGGATACTGCTGCTTCTGGGGTTTTTTTTGGAGTGAGCCACTGTCTCAAAGGAGATGATGCAAACAGACTATCAGGAATGAACCCCAGTGTCAAGTGGAAGGCTACTGTGGAATGGCTAAGTAGGGCTAGAAACGAGGCGTGAAGTCAAAGGAGGACTGGAATGTGGTTCTGGCTTCTGGCTTCAACAAGGAGACATCCAAGAGGAGGAAACCTTCCTGAGAGACTCTCCGTAGGGATGAGAAGGACAGATGCGAACCTACAGACAGGAGAGAGTGATGGTGGCAAAATGTCCTTTTCCCGTCAGCTGTGGCCTCAGGCACCATTGTCAGGGGTAAAACTCCCGAAAATACTGCGCTGCCCATCAGAACATTCAGGTTTGGCCTTCTTCAGCAATTGCACCATGCATTGCTTTTAGATTTCAAAGCACCAGCCCAAAGTTGTACACACCCACCCCCTGAGAAAGTGTGCTTGTGTCCCTGGTTTGGATACAGACCTCCTTGGCTTTCCCACCACTTTCTCCAGGCAGCTGACATGCAGCATTAGCACTGACTGGAGGGCACTGCTGACACCCTCCCACCCCAGCAACCACCCCATCCATACTGTGCAGTGCTCCAGATGTCACAGCCAGCTTGCTTTATTTACAGAGGAGGGAATCCCGAGTGGGAGCCTAAGCTGTTTGTGCTGAGTATCTGGCATTATGTGGTGGTGATGGTGTGTATGCACACAACTCACAGGTCACAAAAGCAATATGCATCAGCCAGCCACCTTTGCACTTATGTGGCCAGTAGCGACCCCCTGCTGCTATTTCTTGCTTTCAAAAGGCATCTCTTGGAAGCAACCTCCCGTTGCCACTAGAGGCAGCAGTATGGTGGAATGGATGGGCATGGGTCATGAGGGTAGCTCCCATGTTCTTCATGAAAATGAAAAACACATTTTTTGTGGACCCTGCAGAAAAATGGGGGTTCTACCTCATCAGAGTGGAGGTGGGTCAGCATCAGTCCACAAGAAGTGTGAACCATTTAGGAATTCTTCATGAGTGTGCACTGCTTAATGAAGTGGGTGCTCGGAGACCAGTTCTTAGACAAACTGCCATCAATTCTCTCCTCCTTTAGCTTCCCCTGCCTCTTGCCTGTGGTCCGTGAAAAGCTACTTCTGCTTTATCTGAAGAAAAAGTATGCACTGAGTTGAAATTTCAGTATTCTACTGAAATGGTGCCAAAACCCAGTCGTTTCCCATTTTGCCTGCAGCCTCAAATCTGCTTTGCTTCAGCAGAAGTGCATGCTCTCTTCCTGGGGCTCCCCTCATGCTTGCCTTCTAACATCCAGCTCACGGAGAGAGAGCAGAGGTGGGAGACTCCTCATGGGGGGCCACAATAGTCAGCGCTGCTCAAGAAGACAGAGAGCTCCAAGAAACACCAGGCCAGGTCAGAGACCTCCTCTCCATCCCTTAGTGCTCTTCAGTTTGCACTAAAAATAGAGGAAGGGTCTGTAATGTGCTTGAATGTTGTAACTTGAGTTTGGTTGCCTGACCTTCACCTCATTCTGCTGCTTACCTTTCTGAGATACAGAGCAGTGATTTTGTAAAACATGTTTGCCACTTTTTTTAGGATAGTTGCCTTATATTAATGCAGTACAATCCTGTTAGCAATGATCTCTCTGATAAATCACTCCACATAATCACATCAATGAAGATATCTGATATTTTTGAAAGGGTTTACACTTACATGGCACTGTTGGAATTTGCTAGCATAAGATTAGTGTAGGTTTTGCCTTTACACACACACACACAAAAAAAAAGGGTTAAGCCCTAAAATTGAATTCTACCATTTCCTTCTGCAAGGATAGTCACCGTTCCCATGTGACCACCTTCCCATAGAATCAGAGGATCATTTAGGTTGGAAAAGACCTTTAAGACCATCAAGTCCAACCATAAACCTAAGACTGCCAAGTCCACCACTAAACCATGTCCCTAAGTGCTACTTCTACATGTGTTTTAAATACCATCACACAGCCCAGGGAACACTTTTCAAATAATGAAAGCACCGCATGAAGATCTTTTGGAGATACTCAGGCTTATAGTGGAACAATTTTCACCATGAGAGGATATTTTTTTTAATAGCGAAGGAATTTTAACAGTGAAGAGTTCAACTGCTGGGAGGGGTGAACTCTCCTTCTCCCAGTGGTGTAGAAGCTGGACTGAATGTTTTTATGCCAAGATTCATGACACAGTGGTTGAAACCTCCTGGACAGCAATAATAGAAGAGGCAATCTAGTGATTTCTGCAAGAATGCATTGCTTAAACTCCAGGCATTGAAGGAGGGTTTCTCCCTGAACAAATCAATAGTCAGAGTGCTGCTGCTTATTAAATTTACCAGCATCATCAGTAAATGATAAGCACAGTTTCAGGCACATACCTATGGGCCAGGTTGCCTTTCACTGGAAGAAGAGGAACACCCTTTCCTGGAGCTTCTTTGTTCTCACCCCATAAACAATGGGGTTTAACATGGGGGGGAGTAGCAGGTAGAGATTGGCCACCATTATATGGACGTGGGGAGGGATGCTCTTCCCAAAGCGGTGGGAGAAGCATGTGAAGAGGACAGCTACATAGAAAGAAAGGATGACACAGACATGGGATGTACAAGTGCTGAAGACTAAAGTCATGCCTCTGAGGATGACAGCCTCATCACCACCCACAGGATCATGGTGTAGGACACAGAGATGAGAATCGTGTCCAATACTGTCACTATGAAAGCCATGAAAAGGCCATAAATGACACTGAGTCTGGTGTCCCCACATGCCAGCTTCACCACAGCCATGTGCTTGCAGTAAGAGTGGGAAATGATGTGATGCTGGCAGAAGGGCAGCCTGAGAAGGAGGAAGCAGACTGGAATCAACAGGAGAACCCCATGCACCAGCACCAGGCTCCCGAGGGCCACCACCACTGGCACAGAGAGGATGCTGGAGTGCCGCAGAGGGAAGCAAATAGCAGTGTAGCGATCCAAGGCCATGGCCACGAGCATGCCCAACTCCACTGATGAAAAAGTATGGATGAAGAACGTCTGAGCAAGGTAGAAGAGAAACCCAATCTTCCTGGAGTCCAGCCAGAATATGTCAAGCATTTTGGGTAGTGTAGATGTTGATAGGACCAAGTCAGTGAAGGCCAGCATGGCCAGGAAAAAGTACATGGGCTCATGCAGGCTTGGCTCTGCCTTTATGATGAGGACGAGAGTGATGTTCCCCAGCACAGCAATGGCATACCTGATGCAGCAGGGGAAGGCAAGCCAGAACTGCTCCTGCTCCAGCCCAGGGATGCCAATAAGTAGGAAGTAGGGAGGGTGGGAGAATGCAGTAGAGCTCAGAGACATGAAACCCTTCTTGTCTCTGGCCTACACTGAGGGCTCTTGCATCCTGTAAAAAAAAGCATCAAACACACTCAACCTGATCTGGTCACTGCAAACAGTGACCATCATGAGGTAGGTCTAGAAGCTCAAATTCCCCCCATGGGCAGCCATCCCTGTGATAGCTGCTTGCACTGGCTCAGGAGAGCCCCTTTGAAGCAAGAGTCCTGGCAGTTTCCACTGAAAGTGCTCTGTCCACCAAGTGGATGGAGTGGTCCTGGAGCGTGCTAGATCAAACTGAATGGGAAGACTGCTCAAGGCACATACCTGACACTCTCCAGTGTCCAAAGGGTATCCAGCCCAGGAGACCAGATGAAAGTTGGTCTGAAGTAAACCTTCTTAAAATGTGCATGGTGGGGATATGAAGTCACTAGCACCAGCTCTACAGAAACTTGTGACAGCATTGTGCTGCTTGCCAGTGTACACACTGACAACGAGGGCTTGCCTCAGTCAAGGAACAACTCATTTCAGGGTAAAAATCTTAGCCAGTGCCACGGTGTTTGACACCCTGCCGACCTACAAACACAGTCCATTCTCCCCCCAGAAAAGACTGCAGCTTGCTCAGCCCCTGCACATTGCTCAGTTCATGGGTTTTCCCCAACACTTTGGGAAAAGTATTCCTTGAAGGCTCCGGCAGCACAGATGAGGCCAGTGTTCCTGACCCTTCAGAAACCTCCCTGGAGCCGCAAAGAGCAGAGGGATGGAGGAGACAATAGCAGCTTCGCAGAAGAAAGCTGAGCTTTTCCTCCCCAAGGGTCTGGTGCCAGCCAAGCCAGCTCCAGCAGCTGCACTCCCGCTCCATCCAGAGAGAGATTTCACACCACGACCACCTCAGCCCAGCCAGCAGTAACCAGCTGGGGCTGGGCTGGCGGGGCTGCACTTGAGACCTTACAGATACATATGGCTTTGGGTCACCTGTGCTCTGGGAGAGATTTCCTCTCTTTTTTCCATGTGGCTGTAAACATCCTAGGAATTAAGATTCCTGATATTTTTCGTTCTTCTTTCCACCTCCTTCCTGCCAGCTGCCTCTGTTGGTGCTGCTAAAACTTCATTCTTCCATGGAGAATGCCAGGATGGGGAATGCAATTCCCAGACAAAGGCAATAAGAGAGACAGGACCCGGGGCTGTTCAGTGCTTGCTGCTGCTGCTGCCGCCCAGGGTGAGTAGTGGCATCAAAGGCCTGACTGGAGAGCAACACATTACTGCCCAAAGCCTAAATACTCATCTGAGTGCTACAGGTTTCCATGCAGGGACTCTGCACTGAGGACACCAGGAGACCGTTTTCTGTCTGTATTCCCCTGCTACTTAAAGTGTAATTAGAGAGAGACAAATAGACAGTTTTTAAGCATCTTAATGCTGGGGACGTCATAGGCACAACTGCATTTTGTCCCATTTTGTACATGTCTTCTTGCAGTGTGTTTATTTGGAGGAGACTTAAGAGCAATGGGGCAGTTCAAGACTGGATCACAGGACTGGGCTGGTAATTAGAACTGCAGCCGCATGAATTATGAAATACTTTCTGAACAAGAGCAATCTATGCTTTCTGTGCTACATTTCATCCATAGCTCTAATAGAGGCTTTGAGAGAAAAGTTGATAACATCATCCCCATTACATAGTTGGAGAGTGGTGAAATGTTGAAAGGCACATTTGAGAGCCCTCTGCATGTTTCATAAGTAACTTTGCTGTGTGGCACACAGCACCTCCCTGTGCTGAGTTCATGCAAAGTAAGATCACTATGCCAAATCTTTGGCAATGCCAATTTCAATTAAAACACCAATCATACAAATACCACCCCCACCCCCCTCCAATGACTGGGGAACTGTATCAAACCTCAAGGCTTGGGTTTGGTACTGAGAGAGTCTGGGACAGCAGAAATGCCAGTTTTGAAAAATGCTGGGTCCTCATTCCGATTCCAGAGGGGGAGGGTAATACTTGGAGAACCCCCAGGAGATCTCCTGTCACAACACTCTCCAAACTATCAAGCTGCAACAAGGTCTTTTACCATCTCATACCAACACACTCTTCATGCCAGTCCCTCTGCTGCCTTCTCCTTGTCTCACCTCATCCAGAACCCACTCTTTCTCCCTCTCTCTGCTTCTTCCTCCTCTCTCTTCCTTGGCTGCTCTCTCTTCCCTGGCTCTCAACCACTTAACTTAACCAGCCACAGCTGCACCTTATCTACATCAGCCAGCCTGCTGCCGCTGAAGCCAGCCCACATATTATTATAGCTGTATATTATCAATGCTAATTAACCCAGCTTCATTCTTCTACAATCTCCAACTACTGTTCCAGCTCAGTACAACTCCTTGTTGCCCTATTGCCATTTCCAGGCTCCTGTGACTCCCAGTCCTTGCCCCACCACTGTGCAAACCACACTCCCATCCTGTCCTCCACTCCCTTCCTCCCTCTCCTTGCCCCACCCTTTTGTCACCTCCCCAGAGCCAGCTGGGATGCAGCTAAGTCAGTCCATCCCCACCTCTGGCTCTTGGCCCTGCTCATGGAGGAGACCTGGATTCAGATGCCCCATGCCCTGGTTGGAGTTTTCCTTCTGCTGCAGGGCAGAGTTGACCCCAGTGCCTCAGCAATGGACATTTCAGCTGGAAAGCCATTGTCATTGTTGGCAAAAACACATGTTGAGGAAGAGGGCATGTTCCCTCTCTTCTCCAGCAAAGCAAAGCTCTATGACTAAAGTTTGTAAAGCAAGAGAGGAAGAATCCCACACAGTTGTAATCTGCACCCAGGAGAAATTCATCATGCCTCTCTGTTCTGAGGCTTTAGTAACTGTCTATCCTGAAGAAAGATGGCTAGGAAATATAATACAGCGTTTTCAGGATGGTTCATTCATTTTTATTCATTTTTCTCTCAGCATGAAATGAAAAAATATAAGCAACATATGGAGAATGAGTGGGAGACATTTCTCAATGCCACAGCCATCTGAAAAGGGTTTAGATCCACAGTGTGCCTCTGAAAGAATTCATTCGCACTTCCCAAATCACTTTAGGCAGGTACAGATTGTTTTCACTTTTATGAAATTTTTTTACCCTTCTAAGCTCTACTAAAACACGATATGACAAAAATGACAGGGCAAAATTGCCTGGAAGTCCCAGATGGCAACTACTTGTAACTCACTTAAATGAAAGTATTTAGTTTGAAATAAAATGTTCTTTAATTTAGCAGACAGGGTTGTAACAAGATGTGTTTCATGAAGACTGAAGCAATACAGGCACAGACAATGAAAAAGACACCTATTTCACTCTCAGTGTTAGTTGGTGATTGGAGCAAACTGCACCATATGGCCATCATTTGAAAGCCCTGATGCAAGACAGCTTGTGTCTTAGGTGAGACACCTGTTTTAGCACACCTAGAAGTAGTGGACAAGAGGCAAGAACCCTTGAGTGTAGCACTCAGACATGTTTTCTGTCCTCCCTGAGGGAACTCATTATTCATTGCCTGCTTTCCACATATTTCCCTGTTTTTCTCAAGTAATTTCTTTCTTTTTCACAACTAAACTTGCTTATATTACATGAGCATGTACAGGGGCAACAGGAGCACATGCCAATCAAAGGAGGGTTGCCCAGAGAGGTTGTGCTGCCTAATCATTGGAAGATTTTTAGGACCCAGCTGGAGAAAACCCCATGCAAACTGGCCTAACACTAAATGAAACTTCTCCCTACATATCTTAGACCATCAAGCAAACTTCCACTTGCATGGTGTGAATCAGTGCAGATTTACATGTTCTGTATTTTTTGTTTTTCTCTTTCCTCCTTCTCTAGCAGTTCTTCCTGATGTTTTTTGTTTGGGGCTCTGGGTTGATCTTTCCAGAGTGATCTGCCATGCTCCAAAAGGATTATCCAACAGTCTACTCCATGCTTGGTAAACCAGATCAAGGTACCGTATCTGGTTTTGGGCTGCAGTGAAAAAAAGGCATCAACAAAGTGGAGTAAGTACAGCTGGTGGCTCCCAGAGTGGCTGGGGTTGGAGCAATGCTCTGTGAGGAGAGGCTTAGGAAAATGGGCTTGTTCAGCCTGGAAAAGAAAAGGTTTGGGGAAGACCCAACGGCAGGAGACCAGCATTCTCCTGCCCTTATCAACAAGATGGAGCCAAGCTCTGCGCAATGTGGCATGGCAAGAAGGAGAATGACAGAAAACAAGCGTAAATTGAAACTAGAAAAATTGAAACTGGATATGAAGATAAGGTTTTTCACAGTAAGGACAATCAAGAACTGTAATAGAGTCCCAAAGAGGTTATGCAACATCCATCCTTGGAAGCTTTCAACACCAAACTGAAAAAAGCCCTGAGCAACCTTGCTGACTGCAGAGCTGCCCCTGCTTTGAGCAGGAGGTTGGATTAGAGATGTCCTGAGGTCACTAGTCATCTCTGAAGGGTCCTGCTGTGCAAGGTTTTGTGCACTACTTCCTTGCACAATGAAAGATAGTGTGTTCAAATTAGAGATCACACCCCACTGGCACCTCTCACTGGAGGAATCCCAGTGGGTTATTGCAGTGGGAACAGCAAACGCGTCCTTGTGCATGGCAGCCGCTTCAAGGATGAAGACCACAATTCATGATAACCAAGAACAAAGTAAGAGTTTAAAAACCAAGATGAAAAAGAAGAGATTGCTTCTTTTTTTCTATTTATAAAGCAACAGATTCATATTTAAAAAGACAAAGAACATTTGGGGAAAAAAAACTTAGAAGTGAATACTCTTCAAATCTGTATGCTTCTTTGCAAAATCTTATTGCAAATCCTTTGTAAAACATCCTTTCCCAGGTTCTTTAATCTTATTCCAAAATATGAAGTGGTGCCTCCATCCTTAGAGATCCTTAGAGATATTCAAAAGCTGCCTGGACACAGTCCCAAACAGCTGGCTCTAGCTGGCCCTGCTTGAGTTGGGGGCTTGGACAAGATGACCTTCAGAGGTGCCTCTAACCTCAACCACTCTGTGATTCTGTGATGGTGTAACAGCAAATGCAGTTTTCTTTCAGACCTTCACTGGCGCTACAGCTTCTTGGCTTTCATTGTATTAAGACTTTTATGGTAGTGTCCCACTGGTAGAAGAGTTGTGAGAATAAAGAGAGGAAAGGTTGTCAGGTACTCTGTTTCATGGGCAATACCTAGGAAGCATTAAAAAAGCTTGCAAGCCAAAAATTTTGAACTTAATTTGTAACTTCTTAGGAATTCCAAGCATGTGTGAACTCAAAGGTACAAAACACCTTTGACCTGGAATTACCACTTCCTTCAGCTTGGAAGTATCGCTAACATTTATAACTTGCTTATTTCTTCTCTTGAGACATTGTCATTTTATTTGCTATAATTAGTAACTGCAATTATTTTTACAATTGCTACCAATAAGTCTGGCTCTGAAATTTTTCCAGAGCATCTGCTACAAAGTGGCTGAGCTGTCCTGACTGACGACCCAATAGGACAGGACAAGATCACAGAGGTGGAGGACTTCTGAAGTGCATTTATCTATCTATAATGTTGTGTCCTGGACTTACATACTTAAAAGAGTGATATTATATTTAACAAAGCTTCTGGCAAAAATTTTGCTAAATTGTTTTTGGAAAACAAACGTGCCACAAGTAGAAACCATGAATTAACTGAATCATTCAAAAAACACTGTAGCGTTCACTCAGCTCTGCCATTGTTAGAGGTGAGATGGGAACAAAGAAGTGCAATGTCAAGACATCTTTATCAGTTTGCTGAGCCACTTTTCCTTCCCATTGCTTTACCTGATGGATCAGGGTTGGATTTAGATCATTGCAGTAGATTCTCTCCACGTTTGGTGAGGGTTAACAGTCCTGGAAAGAGTTTGCAATTGCTGTTTATTTCTTGCCTTGTGGTAGGCACCACAGTCTCCTACCATGTCCTAGGTGCCATAAAAACAAAGGACAGTCCTGCACCAAAGTCTCTGAGTGTAAAACAAGGTGAGCTGGTATGAGGATACAGGAGACAGTGACCAAGAACAAGTCACTGGGAAATTCTGTTGTTGTATATATGAATTAAATTGAGGATCCTCCTCTGTATCTCTTTGGTCCTCACCCCGTAGATGATGGGGTTAAGCACAGCAGGCACCAGGATGTAAATGTTCCCCATGGTGATATGGACCAGTGGAGCCAGATCCTTCCCAAACCTGTGCACCACGGACAGCCCAATGAGGGGCACGTAGAAGGCCAGGACCACGCAGATATGGGCAATGCAGGTGCTGAACACCTTGATCCTCTCCTTCCACAATGCCAGCTGCAAGACAGCCTTGAGGATCAGGATATAGGAGAGGCAGATGAGGATGGCATCCAGCCCCATGACCAGCAGGATGGCAGTGAGGCCATAAACCATGCTGGGGGTGGTGTTGGCACAGGCCAGGTTCATCACATCCTGGTGCAGGCAGAAGGAGTGTGACAGCACCCGGGAGCTGCAGAATGGAAGGGGCAGGAGGAGCAAAGGCAAAGGTAGGAAGAAGAGAACTCCCCTGGCCATGGCTACCAGCCCTATTTTTGCTGTTGCAGCATTTGTGAGGATGGCAGCATGCCTCAGTGGGTGGCAGATGGCCACGTAGCGGTCCACCGCCATGGCCAGGAGGACAGTGGACTCGATGGCTGAGAGGGTATGGATGAAGAACATCTGGACAAGGCAAGCACCAAAGCTGATCTCCTTGGTGTTGAACCAGTAGAAGGAGAGGACACGTGGTACTGTGGAAGTGGACAAGGCCAGGTCGATGGCAGCCAGCATGCAGAGAAAGAAGTACATGGGAGCGTGTAGGCTGGGCTCTGTCTTCACGATGAACAGCACCACACAGTTGCCTGTGACTGCCAAGATGTACATGGAGCACAGAAAGATCGCCATCCAGAAATGTGCAGTCTCCAGCCCTGGGATGCTGGCCAAGATGAACGAGGTTGGGCTGAGGTCCGAGCTGTTGGGGAAGGGCATGGCGTGTGGGGTGAAAAGCAGTCATGCTATGCCATGGCACATCCCCTGCTGCAAGGAAAAGAGAAACAGCAGCTTTATAAATCCTTTCCCATGACTGTGAATCCCATGGGATTGTGCTTGTGAAATGCAAGGGGATCTTATAGTTGTCATACTGATACAGAGAGCTCCTCTCCTATTTCTTTAGCCCATTATGGCTCTATAGAATAACATATGCAGCCACAAAATAGTGGCATTTGAATTTGAACAGGAATTGCTTGAATTTTCTTAAATACAGAACACTGTAAAATCAACATTTTAAATTATAAACCAAACAACTGAACATGTTTTCTTTTATTTTTAAAGGGCAAATTAAAAAAAAAAAAAGTTACTGCTTACTGTTAACTATCAGCTATGCTTGAGTTTTCCCATGTGTGCTGTGCTGCCCTGTCAGAAATGTACTCTGTGAAACTGGCTGTGCTGCCTCCCACGGTCCACCACTCCCAAGCACTTCAGACATGCACAGTGAGACATGCATATTTATTTGTTTGCACACAGGGATTGGATTTTCATACTTTCTGCCTGAAAACACATATGGAACTATAAGAATATCTGTAGAGAAAAAAATAGTCTGATTATTCTCCTTATTCTGTATCTGTAAACTTTCCAGGGGTGCTGTGACCTAATGAGAATGGACAGGAAGATATGCCTTTGCTTTAAGTGCCTTTGTATTCCCATTGATCAGATTTTTAAAAATATTGGGAATTAGAAAGTGTTGGGCTGGAGCGTCAAAGGCTGGTGCAAGGGCAGTATCAGAAGTCCCAGTGCTGCACAGCCCAGCCTGGCTTAGGACAGAGGTGCAGACCCTGCCTGACTCGCAGTCCCCACCTCTGACCATAAAGAAGAGGGGGTTAGCTCTACCTCCATGGTGGTATGGGACTTTATCCATCCACCCCAATGAATCAGGCAGCAAGCTAGCAGCTGGCTGTACCTATGCTGGAATAAACTCACCCTCTCCCCTGGCCTGTATGGACAGCATAAGGTCAAGTGCATAACTGCTATCTGCAGTTTTCTGATATTTCTTTCATGCTCTACCCATGTAAAATGAGGATACAAAACGTTTTAATGTCAAGCTAGCTCCACAGGCTATTAATACAGCTATTTTAAAAGTAACATTCAGTTGTGAAAATGTGTTTTGTGTTTTTACTGCACATCTGTGGTGAAGCCCTTATCCTAAAATAACAATCATGATTTATTTCCCTGATGTGGGATTCTTCCCCCTTGAATCTCTAACAAATAAGATTCATATTCTAGCTTTTTATACACAATTTACAAATAACGTAAGTGGGCTGTTGTTGTCAGTTGCCTAATAGCTATTCTAGTGATGGAATTTTCAGCAAAACACATTAAGATGCAACCTCAATGAACAATGTGTTTCAGTAATTGCCAACAAGTATTGGAGCCAACTTACCTGCCAACCACTGAGGTGTAACTACACTATGAGTCTCATTGTAAAATTTCTGCCATACCATTTATTTTGCAAGAATACAGCTGTGAGAGACAGGCACACAAAGTCAACAATCCCTGGATGTTTCAGTTTACCTTTCATTCTATAGCATCAATAAATGAACCAACATTTTCAGAAGTGACTAAAAGTTTTGGATTGCTAGTGGTATGCAGACCAGGTACTGTAATAATCTTGCTTTCTGTGGAGGTGAAAAGTGAGTCTGTGTCTTTAAAAACACCAGTAAATGCAGATTTGTTTTCCTAGGGGGATCCTTCCACCAGCAAGCCCCAGTAATTGCATTTAACAAGAGGTAAGCACATTCAGATAGTAAAACCATCAAAGCCAAAGGACCACTAACAGCAGCCACAGCAGCTGATCTCACCAAATGCTCGTAAACATTGACCAGGTTTGTCCCATGGGGTCAAAACTGATTTTAGACCAATTTTCCAGAATGGAGCAGGCAATGGGACAGTCTCATCACTTGAATCCATATCTCCAGTACTCCCTCCTATGATATGGCAGTGACAGGGGAATATATATACCCCCTCAAAGTGCTCTGAGCCTTTTTGAATATGTAGCCACTTTTCCATATCATCTCATGGTTAAAAAACAGTATACATCAAGCCAAAACATTACTGCAAGGGAAAAGGGAAAAGAAAAAACCACCCACAAGACATCACTTAATTAAATTAAAATCATAATAAAAATTAAATCACTTAAGCATTTTTGAATCAAAATTAAAATTAATCTTAAGCAAAGGTTTGATCACATGTGGTTTTGGGGTTTTTTCCTAGCTGTTTGTTATCATTTGAAGCAGAACATTTGTGGACCTGCTTGTAATTTGGCTACTATTTCATAAATATGCCCAGGTCCTGGCTAAATCAGTTGCTCTGGGCAGGCACTTGCTATATCTGGAGTTCTACAAGCTGTGCCTGTACTAAAGTGAACAAAACATGGCTGCAGACTCATCACAGCATCATCCATGCCATTTACTCATTCCTCACCTCCGGGGACATTCCTGGCTGCTCCCAGCTAGCCCTGCCGCAGGCAGTGCCTGGGCGTGAATCAGGGGGTAGTACCAGCCTGGGAATAATGTCTACTGGGCTGTGGAGTAAAGCCATCCTGGTTAGGAAAGGAAGAAAAGATAGACGGGGTCAAGAAGCACCAGGTATCTCCAGGACAGAGAATTGTCCTTATCCCTCTTTTAACTATAATGTGGACAAAGCCACAGAGCACAGCAGGGACTGCAGCACGGCTCCATGTGAATGTGGGTAACAGGAGAGTTTCCTAGGGCAGAGGAAGGAGATGCACAGTGCAGGCTTGAAGAGGGGTTGAGATGGGAAGAGCTGGCAGTGGGAACCAATGGAGATGGCAGGAATTCCCTTCCTTCCTTCTCCTTCTCCTTCTCCTTCTCCTTCTCCTTCTCCTTCTCCTTCTCCTTCTCCTTCTCCTTCTCCTTCTCCTTCTCCTTCTCCTTCTCCTTCTCCTTCTCCTTCTCCTTCTCCTTCTCCTTCTCCTTCTCCTTCTCCTTCTCCTTCTCTTCTCCTTCTCCTTTCCCTTCTCCTTCTCCTTTTCCTTATCTTCTCCTTTCTCCTTCTCCTCCTTCTCCTTCTCCTTCTCCTCCTGCATCTCCTTCTCCTTCTCCTTTCCCTTCTCCTCCTTCTCCTTACCCTTCTCCTTCTTCTCTCCCTTTCCCTTCCCCTTCCTCTTCCCACTTTGTCTCTCCCTCTCTGCATCTCCCATTCCTTCCCCTCCCCTTCCCATCCTTCTCTCCTCCTTCTCCTCTCCTCTCCAAGAGATGCTTCTGATACGCCTCACACTGCTCTTCCTTGTGCCTCATACAAAAGAAAGCTATTGGCAGGTACCATAAGTGATCCCATGTACAAAGCAGAGAGCTCAGGGCATCACAAAATAGGAATTAGCAGCTTTAAGTGGTTCATTTAGCTCTTCTCTTACACAGATTTTAAAACACAGCTAAGTTTCCCATTCCCCAAGGCAGCCACAAAGGTTTTTGAACATATGTTCCTAAAACACAGTACCTTATACAGAAGTTTCCGTATCTTGAGCGTCTGCTTGGTACCTTCCAGCTACACAGGTTGGGAAGAAGATGTGGTGTCAGATGAAGCTCTGCTGAACTGGATGATGGGGATGCACTAAATGCCACTGCAAGCCTTACTCCACCATGGTCTCCAGCTGTGTTAATAAATGTGCTAACAAATCTCCCACACATTTCCTCCCTTGCTGTCTCCTCTGAATGTTTGCTTGCTGTGGCAGAGCCTCCTTGGGCTTTTTCTGTCTCAGAGAATGGCTGTAGGCAGGAAGCACAGCTATCCACAGAGAAAGTCTGGAAGTTTTCAGAATGGGAGCAGTGTTGTGTAAGGATCCTGCAAGATAAGCACCGCTCCAGCAAAGCTCTTTTCTAGGCTTTTCCACTGAAAGTTGTGTTTGTTCCCTTACGTTAATCTTTCCTCTGATAATAACTGGCTACAAGCACCAGGTTAACCTTAGATATTTTGAGCAAAGAGTGGTCCCATTGGGTGCTATCTCAATGCAAACAGAACCTCCACCCCAAGACCCGCTGTGCCAATGCTCAAGCAGATGTTCTGGGGTGGTCTGCTGAACAGTATCTTAACTTGTGCAAGAGCTCACTGGGATCCTCAGCAAAATAACTGGCACAGCACAAAACAAACAGTGGCCTGGGAATCCTCCCCTCAGGAATCTTCCCTTCTCCCTTTACATTTCTTTTTGGAGATGTTCCCTCATTCTTTTCTCTCTATTCCAGGTACTGTTATGTGTACAGCAGAATAGAAAAAGACACTAATCCTGGGTTAGTCTGAAGTGTGAAGTGCTTAGCAGCAGGCAGAAACAGGCCAGTTCTGGTAAGTAATCCTGTCCTCATACCTTCTGCTGCTTCACCCTTCCAAGGTGGACACAATTTCTTATTCTCCACCATGGTCAAGACTGGCCAAAGTATGTCTTTGGAGCAACAAAATTATAGCTCCATAATTTGGAAGCATGAAAGATTTGGGGCAACTTTATTCTATCTGTGGGAGGATGAAAGTAAGGAGGGTAATTAAACCTTTCTATGTGTCTGGCTGAGACCCATCCTACAGCAGAGCAGTAATATGTTGGGACACATTGTCACCTTTCATCTGTGGACTACCCCTGGAGATCTCCTCCTGTCCCTCTGAATGGTACATTCAGTACATGGCAGATCTCAGGTGGAAGACTGTAGAATGTGGTCCTTAGTGTCAGGAAGTTTAGCTATTTCTATTATACTTTTGAAACTTTTTTTCAGCAAGAAAGCTAGCCACACCAGATGCTGAAGCACCATCCCCATGCATCCCTAATTCATATAATCCTGTGCTCATCCACAGCAAATCCTGAAGATTTTAAGCGACTCTAAGATAATATCTCTGCATCATATAGACAGAAAAAAATGGCCTCATCAAGTCTGTTGACTTATAGGTGTCTTTTATTGAAGATTTTTTGCACATACATTACATTCAATGCAAAACAATGGCTGGAACATTAGACTTGATGAAATGGTAAGACTCAAAGGCATCAAAAAGAGATGCAAAAGCAGTACTGTTTCCACTACTGTAGATGTGGATGGCACTTTAGAAACACAAACAAAGATGAAGGTTGAGGGTTTTTTTTAGAAGGAATAAGAGCACTGCAGGCCCACTTAACAGGACCTAATCTTCAGAAAATTATCTGTGTTCAGCCTCTGGAGCTGAGCTCCATTTTGTGGAATGTTTCCAGTTGAACAGCTAATGGCTGGGATATTCGGAGTCGCTCTAAACCCTTGGCCCAAGCCCTGTCCTGTTGAACTTGCTATCTGGGTTAGCTATGCAGTAATATGCCATAGGGGAACGATGGCCCCATGCAAGGGAGTATGAGTGAAGCTTACACAGTATTATCTGGCTACTGGAGTTTGTATTACGTGCATTGCAGAGGTTTCTTGATCCACCCCATTGCATGATTTGAGAAGAGAAAATCTCGCAGCTCATTTTTCTTTAACTGTTTTCTTCTAATTGGGGTTTCCATCTGTATATATCACTGGCATTAATGCTTGGAGTGTTTGCAGGCTGCTGCAAGGGACGAAAGCATCATACTAGGACAAAACATGGAATATCACAGCTCTGGGTATAGGGACAGAGTCCGAGTGGATCTACAGATCTTTCCTCTGGCAGTTACCCACGTGGATGGAGCACCAAGAAGCCAGTCTCACCAGTACTTTCTAACAGAAATAGCAAAGGAAGCTACCACTTAGATTCACTCTTCCTCCACAGTACCCTGAGCAAAGCCTCACGGATGTGGCTGCATTTTATGCTGTAGATAATGGGGTTGAGAGCAGGGGGAATTATAAGGTAGGTGTAGGCCACCAAACTGTTGACCAGAGGAGGAATGTTCTTTCCAAAGCGGTGGATCATGGACAGTCCGATCATTGGGATGAAGAACACTAGAACAGCACAGATGTGGGAGACACATGTATTCAAAGCCTTGAGACACTCCTCCTTGGTTGCAAGGCTGATAACAGTTTTAATGATCAGGATGTAGGACAGCACAATGAAGATGAAGTCCATCCCCACCGTTGATAAGAGAATAATCATACCATAGAAGACATTGACTTTGATATCTGCACATGCTAGGTTCATGATATCAGGATGGAAGCAAAAAGAATGAGAAAGCTCAGTCTTCCCACAAAAGGTTAGTCTCTTGAGCAAGAAGGGTATGGGAAGGAGGGAGACCATACCCCTCATTATAATTGCCAAACCTATTTTTATGACAGTCGTCTTTGTCAGTATGGATGGATGTCTCAGTGGATGGGAGATGGCAATGAATCGGTCAAATGCCATTGCCAGGAGCACAGAGGATTCAATGAAGGACAGTATGTGGATGAAATACATTTGAGTGAGGCAAGCATCAAAACCAATCCTTCGCATATTAAACCAAAAAATGCCCAGAGTAGTAGGCAGCGTACATAGAACCAAACCCAGGTCAGTGACTGACAGCATGGAAAGGAAGTAGTACATTGGTTCATGAAGACTTTGGGTCTTCTTTATGATGAAGAGGATCATGCAGTTTCCCAGGAGAGCAATAAGGTACAGTGCACAGAAAGGGATGGAGATCCAGTGGTGAAGGGCTTCCAGGCCTGGGATGCCCATCATGAGGAAAGCTGAAGGCTGATAGAAGGAGCCATTTAATTCCCACGTGGTATGTGAGTCATGCTCCATCCCAGCTCAGCTCTCACATGACCTATACCTAAAAGAAATGAACAACAGAAACTCCAAATAGTTGGACTCTCCACTGAATGTAGAAGTGGGTAATGACAACTGCCACAACCCTCTACCATCCCACCAGTCTATGAAGATGCCCCCATGCTGTTTAGGACACTAATTACCATAGTGGCACATAAAACTAGACCCTTGTTTATCCATTAAACTATAAAATGAAAGAAAAGAAGGGACAGTTTTTCTTTAAAAGAAAAAATGTTCTTGAAATGAAAGTGAAAACATTCCTGGTGAGTGCTACTGTTTTACAATTGTCCCCAAATTCCACAGGTTGAGATGCTCTATGGAGTGAGCAAATGCTTTTTCTACAGTCATCCCAACCAAGACTAAGCTGCTAAGCACGTGGCTTCTTTTTCATGATAACTGGAGATCAAAGGACACAAAAATGGTGAAAGTTTAACTCTGACTTCTTAGTTAAGAAATCAACATTGGAAATGCAAAATATAACAGAGAATCGGGCACCTAAACACTGCTACTCTCAACTCAGAAGATGGCCACCAGTGTAAGGTAGATTTTTAGGGGAATTCACATCCAAGTTGTTGCTCTTTTTATAATCTACCTTACTATCAGGCGCTGGGGAATAAATGAGCAAAACTGCACTTGTGTGGTGCCTGTGACTTTCATTAATAACAGGCAAATGCAAGCCAAGGCACAAGAAGCTGCAGGTTCAGAAGCACTAAGGCATCCACAGGAAGTCTCTGGGTCTGAATCAGAGGGGAGGGGCACGGAGGATATGGTGGGGTTTTTACACAGGGATCAAGAGTATGAGGCAACTGAGGCCTTTACAGAAATCTAGCAGATGTCTACTCTAGTGAGTTCAGCAGAAAGACACTGGGATGTATGGGAGTTGGAGCAATGTCCTAGGGTAAGAGACCAAGGAAAGAGGCCAGCAGAAGGCCACTGAGATGGATGGGGGTTGGAGCAATACACCAGGAAAAGAGATCAAGGAAAGAGGCTTATTCAGCCTGGAGAAGGCTTTGCAAGGACTCAGCAGCAGCCTTCCTCTGCCTACAAGGAGGCTATCAAGAAGGTCGCGGCAGGCTTTTCACATCAGTGAATGACAGAAGGATGAAAGACAAGAGGTGTAAGTTGAAACAAGGGAGGTTTAGACTGGACACGACAAGAAATGTTTCCCCATGAGGACTGTCAAGCATCAGAGCAGGTTACCCAGAGGCGTTGTACATCTCCATCTTTAGAAGTTTTCAAGATCCCAATGGATAAATCCATGAGCAGTTTTGTCTGACCTCACAGCTTTGAGCAGGACCTTGGACTACAGATCACAGAATCATATCTTGGTTTGGGCTGGAAGGGACATTAAAGATCATCTAGTTCCAGCTCTCATGCCAGATCTTCTGAAGTCTCCCCAACCTGAACTGTTCAATGAACCTATGTGCCTGTGATCTTATTACAGGTTTCAGTCCCCTTGGAGGATTCAGCCATCTCAGCACAATCCAGGTTCCTACACTGCACATGACAATGCACCCTAACAGAGATGCTGGAGAGGCTGACAGGGTCCTCGAGCCCTCTCTGTGGCTTCTGTGGCAGAATAACTGGCTGGGTGGATGGGGGAAAACAGTCAATCTGCAAAAGAAGAGCTAATTAAAGGAAATACTTGTGGGTTCCGTCCTAATGCACCTTCCATAAGATACAAAACAAGCAGGTCAAAGAGTACATGAATTATGAGCAAGAGGGCTTACTATAATACACTTCATTTTTGAATAAACACACATAACTTCCATGAAGTATTTATTACGTTCCTAATATGATTTTACTCCATTAGACTCTCAGCCTGCTTGAAAGTCTAATGTGGCAATAAATCCCAAAGCTTAACAAGGATAAACATCTTCCTGCTCCAGGGCCAAAGCAACACCTAACTGATGAGAACTGAGGAAGACACAAAGTCATTTAATTTCCTCCAAGCAGGACCACTTTATCTTCATTGCAAAGTTACACATTAGTATCAGGAATCATCTTGACAAGCACATAGCCCCACTGTGTCAGTTGCTGAAGGGACAAGTCACAGCCTTTCTTCACCGGCGCATGGGATGGCACAGACGTGGATGGGCAGCCAACGCTTTCCCTAACACATTGGCAGTGGTCAACGTTGGCAAAAGGAAACTGTCCAGAGGCACCTCTGGTCCTACAAGGTGCCTTAGAGCTCCCCAAAGGTAAAAGCTGTTCCTTTCTACCAATCCAACAGCATCTGAGCAGTGAGAATTAATCTGCAGACTCCTGCAATTCAGTCTCGTCTGGAGGCTGGGTTAAAAAAACCTAAAAACCTGAGTGCATGCATGCCTGTTTGTCTAACTGTCTCACTTAAAGCAGCATCTGGCAGATATCCAGAACTCTCAAGGATATTAAGATTCAAGAGGTTTCCAGGAATATGGAGGTGGATAAAGAAGGGAGACTGTTAGAGCACGGAGGGAAAGAAAGGACTGGCGAGAAGATGTTCCTACAAGAAAACCTTCATGCAATCCTGATTTTGTTAGACACTGGCAACTTCTACCATGCAATATGAAGTTATTTAGAAATGGGCTTTACTAGCTCTGCTCCTCTCTGAGCTACTCGGATTTGTGATGTGCCCCTACACTTTAAAGATACAGATCCCACTCCAAGCCATTTTTTCCTCTCCATATTTTATGTGTGTGTCTATAAGTAATATATATAAATATATATATGAAATATATGAACAACTATGCATCCTTATTTATGTTTATGTATGTTTATATGTGTATATATAACATGTAGCACACATATAGGTTACACCTCCTAGTTGAATATCATGGGACAGTAATTACACCTCTCATGCTGCAGCCAAGCCCTGATGAGGAAACAAACCTCCAGCTGGTGGAGGATACAAATTTAAAAATTAATGGCAGCACCTGGGGAGTATTTGATGCTAGCCTAGAAAGGCATTCTACCACAGAGAGAAAGCTGTCTGACTATTCAGTGCCCAAGGCATTTCTGCTCCCCAGGAGCTACTCCAGACTGCCTGAGGAAAGGGGTCAGGCATGAATGCAGATGCCTCATGGAGGACACAGTGCTGTCTCTCCTTCTCCAACCCTCAAAAGCCACCTTGTGATTTCTTGTCTGTCTCTGACTGATTTTCACCAGTAACTTAAGCAAAGTACTGGTGCTTTAAGAGTTCTTCTCAGCATACGCAAGAGCAGGGGTTTGGAAGAGCGGGCTGGGGAAGTATGAGCCTAAGAAATTTGGTTTTTTCCCCAAGAAGAGACTTTGGTATTTTCACAACTGGATCACTGCCCACTCAAGCACCCAAGTGAGGGCTCAGCTGCTCAGCGAAGGGAGGACTCAGGACACAGCACCCACAGAGCCAAATTTCTGTTGACTTTACAGACAAGAACAGGAATGTGCCATTCCCACCAGCTGAGCCAGGCCACCAGACAGTGGAAGAGCAGACTAATTCTTGCACAAAGCCCACAGCACAATGGCAAGCAGCACTGTAATGGCTAGATCTTCCCCAGCAGTACTGTGATGCCAGCACTGCCTGAAATTACACCTGCCCACTTCCACCAGTACATTCCACCCAGTGGGTCCTTTGGAGTGGTGTGGACCTCCCAAGTGGCATTTTGGAGATGCACCTCCCCACCTTTATTGATGTCTAGCCCCATAAACCACAGCCAGAGCACTAGTAAAAGAGTAGTGCAATGATGGAAAGGCTGCTAATTGCCCAGGGTACTTACCGAGTGTGGCGGTGGGGACCCAGGGGCTTTATGACCTGCGCAGGCAGCACAACCCTGCTGTGATGCAGAGGAAGAACCTGCATCCGTGTCTCAGCACCAGAAGGGCAGCGCTTATAATGTGCCCCGAGGACTGACCCTGTCCAATCAACCAGGAGCGGTGCGGAGCCCAGGCTCCCCTGCGTAAACAGTGTGAGGCGTACCAGTGAAAATAGTGTGTGAAGTAAATGATCTTTTCCATTTATGATGTTCTCCCAGCAGGCATGATTTTCTCCTGATAGTTTATTGGGTGACATGTTTATAGCTCACTGTGATTTATGGCTGGCAATGCTGCAGTGCTGGCAATACATGTAATTTTTATAGTAAGAATGGATCTGTAATGCAAATAACAATAAATTTTGCAAGAAGAGTGTTTGCAGCATCTCTCTGAGGGAGTAACAGAGGTGAAGTTCTAGCTATCCGCCTGTGACCAGTGAGACATGAAATGTTTAATTAAAAGCATAATATTTTGCACAATGAAAACAAACTAAATATTACAAAGCCAAATGCAGACACATTAGCGGATATCCTCCCAGATGGTCCAGAAGCCTGTTGTATCTAGATGTTTTGTGTTAATAAGTTTAGCTTTGCCACCTCAGCTGTGAGGTGGAAATTGCTATTAACCCCTCCTGTTTTTGTGGCTGTCAAAGCAAGACACAGGAGAGCTAATGGGTTTGCCCATTCTCCTGTGAAGTGTCTATAGTAAATACAGCCACTGGACCTAAGTCTATGGTCATAAACCAGACTGTGCTGGGGCATTGCCCATGATAGACACCAGCAAATCGTTATCATGGTCCCTGCAATGCTGCTGACCAGAGCCAACTGGTGCTTCAACAATTCCCAGACAGGGGCTCAGGGGTCTGCATGATTTCCCTGCCTCATTTTAGAGGCTAAAGGGTTTGCTGGCATGATCCTGGAACGCCTGGTGCTGGGTGGCCTCAGTGCCAAAGAATAATTAATTTACAAGCATTAATTTTAAGTAAGACAGCTGCCTGTTCCTGTCTGGTTGTTAAACCTCATGGCCAGGCTTACAGCTGAATACATTGAGCCTTTGTGACAGTCATCCAAATGGTCCTGGCAGAGGTTTGTTATCTCTAGATGTGTGAGATGTGAAAAAAAGAGGACCATTTCAGGGAAGCTCCTGTAGAAGTGGAGATTATCAGAAAAGGACTCATCAGGCTTGAGAAGAGACAGCAAAGCAGTACAGGAAAAGCCTATAAGACAATGAATGGGGAGGAGAGGATACGTATGGAATGATTATTCCTCTTTTCTCAGACTATGTGAACTAGGAGAGGGAGAACACAGCCTGAAAATATCAGGCAAAAGATTTAAAACAAATTCAAAAATACTTTTTTTAAAGAGCTTATAATGAAATTATGAGACTCATCACCACTGGATGTTGTCAGCCCTAAGTATATACAAGTGAAAAACTGTATTAGACAAACGCATACGTGAGAGATTAACTGATTTCTATTAAACATGATGGTCGAGGTGCTGCCTCCTGTTCAGGAAGCCTCTAAATTGATTGCTAGGTGCTGGGATGTGTGCCAAGGGAAGGATAAACTGTAAATGACCTTTTTAAATGGCCATTAATAGCCACTTTTCAAGGCAGGATGGAGGTACCTTTAGCTTGATTTAGTAGCATAGGTCTTACAGTTTTCAGAGCAAACAAGCTTTAGCCAGAGAACAATGTCTTTACATTGGAAAGTGAAAGTTGTATCCCAGTTGGCCATGATAAGCACAAAACTCAAAGGTGGTGTGATGGGTTTAGGGTGGCTGAGATGCTACAGTGCAGAGTGAACGCAGGAGATGACCTTGGAAGCAGCAGGGGAAGTGTCCTGCAGCAAAGCAAAGAGATGCTGCGGAGATGGGAATAACCAGACTGCAAAGCTAAGACGAAGTGTCATGGGCTGAACTGGCAAGAAGTGGACCTGACGCTAGGACAGGGGTGGACAGTGAAGCAGGGGAGCAGACTGGCATAGTCACGGAGCTGCCACCACAGATGGTTTTCCTGAATGCCTCTCAGTAATGGTTTCAGCTGATCTGAACCCGTCTCAGGGCAAAGGCACAAGCAAGATATCCTCTCCAGGCCCCTTCCAGACCTGTTTTTCCACAGCTCTCCAGAAAAGGAATAATCTTGAATCTTTTTTGATTCATGCATCTTTGATCTTTAAGATCCAGTTCTTCCAGCCCAAACCATTCTACGATGATTCTGTGATCTGTGGAAATGATGCAGTATCTGTTTCCCTGCTTTACTCAGCCCAGCTGCATGCGCATGCTCATCTCTCATGCACATGCTCATCTTTCATGCACATTTACTTTCTTCCCCCTGGGACTCTCTGTCACCATTTTACTCCACATGTTGGACAGTTTCCAGCATTGCTCATTCAGCCTCCTGCAATGAGATGCTGAGACAAACTGTGTTGAGCAAACCTGTGTCTGGTGCAGGTGGAAGCAATGATTGCCTTTGCAAACTGCAGCATCACCCCTAGGAACTCACAGAGTGAAAATTTCCCCTTGTTACTGATCTTACATATGCTGAAATGATAACCTATTTCTAGCATGAAAGTCGAGCTTGAGGGTCCTCTCCAGACCAGTGTGCTGAGCAGCCTGGCTCTATACTTGGCATGGAGAAATGGGTTGCATAGGATCTGCTGGGACAAGGGAATGGCTTCGAGATGAAAACATCTGCTCATGGTTATCCAGCAGACCAGCAGCTGGATGAGAAAAAGGGCTCATGCTCCCAGCAGCCACTATAAAATGCCCAACACTGGTCTTGCTTGAATCACCCCCATGCCTATTGGATAGTGTAAAATAATTTCATCTTGTACCAGATATGCTCAAAAATCTTGTGATTCCCTCTGATCTGTGTCTCAAGACTCGCCCACATGCACCAAGCTTCCTGCAGTGGTTTCCATACTGTGCTCCCACAAAGTCATTCTTGCTGGTTTTCTGCTTAACCCCCTTTCCTAGAAGCGTAGGTATTGCATGTATGTAAGAAGTGGTGTGAGGATCTCTGTATCTATTTTCCCATCTTGGAAAAAAACTCCTGCTTTCCCAGAACCACAGCTAAGGGCGAACATGATCACCACTTGGCACGCATCAGTCTATTTGCTGGAAATGTTTATAATTTGAGCCTGATCAAGTCCTAATCATATTTACTGTATAGGCCAGAGTTCAGTGTTGGAGTACTGATAGGAGGGTGAGAAGGGACAGTGAGGAGGGAAGGGAAAGACTGGGGGTGGGCGTGGGGGGTGTTGGTCCTCCCATGTAAAAGCCTTTACAAGACCCTCTTCAAAACAAGCATGCTTATAACATTTAGGAAGGTAATGCTCATTGGAGATACACAAATAAATAATGGGAAAGGGTTTAGGAAGATCCAGGAGAACAGGAGCACAGTTACTACTTGAAATCACCACATTGGCACCAGTTTTGACTTCCTTCTTTTCTCCTGGTGAGGGATTTCACTGGTGTCCATGCACAGGTCTGAACTGAAAGGTGAGACTCAAAGGCTGCTGCTGTGGAGGTTTCACCTCCCACCAGCCCAGCAGTGTCCCTCTGGGTTGCTCCAGACTTTGTAGATCCAAGGCAGGGGAGGAAGGCAGGCATGTCCCCTACCCTTCTGCGCTTCAAAAAGTTTCAAAAATGCAAAGGTTGTTTGATCATATGCAGTTTTCTTTGGCTGCAGCAGACGTGTTGAGCTGGACAAAACCACCCCAGTTGCCTGGAAGGAGAGGTTGCAGTCCAGATGGGCTGTCTTCTCCTTGGCAGGCTTCTCCTTCCCACTTGCTATCAAAGCAGCAGCTGACCACATTGCCACTAACAGCTCTGACATCACCAGCAGTGATTAAGCGTTTTTCCAAGTCAACCACCTACTAAGGCTCGAATATAGCGCTGAGGAAAAGAGCTTGTCAGGACCTGGACATGGACCAGCTGCTTCAATGACAGATTGCTCAAAGGACCATGTAACCCTGGAGCCAAGGATCTCTCCTGCTTTGGGATCTCCCTTGGGGCCTAGCATTAGGGGGAATCCCTCTCCTGCTGAGGTCCAGGGATGAGCTTGTAGTACCAGCTAACAACCCAGGGGAGGTGTGATGGGTTAAACACCAAAGATCCAGCAGCTCCTCGCAGCCAGCAGCTATTGCTGGTCCCTGCTGTGTGTCTTGAGGGTTCTGGTTGAAGATGGTGGAACTGATGGGTTTGGGAGTACAATCCTGGCCTGAAAGGTGTGGGGCAGATGCTGGAAAAGCATGCCATGGGGCCAAACTTTGATTGTGGTAGGAAGTCATAGAAGCGTAGTATCATAGAATCATTTAGATATATCATTGGAAAAGACCCTTAAGATCAAGTCCAAGTCCAACTGTTAACCTAAGACTACCTAGTCCACCACTAAACCATGTCCGAAGTCCTGGGGAAGGATGAAGAAGGGAGATTTTGGTCAGGGTCCAGTTTGGAGTTGCAGTAAGTGCATGAAGGACTTAGATATGGCAGGACTCAAGTCAGAGGCAGATGTACATGTGCAAGGAAAAATGTCAGTGTCTGTACCTGGAAACAGAGTTTGCTGCGGACACCCGTGTGAATGTCATCACTTCAACTCTGAAAGCTTAAATAGCTTTGAAAGGGGACAAGAGGTCCCTCCCTTCTGCCCATGACCTTGCTGCTGTGCCTGGTGTCAAGGGTGAATGTCCTGCACTCTATGAGGTAAATAAGCTGGCTGCAAGACTTTTTGTAGTCTGAACTATGAAAGACAGGATCAAGAGGTGGTGAAGCCCAGATGTGACTCCATATATTTGTGTGCAGGGTTTCTGGGAAACTTCCAAAATGGCAGAAACCCTGACTGGCTCTGCTACTGTACTGAGCGCCCTGCCAGGAAAGCACCGTGCAGCACCCTCCAAAACTCTCCCAGGTTCTGTCATACTGCTGTGTTTTGGTATTTAGTGTTTATCACCTTGATGCTCATACATTTTTTCAATAGAAAACCCTCATTGCGTGGTTGCTAATAGAAATCAGTCTTCTGAAAGAACACCACACATTCCAGCTCTATTATCCCTCCTGAAGCTGGTCCATTTTAACTTCACCAGCTTATGAACAGCAGGGTCACCTCAACACAGAGATTGGGAGAAATTATAGAGGCAGACAATGACACTCCAGCGTGGTCCTCTGTTAAACCTGTACGGAGCACTTTTTGTCTTGTACAACTGCAGCTTGATCAGAGGCCAAGCTGCCCAGGCTGTTTCAGCAGAAAGATAGTGTCTTTAATTGAAATCACTACAAAAACCCTAGGTAAAGTGAAGCGGTGTCAACCAATTTCCTGTGCTGCCCTGAGTGACAGACAGGAGATACTTGATCACCAGCACCCCATCCTGTAGAAGCAAATGAGCTCTTTCACATGCAAACATTGACATATTTAATGCCTGACTTGGTACATCACACAAATAATACAACGGTGGGATTTAGAAAATGCAGAAAGGACAGGGAGTCCTGTCACAAAGGCAGCAAAGTCTCTGCTTTTAGTGTGCAGGGTGGAAAATCAAACAATCCCAGAGAAATCTGCAAACATTGCAAAGCTCCGTATTTCATTTTCCCATATTAAGTGAAGCTGGTAGATAGAGGTGATTCAGAAGCAACTGAGAGGTGAACGTAGGTCCACGCAACCTGCATATATTTTGCTAAAATACAAACTCAAAGCAGCATCATGCACAGCATGTCCCAGACCTCCACTAGCAAGATAACATTGTCTGAAGGCTGTAAATAACAGCTGGGATGCAATAAATTTACCTTGATGGGGAAGAAATTTTGAGGTAATGCTGTGAAACATGTTCCTGGTGTGTGATCTCAATGAGAGCAGTGCCTGATCCCCAGACTCAGCAGTGTGTGCCACAACTCTTGGACAAGCATCGTTCCTTAGGGATTTCCTTACAAGCATGGTTTCTACCTCCTCATGATCACCATCTGCAGCACAGCTGCACCAGGAACAGCTGGCGGAAGTAGAGGGCACAGCATTACCTGTAGAGAGACCACTGTTTTGCCAAAAAAAATAAAAAAGTGTGTGTGGAAAGCACACTTCACTTATAGGTGTATCCTGAAGTACCTAAACCGGGGTCAAAGGGGTCCAGGTGCTTGCTGGTGGCAGGAACAGCCATGATCTTCTCTGCAGGGGGATTTCCTTCTTAGAAGGAAAAAGAATGATGTCAATTAATTAATCCAAAGGGTTTCCAGGTTGCCTGGCTCCATCTGGATCAAGGTGGCTGGACTGCAGTACACCCGTGCCACAGGAATTTCACACCTGTCTTCACCCCAGCTTGCAAGGTTTAAAGAGACCGAGGTTCCAGAATATCATTTTGAAAAGGTTGAAAAGACTTTGAGTTTTGATCTCATCAAAATATTTGGTATTCTGTAGGTTGTAGGAGTTTCATTCTGATAAGGCCAAATGTGTCCATTCATCTTTATCAGTCTGCTATAAATGTGATGATTGTAAGATCTCACAATGGACGATCTCAGTAACAGCAGCGAGGAAATGAGTAACTAAGTTACATTGTTATTCTGCAATGATTTCTTCAAAATAAATCACTGTGATATCATTGAACTCGTCAAAATTCAACCTGACAATTGAGAAAATGTCAGATGACTCTGCTTTCAAAAGAGACCAGAGGAAGAATCAAGGGGATTTGATAATTGACACAAGACGCTGAGTGAAGTCAGAATCTTGCTGTTGCTCATGCACATACAATTGTTAGTTTGTTTCACAGACTGGTTGTATATCTGAAATCGTTTCTTAAAAAGTTGGGGTGACAGCAAAGCAAACAGCTAAAGGAGAAATACCAGCGTAACCAGAGATGCAATTCAAAGGATTGCAGGGAAACTTTCCATTAGAATTTGCCCTCATGAATCTTCCAGTTCCTTTGAGAATAACATCCCCTTGGGAGGCAATTTTATGTCCAAAACCCTGCTTTTTGGACAGACTGCTTTACAGATCTCCTACACAGCTGCCTGGTGTTCTGGCTGGCAACCCTGGGCACACAGAGGTGTTTTGCCAGCCTGTGCGCAAGGACAAGTCCCTGCAGGAGACAGAGAAGGGGGAAGTCAGGGAAGACAGGTGTCCAGCATCATCACAAGGGTCAGAAGGTGAGACTGCAGGGCCAGCCACAGTGTACGGTACTCTAGTCCCACAGGTTGTTGATCTTTATGCCGAGACAGGCCATCTTCTCTTCCGTCAGGTTTTTAAAAGAGTATTTAACAAAAGCCGGAGCCTGAGAGGACAATGCAAATGGCTCTGGATAGTCACTGCTCCTGCTTTCTCCATTATCAGTGTTTAGGAAGAATGAGGTATTTCTCTGAGGTTGATAGCCTGATCAATTCACTGAAGAGCACTACAACAGGGACACAGAACCAGGCTAACCTCATTGAGCAAGAAGTTGTAGGGTGTGCAGGCACTGAAGGCAATTTCCATGGAATTAGACCAAATCAGACTTGGTGTGGCTGGTGGTATCAGAAAAGGTAGGACTGAATCTGTGAGGACTTGCACAAAATGCAAAGTATATCTGGGCGCATGAAAGCTGCTCTTCACTTTTGCAATACAGAGAATGTAGTTTCTAGTGAGTATAAGGAGATTAGACCACAGAGGCTGGACAGAAATGTCACTGCCACCCATCAGGATGAATGTCTGATGATTAAAGATGCTGCTGTTGCTGGCAATAGCTTCTGGATGCTGTAGCCCAGAGTCAGTAATGTAGTAGTACCTTGCAATAAAAGCAGAGGTGAATATCTAACCAAGTGCCCTAAGGACCATCAAAGCCACAATGCTACAGTTTTATGCTGTCTGTTCTGTGCTAATCCTAGAAATCATAGACAATTTGGTCAAAAGGGACTTGAACAGGTCATCTGGTCCATCCCTCACACTGAAGTGGATTCACAGGTTTCTAAATGAGGCTGAATAAACACCCCTTCTCTGCAAGAAGAGACACGATGGTAGAGCCAAAAGCCACATGACTTACCACACTTAACAGAGCTGGAGGAGGAGGAAGAAGACGAGGAGGACATGGGAGAGACATCCCCTGTTGACAGTGGTTAGCAGCTCCTCAGCATGGGCTGGCCAGGTCTCCGTGCGATCCGACGAGGTCAGCCTCGGCAGCCACGATGCCTCATTTGCTGCCACAGCTGAAGACTAGGATTATTCTGCAAATTCTGAAACCCACCCAGCATAACCCACCTTGAGCTTCTTGAAGGATATTTGTGGGGTAACAGCTGAGGGTTTATTCATGCATAACCTACAGAGCTATAAACACCTCCAAAGGGTCACACCCACCAGGTGAAATTTAAAATGAAGTGTTTGTTACCTAGGATGTAGTTTGGGGGTTAGGATTTAGTTTGAAGTTTCCTTGTTTGAAGCTACAGAGTGTCTCAGCTTACCTTAGAGCAGATGTGCTCCACAGCTCCATGGACTGCATTGGCTCACCACCTCTGACTGTCACGGGAGCTTGGATCCCAGGCCCACATGTAGACCCAAATTTGAGACACTGAATGCAGGGCTGAATCCAGGGAAACCCAGAAGGTGGATTTTTGGAGTTTTTCCTCAGCACTTTGAAAAGCTGTATGCCCTTTTATGGCACCCACTTTGTGTACTTAAAATGTCCAATTCATTTTGGCCTCAGCTGTAACCTACTTCATTCTCAGGGTTGAGATTAATGTATGAAATCTGTTTACATGGAGCTAAAAGCTGCTCTGTCCCGCAATGTGCAAACATATGGGTATGGAGGCATAAACAGGGGATTTTGTGGTCTTAAACTAAGTCAGAACATTAGTCCATGTCCAATTTCAAAGATAAAATAAACTTTCCCAATGAGCATGTAACCCTTCTCAGGATCACCCCATTCATGTTGATTTGCTACAAAATTCCCTGGAACTTAATGGGACCTCATAACAGTGAAATCCCAAGATGCATAAGCAGAGGAGTTGGGTGGTTGCTACTAAAAATAATAAAAAGAAAACCAAATACTTCAGTTTTATGTACCAGTGTCCCGGATCTGACCCAGAGCTTGTCCATAGACTCCTTTAACTTCTTAGTTAGAGCCTGGTTTCTATGTCTTGCAGAGCAGGTGAAGCTTTACCAGTAAGAAAGCTGTGCTGCTGCAGAGAGCCTTCCCCTTTCTTGGAAGGAAAACCTGATGAAAGCTGTTAACACAAAACCAGCTGAATCCATTGCAAGGGCTGTGCGTTAGCTGTGTTAGCAGGAAAGCTGCGCACACAGCCAAAATATGAGATTGGTACAAAACACAAATGTTGACCAGAATAAGAAGCAAGTGAGGCAGGATCTGGACATCACTTATTTTCACATGCCTGTGCAGCATCACCAGAGCTACTGTACTTACCAGGCTGTGAAGGTGCTGGTGTGACATAGAAGTTGACAACTTACGCTGTTTGCTGGCAAAAGGGAATTTTGTGATGGTAAATGTAGTATGTAGGTACAGGGCTGAGCAAGTGCAGATAAGAGAAAGAGAAGGACAGGTGTAAAGCACTTGTAGAAAAATTGGTATGTACATTATTGCTTTTGGCCCCGTCGATGGAAAGTCAAACATAGAAAAACAAACAGTAAATGATAGCAAGACTCATGCTCCTGTCAATTATTAAATGAAGCTGGCAAATTGCTGTGACTCAGAGACAGATGGAGAATAGCTGGGTTTCGGCAGGACTGCAGGTATGGAGCATGCATGCAAGCCTCAGGGAAGTGTGTTTCATGTTGTAAACCTAAATCAACAGACAGCAAGGTACCTGGCCACATTATTCTGTAAAGTGGGTGAGATGATTTTAGGATAAATACAAACTGACACTACTACAGATTTCATTACTCAGCATCACACAGACCTTTCAGGGTTGCAATGCATTAGCTGTGCTCAGTTCTTGAGTCAAAGGCCACCTCCAAGAGGGCTGGGATGGACAAATTTTCATACCATGTCTGTCCGGGAAGAAGATACATGGGCTGTTCAGGGCTGGGTGACTCAGAGCCACCGTGTCAGTTGGCAGGGCTTGGCTGAAATGAGTGAATTGCTCATAGTTTGAGCAATTCCTTCATACCTTCGAGGCAATTGGTTCAAAACAGCTGCCAGATTTATCAGCAGCTGATATGTGTCAGCTGCCTTAACCTCCAAGGGAACTGCTCTCTGCTGTCCACAGGCTGATTACAGCAACATCTGCTCTTCCCCATGGCTTGCCCAGTTGGAGTCCCTGGATTTAGCAAAACGTTCAAGCACAAGACAATGTACTCCTTCACGCACTCACACAATAACATGCCAGTGGTTACTGCACAGAGTAACACTGCGGAGTGCTGGGGTCTCCATGGTTAGGTCCCCAGCTTCTGACGTCTTGTTGGCAAATAGAAGCTGCTCAACAACTTCAGCAAGCACTGCATGGACATACACAGACTCTGTGTCTTCAGACATCTACTTTACAAACCCCTGGAAATAAACAGGAGACACTTCTGGCAGCTTCCCAGCCATGAGGCCCAGAGTTTGCAGGTTAAACTCATTTGCCATGCGCCCACCTTTGGTTTTGCATTCATCTTTCCAGTCCCTTCCTAGCATCTGACTGACATGACACTTTGCAGCATGCTTTTCCACCCACCCCATATAGCTCCAAAAGCTGCTTTGGTAAATGTTCTGAGAGCTTCTCCCAGCTGTCCTAGGTGCTGCTATGGAAAGTCCAAATGACAAGGATCAGTGCCATGAAAGGGACTTAGGTGCTTCATTTTGGCAAGCATGAGAGAGTTATGGGCAAATTGTACCTGCATTTTTCTTCAGAGGAGGGCAATGCTCTCTCTCTTCCAGAGTCTCCCAGGTACTGTCACTGGGAGGTGCCAAGCACTAAAACCAGCAAGAACACATGGGTGCTGCTTGCAAATAAAAAGCTAAAGAGAAACATAATTTTTTTTCTCCCTACCAAAACTCTCCAGTACATCCTTGCAATGTGCAGCATCTTCCAGTTTTCTGGAACCTGATGAGAGGTGGCCAGGCCATCCCAAGCTCCAGCCTTGACCTTGTAGCTCTTTGCACAGCTGGAGACTGACCATGCCAAGTGCCTGCCCTGAAATCAGTGGTTTCTTCTGCCTACATCCCTCCCCAGCACAAGTGCTGCTTGCAGCATCAATGCAGCATGCTCTTTCCCATGAGATGGGGGCTGCTGACTCCTCACCTGCAAGGTCATGGTTCCTCTTTCCCCTCCTTTTCACCTTCCTCCCTCCTTCTTGACCACTCAGCTACTGGAATGAGGCAAAGGCTGGACTGAGATAGCCCCGAGAAGACCAGCGCATGAGGAAGACTGAAGGCAGTGATTTGCAGGGAGAAAGGAGCAACTGGTTTGGTACAACCCCGCAGACATGACAAAGTTAAGGGGATTTGGTTTGCAGGGTGGATTATCTTACACAATGACAAGGGTAGGCAGATCAGGAGGTAGGTTGTCTTGGGATGGGATGGAAGTCCTCTAATGACAGCCTGATGCTCTGAAAGGGGCAGCTCAGCCACCCTGGGTCTGAAGCATGTCACTTATACATCACCTGAGTCCCTAACGAAACGTGGCAGCATACAAACAGCACCACGTGTCGCAGGATGTGTTTGCATTGCGTTGCATGCCCATTGCACCCTACTACCTCCATTCCAGACCAGCCTACCCTCGTTTGGGTCATAACCTGGAGGGTGGGGAGAGATTTTCCTCATGTTCCCAGAAGGGTTATAGGCAGAGCAGATGATATGAGACAATAAAACCCATACACTCCCCTTGCAGACCCTGCAATGAGACTGGACTCAGTTTTCTGGGTTTGTGTCCTTCAGTTACAGTCCATAGGCCATTGCTTCCTGTCTCTGTAGCTGTAAAGGTGTGAATCACATTATTTGTAGAAGGAAAGCTGAGGAGTCTCATATGATCACATAACTCTGGGAACTAACAGTTTCATATAATGGACCAATACAGTGATATTGTAATTAAAAGCACAAGTCTGGCAACACTATTTGTATTTCTTCAGAGACTAAAATTGCTGTTAGCAATGAATTCCTTGGTGAAAGACTGCTTTCAGTAGCCTTCTCTCTCCCTACATGCAGGGAGAACAACTTCATCACATGGCTATACCAGCTCTGCCCTCTTGCAGACTTCCTGAAAAGTGGGGCATCCCAAAATGGGAGTTGGAATAATGTGAATTGCTATAATCCATCCCTCCATGGAGAGGAAAAAACCTGTATTGTGGAAGAGATGACAGGTTTCTCCTGGGAAGTGAATGAGCATGAATGATTTTCTCCAAGAGGTCATATTGCCCATGAGCAACCATTCTGGAGAGGAAAGGAAGGAGGAGACTAGCTTTGGGGCATTGTCACTCTGGGACTAGACCTGCTGCTGGGTCCCTCTCCAGCAGAGCAGGATAAGCATCCGCCTGCGGATCTGCTTGGTTTTCCAGCTGTATACAAGTGGGTTCAGGACAGGTGGCACCAGAAGGTAGGCATCAGCCAGGAGTGTGTGAGTGAGGGGGGGCAGGTGCTTCTGAAATCTGTGGATGATGGACAAGCCAATGAGTGGGATGTAGAAGATAAGGACAGCACAGATGTGGGAGATGCATGTGTTAAAGGCTTTGGCTCGTGCTTCCTGAGAGACGATGCTCAAGATGGCCTTGATAATCATCATGTAAGACAGGAGGATGGCCAGGGAGTCCAGTCCTTTGGTGAGTATCACCGCGGTCAGCCCATAGAAGCTGTTAACCCTGACATCCCCACAAACCAGCCTCAGCATGTCCTGGTGCAGGCAGAAGGAGTGAGAAAGGACATGGGACCTGCAAAAAGGCATCTTCTGAATAAGGACAGCAACAGGTATCACCACACAGATGCCTCGCATAAAGATTGCCCCCCCAGCCTTCATTATCAGGGAGCTCGTCAGGACAGAAGTGTAGCGCAGAGGGTAGCAAATAGCAACGAAGCGGTCAAAAGCCATACCCACCAGAACGCCAGACTCGATGGCAGAGAAGCAGTGGATGAAGTACATCTGGACAATGCATGCATCAAAACAGAGGGAGGTGGACTCGAACCAGAAAATGGCCAGCATGGTGGGCAGGGTGGAGAGAGACAAGCCCAGGTCTGCCACAGACAGCATGAAGAGGAAGTAGTACATTGGTGTATGGAGGTTATGGTCTGTCTTTATCATCCAGAGTAAGCTGCAATTCCCCAGGAGCATGAGGAGGTACAAGCAGCAGAGAGGCAACGCCATCCAGTAGCTGCTCATTGGCAGACCAGGAATACCAGTGAGGATGAAGGTCAGGGTGCTGGGCTCAGTCCTATTGGAAGATGACATCTCACGTATTGATGGTCCCAGGGTCTGGAAATAATAGTGTCTTGAATAAAAGCCCTGTTATGAGACATCCCATGCACCCCAGCTCTAATGATGTTGGGACAGGCTCCCAAGAGCCAAAAACCCCTGTGCAGCTGCCTTCATACATAACCATCACATCAACCAAGGAAAAACCACAGTGGACCAGTCCCAGGATCATTGTCTGGGCTGTGCACAGCAGCAGATAACCACGAAAGAGCAGTGTGGCATTTAATTTGTGTCTCCCCTAGGTGTAGTCCCCAATCTTTAAATACCCAGAGCTTCAGGAGATTTTGTGTTCAGCCCTTTGGGAGTGCCTGAAAGCTTCTCAGCAGTGTAGGCAGGATGACAGCCTGGGGCCAGGGTGCTCCTGCTTGGGAAAGGAGGAGAGGTGGGATGGGGACCTGGAGGTCAGCCCTGGGAACAGGGCTGACTGCTTCCCACAGCAGTAGAAGTAGCAGCCTTGGCCACGCTGGTCCCTGCAAGGCTGAAGCACACGGACAGGAGAGGTAAGGAGAGATGGAAAAGAAGAGAGGCAAAGTCAGAGAAAGATTAATGTTTGTAGTGAACTGAATGCGGTCAGACCACAAGAGATAATATCTCACTCTGAGATGAGAAATAGCCCCATTATATGTGATTCTCTATTGAATCGTTCCTTTTTTTTTTTTTTTTTGTTAAGTATGGCAAAATGTGTAATGTTTTAGGGAGCTTTATCATCTAAACCTCCAAGTCAATTAACTAAACCAACCCTGATTGAAGGAAAATAGACTTGTGCTTTACAGCTGACAAAAAGCTTAAATGAAAAGGAAGAAATTCAGAGGCTCAAATAAGATCGAGAACCTGAAGCGGTGTTTCATCTGTCTGAGGCCATTAGAAAACCCAACAGCAAACACCAGGTCTCCATTTAAGCACTCTGGAAGCCTCCTGCTTTCCTGGGCAGGTTTGCCACCCCAGGAGCATGAGCTGTGATGGTCAGCAACAGGAGTCTGGGGCAGGTGGGAGAGATTTCCAGAGAAATATTCCAAACAGGCTTCTCTGCAAATGCAGTTAAATGCATCTTAAAAGTGCCAGCTGAACAGCTGGTGTTCTTGCCACAGCCCATCAGGGAAAGTGCATGTCTATTCAGCTGGAAATTAATACATTTTATATAACTGAGGAGCACGAACTGATTTGTCCCAGAGTGTGTCTGTACATACATGCACACACACTGAGACCTCATCTGCTATCAGAAAAAAAAAAAAAAACCCAACCCACAAAACACAAAAAAACAGGATTTCAACGGCCAAAGGATCAGGCCTGAACTAAGCACTGTGAACAGGGAGAAATGGGACAGTGAAAGACGTAACGGAGAGTGTAAAGAATTGTGAGGAGAAAAGGTATTGTATAAATAAACTTATACATACTATTTATGTAACGCTTGAGAGAATGAGAGAAATTTTTGATTATTTACAAAGGTTGATTTCAATCGAGCTCATCTGTATATACAAGACCAAAAGTAATACTTAACAAAGCCATTTGCTCCTCGCATTTTTCTAATATGCTGTTTGTTGTTTCTGCCAGAGACTTTAGTAAATTCTTGTTTTGATGCAAGCCCTCAAACAGATTGTCCTTGCAGGGGAAGAACATTATTCTGTCATCTTCAGGCAGCCCACCCTGTACTTACCCCAGGTCACAGCAGAGGATGCGGGCTGAGGACCAGAAAGAGCCCTGGCTGTGCACACTGCTGCAGGCAGGCACTGGGCAGAGAGCTGGAAAGCTGTATTTAACTCAGCCAGAGCAAACCCCGTGGGTCTCACCCAGGGAGCCACAGCTGATGTCTTTGCTCTTCAGGGGGTGTGAGTACCACAGGACTGCGTACAAGCATGTTTTCCTGTCTTCTCTGAAAAAATGGAAGAGTGCAAAAATAGTAGTGAAGGCAGTTTTAGGGCACTGGTTGTAAAAGAAAAAAAAGTTGCCAAAAAAATGTTTATTCAGAAAATACCCCAGTTTTGTCCTGCTCTGTGAAACTTTTGCATTCTGGAAAGTGAGGAGACCCAGCTCTGGTGCCTTCTTGGGCACCTACTCCCCTGGGTACCTCTGTGCAGCTCCCCAGTTCACACATAAGTATACTTTATATAAGTATATTTGTGTATATCCCATTTAGATAGTTAGATAGGTTAAATATAAGGAGAGGACAATAGGAAAATCCCCAGAAGGTTCCCACAAAAGACCACAAACCAAAACAACCAGCCAATGGATTCATAATCAGAAACTTTATTTTGAGATTTTTTCTTATTCTGTGATGAGTTTCACATAGAGAGGGTGGGTGGTGGGGTACAGAGATGGAGGGTGGTGTGATGTTCCTTTTGTCCACAGCTGTGAGGAGCCTCCAGCTGCCTGTTCCCCACCATTGATGGAGTACAAACTGGGGCTGGGTGTGTTTCCTTACCCTTCGGTCAATGTCCTTGTAGAAAGCGGTGACACTCTCAGGCTGGTGGTGAGGAGGGAGAGGGCAGGAGTATGGCATGGTCTGATCATGTTCCTGTCTGGGCTGCAGATCAGAGGAACTCCTTGCTGAAGGTTGCTGTGGATCCAAATTATTTATATGAGTTCAAAAGGAGATTGGGAGAGTTTTGGAAGAGGCATTGTTGAGGGGTGCCTAAAGCAGATAAGCCTCCTCCTAAAATTAAAATAGAAGGATCTTGAGTGGGGATCAGCCGCCACCCCACCGCCCTCAGGTTTTGCATCATCTGCAGACTTGCTGAGGGTGCACTCTGCCCCATTATGTGGGCCATTAACAAAGTGGTTAAAGGGTACTGGTCCCAGTATTGACTCACTGGTTACACTAGTTACTGGCCTCCAGACAGGCCTTGTGTCACTGATCATGACCCTTCAAGCTGGACAACTCAGCCTCTTTTCTCCCCTGGGACTCAAGAAGCCTGTCCAGGAGGTGAATATTTTGGTGTGGTGGGGAGAAGACCAAGAATCGTTTCACAGTGCAGAGCTGCGGGCACAGGCAAAATCCCCTGGAGCAGCCGAGTTCCTCCAACATTGTTCTGTGCCCTGGGGGACAGATCAGGGTGTCTATAAAACAGGGCAGCCTGTGGCTTGTCTGGTGTTGGCAGCACTGAGGCTGGCTGGTACATTGTTCTGTGGTGAGAAGTGCAACTCTGTGGGTGCCTTGGGAAGTGGTTGGGTCTCCAGGATCTCCTCCATCGTCAACGTGTGACCTCTCTGTGCTCCTTCAATCCGGTTTTTGCTGAGGTTGTTTCTGTCATCAGCAGCACTGCACTTTTTGTGATTGTCCCAGACTTTGCCCAAAAATGTCTCCAAACACCAGGAGCCTGAGCTCACGCTCAGTTTTTGCAGCTTAATGAGCTGTGGGTGTCAGAAGAGCACAGTCATTCCCTGGGGCTGTGTTACCTTTCAGACATGAGGTAGCTCAGCTCACAATGAGCAAAGCTGAAGCCAAGCAGGAGATGCCAGCATGCTCTGGGCATTAGAGCAGTCTCTCCAACACTTCCGGCAGCTCAGGTGATGCAAAATACCCTGAGAAGGACTCTGACTGCTTTGCTTGCCAGGCAGGGTCTTTATCAGGACTGTGGGAGGAAAGAAACTATTCCCAGATGGTGTTTTGTGAATATATTTATCAGCTTGATATTTCCCTGTTGTTGCCATTACATACTTTGTGCCCTAGCTGACAGCACAGGGGTGGGAGACATCAAATTGAAAAACATTACTGTGAACACAAAACCTACACAATTTAGACTAAGCAGAAACACGCTCACTTTGGACTTGGCAAGACAACTTTTTACCCTTACCATCAAAGTTCCCTGGAACTTAATTTACAGTACTTATCCTTTCCTGGGACTTCTGTTCTGTGTAAGATAACATGGTTGTTTGCAATGAGACACAGCATTTACCACCTCCTTCCTCCACACACACTGTGTCTGTGATTGACCCTATCAGGAGACTTTGAGGAGTGCAGATGTTTTCAGCTATGGCAACGGTTCAGTGCCCAGAACAATGGGATATGAGCCTACAAATACTATTGCAAGTGGTAATAGTGGAAGTTGCTCAGGAGTTGCACTGGATATTTGAAATATAGAGGCCTTTCTCCTTTCCTGCTAAAGTCAGTGCAGATACTTCCACTGGCCTCAGTCAGGTAGGGTGGAGGTTGAGCCAGGAATCCAAAGCAGGATATACTGATGCTTCTCTGTGCTTCATCCTTGCCTCTAAATTCTTGTTGCCAATTATAATAGTATACCTGATAAATACCTTTTTTCATTTCAAGGCTTAGGAGCTGAAACAAATCTGCATGGAGTTCATGTCAGCATTCAAGAACTTCTGCTTCAGGCTGCATTTTTCCCCCAACAGGTTTCCCAGGCTCGGAAACTTCTTACTTCTGCTCTATCTGTTTCACTGTGAGCCTTGGCAATGCCTCCCCATCTTTTATGCATTTAGAGGTCTGAAGCCCATGTACTATTTCTTGGCCACACTGTCCATCATTCTAACTGTCTGTCTTCAGGACATATTGTGCTTGCCATGTTCTGGTTTAAGTGCAAGGAAATCAGCTGCAGTGCTTCTTTCCCTCAAATCTTCTTCACCCACTCCCTGTTGCTTACGGAGATGTCTATGTTGCTGCTGCTGACCCTCGGTAGCTTTGTGGCAAACCACAACTTTCTGCAGTACAAGTCAATTTTAACCACTTAAGGGATGACCATGGTGGGACTGGTGTTCATGTCCTCATCTCAGGAGGTAAAGTACCTGCACATCATGGGCTGGATGTTTAAAAGACTGCAAAGGGGAAAACCTGCAAAAACTGGGAAGCAGAGTTTTATTTTTTAAGATTAACTGCAGTAGATTCAGCCTTTTGTTGTGGTCTTTGCATTGGTAAAGTACAGAGCACTTCTCTGGAGGTCTGTCCCTAGCCAGGGCCACAGCCCAAGCCTGGCTGGGATGCCAGTGGAGATGCGTGTGGGGGTGCCCTGCCGGGGGCAGGGCAGGGTGTAATGGCAGACAAGTGCTTGGGGCTGAGAGGTGGGGAGGCGTGAGGGGTGCCTGAGGGGGATCCTTACTGGTAAGAGAAGTTGGGAGCTGGTTCACTGTGTAAAAGGGATGATGGAACAGTAACATCTTCAGAGGATTTGTGATGTTTGATCTCCAGTCGAAAACAAGACTATCGGGAGAAGTCTAGATTAATCACTCCCTCATCACTACAGGGCAACGGCACAGGAAAGAAAAGGAGAAGTGAGAATTTTGCCAAACATAGGAATTTCTCAGATGGGTTACAGGGAGCAGGTCACCATTAGTGGCCAGATTGGAATTTCTTCTGAAATCCACATTACTGTCCCCATTACCGTTTTCTCAACACTCTGAGTAGACTCTGTTTTGCACTTCCAATAGTCAGTTGGAATGTGTCAGTGTCAGTGTCTCCAGCCCTTTTGCAACTAAACCAGTTCTGCAGCTCCACTTCGACTAAGCCACAGTCAGTGCCTTTAACCCTCATATCTCTCCTTTTTCCTCACAACAGATTGAAGCACAAAGAGATGGAGGCTCTTACTTTTCACCCATAGATGTGCATGTTATTACTGCACACACTGGTTCCTAAGCAAGGCCAGCAGAACTAGGGCAGTGATTGTACCCCTGTACTCAGCACTGGTGAGGCTACACCTTGAATATTGTGTTCAGTTTTGGGTCCCTTGCTACAGGAAAGACGTTGAGGAGCCAGAGCGTGTCCAGCAACAGGCAACAAAGCTGGGAAAGAGTCTAGAAAACACGTCTTATGAGGAGCGGCTGAAGGAACTGGGGTTGTTTAGCCTGGAGAAAAGGCAACTGAGGGATGACCAGATCGCTTTCTACAACTACCTGGAAGGAGGGTGTAGGCAGGTCGGGGTCGGTCTCTTCTCCCAAGTAACAAGTGACAGGACAAGAGGAAATGGTCTCAAGTTACACCAAGGGACGTTTAGATTGGATGTTAGGAAAAAATGTCTTCACCAAGAGAGTTGTCGAGCACTGGAATAACCTGCACAGGGAAGTGGTTGGGTCCCCATCCCTGAGAGTATTTAAAAGACACGTAGATGTGGTGCTTAGGGACATGGTTTAGTGGTCAGCTTGGCAGTCCTGGTTGTGGGTTGGACTTGATAATCTTAAAGATCTTTTCCAACCTAAATGATTCTATGCTTCTGTGCTGCCTTAGCCCTTGACAGGCTCTCAGTCACTATCACAACACAAATAACCATAATTTATGACTACAAGTTTTTGAGTAAATACACTTTGTGCAACAAGCACTAGTACTGTAATAAAAAGCTACACAAGCTCAGCGGGTTGATGGCTTCATGGATGTAGTCAGAGCCCTTAAGGAGTTAGCACTAGCTATGGCCTGTTCCTTTCCTTGCAGTGCATGCCAGTGAATTCCAGAAAGGCAGTGAGACAGACAGGCAGCATAAACCACTTTCATTTACTATTAATTTTTTCACTGTGTTTAAATGTGTACTATTACCTTTTTCTTGCGATTATTCCCTGCCTATAATTTATAAAATTATTTTTGGAAGAAACAGATAAATACCACTTTGTGGAAGCAGAAATTTCTAGAACACATCTGATGAAGAGTTTCATTCACTGAATTAGGAACAAATTAACTCATTGTCCACACAGCACAAAACAAAACAGTATTTGTAAACAGCAGCTCAAGATATTTGTGCAGAAGTGTACTGGGTGTAGGTAGTAAGGTTTTGGTAGTGGAGGGAGTTGCAGGGGCGGTAAGGAGGGAAGTCCAAGCTGCCCTGTGCCAGACAGAGGTGATTCCAGCTGGATCAGTAACAGACCCATCATGCATCAAAGAGAAGCCAGTTAAAATTGTTCGTAGTGCCTCTGTGAAAACATACTTAAGAAAGAACAGAAAATGTGAGATTGGGAGAGAAGTGAACAAAAAGTATGAGAACCAGCAAGGGAAACACCATGGTCAGAGCAGTAGGAGCTCCTCCATGGTGGTAGAAGCACTCCCACTGAAGGGATGGTGGGCTGTGGAAGGCCCACTCTTGAGCACGTACAGCTCCAAAGGGACTGAACCCATGAGGGACCCACACTGGAGCAGGTACGACCCCAAAGGGAATGCAGCCCATGAATAAGGGCATGACAGGTAGACCCCAAAGGGATTGCAATGCATGAAGCACCCACACTGGAGCAGAGACAACCCCAAATGGAATGCAGCCCATGCTGGAATATTGGAAATGAGCAAGAAGGAAGGAATGACAGAGAGAAACCATTGTGTACTGACTCTGACCTGTGCCAATCATTGCCTTGCTGAGAGGACTCAGAGGGAACCAGTGACGACAACAAGGAGGAGAGGGGAGTATGGAGTGAAGTAACTGGTGATATAGTGAAAAAAACCTAGAACTCTTCTGCAGACAGAAGCTACATAGACAACAGAAACATTAGCACCCGAAAGAGCGAAGGGTGGGAGCTTAGCACTTAGCACTTCAAGAAGGGACAATTAGTACCGATGTAGATGAGCTCAACAAGAATGTAAATAAGGAGCTTTCTGACCTGCTAACTTCTAAAAGAAAATAAACCAAGGTAAAATAATTGTGGTAGTAGATCAGTGACCTCCTACTCAAATGGCCCCCACCCCAAAGAAGGTGGATCCGCTGCCCGGGATCATGCTGATATAGATTAAAACCAGCCCAGTGGGCATGTATTAGCTTGACATGTTTAGAGTGGACAATGAGGAAGGACTAATCGTTAGCTAGCAGATGTTTTAAAATAACAGAAACTAAATAACAAAGACTGGTAATGTATGCAAAGATAAACAAGAACTTCAGGTAACTGCCCAAGAAGATGAAAAGTACATCTTGTAGAGGTGCCAAAGGGAGGAGATTCTCTATGTTTGAAAACCCTATGTATATGCATGACTTTGTATAATAAATATTGGATGGCTTGTTGAAACAGTGTGCAAGTTAGGAGGACCGATCTCCCTTGCACCCGGCACCACAATAAACATAGCTGCCTTGTAACTCCCCTTGAGTTGTAGAGTTCGATTCCACACATCACTGGGTACAACTCTGATGTTTTTAAGGAGTCATCAGTAATAACTCCAAGATGCCTGTTTCTGAGTGTGAACAGGCAGCTCGTAGCATATTGTCTCTACAAAATTAGGTCCGTGTTTTGCCAGAGCACCTAGTTTTAATGAAACTATACTCATTTTTACTGTCCAATTTATCACTTCATCACTCAGCATTGCAAAATTCTCCCATAATCCCTCAACTACTCTGGGTACAGTGATTTCATAAAAAGTTTCATAATCCAATTCACATCCTTTCCAGTATCTCTTACAGCTCAATTACCTGCTCAACTAATTGGCAATCTCCCACAAGTGTGAAAAATAACAATTTATTGCTTCTCCTTGGCCATGGTATCTAGGCTGGAGAATGAGCTGCTGAGGACAGCTTGGGGAAAGCAGAGAACACACAAGACCCTGTGACCCTCTTGGCAGTGTGGGCAATGAGCCACCACATAAAATATGAGCTAGCTGGATGTGGGCTTTTCTCACCTGCTGGGCTGTGATTGCAAAAGCCAGATCAGGGATGCAACAGCTACAGATTTACTAGTAGAATAGTCCAGACTTTGTTCTTGTGCCACATAAACTCATTATACACTCTGAACAGGAATCTCCTGCAGTAGTCCAGATTTATAAATATGCCAGACTTGTTGCATATTTATGCTTCTTACTGTAAGACTTGGAGAAAATAAAGGAAATAGATAGGTTAATTCAGAAGAAATACTACGAAATACATTCTTTTTTTGTGTGCTGTATTTGAAGCAGTGATTTATGAATAGGAACAATGGCAGCCTAGCACTTCAATAACTCAGTCAACAGAAACCACATCAAAATAGTGTAAGGACTATCAAAATGAAGACAGCTCGAAAATCAGTGCTCACAGGTGTTTGTGCTCCTCCCCATGACTCTGGGAGCTGGTGCCCAGAACACCCGGTACATATAGGGATGGAGGAAGAGAGCAGTGCTCTACCGTCACTATTGATGGGGAACAAGGTACGTGCAGCAGGTTTAACCTTCCCCTTACTGAGGCTTCCCCACAGCTCAAGCTCAGAAATGTCAGCAATTCTCCTACAAGAAGATATATCATCAGCCTTTGCACATCTAACCAAGAGGCCTAAAGAAGGTGTGGGGCTCCAGGCTGGGCTATGCCTGTGCTAGTACCATGTACCCAAGGAGTGGACATCACCCACTACCCGCCCCCTCATCCAAGCAGTGAGGGTCAGCAAAATGAACCTCACTCCTCTCCCAGATGCCTGCAAACACAAAAAGGTTTGTCCCCTCTTTCTACCACCTACTTTAGGTAGATGGTCCAGCAGCATCAGTAGCTCTTTGGAGAGGACCTGGAGACCACCAGCTCACTTCCTTAGCACACAGAAAGAGAAGAAATGCAGCCTGCAGAGCTCCAACAAGAACCTTCTTTACCTCCAGCTCACTATCAGCACCGTGACATCAAAGCTGCAAATTTTCCTGCTCTACATAGGCAGACGTCTGGATTTAGCAGCCCCCCTCAGTCTGCCAGCCAGGATTTTCCAGCACCCTTCTCCCTGAAAACCACACTGATCGCCTGTGCTTCATACATGACCTCCCCCCTGAGAGACTGCAGGGTCAGAGGATACCTCCACGAGGTCCAAAAGTTTACAAAGCATTCACTAAAGTTCACGGGTGCTTCAGGATGCCCAGGTGGAAGGGGACATTCAAATAGAGCCCTAAGAGTCCAGGCTGCTACCTTGTGCCCCAGAAGGGGTGCAGCGCCACTGGATCCAGAGCCAAAGCGACTTTTACACCAACAGGCTTAAGCCAGGAGGACATATGCACCCTTGCGTGTGTACCAGGAAAGCAGCTAGGCATGCCCAGAGGGGTGTTTGCCCACCCGCAGAGAAAATCTTCCCCCTTTGTGGACCAGAGTTCTGTTTGGCACTGCTCGATGCTGAGACAGACATAACCCATGCAGTGAGAGAGGGCAGTGCGTTTGCTGACAAGCCGTTGCTATTCCTGGCTATCCCCAGGCAGCCCTTTTTCCTCTGTGATGACGACAGTCTCTGAAGTCCCAGCAGTGAGGGACTGGGGCGACTGGGGCCCTTCAGACCTATAACTACCTCCATGCAGGTCCTTTTGGCACGTTGAGGAGTTGCTTGGCTGTGTGAGAGAGAAGCAGTATTTGAAGGTGATGTAGGTAGAGCCAGGGTGGCATCCAAATCGTCCAGGTGAGCTGGGTGGGGGTTCTTGTCATTCAGTCTGGTGGTGTGCCACTATTTTTATGCGCAGTGCCAGTATTTTGATGCGTAGTGCCAAGCTCTGAGCCAGGGTCAACTTTTAGCCACATGGAGGTGGAAGATGAAACAATCTACCGGGAGAAGCTGCTGTGCAGCTATGCCAGTACACCTAGGTGGACTTCGCCTCCTGTTGAGTTAAGGAGCTCCTTTTTTACTTCCAGCTATCCCACATTAAGTGAGTGTTGTGGTGGAGACCTGCCAGGCAGACACCTGCACCCTCGGTTTGCTTCCTTGCATAGGTCAAGTACAGCAGTGCTAATTATTTGCCTGCAAGCTGTTCCTTGGTTAAAGCAGCTTCAGGCAAGCTGTAGGCACACAGGTGTAACATCCACCGACCCAGTCACCTGTGAAGACCTGCAGTTGCCTGGCCATGGCCCTAGGCCTGGCCTTCTTGCTTGCACAAGCCTCAAGAGGATGCCAGACGCCACAAGGAAGGTAAAGCTTTGTTCTTCTCCCTTCTGGAAAGGGCAAAAGTCAGGAGCCCCGGTGAGATACAGGCTTGGCGCTAGGAGAATGCTCGGGAACAGGCGATGTGGGGAAAGTACGGAGCTTTTGCAATGGGAGATGAGGTCGTGCATGTATCTACCAGAGGTTCCTTTTGATCTTCTACTGGGGAGGGGGTATGGGCTGGGTGATTACTCTAGCTCTCTTCAAACCCCACGTTCCAGCTAACTTTCTTTTGTGCAGGCTGTACGCTGGTCAGGAGTGCTGACTGGCACAGCCAGGGCAGCATGTGGTGGCCAGAGCAGACGGCTGTATGTTTTTTGCCGGCTCAGACTGCCTGGCTGGTAGACTGACAACGTCTCAAAGGTTAAGCGTTTCAAATCCGGTACCTTTAATGGTTATTGCTTAGCAGCAGAGAGGCAGAGCTCACCCGCGCAGGTGAGGAAAGAGTTACAATCTCAGCTTCAAGTCCCAGGATCTACTCAGTCCTTTCAAAGGCAGGGGAGCTTTGCCAGTATGCTAGCAACTGGAGATTTCCACTCCTTTTGCACTTTGTTCAATACCAAGCATCTTGTTCTCTGAGGGCATTTTAAGCTGTCCCACCGTTCAGGAAAGAAATACAGTCAGCAACTCATCTAACGGGGTACAGCAAGCTAGGTCAAGGTGCCCAGCGTCCCCCATTTCTAGAAAACCTTCTGGATTTTGACTACTGCAGTGAGCAAACTGGTCACTTTACAAGTGACTGAACTACTGAATTGCACAACAGAAAACCCTGTCAGCTTTTCAAGCCACAGCAAAAGCACAAAGGAAAAGCTCAGAAGTGTGTCAACTGGCCTGAAAGCGCCGCTGCCCCTGAGCAGCAACAAGTCTGCAAGTGCTGCTCCCATCCCTGCTGTTGCGTGTACAACTGCAAAGCAGCCAAATCGGCAGCAGTATCTTCCTAACACGGCACTCGTATGCAGGCTGCACCTGCAGCCGTTCTTGGGAGCTGGTGGTAGGAGAGGTCCATGCAAGGCTGGCTTGGAGCGGAGGAGATAAAGGAGAAGCTGCTCCAGGTGTGATGCTCTGTACCCGGCTGGCACCTGGCACTGGACACCTGGCACCGTCTGTCAGTGTGTGTGTGTATGAGAGTGTGTGTGTGTCTGCACGTGTGTGTGTTGGGGGTCTGGAGGCACCTCTGGCTGCTAGCTTACTGGCACCGTGGCTGCAGGGCACGTCAAGAGGAGGACGCACAGAATGTAGAGGAGGTCAGGTGTAACGTGGGTGAAACTGAAGCGCAGCAGGGACAGCTCCTTTGCATGAGCCCAATTACAATTAACTTTGTCTTGGCAGCATTTCCCAATATTGCCGTTGCACTGTTTGTACTCACATTGCAAACAGCAATGGCTAGAAACAGAGCAAAAGGCCTCTTGGTTTGTGTCATGTGGAGGGCTCAAAGCGCTTTGGAGGAGAGAGGAAACTCTTCAGGGGTCAAGGAAGTCAAATGAAAGCCAAGGAGATGCAGTCTGGTCCTTGGGTATGTTGGGGAAAAGAGGGGGCACAAGTGAGTGAGGAACTTGCATCTAACTCCCTTGCTGCCAGCAGGCTGATTTAACCCTTCTGTGCCTCCGTTTTCCCTACAGGATGGGGACAATTCACAGCACTCCTTGCCTTTGGCAGGGGCTTGTGGATAAGGAGGTACACACACCCTGGGAGAGTTAGCGCCGGAAGGGAGCGGCACTACAGCCTCAGGACAGTTTTTGCCATGACACTGGTTTTCCTTCCTGATGCAGGAGACAGGGACCCCATACGCAGGATGCCTGTTGAGAGAGGGACTCCAGCAAGGTGGTTTGTATTTGGGCTCCAGCAGGAACAGCCCCCAGAGCTGACAACTAATAAAAGAAAAAAATTAACTATCCCAGCTGAAACCAGGAGAAATGTTTTACGTTGGGATGAAGTCTAAAGACCATCTAGTTCCAACCCCATCCATGGGCAGGGCCCCCTCCCCCCAGCCCAGGCTGCTCCCAGCCCTGTCCAACCAGGACAGGGACAATTCACAGCACTCCTTGCCTTTGGCAGGGGCTTGCAGCAAATGTGTTACACACACCGTAGGATGGTTGCTCTGGAAGGGACAAGCACTACAGCAGCTCTTTGTCATGACACCGAATGGCCTTTTTAACCCAACAGAGTATTCTGGATCTTTCCCCTGCTCCCATCTTAGATTTTTGAACTGATGGCAACTAAATGTTGCTTTGAGCTTGTGACTCCCAAACTATGGAGGGGACGGGTGGAGACAACAGCCAGAGGCCAGCCCGGGGTGGGAGGAGAGGTAAGGGAACTCCCCAAGGTCCAGGCTAAGACCATGTGAGTTTGCGTCTTCCCAGTGATGGCACTGAGTGTACCTGCATAAGAGGCACGAGGATATGAATCCTATCGTACAATGGTTTCATAGAATACCTCGAGTTGGAAGGGGCCCATAAGGGTCATGGAGTCCAGGTCTGTGTGCCTGAGAAGACAGTCGGGGCTATTCTGGCTGTGGCTGGGGTCCACAGCAGTGCTTGTTCCAGCTCATTGCTCTCCCTGCCCATGCCAGCTGTTGCTGTGTCTTCCCTTCCAGCTCTGCAGCAGTGCCTCATGTCCTCCTCCAATCACTCCAGTCCCTCATCCTTCATCCTGACAGGCATCCCTGGGCTGGAGGATGCTCAGTTCTGGATTGCCTTCCCATTCTGCACCATGTACCTCACGGCAGTGCTGGGGAACATCACGCTCCTCCTGGTGATCAGGATGGACCCAAGCCTGCACACACCCATGTTTTACTTCCTCTCCATGCTGGCTGCCCTTGACCTTGTGCTCACCACTTCCACCATGCCCAAGCTCCTGAGCATCTTCTGGTTCCACTCCCATGAGATCAGCTTTGAGGGCTGTGTGGCCCAGATGTTCTTCATCCACACCTTCTCCATAACGGAGTCAGGGGTGCTGCTCACCATGGCCTTTGACCGATACCTGGCCATCTGCAAGCCCCTGCACTACTCTGCCATCCTGACTGGTCCCACCATTACCAAGCTGGGCCTGGCTGCTGTAGTGCGTGGCGTCACCACCATCTTGCCCGTAACCTGCATGGTGACCAGCCTGTCCTACTGTGGCCCCCACGTCATCCACCACTCCTACTGTGAGCACATGTCAGTGGTGAAGTTGGCCTGTGGGGACACGCGGCGCAACAGCATCTATGGGATCACGGTAGCCACCGTTGTGGTGGGCTCAGACTCCAGCTTCATCGCTGTCTCCTACGTGCTGATTCTGAGGGAAGTCATAGGCCTCTCCTCTAGAGAGGCTCGTCTGAAGTCCTTTGGCACCTGTGGCTCCCACATCGGCGTCATCCTGCTCTTCTACACACCCGCCCTTTTCTCCTTCTACACTCAGCGCTGGGGCCAGAGCATCCCCCCGCAGCTCCACATCCTGATGGCTGACCTCTACCTGCTGGTGCCTCCCATGCTCAACCCGCTCATCTACGGCGTGAGGACCAAGCAGATCCGGGACCGTGTGTTCAGCCTGCGCTGGCAGAAATAGATCCAGCCCAGGTCCTGACCCCAGCCCATCACTAATGCCAGGTGGCAAGGGCTACGGTTTGGAACAGGGAACAACGGCAGCATCTTTGGGGAGCAAAGAAAAAACTTAAAAAGCTGTCTGCTGGAGAAGCAGGACCATGCTGTCATCATCTTGCCCAAACCCTGAAAGCTGGAGGCAGCATGGAGAGTTTGACTGGTGAGACATTATAACTTTAGAAAGTGAATTCTACATTCCTGTTCAGAATGGGAAGGTAAACCGTGTCTAACTCTATCTGTGTCCTTGGTCCTCCTCAGATCTGCACCACCTCCTGCCTCCCCTCTTCATCTCAGCTCTCGATAAAAGCCTGTTACCGCTTTGGAAATGAAAGTCTGTTCATGGACTCATGCTCCCCACGTACCTTTTCCAGCCAGTCTGTAACTCGCCACCTCTCCACTTCCTAGTTTTTAGCAGCTGCCTGATCTTGGTGCCTGGCTATGCGGGGGGGGGTGGGGGGTTGCATATGCACACTTAGACACACGCACCCCTCCAGATGCTGGCCCAAGCAGATTTTGACTCTTGTCTTGAAAGCTTACTGAAGCATTTGCAGCAATCCCCAAAAGCCAGCTCACCTGAGAACAGGGTCTACAAGTCACACTGAAACCCCGCAGTGTCGCGTTGGGTTTTGTTCCCTTCTTATTAGACACACCAAACCGGCATCAGCCGTGATGTGCATTCTACAAAACGTTTCCCAATATTTTGAGGAGTGTCCCTACCTCTCTGTGTTGCGTGTCTTCCCTAAGCGTATAGGCCCCTGCAATGGCATCCTGAGGTGAGGAGCAGAGTGTGGGTTAGAGTAGGGGGGCAGAGAACAGGCACTAAACTCCTCTTGTTCTCCTCAGAAAATCTGTGCGTCACTTTATCCACGGTGAAGCCTCATCTCCTAACAGCACAAAGTGACTGACCATCCCAGCTCTCCTTGTGCCTTCACCCCACAGAAATCCGGGCACAGAGGCCTGGTCCCTGAGCAAAGTCTGAGGTCCTACATGTATCCTGCACGGAGCCGGAGAGGAAAGGGGAGCGTTACAAAGACCTGTGTTGAACCCCAAAGACAAGCTGGTGGCTACAAGCTCAATTCTTTCAGTGCCTCCTGACACTGCTGCCTCTGGGTGCCTTCTGGTCTGCTTACAGTCATATCCCCCCACCGTCACCCTCCTCGGCAGCTGTACAATCTACATGATGCCCAACACCTAAAGTGCAGCGCTGATCCTCCCGCCTGACTCAGACACCAGACTCTGCGAGTACCTGAGGCTGGGGGTGGCCAAGATCTGGGGAGGGGACACAGCCGGGACAGAGGACCCAAACTGGCCAAAGGCATATTCCAACGCCATACGAGGTCTGCTCAGCAGTACAAGCTGGGAGGAAGGAGGAGGAGGTGGGGGCATTTCTCACTGCACTGTTTGTCTTGCACAGGAACGGCTACGCGTCCTGAAGCCCTGCTTCCTGGGAAGTGGCTGGACATCGCCTGCTGATGGGAAGCAGAGAATCAGTCTTTGGTTTTCCTTTGCCGCCACGCACAGACTTTGCTTTGGCTTTATTAAACCACCTGTATCTTGACCCACGAGCTGTTTGTGCTTTTGTTCCATCTTGTTTTCTCCCCCCGCTGTGCCGCTGAGGAGGGGAGTGATAGAGCGGCTTGGTGGGCACCTGACATCCAGCCAAGGTGAACGCACCACAGTGGTGCTGATAACGCAGCGATGGTTTATTTACTGCTGAGCAGTGCCTGCACAGCCTCAAGGCCTTTTCTGCTCCTCCTGTTGCCGCAGCAGTGAGTCGCCTTGGGGTGCACAAGGAGGTGGGAGGGGACCCAGCGGGGACAGCTGACCCCAGCTGACCAAAGGGATGTTACAGACCACGCAACATCATGGTCAGCAATACCAGTGGTGAGGGCTGGGGATGGGGGAGGTTTGCCAGGGCTGCCGTTGCTCAGGGACTGGCTGGGCATCATTCCGCTGGTGCTCAGCAACTGGTGCTTTCTGGATCACTTGTCTTCCTGGCTTTTGTTTTCCTTTGCTGTTGGTGGTTCTGAGGTTTCTTTCATTTTTACTATGAAACTATCTTTACCTCAGCCCATGAGTATTTGCGCTTCTCCTCTTCTGATTTCTGCCCCATCCCACTGTGGGGAGCAGCGAGTGAGTGGCTGTGTGCTGCTCAGCTGCCTACCGGCTCTAGACCACGACAAGCATGGATGCCATCCTCCTGCAGGGCCTGCAGCAGGGACCTGTCTGTCATGTGCCGAGGTTTCTGGGATGTGTGATTAAAGGTTCGCCACCATGAACCCAAAGCAGCAGAGGGACATGGCAGGCGGGGGGACCCCAATATCCCACTCCGAGCCAACAGAGCCCCCAGCCTGGCTGCTCCCCAGGCTGTCCCAGGAGGATGCTCAGCCCATGGCCACATGTGAGACCTCCAAGGTGGCCAATGGCAGAGGGTCTCCCTCCTTGCCAACTCACATGGCGTACTGCCTACAGGGTGTTGGGGACAATCGATATGGGATGCCAGGTAGAGGCATTTGGGGACTGTGTGGCACTTGCTATGGCATGTTTAGGGGAGGAACCAAAGGCTGGCAATGGGAGGGATGAGTGTGGACTGGGTGCAATCAAGTGTGGGAAAGCCAAGGGATAAGGGGATGAAAGCGTCCAGTGCCACGTAAACAGGCGGTTGGTCAATATGCTGTCTGTCTGTGCTTGGTGCCCCATCCCTGCTAGTGGTCAAAGCCAGGCTGGACGGGGTTGTGAGCAACACGTCCTGGTGGGAGGTTTCCCTGTCCCTGGCACGTAGGGCGGAATGAGATGTTTTCAACTGTGTCTTTCAACTCAAATGTTTCTGTCATTCTATGCATGTATGACATGTACTCTCATGTTCACTGAAATTGCCCCTCTGCTTGGGAGCCTCCAGTACCAGTTCACAATAATGCCTGCAGAAATATCCTTATCTCATTTTGATGGTAGACTTTGTGTTTCCTGATGATAAGCTGTAAAGCCTCAAAACGGCTCCTGTGTGTGCAGTTTCCAGATAAAACCTGACATTGCTGAGAGACCTGGATTGTCTGGGTCATTCCCAGGTAGGTCACAGCTTCCAGAAGAAGAGGGCTCTCACAAACAGGGAAGTCTCAGAATGGTTGGGTGCTGCAGCCCCCAGACAGAGCCTGTCAATCCTGGCTGAACATAGCTGGCTGGCTCAGTCAGGGTTCAAAAAAGTCCGGGATGCAGCTCGTCTAATATCAGCAAGAGCTCGCTTGGCTCAGGACACTCAGACCTATTCCATGCTGTCCTTCAGGCCTCCAAGACATGCTAGATTTATCTATTCAGGTACTTTTGCTCATTACAACAAGAAGACACAGGATTGGGAAGTATCCCCAAGGAGACGCAGTGTTTATTTCCACCACCACAAGCTGTGGACACTTAGATCCAGTGAGAAACACCATTGTGCATCTCCCTGCTTCGGTTTCCCCACCCAGCTTGTGTGAACTGTTGAATGGACAGAATGCTTTGAAGAGCTTATCTTTGAATATGCTCAGTTTCCATCATCACCCAGAAACCCAGAAAAGCTTGTCCGTTCTCAGTGAGGGTCAACCTTTTGTACAAGAGAAGCCCAGAGAGGAGAGCCTCTGTGGCTATAGCACCTGCAGTGTGTGACAGTGTCCTGTTGCCAGTCCTGAGGACTAAAGAAGACAACACAGAAGAAATTTCCCCATTTGGAAAAGAATCTGTATATTGACACAAATATACCTGGAGCCCTGAAATGCTGCTTTAAATTATCACAGGTATGTTCATGGCATCGGGAACATCCCAAAACTCAAAGGTTGTTGCTTACTTCTCTGAATCATCTGGAAAGCAGGAAGCGAAATAGGACCTGACCTTTGCTCATGCTCCCAGTCCCAAATAACTCTCATCAGAGTAGGGTGTCATGTGGTCATTAAAGTCAATGAGTCCTTCCTCTTTCTCTCATTGCTTCTATTCACCGTGTGCATTCAATGGGAATGAAATTGGTGCTGTCTTTGCATAGATGAACACAATTGGAAAACTACTAACTACTGTGTCAGGCATGAACCTTCCTGAAAAAAAGCATTTTGAGCACTGCCTGCCGGATCTGCTTGGTCCTCATGCTGTAAATGATGGGGTTCAGCATGGTGGGGAGGGTCAGGTAAAAATCAGCCAGCAGAACCTGTACATGCACAGATATGCTGCTGCCAAACTGCTGTGCATATATGGAGACTATCCCAGGGATGTAATACAGCAGCATCACAGAGATATGACACCCACAGGTGCGGAAGGCCTTCCAGCAGGATTTCTTCTGCAGGGCAGTTTTAAAGATCATCCCATAGGACACAGCAATGAAAGCCATGTCCATCCCTACTATAAGAGAGGACCCAACCACACTGTAAAGCCTGCTGGGCCTGGGGTCTGCACATGCCAGCTTTGCCATGGCCATGTGCTCACAGTACAAATGGGGAACCACATGGGAACGGCAATAGGGGAGATTTGTCACTAACCCTGTTAAGGGGACCATGAAAAGGAGAGCTCTCACTACAATGGCCAGGCCTATTTGGGCAATTGTTTGGTGATTCAAGATGGCTTGGTACCTGAGGGGGTGACAAATTGCAACATAACGGTCAACAGCCATGGCCAGCAGCACTCCCGACTCCTCTGATGTTGTGAAGTGAACAAGGAACATCTGAACAAAACAGGCCATGTAACCAATCTCAGTAGAGTTCTGCCAGAATACACTCAGCATCTTAGGGACAATGGATGTTACCATCATCACATCAACGACTGCCAACATGCCCAGGAAGCAGTGGATGGGGTCACGCAGGGAGCTGTCCAACCCAATGACGAGCAAAACTACACCATTTCCTACCAAGGTGATGATATAGGCTGAGCAGAAAAGGATGCCCAGACAGGTGGAGAAAGCTTCCAAGCTGGGAACACCCACGAGGATGAAAGAAGAGGAGCTGCTGTTGGGGTGGTTGAAGGGATCAGAAGCCATGCAGAAGAATCTTGCTTTTGTGCTTAAAAATAGGAGCCCTGTTTTGAACCCTGAGATGTCCAGAACCAAGGGGGATGAGCTGGGCACTCTTCATCAGCGCAAAAGCCAGATCCGGAATCCACATTGTTATTATGATGTGTGAGATAGGAGTGATACAGCATAACATGGCCAGCCAGGGGGAATGGATCAGAAATGCTGAATAAATCGGGCAGTTACGGCTTGAAAGTTCCTATGAGATGAAGAAGTTCATGTTCCAAGTTGTGCCACCAGGGACAACCAAGGGACTTTTACAGTCTGTTGCTTGTGAAAAGCTGATTTCTTTGTTGGTCACTCACCACTGCTCAGATGACATCTTGAAATAAGCTGCAAGAGGAGAGAAAAAATGCCTGCATCCAGCTTCCCTCAGACAGAGCTTTTGCCTGAGCAGCCCTGGCTTCCCCACAATGGGCTCAGCATAGCAAATTTCTCCAAATTTGCAGGGCGAGAAGTGGTCTCAGAAAGTGCTCTGCAACATTAAGCATCATCATTAAGCATCATTAAGCCTTTTGCTGCTCTGTCTTCATTCTGTCATTCACCCATGAAAGAAGCCCGCAAAACTAGATGGTAGTCAGAGGAAAATGTTAACTTCTGAGGTTTTATTCTGGTGGAAGAAGCTTGAAGGTAATACAGAAACTCCAGAGAACAATCCTGGAGAGACAAGAAGGGTCTGAGTATGGTGGGCAGGATCTACACATTCATGCCAGAACTTTGCTACTGCTCCTGCTGCTTCCTCACACACAGTGGCAAAGACCAGGAAGATGAGGATCACACCAGATCCCTGCCTGTTAAAATAAATTGCCTGGATCATCCATCAGCAGCTTTTTAGCAAGCAGCAAGCTGTGGGGTGGCTCATGGCTAACAATATCCATGATAGTGACAACGTGGAGTAAAATTCACCTGTGCACAGCCCTGCCACAGGATCATCATTTAGGGTAAAATTTAACATTAGTCACAACCAATGTGGCACTACTGAGAAGCAGAAGCTGGATAAGTTCAGAATAGAAATAAAGATATTCAGAGACAACTAAAGAAACACAGCATCTGAAGTTTTAAAATAGAGAGCAGACTTCTGTAGGCTTTGAAGTCTCCATTTGAACTATAACTTAACCCCAGCTTTGGGGTTGCTATAGGAGCTGCTGGCTTACCTTCTGGCCTAAATGTCTATGAATCAAGACATTTTAGAGGTTGAAACAGGATCAAAATTTCTTTTTAATTACTGCACATAATTGCACTGCACTGACCCTCTGCATCCTGGTAACCAGGAGCTGCAGGAGTCAGGTGTGAATCCAGATTTGAGCAGTGAGGTTAACCTGTGGCTGCTTTTACCAACGCACACTCTCAAGCAGACCCACATACTGCCAGGGACACAGATCAGCCTTTCAGACCAGCCCCTGCTGCAAAACAGAGCTGTGCACCTAGGGATGGTGCAAGCCCTAGTCTAATACATCAGATCTCAGGGTCTGTCTACATGAGGGTCCCTCTGCAAAGATTCAGGACATGGCTCAGCTGCCTAAACACAGGTGCCTAGAGCCATCTGAGATCCCTCATGTATCCCATTTGCCCTCTACTCCTTTTGCACCCAACAGGTTGCAGGTCCTTGCAAACCCTTGGTAATGGTCCACCTCTCCCACATGGATGCCTTGGGTACCTGGAGGCATCTCAAGTGGCTGTAGACATCCAAGTAAGTGGCAGTGGAATGACACTCTGAGGGTCTAAGAACCTGTTGTAGTCAGAGAAGGGCTCGAGCATGGAGCCTACAAAGTAACTGACTCCTTAAATGTAGGTGTCTGCCCTAGGGTGAGCTGAGTTGCTCTCAAGGAACCATAGGGGCTGGATCTCCACTGGCTGTACGCAGTGCTCACACTCCAAGAAATCATGTACACAAGCATATGTGGACACCTACCTCCAGGCACTTACGTATGTCTGAATCCAGAGCCATGTCCCCACATGCCTACATCCAAGGCAAGAAGGTATTTTCTTCCAGAAGGTCTCTTCTGCACCCAGTGCCTGGTGCAATATTATTATCAGTATTGCAGAAGTATTGAAGAACCCTTATCAGTGGGACTTCTTAGCCTGGGAGATGGAAAAATATAACACAAAAGAGCTTTGCAGCTTAAGTAAAGGCTTCTGATCTTTCTGATCTCTGCTAAGAAGAATAAGCACAGGTATCTGTTGCGCCTGTGGGACTGTCACCTGGAAGGCTGCAGTAGCACGTCTCTGCATATCTTTAAGTGCAGCAACATGGGAGTATTAATCCATCCTCTGGAAATCCCCTAAGGGACAGCAGATGGAGAACACAGATTAGGTTGTCTGTCTTTTGAGCAGATAGAAATTTTCAAGACTGTTTCAGCTTCTTTCTTTAGCTCTCTCTTGCAGTGTCATACCATTGGGGTCTCAGGGTTGTGGTGGTCTCCAGAGCCTGCTGGGTGCCCATGAGACCAATGTACAAAATGTAAACTCTGAAGTCCATCTGAAGAGAAGCAAAATCACTTTGGTTTTGCCAGAGAGAGCAAGGTAGTTTGGAGACTCTGGGTTTCCACTCTTCTCTCCGCTCAGAACCACTACAGCAAACTTTTATGTCTGTTGAGTCCCTGAAGAGTTTGAGCAAGAATTGTTGCAGGGAGGTAGGATCTCACAGAAGGTGCTGAGCCTTGGCTGCATCATGCAGTACATGGGCAAGGAATGATGCCTACAGATCATGCATAAGGAAACCATACATTATGGTAAACCTCCAGCAGGTGTAAGGCCTTCCTTTAAGGATCATTGCCAGGATGCCAGCTCATTAGGGAATAAATCCCTAATCTTCCCTAATTTTCAGTTTATTTAAAAAAAAAAAAAAAGATTTTTGGGGAAGTGCAGATGTAAGCAGAAGCTCAGTACAAGAGGAACACCATTCTGCAGTGGAGCTCGTCCTTCACTTTCCTGTGAGCCATATAAAGTTATTCTGACTGATACAGGGTAAGCAGGGATACATTTGTTTTATGGCAGTGACAAGGCTGTGTCAGGGCCAAGCATGGCACCGAGGGGAGAGGCAGAATTGCCTTGGAGGGCTTCCATCCCTGCTCTGTCCCACTGAGATACTCTTCTGCCATGTCCTGTCTTTTCTGTCTCCACTCTCAATGCTTTCTGCTTGGTCTCACCCCACTCCCCCCCCACTCCCCCCCCCCCCCCCCCCAATAAAATAAATCTCAGTTGGACAGAACAGCACAGAATTCGTTCAACTCAGGGGCTCAGCAATGAGGGATGTGTGAGATGGGGGAGGAAATGAAGACATGGTCATTTGTGACATGTGGGTAATGTCATTCCCAGAGATTTGGTCAGAAAGGGGTGGTTTTCCTAAAGCAAGGATTTTGTTCTTCATTCCCTGCACTAAGAGCACTTTCTTCTCAGCCTCTGTGTTCTGTGTTTGACTCTGCAAACAGCATGTCCCCAGAAGAATGTGTGTGTGCACTCAGGGTGTGAGATGGAGATGCATCCTCCAATGGATCTACATTTCCTTGAGTGGTCCCTATGTAAACTTTCTTGTCCCATAAACTTGACTCCAACCAACCAGCTTCCTGGAGAGCCTGGGAGGGTGTCTGAGACTGCCTGGCCCCATGCATGTTCTAGAAGGCACAGACCTGATGTCAGATGGGTGCATCAATTCTGACACTTGGGACGCTTCAGTCTGTCAGAACTTCTACCTCAAAGTAGCCTGTAAGAGTTACAGCTGAGCAAGTTTCTGCTCAGTACAAGATGTTTATACCATCCATCACTCAGCTCCATGTGGACTCAATGTTACCTCTTCTGCCATGGTCTTAGGCACATTTTTTTCTTGGCCTCTCCTCCTTCCAGGGACCCATGTCTTCTCCACACCTGAACAAACACAGCCAGCCAGAAATGTCCCTGAGCCTCCATCTTGCAGGGATCTCTGCATGTTGGATAGCAACAATGCCTTGCAATTTCTCCTTTCCAGACACGTACACTGGCACTGTGTCCCATCGAGCACAGGGAGTGTCTTCAGGAGTCAGGTCATGTGCTTGATATGTCTTAATAGTAGATCAGGAAGTCTCAGTACACCCGAAGCAAGACTGTACTCCCAAGAGAGGTCCCTCCATGCCTCTCACACACTTTGGGGCCTGTCACATCATAAATGTCACTGTATTTATTGGTCTTGCACCCAGGAGATTCCTGGCTGCTGATCTGGACAACAGAGTACAAACACTGACCCTGCTCCAGGGAGTTGGTAGGTAGAGACTAGTCATGCAGGTCAACAGAGACTGAAAACACTCACAAAATTGCAAACATCCTCAATGGCCTGATCCTGTTCTCCTCTCTGGCTGATTAGGGTGAATGTTTTTAGAGGAAATTATATATAGATGTATATAATATGGATCCCTCTAGTAGCTGTGCTTAGACATTCAGTCTATCCAGTAGCTGGCCCTGCATCCCTGGTCTCCCCAGTTGCCTCATGCATATCCACACACACGTGTGAACCGCTGTCTTAGCTGACTGAACACTGTGGCATCACCAGTGGCTCACTCCATGCTCTCTGCACTAGCATTAAGCTTGGACTGTCCTGGTTTCATCAGTAGAAACTCGCACATTCTGGCCTCTACAGTATGCAGCCAAGGCTTACAGCCTCACTTATACCTGGCTTTCAAATCTCAGCCTAATCACTGGTTGGATCTTCTTAATGTTTGCTGGTGCTTGCACACTGACATACATACCCACCCCACACGTATACAACTCAGTCTCTCCAAGCGCTGGCACCCAATACTCATGGGCCACTACGGTCCATGCTCACCACACCAGGAGCTGGTGCTCAGCCCTTGGTACTCACACATGCACACAGATTAGAGGGCCTCTCACCCAAGTATGTTGTTAAAAATGAGTTTAACGAGCAAAGAGGGCAGACTGTGCTGATCAGGCACCAAGCACAGACAGACAGCGTGTTGACCAACCGCCTGTTTACGTGGCACTGGACGCTTTCATCCCCTTATCCCTTGGCTTTCCCACACTTGATTGCACCCAGTCCACACTCGTCCCTCCCCTTGCCAGCCTTTGGTTCCTCCCCTAAACATGCCATAGCAAGTGCCACACAGTCCCCAAATGCCTCTACCTGGCATCCCATATCGATTGTCCCCAACACCCTGTAGGCAGTACGCCATGTGAGTTGGCAAGGAGGGAGACCCTCTGCCATTGGCCACCTTGGAGGTCTCACATGTGGCCATGGGCTGAGCATCCTCATTTGATATCCTGTAGCTCCTATATGAAAACAAGCAGAGAAGAGTCAGCCTTTGTCTTTCCTCCATGTGCCACCAGGAGATGTGAAAATAAGTACACCTCAGATGATGGAAGTTTTATTGCAGACCTGCAGGAGGATTTTTAACCCCTCCATCAGGACCGAGTATTTGATTTGCCATCTTCATCTCCCATTTGTCTTGCTCTGTATCTACAAAGATGGAGCTGAAGAGGACCTTCTGCATCACAGAGCCAAGCACCTGTTGCTTTGCATGTGACAGCTGGCCTTACCCAGGGAAACTGGTAGTCACCACCTAAGGGTACTTTGCTTCCATGCATCTGCTGGCAGATAGCTCCAACACCCCACCCTGCTCCAACAGCTGGGAGATTACCTCTACTTTCCTCCCTCAGTGCGTTCCCCTCCACTTGCTATCACTACTGAAGTTAAATCTGATTATGCTTTTCCCTCCCTGGCATTTGCACCCCAACATGTCTATGAAGACACACAACCCAGCCTGATCTTTGCTAAGCAAAAGAGTCTCTGCTCTTTCGCCCCCCTGCCTGGTTAGAGTCATGCAGACGAGGTCTCACAAAGGGGTCTTGGATGATGCACAATGCTTTGCCCAAGACCAGTCTCCAAAGAGCTCCACTTTACATATGGTTTCAGTAGTCCCAAGCTTTTGAGGTCCAGGGGCCCACATCACTTTCACCTCTCCCACTTGGCATGGAGAGGCACTGGGGTTTCTGTTTCCCAGGGGTGCACCTTTCAGCCAAATTAATTGCTGTTTCCCGGCAGGACCTTGCAGACAGAGTGTGACCTTGTCCAGAAAACATCACGTTATCAAGGGCAGATCTTCCCAGGCAAATGTGATTGCTTCCTTTCTGGTCATTTATAAAACACATTAGCAAATTAAAGTGAAGTTTCTCAGCAAATCATACCCTCAGAACTGCTTGTTGGGTGGACACCAGTGGGTAGGATGAAGGTGAAGGGCAGGGGCAAAGGGCAGAGCTGGAGGTCTGCAGGTGGAGGTGTCCAGTGGCGGGCACTTCAGGGAAAATCATGGCAAAGTAGAGGGAGTTCAGAAATAAGGATGAAGTTAAGATGGAGAGCTGAGGGGACTGGCTCGCCTGGGGAATGGTCTTGAGAAAAGCCTGGAAACGTATGCAAGGCTACAGTGGCCCCGAAAGCAAGGATCTGTCCTGCATGTCCTCTGAAAGGACAAGTCAGGGCTTTAAATGCCAGGACGAGTTTAGGCTTAACGAAATTTTTTTCTGATGATAAAGCTAGCAATGCCCTGATGAGGAATAGAACTGCAGTGCCCAAGGGGACTGATGCTCTGATTTTGCAGAAAACCAGGTTAGACAAGAAATCTCTTAGGAATGGCCCTGGTACAGCCACCTTGTACTGGCAAGGGTGCCACATCAGGTCAGGTTTTGTGCACTTCTCTACACGACTTCTGACCCTGGCCCAGGGAGTGACTGCAGAAACACCTTCACAAACCAAACACGCACGCTCCTTCCCCACTTCCTCCACACAGAGTCCCGCATCGGAGACTAAGCAAACAGAATGGAGGAGAAGAAAAGCTTTTTGCCTGTGGATAAAGTTTACCCTGAAATTTATGCAGTTGCAAAGTCCCTGAGATGACAATGTGCAAGGTGGTCTGAGATTTTTCTGTTGCAAGAAGGCGAGGTTGCCCAAGATTTTCTCCAAAAGCCAGGATGCAATTTTTTTTTTTTTAGAGAATGTGGTCAAGAAGTATGGGAATGGAGAGGCTCATGGGGCCTTTTCCAGACTCTATTTACCTATCTATTGATCTATTTTTATATATATGTAATAGCTATATTCTTAAAGTTTATAAAGAGAAGTCTGCAGCAGCAGATCCTCTTGTACTACTTGTCCAGAAAGTGATGGGTGACCTGCCTGGTTTGCTGCTGCAGATTTGTCCAAATAAATGAGCAGATGCACCCACCTCACCCAGCCCCTGCAGGAGCAGTGATGGCCACTCCAGCTTGCAACACGTATGTTGCCTGCTCATGCAGCAGATCAGTTCCGGCCTACTGCAGACTAAATTTGCCTAGGGTCTCCTGCAGCTGCAAAGACAGGAATTGCCTTGGAAACCCCCTGACCAAAGAGAGCTGGCACTGCAGGGCGAGAGGTCTATTGGGAGCCATGGTGTGCTTCCCTGGAGGGGATGAGAAGAGCTCTACCAAACCTGGCTGGGTGCCCCAGGGCAGGGGAGGTAGGCTGATACTGGGAGCAGTGCATCCGACCTAGCAGCACCAGGCACTGGCCACGGAGGCCACCCTGTAAGTGGACAATAAATCCACCGCCTGGGAGACTCCAAGCAGCACACCTAGCACTGGCACTTCCCAGCCCCAACCTGGACAAAGACTACAAGGCTCAGGTTGGAAGAATCTGGTGTCTGAGTCAGGCGGGAGGATCAGCGCTGCACTTTAGGTGTTGGGCATCATGTAGATTGTACAGCTGCCGAGGAGGGTGACGGTGGGGGGATATGACTGTAAGCAGACCAGAAGGCACCCAGAGGCAGCAGTGTCAGGAGGCACTGAAAGAATTGAGCTTGTAGCCACCAGCTTGTCTTTGGGGTTCAACACAGGTCTTTGTAACGCTCCCCTTTCCTCTCCGGCTCCGTGCAGGATACATGTAGGACCTCAGACTTTGCTCAGGGACCAGGCCTCTGTGCCCGGATTTCTGTGGGGTGAAGGCACAAGGAGAGCTGGGATGGTCAGTCACTTTGTGCTGTTAGGAGATGAGGCTTCACCGTGGATAAAGTGACGCACAGATTTTCTGAGGAGAACAAGAGGAGTTTAGTGCCTGTTCTCTGCCCCCCTACTCTAACCCACACTCTGCTCCTCACCTCAGGATGCCATTGCAGGGGCCTATACGCTTAGGGAAGACACGCAACACAGAGAGGTAGGGACACTCCTCAAAATATTGGGAAACGTTTTGTAGAATGCACATCACAGCTGATGCCGGTTTGGTGTGTCTAATAAGAAGGGAACAAAACCCAACGCGACACTGCGGGGTTTCAGTGTGACTTGTAGACCCTGTTCTCAGGTGAGCTGGCTTTTGGGGATTGCTGCAAATGCTTCAGTAAGCTTTCAAGACAAGAGTCAAAATCTGCTTGGGCCAGCATCTGGAGGGGTGCGTGTGTCTAAGTGTGCATATGCAACCCCCCACCCCCCCCCTCATAGCCAGGCACCAAGATCAGGCAGCTGCTAAAAACTAGGAAGTGGAGAGGTGGCGAGTTACAGACTGGCTGGAAAAGGTACGTGGGGAGCATGAGTCCATGAACAGACTTTCATTTCCAAAGTGGTAACAGGCTTTTATCGAGAGCTGAGATGAAGAGGGGAGGCAGGAGGTGGTGCAGATCTGAGGAGGACCAAGGACACAGATAGAGTTAGACACGGTTTACCTTCCCATTCTGAACAGGAATGTAGAATTCACTTTCTAAAGATATAATGTCTCACCAGTCAAACTCTCCATGCTGCCTCCAGCTTTCAGGGTTTGGGCAAGATGATGACAGCATGGTCCTGCTTCTCCAGCAGACAGCTTTTTAAGTTTTTTCTTTGCTCCCCAAAGATGCTGCCGTTGTTCCCTGTTCCAAACCGTAGCCCTTGCCACCTGGCATTAGTGATGGGCTGGGGTCAGGACCTGGGCTGGATCTATTTCTGCCAGCGCAGGCTGAACACACGGTCCCGGATCTGCTTGGTCCTCATGCCATAGATGAGCGGGTTGAGCATGGGAGGCACCAGCAGGTAGAGGTCAGCCATCAGGATGTGGAGCTGCGGGGGGATGCTCTGGCCCCAGCGCTGAGTGTAGAAGGAGAAAAGCGCGGGTGTGTAGAAGAGCAGGATGACGCCGATGTGGGAGCCACAGGTGCCAAAGGACTTCAGACGAGCCTCTCTAGAGGAGAGGCCTATGACTTCCCTCAGAATCAGCACGTAGGAGACAGCGATGAAGCTGGAGTCTGAGCCCACCACAACGGTGGCTACCGTGATCCCATAGATGCTGTTGCGCCGCGTGTCCCCACAGGCCAACTTCACCACTGACATGTGCTCACAGTAGGAGTGGTGGATGACGTGGGGGCCACAGTAGGACAGGCTGGTCACCATGCAGGTTACGGGCAAGATGGTGGTGACGCCACGCACTACAGCAGCCAGGCCCAGCTTGGTAATGGTGGGACCAGTCAGGATGGCAGAGTAGTGCAGGGGCTTGCAGATGGCCAGGTATCGGTCAAAGGCCATGGTGAGCAGCACCCCTGACTCCGTTATGGAGAAGGTGTGGATGAAGAACATCTGGGCCACACAGCCCTCAAAGCTGATCTCATGGGAGTGGAACCAGAAGATGCTCAGGAGCTTGGGCATGGTGGAAGTGGTGAGCACAAGGTCAAGGGCAGCCAGCATGGAGAGGAAGTAAAACATGGGTGTGTGCAGGCTTGGGTCCATCCTGATCACCAGGAGGAGCGTGATGTTCCCCAGCACTGCCGTGAGGTACATGGTGCAGAATGGGAAGGCAATCCAGAACTGAGCATCCTCCAGCCCAGGGATGCCTGTCAGGATGAAGGACGAGGGACTGGAGTGATTGGAGGAGGACATGAGGCACTGCTGCAGAGCTGGAAGGGAAGACACAGCAACAGCTGGCATGGGCAGGGAGAGCAATGAGCTGGAACAAGCACTGCTGTGGACCCCAGCCACAGCCAGAATAGCCCCGACTGTCTTCTCAGGCACACAGACCTGGACTCCATGACCCTTATGGGCCCCTTCCAACTCGAGGTATTCTATGAAACCATTGTACGATAGGATTCATATCCTCGTGCCTCTTATGCAGGTACACTCAGTGCCATCACTGGGAAGACGCAAACTCACATGGTCTTAGCCTGGACCTTGGGGAGTTCCCTTACCTCTCCTCCCACCCCGGGCTGGCCTCTGGCTGTTGTCTCCACCCGTCCCCTCCATAGTTTGGGAGTCACAAGCTCAAAGCAACATTTAGTTGCCATCAGTTCAAAAATCTAAGATGGGAGCAGGGGAAAGATCCAGAATACTCTGTTGGGTTAAAAAGGCCATTCGGTGTCATGACAAAGAGCTGCTGTAGTGCTTGTCCCTTCCAGAGCAGCCATCCTACGGTGTGTGTAACACATTTGCTGCAAGCCCCTGCCAAAGGCAAGGAGTGCTGTGAATTGTCCCTGTCCTGGTTGGACAGGGCTGGGAGCAGCCTGGGCTGGGGGGAGGGGGCCCTGCCCATGGATGGGGTTGGAACTAGATGGTCTTTAGACTTCATCCCAACGTAAAACATTTCTCCTGGTTTCAGCTGGGATAGTTAATTTTTTTCTTTTATTAGTTGTCAGCTCTGGGGGCTGTTCCTGCTGGAGCCCAAATACAAACCACCTTGCTGGAGTCCCTCTCTCAACAGGCATCCTGCGTATGGGGTCCCTGTCTCCTGCATCAGGAAGGAAAACCAGTGTCATGGCAAAAACTGTCCTGAGGCTGTAGTGCCGCTCCCTTCCGGCGCTAACTCTCCCAGGGTGTGTGTACCTCCTTATCCACAAGCCCCTGCCAAAGGCAAGGAGTGCTGTGAATTGTCCCCGTCCTGTAGGGAAAACGGAGGCACAGAAGGGTTAAATCAGCCTGCTGGCAGCAAGGGAGTTAGATGCAAGTTCCTCACTCACTTGTGCCCCCTCTTTTCCCCAACATACCCAAGGACCAGACTGCATCTCCTTGGCTTTCATTTGACTTCCTTGACCCCTGAAGAGTTTCCTCTCTCCTCCAAAGCGCTTTGAGCCCTCCACATGACACAAACCAAGAGGCCTTTTGCTCTGTTTCTAGCCATTGCTGTTTGCAATGTGAGTACAAACAGTGCAATGGCAATATTGGGAAATGCTGCCAAGACAAAGTTAATTGTAATTGGGCTCATGCAAAGGAGCTGTCCCTGCTGCGCTTCAGTTTCACCCACGTTACACCTGACCTCCTCTACATTCTGTGCGTCCTCCTCTTGACGTGCCCTGCAGCCACGGTGCCAGTAAGCTAGCAGCCAGAGGTGCCTCCAGACCCCCAACACACACACGTGCAGACACACACACACTCTCATACACACACACACTGACAGACGGTGCCAGGTGTCCAGTGCCAGGTGCCAGCCGGGTACAGAGCATCACACCTGGAGCAGCTTCTCCTTTATCTCCTCCGCTCCAAGCCAGCCTTGCATGGACCTCTCCTACCACCAGCTCCCAAGAACGGCTGCAGGTGCAGCCTGCATACGAGTGCCGTGTTAGGAAGATACTGCTGCCGATTTGGCTGCTTTGCAGTTGTACACGCAACAGCAGGGATGGGAGCAGCACTTGCAGACTTGTTGCTGCTCAGGGGCAGCGGCGCTTTCAGGCCAGTTGACACACTTCTGAGCTTTTCCTTTGTGCTTTTGCTGTGGCTTGAAAAGCTGACAGGGTTTTCTGTTGTGCAATTCAGTAGTTCAGTCACTTGTAAAGTGACCAGTTTGCTCACTGCAGTAGTCAAAATCCAGAAGGTTTTCTAGAAATGGGGGACGCTGGGCACCTTGACCTAGCTTGCTGTACCCCGTTAGATGAGTTGCTGACTGTATTTCTTTCCTGAACGGTGGGACAGCTTAAAATGCCCTCAGAGAACAAGATGCTTGGTATTGAACAAAGTGCAAAAGGAGTGGAAATCTCCAGTTGCTAGCATACTGGCAAAGCTCCCCTGCCTTTGAAAGGACTGAGTAGATCCTGGGACTTGAAGCTGAGATTGTAACTCTTTCCTCACCTGCGTGGGTGAGCTCTGCCTCTCTGCTGCTAAGCAATAACCATTAAAGGTACCGGATTTGAAACGCTTAACCTTTGAGACGTTGTCAGTCTACCAGCCAGGCAGTCTGAGCCGGCAAAAAACATACAGCCGTCTGCTCTGGCCACCACATGCTGCCCTGGCTGTGCCAGTCAGCACTCCTGACCAGCGTACAGCCTGCACAAAAGAAAGTTAGCTGGAACGTGGGGTTTGAAGAGAGCTAGAGTAATCACCCAGCCCATACCCCCTCCCCAGTAGAAGATCAAAAGGAACCTCTGGTAGATACATGCACGACCTCATCTCCCATTGCAAAAGCTCCGTACTTTCCCCACATCGCCTGTTCCCGAGCATTCTCCTAGCGCCAAGCCTGTATCTCACCGGGGCTCCTGACTTTTGCCCTTTCCAGAAGGGAGAAGAACAAAGCTTTACCTTCCTTGTGGCGTCTGGCATCCTCTTGAGGCTTGTGCAAGCAAGAAGGCCAGGCCTAGGGCCATGGCCAGGCAACTGCAGGTCTTCACAGGTGACTGGGTCGGTGGATGTTACACCTGTGTGCCTACAGCTTGCCTGAAGCTGCTTTAACCAAGGAACAGCTTGCAGGCAAATAATTAGCACTGCTGTACTTGACCTATGCAAGGAAGCAAACCGAGGGTGCAGGTGTCTGCCTGGCAGGTCTCCACCACAACACTCACTTAATGTGGGATAGCTGGAAGTAAAAAAGGAGCTCCTTAACTCAACAGGAGGCGAAGTCCACCTAGGTGTACTGGCATAGCTGCACAGCAGCTTCTCCCGGTAGATTGTTTCATCTTCCACCTCCATGTGGCTAAAAGTTGACCCTGGCTCAGAGCTTGGCACTACGCATCAAAATACTGGCACTGCGCATAAAAATAGTGGCACACCACCAGACTGAATGACAAGAACCCCCACCCAGCTCACCTGGACGATTTGGGATGCCACCCTGGCTCTACCTACATCACCTTCAAATACTGCTTCTCTCTCACACAGCCAAGCAACTCCTCAACGTGCCAAAAGGACCTGCATGGAGGTAGTTATAGGTCTGAAGGGCCCCAGTCGCCCCAGTCCCTCACTGCTGGGACTTCAGAGACTGTCGTCATCACAGAGGAAAAAGGGCTGCCTGGGGATAGCCAGGAATAGCAACGGCTTGTCAGCAAACGCACTGCCCTCTCTCACTGCATGGGTTATGTCTGTCTCAGCATCGAGCAGTGCCAAACAGAACTCTGGTCCACAAAGGGGGAAGATTTTCTCTGCGGGTGGGCAAACACCCCTCTGGGCATGCCTAGCTGCTTTCCTGGTACACACGCAAGGGTGCATATGTCCTCCTGGCTTAAGCCTGTTGGTGTAAAAGTCGCTTTGGCTCTGGATCCAGTGGCGCTGCACCCCTTCTGGGGCACAAGGTAGCAGCCTGGACTCTTAGGGCTCTATTTGAATGTCCCCTTCCACCTGGGCATCCTGAAGCACCCGTGAACTTTAGTGAATGCTTTGTAAACTTTTGGACCTCGTGGAGGTATCCTCTGACCCTGCAGTCTCTCAGGGGGGAGGTCATGTATGAAGCACAGGCGATCAGTGTGGTTTTCAGGGAGAGAGGTGCTGGAGAAGCCTTCCTATTTGACATTTACCCTTCATCCTCTATATTTTAGGGTGTCTTTCAACTTCCTAGATCTTAATGACGGTAACAAGATGGTCAAATTTTTTTGTGTATGGATCAGGCAAATGGCCAAGAAGGTAGATATCATGGTGGGAGTATGCTATAGACCACCTAACCAGGATGAAGAGGCAGATGAAATGTTCTACAAGATCAAGTGGGAGAAGTCTCACAATCACTAGCCCTTTTTCTTGTGTTGGTCTTCAGCTTACTGCTGGAATGCCTGCTGGATATACAGCACAGTGGAAAGGTAGCAGCCTAAGAGGTTCCTGGAGGTTGTGGAAGATAAGTTCCTGACACAGCTGGTCAGTGAGTCAACCAGGGGCAAGCCCCCCTGGACTTGCTGTTTATGAACAGAGAAGGACCTTTGGGTGATGCGATCACTGGAGGCCATCTTGGGCACAGTGATCAGAAGATGATAAAGTTCTTGATTCTCAGAAAAGTAAGGAGGGGGGTCAGCAGAACTACTGCTTTGGACTTCCAGAGGGCAGATTTTTCCCTGTTGCGGAGTCTGGTTGTCAGATTTTCTTGGGACACAGTCCTGGAGTGCAAAGGGGTCCAGGAAGGCTGGACCTTCTTCAAGAAGGAAGTCTTAAAAGTGCAGGATCAGGTGGTCCCTGTGTGCCAAAAGACAAAGCAGTGGGGAAGGAGACTGGCCTAGCTGAACAGAGAGTTTTGGCTGGAACTCAGGGAAAAAAGGAGTTTCCCACCTTTGGAAGAAGGGACAGGCAACTCTGGAGGACTAGGAGGATGTCATAAGTTTATGCAGGGGGAAGATTAGAAAGGTGAAAGCCCAGCTAGAACTCAGGCTTGCCACTGCTGTAAAGGATAAGAAAAAAAGTTTTCACAAATACATTAGTAACAAAAAGAGGGCCAAGGATAATCTTCATCCTTTATTGGATGCAACAGGGGACGTTGCCACAAAGAATGAGGAAAAGGCTGCAGTACTTAATGCTTTCTTTGCCTCAGTCTTTAGTAGCAAGACCAGCTTCGCTGTGGGTACTCAGCCCCCTGAGCTGGAAGACAGGGACGAGGAGCAGAATGAAGACCCCACAGTACAGGAGGAAATGGTCAGTGACCTGCTGCTCCACTTAGACATGCACAAGTCTGTGGGGCCAGATGGGATCCACCTGAGGGTACTGAGGGAGCTGGTGGAGGACCTTGCCAAGCCACTCTCCATTAGTTATCAACAGTCCTGTCTAACTGGGGAGGTCCCAGAAGACTGGAGGTTAGCCAGTGTGACACCCATCTACAGGAAGGGCAGGAAGGAGTATCTGGGGAGCTAGAGGCCTGTCAGCCTGACCTCAGTGCCAGGGAAGGTTGTGGAGCAGATCGTCCTGAGCACCATCACACAGCACGTGCAGGACACCCGGGGGATCAGGCTCAGTCAGCAGGGGCTTATGAAAGGCAGGTCCTGCTTAACAAACCTGATGTCCTACGACAAGATGACCCACCTAGTGGATGAGGGAAAGGCTGTGGAAAGTGTTTACCTGGACCTTAGTAAATCTTTTTACATTGTCTCCCACAGCATTCTCCTGGAGAAACTGGCTGCTTATGGCTGGGATGGGTGTGCTCTGCTCTGTGTAAAAAGCGGCTGAACAGCCGAGCCCAAAGAGTGGTGGGGAATGGAGTCACATCCCGCTGGCGGTTGGTCACACCGGCTGCTCCCCAGGGCTTCCTGCTGGGGCCGGTTCTGTTTAATATCAACGATCTGGCCAAGGGGCTGGAGCGCACCCGCAGTGGGTTTGCACAGGACACGAGCTGGGGGCAGTGTGACCTGCTGGGGGGCAGGGGGCTCTGCAGGGGGTCTGGGCAGGCCGGGCCGAGGGGCCGAGGCCAGTTGTATGAGGCCCAACAGGGCTGAGTGCCGGGCCCTGCCCGTGGGTCACACCAGCCCCCCACAGCGCTGCGGGCTGGGGGCAGGGGGCTGGGAACTGCCCGGCGGGGAAGGGCCTGGGGGGGCTGGTCGGCAGCCGGCTGGGCATGAGCCCCCAGTGTGCCCAGGTGGCCACGGCGGCCAGCAGCGCCCTGGCCGGTGTCAGCAGCAGCGTGGCCAGCAGGGCCAGGCAGTGCCCGTCCCCCTGTGCCGGGCCCTGGTGCGGCCGCCCCTCGAGCCCTGGGCTCAGCGTTGGGCCCCTCACCCCCAGGCAGACCCGGAGGGGCTGGAGCGTGTCCAGAGCCGGGCAGGGGCTGGGGAAGGGGCTGGGGCACAGCTCTGGGGGGGGCGGGGGGAGCTGGGGGGGCTCAGCCCGGGGAAAAGGGGGCTCAGGGGGGCCCTTCTGGCTCCCTACAGCTGCCTGGCAGGGGGTTGTAGCGAGGGGGGTCGGTCTCTGCTCCCAGATAAAAAGTAACAGGCCAAGAGGAAACAACCTCAAGTTGTTCGGGGGGGGGGGGGGGGGGGGGGGGGATTTAGATTGGATATTAGGAAAATTTCTTCTCTGAAAAGGCAGTCAAACATTGGAAGAGCTGCCCAGGGAGGTGTCTGAGTCACCATCCCTGGAGGTGTTTGAAAAACACATAGATGTGGTGCTTAGGGACATGGTTTAGTGATGGACTTGGAAGTGCTGGGTTAATGGTTGGACTTGATGATCTTAAAGGTCTTTTCCAACCTGAATGATTAAATGATACTATCACTACATGCCCTTGTAAAAAGTCCTTCGCCAGCTTTCTTGTCAGCCCTTTTAGGCACTGGGAGCTGCTCTAAAGTCTCCCTGGAGCCTTCACTTCCCCAGGCTGAACAGCCCCAACTCTCTCAGCCTCTCTTCACAGGAGAGGTGCTCCATCCAGCCCTCTGATCATCTTCATGACCCTCCTCTGGACTCTTTCCAACAGCCCCATGTCCTTCTAGTGTTGGGGGCCCCAGAGCTGTCATGTTAAGTCCTCACTTCTACATTAATTTGAAAATTAAACTCAGTGAAATGCATGGTTTCAAAACTGATTTGAATGTGTCGTTCTCCACATCAAAAATAAATTTTCCTGTCTTTGTGGTGTTTATACAACTTTCTGCTGCACTATTCCCTGACCTCTTAAAAAAAACCAGTTGACAGAATGTTTCTGCTATCCTGAATATGCACTTTTTGCTATACTGGGTTTGCACGTTTCAGCCTTATGCTGCCTAGGACTTGGGGAGGGTGTCTGTTGGGGGCAAGGACAGCTCATGCCACGGTATGGCCCTTTGTACTGAGAACCAGGAGAGACTTCCAGCTACTGGTTCAGCAGAGCCAGAAATGAAACTGCGTTTGCATTGCTCCAAGCTGCAACACAAAAAAGGTCTTTCATTCTTCTGGAGACAACTTGTGCAGCCTATTCCTGTCTGGCTTGGTCATCTCCTAGAACTTGCCATTTGTAAAAGAAATTAGATGAGAGAGAATTGGCTTGGGACTAAGGATGTTACCATCCAGCCCCTTCACTGAGGTTATTACAGAAGATGACTGGAGAAGACTCATGCTTTTGGGGATCTTCATCCAGAAGACTCCCATTGGTATTGCTTGGGGTGATTTATGCACAGCCCTGTGGCTCTGCCCTTGCGCACAGGAGACGGTTTTTTTCTCGTCCGAGGGTGGCAGCTGTCTGCAAGCTAAGAGCAAAGTGGGTGGCTGTATGACAGAACTGGCATGAGACAGGGCACAGCAGGCTGCTCCAGGTGCTTAAGGATGGGAGAGGACTTCAGCAGCTGGCCTGTACACATTCACAATGTGAGTTATGAGAAAAGCTGGAATTTTTTTTTTTAAGAGTTTTTCAAAGTTTTAAAGTTTCTTATTGAATGAAACTGCAGACCCATGGCTGCAGAATTCTGATTTTTTAAGTATTTTTCAGGTAAAAATAGGACTTCAGTTTAAAAAAGTAAAGCAAACCTTTTAACCAAAATCAGAAATTGTTTGTTGCAAAAGAATCAGCTTGGTTTTCTTTGTATAAATTAATAAAGAATTAGCTAAATACACATTTTCTTTAAAACTAGATTTTCAACCATGGATAATGTTCTTAATCCCTTGCATACAACAGCAGGTATCTGAATAGAAAGCTGTGGGCATGCAGCCAGGGGCTCTCGCCAACAGGAAGAATTTGGTGAAATAGGCTGGATTATGTCACGTGTGGTCACAGCTTGCTGGGGATGGGGTGGAGAGGTGAAGAAGGCAGGCAGGACATTGGCCCAGGATCCCAAGCCACAAGGGGACCAAAGCATTATTTTGGGGAGGTATCCTGCATCCATGGTGCAATTTGTGGAAGAGGAGTGACTGCCCCAGGGACACACACCAGACCAGCTACACACTCATCAGTCAGAGCACAGGCTGGAGCTGGACCTTTGCCTTCGATGTGAATGTGTGTCCTTAGCACAGTGCTGGCAGCCAAGCAGCACTCACCTTTGTGCCTTGTCCTGGAATAATCCAGTTTTATCTCCATAGGAAAGTCTGTTTGGCATGTGCTGTGCTGCAGTGGGCAATCCCCCACTGCCACCAGGGTGTCTGTGATGAGAAGGAAAAGGGTGCAAGGGTTGAGATGGGGAGAGCTCAGTCCGGAAGATGTGACAAGGCAGACATAAAAAGTCACAGGAGAGCGCAGGGACCATTCCTTCAATCAAAGGTTTCTGGGTTCAGCAGTAATTAACTTAGTGTTAATTAAGGAGTTAAAGTTAAAAGTTAAAGAGGAGTAAAGAAGAATTAAACTACAGGGGAAGAAATCTGGTGGTGTCTAGGATCTGGTGGCCGTGACCTCAATGCGCTCCAGCCTGCAGTACTGATTTTTCATTCAAGTTCCATTTTCCCAAAGCTGAGGGAACTTAAAGGCAGAGGGAATCCAGGAACAAGGGAACAAGGAAATTGCAAAGTTAAGATGTGTTTTGAACAAGTTAGCTAATGGCAGAGCCTGGTCCCCTGCATGCCTGCAGGCAAGGACAGCTGTGATTAGGATGGAGCACTGAAAGCTGCAGCTAAAGCACCACGGACAAAGTGAAATGAAGCTGTTAAGTACAGAAATCAGATAAAAGCAGACAAAGGCATCTGCTCCTCTGCATGGATAAGAGAGGCCTATGCCTTTCTGAGAGAAAGGCAACCATAGAACTTTATTTTTTAATGTAATTTAATTGATAGCTGAGAAGGATGGAAAGTAGCTTCTGCTAAGAACAGAAAACAAATAGAGCAGCAAGTCTGGGTAATTTGCACGAGGGAAAAACATCTCTGATTTGGCCAAAGAGGTCTTCGGCCTGTTCTGCCAAACTTTTATTAGTCCTGGCATGCTGCAGTGACTGCAGACACTTCCTCAGGCCATTACTTTAGCAAGAAAGTACAATGATGTGATTAGCTACAGATTGCTTAGCCTGACGTCAATGCCCAGCAGAATGCCCAAGAAGTTAACAAGAGATTTGGTCAATAAAGAATTAATGATTGGAATCAAATTCAATTATGGCAATCAACATGGCTTTGCAGGAAATGTCTCTTGTCAAACAAACCTGATTTCATTTTCTGATGAGTTAGCACGTTTAGTTAATCAACCTGTGCATGTGTGTGTGATTAAGTAGGGTACACAGAGTTATCTAAAAGAAATGTGCCTCCACCACACTGCTTTCAGGTGGATGAGGAACTGTATGATTAAAAGACCTCAAAATGAAGGTTTCAGAACCATCATTACAAAACGCTTGTGTTTCTGCAGGGTTGCCACAGTGGCTGGCTCTAGACTAGAAGTCATTCCATACAACTTTCATCAGATGCCCCAAAATCAGCACAAATTGTGTCTCAAATAGTGCTGGAGAAAGGCAAGTTATGCAGAGAAATATAGAGATTGGAAGACTTGGTCATTCAAGGGAACTGCCTGCAACAAGCTAAATACCAGGGTAAGGAACGTTGGGTGGGTTTTCAGAGTGGAGCACTGTATCCTGGAGAACAGAGGCCCTGGAAAGCAGCTGACAGCACACTGAGAGGGTAACACTGGGACCCAAAGGGCTAGTGCAATTTTGGATGCATCAGAGGGAAATGGAAGTGATATTTTTTTCAAAAAAGGTGTTGAAATCTTGGATATGTGCAAAAGAAACCTTCTCAATAAGACAGATAGTAGAACAGGTGAGCGGAGATGAGAAACTTGCAGTGCTCTAGGTCTTTAGTTTATCAAGAATAACTCCTTGGTCATGGGAAGTACATACCTTCGTGCAATGAAGGTACTCTGTCATGAAGAGCTCTCTCGCCAAGCATAGGAAGGTAGAGGAGGATGCTGTGGCTGGGAGGAGCAGACCAGCAATGTCAAATGGGAAGAAAAGTACATGGTTATAACACTAAGGATGATTAGCACTTCAGGCAAAAAGTCAAGGCATGAAGGTTCTCTGTCTCTGAAAGTCCACATGCAATAGTGCCATTTCTTTCAGGAAAGCATGCTTTAGCAAATCCTGTGTTCTTGGGCTCCAGGGAGGAAGAAATGGGTATAACACCACTGTTTTTTGACAGGACAGTATTCTGCATTAGTTGGACCTTCAGTCTCATGAATGGATGAGTGTGGAGGAAGGGTAGTACCATTTTAATTGTACTGTCCTTGACTGCAGCTAGCAGGTAGAGGCTGCAAGTGATGCTTGTGTCACTTTAGTGCTGGGTCACAGCTTGGAGCATCATTTTTCTGGCTGCAGTTTCTCTCAGCCCAGTTTAACCATGGACATTTTGTCCAGGTGCAGCTTCTGCATGACCCAAAGTAGCAACAGGATGGAACTGGTGTGACCTGGACCATATGCCCAGTCCTCTCTCTGAGCAGGGCATGGGGAGGGAGGCATTGCTTGCAAATCCTTGCAGCAAGGCCATAAGCCCTGCCATCACATTGCTGATGAAGGCTGGGCAAGGGCTGAAGAGCCTGGGGTCATTATGCTCCAATTCTACCCCCTGATAGTGGCAATAGTGGCTGGAAGCTACAGCAGGGCAGGACACCATGGTGCCAGCCTTTAGACAGACACACATATGGCAAAAGCTAGAAGTAAATCAGGGCTGGAACAAGAAGGGAAGGAAGCCCCTTGCAATCAATAGGACAGCCAGGCCTCTCCAGCGATGTGTCCTCTGGTAAGCACTGACCACAGCATCAGTTTAAAAGCCTGTCTTGTAGATAATAGGTTCTGAAAGTTTTCCCCCAGGTAAATACAACAAAATTGTGTGATGCTTGAGAACTGCAGTGTGCACAGTTTTATGATCAAACTGATGGCAGCAAAATCCCAACCTTTCTGTCACTGTTACAGGGACAAATATGTGGCTTGGCCTACTTGTGTCATGTCAACCACCAACCAATCCAACACCACCTTTTCTCCTGATGGGCATCCCTGACCTGGAAGCTCTCCACATGTGGATTTCCATCCCATTCTGCTTTACATACGTCATGACCTTGCTGGGAAATAGCATGGTCTTTCTCACTGTAAAGCTGGACAAAAACCTCCATTGAGCCTATGTATTATTTCATTTCCATGTCAGCTGTCATCAACCTCATCTTCTCAACTGCTGTAGTTCCCAAAATGCTGAGTGTATTCTGATTGGATTCAAGAGAGATTTGTTTTGAGGCCTGCTTCATCCAGCTGTTCTTCATCCACACACTCATGGCAGCAGAGTCAGGGGTGCTCCTGGCAATGTCCTTTGACCGGTATATAGCCATCTGCAACCCCCTGAGATACCACATCATCACTACGAGCTCAAGGATGATCCTGCTGTCTCTGGCCAGGGAAAATGGTGTCATACCACCTTTAATGCGTCTCCTCATCAGCTTACCCTACTGCAAAACCTGAGTCATCCCTCATTCCTACTGTGAGCACATGGCTGTGGTGGAGCTGGCCTGTGCCAACCCACCTGTCAGTGATCTCTACAGCCTCATCGTGGCAATAGTATTGGTGGAAACAGACTGTCTTCATCACCTTCTCCTATGGTCTTCAGGTCTGTGATGAGGCTGCCATCCCAAGAGGCTTGTCTTAAGACCCTCAGGACCTGTGGGTCCCATGTTTTCATCATCCTGCTGTTTTACACAGGCAGCCTACTCTCCATGTATCTGCAGATGTTCTCTTCCAGCTTGGCACCTCACATCCAAGTCCTGGTGGCTGGTTTCTATTTGATGGTCTCTCCCATGCTCAGCCCCCTCATTTAAGGCATAAAGATGCAGCGGATCCAAGAAGGGATCTTCAAACTGCTGGAGCAGTTGACAGGACTCAGGATCTCACAAGCTGAGAGAGGGAAGCACCACCAGAAAATAATTCATCCCATCCTAGAATAGCTGTGAAATTAAGTGCAATGAATTATCCCCCAGAAATGTCCATCTCTCTATGGTGACTAGAAAGTGAACCTGGACCAGATGCCTAATGCTGAGATGGCAGTAGCTGATTAACATGAAATTAATGGGCCAGTCCTGATGGGTTCTGGGTGACTGCCATTTTGGCCAATGCACTCCTGTTTTCCAGGATATCACCTGGGAATGTTACTTCACAGTAGCTCTCTGATCTCACTGTGTTTCAGTCCCTGTGGCACATGGCTGAGGTGCCCCACAGATCAATGTGCATCAGCCAGAGAGGATAGTTCAGTCCACCAAGCACTAGTGAGATGATACCACAGTGCTCACTGCCTCAGGTTCCACGTGGAGGGGAGAAAAGGATGCTCTGACCTCTTCCCAGCTCACAAGGGGTGGGAATGGCTCCCCCAGAGTTTCTTCCACCTGTCCATGCAGAAGGTATCTGCTTGCTGCTTCTAACCAGAAGTCAGACCAGAGTATCTGAGAAATGTTGTGGCTACCAGGATATCCAGGAAGAGGAGCCTGTTTAATCAAAGGCTACAGTTAACCATTCACTGCAGTGGTCTCAGGCATCACCTCCCACATCTCCACTGCAAGCTCTGACCAGGACCACATGCACATCAATGCAAAGGCAACATGGTAAGGTGAAGTGTTTCAAGTTCTCCTACAGGTGTCTGCAAATCCAACAAAGCAAACACAAGGAGCAGTGAGCTGACCCAAGTGCCAGCACTGCAGGAATCTGTTCCTCCAGAATGTGAAAAATGTGAACTGCAGGGTTCCTCCAGAATGGGGATGGTGTTTTGCCTAGAAGCAATTGCTGCTGCATACACTGAGCTCAGAAAATCACTCAGAAATCTAAAGCAAAAGCTGTTTGCTATTCCTGACATAACCTACGGTTACAGGTGCAAGAATGATCACAGATCACTCTAGGAAATAGAGTTACTTCATAATTCTGCAAAGAGTGAATGCAGATTTATTACCCTCTTTGGAGAGAGGGTGATCTTCTCAAGAAGTAAGGAAAAGAAAACGCCTCCTGTAAAATGTGGTACATTCATCTTCATTCCTTCCTTCCTCCCTTTCTAGATCATCCAAATTTGTCTCAAAACCAACATAAATCACCAGACTCCCACTGATACGCATCAGCTGGAAAGCTTCAGAGAATCATAGAATCACAAAATATCTCAAACTGAAAGGGACCCATAAGGATCATTGAGTCCAACGCCCTGCTCCTCGTAGAACTGTCTAAAACTAAACCATATAACTAAAAGCATCGTCCAGATGCTCCTTGAATCTTGACAGGCTATTGTATATTGTATATGTAAAATGTATACTAATCTTGCCTATGAAAGTTTAGGTTAGACATGTTTTTAAAAAGCCTACTAGGAAAGTGTTCAGCACTTGAACAGGTTGTTTGGAAAGGAGGCAATCCACCACTGGCGAAACTTAGACAAGCATCTTGCCAATCCTGCTGTGGACAGGAGAAAGCGCCGGGGGACCTCTCCAGGCCCTCTGGCACAGGGTTTTGATAAACCCACAGAGAGTTGAAACTGGGAACATTTTGCTGTGCAGAGAAGGGCAGCATGTAGAGTGCTCCCAGCTTGTATGACAAAGGTTCCATACATGTTCCTACAACCTCTGGTTATGTTTCTTGTCACTTCCTCAGTCAGCAAGGCAAACAGGGGGTTTATTACCACTCAGAACCAGCACCGCTGTCAGTGATGATGTCATGCAGTGTGCTCTCTGCTATCGATGTCACCAAAGAGATGCTTCTGCCTTCATTAACACTGCCAGAGATCAATGCATGTCTCTGGGCAGGGGGACTTTGAAAAAGCAAAGGACTGAAAACTAAATGTAATCTTTTACGTCTATGCTTCCCGTTCTCTGCATCAAGAACACCTACAGGATGATTTTTCCACAAATAAAAAACAAAAGTGAAAATCTCAAAATTTCATTTCCAACAGAAATCACAGGTGAGCTCTCAGCCTGCCACCTCCTACCCTCCCGCACAGAAAAGCTCAAGCAATGTGAGTGATGGCAAACTTAACCCCGTCCCCAACCATGCATCATAGCCAGTGCTCATCTCAGCCACCAAGATGTCTAAAAAGAAAAAAATACAATCTCAAGATACTATGAACTTGGTCCAGAATGACGGGCACAGGACACCAATGGAAGGAGCCTGGCTCCAGCCTCTTGGCACCCTCCCTTTGGGTATCTATGTACATAATAAGGTCCTCCTGAGCCTTCTCTTCTCCAGGCTGAGCAGTCCCAGCAAAAATGCTCCGTTCCACCAGCACCTTTGTGGCCCTTGTCTGGACTCTCTCCTCTATACCCATGTCTCTCTCATACTGGGGAGCCCAGCAATGAACCCAGCACTCCACATATGGCCTCTCCAGTGCTGAGCAGAGGGGAACGATCATCTCCCTCAATCATCTGGCAATGCCTCTCCTGGTGTAGCCCAGGACACCATTGTCCACCTTTGCTCATGGTCAACTCGGTGTCCCCTAGGTCCTTCTCTGCCAAGCTGCTTTCCATCCAGGTGGCCCCAGCCTGTGTTGGTGCCTGGGCTTGTTCCACAGTCCTGGCAGGACTTTGCACTTCTCCTGGTTGAACTTCATGAGGTTCCTGCTGGCCCATTTCTCCATCCTACCACGGTCCCTCTGGACACCAGCACACCCATCAAGTGAACCAGCCACTGACACAGAATGGCTGGGGTTGGAAGGCACCTCTGGAGACCATCTAGTCCAACCCCCTGCTACAGCAGGTTCACCCAAGAGCAGGTTGCACAGGATCTCATCCAGACAGGTTTGGAATGTCTCCAGAGCAGGAGACCCCACAGCCTCTCTGGGCAGCCTGTCCCAGTGCTCTGCCACCCTCACAGTAAAGAAGTTTTTCCTCATATTTAGGTGGAAGTTCCTGTGTTGCAATTTCTGCCCATTGCCCCTTGTCCTGTCACTGGGCATCACTGAAAAGAGCCTGGCCCTGTCCTCTTGGCACTCACCCTTAAGATATTTGTAGGCATTGATGAGGTCCCCTCTCAGTCTTCTCCTCTCCAGGCTGAACAGGCCCAGCTCCCTCAGCCTTTCCTCCTAAGGGAGATGCTCCAGCCCCTCACCATCTCTGTAGCCTCCACTGGACCCTCTCCAGTAGTTCCCTGTCTCTTTTAAACTGGGAAACCCAGAATTGGACACTCCTCCACATACTTTAGAAGTACAAGCATGGAAAGGTTGGTCCTGGCTAAGGAGGCATCCTACCAGTGGTGGTCAGTACGTGGTCCCCGATACTCATGATTTCACTGAGAAAAGACCCACTGACTTGGCTGTTTGCAGAGGGGACCCCACAGGGCTTTGCTGCTGGGCACGGGCCTGCAGTAGTGGGCGATATGGGGTGTCCCTGTCGCTGGAGTTCTGCTCATGATACCTAGCAGCTCCCAGTGTGTGATTTCCCCATTGCTGCTGGCTGGGGTATCTCCCCTGGACCCAGGCTCCACCCAGGAGCCCCAAGGAGAGAGGCATTTTCCCTTGTTTACCTGCAAAGTAGCCATGAGCAAAACAGATAGATGCATCATCATCGCTGAGTAATTAGCCTCAGGACACTTCTAGCTATTAGCCATAACTCACTTGCTAATTTTTAATCTCTCCTTCGGGTGAAGTGTCCAAAGCAAACAACAGTTTAACCCTGTGAGTGCTGGTCAGGGGTAGGTGCTTGACATCAGTGCTGTTCAGAGATGGGCAGTGTTGGGGGAGCACAGAGACTTCTGCAAAAGCTGGTGTGTTTGGGCAGCAATATCCAGCCCTGGCCCTGCATGGAGATGTCTCTGCTCCCTCCATTGCTGGCTGCAGAGTTGTAAAGCCTTTGGTGCGAGGCCAGCACCCCTGAACCACCACGGCGTCTGGAGATGGGGAGGCTGATCCAGCTGCAGCTCCCTGGGCAGGGCTGGTGCAAACTCCTCTAGTGCAGCGGCAAAACACAGACCTGTCTGCGGGACAGTGTGAAAGAGCTGGCTGAGCATGCACAAATTAAAAGGTTTCAGCACATACTGCCCCCGACAACTCCGGCACTGGCTGCTTGGGGCCCCAGGCTGGGCACAGACTCCAGCTCCCACCCATCCTCCTGCCTGTTCCCCCCCCTGCCTGCACAGCACAGAACCTGCACCATCCCTTCCCACCAGAGCCCACTCCCCAGCCTCAAGCTACTCTCTGAATTAGCGTGTATTCTCATCCCAGCTAAATTAACACTCTTCAGCAGCATTTCCTCACAAGGCTGTAGCGTACAACCCTTCTTGGGATCTGCAGTTCAAAAGGTCCCTTTTGGAAACACAACCCAAATTTGAACTATGGGCAGTGGGTGCTGGAGGTGCCACTGGAACAGGTTTTCCTCATTTTACTGTGGCATTTTCAGCCCCTAAAAATGTCCCAGCTCTGGGGCTGGGGTTTGGGGAGGGTGACTGATTTTTACAGACCTCTGAAAAGTTTGGACTTGGTTGCTGTTCTTCGTATCAGGCAGCTGCCCCATGGACCCAGGGGAGCTGCACGAAGTCTGCAGCCGCCCCAAGCGTGGGGCACTGGAGAAAACTCCCCAGCACTAGGAAGGGGTTTGGGGATCCCCACAGGCCATCCCGGGAGAATCCCTGCCTGGCCATAGAGGGCATCGGGGAAAAGGAGGCACAGCGGCTCAAACATGCCTCCCTTTGCAAAGGGGCCAGATGGCCATGCAGGTCTGGGGGGGAATTGGAAAGGAGTTAATTACTGGGGAGGGTGAGGGTCTGGAAAGAGGGACTGTTGTCCTGCGGCCAGGTCTCCCCTCCCCGCCCCCCACTCCCCCTCCCCCAGCCCCCCCCCCCCCCCGGTGCAATGACCACGGGGATGCTGGGATGGTCACCCCACCCCAGTGCCACCAGCCCTGGCTCCAGCCAAGAAACTGAAGCAAAAACCCCAGGGAAGCATCATCAGTTGCAAATCCGCTAATTGGCCACTCAGCAGCAAACTGGAGGGGGTGGGGGAGAGAGTAGGGAGACCAGGGCCGCAACAGCCCAGCCAACCAGCAATCAATCCTCCTGTGGCCCCGTGCTGTAATTACCATCCAGCTCGTTAGCACTAATTGAACTACTCCCAGGAAGGGAGCACGACGGAAAAAAAAAAAGTAAACAAAGTTCAGTTGCTTTTAACTTTGACTTGTTCTAAATGTCAAGGAAGAAAATAAGTCAGAGAGCCTGAGACATCTTGGAGGGTTCTCTTGCCTCCTTGTGTCACCAGCCACATGACTGAAAATCTCTGCCCAGGGCAAGGGGACGGTGCATGAGTGAGTCGCCTGCCAAGGCTAACGGCATGTGCCCTTCTGCAGGCAGGATCAGGTCCCTGGGGTGAGCTGTGCTTGGCTCACCACCCAGCACAGTGATGCTCCCTCACAAAATACCGTGCCCAGTTCTGCTGCAGTGGAGTGCTGGAGGGTCCCAAACCCAGGAGCAATTCTTCCCCAAGCCAGCAGCCTGTTCCCCCCTTGCCGGGGGCGCACGCTGAGCGCATTGGGTGCAAGGGACCAAGCCATGCTCTGGCTTCTGCTGCCCAAGGCCACCTCTTACCCAGCAGGAAATTCTGGGAGTGCCCTGATGTTAGTCCTCACTGCCCCCGTTTTTGGGGTGCTTGTGATCTACAGCCACACCAGTGGTGTGCAACTCAGGGCAGTGCTGTGGGGGTGTGAGGGAGCTCTCTTGCACCTGGGGTCATGCAACACAGCAGGGTGCAGGGGGACAGCCTTAACGGCCCTCCTTGCTGCAAGGGTTGTGGGGCAGCTCTTGGTGCTGCTCTGAAAGCAGCTCCCCAGCAAAACCCTTCAGCTTGTGCCTCCCAAACCCCGAATCTCCTCTGCACTGGGACAGCACTGCTTTGGGTACAGATACTGCACAGCAACCCTGTGGTGCACCCTGCACCAGGCGCTGTGCACCATTCACCCTGTATCCTGCATTGTCATCCTGGTTTTGGCTGGGATAGAGTTAATTTTCTTCTCAGTAGCTGATGCAGCGCTGTGCTTTGGATTTGGTGTGAGAGCAACGCTGATAACACACTGATGGTTTTGGTTGTTGCTGGGTGATGTTTATACTAAGTCAAGGACTTTCCAGTTGCTTGGCCCTCCCAGCAAGAAGCTGGAGGGGCACAAGAAATTGGGAGGAGACACAGCCAGAACAGCTGACCCAAACGAGCTAAAAGAATGTTCCAGACCACAGAATGTGATGCTGTGTTTATATAAGCTGGGGGAAGAAGAAGGAATGGGGGGACGTTCAGAGTGATGGCATTTATCTTCCCAAAGAACCATTACACCTGATGGACCCCTGCTGCCCTGGGGATGGCTGAGCACCTGCCTGCCCATGGGGAGTGGTGAATTAAATTCCTTGTTTTGCTTTGCTTGTGTGCACAGCTTTACCTATGAAACTGTCTTTATCTCAATGTACGAGTTTTCTCACTTTTACTGTTCCAGTTCTCTCCCCCATTCCACCCAGGGTGGGGAATCGAGCGAGCAGCTGTGTGGGGCTTAATTGCTGGCTGGGGTTAAACCACGACAACAACGGTGTACCATGCACTCCCGAACTCTCCTCCCCCAGGGTCTGATGCCCTGGAGCTACTTCAGGAGCACAGCCAGTAGAAGACAGCCTGCCAACTGGTCTGGACTGGGATGGGGAGGTCTCATAGCCCCTATCCAGCCACCCTGTGCTTTCCCCCAGTGCTGTGCCTGGCTGTGCAACCAGCTGCCTTTGCAATGGGTACAATGTCATCAGGCCTTTCCTGAGCTGGTTCAAAGCCAGGTCCCAGCAGAAAGCAAGCTGCAGAGCAGTCCAGGGTAGGTTTCTTCGGGGCCATGGAGGCAGCAGCAGGAGCTAAGCGCGTTGGTGACAGCTCTGTTGGCCATCTCTCCCTCCTGCGACCATCCCCACTAGCAGACTGGGACAGCCCCAGCAGGTCTGGGCAGCTGAGGAGTGGCCAAGGGGACAGGACTGGTGTGGCAGCAGTCAGGGAGAGAGTCTGGATTGCAAAATGCTCCCATTGCCCTGTCATACCCTGGGAATAGGCTGTCCTGGGTACACCCAGAGCATTTTAAACTGGGGGAAACAGAGGGGCAAGACCAGAGGGGTGGTCTGAGCCTGTGAATGGCTGCAGGGAGCTGCTGAGCTGAGCCCCTGGCACCACAGTCACAGGGGACTTTGCTGGCCACTGTCCCCAAACAGCCCCATCATGCTGCCTTGGGCTGAGCCCACCAAAGTCATGCAAGCCCAGGAGCTGATGCCTGGCCAGGAGCAGGAGATTTGCTGGTGAACCAGTTTGGCAATGGGCAGTGTAAAAGGCAGTGTGCATCCTCCAGGTTACGGCTGGCCCCAGGCCCCTGCAGAGTCCTACACACCCAACTCATGGCTGCAGAAGTGAAACAGGCCCTGGGGTCTGTCAGAGCCACCTGCAGCTCCTTCCACGCTCAGATGGTGGACCCCAGGGAGGGGCAATGTCACACATACCCTGATACTATGTCAGCCCCTATGGCAGAGGGGCAGGGGTCCCAGCCTGAACACCAAATCCTCTCAGCCCCCTAATGGGGCTATGCAAAGCTGAGCTCCTGGAGCAGATTTTCTCCCTGCTCCAAGATTCGCACCACTGGAAGGTGAGCCAGGAGGACGGTGGCATTTGGACTGCCAGCAGGCAAGCTGGGAGAACGGTGGCAGCAGGAGCAGATGCCCTGTCTGGGGTTGCAGGAGCAGCAAGAGTAGAGATGCCCAAACCCACCAGCTCTAGGCTGATGGGCTAGCAAAGGCCATGGGTGCAGTTTCAATTGCAGAGGGATGCATGTGTCTGGGTGATGCCCTGCACACCTCCCAACACCTCTGGTAAGACGTGGCACTTCCAAACTGCCAGTGCCCCTGCAAGGGTGGTCATGGCTTCGTTGCTTTGCTAATTAGTGACTGGAGAGCATGGGAAGAGAAAACCAGCAGTGAAAGTGCCTCCAAAGCTCTTCCCACTGTGCTGGGCGAACAGCGAGCAGGCGCCGGGCAGCCCTGGGGACATCGCTGTGGCAGCGGGGACGGCACCAGCGTGGAGCGCGGGAGGCACCTCCTGGCCAGAGGCAGCACTGCCAGCCCCTGCCAACACTGTCGCCTCCTGCCACCTCCCTGCCAACACTGCCACCTCCCTGCCTCCCCCCCCCCCCCGTCCCCTCTCTGCAACGCCCTGCCACCACTCTTCCATCCCTGCCACCCCCCTGCCACCCCATCACCACCCTGCAACCTCCTGCCACCTCCCTGCCACCCCCGTGCCCAGCCCCTGCCACCTTGTCACCAGTCTGCCACTTCCTGCCACGTCCCTGCCACTTCCCTACTACCCTCTGTCACTTCCTTGTCACCTCCCTGCCACCCCATCACCATCCTGCCAACCCTTCTCACCTCCCTACCCAGCCCCCACCACCCCTCCACCTCCCTGCCACGTCTGCTACCCCTGTCACCTGTATGCCACTTTTGCCACCTCCCTACAACCCCCTGCCACTCCCTTTCACCTCCTGCCCAGCCCCTGCTACCCCATCACCTCCCTGCCACACTCCTGCCACATCTCTGCTACCCCCTACCATGCTCTGCCACCTCCTGTCACCTGCTGCCACTTCCCTGCCACTGTGCTGGCAGGAGAGGGAGGTGGCAGCTGCAGTGGCATGATCACAAAGGCATTGCTCTCTTCAAGACAGAGCAACAGCCTCAGGGACAATCCCACCCCGCCGTTGCATCCTGGCACTGCACACGCCAGGACCAGTGAGGTGGGCGATGAGATGCACGGTGGAGGAGCATCGTGTCTGCCACCCACTGTCCCACCAGCTGGGATGCTGGGATGCTTGCAGAGCTGGTACACAGCCAGGATCTCTTCACCCTAACAATCACATCGATCAAGGGAGTAGTATTTATTAATTTTTTGAGATCCCCAGTGGAGAGCTAACTAGTATGCCTGCTGCCTCACTGGCAGCAGCAACAGCAGGACCAGAAATTGCTGATGTCTTATTCTTCCCAAATTCGAAGCCCTTGGGCCCTGCAGCCCCCGTGAGTGGCTGCCTCGGGGGGCGCAGGGGCTCAGGGCCTGCGTGGTGCCTGCTTGCAAAGGGTTTCTCTGCTCAGGGGGCTGAAACACCCTTTCCCTTTGGTCTGTGTTTAAGGTGAGGCTGGCTGAGAGACCCCATTCAGTGGGAACCCCTTCGGCTCCTCCTGGGCCAGGGAGAGTCCCAGGTCCCAAGCCTTGCTTGCATGACTGCCCACACACATCCCAAAACCAGGCTGGAACAGACCTCGGAAGGCCACTAGGTCAGTCCCTCTGTATCTTACCTCAGTTTTCTCTATGCTAAATGTCACTAGATCCTTCAGCCTTTCCTTCTAGCCACCTTTTCTAGACCCTTGATGATTTTTTGTCCTTTTCCTGGTTCACATCATGCACTGCTCGTCTCCTCTTGAGATCCCAGCTGGATGCTGCTTGTGCTGCCAGCTGCAGATCCAGCACAGGGCATGCAGCTGGGTGAGAACACACCCCCATGCTGGTCAGACACCTTACAGTGTGATGTCTACACAGGCACCTTTCCCAAATTACCTGACTTTGGAGTTTGTTTAACAGAACATACTTGCCAGGTGGCCACACCAAGTGACATTGCTGACCTTCTGGTCTTTGCACTCTCTTGCCAGGGAGGGAAATCCAGTTAACCAGGACTGGTGAAAAACCAGCATGTCCCAGCATCCAGATTTTGGGCTAGATCCCTCTCATCCAGTTCGAAGATGGAGAGAATTTGGTCAGTTCAGAACCATTACCTCGAGCAGATGATCAGACACCTTGTCCCCAGATGATCTAAAGGTGCTTCTTGATCTGCCTGTGATGCTGGGGCAATGGCTGGCTTCTCTTCAAACACTGTGCTCAGCCAAACACCTCCCTTTGCAGCATTACCAGCAACTGTACCACATCCATCACTTAGTGACAATATTTGCTTTGGTTTATATTAATTTTAAAATATTTTCACAATGTATTTCGTTGTTGTTTTTTCTCAGCCTTCACCCTGCAGCCAACAATCTTTCATAAAGACTCTGCCCTTTTCTTTCTAATTTTATTAATGTCATAATTAGCATTCATACTGACTGCTCCCTAACTATTCTCTATTGTGTAATAGATGGGGGAGTGGGGGGCGGCGCTTATAAATCCCCTGCCAAACTATGATTTGATTTTTGCCCAAGCTGTGCTCTGTGACTCATCTGGTAAATGATTGCTGGCTTGAAGAGAAGAATAACTAGACTTGAGTGGAAATGGGGTAAAATACATCAAGGGTCAACCCAAAGGGGAGGGAGGTGTCAGACCAGCTTACTCCTGGCCATAGAACCAGGCCAGCCAGATCCCAGTACAGAAGTGGATGCCACAGGACAGCTCAAGAGAAGAAGATGGTGACGAGACAAGGGACCAGCAGAGGAGCAAGGACCAGGACAGATGGTATCAGGCAGCACCGAAAAGGGATGTACCAGCCCCAGGGAGCACCGCAGTAGCCATCCTGGGGCTTGTTTGACGTTGTCATTAAAGACTTTATTAGTAACTGGAGGGGCTGATGAAATCTGCTGACAGCCCAAGGCTGGGAGGCCTCACCCAGGGAGGATGGGGATTTATCACAGGGGATCCAGAGGAGGAAAGTTTTGAGACCTCACACTGACATCCAGATTGCCAACAAAAGTCTTTAACAGGAATGGAGGAAGAAGCAATTGCTGGAAGTCCTTGCTGCAAACAACCTCAAAGCCTCCCGATTAATAAAGCTGCCTTGAGCACTGCGAGTGACTCATGAGCCACTGCATCCTCCAGTGCTCCCCACTCATCCCTCACAGAGCAGGGTTTATAGCTCTTGCAGCACTCTGTCAGAAACCGTGCAGAAATCCACCTGTGGTGAAGCCCACGCGCTTCAGTGGAGGAACATACAATCCTCCAAGAAAAAACAGACGGTTTCTTTGCCAGAAACCTGCTTCCTGTGAAACCGAGCTGAAGGGCATTAACTCTAATCTTCAGTCTCTGGCTGTGCATTGGCAGTCTCCCATTAACTGCCCGTGCCTCAGTGCCGGTGAGTGTTTTCCCATGGAAGAAAGCAGCCACCAAGCAACCCTGCACTACGGAACACCTTTGAGGAGAGACTCCATTCTCCGTACCCCTGCTCTAGCCACACAGAGCCACCCTGCTCTGAGCACAGAGCTCTTTGCTGCAAGAGGGTCAGGCTGCTCGGCTGGCGGGTGTTCAGGAAGCAGACAAGCAACGTAAATCCAAAGGTGCTGTCAAACCCAGGAGAGCAAGCTAGAAACCAAGCAGATTGCTAGGCTGGAAGAGGGCTGGGGCTTGGTGTTTCTACATCTCAGTAGAAGGGGAAAACAACCAAACTGGGCTCCAGAAGGCATTCAGAGCGCTGTGGTTGGGGCTATATGCCACGATGCTGGTGACAGCAGCCGTCTGGATGTGGTGACCTGTGAGCAACAAAAGGAGGCTCAAGGCTCCCACACTGCCATGTGTGCAGGGGTGCTGGGGTGAAGGGTGCCCCAGCTCCACCTCCTGCTCCGGTCTCTTCTCAGAGAGGAGACTTTTGGCAGTGCTAGGGCAGGACTGGAGCTCAGCTCACAGCAGGAAAACAATATTTTTTAAGGAAATAGTGGAGTGGAAGAGATTTGCTAAGATATATGCACAGAAGCTGGGATGCTTCACTCAACCCTGAATCCCTTTAATCTCCATCTCCCCACTCTAAACCGGCTTGTGTTGATAATTGTGCTTAGCTATTCTTTGCCAACACTCAGACAGACTTTCATCCTTCCAGAGCAAACAGAAACACACATCTCACAGCAACGGCTCCCTGATCCAGCCCCCTCCCCGGATCTCTCCATGCACTAGCAGCATCCCCATCCACCAGCCCTGATGGAGGGGTGTTTGCAGGGACAGAGCTCCCCGCTGCATAAACAAGGGGAAGACAGGAAAGATGGAGGGAGAAGAGCGAGTGCTCCTCACTGTGCGCTCCCTGGACAGTATGCATGTGTATGTTGTACACTGGTAACTTCTGAGACCCACCCACAGGACAGAGGGGACCGGCTGTGTCAGGGCCCAGGTCTCAGCTGGCAGATAATCCCCACCATAAACTGATCAAGATTCACAAAGCATCCTAGCTCTGTTCAGACCAAGAAAACATGCTGAAAATGTTTTCTTTTGCACTACTGTAGCAGTGAGCTTGCTTCCTTACCCTGAACAAAACATGTGCCTGAGTCACAGCATCTGAAGGCAAAGCATTGGGAGCTGTGTACAGAAAACCTTAAGAGACAGAAACCAGGGCACTTCTCTTCAACCCTAGATCATGGCATTGGGAAGAAAGATGCAAATAGGGTTCACTGAGCACCAGCCATCAGTGCATAGGTGGAAAAAAAATGAGGGGTTTGTATCTTGGACCCAATCTGAAACTAATGCTGTCTCTGGATCAGCACACATGCAAGAAAGCGTGTTGCCTAAGTCTCATCTGGGAGGACCTGTCCTTTCCAGAGCCCCACCAAATAGCCCCAGCAATGAGGACTGCAATCTGCATGCACATGTATGGTTTGTCTTTGGTGCTACCCACATCTAAGCAGCTTCATTTCATCTGTCCAGTGTTGCTGCACCCTGCCCAAAACAAACGAAAGGGACTCGTGCCCACTATATCAAAGGACATCAGCGTTCAGATCTTCTCAGGAATCCTGCTGACTTCTCTCTACACCCATATCAGGCAAATGGTTCAGAGCACCCTCCTGTGGCCCCATGGCCAACTGGAATGCATCTGTTATGCTTCCACACTAAAAATCTTCTAGACTCAAAAACAAGGTGACCACACTGCAACTGCCCCTGCTAACCCCCAAACACGCCCAGGAATTGTCTGGGGTAGTCGTCCCTTGTCCAAACCATACCAGTGACCACACCAGCAATTTAACAGTGTGGACAGCCAAGCTGTAATGTCCAGGACCTAGTCCTGGTTTATTTTTCTGGTACTTATGCAGCTTTTACCCTGCTCCCCCAAGCTACTCAACCTGAGTGGAGAGGACATGGAAGATTGTGTGCGTACCGAAACCTGCTCTTTACCACACAGGAAAGTCACCTGCTTGATTTCCTCCTGAGAAATGTGCTCTGAACATCACCCAGACCAAAAGGTGGAACAGTTCAGTGACGGGTGAGACAGAGGAGATCTGGCTCTGCCTTTGGCTGGGTTCATGACTTCAAGCACATCACTTTATCCTTCCATCCTGTTTCTCTCCTCCCAGTCTTGCTTGACAGGGGATACATTTAGTGGCAGGGTACAGCTGGACTGAGTTCAGTGCAACCTGGAGTATATAGATGCTTCTTTAACAAAAATAATCAGGTTTGGCTCATTTTTGAGTCTTGTTGCCTTTCAGTTACTAAAGGCATTGAAAATACACAGTGGGAGTTAGTGCTATGCTTGCTGTGTGAGCACAGCCCCTGACCAGCCCTCAGGCCTTCTCTCATTCTCATTGCTTGGAGTGCAGTTTTCATGGGTCTGTCCATTGTGAAAAGTGTTTTATCGTTGGGAAATTTGCATCCACAGCAGAAGAAGGTGTGCCTTCTCCTTTCAGGCCCAGGAAAGCTGAGCCCTTCCAGCAGGTTGACACTCTGGGATGGCAGGCAGGAACCAGACATGGTCAGCCAGCACATGCCAGGCTGAATCCCTCCTGGGTGGATTCCTCGGAGTCCACAAGCACAGACTGCTCCTCCTCATCCCTTTTTGCTTCCTGCACCTTCTGATCATCACAGCAAACACCAGCCTCACCTACACCATGGGAGTGGAGGAGGACCTCCATTCCCTCTTGTACTTGCTGATCACTCTGCTCCTGAAGGTCAGTCTCTGCAGCTCCAGCACATTTGTGCCCAAGATGCTGCTGGGTTTCCTCTTTCATCTCAGCCACATCTCATTGCAGGGCTGCATGGCCCAGATCCTCTTCCCATACTTCTTCATCACATTGGATTGCAACACCTTCCTCATGGCCACAGGTATGTGGTCATTTGGAACCTACTGCACAACACAGACGTAATGACCAGAAAATACATGTCCTGGTTATCCCTGGCTGCAGTGGTGAGGAACATCTCTTTTGTCAGTCCTGTGGTGATCCTGGCATCCAAGGTGCACTTATGCCACGCTAATGTCATCAAGCACTTTGTCTGTGAGCATACGGCCCCGGTGAGCCTGTCCTGTGGGGACACCTCCAGGAACAAGATGGTAGGACCATGAAAGCCATCACGATTGTCTTCGATTTAGGCTTCCTCTTGACACCCTACTCCACGATAATCCACACAGCCTTGAAAACTCCTTCTGGTAGTGCAGCACAAAGCTTGCCACACAAGTGCTACTCGCCTCATGGCCATTCTGGTGACTTACTGGTCTTCCTCCTTAATTTATCAGATGCGGAAGGCTCTCTGAGGACATGCACAACCTGATCAGGGTGACATACCTGCTACTGCCATGTGGCGTCAACCCTATCGCTTATGGTGTGAGGACCAAAGAGATCAGGCAGCACCTCCTAAAACTCTTGAAAAAAGAGGTTTGGTGTCAATCCCCTTTAAGGCAGCAGCCACAAGCCAGTGGAGACAACACCTCTCTGTGCAGTCACACATCATCCTGCACATCACCATGGAAATAGAGCTCTGAATACCCTCTGTCAGGCAGAAGAGAGTTTGATGACATGAGATAATTTAGCAGGGCAAGTCAAAGGAAAAGGAAAGCATTAAAGAAGAGACTGTATGTGCCCAAAGCAGCAATCTCCAGCTTCTCTGGACCAGCTACACATTGTCAAGTCCCAGAATTTCCCCTCTACACTCCAATAAGCCTCCTACAAGCATCTGACAGTCATTGCTACCCACCAGTTTAAGATGAAGGAGCAGGGCTGCCAAACCACAGGCTCCCTTCACAGACCATGGGGATGAGAGGATCTAGAATAAGTTCCCTGGAATCAGCCTGACAGATGTAGCAGAGCATCTAGGAATCCCGGGCTTTGGTTGCTGTGACTTGTAGCTTTTCTCTGTCCCAAGACTAGTTAACAGTCCATGCTGCAGTAAAGATAGCCTGCCTCTTCCCAACTGTCCCTGATGGAGATCTTGCCAGTTAACCCAAGCACATAAGAGATCACCAAGACTGACCTCCCTTGCTTGTGAAGGCCCTTCTGGACCAGGGGCTAAGTGGAGGAGGGTATCCCGCTGGTAGGTGTTCTCCTGATTGCTAGATCTGATCCCCACACATCACATGCCAAGTTACTCAATGCACAGGAGTGAGAAGATCCCCAGCAAGGCATGGTGCTTTGAAAGCTCCTTTCAGACATACAGGATACAAATCCTGCTCTCATATCAATTGGGGAAGCGCACCAGAAGGCTCTTCTCTCAAGTTTACTTGCCCGGGGCCAATTAGAAAGAACCTGCAAGTTGCAGAGACAGCGAGTAAGAGGCCCAACCAGTCAGCACCCAAAACCGCTCAGCAGCTGCAAGCACCCTTCCCTCAAACCTGTAACTGCATGCACATCCATGGGGCTGCAGAGCCGCTTCCTGGGGGGGAAACCGGCTTGCCCTGGTATGGCTGCATCTTCCCATCTTCTGAAAACACCAAACCGTGTCAGACCAAAGGTCCAGCCAGTGCCTCAGCTCCAAGAGCAGAGAGCAGCAAATGCATAGGAGAAAAAGTAAGAGACAGGAGTGCAAGACAGCAAATGCCACTCTCCCCCATTTACCTCCCTCGCAGGAATCCATGGTTGCACCAGATCACCTTACCCCTTTTTCCCCAGGAATCGCTTCATTCTCTTAAGTGACCATCAGATAAGAAGTGCTGCAGAAATAACATGAGTTACAGTGGTAATTCATGCAAAAACCCGCAGCAGGCAAAGAACAAAATGCATGGTATTGCTAATGCCAAGTTCTCCTTACTCACATAAAGCATCTAAGGTTTGAATCGGTAAATATACAGATATTTTGTGTAGTTCGAAGCTAAAAGAACATACTTTTGCCCAGTGCAGCTGGCCAAGAGGGAGATCTGAGCAAGATCCTGGACCTCTCCTAGATCTTCTGCACCCAGTTTCTCCTCTTCCCTTGTTTTTCGGAAGAGTGGCCAAGGACTGAAATATTCACACACCTCTAAGTCAGTCCCCATAGGTACCCATCAGACAGGAGAAAACATTTCTCTCTCCTGTACCAAATCACCTCTGAAGGAAACCACGCAAAAGCAACCTCATCAGCTAGTCACATCTCCGGCACCTGGAAGGAGGGGAGCAGGGCTGAGGAGCACAAGGGCTTCTCCCAGGGAGATGCTCATGATGCTCAGAGGAACATCCAGGGCATCACAGATCGAGTATTAGCTACTTTATAATGTTTCCCGATGTAGAGAAGCATCCGGCTGTTCTCACAGCCTTGCTGGGCTTCTTGGCTGACACACCACGGGGCACAGAGTTACAGCCTCAGACAGGCCAGTGCTCCAGGATCAAGTTCAGCGGTGATCCATGCTGGAAACCACCTCGCTCCAGGGGTCTCAGCCTTGCAAGGCAAAGCATGCCTCAGGCTGAAAGTCAGAGGTAGGCTCTGACCACAGGTACAAAGCATTCTGTTTGCAGCTGTGAAAACCTTTGAATTCCTTACATGCACAGTTTTTCCTTTTGAGAAAAAGAATTCTTTGGTATCTTTATTACAAAAAAATTAAAAATCAACGTTGCAAAACTCACCTACAGTGATAACACACAGCCCCAGACATCCATAGGGCTTCTGTCCAATTTGGACAACAACCTCTGCAAAAATAAAAAAAATAAAAAAACCCACACAACCCCTCTACAACGTAATGCAATGTACTGAAATAGAGCCAACGTGCTGTAACAACAGCGAGCAGATGTCCTTATTGCACAGGACACCAGTACAAACCACAGAGGTACAGCATGGAGCAGAAAGCTGCTCTCAGCACATGCTCAGGCTTGTAGCTCCATGGTTTGGATGTTCTGAGATCAGCCCCCAGGATGTGCATGGAGAAAGGTACAAACCCCAGCCAGCTCGGTGCTGGTCACAGCAGTCCTCCCACCTGCCCTGGCGAGGTACGCAAGGAGAGTGTCTCAGACACAGCCTGTCACTCCAGGAACAAACTGCTAATGGGCTGCTGTCACCTTGGATCACGGCGTTTGAACTCGCACGGAGAGCACGCCTCGATCCGCAGCCCAGGCTGCACGGCAACAGTGGTTCAGTCGAACAGAGAGGAAGATAAAGCTCCTGTCAGAGCCAGCCATTTCAGTGTAATGTCTCTGCAAAGCTGCCCCTCATTTGCAGTCAGCGTCTTGGCGCAGCGCTTTGGCTGTTGAGGCAAATGTCCCCGGGTCCCTGCATGGTGCTGGGCTGCTTGGCCAGGACACAGGAGGGCTGCAAAGCCAGGCAGGGATCTTCTGACACCAGTTTGATCCCTCAGGACTCCCGTGCTCTAGGAACCTCAGGCTCTGCTCTTCTTCCCTTTCTTTGCCCTCATGTGCCCAGTGGTTACCCATGGAGTTGGGATGGGGAAAAGCCTATGCTCTCCCACAGGTGTTCCAGCTCCGCTTCTGCCTGGGGCTCGGTGGGACTGATGCTGTTCTGCCCCAGATGCTGCCTCGATCCTTCCCCTGTGCCAGCATTTGGTTTTTATCCCACTGTCTGGCACAGATGCTGCTCACTTGCTCGATACTCATCCTGGTTTCCTCCATCCTGCACTGGATGGGGATGGGGCAATCTGCAAGCCACCACACCACGTGGACATCACCTCCACACAGCTGCCAGCTTGTCTAACCTTGGTAGTCTTGCTCTGTGGCTGGTACCACAGACTCCAAACTCTCTCTGCCACTCCAGCTGATCCAGCTTTATGCCTGCGAGTGTACAGCCCTGGCACGCCCAGCCTGCAGCAGCACATCCCAGAAGGGCACCATGGGCATGGTGCTGGGCACTTTCTCCATCCCAGTGGATGCCACCTGCATCCCAGCCTTGTACGCTGGCTGCAGCCATGCAGCCCTGGCTCCAACAGCCTGAGCAGCAAAGCTCCTCACATCTGCAGCCCCCAGCTGCTGGCAGTTCTCCCCACGTATTTCTCCTGCCTTGCCTTCTCCATCATGTACTGCACTGGCCAGGCAGCTTCTCAGGGCTCACACACAACTTGCTCAGTGCCAACCATCACTTCCACCCACTCTCAACCCTACCTTTTACAGGGCATTGACTAAGGACATCAGGCAGTGCACCCCGAGATCCCTACGGAGACAGCAAGGAGCCCATGGGCTCCTCGAAAACAAGCCTCTGCTCACCACTGCCAAGGGTGGCTTAGCAAAGGAAAAACTTTCTAGCAATAAGACAGCTTTGAGTACTGAGCTTGAGGCACCTACATCACTGGAGGATTTCACATCAGGTCAGATTCACACCCCTCTGAAATTTCCCAGGGTGAGAAGATCCTGCCTCGGGAAGGGGGTGGACTAGTTGGTCTCTACAATTTCCATCCAGACCTGTTTCCTGAAAGTCCTGGATTCAGAACTGGGGAGCACCACCCATTCCCTCCACTGTCCTTCCACTGGAGCACAGCTCTGGGGGAGGACCGAGTTGGCTGCGCTGCCAGTGAGGTGCCCTCCTCCCACTGGCTCAGACCGCTGGACTCAGACTTTGGGATGCACTGGGGGTTGGGAGGAAATCTTTAATGTCTCTTTCAGATGTTGAATCAATTCAGATACCTTTTACATCTATTATTTCATTTACGTGGCAGCCAGGGTTTGTTGAGATATTCACAAAGAGCCCAGGAGCAACCCAAAGAAAGGACCCTGTGCCCACAGCTGCCGTTTCTTCCCCAGCTATCTCACTTAGTCTCATAAAAGCTATTACAAGCCTGCCATCATTTTATTCCTGCTGCTAAACCTGGGCTGAAATTAATGAGAAGATAGATGTCTAAACACCTGCATGGTATTGCTACACTGGGAACCAGGCTTGTATGAGAAACAACAGAGATCAGGAGCTGACTGAGCTGCAAAATGAATATTAAACAGAAATAGCTGCACAGCAATATTTTACGCTTGTTACTGAGTTTGACTTCAATGCTGGTGGAAAAAAAATAAATCCTAGGCAATGCAAGAACTCCAGGAAATTAGCATCTTCCCCCAGCATAAAAGCCTCATTTTTTAAGAGGCACAAATGAGTTCTGGGCAGAAACAGAAGAGTCTGTGAGTACTTCTCTGTACTTGCCATTTGATATTTCCCACCAGTGTCTACAAAAAGTTCAGAGGACAAGTTCCACAGCAAGAAAGTGATACATTAAAAATTGCCATTTTAAAAATAGGAAAATAGGTAGGAAAGAGCCTTGGGAGCAAAAGATGAGCTCCTTGTTTTCCTGCTGTGCTGCGGCTGCCGAGTTACGAATCTGTTACGCTTTACTGCCATAAACTAAGAAGCATCAGCTCAAACACACACAGAGGCAAAAAGAAAAGGAAAAATGTCAGAGCTCTTACAGCTCTGAGCGGCTCAGAGTCAGAGCTCTTACAGTCTTCCTGGGCTGAGCCCAAAACAACTCAAGCGATAGAGTAAAACCTGGGGCCAAGAACCAGCCGAGGACTCGCCCCAGGAACAGGAGGGGATGTCAAGTGACCTTGACAATGGGACAGAGCCTGAAATCAGTGTGACAATGTGAAATTCAGCCACCACCAGTGGGAAGTTGCACACTTCATGGGGAAAACCAGAGCATGGTTTCCAAAGCGAGAAGTCCCTGGGCAAGCAGCGGGGTGGTAAGGACGGAGCTGGGCTTGGGGCAGACCACAACCCTGACGAGCTGGCATTACAGTGCCAGTACCAGAAAAGACCTGCCTAATTCTGAAGCTTGGTAACAGCAGCATTGCACACAAGACACGGGTATTATTATTCAGCTCTGCTTGGTGCTGAAGTGGTCTCAGCCAAGTACCACACCGGGGTTTGGGCACTGCAGTCTCAGGCAGAAACTGAAAGAATTCACATGAACCAGATCAGTAAGAAAATAATGACACTAGGTTTGTTTTCTTGAATAAACAGGGAACTAGAAGGGTAAACACACGGCTTCTGTCAGGAGGTAAAAGGCTTTTCCGAAGACCGGGGATTTGTTTCTCTCTGTGACTACCAAAGGAAGGATGAGGAGCTTAGTTTGCAGCACCAATAATTCAGCTGGGAATTAAGGGAATTCTGAGTGACAGTAATGAAACACTAGAAGCAAGGAAGTCACGGAGCACCCTTCACCAGAGGCTTTGATGAGCAGGTTAAATGAGCAGCTCTCAGAAACTGCCTGGGTCCTGGCTCTGAGCACATATTCCTGCAGCCACACCATGCTATGGTTTGACGGCGAGCAGGTCGTGCACCACACCAGTGAGCACGTACCCTGCCAGAAGCACGAGGCCACAGACCACAGCTGCAGGAGTGGCTTGGCACACGCCGCTCGCCACCGGCACGTGTTTGCCATCACCAAGCAGCATGCACAGCACGCGTGCACCACGCATGGCTTCTGCATGCTCAGCTGCCCTCAGCTTTTCTGAGTAACACAACACAAAAACACATCCAGATGTGAATCAAAAAGCTGTGGGACAAAACACATGCCTGAGCAGCGCACCTGGGGAGAAAAAGCATGACTAAGTTCACTGTGAATAGAACACACTCCTTTTGGCCCCAAGCTGTCTGCTAGACACCGAGAGCATGGATCAGACTCCCAGTGAAAGCAGGGAAGACAAAAATAATCCAGAGAAAGGCAGTTTTAGGACGGCACAGGCTGTGTTCAGGAAGCATGTAGGTGCCAGGTCTCCCTGTGGCTGCAGGGGATGGGGCCCTGTCTCCCCAGACACCCCCCCCCAGCTTTACCTTCTGCACCACAAAACCTCCAGCTGATCACCTCTTGCTGCTGAACACCACGGAACAGGTGCCAGCAGCGTATCCCATGGAAGTTGTGGTATGGGCTTAGGTAGGATGAATGCTCTAAATACATCCCGAAAACTAAAAACCTGATTTGCTAAGCCGTTTTCTAACTCTAGGGTAATTTCCCCAGGAATAAATGAAAGCTACAACACAAGAGAGAGCCTGTGTTAGGAGCAGCAGAAAAATAAACAAAGATGCTCAGCGCTACAAGGCTTCAAGGAGAAAACCTTAGGAAGTCTCTCCAGCCAGTGTGGTAACGGAGTCAGGGTTAAAAATACACTTGAGTCTTTCTGCAGAAGGCAGCTGCAGAGAGCACAGAAACAACTTGGATGAGGAGTGGAAGGTGGTGACGGCAGCAGCACTGCTCTGGCACACATCCTTATGCATGACTACGGGCAGAGCCTCAAAATCTGCTTAACCCAGTCCAAACTCCCACGGTTACAGAAGGAGAGTCCACCCTTCAGCTGCTCCTACCCACCACCTCCCACCTGCTCGTGCAAGCAGTTGCAAGGCGGTACAGTCCACAGCAATAAAAGCAATTCCTTCTCGGACTGACAAGAAGCACAGCTGGACAACAGGTATGCCAGCGCAGGGCCAGCAACACAAACAGCAGCTGGATGGCCCTCTTAAATCAGCATAACCCAGCTGCAAGCCTGCGCCTTCCTGAACTCAAATTGAATAAGACTCAGTACCAAAGCTCCTGGGTAAGTTTCTCACCAAGAAAGTTCTGCACAGGCCCAGACTTTGCTAAATTAAGAGCTGACAGGCAGCCATCCCAAACCCAACACCACGGAGAGGCACCAATCCTGTCCTTGCTTGCAGGACAGACTCAGCACCCACAGTCAGCATGAAGCACAGTGGCCCCAGCATGTTAGAGGTGCTGCTGCTGTGGACAGACACCTGGACACTGGAAACTATCATGCAGGTGGCAGGTCTTGGTGTAAACACTCACCCACATGTGATGAAGTTCAAGCCTACACCTCACATGAATGTGTCCCACACAACTGGAGAAGGGTTAACTCCCTCCTTCCTGGGGCGGCGCTGGACCAAAGCTGATGGCTACAAGAAGATCCGATGACTCACACGCCAGCCTGAGGAAGAATGTGCCCAGCTTCAGTGCCACTGTCTGGGGTTCAGCTGGGAGCAGCGAGAGCTGCCCCCGTCCTCAAGGGCTGTTAAAAGAGGAAGCCAGCACAGCCCAGGCTGCTACTTGTAGGCAGCTACTGTCCTTCAGGCCGACTTCTGGTCTGCCTTGCACGGAGTGCAGTCAACACGCTGGATGAAAAGGATGCTGTCCAGACAGACCTTAACAGGCTTGAGAGATGCAAATCTCATTAAGTTCAACAAGGCCCATTTCAAGGTCCTGCACGTGGGGCAGGGCAATCCCAGGCACAAATACAGGCTGGGCGGAGAATGGATTGGGAACAGCCCTGAGGGAAAGGACTTGGGGGTGCTGGTGGATGAAAACCTCAACGTGGCCCAACAATGTGCACTCGCAGCCCAGAAAGCCGCCCGTGCCCTGGCTGCATCCCCAGCAGCGTGGCCGGCAGGGCGGGGGAGGGGGCTCTGCCCCTCTGCTCCCCTCTGCTGAGACCCCCCCACAGCGCTGCGTCCAGCTCGGGGGTCCTCAGCATCAGAAGGACACGGACCTGTTGGAGCGGGCCCAGAGGAGGCCACGGAGCTGGTCAGAGGGCTGGAGCCCCTCTGCTGTGGGGACAGGCTGGGAGAGCTGGGGCTGTGCAGCCTGGGGAGGAGAAGGCTGCGGGGAGACCTTAGAGCAGCTCCCAGTGCCTGGAGGGGCCGACAGGAAAGCTGGGGAGGGGCTTTGGGCAAGGGCAGGGAGTGGTGGGACAGGGGGGAATGGCTTGAAGCTGAGAGAGGGGAGATTTAGGTTGGACATGAGGAAGAAACCCTTCCCCGTGAGGGCGGCGAGGCGCTGGCCCAGGCTGCCCAGAGCAGCTGTGGGTGCCCCATCCCTGGCAGGGCTCAAGGCCAGGCTGGACGGGGCTGGGAGCAGCCTGGGCTGGGGGGAGGGGGCCCTGCCCCTGGCGGGGGGTGGGACTGGCTGGTCTTGAAGGTCCCTTCCAGCCCAAACCCTTCTGTGATTCTGTTCTAGGATTTAAACCTTTTGGCTGCAGTGTCCCATTACCAGCAAGAGGCACGCTCCCTTTCCAGGCTGCCTCTCTGCAGACACAGTCCCTCCCCAGGAGCGCTCTGGGCCAAGGCAGGCAGCAATCCCTGCCCTCATGGCCTCAGGGAGAGATACGCAGGTGGTCTCACCACCTCCACGTCATATTTAATAGGACAGAAGGGCAGCGAGCACTGGCTGTCTGGAGAGGACCATGGCTAGAGCGTGCACAGGGCTGACAGGAAAGGTCGCAGCCTCTCTTTCCTCAGGATCTCCCACAGACCCCACCAGGCAGCCCCTGCTCAGCGCGTTACCGCTATCACCCCATTAGCTTCCCTCATTCTCCCCCAGCTCCAGGAGACACACACAGTCAAGTCACCACCAGTCTGCATCTCTAGCATTTAAATCCTCCCTTTTTCTTTTTTCCCTTCTCTGCAGCTCAGAGCTATTTCATAAGAGAGCAGCAGCACCTTGCTGTCAAGCAGGGAGATGTTCGAGAGGGAAACAGTCTGTTTGGTGTTGCTTTAGCCCAACCGCAGCAGAAGTAACAGAAAAGGTTCAGAAAAGGAACTGAGAAAAACCGACCCCACTCAAGCAATGACAGAGCGCTTCCCTGACTAGGGACAGCAGCTGGAGGATTAAGGAAACAGCAACTAGAACATCTGATTGACCTTTAAGGAAATAAAAAATGTTTGCCAGAACAATGCAGGCAGCAGGAGAGCGCCCAAAGGCCAGGCAAACAGTAGCCAGGGCAGTGGTTAAGGGCAAACTGCGTACAGGAGAGATGGCAGCTCCCAAGGACTCCCCCCACCCCAAAAGGAGCATCAGCATTCAGTGCAGCTCTCTGCCCCCACCAGCTCCTCTCTAACTGCCTCTCTGTGTCGCAGGGAACGTACGCCCTCTTCACTCTTCCCCAGGAGACCAGATCAGGCAGGAGTGCTGATTTCAACAGCACTCATGTTTAGGAGTGTCTCAGAGAGAAGCAGCAGCAAAAGCATACTACAAGAACAAGACTGCAAGGTCCCCTGGGAGCTACTCCTGTTTACACAGGGAAGCCGTAACAGTGCATTACCCACTTACGCCCGCTCCCAAGAACTCACCTCATGATGCTCAATGAGCAAAGGCTTGTTTGAGTGACAGCACATTGCTGACCTGGCTGCAGAAGACATGCTCCACTTTGAGCAGCCCTGGGGCAGCGTGAGATGGGCAGGAGCAGCAGCAGAGGGGAAAGCACCCTATCCATCCCACTGAAGTTCTCCAGCGAGTAAGTGAGAACAGACAGGCACAAGAATCTTTGTAACTTCCCCAAACCCATCCATTACGGTCTCAACAGCAGCTCCTCAGCAGATTTTTGCTGCCAGCCCATGCCTTCCCCACACACCTGCTGACACCCCAACACATAATTTTTCAGTTCTCACTAAACTCTCTCTGCCCCATCCGACAGGTGAGGTTAGCATGTTCTGCCAGAGGGATTCTGCTTCTTCATCAACCCTGCCCCAGCCCTTGCAACTTCTGAACTTCCCAAAAGTCACTCGGAAAGAGGATTTTTGTAGTCAAAAGGCCCTGTCACCTCAGAGTCTTTCTGGTGAAATTTCTTGGGTGGCACAGCCACCAGGACTGGTGATCAGACACAACGGCCTTCCCTTGGAAGCAGAGAGCGCCCCTTCCCAACATATGTGCAGTGGTGCCTTATAAGAAAAATTTCTAAGACAAAGAAGCAGAAGAAATATGTTGTGGTGGACTGAAAAACAAGATGCAAGGGTTCAAGCCTCACCTCTAGCACAGTCCCAGATTTGCCATGACCTCGACACACCTCCTTTGCAAGTTACGGGAACTAGTTCAGCCCCTCCACGTTTACCTTAAGCTCCAGTCTTCAAAATGACACAAAACAAGAGACACCCTACTGAGCTAAGCACGGCTGCCCCAGCAAATACAGGGTTCCACTTACATGCTCTGTTTTACACAACAAGAGCCTTCAGAGAGTTCTCTGGAAGGAACTGTGCGCAGGAGGTGTAGGGCTCACAAACAAGGCACCAGCCTCCAGCTGCTACAATTCATTTTTAATCAAAGAAGCCATTCCCAAGAAACCACTGCTCATTCCTTTCACATTCCACATTTTATTGAGTTTGGCTGGATTAAAGGGTTAGTTGTATGGTACATGAATTCAATAAATATTTAAGAACTGAATGGTGAAGCCCCATCGCATTAGAGCAGGGAGTTAAGTACATGGATAAGTAAAAATGTATTACTTCGAAAAGATCCAATAACTAGCTGCGGTGGATAAATGTAGCTCTCCAAAAAAAAAAAGATTGTGTGTGTGCTTCAGAAGGCCTTCTAGCCAAGGGCAGCATGGAAGCCCATTACCAGAAAACTGATAAATTAAGAGTAGGTTTTCCATACAAAATAAAATGCACTGCAACAGTTCTGCCATCCCCTGGTCAAAACTGAAAAGGAGTATTTACCAAGTGCAATGCTCTGCCTTGTCAGGCTGGGATGGAGATGAACTCTCCAGGCAGCAACACACCTACCACCAGTTTGCTCCTTGAAAAAGCTTTTTGAAAAGGGAACAGGAGGGGACAAGGAGTAAGAAATGGTGGGAGAAGGGTCTCATTGGCAGATGGGCATACACTCCAGCTTTCTAACCTTAACATAAATTGCTCCTTTGCCATGACAGGCAGCACAGCAAGCATACGACACACCCAGCCTAGGGATGTTTTCTTGCTGCCTGTCTTTCACAGAAAAGAAAAAAATACCATTCAGGTCTGCTTCTTTCTCTGAAGACACAAGTAACAGTTTTTAGTAAATGAAAAGAACTGTCTGAAGACCCCAGGACTGATCTTTAAGGTAAGTGCCATTAGCACTTCCCCTGTCTGTTCAGAAGTCCTGCCTATAGGGTTCAATGTAAAACCATGCAAGAACACTTAACTTTTCAGAAAGCTCAGCTACAAAAGCAATATACAAACTTCTCATGCACCCTATCCATACCTGTGCACCAACCCCCAAGTGGATGGGGAAGCTACAACAACACTATTGTGATTGCCCCTCCCTGCCACAGTTCCAGCAAGCCACTACATCCTGAAGTAACACTAGTTGTTTCTATCTTAGAAAGACTCCAGGCAGGTGAAATGGCTTTGCTGGTACTGCAGGGTAGATCCATTAGGAGCCACACATTATACACTCATCCCGGTTCTCCAGGGAACACACCATGGCTGCTTTATTCCTCTCCTTCTCTTCCTCTTCCCTGGAGGCCTTCTCTCGCTCTCTGAGTTTCTCTTTGTTCAGGGTGAACTGGATGGGGTTAGCAGCTGGTTTTGTCCTTAGATAGTACATGCCAGTCTTCAGACCCTGCAGAGCAAAAGCATGAGTCTAAGAGCTGGAATCAGCTGGAGGTCAGGCGAGTAATACAGCCAAACTCTGAACTGCTGAGGCTGACCTCCCTTAGCCCATACCGCTGTACTGGCCTCAGAGTCACATCTAGCAGTAGCCAGGACTAATGGGAGCAACGCTACAAGCATCCACAGCTTTACTGCTTTGGAGAGATGTTCCACTAGTAACACCAGATTCATGGAAGGAAACAGCCGTTTACCCTTCTAAGAATCAGAGAGACCAACTTTTCATGAAAGAACTTAGCAGCTTGCATCTGCTCTCTGTTCTGAACACGCCTCCCACCCACCCCTCCCAGATACCTGCTTCCACCCATAGAAGTGCATGCTGGTGAGTTTGCCGTAGTTGGGTTCTGCAATATGGATGTTGAGAGACTGGCTCTGGTCAATGAAAGCGCCTCTGTCTGCTGCCATCTTGAGGACAGTTTTCTGGGATATCTCCCACACTGTCTTATAGAGTTGTTTCAAGTCATCAGGAATCTCAGGTATATTCTAAAAGGAAGAGGGAAGAATTTTCCAATGCAGTGTAACCAGTGACAGCCCAAATGTTCACTTTTTTGAAAAAATTTAACAAATACTATTTGATTTTATAAATCGGATTCTTCACCAATTGCTGAAACTTCAGCAGTCCTGACCAGAACTAAGGCTTTTTACAGCCCAACTCTATCACTGAATCCAAGCATCCCGATTCTGAAAGCACACAAGCGTAAAGAAACCTCAGCTGCTGAAAGAGGACAGCTTCTTCCAGGAAATTTGAGAGAAAAAGCTGTTTGCAAACAGACCATTACTGTTTTGCCCTGAATAGGTCTTACAAAAAGCAACCCAACAGCTAGTACTCCCTCAAACTTCAAGGTGGACGCACTTTGTTAGCACGCATGATACCAAGCGTAACAGCCACAGTAGCATTTCAGACTCCACAGCATAAATGATTCATCCCACGCAGACTTCTACATGTAACTTCTGGATCTGGATGTCACATACTCAGCTACTCCCTGCTACAAAATTACCCCTTTATAATCTTTATGATAAATGGGAATCCAAACATTTGCAGAACCTGCCTAAAGTAAAGCAGCCTGACTCAGTATTTGTTCTAGCAAACCAGCACATTTCCATTGGCCTTCTCGATCACACGGGCAGGCTCCAGCAGGAACAGATTATCACTGAGCTCAGGCACATCCCCTCGTATTTCTAATGGAAATGCCACACACTGCAGCTTTTCCTCCACAGGCTAGCTGAGTCACTCATACAGCAGACCTCAAAAGCACTCCGCAGCAAAACAGCCCCCCTGCCAGCACCTCACAGACTAGTTGAGTCCCTGCACTTTTCTCCCTGGTTTCTCACACGTACCTGGATAGAGCCGTTGTGGGCAATGATTTGGTTTTTCATCCCCTCATTCCACAGGCCCCTCTCTGTGAGATCTTTCAACAAGTGCGGATTCACCACCTGCAAGGGGCAAAGCCCAAAGAATGAAAGCACTGTATATTCTCATCTATACGCCCTACCTTATGGTGCAGCTACACCTTCCCAGAGGAGGCAAATCCAATGCACGCAGTTTGTAAATGGTTAAGTAAGACCTTGTATGGTACTGACAAAGTTTGACTTGTCAGTCAGCACTGAGGCCAGACTAGGCACCAGGTTAAAACAAGGTAACAGTTGTGAGATGCTGCTGGCCACAGCAGATGACAACAGAAGGCTGGCTGCCATGCCTAGCTGGCACCAGCCCGGGGCTGAACTAGTAGGACAGTAATGGGAGAAGCTACTAGACATTACAAACGAGAAAGGGCAGTGTATGAAACTCCCCCGCATGAAGAACGCCAAGAGATGTGAAAGGGAGAAATTTGGGTTTACCAGGGCCGCTGACCACAACCTGAATTACTAAATAAGTAAAATCACTAGGACTGCGGTCAGAAGGGGAAAGAACAAAAGAGGTGCAGGCTGTTTATCTAGGAAGAAAAAACAGTGAACTTTTGCTTGCTGGGACTGGGGACAACTGTCCAGCAGCCCTGCACCTGACCTGCAGAGCAGGTTAATAAACCTGTTGTTCTGACCTCACTACACACGCCTGATTTGATCCTGCAGTCAGGAGGAAATGGGAGTGCTTTCTCTAACATCGATGAGGGGACACCTCAGAGGGGACGGACAGACCAGACCCCCCAACAGTTAGATATTCCCCTGGCCTCACATAGAGGTCTTTGCTAATTCCAGCCTCCAGAACTCATATTGTTTCTCCTTCCTGAACAGCAGACCCCTCTGCATCTGCAAAGCTTTTACATGACCTCTTCAGATCTCTTCAGCACTTTACATACAATACAGCTCTTTCTTCAAGACTGTGCAAAGCAGCACTGTGGCCTCAGTTACTCTTCCCATAGCATGCATGTCCCTTCAATAACTTTAGTAATCATCATTCGTTTAGCAATTTCTCCTGCAGGCCATCTTGAAGACCTCATAAAGGTTTTTTCCAGTCAAAAGCAGCACTTCTTTACAATTCTGAGTATTCCACAATGACTGCTGTGGAATAAGCAAAACTGTACTACTACAGTATGTAGTACAGGCCTGACGTTCCCCTTGGTGCTTTTGGCCTTCAACATAAACATCCAACTGAACAGTTACCAAGTGTGTGGCCTCCATCTTGTCTTCCTAAGCAGCGGAAGTCATAAAAGATACGAAAACAGGAAAGCTCTTTCACACAACATACCTGAAACTCTCCTGAGAGGACTCTGCGTGTGTAGATGTTACTGGTGTAGGGCTCAATGGATTCGTTGTTGCCCAAGATCTGAGCAGTGGAAGCAGTTGGCATGGGAGAAAGGAGAAGGCTGTTTCTGACACCATATCTAATAACAATAGTCAAGAGTTAGAAAGCTTCGACCATGTGAGACAAGACAGAAAAGACCCAAGAACAACAGAGTTTATATACTGTCTGCAAAGAGCAAGAGGGCCAGTATAAGGAACTCTGGGCTCACACGCTCAGAAATCTCACTTCTCAGTAACCTGCAAACCCTCAGATTACCTGCAGTAAAAAAAAGGAAGCTCCACTAAACTTGTAACGTGGGTCAACATGGAAGTGTAACTAAAGCCTTAGCTATTTTTGCCTTTTATCAGAGGCTTTCCCAAATTATTTAGTCATGAGAAAAGGCAGAGGAAAAAAACCCAAAAAATCTGTCAGGCACTCCACAACTCCACAGCACCCAGGCAAAACCAAAACGAGCAGCCCACGAAGAGCCTGAGAACTCTCCATACACAAGACAGAGACAGATTTACTGAATTTTAAAATTAGAGCCATACAAATTGAAGAAATTCATTACAGGCACTTCAGCTTTAACAATTCCTTTAACAATTTAACAATCTTCAGGATGTTCAAGGCTCAGCTGCTTTTCCATGTCAGCTCCCAAAGAGCTTTTCCATGAGCTCCCAAACCCAACTGACACTGTCCCAACTCATCACTACATTTGTTTAACAGGTACACAAACCATTCTGCTGATTCATTCAAGATGAAGTAAGAGCTCACCTAAACCAGTCTAGGGGGTGGGCTCTCTCTGGCTTGGGAAAAAGCTAGCCATCCACAAAACAGTTTTGAAGAAAGATCTACTGGGGCAAAACACATAGGACCATTTTTACCCTTCTGCCCTTTTGATTTTAGTCAGAACACAACGAATGTATTTTACATCTAATACAAACTGTGTAAGACTACTCACTTAGCAATCTTCTCCTTTAAAGCCTTCCAGTCCCAAAGATCAGATGGGGTGACCTTCCACATGTCATACTGAAGAATCTGAAGAACACAGGTATTGTCCACATTAGACTGCACTCTTTTCTCCACACTATAAATCACATTGTAAAATGACCTGTTATTCCTATTAACTATTCTCTACAATTCAGCTTCAGCAAAGCTCCTCTATCATAATCTTACACTCAATCTTTTAATTGTGCTAAAGATGACAGCCAACACAGGATGAGCCTTGCTTTTCTTTTATTGCTCTCTGCACCTCAGTTTAACTTACGCATTTCTTACTGCACTTAAGAAGCCATATTGTGGAGGAAAACTCAAGCACCATTTGTACCGTTGTGACATTATCAGCCTAAGGTGTTTCAGTCATACATCTTCTGTATCAAAGGCCAGGCACAGTCACATTACCTGCTTTTCATAGCTTTGGCACTGACACGACAGCTCCTGGTACTTACTCCTTTACTGACGGGAGAACCCTCATACGTTTCGTACGGTCCTTGCTCCTTGGCAAGTTCACAGCTGGCTTCCAAAGCACCATAATAAATGGTCTCAAAAATCTGCTGGTTCAAGCGCTGGGCCTCAGGACTTTCAAAAGGGTACCTCATCAAAATGAAAGCATCTGCCAGGCCCTGCACACCAATGCCAATGGGACGATGGCGTCTGTTGGAACGTTCAGCCTGCGTGGCATTCAAGCAAAGAGAATAATTACCTTTAGCACAACTACATAGAATCATAGAATAAATAAGGTTGAAAAGGACCTCTGAAAGGAATTTTTCATCCATACCATTGCCTTAACTTTTGAGCCATCCATTCTCTTGCAACAACCTGCCTTTCAACTCTGCCCAGTTCCCCACTGTTTGCTGTTTGGTGGGGCAAGACTTTGATGACCCAAATTAATTTTGTTAGAAGTGATCACCAACCTTAACTGCTCAACCTGACAAAGGAAGCCATGATATAGAAGTGAACACTAAGCACTTTCTGAAAAACAGGCCCGTGAAGACATTTCATAGAACAGAATCAGAGAATTGTTCAGGTTGGAAAAGACCTTTAAGAACATCGAGTCCAACAGTAAACCTAATACTGCCAAGTCCACCAATAAACCACGTCCCTTAGCACCACGTCTATGTGTCTTTTAAATACCTCCAGGGATGGTGACTCCACCACATCCCCATGCAGCCTGTTCCAGTGCTTGACAACCGTCTCAGGGTAGACATTTTTCCTAATATCCAGTCTAAACCTTCCCTGGTGCAGCCTGAGGCTGTTTCCTCTTGTACTGTCACTTGTTACCTGGGAGAAGAGCCTGACTCCCACCTGCTTACAATCTCCTTTCAGGAAGTCGTACAGAGCGAGAAGGTTCCCCCTGAGCCTCCTTTTGTCTAGGTTAAACAACCCCAGCTCCCCTAGCCGCTCCTTATCAGACTTGAGCTCCAGCCCCTTCCCGAGCTCTGTTGCCCACCTCTGGACACGTTCCAGCACCACCATGTCTTTCCTGTAGTGAGGGACCCAAAACTGAACACAATATTCGAGGTGCAGCCTCACCAGTGCAGAGTACAGGGGGACAATCACTGTCCTGGCCCTGCTGGCCACACTGTTTCTGATACAAGCCAGGATGCTGTTGGCCTTCTTGGCCACTTGGGCACACTGCCGGCTCATGTTCAGCCAGGCTGTCGACCAACATCTTCACATCCATTTTCTCCCAGGCAGCTTTCCAGCCACTCTCCCCAAGCTTGTAGCATTCCACAGGGTTGCTGTGACCCAAGTGCAGCAGCCAGCACTAAGCCTTGTTTAAACGCATGCATTCAAATTGTATATGCTAGAAAAATCTGATCCTCATCAGGTTTGGCTTCACACTTTGGGTATTTGTTTATTTCCTCCTTCAACACCCAGCTCTGCCGCTTGCCTTTCTATGTTCTTGCAATGCAACAAACCCTGCTCCCATTCCTCTTCAACAATTGCCAACTCTCTCCCCACTTTCCTTCCAGAAAGCAGCCTATGCACCCTCCAAAAGTGCATAAAACCAAAAAGACCGAGTTACACCTTGGGATCTTTCCAGCACTCTTTTCTCTGTTCCACTTTCCAGTCTATTCCTAGTGCTGTTCTGTGCTTTATGGAAATCCTCACACATGAAAAAATTCCAACTGCAGAATCATCTCAAGGGGAGGCTTTTTCTACAACTGCTTTGCTAAGGAACCATTATGGGTTAAAGCGTAAGAAGCCACTAACAAGGGGTCACAAATGCAAACAGGTAGTTCATGGAACTCCCAACTATTTGCCAAAACAGGTTTACAAAATCCCTCACTGATTGCTTCCGCCCAAGACTGAACTGGGATCGCCACAGAACAGCGGGCCCTTTGTCAGCAGACACTTGGCATGCCTTCAGCCCTGTATCAGCTCAGCACTGCACTCACCTCTGGCACAGGGTAGTAGTTGATATCAATGATTTTGTTCAGGTTTCGGACAATAACTTTAGTGACCTCAGCTAGCTTCTTGAAATCATACGTATGCTCTGAAGTGACGTACATGTTCAGGGCTATAGAGGCCAAATTACAAACTGCAACCTGTGGAGAGAAAACAGTGAAAACAGGCATGCCAGCCAAACACCCCATGCAAAAAACCCACAATCTCAGTTCCAGAACACACCCTCTATCCAAACTATACGGAAACAAAAGGATCAAGCAACCTATAAGGTGGGGAAAAAACACTCCTCGTTTCCATGTTATCTTACGAGTTGTTAAAAAGGGGTGACAACAATTTTAAAAGCATTAGTAGAAGTCAGTATCACAATAAAAATTCAGTTCTCTGGCCTGGTCAATCTTATCGCCTGCAAGCCATTCTTACATAAATGAAGCCTAACGATTTCTTTTGTTACTAGAATCTGCAGCTGATCTGAATATTAGGGCATTTTCTAACATGAACATTAATTCCAGTCCCAGAAGAACTGAAAGACGTCAGCTACAATTTCTTACGCAGTGCAGGCAGGCAAGATGACTCTCCACCTCTTCTAGACTACTCAGGATTTTATGAATACTGAGTAGTTCAAAAAGCGTGAACTAAAGAACTACTAGGGGCTCAGGCAGTAGAAACTGATATGCTCAGTTACAGCAGCCTCAAGAGCTTTACTGCACAAGAAATTCCCAATGATGTACTCCTCATTTCTATGTTCTTCCTTTGCCTTTCTTTTTTGTTCACAATGCTAACATAACACATCCACAGAGCACCAAGATTAGGGTAGTACATAGGGAACTCAGGGGGAATTGTTACTAATACATAGGCCTGGAGGTAAGAGAGGCATGGTTTTACCAAATCACTAGCTGAAGAGATGCTTACATCAGCTACCAGCAAGCCAAAGAGCTCACTTCTCCCTCACACTTTCAGAGGTTCGCTTCAGTGGGTATCTTGTTTTATACCAAATCCTCCATGGGACTTGGAAGGGAGGGGAAACCCACACACAGAGTTAGTGGAAGAGCTGTAAGTACTTCAGTTGAAACATTCCCAGAATTTTCTTAGCTACCTGTTCCCTTCCCCAACCAACAGTCAGATACATCTTACCTTATGGAGACAGGCTGGGAGAGCTGGGGCTGTGCAGCCTGGGGAGGAGAAGGCTGCGGGGAGACCTTAGAGCAGCTCCCAGTGCCTGGAGGGGCCGACAGGAAAGCTGGGGAGGGGCTTTGGGCAAGGGCAGGGAGTGGTGGGACAGGGGGGAATGGCTTGAAGCTGAGAGAGGGGAGATTTAGGTTGGACATGAGGAAGAAACCCTTCCCCGTGAGGGCGGCGAGGCGCTGGCCCAGGCTGCCCAGAGCAGCTGTGGGTGCCCCATCCCTGGCAGGGCTCAAGGCCAGGCTGGACGGGGCTGGGAGCAGCCTGGGCTGGGGGGAGGGGGCCCTGCCCCTGGCAGGGGGTGGGACTGGCTGGTTTTGAAGGTCCCTTCCAACCCAAACCATTTCATGATTTTATAATATTCTAGAAACCTGCAACAAGAGCATGCACAGCTTTCCTAAACACTACAAGTTCCTGTTCTCCACCTACCTCATCTTTGCTGGTATACTCCACTATTTCTGTACACAGATTGCTGCATTTGATGGTCCCCAAGTTCTGCTGATTGCTCTTTCGGTTGCAAGAGTCTTTGTAGAGCATGTATGGTGTGCCAGTCTCCGTCTGTGATTCAATGATAGCGTACCACAGCTGCTGGGCCTTCACCACTCTGCGGACACGGCCTTGCTTCTCATAACTGCAAGAGGACAAATGTTGCTTAATAATTCCCAGGCTCTCCAAAACCAGCAGTGAAAGACAGTAATTTTTAACACAACATCAGGTTCTCAGGCAGGCAAGACCCCATTCTCTTCTGAACTAGCCAGAAGAGTATCAGCAGGGTATCAAGACTGTCCTTGTTTAAAGAAAACAGAAATCTTTCACTGTAACATCCTACGCAACTACTTCAAAACAAAGCCATCGACCGCATTAAGCAGGGATCACTTCAGAATTTCCCTTTAACAAGCTAAAACAATCATACATACATCGTTCTATCTCCAGCAGGTCAGAGTTTGAAGCAAACAGTAAGCAGACATTCCCCATCTTTGCCCTTTTACCATCTGATAACAGAATTCACTGACCACTTACGAGCCACCACCACCAACCCGTGCATTGGCTCCCAGACACCACACTCCAAGGACAGTTCTGTGAATGGGTGACTACTACTTAAAAGTCTATTCACTTTTCTTACCTCTCATATAGTTTCTCAAATTCCTCTCCCCAAACCTCATCTAGGCCAGGACACTCATTTGGACACATTAAGGACCAGTCCTGTAAGAAGGAAAAACATTCAGAGAAAATCTTTAGGCACCTCATTAACTAAAGGCATACAACTTCATCAACAAATCCTGCTGTAAACAGGAACATGCAAATTACACTTCCCCTGCTAAGAATCCAGGAACCAACTCTGCCAGCAGACGTGGGGAAGGTGTTTTATCAGACTAGTCAGATTTAAAAAGGAATGATACAAATAGTTATGACCAAACTGCATGTTTAGTCCTGAAAGGACTGGTTCTCAAGACGTAACCTGTTTTAAAGCAAACACAAGCCATCATAAGCAGATCAATTTACTGAGAAGATTTTGATGCTTTAAGAAAATTCCAGAGTAAAAATTTAATGTAATAGTGTAAGTACATAAGTCATGGGCTGCCAGACTAAACATCGAAGCAAAGTATCCCACTGGAGTTCTCCAACTCCACTGTCTACCTACACAGCCTACTTCTCAAATATGGTGCAGCAGCTCTTTCAAGAAGCTCCTTTGCTGCTAGGAAGACAGCTCTGCAACCTTTCATGAACTCCATCCCAGGGCTGGTCACCTGTTCCTCCATTACCAGGCCTACTCTGCACCAATCAAGCTTCTTACCTGGTTGGTTTCAACTCGCTTCATGAAGAGATCAGGAATCCAGAGGGCAAAGAAAAGGTCTCTGGCTCGCTGCTCTTCTTTCCCAGTGTTCTTCTTTAAGTCAAGAAACTCAAAGATATCCAAATGCCATGGCTCCAGGTAGATGGCAAAAGCCCCAGGTCTCTGTTACATAAAACACAGTCAACATCAGAACACATTGCCCTTGGAAAGCAAATCTGCACTGCTCCCGACTGCACACAATACCATAAACTAACTGGAGGTGAGTTTTATACTCTCATTAAAGCAATTTCAGTATTTTTTGCATTACTGTTCTCTCACTTACTGCAACTGGGCCACGGTATTAGTTCCAGATTCTCAATAAAAATTATTAGTAACAAAAATACATATCCTCTGTGTAAACAAGAGCTTGATAAATCTTGGATTTACTTATTGTGTCATGCCTCCATTGGACTGTGTGAAGACAAAGGATCAAGAAGCTTTCTACAGCCTTATGCCTTAATTCACTACAGGGCATTCAAGGACTGACTAACAACCAGCAAGAGGCTGCTCTAACATGTGCGTATCATGTACGGGCATATACCAAAAGACATACCTGCAGGATAAAATGCATAGTGAAAGGGGAACACCAGAATGTCAACCAGGGGGGGAAACGCCCTATTTTAATTGTGTTTCATCTACAACCACTGCATCACTCACTGATGTTACTGGGTCAATCCTTCACAGATGTGGAACCTCCCTCTCTGACCTGAGGTTCCCTTCTTGACTTCAATTTAAGGGGAAGCCAGTACCTTGTTTCCACCTTGATCCACATAACGAGCAGTGTTGTTGTAGACCCTCAGCATTGGAACAAGCCCATTGGAATTTCCATTTGTCTGCAGAGGCACAGGAAAACCATCAATACTGAAAAGCAGCTGCCTGAAGAGATGGGCCTACATTTTCTGTATGTCTTCCAGCAGTCTGCAAAACTTTTATGCTGAAAGCTAGGGACTGACCACCCCCATCAGTTATTTGGTATTCCCTTCCCCACACCTTTTTTACCAATAGACAAAAATATATATATCGGCTACTGGTCCCACAGTTTAAAAAGATGTACCTCCTAACTTCTTCCTCTACACTGTGTAATCTAGAGGTTTGCAGAGGTTACATATGCTGTGACAAAAAAAACCAAACACACATTCAGAGATGATCTTGGGCAGTTAAAGACGTACAAAAAGGAAAAGAGCTAATGCACAAGTCTCTAAGTACATCTCTAGGTTGCTCATACATAAATAAGCTGGAATTGTCTGATCAAACAGTGGAATAAGATCCTCTTTTTAGAAGGACTTCTATTAGGAGGCCAAAACACAAAGGAAAACCAACCTTTTTGCCTTAGAGCATACTGGAAAGGGAAGGACTACTGAGCTAGACAAGCTGCTGTGTTAAACTGACTGGTAGAAGCAGCATTGATCTGGCAACCAAAATACAGAGATTTCCTGAAACCAAGAGGTTAACCTCTGCTGGGAACACCATCTGCACGCTCACCCCAGCAATATAGCTGCCCGTGGCTCTGATACAGCTCACAGCAAGGCCAATCCCACCAGCAGACTTTGAGATCAGTGCACACTGCTTGAGAGTGTCATAGATTCCTTCAATGCTGTCATCCTTCATGCACAGCAGGAAACAACTAATGAAAACAAATAGCTTTAGCATACAAAGATTAAAACAAAAAGTCAAGAAGTATTTCACCGAGGCTGCAGTAAAACACAGGTAAACACTGAATCTTTAACATGCTATGCAAAGCAAATAAATGAAGCAAAACCATAGGTTGCAAAGTGGAATACAGGATAGTTTTATAAAAACATCATGAGCAATAGTTGTATTACCTAAACGTGTGTTGTTGAAGCAAAAGGTTTTTAGAGTCTTTTCAGTTATGCTTACTACTTTTAGAAGGTTTTAGAAAACAATTACCAAGATTTGTTTTGTAATCTACAGAAGACTACACACATAGGTACCTTTTAAATAAAATATAGTCATGTAAACATTACCACTGGCTTTAGAAGCTTACAGAAACCTAGGTATTTTTCCCCAAAGACTACACTAGGTAACAGGTTAAATTTGACAGTTCTCAAAACTTCATAGAACAATCACAAAAACACAGCTACTCTTTTCAGAAGATGTGAAACTATTTCATTTGAACAGACCCGATCTCCAAAACTTTATCTTCTCCCAGTTATGCACTAAGCAAACTTGAAAGCCAAAGGTACCTGGAAAGTTGAGGCCGGTTGGTACCTGCATTGAATAACGTGGGGGAGGCATGGGTAAACCACCTTTCAGAGAGAAGATTGTAGGTTTCAATTGCAGCATCAATGTCATTTTTGTGGATCCCCACCGATACTCTCATCAACATATGCTGAGGACGCTCAGCAACTGAATGCAAAAAGCAAAGAAGAAAACAGAATGTCGGTGTGACATTTACTATTGGTACAGACAGACGTAGAGGTCATGGCAATAAGCTACAAACAGCATGCAGTGGGCCACTTGAGAGCCATAGTTTTCATAGAATCACAGAATAAACCGGGTTGGAAGGAACTCCAGGAGGTTGCCAGTCCAATCTCGGGCTCAAAGAACAGTCAGCTGAGAGAGTCAGAGCAGTCTGCTCAGGACATTACCCAGCAGAGTTTTTCAAAACTCAAGGACAAGGACCGCATAACCCCGCTCAACAACCTGCTCCAATGCGTGACTGTTCTCATGGGACACACGGAGAAGTGAACACACAGCTGTACTAACAGTTAAAATCCAATCAAATATCCAAACCTGCATCCAATTGCTAAGTTTATTATATTACAATTAACCTCTCATCTTTCTGGTGTCCTAGGATTTTCATGCTAAGGACCTGCAATAACTGGCACAGATAGCCCAGTAGCTCTTTCAAGTTTAAATTTATTAGAAAGTGCTTAGCGTTATGAAACAAGTCCACAGCGGGACACGACCTGCTTCATCTTCTACATCCCAGATAACAGGTAGCTTTCAAAGCAAAAAGGTCCTTAGAACAGAGAGGTGAAGTACAGCTGTCCAGGTCACGCTGCCATTATTTGGAACACTCAAGTAAATTTGCCACAGTGCTGCTCTTTAATGATCAGCTGTTCCCCTTGCAAGCATACCACTGCCACCAAAAAAATGCTAGATTCTTAGCCTAAGGAAAGAAGTTGCACATGCCCAGAGAAAACCTACTACGAATGTTTTGCTATTTTTTTAAAAACAGTACATGGTGCTTTTACTGGAATGCTATAGGGAAAGCTGTGAGGTAGCCTATTTACCTCCTCAACCCCTAGTCTGAGCCATGCATGGTCTTGATTTTAAATACTATTTTAAGTTGATACAGACAGTTCTTACCTTTTGAGTTGATTTTCAGCAAGTAGGAACGTTCTAGAGTCTTAAAAAGAGGGAATGAATTTTAGTAGACAGACAGTTTTAAAAAAAATCCTATTAACTCCAAACTTAAGTATCTTCATGCTCCTTAACCTGGGCTTCAACAGAAGCACCAGCCCTGCACTCCAGTCCCCCTCTTGTTAATGACATAGGGTATTAGGTGACTAATGACTGAAAAAAAACCAAACAGAAGTCCACTGTAAGATTCCAACACTGAGGAGTCTATACTTTGGATTATGGAGTGGTAGTAGTGCGTGCAGTTGCAACATTCACCGCTACCTCTCAACACACAGTGAATGAAGGGTAGAAGAAAAGGGAGTTCTTGTTCTCCACAACCCTGTCCCTTCTTAAAGTATTGTCCGTTGTGCCACAAGAATGCTTTCCAGACAACCTGTATCACAGTCTGCAGTGCTGGGTGTCGAACACACAAAATTAGAAATATGGCAATGCTGCAACTAGAGCAGATGCTTGGATTAAGCTTGGATTACATCAGTAATTAGAGGATGTCAAGAATTTCATACCTATATACATATAGAAACACACACACCCATTCAAGGTCCCCTCCTTCCGTCCTTGCCTATGCTGCTTCCACAGCTGCTCTGCTCTTGACATGCACTAGACGTTTCCTCATTGCAGACTACTTCCCCCAGACTAGAAGGCACCATATCAGATGTGTCAATGGAAACTCTAGGTGAAGACCCCCAGTTCTTAGATTCACAAGAACTACCTGAAGTACCCAGTGCTATGGAATTGTGAAATACTCTCCAGCTAACTCTCCAGAGAGCCCACTGCATTGCACACTAAAACAACTAGGCAAAGAACAGTATGTTGTGAGGGGAGCAGGAGGAGCAGATGGTGGGGGCACAGCAGACTGGACCGGTTGTCGGAGAGATGTGCCAGCAGCATGGAAGAAGACAAATGCGTGGGATGACACACTGAGAACAACTGTTACACAAAACAATGGGGAAAACCCAAAATCCCTTTTTTGGTTTATTAAAATTTAGATTACTTCCTTGAGGAATTGCATGAGCTGGGAAGCTTTCAACAACATTCAGTTGCTATTTACTGCGAAACAGTTAGAGCCCAAGAGTTAAAATACTACAGCAGCCAAGGGTACACAATGAGGCCACGAAGAAAGTACATGATTCACCTAGTTAGGCAACTGCTTTGTGCAGGTACTCTTCGTTTTTTAACAAACTCATTAACGTCCCACCTACTCCATTTGCCCTCCTTGCCCAAATCTAGATGGTTCCACAACTATTCTCACTCTTCCCACAAGACTCAGCTCCAGGACAGTATCAAAACAGCTGTCTTCATTATCATGAGTAATGTGCTTTTTACCTTAAAACCAAAATAGTTGTAGGAGAAGTCTCTGTCATAGATAATGGCAGAATTCAGGCGCTGAAAGGAAATAATACAGAGAAAAATTTACATTTACAGCCTTTTTGTGCCTCACGTTAAGGTATAATAATGCTATCATTGTTTGGCATTTCTGGCCTCAAAGATCTAGTGAAACTGACATCACATCAGAGGAATAAAGTAGGGAAGAGCACTTAGCTTGAAACAACAAATGCACAGTTTTAACAAATTTTTTCCAAGTATAATGCACAATTGTTGGCTACATCTTAATGAAATCTAACTAGACACTAAGAAACACAACATAGAATGAAAATACAAACGTGACTTCCTCGTAAGCACAAAGACCTGAAACAACCTGAAGTCAGAAATCAAACATCAACTCTCCCTTTTGTGCAAACAAAACAGATTGCTACATCAAAAGGTACTTTTCCTCAAAATTAATCGGTTCCGCTGATCATGACTACAAGGACAACCAAGAAGATTCTAATTCAGAAACATCCTTACATGAAGGAAATTCCTACATCCTCTCTTTTAAACTCTCCAAAACAGTGCAATTACCACCTGCACTGGTTTCTGCATTGTCTTTCTGTCCTAAAGCAAACATGGCTCACTTAAAAAATAAGAAAAATAAATTATTTGAACTAGTTCACTGAATTTTTAAAACTGAAAAAGTGAAAAAGTGAAAAAACCATTACATACATCTTTGTTGGCCAAAACTATGTCTAGAGTTTCTTTGGAGACCATTGGTGAGTGCTTCCCATTGTGAGGGTTAATGTAGTTGTAGAGATCATCCATCACATCTGCAACAGAAAGGTATTTAAAAAGAAGGACAACCACACACATATATGCATCACCTGCCATTTGTTTTTAAGGATTTAACAGGCAGGACTACCCATCCTCTAAAACAACGCCCTCCAGCTCTACAAGCGTGAAACTTTTGTTCTATTTGCTCAGTACTATTACTAATCTGTTAACTTTAAAAATGCACTTCTCTTACAATGCTTTTTTAATAGAATTTATAACACATAACAAATGGAAAAGAAAGTGGGTGCAACCTAATTTCAATCAGTTACATTTTTCATCAATCTACTTATACAGATACCTTTCACAAAACAGGCAATTTCATATTCCTTGTGACACGCCTAAGACTCATGTTTTCCATCTCCATGGCATTTTTAGTTAGCCTGGGTACTTAGTAACTTCTGCTTCAGAAAGAGATTTCCCTATTTATATCCCCTGAAACTCCTACTCCCTTTCTGACTAATTGCTATGCAAGTGCCCCTGAAGAGACTTACCACTGAATACTTTCTTAGTTTCTTTGTGCAAATTGGACACCGCAATCCTTGCTGCCAGGATAGCATAGTCCGGGTGTTTGGTGGTCAAGGTTGCGGCCGTTTCAGCAGCCAGTGTATCCAGTTCCACCGTTGTGACACCACTGTACAGCCCCTGAATCACCTTCATGGTGATCTGGGCCTGAAAAAAGGAAAATTCTAGAGGTTAGCTACCTGTTGTTGAGGAAAAAAAAAATCCTCATGTTTCAACCATTTGAGATGTAAGATGTGCTTCACTATAAGCAGTACCATTCACCCTGTTTGAATAGAAAAGTGAATTAAAATACCAAACCCTCTCAGTGAGGTACTGACTCCTAAAATTTCAAAATAATACTGGGGCAGAAGGGAGAGTGAGGAAAGCGTGAGGAAAGCAGAAACTGCCAATCCAGAATCATTAACAGTTTTTATTCTGCACTTTCCTGAAGGCTAGGATAGAGTAGCAGCAAAGTTCATACGGAAAAAAGTGAGATTAAAACAGTACTTGCTTGGAAGTTTTGAAACTCCAGACGAAGCTTGACTTTATCAGTTTCTGAGACATGGAAGCACTATGTTTAAAATCATTTCATGACAAGAACGAAAAAAAAACCAAGCCTGGAAGGGATACAATAGCTTTTGCTTCATGGCTTAAATTCATCTTCATCTGCCAGTTAGGACCTTTTGTGGGAAGACTTTTGCATCTACCATCTCTAAAGTATGTTCTGCTTTTCTCTCAAGCATTTAGCACTGATCTCTACAAGGAAGAGTATATTCTATACTGGAGATGGGAGGTCTGATCTAGCGTGGTAACTGCTGAATGTGCTGGAATTGTCAACAGCCTCACAAAACCAGGACCTGTAATTTTCAAACCTTACCCTCTGAAAGTAAGCACATGAGGTCAGGGATTTCTAGCATTGGCTTGTAAAGCACCTGGCACAAGAAGATCCAAGTCCAAAAGGAGAAACTCAGTTCCAGGAAGAGATGTCACACACTACTGCAGACTAAATAAGAATGCGGCACTTTGTGTAAGATTAGCTTCATTATTAAGACAGGGTTATTAAGAGTCAGGAGGAATAGGAATCTTGCTTCTGTCCTACGTCACTGAGATCAAGTCAGTATACTTTGTGTTTCAGTAATCAAGTCACTAACGCTCCTCCTCCTGCTCTCTCTCCATGGCTGAAGAGCGCTACTTTCTGGTGCAGAATGAATGTCAAGATATTTTACAGATGCAATTTAAGAAAATAGATCAATAGAGATGTGAAAAGCCTAAGTTGACAACTCCAGAATGAACACACTGGGTCTGCACATCTGTGTAAAAAAAAAAAAAAAAAAAAAAGTCTCACAGAGATCGGTGGATCCGCAAGGGAGTCAGCCTCTGTACAGGCTTTGGAAGGAGAAGCTTACACAAGTGCACTCAAACAAGCTTACAACATGCACTCAAAATCGTACACAGCTCGAAAAAACAAAGTAGGGATACTATAATGACAGGGGGATATTGTCAGACAGAAAGGGCACCTTATTTTATGATGAGAAGATCAAGAGCTACTTTCCATATAGTATTGCTCAGAATTTGCAGACTGAAATAGAGAGCAGTGTACCAAAACCAAAATATGTGAATTGGAGCAACCAACAATTCTTTTTTAAGCACAAGAAGCTAAATTGCTTCAACGTCTAAGGTAAAAACAATTTACAATAGGTAAACTGATTTTTCTCCCCACCACCCTCAGACTCTGTACCTGTGAAGCAAAAAAACCTCAGAACACAAACAATTAGAAGAAACACATTGTGAATGCATTTGCCCAGAATTCCTGTGCAGGCTGCCATGGCTGGCTTTTGCCAAGGAGAAGAGCTGGGTAACAATTGCTCACCACTGTCAGCTTTTAGCAGCTATCACCCAAGGGGCAGGGAACAGGACAGCAGGAAAAAGGACAGACTCACAGGATCGACGAAGTCAGCATTGAGGCCATAGCAAAGCTTCTGGATGCGCGACGTGATCTTGTCAAACATGACGCGCTCTTGACGTCCATCTGTTGGAGAAAAGGTTGCGATCACAACAGCTCCCATTACAATAAAGAACGAGTTAAGCACAGTATCCTCCTAACCTAGCACCTCACACAAGAGGCCAGCCCTCTTTTAGGGAAGCCTGGGATGGGAATCACCAAGGACAACCCGCTTATGTTCTCTGTTTAGGCCCAAGACTACCCCTCCACCCCAGCATGCTCCTGCTGCAGATGATCTGCTCCACACGGGACCCCTCACTCAGAGGCACAGGTCTCAGTATCGTGAGGAAAAACAGGGACCTCCCACCACTTCAAGAGGGGTACAACTACCCGCTACAGGGCCAAGAAATTCCCACCCCACTACACCTAAAACTTTGCATAAATGCAATTCTCGGGACCACCGCTGCAGATGGGGAACCCAGGTGAGGGCCACCTTAGCCCCCCTGTCCCCCAAAGACTGGGGTTTCCTCCTCTGGCCGAACACTCTCCTTTGATCAAAGGTGTGGGGACCAAGCCCAGACCACGTTGCCATGGTGGGTGGAGGATGTCTCCCAAAGCAAACCGAGGGGTCTCACCCCTCACTCTCAGTGTCATTGGGGGAGCTTCCTCACTACTCCAGGGTCCCTGCAATGCAGATGGGGTGCTATCCTCTCACTCTTGGTGCCATGCAAGCTACCCCCAAAGCACAGGGGATCCCATCCTTCCACATCCCATGAGGAACCCTCTGAAAACAGAGTAGGGGTCCCCATCTGCTCACTTTAAGTGCCAGAAGAAGGACCCCCAAAGCAGAGGGGGTCCCATCCCCTCACACCAGGCACCATTAGAGGGACCCACCCAAAGCCATGGGGATCCGGTGTCCACTCACATCAGGCGCCACGAAAGGGATCCCCCAAAGCAGAGGGGGTCCCGTCCCCTCGCACCAGATGCGAGGAGGAGGACCCCCCCCAAAGCAGAAGGAGTTACCCCACCCCCCTACACTCGGAGCCATGAGAGAGACCCCCACCCCAGAGGAGAGGGGCGACCCCATCCCCTCCCCTGCGGTGCGGAGGGAAGTCCCGTGCCCGGCCGGTGCCCCTCCACGGCGGAGGGCTCTTCCTCACCCCGCTTGACGACGTGCATGGCGGCGGTCGGCGTCCCGGGTCTCTCAACGGCTCCTCAGCGCCAAGCGCGGTCCAAGCGCTTCCCGCTCCCGCCAACTGCGCTGACCCCGCTGCGCCGCCGTAGCGCTCCACCCCTCCGGCTGAGGCTCAGGGCGACATCTTGCCTCCGGGCACTGTCTCCGTCTTTGTGCTCTTCCCCCCACCGCCAACGACTTCAGCGCTGCCTTTCACCGTTAGCGCAGACTCCTCCCTTCCTCCATCCCTACCTTCCCCCGACCCCTTCTCCCGGGAAACACCACCCCGCCGGGGAACAACACCCCGCTTGCCCGCTTCCAAGATGGCGACCGACGGCCCGCCTCCCACGGCAGGAGGCGGTGGGACGGGAAAGGGCGGTGCACGCCGGCTCCAGGGCGGGACGTATGGAGCCCGCCAAGGGACAAAACGCCCTCATCCTGCGATAAGCAATATAGCAGCAACAATAGCAATTACAATTATGATAAAGGAAGGCCCAGTTTCGGAACGAGAGGCGGTCGCCCCCAACCCCCTTTCTGCCTGCACCCCACACAGAACGCCGCCCCCCTGGGGCAGAGGCCTGTACGGGCATGGTGGCCCGTGCACCAGCATGGCACCCAGCCCAGGCTCTCCTGCCAGCAGGCTGGGGCCATGGGCAGGAGGGGAGCTGGCCCTGTCAGGAGAAATGCCTCTGGGGGACACACAGTCCCCGGAGGGCTCTGAAGGCCGGCAGCGGGGGACGCTGAGCTGCCATTCCCAGCCAAAGCGGCGGGTGCCCCAGCTAAGGGTGACATCAAGGGCACACATCCCTCCACAAAGACCTTCTGGGATGTTAAAGAAAACTATAATTGCTCTTACAACATTAGGACTGACAATGTTGATGAGGGTCACCCTCCCCTGTGCTTCAGGAGGGCAAGCCTTCTCCTGTGGGCATCCACCATCTTCTGCAGTGCTCGCTCCTTGCAGCGGCAAGGGAATCGCAGAATCACAGCATGGCTGGGGTCAGAATGCACCTCTGGAGACCTCCCCAACCTCCTGCTACAGCAGGTTCACCCAGAGCAGGTTGCACAGACTCACATCCAGGCAGGTTTGAATGGCTCCAGAGCAGGAGACCCCACAGCCTCTCTGGGCAGCCTGTCCCGGTGCCCCATCACCCTCAAGGTAATGATGTTTTTCCTCACATTCGGATGGAAGTTCCCATGTTACAGTTTGTGCCCGTTGCCCCTTGTCCTGTCGCTGGGCACCTCTGAGAAGAGCCTGGCCCCCTTCTCGTGGCACTCGCCCTTAAGATATTTGTAGGCATTGGTGAGGTCCCCTCTCAGTCTTCTCCTCTCCAGGCTGAACAGCCCCAGCTCCCTCAGCTTTTCTTCCTAAGGGAGATGCTCCAGACCCTTCATCATCTCTGTAGCCTCCACTGGACCCTCTCCAGTAGTTCCCTGTCTCTCCTGAACTGGGAGCCCAGAACCAGACACATTAGTGCCTGGGTGTTCAGACAGGGCTCACCAGCAGCAGCACCCAAAGCAGTGCTGAGGTTTATGTACATAATCCAACCCAAAACATCAGTAGTTCCTCTGCTAACCTGCTCTGAATGTCTTGGAAACCAGCAGCCAACCAGCAGCTGTGGCACTTGAGTCTGAGCGGCATGATAATATCTTGCATTTATCATTTACAGGATCTTCCTTTTCTGCACAGAGCCTGTGAAGTGCTTCTTCAACCACCCCAAGAAGCACACCTACCTGCAGGCGACAATGCTGAGCAGCTTAACGCTGCATGGCCTCATCTCTGCAAGTGGGAAAGGGGAAGCAGAGGCGAGTATGGCACCGCACCGGAAACTTCAGGTTTTGCACCATGAGAGTATCATCATCCAATGTGCAAGTTACCCTTTAGCCAAAGCTAATCTTGTGAGTCTCAGAAAGAGATCCCAGGAGCTATGGTGGCACAAAGTGGCTGGAAATTCAGTTCTTATTTCTTCTGGATGGGCCACTGTGACTTCCTACATGAGGGTGTTGGTTCCATTCAGGCTCAGAGAAAAAATGGCAGTTAGCAATTCCTCAGCACCCAGGTTTGCTTTGAAGGTGTCCAGTGCACCAGCATGCACCAGCAGGTCAGCCTGATCCCACTCAGCTCGAGCGAGCCAAACAAGAGCACTACACAGAGGCTGTCAGCCCAAAAAGCTCTCATGTCAAAGATGTGACACGCAGAATTTTTGGAAGTGATCAGGAAATGGGAATAAATTCGGGGTTGTTTCTCTATTTTATTGGGAAAAGGCCTACAGAAGGAAAAAGCATGGCATTTTGATCTGTTTGAAGACTGAGCCATGCTCACAGATCTTTGCCCTGAAGTTATTCTACTTTGTGTTTTATTCACCCTTTTTTGAAAGAAACAGTAGTAGGTGGAGCAGTGGTTTCATTTTATGAGGATGTGACTGTATGTTGTGAGTTAAACGGCTGCAGAGAAAAACCAGCCTCCTCCCCTCCAGCATGTTGTGGTGAGATCAGAATGGCTGAGATAAACTCAACTCTTCAGAGAGGTGAGTTTTGGGAGGAAACGTAGCAACGAGAAACAAACTTCCTGAGGCTGTGCAATACTTTACCTCCACCCAGCTCTGAGACAGCTCTGGCTGGAGTGAAGCAGCTGTGCTAACAGGTTCCTGTTGTTACTCCTTTACTGATTTCCACAGAGAAATTTCCTTTTTCTGAACAAGCTGCTTCATTAGAAACTATCAGAGCCACAGGCACCTGCAGCTAGCACCTCAACTGCACAAGGGCATTGAGCTTTTCCCAGGTGGGAAACAAGCGCTGAGCTAGCACAGCACTCAAAACCAAACCACGATTGCTTCAGTACCTTCTGTTCAAGCAATATGAAGCCACAAAGCAACGGATCTGATCCTGCCGTGTATCAAGGGGACAGTCACACCAAGGAAAGAGTGCCTCCCACCTCTTGGCCACATACTCCTGTCTTACCTAGTATGAAAGGAGCTGGGAGCCTGCATGCAAGTCCACTACACTGGCATGCTCTGTAGGGAGCCCAGGATGCTGGACCATCAGATTGCTGCAGAGATTTGCATGTTGTCTCACTCCGGAGCTATGTGATGTCCTGATGCCAACACATTTTCTGGGTCAAAAAGTCCAGCTTCCCTTTTAGCAGGGAACAGGGTTCAGGCCTCTCTTCCAAAGCAGCCATTGATAATGCTGATGATTACGTATCTGACTACATAGCTGGTAAAGCTGGGCAAGTCTTGAGTTCACGTCTTCCCTTTGGAGGGGCAGATTCACACTTGTGCTCCCCATCACCCAGGGACCACTGTCCCTGGCAGGCTGCAAGCATCTTCAGAAAACAGTGTCTCTCCAGTTCTCCTGATTAAGGTCTCCTGCTTTTCCCAGTCTTGCTGGCTTATGCTGTGTGCTTGTAGGTCATGTACTGGACTGGGCCCTGAGAATAATCATCCTGAGGCCTTGACAGTGTTGCAATGCCAGGCTGCCTGGCTGGCAGCACTCCTGGTGCAAGTGGAGAGCTGCTGGCCTTGAGGAACATCTCCAGCCAAAGCAGGGGATACCATGTGAATGAGGTAGAAGCCTTGAACCACAGTCTGAGCTGCACAGAGATATCTTAATCCAGCCAGTGACAAAGGTCTGGGCTGCTCTGTGACTCTTGCTCTGGGGGCCTCTAGGCTACAGTGGAAGTTGCAAATATCTTAGGTATCTTGGGGGTTTCTTACAGGATTCAGTCTGTGTGGAGAAAGTACAGATGGAAGAGTCTAATCCTCCACCTCCTGGTTGTTTTGTGCATCGTAGCACACTATACTGATTTCCCAGCTCTGATTACTAGTCACCCTGTTGCCCTGGGCCAACTGTTTGCAAAGCTCTACCATAAACAAGACCGCCAAAATTACCCAAAATAAAAATACCTCTTCCATTTCCCTCTTTTGTGTGGAGTTACAGTTAATTCCTTGACCCAGAAACATCTGTAGCAATGCTGTTCATTTGCAGAGACTGCTTGATTTTAATTGTCTCTCTTGCAAGGTCTAGGACTTTTCACAGCCGCAGGAGCACAGCAGCAGTCTGGCAGATGTCATGAATTGAAGGCGACCACATTCACCGAGCAGCATGACTCTTTCTTCCTTTGGTTTCCTCCTATGATGAGCTTCCTTTTTCCTCCCAACTTAGATTCGATTGCAGTCACCCCACAAAGACTTTATGCAGTCTTTCAGAGGGGATCACCAGCTTAGTGGATCACTGGACAATTCACAACCCATACCCATCTTGCAAAAGTGTTCTCCGTTGAAGAGTTAATTCTGCTGAACCTGTATTTGAGGTCTGCTCCTTTCTCCACTCTCCCTTCCTCGCTGCATTTTTGGGGATAGTCCTGGTTCAACGGGTATTTCCTTCTTCTGAGAAGCCTGCTCTATTCTAGAAGTTAGAAACAGCTGGCTCCAGATGCAGCGTGATGGCAATGGCCAAAGAAAGGCAGGGGCATGCATCAGCCATGAAAGAAACACACGTAATCCTGAGAGACAGACAGAAGCTGGTGTATAGCAGAGGATCAGGGATCTAACCCAGTGTCCCCTGGAAGATGCAGAGGAGACAGAAACTCTAACAAGAATAGAAGATGACTCAGTGGCTGGAACAGGGGAACTGGGGGAAAAATACTGAATCTTTCATGGACAGATCACAGTTTTAAGTTGAGGTCTTTCAGCAGCTGCTACTACTGCTGATGCTGAGCCCCTGTGAAGGCGGCAACGGTCTGTCTCCCAGGAAAACTGAATCACAATTTCTGCTCCTTATTTGGCTGTCTGGTTTTCCCAGCAAACAGGCCAGGAGAGTGCAGACACTAACTGGGGAAGCAGGGTGACAATAATGGGTGTTTTGTGGGATGCAGACATGAAAGATAACCTGGAAAGGGAGATGGAGCCATTCCTGAAATGACTCCTTCCTTTCCACTTGGATGCTGTTCAGCCTGGGGGGAACAGCAGACCCCTATGTGTCCCTTTGTACCACTCCTCCTTTCTTCCTCGTGCCTTCATGCCCACTGGCCTTCAGCACTGGGTGGAAGCCTGGTACTGTTGCCTGCCTCCTCACACTGCTCTGCAGTGGGGTTGGGATCAGCTGCAGCCCTCGTGTCCCTCCTGTGCATGTCCCCCACAGCTGGAGAAAGCACCAGGCTGCTCCTGCAACGTGGCTTAACCACAGGCGTGTGGGGAGCCCAGCAGGAGACCACATCCCAGCAGACGTTTGGTGCTTAGAGGGACCACGCCAGTGCACACCCTGCACCCAGCTCTCCATGAGCCACATGTCCTGTCTCACCCTACTGAGTGCAGCCCTGTCCCCAGAACTTCTGCAGAGCAAGCAGTGATGCCTCTGGTCCCTTCCGGCTGCAAAACCAAGTGGGATGAACCATTAGTGGGAGGCTGTGGAGGCTGTGGGCTCCAGGGAGGTTCATGGGAACCCCATCACAGTAGGTCCTGCACCCCTGGCCGGAGCAGGCCGGGGTGGAGCTGCACCTGGTGCAGGTGAGCAGAACGCGGCCATCCCTCCCTCCCACCACTGAGCAGGAAATGCCGGGCCCCTGGCACCCACCATGCCACTGGAACCCATGGTAGGACCAGGGGGTCCTGAGGGGATGTGCCTGTCCTGCCCTGTGCTGCCCCAGGCTGCAGGAGCTCCCACTCCCAGTGCCAGGGATCCATGGGGTGCAAGTTGCCCTCCACAGTGCTGTTGCAGCTGGAACCTCCCACAATGAGCCATGGTTGTGGTGGGAGCAGCACGGCATATCTGGATCCTATAGGGCTTTCCACAGATCGTTGTCCCTTAGCCACCCACATGGCAAGGTGATGGCCAACCCTTGGGTCTCAGCCCGGCTCAGTTCCTCTTGCAGTCCCTCCACGTGGAGCAATGCCTTTCTCCATCCCTGATGGCTGGGCACCTCCTTGCAATTTGCCCCGTGGCTGCAGTTTTGTGGAGCTGTCAAGATTTCCCAGGGTGCACAAAGCAGCCGGAACCTGGTGGGGCAGATCTCCCACCCATCTGGAGGGCTCTGGGGAGGCTGTGCCTGATGACGCCAGCTCTCCTCTCGAGGGCAGGCGGGGCTGATGCCTTTTACTGGCCAGAGCATCTCTACAAAGGGCTGAAGGGACCCCACTGCTCATCCTTGTGTCAGAGCGCTCACAAACGGCTTGTGCAGCCCAGGCATGGGGCAGCCCTGGGCAGATTTTCTTCTGGGAGACAGAAAGTATGGGACAGGCAAGCTGAGGGGGTCACAGCTCCCAGGTAACTCCAAACAGCATGGGGTACTTGAATGGTGGGGGTGATGGGGCTGCTCGACAGTCCCCTACACGCAGCCCCTGTGGTCTGGCCTGGGGGGGCTGTGAGCTGCCCTCAGGGCTTCAGCCATCAGGTCTTGCTGCAGTGGACACATGGGACAGGACAGGGCTTGGTGACAGTGACAGCTCTGGATGCTCTGGGCTGACAGCCCTTGTGTCCCACTGTGCCATCTCGCCGTGATGAGCAGGGAGTGAGCAGTGAGGCTGGGATACTGGCTGTGCTGAGGCTGCTGAGCACTGCTCTTCCTCAGCCCCGTCCTGTCACTCACTCCTTCCTGAGACCCTCCCAGTGACTTTTGCCAGCGTTTGTGGTGGGTAAGGTGGTGAGGAGCAGGTCCTGCTGAGCCAGCGGGGCCAGACAGGCTGTTCAGGGAATTTCCATTCACAGCTCCAGTATCTATAAAGCATGATTGGAAAAGGGGAAGGGTGATAACTGCATTCATTGCCCCGTGGCTGGGACATGGGCACTGCAGGTGTGTGAACAAGGCAGCCCTGTGGCAGAAGAGCAAGAGCAGCACCCTGGGCCAGGAGACTCGCCCAGAAAACCCTTGATCATCCTGTGGCAGGTTTCCAGTGTTCCCTGGTAGCATTTTAACTGCCTGCCCATTCTCACTGACCTCCCCACGGAAGGTGCTACACGTTTATCACCTCCACTGTTCAAAGCAGCAGGGAGGCTGGCAGTGTGGCCCCTTACTAAAAGTAAGCAGTTAGGACTACATTTCCATTGGTAGTGGGAAGCCCCAGGAGGTACAGAGATGGCTGCCAGGGGTTCAGGGCACCTGTAGCACAGGTTGGCAGGCTCGGCAGGACTGTCACCACAGCTAGGTCTGCAGTGGCCCTGCTGTGCCTGGGCTGGCTCTTGTAAATGCACTGGGTGTCCCTGAACTGTGCTTCCCAGCCAGCTGCGGGAGGACAGACAACTTTGATGCAGTGCCAGATGCGAGGCAGTGCCTGCTCAGCTGATAGCACAGTTAATCTGTACCTTGGGTCGACCACCCACAGACAATTGAGAGCTGATACCTGGTACCTTGCAGGAAGGCACATGGTGAGGCTCACCCTTGTTTCTGCAGTAAACAAGCTCACTGGGATGCTGGCATTCCTGGACCGCAATCCCCTTGGATCAGGTACCTGGAGGGAGCTGTGCTGCACCCATGGACTTTGCACAAGAGCAAGCATTTCAGTGTCCCAGGGCTGCATGCAGACAAGAAACAGTTGCCTCTGAACAGCCCCCAAATGCCCATATTTCAGGGACCCCGCGCCACCGCCCCAGGAGATCCACTCTCAGCAGTGCACACCGTTGAACCTGGCCAGCGCTCCTGCCAGCTTCTCTGCTGCACACAGCCCCAGGAGAAAGGGGTGGGGACTGGGAATGTGCTGGATTTCAGGGCCCCTGCAGCCCTTGGAGACAGCAGAGATGGAAGATCATTTTCCACGTGGCTAGGGTTTGCAGATTGCTTTCCCAATGACCCATCCTGTTGCTTAGGAAGGGGTGAATCAAGGAAAAGGATGCTGTGCAGGACAAGTAAACACTAGATTAGCCCCCTCAAGCCTGGGCAGGGACACTGCATCACAGAGGCGGGATTTTTTATTTAATTCAAAACTGACTCCTTTTCTAAAATAAACCCTCACACTCCAGTGGGAGCAAAGCCTGGGCAGTCCAGCCTTTGGCTTGTTTTGCACATGAGATCAGGTCTGATCTTCTCATCTTTGTGGTCTGTGAATCATAATGCTGCTTCATCACTGAGTGACACTCCTCTGCCTTGAGCAGTTCTTCCCCCACAGGTTCCCACAGGTCGGGGAAACCGAGTCACAGCAGTACTGGGCTTGCCAGAGGTAGGGCTGGGATGAGAGCCACGTGCTCCTGAGGCCCTGTGCTCCATCCCCTGTGGGCTGCGCACAGGTGCGCTGTGAATAACCGTTTGCATCTGTTGTGACACTGATACTAAAAGAAATTTCCCATGCAACAACATCCATCACACCACCAGCCACTCTGGCCAGGGGCTGGGGAGGAGTCCCCTCTCTCTCTCTTGCTCATCCTCTTCTCTCCAGGCAGTCTGACCTTGCTGGGGTGTGTGTGTCAGGATCTGTCCTGGAGGGACCTGGGGAAAGCTGCAGCCCAGGTGGGAGAGGGGGCCTCCAGGGAAGGACCACGTGGCTGGAACAGGCAGGGTGCAGGCAGCATGCTTCATCCCGGGGAGGAGAGGAGGTTGCGGTGGGGTGGGACACAGGACCAGCACAGTGGCAGCACCTGATGAGGACAGTATTTGGTGTCATTCTCTCTGAAGTCTCAGGGTGCTGAGCACCTCACAGAGCCCTTGCCAGGGTTCTCTATCTGCTTGTGCTGCAGCCCAACTTTTTCTTAGTCCAAGTAGCACACCTGAGCCTTGTGGCCCAGGGTCCAGGGCAGCTAAGACAACACATTTGTCTCAGAGAGATGCTGCTTTTTGGGAGATCGCTGGAGGGACCAGACCACTCTGGGTCCCCCAGGCATGACTTCAGCTCTGCAGAATGATTTGGGAGTTCCCTCAGTCCTTCCCATGGTGGCAGGACCTGTGCCCAAGGAGCCTGGTGCTGATGGAAGGGAATCACAGCCCCAAACCCTGCTGTGACCTTGCAGCTCCCTGTAGTGCTGCCAGCCGTGCCCTGGGAGCAGAGCAGCTGTCCTGCAGCCTCTGCGGGCCCTGGGGCCCCACCGAGCCACGGGCAGGCTGCAGGAGCCGTTGGGGAAGTGTCGCAGCACTCTCCAAACTATCAAGCTGCAACAAGGTCTTTTACCACCACATACCATCACTCTTCATGCCAGTCCCTCTGCTGCCTTCTCCTAGTCTAGCCTCAGCCAGGGCACACTCTCTCTTCTCTTGTTTCTTCCTCTCTCTTTTCCCTGGCTGCCCAACCCCTTAACAGAACCAGCCACAGCTGCACCTTATCTACATTGGCCAACCCGCCACCCCTGAAGCCAGCCCACAGCTGTATATTATCAATTATCCCAGCTTCATTCCTCTACAGGGAAGTAATTCACGATAACAAGGGAGACGTAATATCCCTGTTCTCTCTCCCTGCCACGCTCATTCCCTCTTCAGCAGAGGTGCCAGCAGGGCCAGGGTGCTGGGTCTGGGGCTAGCAAGAGGTGCAAGCTCCCATCACCTTGCTGGTCCCCCACCTCTGTCTATGCCAAGCGATGGGCTGCACAGGGTGCACAGCACCAGGTCTCCCCTCCCTGCATCCAGCACCACTTTGTTGTGGTGCAGCATGAGCTGACAGCTATAGCCCTTGCCCAGGGGTTCCTTGGCAGGGTGCGTAGTCAGGACTCTGGCATTGGTGGGAGCTGGAGATAGCCCCACTGGCAGGAGGGCTTTGATGGGTGATGCATCAAGCAGTGGCAAGCATCCCTGTACCCACCTTCATCTGCCTGGCACGGGGGTGGGTGCCAGTCCAGGCAGTCCCTGTGTTTAGATAGTCCTAGGTGCATAAAGCAGAGCAGAGGTGAAAACCCATCATGGGGTGGTGGTGAATGCCCCCTGCTGACTTTCATGCTACAGGAGGATCTGCTGGATCAAACCTGCCCAGGGTTTTAAGGCTGGGGTCTGCCTGGACCTGCGCCTGGCTCCCAGAGCCTGGGGAGGAGCACAGAGCTCTGGACCAGCTCAAGCCTCCCATGTCCCATGTGACCCACCATGGGCTCCTGCTGGGCAGGTTTCAGGGAGACCCCCAAAGCCCCTTTGGGAACCAGATACTTTTTCAGGGAGAGCTTGCCATGCCCAGCCCTGCTGAGGAGCCTTGCGGGTTTTGCAGCCTGCAGCCAGTGGTTCTTGATGCTTTTCTCCCCTCTGCAGGTCAACATCTTCCAGATGGAGGATCCGACTGCTGACCCCACCAGCCAGCCCTGGTCAGGACCCCCACCCCAGCCTGAGAACCCAGCCCCCAGCCTGCCCCAGGAAACCTGGGCCGGCAAGTATGAGTTCCTGCTGCCCTGCCTGGGCTACTGCATGGGGCTGGGCTATGCCTGGCACTTTCCTTACCTGTGTTACTGCAATGGAGGAGGTAAGTCCCTGCTGTGGGCACACACACCCCTTCCCTGGACACCCAGGCACTGTTCAGTTCTCCTGGATGGAGGCCAGAAGCACGGGGACTGGGGAGGAACAGTGTGCCTGTGCATGGGGGCTGCACTCTCCAGGACACAAAACATGGGTACTGGTGGGATTCAGGGTCTTGTGTGGCCCATCGGGACACCACCACTTTAACCCCACCATGAGGACCATGGAGGAAGGATGCTTTAAGAGTTCAAAGCATCCCCCCAGGAGTCTGCCAGAGGAATTCTCCTGCACCTGCTGAGGCTGCCCTGTGCCATTCAGAGATGTGCCTACCTCTGGGGCAAGCCCAGAGCAGCCTGCAACACTGTCCTGGGTGGTTTGGGCCAAAAAGCGCTGCCTCCAGGCATAGCCCATCTGCAGAACGTCTCTCCTCCAGGCAGAGTATCTCTGCCCTGGCCTGCAGAAGCAGGGCTTGGCCCAAAAGTGACCCCCCTGCAGCCCTGTCAGCCCCTCTGCAGCAGCGGTAGCAGGGACCATCTATCTGGTGCTGTGCAGCTGCAGGCTGTTGTGCACGGTGCATGGAGGTGCATGGCCCAATTCAGTCGTGCAGGAGTGCCTGGGAAGGTAGCCAAATGGGGGCAATAACCTGTCACATTTCTAGGGCAGAACATGTTCAGCATGTCACTGGTGCCTGGTAACAATGGCCCAGGAAGATGCAGTGCTGTGTCTCTGGGCTGCGAAACGGGAGAAACCTTCCCAAAGGTAATTCCTGAGCTCCTCACTGCTTCTGCTGCCCTGACATGGTCTCCTTTTGTACCCAGAAGGAGGGCCCACCTCTCCCCATCTGGCCCTTACTAGCACTGCAGTGCCTTGAGCCCACATCCCTCTGCCATCTCCCTTTACACTGGGCATCACTGAAGTCTGCACCGCTCTGCTGCTGCCTCCAGATCCCCGATGCTCTGTAGGCTTGCAGCCTGCCCAGCCCCACAGCCTGCCCTCCCCAGAGCAGTCTGTGGGGTTTTTACTGCACTGGTTTTCTACATTCATTCCAAACTGCCCGGTTAAATTGGCGATTTTCCCTTTGCCCCATGGATGCCCCTTAAATCACTGTAACTGAAGTCATTTGCTAACAGGCCAACTGATTTCTTCAGGGCATGGCTGGATGGCAGGCAATTTTGTGTGGTGGCGACAGCCACCGGGCAGTCAGGCATGTGGCACAGGAGTATGGGACCCTGCCTGGCACTCCGTGGCCCCCCAGACCTCTGCCCCATGCCCCAGCCATCCTCCACACCACAGGTGTCCCTGGCTGAGCTGATGCGAGCAGCTCTGGCTCTGAAACGCCATGCCCCATGTGCACTTGCTCCTGCCAATAACTAGGGCTGGCACCCATCCCTGCAATGCCATGCTGGTCTGGGGCAGCACCCATGCCTCAGCAGGATGTATCAGGGCTGGGCTGTGCCGAGCTTTGCGTCTCACCTAACCAGGGGGGAGTTTGGCCCTTGGTGCAGCGCTTGCTGCTGGGAGATGGGGCTGGGGTGCAGGCTTGGCTGCGGATCCTCCTGGGGAGACATCTCCTTTTTCTCGGGGGGCTGCACAGCCTGGCCCATGTTAGCACTGAGACCAGGGAGGGGGAAGAGGGGGAAGGAGAAGTGGCTGCGCCTGTGGGAGTTGCTGCACCCACTGGTGCATGCCCTGGGGTGCAGGGATGGGGGTGGCAGTGGGGTGACCTGCTCCAAGGACCGGGGACACAGACATAGCCATACCCACCTGGTGCAGCCTCCCCCATCGTGGCGGCCTTTGGCACAGCTGCAGAGAACACTGGGATTTTCCCTTGCTGCAGTGACCACAGGCATGCAGGACACTCCTCTCCTCCCATTTCTGCTGCTCCCACCACCCATCACATGCTGCTCACTCCCCAGGCCCTCTCCCAGGGCTGCCTGCACCACATGGGACCACGCGTGCCCAAAGCTGGGTGCTCCCTCGGGGCCGGGAAGGGGCAGGAGATGGGCTTTGCTGCAGGAGCCTTGTGGGGTCCATCACCCCAGGGCCCTTGCAGACCCCTTGTCCCAACAGTGTGAGGGCAGCTTTGGCCAAGCACAGTGATGGGTGTGCTTGCCACTGGATGTCACTGCCGCCTGCCTGGCGTGCAAGGCTCACACTGCCAGCACGAGAGGGACAAGGACACCGATCCCTGCCCACCCTGTGAGTGGCATTAGCCAAAGGGCCTCGAGATCAGCAGGAGGAATGGGGCAGCAGGGTGAGCTGCTGCTCCTTTGGCCTCCTGCCCCAAGGGATGGGGATGGGGGCGACAGGCAGTTGTGGGGGTTTTTATCCCACAGTCATGGACCTGGGGAGGTCAGGAGGTTTGTCCCCACGCGGCACCGCTTGCAGAAGACCCCTGCAGTGCCAGCACCCGTGGGACACATTGGACCGACTGTAAAGCAGCCAGAGCCATTTCCCAGCGTCGTGGGCAGAGCAAGGACATGCTGCACGGATGGTATCTCCAGCTGCAGGGAGCCAGTGGGACTGGAGCACCATCACCCCTCACTCCCAGCATTTGCCAACAGCCAAGCAGGAGTTCCTGATGTCCCAGTGGGACTTCAAACCCACGGTGGTCCCCTCCTCCCCAGGCTGAGCCCCGCAAAGCCTCTGCCAGAGCTGCCTGGTGATTCCCCTGCAGTATGCGCAGCAGATGCGGAGGCAGCCTGCCCCCCTCCAGCACTGTGCTAATGAGAGCCGGCCTAATGAGCAGTCAGCCCCACATCTGGTCTGTCAGCGAGGCTACGGGGGAGCGGGGTTTGAATACAGCGTCGTGGCTGGAGAGCTGCTCCACCGCAAGGAGCAGCGATCACTGTGCCAGAGCTTTGCCACCGGGAGAGGATGGGCTTGGGCTGCAGCTGGCTGCCAGCTGGGAAATGCCGTTTTCTCCCCTGGAAAATGTCCTTTTCCGGAACAAATTTGGCCTGGCTGAGGCTGCACAGAGCATAATTTCCTCCACAGAGAAAGTCGTCGGTGAGCCAAGCTGTGTAAAGATGGAGATGTCAGTGTATCGCCAGAAGAAACACCAGGATTTGCTGTGGACGCATCCCAGGGCCCTGCATATCCCACAGTCCTGAGCACCACTGCAGCACCCGCGGCCGCACCCCAGTGCTGCTCCCACCACCGAGCCCAGGCCAGGGCCAGCAGGATCCCACAAGCTCCCAGCTCAGGCCCCCACTGTGGGGCTCATGGAGAACTCGTCTGCTGGGGATGGCCCCCAGGCTGGAGCCGGCAGCCCCCAGGAGTTTTCCCTGCTCTGCTGCATCCTGCCTGGACACATGTCCCTGCCATGTGTCCAAACCATGCATGTCTGTCCCCTGGGGAGCCTGGACTGGTGCCAGCCACCCCCACCCCCCCGACACACTTCCGCTCTCCTCCCAGGCGTCTTCTTCATTCCCTATTTCACCATGCTGCTCATCACGGGGCTTCCGCTCTTCCTGATGGAGCAGAGCCTGGGCCAGTACAGGACCACAGAGCACATCACTGTCTAGAAATGCTGCCCACTCCTGAAAGGGAGGGCTGGGGGCACCTCTCCTTCCTGTCCCCACAGCTGGCTGGGCTGCGGGAAGGGGTGCAAGGTGGGCATGGGGGCTGAGATACCCCCTTGGTGAGGCCCCAGCCTGTATCCGAGTCCCTGGGCAGCCCCAGGCAAGTCTGCCACCTTTCTAGCCCCTTGGACTCATGCTGGGGCCAGGGGTCTGTGGGATGCTGGTGGGCCCCTGCCTCCCACCTCAGCAGGTCATCTCCTTACGCAGGCATTGGCATTGCCATGCTGATGGTGTCCTCCTTGGTGTCCCTTTACTACAATGTCATCATCGCCTGGGCTTTCTACTACCTGGGCTCCTCCTTCCAGAGCCCCCTGCCCTGGTCCTGAGATGCCCACGGGAACAGGGACCTCTGCCAAATCAGTGTCCCCCAGGCGGGCAGTGTTGCAGGGTCTGGTCCCAGGGTGGGATGCTGCGGGGTCAGGCACCGCACGAGGTGCCTGAAGAGGAAAGTCGGGCGTGGGCTGGGGACAGGGACAGGAGAGACATTGGGGATGGTGGTGGTGGCAGTGGCGGTGACCTGCTGGGGCTGTGTGTTGCAGAACATGTTGGGGAGTGCCAGCTGGGTCAGTGCCAGTGAGGCTTTCTGGAAGTAAGTCCCTGGGTGGCAACATCGATGTGTGCCTCCAACATTGATCCGTGTCTGGGGGTCTGGGTCCGGCTCCACCCCCCCTGGTCCTGAAGGGCCAGGGCTGAGCCCCCACAAGCAGTAATGCTGGAGGCTTTGTGAAAGGTGGAGGGGTGGGCAATTGCAGAGGTGACGAGGGTGCCTCGCATTCCCCATCCCTCTGACCCATGTCCCTGCACTGCAGCGAGCAGGTGCTGGGGGTGACGCACAGCTCTGGCCTCAGGGACCCCAGCCCCATGCACTGGCCCCTCGCCCTGTGCCTGCTGGCTACCTGGATCCTCATCTTCCTTTGCATGCTGAAGGGCATCCACAGCTCAGACAAGGTGAAAGGCAACGCAAGGGGGACAGCAGGGGGGCTGCCGTGCTGACAGAGTGGGGCTGGGCTGAGCTGTGCCCCACACAGGTGGTGTACTTCACAGCTATCTTCACCTACGTGGTCATCCTCATCATCATCACCCAAGGGACCACGCTGGACGGCTCCCTCAAAGGCATCTGCTTCTACCTCTGCAGTCTGCAGCAGGCTGCAGAGTGCCCAGGTAACCCCGCACCAGGGCTGAGGGGTCCCTGACAGCAGCGATCTCCCCCCTCCCACAGTTGGGAGCAGCGGGGCAGGCTGGGCTGAGGAGTCTTGCAGCCCCCCCTCATCATTGTCCCCCAGGTGTGGAGTGATGCAGCATCGCGGATCTTCTGCTCTCTGGGCATTCTGTTCATGGGTCTGCTCTCCATGGCCTCCTATAACACATTTGACAACAACATCACCCAGTGAGTGGGGCTGCGGCATGGGGGTGCAGGCTGTCAGGGAACCCCCAGGTTGCAGCTGGGGAGCAGCAGGGTGGTGATGGGGAGGTCTGAGCCCCACAGCCCATTGGGTTGCCCCCATCTCCATCCTCATCCCATGGGCATGGGGCTGTGATGCCCTCCCTGGCAGGGACATCTTGGTCATCACCATCAGGAACTCCTCCACCAGCTTCTTCATGGGCTTTGTCATCTTCTCCGTGCTGGGGCACATGGCCTGGAGGGAGCAAGTCGCCACAGACAGCATCACCAACTCAGGTGTGGGCTCGGGGCTCAGGGACTCATGCCATGCCATGCCATGGCAGGGAACATCCCAGTGCCCTGCACAGGGACAAAGCCGTGGGGCTGCAGCTGAGCTCACATCCAGCCTGGCTACTGGCTTGCTGGGCTTGGCCCATCTCACCACGGTGTGCCCTTCCACGCTTCTCTTCATCTCACCCCCAGGCCCCTGGCTGGCATTCATGGTGTGCCCTGAAGCCCTCTCCCTGCTGCCTGGCTCCCTGTTCTGGTCCATCCTCTTCCTTATGTTCTTCATGCTGGGAGTGGACACTTTGGTGATTGTCACCTCAGGCAGCCCCATGTTCTGCCCTGTGCCTGGCCTTGGGGTGCCAGGTTATACCCCATCTCGGGCATGCAGATGGCATGACGTGCATGGGCCAGGATGGTGCTGTGCTAGGGGTGATGCATGACCCCACACATGTAGGGCTGCACCCAAAGTCATGGGGCAGGGATGCAGCCACATCCCACTGGCACAGGGCATGGGATTCTCCACGTACCCAGGTGTCACAGGGATGGGAATGTGCATGGGGACAGTGCCCTGCAATGCCTCCTCTGTGAGGACCATCCCCTGTGTCCAGTCTGGGGAGGCAGAGACCAGGACAACCACCCCCGCCACTGACATCCCCCATTGCTCAGTTTGGGAACACTGAGAGCATCACTACGGCCATCCTGGATGAGTTCTCAGCCCTGCGTGATGGGAGGAGGAAGACAGCATTGCTGGGTGCTCTCTGCACCTCCTTCTACCTCCTGGGACTCCTGCTGGTCAACCTGATACCAGGGTGGAGGATAGGGAGCAGCCTCCTCTCCCTCCAATCTCTGCACAAGTCCTCAGGTGGGAGGATGGAGGGCTGTGCGTGGGCCCTGGCATCGATGGTGGCGTGGGGTGCCCTCGCTGCCCCAAGCTGTGCTGACTCTGTCCCTCACCGCCTCACAGGGAGGCATTTTCTGGTTCACCCTCATTGACATCTACAGCACCTGCTTTGGGCTGATCATTCTTGCCTTCTTCATGTGCCTGGGCATCGCCTTCTGCTATGGTGAACACAGCAGGCAGTTCGAGGCGCGCTGCAGCTGGTGCTGAGGGGTGCAGTGGGGTGCAGCCAGCAGGCGGTTGAGGTGCTGCCAGCCCTGGGGCACTGCTGTCACAGGGTGATGGCGCAGGGCAGCCTCTGGCTACGACACCGCCAAGGCTCAGCCTTCCTGGGGCTCAGTGCAAAGTGTAGCCAGGCTCTGCAGGGTGCACCTGTGGCTTGGGTGGGCAGGGAGTTACCCCTGTCCTGCCCACCACGTGCAGCTCAGCCCTGCAAGGAGATGCTGCAAAGCCAAGGTGCAATCCTCCCTGTGTATGGGGGATGCAATTTCCTCTCCACCCATTGAAGTATGGTGGGTGTTCAGCACCCAGCACTGCCACAGCTCAGCCCCAGCATGGGGTGTCGTGGGTGCCCTGGCGAGGGTGCAGCTGGCAGGGCTGCGCCAGGGGCAGGCAGGGGCCTGACCCTCTCCTGGGGCTACCGCAGGCATGAACCAGTTCTGCCAGGACATCGTGGACACAATGTGCCAGTGCCCACCCTGGTGCAGCCACATGCTGGGCTACTGCAGGGTGTGCTGGGCCTTGTTTACCCTCTCCCTTCTGCTGGTAAGCACCACGTATCCACATGGAGCTGTAGGCTGAGGGGAGAAGAGCTCACCTCCCTCCATCTCTCCCTCCCCTCTGAGAGGGGCAGCTCTTGCTGTGGGTTTGGAGTCAGACCGCCCCAGTCCCAGCACCCTCCTGGGCCTCTCTGTGGCTACTGGAGGGAGTTTGGGGCAGCCCTGGGTGTCCCTGAGGTGCCCAGCTGGGGCAAAGCAGTGCTGCAGTGTCACATTGCTCCTGCCTGCTCTGCCCTTCAGTTCACGCTGATCTACACCTTCCTGGACTGTACAGTGTGCTCCTGCACTACGGCACCCACAGGTACCCAGTCTGGAGCACAAGCCTGGGCATCTGCATGGGCATCCCCACCTGCCTGCAGATCCCACTCTGGGCCACCGTGGCCCTGTGTTGCGAGTCAGAGATGCTGAGCAACGTGAGTGTGTGAGGTGGGATGGGGCATGGGGACAGGGATGAGGCAGGGGCAGCGCAGGGGCTGCCTTGGTGCTGGGGATGGGGCAGAAGAGGCCAGTGATGGAGCGGAGGTGACACTGACCCTTCCCCAAGAGAGAAAAAGGGTTGGAGCTGGGGCCAGGGCGAGTGGTGGGGTCTGAGCCCCTCTGTGGCCATGGCCGCGGCTGCCCCTTCCCACAGTGATGCAGCCACTGCTCACCCTTGCACTTCCAGCACTTCCAGAAAGCCACCCATCCTCTGAGCTCCTGGAGGATGGCCACTGCCCGGGACGTGGCTGGAGATGTCATCAATATGCCTTTTACCATCAACCTGGCCAGCAGCTGCTTCGCCATTCTGCCCAATGGCAGCAGTGAAGGCGGATGCCAGACCCAGGGCACCCCACGTCCTTGCTCAGAGCCCCCCAGGAAGACGGGACCCACTGGTGTTGGGGACACCTGCCCAGGGGCTGGCTGCTGGTGCATGTGGCTCCCTTTGTGCCATCACCCATCCTGGCAGATGCAAACTGCTGATCCCAGCATATATTTAAGTTCTTTTTCCTGGAAACGTTCTGCAAGCTCCAAAGGTGTTTCTAGGGGACTCTCTGTGAACGGGACCAGCTGCCCAGGTCATGGTCCAGCCCTTCACCTGTCTCTGGGCAGTTGTCATGTCTCGTTGGAGCGGTCTGGGGGTGGCTGTGTGTGTCTCTAGCCCCAGCCCAGCACAGTCCTGGCAGGACCAGCTGCCGGCAGAGTCCCTGACGTTGGTGGACACCTTGGGCAGGGGCTAGGCTGGCTGAGCCCACCATGGAGGTGGAAATGGCATGCTGATCCCTGGAGTGGGCTCCAGGCCCCATCAGCTAACCTTCCAGGCAGTGCTTGGGGCCAGTAGCTCTGGCACAGCTGGTACTGTTGTGCTGGCGGGCTGGGCTGGCCCAGAAGCCAATTCAAAGCCCCATACCTGGGGCAGGTCCTCACTCACCTGTCCCATGCAGATGAGCAGGGCCAGAGCAGCCCCAGGGTTGGGTTTGTAGCCTCAGCAGTTGCAAGTGCATGATGTGTTTGCTGCTGCTGCAATAAAGCTGTTCTCCAGAGCGATGTCACTGTGTGCAGGGTGCCACCACCCCCCGGGCTGTGCCTTGGCTGTCGTGCAGCACAAGCGAAGAGGGCTCAGTGCTGACATCCCAGCCGGGTGCTCCTGCTGCCCAGGGCAGTGGTGTCCCTTGGCAGGGCTGCACCGACTGCCCTGCTGACACACCAGAGCCCCGCAGGGCCTGGGTGCAGCTCCTCCGGGATGGGACAGATCCTGCTGCATCCTCCCCTTGCATGCAGCCTCCAGCCTGATGGCCCTGTGCTGCCTGGCTGCGGAGTCCCAGCCCATGGGGCCTCATCCTGCTGCCTGCCCTCGGGCTCATTGCTGGGATGAGGGGACAACGTCCTGCAGGCTTCGGCTGCAGGAGCAGAGGGATGACAGCAGGGGAAGGGCTTCTGCAGGGGCTGAGGTTGCCCTGGGCCCCAGGGAAATGGTTTTAAACCCACTCCCAGCAACGGTGTCCTTCCTGCAAGTCCTCAGCCCAGCACTGCGGCAGCTGCACCCTCCCAGTGCCCCTGCCCGGCGATGTATGGGTGATGTGCAGACGATGTACAGCTCTGCAGCTGTGTCGGCAGCATGAGGCTGTCCCCCAAGAGCAGAAACAGGGCAGCAGCAGCAGCTCACCCCGTGGCCTGGCACCACTGCACTGACCCAGGCAGCATGGGGTTCTTTTTGGTGCTGAGCAGAAGTACAGACCCCAACCCTATCAGTGGGGACTCTGTGGTCAGAGACCACAGGGCCACGGCGGACAGCCCTGGTGCAGGGGTGGTGGTGGCGGGGAACAAGTGCATCTGTCCGTCCCTGCTGCCTGCTGGCCATGCTGGGGCTGTGGGGCTGGCTGCTGGGGGCACAGTCCCCAGAGAACCCCCCTGCCACCAGTAGGCACCCAATGCCGTGCCCCCCCCAAGATGGGACCCCTGCTCTGCAGCCTGGGAAGGGCTGAAAGAAGAGAGTATGAGATGGTGGCTCGTAAAATAGACTACATGCTTTATTGGATTTAAAAGTTTTATGAAATGACAAAAAAAAAAAAAAATCAAGAGTTGGCAGATGCGTCAACAGTTGCCATTTGGTGGATCCCCAACCCCTTCTCCAGAAGCATCAACAGGTCTCCGCCACCACAAGCAGTGCCACCAGGCCCCTGGCTCCAGCCCGGGCAGCCCCTGCTCACCAGGCACCCATGGGACCCCGCCGCCGCCGGCCCCGCTCCCAGAGGTGGCCGAGCTGCTCGGAGCCTGCCCTGCCCGTGGCGGCGGGGCGCCTGCAGCAGCAGCCCCGACCATGGGGGCCGAGCGTGGCGTCCCCCCTTCCCCACGCCTCAGAGCAGCCGCGGGGAAATGCAGGCACTTAAGTCATTTAGAGGAATTTTTCACTTATCTCAAAGCAACAGTGTAATTGTCTAACTACCACCTATGAAACAAAAAACACCTTTATAGCCCTTCCTGTATTGTCAACATACACATATATATTACTCTGGCATAAAGCAAGGCCCCGAGGGGCTTTCAGCATCCCACCCTGCCTCCTCTGCCTCCCCTTCCCCTGCCAGACGTGCATCCTCCTCTGCCCTCAGCAGGTGAAGCAGCTGGGGCGGCCTCGGGCAGCAGCCCACCTCTGGGGATGTGGGATGGCAGCACGGGGGGCTTGGGATGGAGGGGGGCAGTAGGGGCAGGGATCCCAGGCTTTGGTGGAGAGCTCTGGGGGGCAGGGCGTGTCGTGCCAGGCAGCAGCCCCCTGAGGGATGCGGGAGGGTGGCTGGGGTCTCCTCTGCTGGCCCGGCACTGGGTGCTGCAGGCAGGGGCTGTGGAGCTGTGCCCGGAGCCGGGCTTGGCCCTGGGGATGGAGCGAGGCACCAAACGGAGCAGGACTTGGCCCACTGCGACGGCCCTGGACTGGGGAGTCCCCCTCAGCAGCCAGGGCTGTGACGGGGGGAGCACACCGCGACGAGGGCTTTGAGCAGCAGGATGCAACCCACAGCCTGCCGAGGGAGGACGGGAGTGCTCCGGGCGGCAGTTTGGGACGGACTAAGCCCTGCCGCAGGCTGGCACAGCCAGGCAGATCCCGGCCTCGGGCTGGAGCGTGGCCTCAGGGCAGGGGTCCTCCCGCCCAGCGTCCTGCTGCCCACACTGCCCTTACCTCCATCCCCGCCTGCCTCCCCTCGGGGAGGGTGCAGAGCCCCCAGCACCCGGGCTGAGGGCAAGCCTGCTTCAGGGGAGACCCTGGAGAGGGGAGGGCATTTTCAGACTCCTGCCCACACAGCCTGCCTCTTCCCAGCCAAGGAGAGCCCCGCTGTGCCCTGCCAAACATGGACACAGGGACAGGGACCAGCCCCCGCAGCCCCCTCATTGTGCGGTCTGGCGGCTGCACCTGACTCTGCACCAACGCCCCTTGGTGTTCCTCCATCACCCGCGACCCCACTGCTCGCCCCTCTGAGCCCCCAGGGCATGTCTGGGTTTGGAGGAGCTGGGTTTGGCGCCATGGCCGGCCAGGCAAAGCAGCTGGGTGGGCAGCTCTGTCCCACCACGGAAACCCATCGGGCTGCAGCTGCCTCCAGCGCAAGCGGGAAGGGGGTCAAGGGCACGCTGCGGGCAGAGCTCCTGGATGCGCAAGTACCGGCAAGGGCAGAGCCCTCCCTCACAAGGGCATTTTACTTGCTCTTGTTTATCAAGAGCACACAAACAGGGATTCCCCCAACCGTCATAGCGATGGGGGCCGGGGTGTCAAAAATGACTCACAGAAATGAGGAGAGAACCGCTGCAACGTCTGCGAGGCAGCTCGCCCGAACGCTCGCACCTGAGTCACCCCGAGAGCCGAGCACGCTGCCTCCTCGGGGAGCAGCCGGCCCTGCTCCGTGCACTCCCCAGCAGGCTCCCACCACCCCGACCTTCCATACAGCCTGTGCAAAAGTTGGAAGAGGCAGAAGAACCGGAAAAAGAAATTAATAATCGTAATAATAAAAAAAATAAAATAAAAAAATAAAACCACATTGAAACCAAACCCAAATGCCGTGTGGCTGAGCAGAGGCAGGAGTAACTGGAAGCCATGCACAGCAAAGCCAGGGACTGCAGCAATCGGAAGGGGAGAAAGGGCGGCTGTTCTCTTTGGGGGGAGCAGTCGTCGTCTTTTTTTTTTTTTTCTTTTTTTGTCTCAGAGATCAGGAAATAAATAAGTTTAAATAGCTCCTCCCACTGCCAGTGTTAGGCGAGGTGACTCAGAAACGGAGGGTGCGGAGGGGAGGGCAGTGGGTGCTGGCCAGCACCCGAGCCCGCAGGGTCCGGGCTGGGCGGGTGTGCTGCGTTCCCGATGCACGGCTGCCCCCCGGTCCCAGTGGGTCGTGCTCCTGGGTGGGTTTCCTCTTCCCCCCCCGTCCTCTCTCTACTTCTTGGGCTTCTTGAAGATCTTTAGGGGGAACTTTTTCTTGCTCTGGCCGAGGTCAACCTCATCGCCTGTCAAGCTGCTGTCCTCGTCCCCCGGGCTCTTCTTGGCAGCCAGCTGCGGGATGCGGGTGCTCTTGGCGCTGCTGGGCCGGCAGTCAGAGATGGGGGAGGGGGTGTCGGGGTCGGTGGAGCTGGGGCTGTGGGACCGGGAGGAATCCGAGTGGCTGTGCTTGCCGGCTGTCGGGTGGCTGATCTCCCCCAGGCTGGAGGACTTCTCCATGCCGTGGTTCACCATCATCATCTTCTTCATCACCATGGGGCTCTCGGGCAGTCGCTCCGGCAAAGCCCCCAGGGCAGAGACTTCCACGTGCCTGCTGCCGCCGTTGGGGGTGGGCGCACCGATGGCAGGGTGGCCGGGGGCAGCCTCCTCGATGGACCTGGTCAGAAGGTTGGGCCGGGCAGCCAGCAGCTTGGGTGCAGAGCTGGGGATACGCTGGTGGTCGCTCAGGTGCGGGATGGAGGAGTCGGAGTCGCAGCGAGTTAAGTCTCTGGGATGGAGAGGATGGAGGGAAGAGAGAAGCTGTTAGTGCCGCTGGCCCGGCACCCCGGGGACATGCGCCCGAGCCCGTGCACACACGGATGCAGCAGCTGAGGGCAGCCGGTGGGCAGGGCGATGCAGGGGAACCCCCTCGAGGCAGCCCCGTCCTGCGCTGATGGCTTGCAGCGAGCCCCCGGGGAGCAGGAGCGGGGCAGATGCCGATCCCACTCCTGCCACCTCGCCCTCTGGTTCTGCTCCTCTGTACCAGTGCCAGCAGCACAACTGCGGTGGGCACCCCCAGGGACGGGGGGGCTTGTCCAGCCCCATGCCAGCTACCCAGCAGATGGGGCGATGCGACCCCCCCCCCCCCCCCCCGGCACAGGCAGGCAGGGCTGCTCGCTGCCTCTCTCTCCCCAGCCCAGGTGAGCGCACCGCTAGCACGTGCCCCGCACGAGGCAGAACGCCGCTCTGTTCAGCGCCACGCGGAGCTGGAAGGAAGCACCGTGCACAGAGGCAGAACCAGAGGGATCGAGGCCCCAGTCCACAAGGCAGCAGCCAGCACTCAGCCCTGAGCTTGAGGGTCCAAAGGCACCAGCCATGGCTCCAGTGGCCCTCGGCCAGACACAGCAGGGCTGGGCTCCACGCGGAGCCGGCAGCTCCCTCCCGCTCCCTTGAAAATGACCCTGCCAGCCCGCTTCTTTCCCACAGATCCCAGTGGGAGATGGGCCAGGGAGCTCGTCACATTGCACAGCTCGCTCTGGCCCACAGAGAAGCGGTACAGCTGAGAGAGCTGATGCTCTTCTAGCTGCAGGACTGGGGGCAACTTCCTCAGAGGGCTCCTCTGCATTTGCTCAGGTCGCATCTGTGTGCGCGTGCCCCCACTTCGCCCCTCCGAGCCGCGAGGCTGCAGCCTGACCACACGCAGCCCTGGGACAGAAAGCGCCAGACTGGCTGTTTCCCCCTGTTCCTGGGTCAGCCCGTGGAAACCTCTAATCCTGGAGGGAGGAATTAGAGGTTCAGCTTTCCCGTGCGAAGCCATGCCCGAGCGGCGTGCTCCTGACACGCAGCTGCCTGTGGTCGCTGCCTGCAGACCCTCTGCTGCACAGCGGTTTGTGCCCCCAGCCTGGTGCCAACTTGTGATTCCAAATGGCATTGGAGCGTTGCTGCGCCAGCCTGAGGAGCTCCCAGATCTTTTGGAAATGGAGAGTGGGAGGCAGGAGGAAGGGAGAAATGGAAAATCACAGCTTACTCCTTCCAGCCGGGATCACCCAGGTGGGTGCAATGCTGCTGTACCTGACATCCCCACAGGCCCTGCCAAAGCCTGCCAGCGTGCCCATCAGTCGGACAAAGAGCTACACTGCTCTTGCTACCACCTACTTGAACGCTAGCCTCAAGACTTGGATGCCACACAGCCAGCCCCCTCCTGCCTGCCAGGGCAGGCACAGGCAGGGAGGGCTGGGGGCTGCCAGGGGACACAGCCCCTGCCTCATGCTGTCCACACTGACTGGAGGCAAGTGGTAAAGAATGGGAAAGGCAAATGGAGAGAAAAGGAGCAAAGAGAAGCAAAAGGGTGTCAGAAGAGAAAGGAGGTGTTTCCCACTTTCTCAGCCTCTCAGCTCCAGGTGCAGCCCTCCCCACTCCCCACACAGCTGAGCCCCAGGACCTGGGTGACTGTGCCCTGCCTAGCCCTGCCACGCTCAGCACCAAACCCGTCCGGTATGGCACGTGAAAAGCCCCTAGTTCCTCTTTTATGATACCAGCATAAATACCATGATGCTCAGAGGGCTGGAGCCCCTCTGCTGTGGGGACAGGCTGGGAGAGCTGGGGCTGTGCAGCCTGGGGAGGAGAAGGCTGCGGGGAGACCTTAGAGCAGCTCCCAGTGCCTGGAGGGGCCGACAGGAAAGCTGGGGAGGGGCTTTGGGCAAGGGCAGGGAGTGGTGGGACAGGGGGGAATGGCTTGAAGCTGAGAGAGGGGAGATTTAGGTTGGACATGAGGAAGAAACCCTTCCCCGTGAGGGCGGCGAGGCGCTGGCCCAGGCTGCCCAGAGCAGCTGTGGGTGCCCCATCCCTGGCAGGGCTCAAGGCCAGGCTGGACGGGGCTGGGAGCAGCCTGGGCTGGGGGGAGGGGGCCCTGCCCCTGGCCGCGGGTGGGACTGGGTGGTCCTGAAGGTCCCTTCCAGCCCAAACCCTTCTGTGATTCTGTGATTGCCCTCCATAATGGTAACAAGGGTATTTTTTAACAAAACCCACCACGTAAACTTGTGCCCTCATTTAACAGCTCCGTAGGAATACGTGAAGGGAAAGGGGTATTAAAATACCTCGCAGATGGTTAGGATACAGCCCAAGATCCTCTGTGAGAGCCCAGCTGTGAAGACTGTCTCATCTCTTATTTTAACAAGAAGAAAATAGCCCCAGGCATATCTGGAATAGTCCTTGCCTTTCACACACACACAACTGAGCCCATCTGACATCCGAGCGATGGAGAGCTGCATCCTCAAGGTTAGCAGCAGGCAGGGGAGAACAGGAACTGAACAATTTGGATGGTGTGAAATCCCCAGCTATTCTGAGTGAGCATCTTGGAGGCCATCCAAGGGAGACAACTGCGATGAAACACACCGTATGGAGCCACAGGAGCTCCCAATTCCTCAACGCCACCGGCAGATACCGCAGCTCCGCAGAAGGTCGCTGTCATGGCCCGTGGCCCACAGCTTTCACTGGGATGACTGGGGTGGGTCATGGGCAGTCAGCTTTGGGAACAGCAGCATCAATAAAACTTAATGGGACTGAACACAAGAGTATTTCAGAGCCGTCTTCCAAAAGGTGGACACCAGTGGCACCCACACAAGCCAGGGGGCTCGAGACCTCAGGCTGCTGCTAGTAAATGGAGAATAAAGACGTAACTGCAATCACAACAACTCAAGTCCTTTCCTTTAGGAAAGTGAGGAGTCTTATGCTCTTCTTGAATGTTTCTTACTCACACCATTGCTTAACAGATCTGCAAAGGGGAAATTTCTGTAGAGGAATTTCTGCCAGGCCACTCACTGTGTCACCTCTCTCAAGAAAGGGTGGCAGAAGCCATCAGCACATGCTCAGCTGCTGTCGAGAGATGCTGCGAGGGTGAGCTGGTGCCGAGCAACATGCTTTCAGAGGTTTATTTCCTCCACGAATACTTGGAAAATGCCCCCTTTCCATGAAAACAAAGCTGACTTTGGCCACGTGGTTTGGCACCAGCCCTACAGACCGATGCCAAGTGAGCGAAGGCAGCGGTCGGTGTGTCCTCCCGGATGGTGCTCGCTCCCAGCACACTGAGGAGAAGGAGCAAGGCTGCTGCAGAAGCTGTGTCCTCTGAGCTGCCCATCCTGCTGCCCACACATCTGCTGGTCAGCAGCATTGAGTTCAAGGGAAAAAGGTCCATCATGACTCTGCTCAGCCACCACCGTACAGGCAGATATATGAGGCAGCAGGGCAAAACCCTGGCTGGCAATGACGCTGATCTGAGCCAGGACCACAGGCAGGCAGGACCACCTCCAAGCAGCGCAGGCAGGTCCACAGTGCCCACTCTGGACTCATTCCAGCTGATCCCGCCAGGCTGGCATACCGCTCTAGCAGGGTCAGATCACCGATTCCCTGCAGACCTCAGTGCAAAAAGCATTGCACCCTCTGCTGAAGTTCACCCAATGAAGTGGCTGAGCATAGTGCAGGTGCAGCACACCATGGCCAGTGAAGGCAGGTTTAGACAGTAACACCTGCTCGCTTGAAATTCAACTTTGTAATCCACTGAAGTGGAGTTACTCTTTTCTGGTAAAAATCGACCCAACCCATAATCACAAAGGTGTCTGGGTGAGAGTCAGGAAAAAAAATAATCCTTTAAAACAAAAGTAAGGGTAGCAAATACAGCAAAACCCAGATTTTTTTTAAACTGAGGTGACTTCAAAAATGCCTCATTTGTGAAGAAGGTAAGTTTTTTCCCTGCTGAGATCTGCAAACACCCATCAGCTCAGAGGCCATCCAGCAAGCCTCTCCCTCTCTCACAAGCTAGTGCACAGTCCTAAATCCAGAAGAGCCAAAAGCAATCCCGTGGCTATGGCAGTGCGTGGAGAAAATGACGACAGCACATGAAGAAACATCCTCTGGTCCAGGAGGGTTTTCTTCCCCAAACGCAGACTCTGGGAACCTGATCCTTGGACAGCTGGTCCTGCACCCCGGGTAGAGGGAGGCAAAACACTGCCTCTGGCCAATGCCGGCAGGTGAGCAGCTCACAGCAGGTCCTTGGTGCACACCACAGCCACCACGTCTCCTCCCAGGACCGCTCTCACCACAACAGAGGGTCCCTGGGCATCAAGGGGTCGGTGGTCACTTTGCAGGGCCCACCTCCCCATTGCAGGTGTGGCTGTCGCTGTGGATCCCTGGGGATGCCCTGTGCGGGAGCGGACGGATGGCACAGCAATGGGTGCTGTGCTTGGTCCAACCTTGTCGGACCACACTTTTTTCTCTCTGAGCTTGCCAGCTTGCCATCCAGAGGGGGACTGAAGGAGCTGATGGGGGAAACAGGGTACGAGCACATGCTTTTCAGATATCCCAATGGTTCTAAGCTAACCAATTTTACTCATAATCTATCCAGCTGTAACTCAGGAATACATTCCTGAAGGGTAGAGGCAGGACACCGTGACTGCTGACACCAGCATGCCAAGTGGCACGTCAGCAGTGGACAAGAGAAGACCTCAAGCAGCAGCAGCTCCCAGGGCACTCTGCAAAGCTGCAGTTCAACCACGTGAGGAGCCAGCAGATGGGCACAGTACTCACCGTGCCACGGATGGCTCAAGGGGCCGGCTGGTCTGTTAACCCACCCCGAGAGCTGGCGGAGCTGGATGTTCAGGCACACGCAGAGGGGGACCACCTGCATCCCTGCCACGGCACCCACGGGCACCAACTGATTTTCACAAGTGAATGCCAACAGTTGGAAACTATTGCTGGGACTTTCTACAGCCCAAAATGATCCTTCCTGGTGGTTCCAGGGGAGGTGTGCGCCTGCAGGGACATGACTCCCTGGGATGCACACTGGCTTTGTCCGAGAAAGCAAAGAGGAGGGGATGCTCCCAAGTCCAGTGTCGGGACAAGAGGGAAGGAAAGATCATTGCCAGGATATTGCCAGTCATCTTGGGTGAGGCTCAGCCAAAAAGGGCTGGCCTTTATCCTGCTAATTTTCACAAGGCTTATGCTCCATTTTCAAGAGGAAATGCTAGCCCAGGACACAGCCAGCCTCAACGGTATGACGGGAAGGTGCCTTCACAGAAAGAACTTCTGCGGTACAGCAGCAACTACTGAATACTCGTCCCTCCTGAAAACCTCAGACCACCAACTGAACATGAAAATACCTGGGAGCCTGATGTAAGACAGCATGTTCCTCCATCCCAGCCACAATGTTGCATTGTTTGCTGCTTTCTTTTTGATGTAGCTGGGCCCACTTACAATCTATGAAGAGTGAAGCTGACAGCGTTCACCTACGTGAAGGCAGGATGCACACGTTGCTGCTGGTTTTTATCTGCTTTCACCTGCGCTTCCTGCCGTGCCACTCCACGAATCCGAACCGACCGCGGTAAATGAGAGAGGGTGAGAAGATGGGAATGGACTGACTTTGCAAACAAAAGAAGCGGAGAGCAAAGCATGGAGTAAAGAAAGTCTGGCAGTGGTGGAGAAAGAGGGGAGAGGGCAGGAGGATGATCTAGAATCTTTTTCTTCAGCTCTGCAGCCCACTGAATGATTTCTGGTGGGCCAGGACAGAGGCTGCAGGAAAGCTTATGAGTGGCTCAAGGGCATCTGACACAAGAGCAGGGCTTGGTCTACCTGCCTCACACAGACCTCGGTGCCTCTACCACTCCCTGCTCTTTACGAAGAGCACCCATAGCTGCAAGGCTATACATTATATACCTAGCTAGCACATGGTACCAGGGCAGCAAAGGCTTCCCCTAAGGCAGAGTCAGATTTGCTATATAGTTCAGTTATTCTGCTGAGCTTGGTGCGGCACAGTCGGAGGTTTTGCAACAGCCTCAACAACGCAAATCCAACAGCGATTTCCTTCCCTCCATTCTGGAAGAGCTGTGAATGACTCTCTTCTGTGGATTACTGACACTGCTTTTGCTTTGGCTGCCGCCTCCCATCCCCGCTGGAAAAAGGCCACCAGCGTGGGGATTTGGTCCTACACTCCCATCTCCATTACGTTCATCCACAGGTACCACTTGAAGCAGGCACTGGCAGCAGAAACCTCTGTGCACACAGCATCCTCCAACCCCTCTCCCCCCCAGGGACACCCAGTCCCCTTCGTTAACATTAAAAAAACACACATCAGCCTTCAAAATCAGAACAGCTCTGACCTTATTTGCACCGGATCCTCTGAAGCCAATTGCAAAAGAGAAGCAAACAGTGAGGAGTTCATGAAAGCAATTCACCGGCCACGCGCTGGCCTTGCCTGGAGAGAAGGTCCCTACCAGGTCAACCCCCAGCAGACTTTAGCACCGTATACAGCTTGCACGGAGAGAAGCAATCCCCGAGCCTTTCTCTGGGGGAACAGCTTGTTTGAGATGATATCTCTTGCGAGGTCTCGCCAACATTGGCATCTGCTGGATACGAGAGAGGCTAAAGCGATCCAGCAGCCCAAAGCACTCAAGGTAGCACTCTCCTCCTACCAAGGGAGCCAGAAGCCAGGAATTTTTTGGGTTCCGTTTTCATCCTTGGCAATGACTCCCTGGAAGGCCTTTCTCAGCCTCAGCTTCCCCATCTGTTCTGCTTGCCTCTTTGGGAGGCTGCGGAGCTCGAGGGATGTATGTAAAGGCCTCCGAGACTGGTTATATAAAAGAGAAAGAGCAATATATTGGCTTGTGCTGTGGCATGCCTCCATGGCCGTATTTTTAGAGATGCATCTAAGCAGGACCTGCTAACGATGCAGTTTGACAAAAAATTAAAAGCAACAAAATAAGAACACGTTTGGGCACCCAAGTCTTCATTTCTGTTTTCTGAAATGAACAGAGAATGGATGAGCATGGATTTTGGAGTCATCTGCTATTGTGTAGCTGAAGCAAACCTTAGGTGAGAAGTTCATACCCTGCAAAACTCCACTGCTAAATTATCCTGCATCAACAGGTGGTCTTTGCTATGGGAACAGAGAGAAAACAGTCCCACCTTCCACTGAACTGTGACCTATGAGGTTCTGACGAGCTCCTAATTGCCTGTGGAGAATAAGGAGAAGACCCCAGTTATTCTCTTCTAACGACCCCTCAGCAGCATTGCCTTTCCTAATGAGGATCCCAAAGTCATACCACATTTCCCCCTGCCACTCTCAGGGGAGTCTGCAGGATTGAGACTTTAACCTGGTCAGCAATTAAGTGTATCACAGGCCTCAGCTGAAAAAAATAATCATGTTTATACAGCTATTTTTGAAACAGTACATCAACCTTCGAGCTCCCAGGACAAGCCCTGCTTTCTACAGAGACAGGAAGGTCGATGGTAAACAGGGGCTGTGTGATGTTACCAGAAGCATTCCCAGCTTTTATCGGTCAAACCAGGACAGCTGCAACTGCACGCAAATTGGCAGTAATTAATCTAAATCTTTAATTATGCTGCTTGTTATCTCAAACAAACATTACTACATTAACCAAAATGTTGCTCTGTAATTGCCTAATTGTGGAGCAGGTGCAGTGATTTCCCCCTCTCTCCGACACTCCAGAGTCCATGTTCTGCCTGGGGCTGCGTGGGGCTTTGCCGGCGCTGCTGCTCGCAGCCTGGGCTTAGGGATGCTCCGGTCCGCAGGCAGCCCAGCTGTGAGACACACAAGTTAGTGAGGGGGTGAGGCATCCGAAACAGAGACTGTGTAAACGACGTCAGGAGAGAACCTACGCCTAAGGGCAGAGGTACCTACAGATAAAGGAATAATGGTACAATGTGCTGGGAGGAATGAAGATGTGCTGACTTCGAATGTCATCCTGCCTGGATATAAACATGAAAGGACATTGCCCCTATCGACTTCCTCACTGAGAGACTTCCAGCCTTTTCCCAGAAGTCTGTTCCCCAACACTGAGGATAAGGAGACTATTTTTAATTTTACCAAGGAGAAAGCACAGAACAGAGAGATGAAATGACTTGGCCATGGTCATAGGCAGCTCCCCAGCAGAGCAGGAGGACAGGACTCCCGACGGCCCATCACAGCCCCCTTCCACTGTCTGTTCCAGTGCTGACACCTCTGCACTGAGTGCCTGCAATGCCCCTGAACTAGAGACCATACAAACCACACACCCCACTCACCCCTTAGCCGAGAGTTTAAACCAAGCATCGGAACAGATGCAGGCTCAAACAGTGCTCTGGAGCTGGGTGCGTCCATGAGCCACACGGGGCGAGGACCTCCAAAAACTGCTGCCCACGGACCTTGTTCAGAAGAAAGCCACCCTGGGGCCGCCCGAGGAACACGATCCTCTGTGCTTGGGGTAAAGAACATTTCTGAACTGGGGATGGCTGCCCCAGGGCCCTGTGCAGCACCCCAGTTAGACCAGACAGGATTCCCGCATCTACAGCCCACCCAGTCATTTGCCTCTCTAATGCCAGCACAATGAATCAGGAGAGGTCAGGGATTTAGGGATGTGGATGGGAACCGGTCCCTTGGATGCCATCGTACAGAGGTCTCCAAAGAGCCATCACTTGCTGGCTGTCACTATTGAAAGGGACCAAGTTAATGCCAGTGATCCAGCAATAAGAAGCTCCAACTCCCTCCTCATTATTCAGATGTTCCTTAGTCAAAACACAACCATGCCTCATCCCCTACTGAACCAGAGGTAGAGTCACTCTGAAATACAAAATTCCTGAATGCTGCTTTTCGCCACCTCTTCATCCCTCTGGCAACACCAACTACTATCTCATAGTATCTACCCAACATGTTTCCTTTGCAATTCGCTTGTGAAGACCCCAAATAAGTCAAGGCTTCAAATAAGGTCAGTGTTTGTTTGATTAGTTGTGTTACCTTTGTTCTCACAGGTGCATCACCCAAGTGAAAGACTGACTTATTTAGCAATAACTGAGTGCCCAAGAATTCTCGCTTGCTTAGCTACAGTTAAACAACAGCACCTCCTTGGTTTATGCACCCACTGAGTTTGCTGGTATGGGAATGGGCCATGGAGCACTCCTTAGAGGGTCCACTAGCACAGGAGAGCGGTTGAGGAAACAAACATGGAAAAATCATGAAATAAAGGCCCAAAAGGAAAAGGCACAAGGAATCTAGGAGAAAGAGCACCCGAGCAAGCAGCAGCTCTGAGACACAGCAGGCAAGAGGGAGCTAAAAAAGAAACAGCAATATACCCAAAGCTCTCAGTGCGACAGCGAACTCCAGAGGTGACATCAGGAGGGGGTAGATCAGGGATGGAGTCCATCTGAAGGAAATAAGAGGAGGTGGTGTGATGGTAATAGATAGGGTGGACATGGCAAGCAGGAGCAGATGCAGTGGTGGTGGATGAGGAGCAAGAGGTGGAAGAGGTGGTGGTGGCAGCACATGATGGGCTGGTGCTGGGAAGGTCGGAACTGAAAGACTGTCCAGAGGAGAGGCTATGCATTCGACGGAGAGAGACTCTGCCTGCCCGGTAATGGGCAGGTTGGCCTGACTCATTCTGGCCTTGCACGTAACTCTCTACCAACCTCTGAGATCCGTGGGCGTGCTGTGGGTCCACCAGGCGCTGGCGAACTGTGGTGGGCAAGGCAGGAGCTGCAATGAGAGAAAGGGGAGAATGGTGAATGCAGCTGGAAGGAGACTGCACATCAAATCAGCAAGGAGGCACCGCGATAAAGCTGCCACCCACAGCCAGGGCTACAGCACCACAGCACTGTGCCTTCTGTCACCGGGACACCTGCCCAAGGCCACTGCAGCCATCCCACCTTGTGCTGTAAGTTATGCTGGTTTAATGCAGAAGAAGCATTAAGCTGGTGCTACTGCTTAACATGCTAGATTAATGCCCAGCCCGTGAAAAAATGTTTGACATTCCCGATATAGGTGCTTTCTGAACACCTTATCTGATCATCTTGCTTGGAGCAGAAACTGGCTGCATGATTCATCCTATCCAACTTTACGTCAGAGCTACCACCCAGGCTCCCTTTATAGCAAATGTGAAGAAGCCGGTACTTTCAGGGCATGATTCATTTCATCCTAACGCAGACATCCAAACTGTTCAGATGCTTCATGCCTTGCAGTACTATCTCGCTACACAGCCTAAAAAAGGAGCCTCCAGTGCTCAGTTCAGATGCAGGCACCTAAAGCCAGTGAGGTGACTCCAGGAGCGGAGCTCAGCTCTGCTCCGGCTTCCAGCATGGCCGTGCCGGTGCAACTCCTGGAGCAAGGCGCAGGCATGTGGGACCGAAAGCAGGGCTGCCAAGTACAGCTGCACCATGTGTTCAGGCGCAGGAAGGCTTCTATGAAGATGCAGAAACCTCCCAGCCTCGTACCCTTCTGCGGGGCAGGACGGCTGGGACACGTGGCAGATGTGCAGTAACGATGGTATTAATTGGGTTGGCACAGGCTTTCATCACAGTCTGCACCCAAAATGATAGCTCTGGTCCAAAAGTGGTATCACCGGCTCCCAGTCCATTTCGTGACTAGCTTACTGATCAAAGAGACGCTAAACCAAACTGAAAGAGGGGAGATTTGGGTTGGACATGAGGAAGAAACCCTTCCCCGTGAGGGCGGCGAGGCGCTGGCCCAGGCTGCCCAGAGCAGCTGTGGGTGCCCCATCCCTGGCAGGGCTCAAGGCCAGGCTGGACGGGGCTGGGAGCAGCCTGGGCTGGGGGGAGGGGGCCCTGCCCGGGGCAGGGGGTGGGACTCGCTGGTCTTGAAGGTCCCTTCCAGCCCAAACCCTTCTGTGATTCTATGATTCAATTTGAAAAATATTTTTCCCTAATTGCAAATTCGTCTTGGTTCAGAGGACTGTTTCCTTCAAGTGCACGGTCACCAGCTGATTAATAGCTTTTAAAGATCATAATAATCTTTCTGGCCACGTAGTCCTACCTCGTAGGTAACGCAGGCCAGAGAGCTCAGCCAGTTCCCCTGCACCCAGCCAACACTACCTCTGCAGCACACCTACACACCGAGCCAGAGGCAGGAGTCGCCTTCGGAGAGGCGCAGGGAGGCACCTTCACCTGCGTGGAGGTGGAGATGGCGATTCCTGCATGCTCGTTCCAGTCAGGCAGAGCATTACATGTGGAAAACTAAGGAGCCACTGGGCTGCACCGCCACCCTGAAGACAACCAGATTGGTTGTGTTTAATCCACTAGCTGTAATTTCCGTACAAGATGTTCCTTCTTTTGCAGGAGATAAGGTGTTCAGGATTGTTCAGGATTTTTTATATGCAGAAGAAATACATGTAAAAATGGGTTAAAAAGGTGAACAGACAGGAAAGCTAAGGAATGGAGTAGAAGGAGAGCTCCTTCGGGAATCGAAGAACCAGCAAATCACTGCTATAAAAGCGTACAGCCAGGAAACACGAGCCTCCTGCAGCTCATCTGACAGCGACGACTCAGGTACCTGAAGGATCACTGTGGGACATATTTCAAGTGGAAGAAGGAACAAGCAAGAATAATTCAGGCAACTTTGCTGCTTCCACATTCCCAAAGTTCATCACAGTTTCTCTCACAGGGTTGCACCACTCAGGTTTGCTGCTTCTTGCTGTACTACACTGCCCATCTACAGACCTTTCACTGGAGCTCTTTATACCATCCACTTTCTATTTCAAGGTATCTTTTTTCTTAGGCGCTCCAGAGCTGAAATTAAGTAAAACTGAGGCACACACAGTCGAGGTGGAAAAAAATCCCTTGCTTCCAGGCAGGGACTGCAAAAATCTGATCAGAGGAGGCGAGGGGCAGAACCGGAGCATGTTCCAGCTCTCCTGCTGTGCCTCTGCAGCAGCAATGCTGCTAACTAAGGCAGCATGGACAGGAATAGCACAGCTGATCCCTACTTGCCCACTGCTGGCAGGGATACAGTTTAGAAGCCTCTGTTTGGAGGGCTAACAGGGATTCAAGCCCTGCAGAATAATTAACTGGGATTACAGGTTTCTGCTAAAGTTTCTTCTTCTCTTGGATCACGCTTTTTTCCCTAAGGGTGTTTGGTGGACTTCTTTTCCCCTGGTGTTCCACTCCTCATTTATCAACTTGACGCCTTACACCTCTGGTCTCTCCTTTTGCATGATTTACCCTACGATAAGCACAGGACCAAAGGCTGAGACCTCAGCCTTGCACAGCCACAGCGGACCCTCGCTTCCCCCAAACACCGTTTCAGTCCAGCCACTACAAACATTTTGTCAATGTTAGCTAAATAACCTGCTCATCATCTTGAGGAAGACCACTACCATGCAAGCCCTAACCAACGCCAGCGCACAGCCTTCTCTGCTGCTGCACATGCCTGTCCTCCTCCATGCCATGATGGCCAGCGCTCGGTAGTGCTCCACAAAGGGAAGGCTTCCAGCAGAAAACAGGAGGCTTGGCATCTCTGGGGCTGAGCGTGCTGTCCCTGTGTCCCCGGCATAAGGGACAGATTAGCATAATAGCATCGCTCAAATTATTTAATGATACTGAGAGAAGAAAGGCATGGCAATCAGCAGCAGCCCCAGTGGGGAGGGATCGGGGTCAGGCTCAGCTGGCAGCGGAGGGGCTGTGAGCAGAACCTGCACCGAGAAGGAGGTGGGATGGGAAACGGAAAGTTATCACCTCCTCCTGGCCTAGCCTGAATCCTTAATCTCCACCTCAGGGGTAAGAACAACTCTCCACATTTCCTAACTGGATTTCTTTTGAAAAGCAAAACCCAAGAGCACGTGAGAACTACAGTGAACTGTGATTCTTCTTCATCCCACCAGACTTCCTGCGAGTTAGTAAAGATGCTGATGACTCAGTGAAGAGAGGTACATTCATTAGTTTTCTGTGCCAGAAAGTTGGAAAATTTGTGTACGCATTTTAGTCAGCAAAAAGGGCAGAGGGTAGAATAAAAAATTAAAATATAATTGAAGAGAACCAAACCAGGGTATTTCCAGAGGGACTGATCCTCCGAGGACAGAGACGAGCGGTCACTGAACCTGCGCCCGAAAAGCCAGGCTGCGTCTGGGATGGGCCAACCAGGTGTGAGTGGGAGAGAGAAAAATGTGATTTACCAGGAGAATCATCACGGGCAGTCAGCAACACCCCCAACATGTCTGGGGAGGAAAAACTCTGTGCTTCTCTCCTGAAGTGATTTTAGTATACAAAGAAAAAAAAATCCCCCAGGGCAAGGCAAAGATTCCCTTGCTTTGGGAACTTGGAGTTATCACCCGCAGGGATGCCCACCAGTGCTGCGGCACAGAGGCAGACAGGCCGGCTCACTGCAGGTCACTGGACTGATGGAACTGCAAGTCCTGGCTGCAAAAACCTCGCTCAAGGTGTCTCCAGCAAGGCACAAAGAAGCTGAGGCTCAAAATCTTGGATGAAGGCTCGTGCCCTGTATAGCTCACATCCTCTGGAGAGCGTGCTTCATGTGTTAGGACATCTCTTCAGACATCCCTCTCTCATTAATACCTAGCTTGCATCTTTGCAAGAGTTTTATTAGAGCTGTCTAGCTTGCTTTCTAGTGGTGACTGATAATCACGAAGACTAGTAGGACACCATTACCTGTCTGAGGCTTTAAACCTTGCCTACGTACACCCAACCCCATCAACCCCCACCGCAACCACCATGTTTGCTGAGCCCAGGAAACGTGCAGAGACCCCCGGTTGCTCCTGCCTTCACATCCTGCAGGCTACCCAAACGCTCAGTGCTCTGCCTTCAGCCCCCGTCACCCTGAGCTCAACCTCAGCACTCGCCTCCAGACTTTCACGGCATCGAACCAGAGCCTGAGACCACAAGGAGGGGATGGCTATGGCACATAAAGCATCTCCTGCAGCGCATGCTGCCAGCCCCAAGACTCTTCTGTTCCTCCCCCACATCTTCTACCCAGTTAAACAGACCTGTCCTTGATGAATCCCTCCAGCAAGTGACCCGAGTCAGAGATAATTATTAAGTTTCCTGTAGCTAACACTGTCAGTATGGGCTCCCCTCTTCCAGCTCAGAAAGCTGGGCTCTAGCCAATGCTGCTCCCTGTGCCACCCAGACTGCTGTCACAGGGGGTCAAAGAACGTCTTCCGTTCTCTCATTCTCTTGTGCAATAGCTAGAGATAGGAAACTGTATTTGGAAGATGCATTTTTGAGCGAAGCAAGGCTGAATCTGGGTCAGCTGAACATGGGAACAGTAGCCAGGATTGATTCAAACCTTTTGCAGAGAAGGAGACAGCCTCCACTTAATCCAAGAGCTCAGCAATTGAAAGTGCAACAGGCACAGGGTGACCCAAGTTCAACTGCTTCCTCCAAGAGATCTGGGCTGATGACAGCAGGATCACCCAGCCTCCCCCTCCAGTAGCCCCATTCCTCCTCACAGGAGCTGATGCACTTTGTTTAGGAACAGTCACCAATATGGAACAAGAGAACGTCCACTGTGGTGACTACAACCCATGCGCAGGAGATGGAGCACTGGGCTTCCAGGCTTTGCTCCAGGAAACATTTAACAGGTCGTTACAGGTGGGCAGCATCACCACAGCAGACCGCTCCTCCCCACGCGGAATGGCAAGATGTGCAAGTCCAAAGCTGTGCATGAGGCGGGGGTGTCTTCAAGTCCTTTTATACCCCAAACAAGTGCTCTAGCCAAGGGGAGGTAGGGAAAATGCACTTCATTTTCCTTTCCCCCTTTTGTGAGTCTAGCCCATGGCTTTGTTGGGTTTTTTTAGTAAATACTTAAATTCAGTGAGTTGAACAGAACAGCATACATAGATTAAATGACGACTAGTAACATCTATAAATTATTAGGTCTGCTGGAATTAACAGGCCCAAGCAATCCCAGCAGTGGTGGTCTGGCACTTACAGACATTCCTGACCCTTAAAAACTAACAATTTGCCTTTGGTTGTTTAAAAAAAGACTTAATTCCTCCTAACGCATTTGAGCTACCGTTCCAGGTCTGCCCCAGCCTGCAGCACCCGGCAGATACAGACTCACCACGCACAGCTAACACAGACTACGTACATTGTATGGACATGGGAGACACGATCTCTTCATCCAAATCATCTACGTCATCGGTCATGATGAAGTGTGAGGGGTTAGGCCGCGGGGTGCCCATCCAGCTGGGGTCAATGTTAAGGGCTGATGCCAGGGTGTGGATGCCTGGGTTGTTGACGATCTGGAAGCCACAGAGCAGCTCTATCTGCTGCCAGCGATGCAGGCGCTCCCGCAGCGCAGCCGTCACTTCACTCAGTGCTTGCCTGGAAGCAAGGTTCAAGCAAGGAAGAATGTAGGGAACGAAGGGAAAACACACCATAAGTTGTCTGAAACACAGAGTCTACTGGTTCAGCTTTGTATCTTAATATTTGAGACATCTTTCATTCCACTTTCAGGAATACAGGTATTAAGAAAACCAGCAACTACTGAAATATCCAGGGAAAATTGCTTAAGAATACTGCAGCTTCCCGAACCCTCATTTTGACAGGACTTTTCATTGCTCTGCATAACTGTGATTTCTTGTTTCTCTCAGATAAAATTAAAAGGTTATTGATTAAAAGGAGCAAGTCCAATCCCAGCTCACTAAAGTCAACAGAACAGAAGTTCAGCAAAGTCAGACGAGAAGCACCTGTACAGGCTACAACACACTCGTGTCTGTAACACGAGAGGGATGAAAGAGGAAGGCAGAAATAACGGAAGGTATTAAGTAGATACTCACTTTGCAGTTAAGATTTTATGATCAACATCATCTAGGGATGAGCTGTGAGCAACATGAAATGTTCCAAACAGGGTGTTTCGCTTCTTTTTAATTTTTTCAGCCTGGAACATCAACAAAAAAAAGGTCACAGGAAGAAGACAACCTTATGTCTTCTCGAGGACAAGAACATCCTGGATGGGCTGAGACAGAAATAGTACCTGCAGCTGTCCGCACACATGTAAATAGTGTGAACTGTGTTCTTACTGAAGGATGTGATGTTATTCTTCCTAGCACAGCGGGTGAGGAATTTGCCAGCAGCGAGTAAGCAGGTTGAGGGTTTCACACTCCTTGGCCCTTCTCCTGCTCTCCCTGAAGTCAGCGGGGACTGAACCAGCTACCTCACACAGCCAATGGCTCTCATAAAGCCTTGTTTTGTCTCTCCCATGAGTAAACTACCAAATACTGTTAATGCCCTGGGGTTGTTGGTTTGGGGAAGCTTTTTGGTTTGAGGTTGTTTTTTTTTACCTTCCCTGTATTAAAGTGTCTGCACACAGCTCTTTGGTTCACAGATCAAGCGGCTTTAACTCGAGACTTACAAAAGGTAAACTAAGAACGTGGACATGAGAACTGACACAGTAAAAGGAAAACCATTTTAGACGTTAAAAAGTTCATAATAAAAACATATTAAGGCAGAGAAATTTTTATATGCTGCCAGCTCTGACTACCGCATAAATCCATAGAGACTAATGCATGTTACAACAGCTTCCCTGCAGCACATTGCTTTTTGGTTGGCACAGAAAATTTGAAACAACTGGGAATACAGAAATGATTCATTGCTACAGATTGCATGCATGCGTTAGAAATTTTGCTGCCTGTGCATGTAAATCACCTAGAGCAGGGATTATGCTCAATAGGTACAAAACCTTTTGCTCAGTAACTACCCACAGTGCTGTTGCACAGGCAGCAATTCATACTTCAGGGGCTCCAGCCTGCAGAAGACACGCTAATGCAGCTGACAGGCATGCCTAGGTCAGTGCCTGCTGTGCCCCGAGAGGCAATTGCCTCTCATTTTCAGCCCCTACTTAGGCCTCTCTGAAGATTTATCCTGGACTTCAAAAAAAAAAATATGCAAATTTAAGGTATTAAAATGGAAATAAAGGTGCAGAGAAACCAACTCCGCAGGTTTCATTCCCCAAACCCTTTCCCGCAGCTGCATGGGGAGGATGTGGGACAAGGATGCTGAAGAGGGAAAAGCCTCAAGTTGCTCCAGGGGAGGTTCAGATTGGTTATTAGGAAAATTTTCTTCACTGAAAGGGTGGTCAAGCCCTGGAACAGGCTGGCCAGGGAGGTGGTGGAGTCACCATTCCTGGAGGTGTTTAAAAACCACGTAGATGCAGTGCTTAGGGACATGGTTTAGTGGTGGGCTTGGCAGTGTTAGATAAATGGTTAGAAATTATGACCTTGAAGGTTTTTTCCAACCTAAATGATTCTATGATTCTATGAAATTCTCACCCCTTCCTTGGCCACTAGCAGCTGCTTCTCCGCATTCTGTTTCTTGATGTTGTAGTACTGGACCTCCACTTCGTGGGTCAGCTGGAGCCACTTCTGCAGAGCCTCGGGCGCAGCCCAGCTGCAGTGGGACTCCAGCTCCTTCTCGGCGTTCTTGAGTGCCATTCGAACCTGGGAGAGAACCAGCCGGCATGGCATTGCAGAAGTGGAAGGGACAGCCTGCCCTCCTGTAGGGTCATCCCAGCCACTGGCTGCCAACCCGGTGCTTTTAAGGCACCGGAAAAAATAAAATTAAAGAAAAAAAAACCACAAAAAAACCACAAGAAACCCCCCCCCAAAAAAACCCAAACCCAAAACAAACAAACAAAAACCCCAAAAAACCCCACCCCAAACCCTCCACACAATCTTTCTCAGGACAGAAGCAAAAGTCAATAGGAGGAGAGATGGGGCATCCTGGTACTGTGGGCAAGTGAGAGACAGAAGAACGGCAGGGCAGCCATCCCACCGAGAACCAGGACACCCTACAGTGCTTTCCTTAAAGGTGAGCTCCTGCCTCAAAAACTTCCAGCTGTCGCGACGATGTCCTGCCTCAGCTCTCAGGGAGGAGAAGCGGAGCATGCTTTCATCGCTGACCTGCTCTGCCTCTTTGCGTCAGCTCCTCTGCCTTGCAATGGCAATAAACCACAGGTAAACCCTCCAGAGCTGACAGTACGATGTGCAAGTTAGTTAACGGAGAATGAGATCTCAGGCAAGGATATTCAGGGTGCTTATCATAGCCTCTAGAAACCTCTGCAAAGTTTTCTGCCTCCCTGCAGGTCTGAAAAACCCACAGATTCTCCTCCTGAGGCAGAATCACTGACAGCACAGTGCAGGCAATCGCCTTCTCCTCACTGCAGCTACTGAGCCAAATGGAGCTTGTCAAGAGACAACTTTCACACTGGAGCAAGATGATAAAAATATTTAGACACAAAACATGTGCTGCTTGCCCAGGAAAAAAAAAAAAAACCACACGTCTGGAATCAGCAGTTTCTGTAGTTTTCTGGGGGACTCTCCTTCCATCCCAGCTGAGTCTCCTCCACACACCATCGGTCTGGTCTCCTCCACACACTTACTTATGTTGCTGGAGAAGGGAGCGATTATAAAATTAGAAGGAAGTGGGTGACAAGCAAGTTGAAGATACCAAAACCTTACATCAAAGCATTTAGTGCTAGAGACCATCAAGAATTAACACTTCTCTTCCATTACACATGATACAGAGAGACTAAGAAACCTGAAGCCTGATACAAGCCCTGCAAGAAGTTAACGTGTCCCACACCAGAGAAACTGAAGGATGGCAACTACAGCTCGGAGCTCGTCTAAGAAATATGGAGGCAGTGGGAGTGCATCCAGCGACCTGCTTGGGCTCTGCAGCAGCCCCTTCCCAATGCCCAACACACACTTCCCACCTCTGTGCTTACACTCCTTGCCTGGTGCCGGTGCCTCTCCATCTCCCACAGAGCACAGTCACAAGCAGACTGAAGAAAATCGTTTTTTTAAAAGATTGCTCAAACTTGGATCTTTTCCCTTAACCTGTTATTTAACTCAGTCACGTCTCACCAAGTCTGACATAGGTGTGATTTCTAGTGAGCCAAAAGCACCAGGTTACATGCAAATAGTATGAAATCCTGTATTTTATCCTGGAGGACGTTTGCACAGTCCATCAAGAAGCAGTCAGGAGGCATCACACAGAAGAGTTCAACTACTTATATCAGTTACATGTGATTTAGTCTTGTTGAGCATAACGTTTGCCTAAATCATTCACAAAGTTACAAATTCAGAACGGCAGATGCCAGGAAAGTCTGGGTTTTCCCCTCTGACACCAGGCACTGCTCCCACCACAGGCAGAACCCTGACCATGATCCACAAGCATCTGTGATTTAGGAATACAGAGGATAAGCGGGCAGGAAATCTTGCCACTAGGTATTTGGGGTAGAGGAGTGCTGAAAACATTTACAGGAACAATATTTTTAGGGAATGGTGGAAAAGGGAAGCGGTGCAGAACAACAGCCAAGGACCAGTGGCTGAGATGAGCCATCATACAGCAGTGCGCCAAACACAAACCCTCTGGGCTCTGCAGGGGAATCAGTACAAATAGGAGTTACTTTATGTGTCTACACTCCTGTGAAGATTTCAAAGATCCCATTTTGATTGCTAAGAGCAACAATTTCTAAAGCAAGGAATGCCCTCTGGGTAAGCGGCCCCGGCTGGGATCACGGTCTGGGGGAGGATGACCTAGCGAGGAGAGAGGATTGGTATGAACAACCCAGTACGCGACAGTCCCATCCCAGAAACACTGCTTCTCCACCTCATACACCTGACTCCAGTAGGAGCTTCTAAACCCTCTGGTATCATTTTAGTGATAAGAGTCAACCAGTGCAAAAGAAGGTCTTGTTTTAGTATTCCCTGGGACCCAAAGATACCTTAAAATTGGATGAGTTTTACGGTCAGTGGGAGTGACTGGTTAATGTTATCTGTGGTCTACAGCTTGCTGGGACGGTGATCATGTTATAATCACACAGTGTGGGTCAGGTGGGTAAAACCAATACTCACCCTGCCAATGCATCCCTCCTGAAGGCCTCTAAGAAACAACAGAGCGGTTAAGTCACCTCTAGCTTTCGGGGTTTCTCAACAAACGTAAAGCTGAGGGGGCAGTGGGACGGAAGAAACCCTGCTTTCACCAAAAGCCAGGAGCAGGTCAGGTATAAGGGCTTGGGGTTAAAGAGGAAGGCTATACATCCTTATTGAATGGCTCACAATACAAAGTGGGCAAATTTCTGTTTGTGTGAGTACAGAAGTCCCAGTGAGTGTCCTGAAATGGAGCACAGTGACTTTGCAGAGAGGCTGGATGGCCAGTCAGGAGGAATCATGCTGGATCACGACAGCAAAGCCAGTAAGAGGCGTCTGTGGATGTCTGGGCTGTTGGTACTCAAAGCAGGACATAAATTTGCTGTTTGCTGACTATTTGCATACCTAAGCTAAACTGCCCCATGGTTCCCTGATGGCCCAGGACACTTGTTTCTTCCTTCTCAGTGGAAACCCCAGATTCTTAATTCATTTTCTTACCCATCCTCCATGGTGGCGTAAAAAATTTCACACAGTCAGGTTGGGAGGATGGCCTCAGAACATCCAAGGTACTTGTTTGGCTCATGCAATTCTGGCTCACACAATTTCAGTTTAAACCAATCTATAAATTAAAGTCAGGTAAGAATTGTCCCTTAGGTGAAACTGGAGGAGCAACTGTAATTGTCGTCTTGTAGGTTTGGGCAAAGGGCAGTTTTAAGGTAAAATTCCCAGGTCCTTGCTCTCTGCCCTCTGTTACTGCATGCAGGTGCCATGAGCAACATCCTTGATTTCCATTATAACCTTACAGGTTTTGTTACAGGTCTCAGGGTTTTTAGGTGTAGGAATGGTGGGTGTTTTTTCTGACCTACAACAGATTATTTTACAAATGCTCTGTGTATCCTTCTGGGCAAAAAGCGTTTCATTTTTGCTAGCAGCAGCATTATACACAATATTCTGTCTAGGCCTACATCACAATACATAAACTGGGGACATGTCTTCCTGCTAGCGTAAACTTTAATGTTTTTGAGAATTGCATATGAACTCTTTTAACTTTGCTGTACAGATCCTAATCTGGTGCTAAATGGCCTCAGAAGGAAACTACCTTCTTACACCTCTCTCATCCACAGGATGCTCAGAGGGCTGGAGCCCCTCTGCTGTGGGGACAGGCTGGGAGAGCTGGGGCTGTGCAGCCTGGGGAGGAGAAGGCTGCGGGGAGACCTTAGAGCAGCTCCCAGTGCCTGGAGGGGCCGACAGGAAAGCTGGGGAGGGGCTTTGGGCAAGGGCAGGGAGTGGTGGGACAGGGGGGAATGGCTTGAAGCTGAGAGAGGGGAGATTTAGGTTGGACATGAGGAAGAAACCCTTCCCCGTGAGGGCGGCGAGGCGCTGGCCCAGGCTGCCCAGAGCAGCTGTGGGTGCCCCATCCCTGGCAGGGCTCAAGGCCAGGCTGGACGGGGCTGGGAGCAGCCTGGGCTGGGGGGAGGGGGCCCTGCCCGGGGCAGGGGGTGGGACTGGCTGGTCTTGAAGGTCCCTTCCAGCCCAAACCCTTCTGTGATTCCATGATTCTATGAAAACATGGTAAAGCACAAGAAAACTCATTACAAATCTCTCCTAAACCCATGAAAAGATAAAGTAGAAAAAAAAGGAAGAGCTTATGGTTTGGAGTGGGAATTAGAAGTCATCAGAGGGGTGCAGCTACAGGTCAAGTTCAACACCTCTCCTTCTGCAGGGCAAGCTGGGACAGTGTGTGGTAGCAGCACATCGCTCCTGAGATAGCACCCGACACAGAAGCAGCACTGTTACACTGCACGGGGGACACGTAATGTGGAGTAGCAGAAGAAATACTTGGATCTTTTCCTCCACAAAGGGGAGTGGAAAAGTGAAGGTGGAAGAGCATTATAAGCAGGACTTCACTGGATTTCTCAGAAGGATGAAGCAGAATGAGGAACCGCCTACTGTTCTTGCTGACATGTCCTGTATGTCAGTGCATCCCTCTGGCTGAGCCCTTACCTGCTCCAGTTCTTGCTCAGCATATTTCTGCCTGCTCAGTTCATTCTCTGTGCCCTCCCGCAGTTCTCGGAGCCGGTGTGCCTCCTGCTTGGCAATGCTGATCTCATCTTGCAGTTTCTTCTCCAGGTGCACCTTTTCTACCTCCACAGAGCGATGCTCCTCCTGAGCCTTCTGCAGTCTGCAACACACAAAGACCAAAAGCCCAATGCTACATGTGTCAGCCATCCGTACACAGCTAAAGGAGCCTACATATTAAAGTGCAAGGGCTGGCCAGCCACAATCTAGACTAAACCTGCTCTTATTTACTCTGTGTTGATGTCAACAGAGATCTGTATTTGAACAGTCAAGGAGAAAGTTCACCATGCCTGGGAAGAAATTAAATTGTCAGCTACGCAGTCTCAGCTTCATTTAGTTTATCAAATACACAGTACCTGTCTTCATAATTTTCCAAAGCACATCAGGATTTCCTTTAATAAGCTTCAAATTAAGTTGAATTTTCACATGTGTTTTTACAAAAGTGAGGACCTTTTTCTTTAATAAAAAAAAGGAAGGGAAGATCTGCCTGAGCAGGTATGACCACCCAGATGGAATGTCCTTGCAAAAGCCTTCAAATTTAGACATGTCTTGATCTTGCCTGGAAGTTATTATTTTTCCCCATGACAGAATTAAATTAGTAGGAATTACACATGGCAACAAAAAATAGTAACAGATTACTTGTACCCATTCAGGGAGGTCTAACTGTTCAGCCTGGAAAGCCTCAGCCCTCTGAAGGAGACACCACTGCAGCCGCAGCAAGACGTTTTAGGGTTTCTACAGTGTCTGCATTTCAGGGGAGCTGCACTAGTGTAAACCCTCACCCAAGTTCAGTAAAATCAAATTGGCATCAAGAATGAACCTGGCCCACATGGGACTGTGCTGTAGGGTGGTGAAGTCTCTGGTTGCTGCCACCGAAACAATCCCTAATGCCAGCAGTGCCTCTTTTAAATACAGTCCCAAACCCATGTGCTACTAGAGACACAGAGATTGCCAAGTAGAAGGGGGGGCAGGGGCGGAAATTTGACAAATATTTTGTTGAAATGAAACGAAGAGGTTCACTTCAAAATGAAGGTTCTGAAAAATCATGTTAAACAAGTACAACAAATGAAAGAAATAGGAGTATTAAAGGGCTTCTGGCAAGAACCAGCCTAATGAATCAAATAATAAATACCTTTATTTTGTTTGGGGTTTTTTTTTTTGAAAATGGTGGCCACAATTAAACCCTGGACCAAATTTCTGAGGAATGTGGTACATCCATCTTTGGGTAACTTCAAATCAAGATGTGATGCATTTCCAGAACATGTACTAGACTGAACGCAATAAAGGATTGTAGCTTACTTTGTCAAACCAGGTGCCTCAATCTAACAGTCCCACCTTTTAAACATGAACTTCTCTTTCAAAAGTCTCAGTTGTCACACTTGGAGATAAATCAGTAACAGTTGAACAAAACCATACTGTCAGAGCAGCAGAGGTGATGCTGTTTTTAACCCAGACCAAACTGAGGAGACTCATGTTTTCTGCCACGAGAAGCAAAGCTCTGCTGCCCACCCAAACCAGCCCCTTCTCCTGCATGCACCTCCTGCCCTCCCGAGGCAGCTTCTCCATGGATTGGTGGGACCTTAAATAAGGTGCTAACCTACAATGAAGCTACCAGCAATGTTCACGAGGTTAGCAAACCCAGTAGCGGCTTACACCAGAGATTTTCAGTGGCCAAGTTAAAACTATCCATAAAACGAAAAGGGAAAAAAACCCACAAACAGAATAATCTTAACCAGAAATCTTAAACAGAAATCAAGTATTTCAAGGTCATAAAATCTCCCGCTCAAGATCATCATCAACATCCAATCTGGAGAGCAAACCAACACAGCAACATGTGGGAGAGAGACGAGAGGGGCAGCGAGGTCTGGCTCCAGGTGTGCTGTGAGTGAGAGTGACACATCTCAGGAGGGCACCCCTGGGCTCCCCGAGCGGCCCCCACTCATCCTGGACCAGCTGAGCACCGAGAGAAAGGGAAAAACTGATCCTCAGTCGCTACAAACGCTGCTCCCTGCAGCACACGCAGAGGTGTCCCGCCTTCAGCCTCGTATCGAAGGACAGCACTTGGTCATGCTTTTGGGGACGGGGGACGGAGCACAGCCCGTGTGTGCCTGCGGCAAGGACCGGACCCATCGCTAACTTTCAGGTCAAGAGCGAAGCCGTTCACCGTCCCAGCCTGGGACTTCTCCTCCTCAGGCTCCTCCTTGGCATGCAGATGGCCATTTAAAATGGAATGGATGGCCTGGGCTCTCATCAGCCATGATACTGGCTCTCCTCTTGGAAAAAGCTCATTTTTAATTTACAGTTCTGTTCAGAAACTCAAATGTTTTTCTTCCCAATTTAAAGAGACTCTTGCCAAGACATTCCAAGTTTTTAGATAAACCCACGCTCTCTGCCCTGTGCATCAGTGCTAAAGCTCTTCCATACTAGGGCTGTAAGAATCCCAAACCACCAAAATATCTCTGTTTAAAGGAGAAATTCCCCCATACTATGATGCAGAAGAGGGAAGGAATTTTATCCTTAAGATAATTCTCAAAGGCACTCTAACATTGTATTTCCCCTTACTATCATATTATTTCCTGACAGCAGAGCCCATTTTCTTATGTTGGTTATGGACAAAACCACATTATGCCTGTGCATTCCTTTTCAAACCCAGCCAACCGACCAAGTGCCTTCAGAGCTACACTTGTAGTGAGGGCAAGAAATCAAGGTCTGTCTGGGGGCTTCACAATTCAATGTAATCAGTAGATCTTCAATACAGACCTTCATATACTCTTCAATCATCAGTAGGGTGTGCTAAGACATGAACTTTTTTATCTCGATGGGTCATGTAATTGACTGGGAAGTGTCAATGTTGAGGGAAGATCTCAAAAGATACTTTGAAAATGAACAAAAAATGACTTTTTATATCAATCCTCCCTTCCCAGCTCTTCAAGAGTGTATTGTTCATCGAATAACAGCACTAGCAGTTGGCAGGCAACTAGAAAGGGATCACATGCCTTCTGGAGGTCTGTTCAGCACTGAGTTTCAATGAGCCAGGAAAGAAGGTTACTTCAAGCTCTAGAAAAGAAGTTTCTGAGCAGAACTTCAGAAGAAATCCTACACAAGTCCACGGGAACTGATGCTGTTGGTTGGTTTTGACATTTATACAGCAGATGAGGACCACAGCTGAACCTCGCTGGGCGCAAGGATGAAGAATTGAAAGCTTATTTCCCTCTTCAGAGAAGAATTACATCAGTCCTGTGCCAAGAGGTCCCACAAGGTCCAGGAATTCGCCTCCCGCTTCTTGAGCCCCAGCTCAGTGCCCTCTTTGGACGACAAGCCCTCCCAGCTGCACACCCTGCAGAAAAATCACAAGCTGCTATGGCTTAAGACTCAAGTTATGCTCAGTATACGTGGTTTTGCGTTTCTTCCTATCCGGCTTCAGAGCATTAGCTGAACTTCCCAGGCACATTACTTGTTTACGTGGCTCTATCCTCGGCAGCAGATCCCAAGGTCATTCCCCACACATCACATTCACAGCAGGTGTTGTCTGGACCTCTGGTGTGATGCCCTCTTCAGTGACACCCAGCAGAGACGCCCTGCCCTGGGCAGAGCTCTGCTGTGCCAGGAGATGGATATTGAGAAGGAATCCCCATGTCCTGGCCATAAAAAAAAAAACCTTTTTCTCTGGGGTATTTCCAACCTTTAATGTAAATTTACCCAAAGCTCTGTGAGACCAGCTGCGGGATTAGAGCCAGCTCCGCAGTAGGCAGAGGGGAAATGCACTTTATTCTATCTCTATGCCAAAAAGCAAGCAGGTCATGTATCAGTGCTACTGCCAGAAATATGTGCCCAGTTTGGCACCATCACCTTGGTACTCTCTCAAGTGTTTGCTCCCCACATAGACACCAACGGATATGATCACGCTCGAAGATGAAAGCCTTTCAAGCAACATTAACATGCAGGAAAATTCCCTGAAGGCTGTCATGAGCATGTAGGTGAGAAATCAGGCTGAAGGCTTGTGGGTATGTTGTACGTTTCCGAAGACACGGTGTTTGCAAGTCTCCATGGCAGGCTGACATTGTTGAGATCCTGGATTTTGCACAGGCTGCTCATTACACCACCTGTGCGCAGCCAGCTTCTGTACCTGGGGCTGTGCTCCGCTTTCAGAGAAGCCACTGGGAAGGTAGCCATCATCTTATAAGGCAGCCAAATTAAGGTCTATCCTCCAAAATTACACTTAAAAGTAATGAAAATTAGTTACAGCCCAAGACTATCACACTATGTTATTTGCTAAATCTGCCCTTAAAAAATACCTTATTGCCAAAAAACCTCACTGGTTTGTAATCAACAGTTTTTAATGTTCTTTTCTTTCCTAGAAGGCTCCTGTGTTTACAGAGGGCCTCTTTCACAGCATGTCGTCCGAGAAGTAGTTTTACTGGAACCACTGCAATAACCTCTCTGAGTAGAGCTCACATTCCCAGGGCTACAGTATTTTGCCCAGGTTCCTAGAGTTTAGATAATCATATTTAATACTCCAAAATTATTTATTTTTTTCATTCTTTCCAGGCAACACTCCTGGATGCAGGTATCACAATGCAAGCAGGGAAGCACAGGCTTTTACATATAGCTCAAAGAATTCAAGAGGGGATGTGTAATTCCTCTGATTGCTTCCACTGTTCCAGCATGCTTTTTCCCTGTCAAAAGCAAGGGTGTAACAACCTGATCAGCCTGGATGACACATTCTAAGTGAGCTGGATTACCTTACACTCCTGGAAGAGGCTCTTCTTCCCCTCTAGGTATGGATTTACTATAATTTTGACGGGTGGGGATCTGATATACTTTCGATATGAGTCAGACTGGGAGTAGCAACCACTGTACATTTCACTGCTCCTATATAATTAAATGTGGTAAAGAAATAGGAAGCACCTATCTAAAATAACAAAACACACTCCAAATGAAGCGGCCACTGTTGAGTGCAGAAGGAGCACTCCCATCCATTTTTCTCAGGTGGATGTTTCACTTCTTAAAGCAGCAAAGTTCTGAGCGCAGGGAGGAGACCACTCACACGCCAAAAGCAGCAAAGCTAAACAAAGTCTTCCCAGAAATTTGGGAACTACTTTTTTGAACCAGTAATGACCGTTAGAGCAGAAACGGAACTAAAGAGACAAAACACAACATAAAAACAGCATGGAAAGGAAACAAAACTCCACGGAAGCATGTCACTAGACCACATGTCAGCATGCACTGGAGCCCTTGGAGCTGGAGAAGCTGGTGATGGATGTTGTCACTTTGCTCAGGTGGCTTCATTGCCACGTTTCAGGATTGTAGTAACACGAGGGAGTTTTTACTGCCTAGGCCTTCACGTGGCAGACTGCAAGTCACCACCAAAGAGCAGGTCAAGTGACCACGCACACATCATTATGTGTAGCCTGGTAACTGAACTCCTTGATGATCCAGGCACCCGCCTGAGCCATTAATTCTGGCTGGCAGGTCTGCTACGGTCGCTGGGGAAGGTGCTGACTGGTACAGCACGACAGCTAAAAAGAAAAATCTTTCCTGAAATCTATATTAATAACAAACTTGCAGGCAAGATCGACAGTTGGAACACTCCAACTGGATGGACACATAAAACCTACCTCTCCTGAAGGTCATGGAGAGACTGTTCAGCTCTGTGGAGTCCCTCCAGGTCTTTCATCATCTTCTTCATGTGCTCCTTTGAATAGCGATTCTGGATGTAGGCAAACCAGCAGCCACCCACTCCGATGACGATGGACACCACCAGCATGAAGTCCTTCAGGTGGTTGTGACGAGTTACTGGAAGAGACCAGAGATACCACTGAATTCAAAAGAACATGACAATTAACTCTGCAGTGCTTTGCCTGCACCAGAGCTGGACATGAAAACTTAAGACAGCATCAGGAGGAACTGCAGCAGGTTTCACAAAGGGGAAAAAGTGAGCTACATTGATATTTAAGGGGAAAAAAAGAAGCTTGACAACATTTATTCAATTTGAATGGGGAAGGAAAACAAAAAAAAAGATGAAATAGATACAATTTGTGTAGATACAATTTGCCTGGTAATACAGGAGAGCCTCCACATAGCAAGCCCCAGAACAGCTGTGCTCTTTTAGGACAATACAGGTAACATTGAACTACATAGAATATAATGAGCTAAAAAAAAATAACTTTGTTGCAAAAATTTAACTGTGATCATAGAGGTGGGGCACATCAAGTATAAAACTGTCAGGTTGCAAAACTTCCCATCAGAATTACAACTAAATGTGGAACCCCCCTTTTTAAACAGTTAGAAAAATGCAGTTCTTTAAAAAAAAAAAAAGTGTGGATGCATGGTTTAAGTGCTAAACAAAACCCAAACTGATGACTCAAGCAGAATTCTTTTTATTGTTTACTGTTTAGCAAATCATCAAAAAAGTATGTACTGAGAAAGCGAAAAATGAGAAAGGGAAGCTTAGTCAAGGTAGCTGTGACTAAACGTTCAGTAGCTACTTGTTTTAAAGTAAAAGAAGGTAGATTTAGACCAGATACTTGGAAGAAATATTTCATGATGAGGGCGGCGAGGCGCTGGCCCAGGCTGCCCAGAGCAGCTGTGGGTGCCCCATCCCTGGCAGGGCTCAAGGCCAGGCTGGACGGGGCTGGGAGCAGCCTGGGCTGGGGGGAGGGGGCGCCCTGCCCGGGGCAGGGGGTGGGACTGGCTGGTCTTGAAGGTCCCTTCCAACCAGAGCGTTCTGTATGATTCTGCACACTGGAAACCCCCAAGCGCAACGTTCCACTTGCACGTCACACAGTGCCGATTTCTTCTTGCTAGCAGTACCACAGGTTTTATCCTAGGCATGCCGATCTCCATGGGGGTCTACAGGCATCAGAGGGATAACAGGCAGCTCCCAGCAGCACGGGGCGTATCAGCCGCTCCGTACAGCGCTGTACACGAACACACCAGTGACCCAACACCACTTTGCAACACAGGCTCCTCTAAAACACACTCAAGTCCCAGAGGCTTTTACATCAGGTTCTTGTAAATGTAGGAGTTCACAAGTGTTATGAGGAGCAGCTGGGGGTGTTTAGCCTGGAGAAGAGGAGGCTCAGGGGGGACCTTGCTCTCTACAACTGCCTGAAATGAGACTGTAGGTAAGGGGGGGTCGGTCTCTTCTCCCAACAAGCGACAGGACGAGAGGAAATGACCTCAAGCTGTGCCGGGGAGGTTCAGACTGGGTATTAGTAAAAATGTCTTCACTGAAGGGGTGGTCAACCACTGGCACAGGCTGCCCAGGGAGGAGGTGGAATCACCATCCCTGGAGGTGTTTAAAAAACGCATAGATGCAGTGCTTAGGGACATGATTTAGTGGTGGGGCTGGCAGTGTTAATTAGCAGCTGGACCCGATGATCTTAAAAAGTCTTTTCCAACCTAAATCACTCTATATGATCCTGGGAGGGACATGATCACATGAAGAGGTGCTTATCTGAGAGCAAATGCCGTGCAGCTCCAGCAGCTCCCAGCCACCCCACTTGCCCAGCTCCGTGCAATGCATCCAAACAGACAAGACTGATGGGACAATTTAGCTTGGCAGCTACAAGGGAAGTGAAAGAGTCATTACAGGCACAACCAGAAAACATCTTTGCTTCCCTGAAGCAAGAGCAGAGTTTTTTTTAAACACAGACATGTACGTATGCAACCTGCCCTCTCCCCTTACTGCCCACCCTGAGAGCACAGAGCGGCAGCTGGGTCATCTCTGGATTCAGAGGCGAGAGCTGCCAGCAAGCTGCAGCCACCAAAGGGCTTTTTCTTAGAGGAACTGCAAACTATGTGCTGTAACGCAATCTCACAGTTAGTCTAAAAGGAGTCAGCAACACTATTTTCCCCAAATCGCAACACCCCTCCCTCTGCCCTGCACCTAGGCTGGAGGACACCTCAACTCAGCATGCATGAGATGGACTGCGCCCAAAGCATCACCCACTTTCACAGGAAAAACACTATTTAGCGACATAAGCCCTTGCTGGTGGATCCCTGGGGCAATACTTGCCTGCCTGTGGGGCGAACAGCTCATGGCAGCCTGGCAAGCACAAGCAGGACTCCCCCAAAAGGAGCTTCTTGCATGTCAGGGTCACGACGAGCACAGCAGGGAGTAGGGCCTGGGCACTGGGAAGTCACAGCGGTGAGGAGAGATTAAAATGGGACAGGAATTGCACCTTGTTGTTTTCCAAAAGGAGTGGATGTGGGAAAGCCAAAGACCAGACATTTTACAGATGACAAAACAAGTTTACTGTGATTAGCCTTTTTTCAGATACAAATTTTTAAATATTTTTAAGACAAAGGTAATGCTATTGCCCACCACAGGCAGGAAAAAGTGCGGATGCATTTTGTAGGAGAGTGAACTGAAGCACAGAAGCAAGTGATGCTGCACAGGGTCAGCCTGCACAGGGACGGGATCTCTCCCACGCCATCCATGAGCACCTGGCAGCAGCTCTCCATCACAGAAACATTTAGGCTGGGAAAGACCTTTAAGAGCCCAACATGCAGGAGAAGCTACTGCCAAGCCTGGAGGCAGCAGCCAGCATGGCTGTGCCCCCTTTCCAGCTCTTTTGTGAGCACCTCGATTCATGGCATGTGTTTTGTGTTTGAAGGTGGCAAGACAGAGCCCATGCTGGCTGGGCAGATGCCAGCTCCCACCGCCGAGATTGCAGGACAGAACCAGCCCTGGGTCACCTCATCAAGACCTACAAATATCTCAAGGGCAGGTGCCACGAGGAGGGGGCCAGGGCTCTTTTCAGCAGTGCCCAGCGACAGGACAAGGGGCAACAGGCACAAAGTGCAAGACGGGAACTTCCATCTGAATGTGAGGAAGAACATCGTTCCCCTGAGGGTGACGGGACACCGGGACAGGCTGCCCAGAGAGGCTGTGGGGTCTCCTGCTCTGGAGACATTGAAACCTGCCTGGACGCGGCTCTGTGCAACCTGCTCTGGGAGAGCTGCTTCAGCAGGGGGGTGGGCTGGGTGGGCTCCAGGGGTCCCTTCCCACCCCAGCCATGCTGTGACTGTCTGGAGGGGTCACTGCGCAGTCAAGTTTCCAGCTGGGAACAGATTGATTGCCATCTCTGCTTGGGCCCTGTCCTTCCCGTGCACGGCAGACGAGCTTACGTGAATGGATTAAGCATAAAATACCACCTGGGCTGCAAGTTTCCCAACACTTTCTGTTCAGGGGCTGTCAGGGGGCTTACAAACAGTTACGCAAGGCACTGCTATGCCACACTTGCTGGATGAGTTCTGTTGCATCCCTGAGAAAGTGGGTCCTTCATCTTACACAAAATCCTTCAGCAATTTGTCTCCAGTTACAACAATGCATCTACTGCTTTCTCATGAACTAAGAAGCAACAAGACGACCGCTGTTCTCCCACTGCAAGGAGTTTCTCCAAATGCCTTTCCATCTTATCTGAAGTTTTACAGACCTTAAAAATTTGTTGATTACACCAATCTCTACCAACAAAATTTTGACATAATGATCTTAATTTTAATAAGTACTGCCCTTCACAGCATTATAATGTAGACAAAAGAGTCCCGCAGGGCCTTAAATTCATCTTTGCTACCTTAAAATAGAATTAACAAACATGATTACCCCCCCAAAAAGGAATCCTTCCCTCAAAGTGACACACACATAGTAAATTTAGGGGTTTCACTTCCGTTCCTTTTAAATTTTGCAAGCGTTCAAAGGCTTTTCCAATATATTGTTCTTGTAAAGCTTATGAAAAAGGGAAGTATTACATGCTTTTTGTAATGCTGAGGTCTAAGCATCAGGTTTGCACAACTCAAGAGAGAACTGTTCAACTGGCCTTTTCAACTGGAAATTTGCATTTATCACATCACAGTGATGGTGAAGGCTCTGAACAACCACTTTTGAAGTCTCTGACTGAATTTACTGACCTATGGTAAAATCCCCAACAGGCGGTAAAGACAAAAAGAACTTTACATATACCTTTATGCAGACACAGTGGTTCCTTCAAATGGAAAGAATTAAGATATGACAACTCTGTTCCCCAACAATACATTATTAGGTTCATTTCTAACTCGGATACACACCAGGCTCTACTCAGCGCTTGTGTTCTCTCAATTTTGTGAGAAATCCGAAGCTACAAAACATGAAGAGTGCACTGAACAGCATAAAAATCAGGTCTCTTTTCCCCAGGAAACTCAAGAACCAGGTAAATTTACCCAAGGAACAGAGACTTCACCTTCTAAGAGGAGGTGTGAAGACATTTTCAGGCTGTTGAGAAATTATTGGTGTCAGTTCTCTTGTCAAAACCTCTAATAAAAAGTAAAAAAAATAAACCAATTAATTTACTTCCATCATTTGGAGGGACAAGGACTTTCCCAGCCAAGGCAGGAACATTTATTGTACCCCCAAATGTCCTGATGCCCTAGGGAAATCAAGTGCAGGGACACAAGACATTAGCTTTAACTCATCCCCAAAACACTCCTCATGAACCTCTATTTCAGTCAAGACCAAGATGCAGAAACTAGAGGTTATTGCTAGCATGTGAAATGTGGTAAAGTGAAGATGAAAAAGTGGTAAAGGAGGATGCTGGTGCGTTTTAGTTAGGAGAAAACAATTCCCCTGGCTTTGATACAATTCAGTATTTGGGGGAAGGTGGGCTGGCAATATTTTTTTACATTTTCATGCACCTCCAATGAATTATGTACTTGGGATTTCCCAGCAAAGGGAGAACAATAGTGGTGACTGTAAGAATATCTCCATCAAGCACAGATGATAGCTTAGATAATTCTTTTTCACATACAGAAGCCGTCACCTAACTGATACAGTGAATCCTTAGCAGTTTGGATACAAGCCACAGACAGAATATTCTGGTACTATCAAGAAAAATACAAACACACACACATAAATATCAAAATTTGCCAAAATGAATGATCCCTAGTCAAAGGCTTTAGATGAAGCATCACGTGAAGGGACATACAGTCTCAGTCTAAGGAATATATTGCCTTATGCCACAGGGGCAGACATGAACTGGAGAAAACATCAGCCTGGAAAATGCAGCAGAGCAAAGCAGAAGATGTGCACTAAACTAGACTCGGAACATACAGACAGAAGAATAGATGTGTTACAGTGCTACGGGCATCAAACTAGGAAATAGCTTTGTATTGGATCTCAAGTTTTCTGATTTATTTACTGTTAAGCAAAGAACAGCCGACACGTGCCATAACTAGAAGATGAGGCTTTTAAAGGTCAGTTCCCCCCAGCAGCAGATGACGGATGCATATGCTCCCACTCCTCTGACTGCATCCTAAGGGATATATCACATGGAGCTCATTACCAGTGACACCCACCGCCTGCAGTGATCTTCCATCATGTCAAAACACGGGGGTCTGACCCTGGTTATGGCACCAGATTCCATCCCGTGACTCTTTCTGGTCACAACCCATCTTTGGTTTCTCTGCACCCCTCACTCTGCTGCAAGTGAAATCAGTCTGAAAGTGCATCAGTCTAATGGGGCCACTCTCACTAGCAGAAAAATGATTTCTGGAGTGACTCAAGTGGGCTGCTGCCGTCTGTGGCTGGTAGGAGGTTGACTGAGAGCCAGAAACAAGGAATACACATAAGCCAGCTCAAGAAACAGATGTAAAGCAGCTCAGTATCCCACTTGACAGAAATATACTGATGCAACATGATGGACGTTCTGCATATAGAAATCTGAGATCTTCTGGAGCAGACAGACTGCCCAAAACACAGGGAAAACCCACAAACATGACACACACAACTTCAGCGAGGCTGGCTTCTTTCTGTAGCTACATTTAGATGTAAGGCAAAAGGCCCAAGAAGTCAGTACGGCACCTGAGGTGGGGTCCCTGCAAAGCTCTCGAGGGGCCCAGGCAGGGACCAGAGCGTGTTCACCCCGAGAGCATCACAGCTGCTGTGTCAGGGTACAAACAGACTTCCCCCCCCGCAGTGCTGCGTCCAGCTCGGGGGTCCTCAGCATCAGAAGGACACGGACCTGTTGGAGCGGGCCCAGAGGAGGCCACGGAGCTGGTCAGAGGGCTGGAGCCCCTCTGCTGTGGGGACAGGCTGGGAGAGCTGGGGCTGTGCAGCCTGGGGAGGAGAAGGCTGCGGGGAGACCTTAGAGCAGCTCCCAGTGCCTGGAGGGGCCGACAGGAAAGCTGGGGAGGGGCTTTGGGCAAGGGCAGGGAGTGGTGGGACAGGGGGGAATGGCTTGAAGCTGAGAGAGGGGAGATTTAGGTTGGACATGAGGAAGAAACCCTTCCCCGTGAGGGCGGCGAGGCGCTGGCCCAGGCTGCCCAGAGCAGCTGTGGGTGCCCCATCCCTGGCAGGGCTCAAGGCCAGGCTGGACGGGGCTGGGAGCAGCCTGGGCTGGGGGGAGGGGGCCCTGCCCGGGGCAGGGGGTGGGACTGGCTGGTCTTGAAGGTCCCTTCCAGCCCAAACCCTTCTGTGATTCCGTGATCACAGCTAAAATACGTGTTTCGCATCAGCAGAGCTGGGGCCAAGAGGAAAGGGTACCTGGGGGCAGGCTGCTTCGCTTGGGAGGTGGAAGCCTGAAGATGTGTACCATGGGATGGGGGTGGCACGCGGGGGCTGCCCAGAAGCCCTGCACTGGATCTGCATGGAGGAGGGACAGTGATGCTGTTCCCCTGATTGCAGTGGAGGGGCCTTCCCCCGTGGGAGGAAAGAGACGGGACCCATCTCCAAACATTCAGCAGACACCCAAGCACCATTTCCCCGTATCTTCACAAACATTGCCGTGAAATCCATCATCTAACCTGCCACAGAAGAGTTCAATCATTCTTTGAAAACGTTCCCTCGTAAATTCAACACTGAAGAAATAAACAAGATTCCCTGTTTCCCATTCCAGATGGATTATCACAACATCCTCCTCCTCAGGAACAGATTCTGGCAAGTTGCTGCAGATACATAATTTTGAATCCCTTTTATTTCACCTTTTGAGAAGATTGCTAGGCTGACGTGTTCAGGTGGCTTGTTTTCTACCCACCCACAGCTATTAGAGCTTTTTTCTCCTTTACTGTTTCTTCCACCACTGCCATTCCCTACTTTGCCCAGCACGCTGCCAGCACAGCCACCTCCCCAGCCACACAGCCTAATGCCCTAAGCTAAGGCACATTTAGCTGTTGCACAAATACCTGCCAGCCCCACCTCGAGCTGATTCATCTCCTACTCCCGTTGCCAGAGCCAACCGTTCTCTGCTCCACCACACAAAGACTTGACAAACATCCTTCCTCCTCAGCAACTTTCACTCAAAACAAGTGGATAACGAAACTCAGTGGAAAAGTCAGCTCAGATGTAAATGTAGCCTTTTTGTTTCCTAGAACTTTTCTTTGTAAGATATAGGTTGACCAGAAGAATTCAAGTCTTCTGCGGAGACCTTAGAGCAGCCTTTCAATATGTAAAGGGGGGTTTATAAGAAAGACGGGGACAGGCTTTAGTAGGACCTGTAACAACAGGACAAGGGGTGATGGTTTTAAAGTAAAAGAGGAGAGATTTACATCAAATATGAGGAAGAAACCCTTCCCCGTGAGGGCGGCGAGGCGCTGGCCCAGGCTGCCCAGAGCAGCTGTGGGTGCCCCATCCCTGGCAGGGCTCAAGGCCAGGCTGGAGGGGGCTGGGAGCAGCCTGGGCTGGGGGGAGGGGGCCCTGCCCCTGGCGGGGGGTGGGACTGGCTGGTCTTGAAGGTCCCTTCCAGCCCAAACAGTTCTGTGATACCTGGCTAGGAGCATGCAGGTGTGTGGGCCAGGCTCACATATGTCACTGTAGATGCATCACGGTGCTATGACCTCATTTCTCAGCCTGCACACTAGAAGCACTTGGCCTTTTTGAACTTCATGAGTTTCAGACGGGCCAACCTCCCAAGCCTGTTAAGGTCCCTCTGGATGTCATCCCTTCTCTCCAGCATGTCACCTGCACCACTCAGCTTGGTGTCACTGGCAAATTTGCTGAGGATATCCAGTACTCTAAGACCCAATCTGTGCTCGCTGCGTACCGCTGGTACAGCTCCATCAAACACTTGGTGCAGGAGTCATGTTCAGTTTGATCTACGTGGTGGGCACCACTGCCACGCATGACCACGAATGTCATACAGGGACTACCAAGCTATCAATCTATCAAAGACATGGGAACTCTGTAAATCACTGTAAATCACTTAGGATTTGTCAGGAAGAAGAAGCAGACAGAACTATTGCTTCTGCATGCAGAAGCTGGTGAGAATAACTGTTGCAGGGCAAGTCACCCTTCTACAGGGTAATGAGTGCCTGTCCAAGGCAGAACACTGGGAAAGACCGCAAGCATTGACAGGAGAGGTGTTCTGGCATAAAATACCTTTCTCCAGAAAAGTTCTTGTTAAGCAAAGGCCACCCATGGAAAAGTGAATGAGGACTGCCCTGCAGCAATTACTCTCACCAGCCCTAGGCGCCCTGCACAGCATGGGTCAGAAGAACCAGAGGGCGTTCAGTGCTCTGACCTGCTGCTGTAATCTCTGTCCTAAGACCTACGTCAAGCAGAAAAAGACGGCATTTTCCACGTATAACGTCTGCCCATTGCCACCGTTGCCTGCGCAAAGGATGGCATCAGTCTCTGCCATCGCGGCTGGCATCGGTTTCTCCCTCTGACCACCCGCCAAGGCTTGTGCTCCTACAGCATGTACCAGCTGCCGGTGGAGTGACCCGCTGGGATGTTGTATCACCAAGGCAACACAGTAAGATAATCTTTCTACTGTCAATTTATTTTCTTGTGCTTTTTAACGTGTTGTACCAGAACTTTCTGCTATTTTAGCTATTTAGCCTCTGTACCTAACACTCTGTGACAGAGGCCAACTGTACAGAGAGCAGAGGTTTTATAGCCGAAGCTCAGATTGTTTGTGTCCAGTTTATTGCAACTTAAATCACACTGCATTTCTCCCTAGCCTGTAGACGGGCTGGCACAGCCTGTTCTCCCTGCTCACGTGTGGCCTCTTCTGCTCTGCTGCTCCTGCGCTGCTTCACCCCTTCGCTCCCGGCACAAGCAACTGCAACCAGGCAAACCTGGGTGCATGTTACAATTGCAAAAGCTGCAGGAAAAAGCAATGTACACCAAGGAACACTGATTTCTATACCTTTTTTCCTTTTCTTTTTGGGGTAAAGAAGGAAGAACAGAATTGATTTTACCAAAGACAGTAGTTGTTACACACCGACTGCAAGCCTATTAATGTCATGTCAGGTGTGTGGCACCGCCTTTGTTTTATGTTTTATGGGAGCAAGGTAAAAAGTTATACCACAGTAAAACTTAACAGTAACCTCAAGTGCCTTAAGCAAAAGTGTCCCACCATGCAAGACACCAATTCAAAGCCTCATCTTTTAAACAAAAAGGTTTACAAAGTTTTACTCTGGGAATAGAACCAGCATGGATGATTAGAAAAGAAGCAGTTTTACAGTAACTTACATAAGCATTGCTAAAATAGAAGAATATATACATACTCAGTAAATTCTATACCGGTTATTTAAATTCAGGTTGAAGTATCAGAAAAAACACACATAGGAAGTACTATTTTTTTTTTAATTTCCCTGTATGAATTAATTGGACCAGTGACACCACCTTCCTTGTTCAGTAGCAGACATTTTCAGACGCAAGACAGGGAAGAAGAAGCAGAAGCTCAGGGTACAGCTGTGGGACAGGCAACATTCCCTCTAATGTCAGCCTGGTGGCAGCTGCTGTAAGCATGATGGCATAAAACAAAATATAAAAAAATGCCTCCGTTCTAAAAACACCCAAACGAAGCTAAGACCTTGAGATGGCACCTGTAATTCCTGTAATTTTTCTCTCCATCAATACCAAGCCCCAGTCCTTTCCTGAGTGTGTAACACTCTCTTTTTGTTTGCTATTGCACCCACAATTGTGGAAAGAAACTTTAACAAATGTGCTGATTTTCACTGGCAATATAGGACCCCGTACGACCAGCCAGGTTTCTCTGTTGCCCTGCTCCCTGGCTTTTCAGGTTTGGAGCTACTGCTCCTTAAGGAGCACCCAAACCTAAAGCCCCAGCTTATTGACCAGGTGCTTCTGGCACACAGACTGACAAAACTTTACAATAATGCTAACACACCCTATGCAGCCTATTAATGAGACAGAGCTGCTTTTTCTGTCTAGGTGCAGGTAATCTAAACACAATCCAGTTAAGTGTAAATATTTAAAGTGGATGGTAAATCTCACGGCGATAAATTAATCTGGTATTTGGTTAAGAAATTTTACCACTTTAAACAAATAATGATTCAACTGATCTCAAAGTACTTGTAAAATACACTTTTAATATAACAACGGGAAACACACTGGCTGTATTGGAAGCTATACTGAATGTAATACGGCTTCATTCACCCCGGAGCGAAGGCACCAAGGAATGGACGCTTAATGAAAACCAGAACAGGTCAGTTTGTTCAGAAACCTCCAACAAGTGCCACCTCCTGCCTGGGAGATGTCTCCTTTTCCAGGCACCCAGTCCTTGCACATCTGTTAACCCACGCACAGACGTTCAATAAATAAGGGTAACGCTCAACTAATGATAACCATGAATAAGAAAGGCTGGGGGTTCAGCAGAGACCCCATCCCACAGTGCTGCAGGACCACACAGACAGATTGGTACAGTGTGGGAGGCACTGGGGTGCACCGAAACCAGGGTGATGGGCACACCAGGGTGCCCAGCTGGTCCTGTGGGTGCTGAGGCTGGGGGGTGAGCAGCACTGAGCAGCGCTCCCCAGTCTCGGGCAAACTCCCCGCAGCACAGCCCAGGGCAGGTACTGGTCGGGCGGCTTGGCAAACTGCCGTGGCTTGTGCCTAGCTGTGAAATAAAGAGCATCTGGAGGGTTCTGTCTTGGGAAGTGGAGCTACAGAAACCTCTCCTGAAATCCCACAGGCAACTACAAAAGTCCCACTTTGTTGGCCTTTGGAAAGGTGGCCAGGAGAAGTGACCAGGATGGATAACTCGGTACACAGCATTTTGATTGTCTTATAACCCTGAACAGTACCACAGTGGTGCCTTGAACCATCTGCAGGGAGACATGTCTCAGCCTCCATCACTCAAGAGTTATAAAGAATAAAATTTTAAATTCACTTTATCTATGATTTTGAATTTTACTGCTTGTTTTCTTAAATTCACCTTTCCTGTTTCACCTGAAGTTGTGATATTTTGTGCTGGATAAATTCCTGAACCACAGGAATGGGACACAGACACAGAAGCAGCAATCGCTTCATCTTGCTTAGATTATAATTTTACCATACTCCTTCGCACCAGAATTAATTACAAAGCCGCAATCCTGCAAGTGGGCAGACCTGTTTGAAGTAGGAAATGGCACGTCTGGAGTCTGGCATAGGAAAACAGACCTCACAGAGTTACAGGAGTCTACTGATCAGCAAGGAACCTGGCCAGGTGCCCCACTCAACCACCTGATGCTTGCTGAAGCCTCTGCAACAAATTACAGGAGACATCAGAGAACAAGCTTTCTAGCCCCAGGATGGGAAAAAGCTTCACCCGGCTTCACGCGGCCCCGTGGAACTATACCTTGTACGTGTGCTACAACGCCCACCGAGGAGGAGATGTCTCTGGTTTTATGAGTCTGCAGGAAGCAATCACGGTGCTCCAATCTAGGCTGATTTTATTTTAATTTATTTTATTTTATTGTAATGCTTTTATATCTGTGGCGAATATAAAGTATCTTCAAGAGATAAGAAAAACCCATGTCACGGGAAAAGACAAACCCTTGAAATCCTGCACCTGGGAGGCACCGACCACTGCCAGCAGCTTCAACAGGGAGGATCACAGGAGACCACTGCCACCGACCATGTGAAACGAACCATAACAGGAATGTATCCAAAACCACTAAATCTATCACTGTGCCAAAGCTGCTCCTGCAGCTTAAAAGGTCACCGAGTACTTCCCAGAACTGCTCACTGCTAATGGCTGTTCCGCAAGCCATTCTTTAAGGAACATGTTTTAGATAAACCACCTCTCCCTGCAGTATGAACGGGAGACAAACCCATTCGGTTGACCAGAAAACAGAAAATACTACCTTCTAAAAAGTGTTAAATCTCTACTTCAGTTGAAAAATTAAGGTATATTTCCTCTATTCATACACCCAACACGTATGCAGACCGCAAAATCTGTAACAAACCCTTACTGATCTGAAACAGCCCGATGAGGACAGCTCACTGCACACCTTCATCTGTGTGACCACAGCAGGTTCATATTCCAGTGCCATGACAGCTGCATGGTGAAATGGAGTACCTTGAACATGAAGAAGGGCTATTAAGCTATTACAAGTGATTTACTTTGCGGTTTACAAAGTATCCAAGAATTGCCTGAAAAATTCCCCCAAAAGTACTGGAGTTACGGGCTCGAGCCTTTATCGATGAGCAGTGAGAGCAGCCACACATCCACCATGTCTCCACCACCACTGACCAACCAAAAAGCTTTGCTTGCAACACAGACCAAGTATAAATAAAAAAAGCAAACTGTTCCTGAATGAACATGTGTTTTTTAATAACTGGAAGCCAAAATGGCTGATTGTGTAACCTAGGCTTCTATTTCACTTAGCTTACATCTCTACCGAGCCTCATGAATTTCACTTGCTTTACTCTACGCAGCCATTTTCCCCAGGATTTGCTTCACTGCACCTTTTCTCAGGAACTTGGACACAGACTGAAAACAAGAAAAGACTGTACTAACAGTTGGACTTTAAAAAAAAAAAAAAATTAAGAAATAATGGAAGCACCTTATCACTTCCCATCGGCCAAGTGCTGGGCGGCCCAGAAAGGGAAGGCTGGAAAAAAGCTGACAAACCTGAACTTCACTATTGGATTGTTAGCAGATCCGTGTCTCGCAGAGCAAAGGTATATCCTATCTGTTACTCCAGCCACAGACAGTTGCAGATGCTTAAAATACTACACAAAGAACAGAGGAAGCACAAACTGGTATTTTTGGTGCTGTAAACCTCCGACTGCCAGCAACCGAAGCTGGGGCCAGAATTTGCGCCCAGACTACCGCATTTGCACCACGGTAAGAAAGTACCTTTTCGCATTCATTTTAAACCTCCCACACAGGGGACACACGACAACTAAAATGGAAAGAGGCGTACTGCATAAGAGGGCTCAAATCCTGTACAGGCAACACAGCCTGCCGTAAAGACGCATCTTGCCTGCAGGATGCCAAGCAGAAACAGGCTCTGATCAAGCAAGGTTTATGCTCACCTCACAAAAGCACCCAAAGCTCATGAGAAAGCCATGAGTAAGAGGGAGAGAGACAGAAGTACCTTTAATAGACAGCAGACATGAGCCAGACAGAATGAATGCAACAGGAGAACCCCGAGCACTGCCGAGATAAGCATCAGAGGGGTCTGAGATTCTGCCAACAGACGCCTATAATCACCATCAAAGGAACCCAGTCCCTCATTCTCATCCATCCTAAACGCCTTCCCATGCAGCCTGTTGCTATTTCCCTCATCCAGAGGCAGGTAATCTGCAGCCTGAGTCACCGAGGGAGCCCCAGGTCCCCAGCAGCAGCTTCCCTCCGGCTCCAACAGATCCCACTGCAAACCTCAACACGCAGTCAGCACCACAACAAACAGGAAGGACAGGAAGGTTCTACCCTACGGACATGGGAGATGCCAGCAGGACAGTGCACCCCTGCAAGCAGCCTGGCAGAGATGGAAACGTAAGCCCGGCAGGCAGGATGCCTCTGTGCTACAGAGCTGTTCCGATAAATCCAGAGACAACCTGTTCCTGTTTCAGGGGAATCGCACCAGGGATGATTTACCTAGGTGAGGCTATGTAGGGCAAAGTTTGGTTCACACAGATCTGTCTGTCTTTGCTGTCGGATACTCGGCAGACACAGATCCTCTTGATGAACAGCCAAAGGACTTTGAATTATGGTACTTACAGAGAGGAGGCCCAAAAAGCACCGTGTCCAGAGCTTTCAGCTGCAGCTTCTGCCTGTGGCTTCGATCTGTCATTTTCAGAACACTTCCCATCATGGTAGCGTTGTTCACTGCTAGCCTGTAAAAAAAAATACATAAAAAAAAGAAGTAGGCAGGGTCATATCCATCTAGATTAAAAACTGACCAAAAACTACTAACATGGAGACTACAGGAGGAGAAATACGATGAGCAGGACCTGAAAGCTCCCTGCTTCAGCTATCAGGACAAAGGAAATCCCTTAAATATTGTCCCCTCTGATCTAGGATATCTCTGTGAAAGAGTTCAGCAGCAGTGTCTTTGGCTTTTACTCGCAGAGAGAAGGGAAAAACAAGGCTATGACTATTTCATTAATCCTGACAACCTAAGTTACTGATTTCCTATCAAAACTGATCTTTTGGTGTCCTACCAATCACCAATTTATTTTTTAAATCAAACCTGTACTGCTAGCCTTTGACATCTTATTTTGCAGACCATGTACTGCCTCGAAAACCTTACTTTATTCCCAGTTAATCTCTTCTTCCCAGTCAGTTTACAAATCCCTTTTCAATGGCAATAACCTTTACCCAAAAAGCTGCACTGAGTTTTTCCAAACCTGTTACGAGCTCAGGCCAACTCCCAGCCAGCGTTTCTCTTGAAGAACACAAGGCTTAGAAGTCTCCTTTGCTGGAGCATGACAGGGTGCAAGTTAATACGAGCACATACCAGTGCCAGGCGATGCAGGGATACATAACCAGCAGCCCTTGAGCTGGGATCTTAAATGCTAACGTAGATGCAACCCGGAAAGCGGAGATACTCCTTTGCTGAGCATGATGAACAATGACAGAAGCTCCACAGCTGGACTGAGGTTATGAAGAAAGGCTGTGGCAGAGCCAGGATGTAACCTAGGTCTGCTCTCTTCCAGATCAGGATTTTAGCTCTAAATACATAGCTTCAGGGGCAGGCAGGTGAAGCCTAGCATACAAACCAGCAAGGACAGGAATCACGACCACACGATTCGGACTGCCGTCTCTCCTTCCACCCACAGCAGATACACACTTGCTTAGGGCTAAACCACTCCCTGCGGAGAGGACTACAGCAAAGCCAAAGCCTCTGAACATAACCGAAGCGGAACGGGAATTAGCCTTGGCTCTGTACGTGCTGAGGAATTGCACACGATGTTATGAGCCGCCTCAGATCTGTTTTTCTCCCTGGCGCACATCCCAGAGGAACACAAGACAATGCAGTGAGCACTGACCTGGGCATGGCATGTCCACTCAGCTGCAACTTTCTGAAGGTCTCTTCGTACTGTGGCAGCTCTACGTAGGTAATGAGCCACTGAACCACCTCGTCAACTGTCCAGTTATACACTGTAGGAGAGGTAGAAAATAAGCAAGCAGCTTAATATTTTAACTAAACAACTAAAATCATCAAGCCAGCAACAACAGCATAACTTCGCCAGACACACCTCAACCTATCACTTTCAGCAAAGGAAAAGTATCTGCAAAGTTTAAGCACAGTCCTATTAAGTGTGCAGTTGGGGCAGGGGTATTAACTCCTATGGACTATTAGACAAGAAATAATCTCTCTGGGGTACTCCAGGCAACCCTGCAGGTCCTCAGCCTCTACCTGGTTGCTTGCATGCTTATTTTTGCTAATTAGTTCTATACACGATGGCCTGCTACAGATTCAGCATAGACATGATGGGCTGCTACATGTTTAGTCTTAACAGACCCCACTGCACCACGCATAAGGACTGGGGCTTTCCCAGCGGCAGCCTCTGGCAACAAACGTTTCGAGGTGGTTGATTTTATGCTGTGGTTCCAGCTCGTGGAAGAAAAACATGCAATGAGGCCATCAGATAAAGGAGAAGCCTCAGTGCTGGCGCAGGTGATGCTTCACTCTTTCAATGTCAGCAGAAGGGCCCAAGGCTGAGATCCTCTGAAAGGCAACGCCCAAAGTGCTGGGCAGGCAAGTGAAATCCCTTCGTTTTCTATCACAGAATCACAGACTGGTTTGGGTTGGAAGGGACCTTCAAGACCATCTATGGGTCACCTGCCACTAGACCCTGTTGCTCAAAGCCCTGTCCAGCCTGGCTTTGATAATCATACAAGTGATGTTGCTGTCTCCAAACTCCCAACAAGGAACGTTCATCTTCCTCATCATGTGCCCAAACCCCTGAAATACTGAATTCAGCTAACATATCTCCGCAACATGCTCTGAAAGCCTCACCCCTTCCTCCAGACCCATGGACCCGTGAGTACCAATCAAGGAAAAGCACATATGGTGAAATGCTGTAGGAACGTGGTTGTAAACAGCCTGAGGAAGTGATTTAGAGGAGGAGGTGGAGTGGGTGCAGCAGCCTAAGGGAACTAGGTGAACTTTTCTCCTTAACTGCCTTACCTGTGGACTTGTGGATTATTTTGCGAGCTGACATATAGCTCGAAAGTCACAGATAGGAAATCTTTGGAAATAAAGCTTCTGCCTTTGCCATAGTTTTGATGCAATTAGAGCAATGGTTTGAAGGCAAAGAAAATCATGCAACAGATTTTTTTCATAGGACAGAGAGGGGTTTCCTATGCTGTAAATTATCAACTTCTGTCTTTGTTTAGCATGGCCTGAGCTCTTGCACCATTTACCCAGGCTCCAGCAACCCAGAGCGCTATGCGGTACATCACCCACTGCTGACAGTCACTACCTCGCACGCTTCTGGCCCAACATCCGTCAGTCCCTCTCTCACACGCCCTTTCCAACAGCCAAGTGGGGAAAAGGCCCATTTAATGCTGGCTCTGAGGGCTGCGGCACTGCCGAGTTTCAGAGCTGCACAGCCACTTCTTAAATGTCAACAGTGAGTTGCCCTACAAATATGAGAAACATCTTCGAGCTCACTCCAGCGAGCTAAATGCCTTCGACGGAAAGATGACTAAGTAGACAGTCAGAGCCAAGCGCTGAGCAAAGGAGAGCAAGATGTGAAAAGGTGTCATCTCTGCATGCGCTTGCAGGGAGTCGCACAGATGCAGGTCAGCAAACGCAACGCCAGCAAACAGCCCTCTCTTAAGGGAACTCCCTGCAGTGAATGGTCGCTGGCCCACAAACTGTAGCAAACTGATTTCTGTGGCCACAACCAAGATGACAAAGGTGAAGCAGGCAGGGGAAGCTGCAGGGCACGAGGGCAGACAGCCCAGCCACCACATGTCACTGTCACAGACCACTGAGAGCCCACCAGCTGGGCAGTGATGGTACCCATGGGGCCAGGTGGCAATGTAAGCTCTCTCTCTTTTTGGCCTTCCATATGCAGAGGTCTTTATTTTTGGAAGAAATCACTGAGAAACAAGCTGGCACTGTCAGGCAGCACACTCAAGTGCAAAGATGAGCAGCTCCCCTGCCCTGCATCCTTGCCACAATGATCTGATCTGCTGGTGCAGTGGCTTCAGTAGAGTGATACTTACAGAGGGCTTCATCTATCAAATCCAGCACCCTCTAAGAGCACCACAGCCTTTGTATTTTTGGATAAATAGAGGGCGGAAACAACTTTTTAGTTTACATGTGTGACCAGGAACAGCAGCAGCAGCAGGTAGGAAAAGCATGTGGCTTGGAAACAGATGAAACAGGCATAGCTGCCCCTGTCACCCCCTGCCATCAGACCTCGGTCCCCTTTCAGAGCTGCTTTTCATGCCCACACGAAGGAGCAGACCCTTCCTACAAGCCCAGTCCTACTAGTTTTATGACTGAAGTTCAAACGCCAAGATTAGGCTCCATATGACAGCATCCTTTAGAAACTAGTAATTTATTTTATCAAGTAGACATTAAACATGTATTTTAGATAGAGGGAATGACGAGAAAGGAACAAGAGTGGTAACTAGCACCAACACAAGGAAAACCATTATGCCACAGCAGCTCTACCCAAAGATGTGCCAGGTCCCGTGCATGTCAGAAGCAGGGAGCAGCTCAGCAATTAAGGGACTGAGGAGTATCAGGGGACTTTCTCCTCCACCCTTAATGATTTCTACCCTTTCCCAGCTGACATTACAAAGGCAAAGTCATCTGTAAACAGCCACACAAGAGAATAATTACATGAGACTTTCCTTGAACACAGGAGACAAAGTGAATCATTAGCATCACCCTTTTAAGTGGTTTGGACACAAATTTTCAACTTGTAGCTGCCCATCTCCATGGGACAGAGAGTCTGGTCCTGGATGAACGACTCAAGGACCATGCACTGAACCACTGTGGTTTCAAACCACCTCTCAAATGCTGTACCTAATTATTCATCTGGTCTTCCTGGGATTGTGACAGACTGTAACGGGCTTACAGCTGTATCTTCTACAAAGTGCTTTGAAAACACTGAGCACGTTCTGCCTTACAAGTAATTTAAAGGCTAAGACAGAAAAATCAAATACAAACAGAACATGACACAAATGAGAAATCAAATCTTTAGTTGACGAATTGATCAGAAGACTAAAACCTAATTTTTCAAGCGATGGGGATTGGAAAGATTACCTGATCTTGAAGGACAGAGGGAAATGAAAGGACTAAGTGAAAGGAAGAGCAAGAGTTAAAAGTATTGGAAGAAAAGATGTTCCAGGGGTTGAGAGCAACAAGACTTCACTGAGAGGAAAGGAGAAGCACAAGTAGAGTGAAGGGCAGCCACTGGCAAAAACTGTCCATGCCACGGATCACAAAAAGACCCAATATACCGATGTGATCTGCATCTACACACCACTCACAATGCAATCAGTAAATGAAAATGCATCACACAGTAAACAATGCACCTATGTTTTGCAAAAGCGCAAACTTGCTACTTTTATACCATCCCCCACATTTTCACTGTCAAGGCACCAAAGATTTTCTTACTCGTACTACTGGTCATAAGATAAAATATCACTCCACAACAAAGCCCAAAATTTGACAATAAGAAGTTTCTTAACTAGAAAGAAGAAAGATCAGGTTTAAGATCTCTCAAAAAGAACTTCCAAATTCCAGTCAGAGAAAAAGTAGAAGTGAAACTGTGCCTTTTCCTGACCGCCTTGGACACCCTCCTGAAGCCTGCAAACAGCCAGTGCTGTAAATGCCCAGGGTGCAGGTCAACCCACACACTGTGGCCAAGGAAGCACCAGTGAACTTTGAAGTTTTTTTCCAAGATTCAGAAGTTTCAGGAAGTTTCCCACCAGCGACTGCACTTCCACCACCTCCCTAGGTTAACTTGCTGTGATGAATAATACCATTTCTCAACACCTTTCAGCTTATTTCTACATCAAATGTATTTATGTATACTTCCGGCTTTAGGACTTAATTCTACCTTCTTTTCACTAGACTAAGGAGCTTTTCAGGTTCAGCAAATTTCTTCTAAGGAAAACGCGATATGTAGGAAAACTCCCATGCAGCTCCACTGAATTTTTCAGATGCTATTAGCCCATAAAAATACCATCTGAATCTGGGTATTTGAAGGAGAACCTGGAATAGGACAGTATTTGGCTCTATTTAATACACATTTATAGGAGCAGAGAAACTAAACAAGAATTTATACCTTTATGACCATACTCATATGCCAGCATTAACAGTTGGGAAGTACCAAGACCAATGAAATCCTGAAAGGCCCCCCACAAAAAAAAAGGAAGCTAGAAGAGTACTTGTACAAGGCAGCAAAAGAAGCAGCAGCTTATTTTTCCTGGGAGGTATACACACTGCTGCCACAGTTGTATGAAATCCAAAGCTTCTATCACTTTTATGGCAAGGGGTGTGGAGCAGGCTGTTTCAGTTTGCTTGTTTGTCTTTTACCTTCAGATGTCTTCCAGGCCTTCCAGAGATCTTCCACGCTAATGAGCTTGTCTTCTCCATGGAAGGTGCTGTGCTTGACTGTTGGGTCATGATAATTCAAGTCCTCCCTCAAGAACTAGGAGAAGAATAAACAGCAGGATTATTCTTTGATTCATCTTTTAGAGAGATGAGGAGCATTAACAAAACAGGAAAATCTTTCACCTGTCTTCCTTATTACTACATCCACGGGTTGTCACAGAATAATTTCTATGGCAAAGTTCTAATAACTGAGATGCAGCATCTCTGGTCTTTTTAATCTCTGACCAGAACTACATCATTGTCCTAGTTTTGGCTGGGATGGAGTTAACTTTCTTCTTAGTAACTAGTACAGTGCTGTGTTTTGGCTCTGATGTGAGAACCAAGGTTGATAATGCACTGATGTTTTTAGTTGTTGCTGGGTAATGTTTATACAAAATCAAGGACTTTTTGGTTTCCTGGGCCCTGGCAGCCAGAGGGCTGGGAGGGATGGGAAACTGGGAGGGGGCACAGCCGGGACAGGTGACCCAAACCATCCAAAGGGGTATTCCATACCATATAACGTCATGCCGAGTATATAAACTGGGGGAAGGAGGAGGAAGGGGGGCACATTCGGCATTATAGCATTTGCCTTCCCGAGTAACCGTTACGTGTGATGGAGCCCTGCTGCCCTGGGGATGGCTGAGCCCCTGCCTGCCCATGGGAAGCGGGGTATGATCCCCTCCTTTGCTGTGCTTGCCTGCGCAGCCTTTGCTTTACCTGTTACACTGTTCTTATCTCAGCCCTTGACTTTTACATTCCTTTCCAATTCTCTTCCCCAAGTCTCTGAATGAGGGGGACTGAGCAAGTGGCTGCGTAGAGCCTGGTTGCTGGCTGGGGTTAAACCACAACAATCATCTCCTTAGTTCATAGAATCATAGAGCAGTTTGGGCTGGAAGGGACCTTCAAGACCAGCCAGTCCCACCCCCCGCCAGGGGCAGGGCCCCCTCCCCCCAGCCCAGGCTGCTCCCAGCCCCGTCCAGCCTGGCCTTGAGCCCTGCCAGGGATGGGGCACCCACAGCTGCTCTGGGCAGCCTGGGCCAGCGCCTCGCCGCCCTCACGGGGAAGGGTTTCTTCCTCATGTCCAACCTAAATCTCCCCTCTCTCAGCTTCAAGCCATTCCCCCCTGTCCCACCACTCCCTGCCCTTGCCCAAAGCCCCTCCCCAGCTTTCCTGTCGGCCCCTCCAGGCACTGGGAGCTGCTCTAAGGTCTCCCCGCAGCCTTCTCCTCCCCAGGCTGCACAGCCCCAGCTCTCCCAGCCTGTCCCCGCAGCAGAGGGGCTCCAGCCCTCTGACCAGCTCCGTGGCCTCCGACGGGCCCGCTCCAACAGGTCCATGTCTGTCCTGTGCTGGGGACCCCCAAACCAGATGCAATACTCCAGAGGTGGGGGGTGCTCTCAGGAGAGCCGCTGAGTTCCTCTAATACATAACACCATCTGTTACAGACCTGCACCTTTTGCATTTTTCTCTACTTTCAGTTTCAGGATTTTCTTCTGCCACCTTTTTGCTAACTAGCCCTCTGCCAGCAGATTTCTGCCTGGGGCCACGCTACCAATAAGCAAGCCAGCTTAGGAGCTTCAGCCTCTCATTAAGAAAAGCAATCCTTCCAGACATCAAAGCATTCTGCTTGTTCTTTTCCAGCTGACTGCTTTTTGAGTCCTTTACTGACACATCAGCATAAGAAGAGGTCAGAGCACCTGCTCAAGGCTCACACATAGGTACGGCACCAATAATCCTTCTCTCCTGGTACTCCCTCTCTCCTGGCACAGAAATCAAAATCTTCTTATGCCACCTGTGTGTGTCCCCACAAGACAGACCCCATAACCCCAAGAGTATCCATCAAGGGAACAAGGGAGTATTGCTGAAATCAAGCACTCCATTAGGAATCTCCCCATCTCCAATATCCTCTAATAGTTACGCAATAACACAAGCTATAAACCTAAAAATTAAAAAAGATGCATCCTCTTACAACAAACAGCAAATGCTCAGAAGTTTGCCACCAGACTGTGCCAGGTGGTGCCTGCAGGCAGGGTAGTGTAAACGAGATGTGCAACAGGAGCATCAACCCAATAATGCTGGAAACACAGAGAGGAAAAGCCAAATGACAGGGTCCTTGCTATTCTAGTGCTCTGGGGAGAGATGGGCAGAAGAGAGCAGCCCCAGGAAACATGGAAAAAATTAAGGAGGAATCAAGGACAGCAGTGAAAAGCAGCAAGGTCTTGGTATTTACAGAGGGATCTTCAGGGAGGGAGGGGAGCCATGCTGGAGCAGGCAGAAAGCAACCACCTTCAGCACAGGAATCTTCACCTGGAGTCCTGGAACCACCCAGTAATATGTGAAGATAAAATACAAAAGCTACTTGAGATTCTCAGAAAATAAGGAAGGATATAAACTGCTCTGTATAATCACAGTTAACATATTTTTCTTTTTTATTTATTATTTTAGCTTTTTGTAACTTTGTTCCATTATTGCAAATATACACTTTCAGGTAGGCGTTATCACTTAACCTTTTCCATTACAAAGCCAACGCTGCATGATCAGATAAACAGAAGCTATCCTTGCTCAAAGATGAGGCAAAGTGTAAAACTGGGTTTTCTGGGTTTCAGCAAATCCTCAACGTGCAGACTATCCAGCAAGCAATGGAAGGTTTGCCAGCTGAAAAGCACTTTCTTGGTTCTGTAAGACCTTGTATGTGACTGCATCAAAATGTAGGTCACCACAATCACCCAACGCTGCCAAGTCAACAGTCTCTGCTATTTTGTAGGAGTTCCTGTGTCAATGCGAATTCGACCAGGGATTCCTTTCCGTAATTCACACATCATGCTCGGTAGTGGCAACTCGTCTGCTGTCACATCTAGAGTCAACTGGAAGTGCAGCTGCAAAAAAAATAACCTGCCCTGCCCACACTGTGCTCTTCTGGCAAGCGGGTAGATACGGGAGCAAAGGAACTGGAAGGGACTGAGAAAAATATAAATAACTATAGATAACATATACAGTTATATTTTAAAGGTATATATAAAAGAAAGTATGTGCTTTTGTTTTTATATATATACAGTATTTTCATGTATAAATAATATTGGAGTAACTATAATAATATATTAAAATTTCTGGGTTTATATTTCTATATAAACAATATATAGTTATGGATATATAATATATAAATATATACGTATCTGTAATAAAATAATTAGTTAAGTATTTTTAGTTGCTGCACAAAACTGACAGATAAGCTGAATATTAATATTCTCTGCAGTACATCTAAAGATTTCTGTTCCTGGCATGACAAGCCAAGAAATATTCAGTAAGTATAAATGTTAAATTGATTTTAATACAGTTAGTTCCTTATAATAAATTAATATAACCTAGGCTTTTGGGATTCCAGACTTTTCTTTGAATGGTAATATCAAAAATTCAGCTAAACGGCACAATGGAACCAATTTTACATCAATGGAGTACGAAGTAAAAAAATGATTATTAGATTTGACCTGCATCCTCAAATCAGAGCTGAAACAAATGCTATCTATCTACAGGAGGCGAGGCATTTTCCCTGTAGGCTGAGCGCTAATGAAAAATAATACATCAGTATGGTCTGCGGATATATCATAATTCACACAGGCTACATATCTATCATAATAATGTGCTCTGGTGTGTTCCCACCCCTTTCCATCTCAGGAGAAGATGGACCAGAAACAGAAGACACCAAAGAAAAGTGAAGAAAATCGAATAAATAAAATAATAATTAAAGGGGAGTGCAAGAAAGACTGGAAAGATTTGAGACTGCCCTGCATGCAGGAGGGACTCCTGAGATGCGAGGTAAGCAAAGCACATGGAAACCACAGAAGAAAGAGGATCACTCACATTCCGGTACCTAACACACGCAACAAGATTAAAAGATAATTCCTTATTTACATCCCTGCATGCATCATCCAGTGCATGATTACCATGCGGCCTTCGTTATTACAGATCTTTTAAGTATGTAACACAATTACAAAAAAAAGAGAAGTCATCTCTAGATAAGGAGATAGTATTTTAATATCAGACAGGGCATGGAAAATATCTGTGGAAGTCTTCACTGCCCAGGCTCTCTACAAATCCATCGCAGATGCTACCAAGGCCACCGACAGGTACCGGCAGCTCAAGCCTGCTGCCTCTCTGCTCTCTTGCTTTCCAGCCGGCTGAAAGCTTCAGCTGTTCTTCCCATCTTGCAGAGGAACATGGAAAAATAGGAAAGTTCGGGCAGCTTCAGCAGGGCAGCCCCCTGATGTCGGGGGCTCCTGCCGGTGCCCCCCGCCGTAGGCAGCGGCCAGGTGTCGGTGGGCAGCCATGCCGACCCACGGCAGGGAGAGGCCACGTCGTCAGCCTCCCAGCTTGTTAACTCGTGACCAAGAGGGAACGCGGCAATGTCACCCGGCACTGTGGACTGCACGGCTGCCAACTCCCACCGGGACTGGAGGGATCAGCTGCTGCTCTGTATATTTAGCTCCGGGAGCACAGAAAGGAAAAGTGATCTCTTGCAGCTTTCCTTCCTTCAGCACACCATCACCAAAACAAACCCCCAAGGACTCTCTGGAGGGGACGGAGCTGGCTGCAGTGAGAACACCTCTATAAACGAGCAGGGGGGAGGATGGAGGATGGGGCCATCACCTCCTTGGACGAGCTGTTCATGCATGACGCAGCCCGAGAGGCTGGAGAAGCTGGGCTGCACCCACCTGAGGAAACTTTCAAAACAGATTTTCCCTTGGTATCTTCTGGGGAAAAGATGAAAAAGAAGTAAACAGTGCAAACACAGCAAGTAAGCCAAACTGCCTAGCATCGTCTTTGGAGACAAAGGCTGGCTGCTGGTGCCATGCAGGCGTCTCAGCCCTGCTCCTCTGACCCATGCTAGAAAACAGAGGTGTTTGCAGCTGACTGCGAACCCGCAAGCTCTGTATCTGCTACCATCAGACACGTACCACTGCTAGGTGCGCTCTCTCCAACCTCCACGTGCTGCCAACCAGCACAAATCGATGGGAATTCCTGTTGCACAGACTGTAGCACACCCGGGTCCTCAGCAGCAGCAGCACTCAGGGCACTTTCAGAGCCCACGTTTGCACATCTTCTGCATGAACCTTTTTGTAGTATCATTGTGGTGGTTTGACCCAGGCTGGATGCTGGGTGCCCACCAAAACCGCCCTATAAAAACCTCCTAAACCAGGCAGGGGAGAGAAAATATAGTTGTATATTTGTAGGGAGCGAGAAGGTGCCCCCTCATCTGCCTCTTCTCCAGGCTAAACACCCCCTGCTGCCCCCATCAGACTTGTGCTCCAGCCTATTCCCCAGCTCCATTGCCCATCTCTGGACATACTCCAGCACCTCAATGTCTTCCCTGTACTGAGGGGCCCAACTCTGAACATGGGATTAGCTCTCATTTTTTACCCATTGGAGGAACTCCCCAAGATTTCACATACACAGGTAACTGTACTGAGCGTGCAGCACACTACGTATATACTAATATATGTATATATAAAGTCACCATGGGACTCCCAGATGTTGAAAACACCAGGCACAAAAACCACTGCACAAAATATCGACCTACTTGCAAACCATTCAAGATCAGCACTTACAAGTGCTGAAGACCCTGCTGATCCCATCCCTGGAGATACCCCTCCAGCCTCAGCCAGTCTGCGAACCCACAAAAAGAAAAGAAGGAAATACAGTCAACCAAGAGTCTCACCAAGTTCAGAGAGAGGCAAACCTGATCACATCATCCAAAAGCAACAGGAGCAGAACCACTGCTACAAGTGAAAACCAGCATGAGATCACTGCAGGAAGACTCAGCCTGTGAACGCTTCTTGATGTCAAGATTTCTTTTATAATTTAACAGGTTTCTGTATATAAAGAGAAGGAGCAGAATCCGAGACACATAAAAGCCAGCTCCTGCTTATCCTTCCGAAATGCCCACCCATGGGAGACCACCTCTGTGAGGGCAGTGGGGTGATGAGGAGCGCATACCTGCACAGCCATAGAGGACAGCTGAAGTATTTTGGGGACGGAATACATCCAATCCCTGCTAAAGCCACCCACTGCAGCCTCTGGCAGAAAATTACCTCCATTTTAGGATGAAAATACTTTTTCTTAGTGTCCTCTGCTCACGGCCGCCCTGGCCCCAGGTTTCCAGCAAGCACTGGAGGCACTGGTGGAGACCCGAAGCAGAGATTCACGCCCTCTCCAGAAAAAACAATTACAGAACCATTTCAGGATTATATAACCTTTTAAAACTACATTTTAGTTCTCCACCTACCAAATCCCGTGACCAGTATGCTTTTC